>NC_059080.1:67748617-68994159 GCF_020497125.1 Mauremys mutica | reverse complement strand
TGGGGCCAGGGAGGAGGGGTTCATGGTGCAGGAGGGAGCTCAGGGCTGGGGCAGAGGGTTGGGGTGCCAGGGGGTGAGGGCTCTGGCTGGGGGTGCAGCGCTGGGGATGAAGAGTTTGGGGTTCAGCCAGACTGCCCTGGGGCTGGGGCCAGAGAGGAGGACTCCACAGTCCACCCAGCCCTCTCCCCACCGGCAGCAAAGAGATCCAGGGGAGGGGCCCCCTTTCCTCCACTAGCAGTACACTCACCTGGCACCGTCATTTCACATGCTCCTAGGGGCCGGGCCCTTCTTAGATCCAGGAAGGCCCCTCACCTCCCCTGTGTTGGGTGCCGAGGGATGCTCCGGGGGAAGCATGCGTGGTGGCAGATGGGGCTGGACGAGAGATCTGGCCCCGAACATTGGTGGAGCCACCTGGCCCCAAACATTGGTGGAGATGGGCCCCCGGGCCCTGGATTTGCTGGATCCCCGGCACCAAGGGGCCCATATAACTCGCCATCCCTGGTCATACCAGTGATTCCAGACCCTGTTTTTCCTTTGTTTTGCAAACTGCCTTTCCCAATTCCTAAGTATTTGGTCCCGTATCACCACAGACTGCTGTGTGTTGAGCACAGTAGAAGTGGAGTACACCCGCCAGTTTATTTCTACTCCTCTTTCTCACCATCTCTCCTAGTCCCTCTTGAGGGACCCCTCTCACAAAGAACTTCTGGTCCAGGAGGTTTAATTTCTTTCAGGTGGGAGCCATAGAGGAGGTTCCACAAAATTTAAGAGGGAAGGGTTTCTACTCCCATTATTGCCTAACACTGAAAGTGAAGGGATACTGCAGATCTATTTTAGACCTGTGTCAGCTCAACATCTATCTCAAAAAGATAAAGTTTTGCCTGGTCACCTTAGTGTCCATTATGCCCTCTCTGGATCTTAGAAACTAGTATGCTGCCCTCAATTTAAGAGATGCCTACTTTTGTGTGTTGATATATGAAGGGCACAGAAAGTTCCCCAGATTCCTAGTGACGCTCTTGCCTTACTGGTTCATGGCGCTTCTGTTCAGCCTGTCTGCAGCTCCCCATTTGTTCGCAAAATCTATGGCTATGGTAGTAGCATTCCTCAGTAGATTAGCAGCACGGGGTCTACCGTTCCCTAGATGACTGGTTAGTCAGTGGCTGGTCCAAAGCTCAGGTTATATCCAGCATTCAACTCATATAGTCAGCCTTCAAGGCCTTAGGCCTTCTAATCAATGCAGACAAGTCTATCCTTTGCCTGGTATAGAAGATGGAGTTTATAGGGGCTGTATTGAACTCTACCCAGACCAGAGCATTCCTCTGAATCAGGATTCCAATCTATTTAATCTCTCACGACAGACCTCAAGATTCATTCAGTCACAACGGCCCAAAAGTGTATGAGGCTCCTAGGGCACATGACCTTGTGTGTACGTATAGTACAACGTGTGAGGCTGCACACGAGGCCCATCCAGATGTGGCTGGCTTCACCCGACCACCTTCATCTGGGCCCTGTGCTCATGGTACCTTTGCGGGTTCTAGTTTAGGTGAATTGGTAGTTAGAGCCTGTCAGTGTCTGTGTGGGCATTCCATTCCTCAGCCTTAAACCACTGATGACTGTATCACCTCTAGGGTGGGGAGATCACCTGGGGCCCCTCTGAACTCAGGGTTTTGGTCCTCAAGGGAACTCACTCTTCATATCAACCTCAGAGAGCTCAGAGCGATTCGTCTTGCCTGTTAGACTTTCCTAGCTCATATCAGTGGGAGAAATGTGTTCGTTCTTAGACAACAGTGCAGCAGTGTTTTACTTGAACAGGCAGGGAGGGGCTCTCTCATTCCTCCTTTGTCAGGAATTCCTGTGGAAATTGTGCATCGCCTGTTCAATCAACTCAAGGCCACTTACCTGCCAGGGATGGAGAATGAGCCAGCAGACCATCTGAACGGGTCCTTTTCCAATCACCACAAGTGGTCTCTTTGCCCAGATGTAGCCAGATGCATTTTCCAGCAGTGGGGGACTCCCTAAATAGACTTATTTGTGAACGAGTACAACAGAAAATTTTGTCGGTTCTGTTTCCTGCAATGCCTCAAACCCGGCTCCATCACAGAAGCCTTCCTGTTACCCTGGACAGAAGAGCTTTACTATGGTTTTCCCCCAATCCCACTTCTACACAGAGTACTTATAAAGATCAAGTGGGACCACACCCCAGTGTGCTGCTGTCAACACTTGTTTTCTACCCTACTGGTCCTCTCAGTGGCAATTGCAGTCTTACTTCAGTTGCACCCGGATTTGATCTTTCAGGACCACAGTTAGCCGCTCCACCTGAACTGGAAGTCCCTTAATTTAACGACCTGTAAATGCCAGGGTTAAATCCCAAAGAGGAAGCTTGCTTGGAGCAAGTTTGCCAGGTCTTACTAAGTAGCAGAAAGCTCTCCTCTAGGAAGAGTTCTCTATCTGGGATTGTCAAACCGGCGTCTCACCAATGCATGTGTCCATCCAACATATACTCAACTTTTTGCTGTACCTGAAACAAGGTTTAGCAATTTTCTCTATCAAGGATCACCTGGCAGCAGTATCACCTGGCAGCTTTCCATGTGGATAATTACGTTTTTTCTAATGACATGACAATTTGATTCCTTAAAAGCCTGAAAAGATTGTGCCCTCAACTAAGGGAGCCTGTTTCCCCTTAGGAGTTGAACTTGGTTTTGTCTAGACTTACGCGACCAGCATTTGAGCCTTTGGCAAAATGCTGTTTACTGTACCTTTCGTGGAAGATGGTTTTCCTAATTCCTATCACTTCTGCCAGAAGAGCTTCTGAACTGTGTGCCCTTGCATCTGATCCACTGTACAGTCTTCTTTAAAGATAAGGTGTACTTATGCCCTCATCTGAGTTTTCTCTCTAAGGGAGTTGCAAATTTTCATATCAATCCATGTACTTACCTGTATTTTACCCCAAGCCACATGCAAATAGGGATGAGCAACAGCTTACGGTTACACACATTGGACGTTAGATGAGCACTGGCATTCTACATAGACAGGACCAAACTGTTTTGTGGCTATAGCGGACAGAAAGAAAGATCTTTCAGGGTCCTAACAGAGAATTTCATCTTGAATATCTTTTTGTATCTGCGCTTGTTATGATCTAGCAAACATTTGCCCACAATGCAAGCTGGCTACTCATGCTACAAGATCGCAAGCATTCCTCAGCGGCATTCCTAGCACAGATTCACTATCCTTGACATGTGTATAGCAGCAACTTGGTCACCAGTGCATACTTTCTCTTCCCATTATGCCATCATCTAGTACTCTAGAGACAATGCCAAATTTGGTCGAGCTGTACTAAAGTGTGTGTGTGTGTGTGTGTGTGTAACGCCGATCCCTGTGCTTGGGAGTCACCAAGAATCAAATGTGCATGTGCAATCATTCAAAGAAGAAAAAACCATTACTAAACGTTTGTAACTGTTGTTCTTTGAGATGTGTTGCATGTGTCCTTTCCATGACTCACCCTCCTACCTCGCTACATCGGAGTTTCCAGAAAGAAGGACCTGAGGGGGCTCAGGGTCGACTGAGCCATTTATCCTTGCGCCTGTGGTGCACGGTGGCATAGGGTGCTCAAGCTGCCCAAAGAGGTACCTCTGAGGGGAAAATTTCCAGCATCTATGTGTGGGGTGTGCACACACCAAGAGTGGAATGGACATGTGCAACATATCTCAAAGAACAGTTATGAAAGGCAAGTAACCATTCTTTGGTGACATCACTGCTGGTCCTATGCCATCTGTATCTGGCACCTTGCACTTCATTTGTGTCTGTTTTCTTGCCCTGGGTTTATCTCCTAGCTTCACCTCAGGGCTTTACTCTTCCATGGCTTGGTCCCACACATTCCAGATAGTGTTGTCCCTTTGCTCCCTTTACAACACAGCTATGCCTGGACAAAAATCTCACCCTAAATATAACAAAAGCCAGCAGGCCTAGAGCCCCGGAACCATTTGCTGATAAGCAATACCATGGCAAGTTAAAAGGAAAAACTGTTAAAAATAATGAAAAGTTAAAATGTTAGAGGAGAGAGTTGTGTGTGTGGTGGTGGTGGTTTTTTTTTTTTTTTAAACCTGGTAGATAACTCATACTGACACTAAAATAGCATACCACAACGTATTTTCCCTCATGGGTAATTGGCATACTGTGTGTGTTTGTGTGTTTACTGTAAAATGTAATTATAAATACCTTAATCTGCTGTGCATATTTTAGAAAATGTAAAAAATTTTTGCTAGAAAGCAAATGTCATTCAGTATCATGCGTTTTATCCTTTCCTCTATAAAAGGGGCACTTGGTGGGGAGCAAATATTCCTGGTGGAAAACATAAAATTACACTGTAATGCCTTATTTTAAAGCTACATCTGAATAAAGAGTATCCAATGTCACAAATGTATAAACTCTTTTACTTTAATAATACCATATTATAATGAATGGAAAACTTCTGCAATAAAAGCTTTTAAGTAGAATTTTAGCTAAAAAGCAGATTAAGGCCCCAGTTCAGGAGGTAATTAAACATACTTAAGTACCTTCCTGAAGTGGAAATCATATTTTTATAATTTATTTTCCTCCCTACAGAAGATGGATCTGGATAGCAGGGCTAAATGGTGTGTAGTTTAGGGAATTACAGGGCTGAATTGTTTGTGCTGTACCAGATCTGAAAATTGCAAAAGGAAAAATGTTATACCATAAATCTACTGCACAGCCTATTTAACACTGTTGGTTAAAAGTAAAGCTATGCAAGGAGAAAATTTGAATAAGAAAAACACTATTAGAGATTAAAAAAAAAAAGCTAAATTTTCTTTAAAAGCCAAGAGCTCTCTAAATTAGGGCTGTCAAATGATTAAAAAACTTAATCGCCATTAATTGAGCTGTTAAACAATAGTAGAATACCATTTATTTAAATATTTTATGATGTATTCTACATTTTCAAATGTATTGATTTCACTTACAACACAGAATACAAAGTATACGGTGCTCACTTGATATTTATTTTTTATTACAAATATTTGCACTGTGAAAAACAAAAGAAATAGTATTTTTCAATTCACCGAATACAAGTACTGTAGTGAAATCTCTTTATCATGAAAGTTGAACTTACAGATGTAGAATTATGTACAAAAAAAATAACTGCACTCAAAAACAAAACAGTGTAAAACTTTAGAGCCTACAAGTCCACTCAGTCCTACTTCTCGTTCAGCCTATTGCTCAGACAAACAAGTTTGGTTACTATTTGCAGGAGATAATGATGCCCGCTTCTTGTTTAAATGTCACCTGAAAGTGAGAACAGGCATTCACATGACACCTTTGCAGCCGGCGTTGCAAGATATTTACATGCCAGATGCACTAAAGATTCATATGTCCTTTCATGCTTCAACCACCATTCCAGAGGACATGCGTCCATGCTGATGACGGGTTCTGCTCGATAATGATCCAAAGCAGAGTGGACCGACACATGTTCATTTTAGTCATCTGAGTCAGATGTCAGCAGTAGAAGGTTGATTTTCATTTGTGGTGGTTCGGGTTTTGTAGTTTCCACATCAGAGTGTTGCTCTTTTGAGACTTCTGAGAGCATGCTCCATACCATGTCCCTCTCAGATTTTGGCTGGCACTCCAGATTATTAAACCTTGGATCAAGTGCTGTAGTTATTTTTAGAAATCTCAGATTGGTCCCTTCTTTGCATTTTGTCAAATCTACTGTGAAAGTGTTCTTAAAACGAACATATGACCGCTATAACATGAAATATATTGCAGAATGCGTGTAAAACAGAAAAGGAGACATACAATTCTCCCCCAAGGAGTTCAGTGACAAATTTAATGTATTATTTTTTAATGATCATTATCCGCATGAAATCATGTTGTCTGGAGTGGTGGTACCAAAGCATATCTGGCATATAAATACCTTGCAATGCCGGCCACAAAAGTGCCATGCGAACGTCTGTTCTCACTTTCAGGTGACATTGTAAAGAAGCAGCAGGCAGCAGTATCTCCTGTAAATGTTTGTCTGAGCGATTGACTGAACAAGAAATAGGACTGAGTGGACTTGCAGGCGCTAAAGTTTTACGTTGTTTTGGTTTTGAGTGCAGTTATGTCCCAGAAAAACTCTACATTTGAAAGTTACACTTTCATGATAAAGAGATTGCACTACAGTGCTTGTATGAGGTGAATAGAAAAATACTCTATTTATTTTTTCATTTTTACAATGCAAATATTTGTAATAAAAATAATATAAAGTGATCACTGTACACTTTGTATTCTGTGTTGTAATAGAAATCAATATATTTGAAAATGTAGAAAAATATCCGAAAATATTTAATACATTTCAGTTGGTATTCTATTGTTTAACAGTGTGATTTAATCGCAATTAATTTTTTTGAGTTAATTGTGTGAGTTAACTACGATTAATCGACAGCCCTAGTCTAAATCAAAGTCTAAAACAAATCCTGTGCAAGCTTTCATCTTTGTGAATATAGAGGCTATCTAACTTATTCTTAAATACATACACTGAAACAAATACAGGTATATCTTCTGTATAGTTCTATAGATAACTCACACATAGAAAACCTTCAGATAGTTCTTTGCTAGTTTGTTCAGTTTGTCCCAAAGTCTGAAGAGAAGTTCAGTGACTGAGCTGTGTCACTGATTGCAAGGCTTGAGCGACCCTTTAACACCCCCACCCCCCCACTTGGTGTCGTGATATTTCCTTCTTCTCATCTGGTCACCATAGTGAGGAGGATTTCTTGGACAGCACCTGTGTTCAAGTGCTGTGGAAAGCAGCTCAAGTGGACCCAGGGAAGTGGGGGTTAAATGCTGAGCCAGTGGCTTCCAGTGCAGAAGAATGGAGGAGTTAAATATACAAAGCAGAGCTCAGGTGGAATTGTGGGATATGTTTTTGAAGGGCTAACAGCACCCAAGCTTGATTAGCTGGCATTCTCACCGCAAAGTAGATTGGCTGCTAACCTGGGCTGAAGCAAAACCCTGATCTTGAGCCTGAACTCTCAGCTGTGCCTGCTAGCTCAGGCTTGAAGCACCCTCAGAGCTCTGGTTAGAGGTTTTTTTTGGAAGATGGAATGGGGTTAGGGGCAATGTCTGGGCTGTAGCCCTTACTAATTGCAGTGAAGATACCCCTAGTGACCACAGATCCTTCTTTTTATGCAAACTGTGGTAGGCTTAATATGTGTCTTAGATGAGGAAATGGCAGAGAAATATTTGTGGGAAAGTGAGTGCAAAGAAGCAGGCACCCAAAGTGCTTCTACCTGTTTTAAAAACACTCAGCATAATGCCTCAGCATCTTTGAAAACATTCCAAACACTGGTTAAAGTAAATTCTGGTATGTGAGAAATATAGAGGGCTGTACATGTCTATATTTCTTATATCTGCTAATTTACTGTCATTTGCAAACAACTAACTTTTGGGTGATATTGGTTAATTATAATCTATTCTGTAAGAAAGAACATGTAGTATTGTTTAACTATTCCATATTGTTATGGTGCCAAGTGTAAATGGTTTGCATGTTGGGCATCATTGATGTATATGCATCAAAGATGAAACTCAACATAAAGTTAAAGATGCCATGTAGTAACTTCTGTCTCAGTTGTAAAGGGTATTGTATGGATTAATGCACTCTACTTTGTCTAGGCAGTTTGACCAGGAGCTGACAGGCACCCAGGGGCTTCTAGATGACAGAGAATGTTAAAACAGTCCCATGTGGAGATAAATGTTATGGGACTGTAAAATTGAGAAAAACAAAGCCATCTAATGCTCTTTTGTTCCAGTAACTTCACTTACACTGTAAGGGATGATACATTCAAGGGGAATCCTGCTGTACAGTGACTGGCAGCACATTCTGTACCTATCTCACGACTGCTGAAAGCAAGAGATTGATAATTTGGAAAAGGCAAAAGCTTTAAATGAGACTGCTAAAATTAGAGTACTAGAGCCTTCAAACTGTTCCTTTAATAAGGTACCAAGCTCTAAATAACCTCAGTTAGACACTATATGAATTTTTCAGCAGTTGAATCATTCACACTGCCCTTGTGAATACAGAGACCTGAAACCAAACAAAATTCATCCCCCTTCTCACTGGCCCAGCTACTTCTGTATAATCAGAAAATCCAACCATATGTTAACAAATGTTCAGGTAGTCAGTGTCAAGCTAACAGACCCCGGAGCTGCAGCCCTCTAGAAGTATCAAACTATGATTTAAGAAAATTCACCCGTCACCACCTTCCTAAACACATGTACAAAATTTACAAAGAGAAAACTTGTCACTTTTTAACAATGTTTGTCTCTTCTGCTTCCCAATCCACAGGCTTAGCCTCTTTCTGTAAATAGGCATAGACATCCTATTCTTCATTATATTTACTTTCTAACAAAGTGTTGCTATTGTTTACACACCATGGTGGATATCAAGTGTTATAAAAAATGCCTAGATTGTTTTATAACGTGCACTGAATTATCCACTCGTAGACTTAAAGTTGGAATTTTCGCTGCCCTCTTTCTTTTTTTAAACCAGCATCTATTTTTTCTGTAAGTTTGCTTTGACCGTATTTTAAACATCACTCTTCCTTTTTATGTTTTACCTTTTCTCATGATTTCTGCCTGCAGCTGTGTATAGATTCTAGGGATGGAGTTAATTCCTTGTTAATGTTTAAGGTGTTCTAGAGCTTCCCCAACTCTTGTTGGCTTTCCTCCTAGATGGTAGGGGGAGAATTCTGTCTGAACATAGGAATGAGGTAAAGGGCAGAACGTGTATGCAAGACCTGGAAGAGGAGAAAGGAGGATTATGGCACAACATACTTTATCCCCCCAAAAAATGTTTTACAAAATGTTATAAATAAACTCAGTCATTAGTAACATTCCAATAATTAATTATGATTTAAACATTGCAACATGGTGGTAGCTCATGAGAATTGGAACTAGTTTGGTTTCATTGTTGCTGAATGCAACAGTAGACAAACAGCATTAATGGTTAAAAATAAATTAATATCATAGGTTGGGAATTTGTTAATAAAATGTAATTCTTAACCTCCTTATTATAAATTACTGCCTGCCCGCTCCCTAACCCTTTCTTTATGCTGCAGTTCTGTTGTTAGTGACTGCACTGCTACAATCTGGAGGAATCTATATGAATGCTTTTAAAAACTCTTCTTTGCTGCCAATTCTTCATACCATCCCTTACTTTTTAAACTTTGCCATGTCCAGTGACCCACCTAAACTCACTCCTGATTGTAACACTTTACAGTGCTATTCATTGTTTTGAGCTGCTGTGTAGAGTCAGAATATTCATTTCTGTCATAGAAATCTTGTTTTTATTTTGATTTGCCCCTTACTTACAAAGGGACTGTACCAACTGTGTGCAGCTAATACTCTTGGAGAACAAATATAGAATGTTGTATATTAGCTAGTAACAATCCTTGCCTTGGTATCTGTGGTAAGTAAACCTTCCTTTTCCTAGCTGTTTGTTTAATATTTGCATGATTGGTCCAAAATGTACATATGTGTATGCTTTTTGTTTGTATTAAAGATTAATCTTTTTCATAAATGAAACAATGCTTTAACTTAAAAGTACATGCAGTGGATGTCATCAGGACAAAATGACTTTTTAAATCTCCAGGAATATTCACTTAGTTTTGACACTGCATATTAGGCAAGCTAAATAACATAACCTTTACAGATATTAGTAATGTGCTTTATTCATATTTTAATAATTCAGACATCACTTTCGAAGCAGATAATGGTCAGTAAGCTTTGGTCTGTTCTCCCCCCCTCCCCCTTCTTGGGCAAGATGTTGAGCACCTGCATTTTCCATTGAATAGGAGCTGTTGGTGGGCAGCACTTAGGAAAATCAAGCCCCTAGTAGCAGGCATTCTTGAGATAGTAGCACAGCAAATACATATGTAGTAGCTGGCTTCAGACTTGAAGCAGAACTTTCTAGTGTCAAAACTAATTTGGTAGTATGTCATTATCTTCCTGTTTCGTTACAGGTGCGAGAAGATGTGTTAAATTCATTGAATAACAACTTTCTTCAAACACTAAACCAAGCGTGGAATGATCATCAGACAGCAATGGTGATGATTAGAGACATTCTCATGTACATGGTGGGTAATAGTGGTATTCCACTTTTCATCATTTACAGCCTGGTCTTCAGAAGTGTAAGCTGCTTTCCTTTTAGACCACTGTGGCAGGAGGGGGATCAGTAAGGTATGCACAGTAATCTGCTTTCCAAGAGAAGTAATTTATCTCAAAGATAAACTACTAAAAAGCCTAAATGAACAAGAAAATGGTAAACTGGTTATTTTGTTTCATTCTCACGTTATTTGGTAGACAGAGAAGAGATTATTGAAAGTGTTGTTCAGTTCTTTGTTTCTTGCTGTCACTTGTGCTTCAGGGATGGAAAAGGCTTTCAAAAGCCAAGCAAAAAGGTAAGGGTAATTGATTCAGAATACATAGTTTATTTTGTTTTTGTTTGGGCAGTTGGTTCTGAATTGTTTCTCTCTTCCAGTTAAAGGAGCCTTCACTTTTCTCAGACTTGGGCAAGTCTAATATAGTAGCCTTAAACTGCCTCATGATATTTATGTTTACACGTTCAACGTAGTCTGCTGTTTATCTTTTGGTGAGTGAGAACCCAATTTACAGATTGCCAGATTTCTGAGAGGTGTAAAATTACAATGAGGTTCCACTCTGAAGTCCTAGATTAGGACACCTCTATTATCACCTCTAAATTTGGCTTGGAGACTTCCAAACATACTGTATAAATGCTCAGCAAATCTTGAAGATAATATAATCAGGGTGCTGTAGAATTACAGGAAGACAAAAAATTACCCTAATTTGAATTTCTCTTTAGTCTAATGTTCTTATTATCCTGAAACTGAAAACCAGATGGTGACTCTCCCATCAAACTTACAGTGTAGTGGAATCTCCTTGAAACTCTGTGCTAGTTGTATTTGAGGAAAATAGATAGATATTAAGCAAAATTATTTACAAGTCTTGTTCCGGATTTACATGTGTCCAAATTATTATTTTTGCTATTGACTTTGTGAGAGCAGAATCATTAATGATGCATGTGTGAACATGTTGCCCTCAATTGGATGGTTGTAATTCAGAAAGAACATAAAGATCCTTCAATGCCTGATAGCTAATAAATGTCTTCTTTCAGCTTGGATGGTGGAGTCCTTAGGTTTTTGGATCTGTAGCACTAGGGTTCTAGTGTGGTTTAAGTTAGCCACTCTCAGAAGCGAATTTAGTCTCTGGTGAGGGAGGTGGTAGAATGGACTCTTGTATGCTCTCGGACCACAATTCATATTCCAGAACCAAAAAAACTTGATTGCAAAAACCAGTTAAGTTTGCAAAATGACAGTATTGTACTTTACTACCACCTTCTTCCATTGTAGGTAGTTTTTTATTAATCTTTAAGCTTGTCAGGGCAGGAAATCTGACCTTCTACAAGTCTCAAGTGCTGACATTATTATTATTATTTCCTTTCCAAATACCTGTTTTCAGCCTATTACAGCTTCTGAATAAAATGATCTGTGCAAAAGCTTGGTGCACACACGGGGTTTTTTTTTTTATAAAGGTATTTTTTAACTTGAATTGAGAAAAATATGCAAGTTATGGCTATGAGTACTTCCTGTGGACCACATCTTGCAGTCTTTACAATTAATTCATTAAGTTCGATGTGTGTTTAATAGGCATTTTCCTTGAGGTCGATCTTTTATTCTGAGAGTTTCTAATTAATACTTGTATGATTTGGTGATCTTCTGGCAACTAAGTCTGCGTAACAATGCATAAATCCAAATGTTCAGATATTTCAGGGCAACACAGGAAACATAGTTAAGGGTAGTATTCTTCTGAAGTTTGCTTTTATACATCTTAACAACGTGCTTTTCACAACAAACAGAACTGCTAAAGGATAATCAGGAAAAAAGTTACTTTTTTTAAAAAAATTGTGGTAACACTGCGCATTAATGTTTCAGTGGAGAGTGCTAGCAGGCTGGATCAAGGTCTGGTATCTAGAATTAGTTAGTGATACTGAGGATAATTACAGATACTTCTGCAAGTAAACACAAGTTGCTAGTAGGTGTGTACACTGATCAGTGGCTGAAAGTCAGATCATATTCAAACGTATGAAGCCTTAGGCCTTGCCTATACTACAAAGGGTTTGCTGGTGTAGCTATACTGGCAAACACTCTTGGTGTAAACACAATTTATAGCAGCAAGAGTTCTTTTGCTGCCATAGCTTATACTTGTTCCCCAAATGAAATAAGGTATACAACAAAATGACTTTTTTGCTGGTGTAACTGCCTCTGCAATAAAGCTTTTGCTGGCATAGCTATGTTAGTTATGTGATTTTTTTTCACATTACTAACTGAGATAGCTGTGCCGACAAAACTTTAAGTGTAGACCAGGCCTTAATTCTGTAGTTAAAACTTTTAAAACAGTCTCAGGGTGAAAAACACAAGCAGTAAAAGACCAAGTGAACCAACCCCTTGTTTCTCCAGAGAATGTAATTTAAATACTTAGTACTTTATTTCCAAAGTGCTATATAAACATTAACTGATCCCCAAGAAATCTTCAAATTAGTTAAGAAAGAATAATACTCATTTTACCGACTAGGCAGTGAGACAGAGGTTGTGACTTACATACTCTGGCGTTCAAGGCTGAGATCCAGCACGTTCTGCTAGACTAGGGGTTGGCAACCTTTCAGACGTGGTGTGCCGGGTCTTCATTTATTCATTCTGATTTAAGGTTTTGTGTGCCAGTAATACATTTTAACATTTTTAGAAGGTCTCTTTCTATAAGTCTATAATATATAACTCAGCTATTGTTGTATGTAAAGTAAATAAGCTTCTTAAATATTTTTAAAACCTTACTTTAAAATTAAATTAAAATGCAGAGCCCCCCGGACCAGTGGCCAGGACCCGGGCAGTGTGAGTGCCTCTGAGAATCAGCTCATGTGCCACCTTTGGCACGCGTGCCATAGGTTGCCTACCCCTGTGCTAGACAGTGCTGTAATCTAACAGTGAAACAACCACAGTACCACACCCTCTACAAAAGAGCACAAATATGCAGATAGAAGAAGGAAATACAAATTTCATCTTAACCATAAAGTAACATGGATTTTAGACACATTTATTAATGTAAATCTATGGATCTAAACATAATAAGTGTATGGATATACAGATAAATTGGAACAGAAGTGACCAAAAAGCTTCTGTTTTGAGATAAACTCTAATTCAGCAGAACTAGTAACTGGACAGGAAAGCAAACAGGATTGGTCTACATCTATTAAGTGTAACTCATAATGAACAATAATAAGACCAATATCTTGCGAAGATATAGAGATGTGTTGAGTTGAGTTCTATATAAGAACCAGTTAATGCAGCTTTTGATATATAAAGGAATGTAGAACTTAAATAAATCCTGTGAAACACTTAGTAGTAAGGCATAAGAAGTTGTATTAGTAGCCCAGTTCACCAAAAATCAGGTGCTCAGCAAGGTGATTAAGCAAGAAAGTGCTCTGCGCCTTGGCTAGCATAACCGGTTCAGTTTCATTAGACTGAACTGATATCTTGTGCTGCAGCATGTCAAGAGTGCCAATGGATCCAATAAAATAAAGATGGAGGATCATAGTTTGTTTGAATTAGCTAAAACAAAGTCTTAATTGGTCAATACAGTATTAAAAGTTAAACAGCTTTGAGCTATGGGACTCAGAAGTTCAGAAGTGCTACACTCCATGAGTCTCCAAGTCATGGTGAGCTGAAATATTAAGACCATATAGAAACCCGAAAACCTTTTTGGTTTTATATTATAAAATTTGAGTGAAATTTAGTGTTTGTAAAGATGCAGTACTAACAGCCCTGGAGATTGAAGTCCTTACCTACAGAACTTGTGTAGTCCCAGGAAGATCCAGCTTCCTGATGCAGATTTGTCAGTATACCTTAATTGCGGTGTGAAGGAACCACTGGGAAAAATATAGTGGCTCAGTCTTCATGCAGAGTAAGTATTCCTCTGTGTGCGCCAATGAGAATACCAGTGAGTGGCATTTATTACTGAGTTTGAGTGTGCACTTATCTTCTAACCCAGTGGTTCTCCCAACTTTCAAATTGTTTGGTGTTTCTTAAAGTACGGGTCCCCTTGTAGGGTCTTTCTTGTGGCAACTAGAGTATTTGATTACATGAAATGCAATAGATAAGAGACAAGGTGAATGAGGCTGGTTTAATATGATGGATATGGCTTTTTTTCCTCCTAACAGCTAATATGTATATGTACTTTTTTCCCTTCTCCCTAGTTGTAGTATTTTTAAAGTTTTAATACTGACACTTTCTGGTTGAGTCCACTATGTCAATCCTTCAAGGTCACTTTTCCGTGTGTGTGTGTGTACCTCTTATTTTGGTGTTATCAACAAAGTGTGGTATTGGTTTAAATTACATGCGACAGGCATGAATTACTCTGCTGTTACAAGTCCTAGCCATGCCAGGGACCTCTGTCTTAAGATTGATGAATACACAATTGAAACTTTCCAGGTTGTTGGGGGCAGCCTTTTGTATCAATATCACATGTTTTACTGTTGTGCTGTAAGCAATTGTGTGGATCACGTTGTATTGATCCATAATATTTGGTTGTAATCAGTAACATACATTTGGACATAATCACCTCCATTTAAAAATTGTTCCTATACGTTCCCACTCTCAGGATAAACACACCTGATGCATGAACTTGTAGTCTTCTAGTGTATGTCTACACAGCAGTCGGGAGGTACAAGTAAAACTTGCACAGGCATACCCAAGCTAGCTTTGATTTATGTACCTGGGGCCCCAGATGGGATTGTAGCTGGGTGGCTAGCTGAGCCTGTGCTGGTGCAGCTACAGTTATTTTTAGCAAGCTAGCTCAATGAAAGCTAGCGCAAGTATGCCCAGACATGCTGTCCCAATAACAGTGTAGCTATATCCCTAGGGGAAAAAAGCAGTGTCTGCCGGGTCCATTCACTCCTCTTCCTTCTCACAGGGCTTGACGGATAAAAATGGTAGAGGGCCCACCAGTCTTTCAGTGTTTTGACAGTTGAAAGTACAGAGAGCTTGGAGCACACACAGTCCTCAACATTTTCCTTGCCATTCTCTCCCTCGCCCTCCCATACTTTTTTTTTTCCACTGCCCATTTGGGTGATTTTTTTTTAAGTAGTCAGTCAGAAAAACAAGATGGGTGAGGTGATATCTTTTATTGGACCAACTTCTGTTGATGAGAGAGAGAGAGAGAAGTTTTCGAGCGACGCACAGCTCTTCCTGAGCTATGTAGCTCAAAAGCTTGTTTCTCTCACTAACTGCAGTTGGCCCAGCAAAAGATATTACCCTCACCCACCCTGTCTCTAATACCCTGGGACTGACACAGCTATAACAACACCGCGTACAATCAGTCATTAGGGCAGCTTCCCCTTTCTCTAATGACAGTACTGTTTAACCAATTTTCTTAAGCATTTTTCTTTTTGTTTTTTGGAGTCCATTGAGCCCACAGCTTGCATGACTGAAAAACTGGTTTATAGCTCTGTGCAGTTCAGTCCATTAGGTGCTAATCTTCAGTGTCTGGAAGTCCCATGACTTGTAATGCCAGTCATGATCATTTCACTGTTTCCTTGGCGCCCTCTTCCCCCTCCACCCCCTCTGCTTTCCCCTTAGTATCCTCACTGTTGCAAATCTAGTGCATGAGTGTTTGAGAAATAACATGCTTCAATTGTAAGGGTTGGGTTTTTTGTTTTTGTTTTGTTTGAGTAGGGACTGTTTCTTTATTACAAGTCTGCATTGTGCATAGACCAATGAGGCCCTGATTTATGATTGGTGTTTGTCTAGGTGCTACTGCAATACATACTTCTGGGGGAATTCTACGCCACTGCGCGCGTGCAGAATTCATGCCCCCCTAGAGATTTTTTTTCCCTCTGCAGAATATAGATTCTGCTGGAGAAGTGCTGCAGTTACACCTTTCACTTATCAGGGGCTGCTGTGGCTCCAGAAGAGAGGGCTTTCAAGTTGAAAGTCTGGGTTCCTCACAGTGGGGCCAGGTGAGGAGGCACCAGATGGACACATTGGGGCTTCTGGGGAAATCACAGACTGGGGTTCAGAAGGGCTAGTGATCCCCTAGCAGCCCCACTCTGGGGTGCGGGCTCAGGAACTAGTGGGGTGACAGCATTGAGCCAGGGGCTGAATGGGAGGTAGGTTGCAGGGCCACATGGTGGCAGGGAGATAGAGGGATGCATGGGCACGGGAGCAGATGTATCTGATGGAAGGGAGAGGCTAGGGGTCAGCCGGGGTTTTCCTGGTGGAGGCTCCTCAACTCCCTAACCATCCTTCCCTCCGCCCTTCCAAAAACCTTAGTTCCATACTTCTCCCAGCCACACCCAACAAACCTCCAGGTTCATTCCCAGGCTCCTTCCCTCTCCCTTAGCTCCTCCATTACCGCCGACTCCCCCAAGCCTTTGCACTATTTCAAAGGGGTCATGAAATACATTTCTTTATTGTAGTTTAAATGAATTACTCAAAGTTCTCTGTTAATATGCCTAGTAAGGAAGCTGTCAACAACAACAAAAATTTCCTGAATCTTTGTTTTTGTCTG
The DNA here is from genome assembly GCF_020497125.1 of Mauremys mutica. Classification (NCBI taxonomy): domain Eukaryota; kingdom Metazoa; phylum Chordata; order Testudines; family Geoemydidae; genus Mauremys; species Mauremys mutica. Next base: position 68,977,536 of record NC_059080.1, on the reverse strand, counting down.
GTTTTCTTACAGACATACTTGCTGACAGGTATTTTGAAATAAACTGCCAACATAATTGAAACTGGTGTGTTATATTGTGTTATTTTGACAAATAAAATATGCAAAATTTTGCAGAATTTGAAAATATTGTGTGCAGAATTTTATTTTTTTTGTGGGGGGGTGCAGAATTCCCCCAGGAGTAAATACAAATGATGACCAGGTACATGTTCAGTCGTCTTTGTCTTCTCCATCTGAACTTGGTAGGGCTGCTTGAGATTCCTATATATGAGTGAGGCTGGGCTATTTATGTAGTGTGTATATATATTATTATTATTACTGGGGGCATTCTGCGCTAAAAAAATTGCACCAAAATATTAAAAATTCTGTGCACGATATTTTAAAATTCTGCAAATTTTATTTGTCAAAATAACACTACATAATCATGCCAGTTTCAATTATTTTGGTAATTTTATTTCAAAATACCTGTCGGCAAGTATGTCTGTAACAGTACAGATGCGCACAAAAATTCCCCCAGGAGTAGAGTTAAAGAAACCCCTATGACAATGCAGTTCCTGTTTCTCTGCCTCCTTTCGCCTCCCCAAGCCCAGCCAGGGCCCCCCCCAGAGCCCAGCTGTGGGGCCCTCTTGCCCAGGTACCTTCACCCTCCAGAGACCAGCCATGCGTCCCTCCGCCACCCATCTCCCTCCTCCTCCAGAACCCAGGGATCCAGAGGGAGAAGCAGCGTGATGCGCGGTCCAAGGTTTGCATGGATTTTCATGCACACCACCCTCTCCTTCTCTCAGGACATGCTGGGAACTGCAGCTGCCAGGAACCCTCTACTCCTGCTCCCCCTCAGCAATGTCTTCTATGTGTGAGCTGGGCTCTGCCGTGTCCAGTAGCCCATAGTGGTGGCTAGCAGCACTGCAGCCCATTTCTGTGGGGGAAAGGAAATTCTGCCTGCACAACATTAATTTCTGCAAAATTCTGCATTGCACAGTGGCACAGAATTCTCCCAGAAGTAATATATGAGACATTGTTTAATGCCAAAGAAGTAAAGTTGACAATCTGTGTTTAAATCCACTTACTAACCTTGCTTAGAAGTAACCAATATTATTTTACTTTGAGGAAACCTTCAGTGCAGTATTTGGCAGCTCTTAATACTCCAGAGTAGTCGAGTGTTCACTTGTGGCTTACATTTGATTGATTAGCTGCCTCTTTCAGCAGGCTTTTTTTTCCTTACACCAAAGTGAGAACCTAATCGAGAGAAATGAACTACGTAAAAATATATGTTATCAGAAGAAAATAGCTTTGCCTATAGCTGCAGAAATACTGAAGTGTGTACTACATATTTGTCATTTTATTTCACTGAATTATAAGCTTTTACAGTTATACACTTTAAGAAACTATTGAACAAAATCAATATTTTTTTCTTACTTAACATGTAAAAAGAATTGGTCTAATAAAACTTTCAAAAGTCATAGAGCTTTATTTAAAGCCTGTTTTTAAGTACACTTACAATTTCAGATCCTCTTCTGTTATTAAAAGGCCAGTCTATATCTTTCATTTAAAAAAGTTATATTTACCTCCTTTATCAATTTTTTTCCAGATAGCCCTATCTGATAGGAAACTGATGTGTTGGAAAGAAAGCATCCTACCCTATGGATTTGGAGGGCTTGCTATAGATCAGGGGTTCTCAGACTGGGGGTCACGAGGTTATTACATTGGGGATCGCGAGCTGTCAATCTCCACCCCAAACCCCGCTTTGGCGCCAGCATTTATAATGGTGTTCAGTATATTAAAAAGTGTTTTTAATTTATAAGGGGGGGTCGCACTCAGAGGCTTGCTGTTTGAAAGGGGTCACCAGTACAAAAGTTTGAGAGCCACTGCTATAGATTGAGGGGCTCTGCCATGGGAAATGTATGTTACGATCCAACATAATGCCTAAGTGTTGGCTTAAAAATTTAGCACTCCCATATCTTTGCAGTTTTATACTTCTGTTTATTTCATTTGAAAGTACAGTTGATACAGCGTATCCTATTGGTTTAAAATAGGACTGGGAGGAAGGAATGTCCGAGTTTTAATCACAACTCTATGACTTGATCAAGTAACCAGTAGCATCTCTCAGTGATGTTGAGACTTAATTGCTTACTCTTTGAAGATACATAAAGTACTGCGTAATGCTAGGTATTATTATTTGCTCTTATTTTATCCTCTAAAATGAGTCAGAACCAAAAGTAGTAAATATGACTGGCATCTATCATTACACTGTGATGCTCATTATGTCAAAACTTATTGTACGCTTCCCCACACATAAGCACAGGTAAAGTCATAAACAATATCTAAATGGAGCCAAATTGTTGTACCTTGTTTATCTCCAGGTACTATCAGCAGAGATGATTTTGTTCAGTCAAGAAAAGGAGAATGTTTTGTACATTCTAAATTTGGGACATCCCCTATACCATATGCTCTGGCTCACTCTAGTTATTTACCCACTTGCTGCATAATTAGTAAATATTTCTGGATAGCCAAAGTACCCATTGTTGGCATTCTTATTGTTGATGCTTCAGTGAATGCATCACACTTATTAATATACTTTTTATATGTGTTAGTTTTCCTCCATCAAACATGTATAGTTCACCACTACCTAACAATGTGGGTCCCAAGTTCAGCTGCTTCTACTTGGCGTTTCTGATGTTCATGAACTCTTGGTTTTGAAGTGTAGGTTCATTATTTGCTGAACTCAGATTCCCATGGTTGATCAGCAGAAATGCATTTGAACTGCTAGTGAATGAATATCAAGGCATAAACTTAACATATGATAAATTCCTTTGGTTTAAAATGTCCCTTTGAATGGTCAGATGGACAGTGCTACAAACTGAGAATCCTTATTTCTCAAAAAAATCAGGTATGCACAATACCACCATGCTATGCCACCAGTCTGCCTCCAAGGCTCAGGTCTACCCATTTTTTTTTTTCAAACCATATTAGCACCTTAAAAAAAAAGTTTTTAAAAAGGGTGTTCTTATTCAAATGTGCATTGGTTTGGATCCTATGGTAGGCGCTCTTGTGCTCCGTGCTTGCAAGATCAGTGCCAGGTGTTTGCCCTGTGCCTCAAAAGGCATAACAGCTGTGATTCTCCCTCATTTTCCCACTTATCACCCATAGCAGTGAAGTGGAACCTGATAAGTGTCCAACTTGTTAATTAATAGCTATTAAAATTAATTTGTAGTTAAATCTCTGAAAACGCTTCAAAAATCTTCAGAACTCCTCTAATCTATAGATATGCAACTAATACATGCAACCTGGCTGAACTGAATACCAATGAACAATCCTTCCTTTATAGCCTCCTCCCCAGTACAGGGCTCCTCAGCATGGTGGATTTACCAACAAAAAACAGTTCATTCTTGCTTGGATGGTGCTAAAAATGTTTGAAAACCATATATACATAGCTTTGTTATAGAATGACTTACAAAAAGTCTACCTTGTTTACTGCACAGTTTAATTGTTTTGTAATGGATTGAATTTATTAGAATCTTTCTACCAAGTAAGTTTAACGCCTTCCTAGTGTTGTTTTAATGTGAGCTGAAAGCTAAATACATAGGGCCGAAAGTAGCTGGATCGATCAATCTCTTATCTGTTAGCCACTTAAGTGAAGAAAATAAACAAGGATGCCAACTATGGTGATGGTTTTTATCAAATCTACACAATTCCACTAAAAACTGGAGCAAAGATGCCAATTTATTTCATATAAGCCATTGAAATAGCATTGGCTGTTGGTAATTCAGTTTTACTACAAATTTGTTTTTTAAAAATGCCTATGGAGATTATAGATTATTTATTATATAGTAACCACTTGAGCTGCCCTTGGAGACTCTAATGGCTATTGTTTGTAAATACTTGTACTTAACTGCAGAGATCACTTTTTTCTGAAACACTGCATCCAAAGCAATGATGATCAGGAAAAGGTGGAATTAACTAATGTGCAGGTTAGTTTTTTGCAAACTGCAGAAATAATTTCTAATGCAAAAGCCTAAAATAAAATACGAAAGTTTCAAACTTACATACAAGTTGAGAAAAGGAAGTTATAGCTATGTGTAATGTTGGTAAGCTAATATCGCACCTTTTCTTTCCTCTTTTTTGTTTAATTTTACCTCTTTAATGTTAAAGTACAATTTTCAGTTAAGTTAGTAATGTGTATATACATATAGTTTTGTGCATTTTTATACTAATAACCATACCCGGGCAAAGATGTTTATGTAGTGAGTCACATTTATGGTTTCAGTTGCCTGATCTGATATTAAAAACCTTCTGTAAATTATAGGTCTTTGCTAGTTTTGATTTACAGCGGCTTTAAAGTGGAAGAGCATTACGTTGTTTTGTTTTTGTTCTTTTGTTTTGTTTTTTTCTTTAGTTCTGTGTTCCTTGTTCTGTGTTCTTGGCATCAATCTGAGTTTCATGTAGGCCCGTTATATAGTAGTGCGTGGTTCTGTGACCTGTAATTCTGTTTTAAAGGCAGTTTTAGCTCACTTGACATTTCAGTTTCATAATTGAATTTCAGTTGTTTAGCTTTACCATATTTTGTAACGTATGTAAACAAGCTCTTCTTCTTTTCATTTACACACACAGTCTACAACAGCCAATGCCAAATTGCATATAAGCAAAGATTCTCTGTAAATCTGAATAGACAGACAGATTTAAACAATTAAGGGTAGCTTGTGACATTAAGCTGCAGCCTAGCCCAACATTGAGTGGTATGGAATGTATTGCCTTAGTGGAGCTCTAGCAAGTAGAGCATAATGACTGCCAGGACTTTCTAGGAATGCATATTCTGTGCTACTTTTAAAGAGCGTTCTGTGTGTATTACTTCCATGCTGACTGGGGCACAGAACAAGGGCCCGTGGCCTTCATTTCCTTGGCTTAGGTCAGCACTGATTGATAGGCCTGTGAGTTCTGCCCTCTGAATACAGGGGACTCCCATTGTGCATGGTTCATATGCGTGGGGGCAGAGGCTCGTTACTATTTATTTTTTAATATGGTATTTATTATTATCGCAGCACTGCTGCGATCAATGCACTGGACATCAACTTTAGCGGGTCTGGTGAAAATGTGATAAGTTGACAGTTGAGTGTCTCCCGTTGACCAAGCGCGATGTAGATGCTGCTGTAAGTTATGTCGACTTAAGTTACGTAACTTAACTAGTGTAACTTAAATTGACTTGCATGGTTAGCGTAGACATGGCCTCAGAACCCAGGTCTACAGACACAGGCTTGCACGGCTCATGCTACAGCACGAAAAACAGCTGTGTAGACGTTCAGGCTCAGACTGGAGCTTGGGTTCTGAAACCTAGGGAGGGAGGTGGGTTTTAGAGCCTATTTTGCAGCCCAAGCCCAAACATCTATACAGCTGTTTCTAGCGTCAGAGCCTGGCTCTATAGACTTAGACTCTAATACTCGGTGCCTTGGGTTTTAAAATGCAGCGTAGGCAGGCTCATTGTACTAGGAACTATACAAAAAAATGATTGAAGACATTTCCTGCCCCAGAGAACTTATCTTTACTTCCCTCCTTTTTATACCCCTGGAGAGACTGGGAAAGTAGTTGATTTTAGTGTAGGTAACTTGTTTTAGGTTAAATCCATAATCACTTCAGCAACATTCTAGCATATGAATCATTGCCAACCCCAACCTGGCTCCTGGGAGTTTCAGTTATCCTTTCAAGCACTTGCTGCTGCTGTTCCTGGGAAGTAAATGGCGCTCCCTCGTCTACAACCTTTTTGTGTACTACACCTGGGCCACATGGGCTTTAGTCCCACAGTTGTCTCTAATTTTTGAAAGTATAAATAAAAAAAAAAGTAATTTGCCCCCAGTAGGAAGCAAATCTGCAGCTTCAGGAGCAACAGTAGTGCTGTTCTAACTCTGTAGTATCACAGATTCACTGGAGCATCAGGTGCTACTGTTGTAATAGCATCATTAGTACTTGTACCATGGATACTATACAGATTAGTCACTTCCCCGGTTTTAATCTCATCAGTTGAAACAGTATTTAAACTCTGTTCATAAATTTTCTTTGGAGATAGTAATGCCCTTTTTTCCTCAAAGTTGCCTAGAATATTGTTATTTTTTTAATTGCCTCAACTTTGTTGATCTTTTTACAAAAGTACACTTTGTCTTGGTTTTATTCCAGAATCACAATACAAGGACTATAATGTTCTTGTGTGCAAGTCTATAAACAAGCCAGTGAAATAAATAACAGAATGTCTCAAGGTATCAGGAAAATCTGGTTAACGGTAGTATCCTCTAACAACCATCTTCACTGTGTGACATAAGGAGGGTGAATTTGTTAGGCCAGTTGGTAGCAGTCATTGCTTTGAGGCACAATTGTTAAATGATTGATGTAAGTGCGACAGTGCGTGTTTCCCACCTGTTCATGTTTTACTGTTTCATTTCTCTTCATATAGTATCTGTTAGAGCTTCCTCCATGTTAAGTGTGAATTTCCTGAAAAACATGTTATTCTGTCTGAATTGTGGAGTGTAAAATGTTTTTAATGTTCAGTTGTCTTGTAGAGGAAAGTTGGAGTAAAGTGACTTTTCAAAATGTCTACTAAGAATGTCAAAATTATTCTTTTGAGAGTATGGAACTCTTTCCTCCTCAATTTTTACTTGTGGGGAAAGAAGTGTGTAGTGAAATCATAATTTTAATCAGTTGTTTCAATAGAATGAAGCATAAATTTATCAATGGTCTGATTTCCTAGGTATTCATGATACAAGAATTCTGCACTTTAACTCCACGTAAAGTATTTACAATGATCAAGCAGAATATCTAATATGAGTGCAATTAAGTGTTTATATCTCCAATTCAAATACTGACCTTTTTTCCTACAGTGAATTTTTGTATGCACTCTGACATGCATAGCTATAAAAATCTCCATAATTTTTATATTGTACAAGCCAGTAGGAATGAACTAGCACATTTTGAAACTAATGTGCATTAAAATTAATGAATATCCTGAGACCTTAAAAATGTTGGTTTAGCAATCTTTTCAGTAAGTAGCTGATTTGCTATTTGACGTTATGGAGCATGCACTTAAAAATAAAAGCAAAAATTTTACCATCTCACAACAGTACTAGTACAAACCACAAGAACTTCCTCCTCTTGATGGTCTTTTAGTGATGTCACATGCATGGTTTCATTCACCACTATACTGTTAAATGCCAAATAACAATTGCAGTCCCTACCTGACTTATTAACCTCATCCTGTTTACTTATGGAGAGATGAATAGAGATAAAAGAGAGACATACAAATGAAAGGGGAAGGGAAAGTTTATCAGGCACTCTCTTATTTACCATTTTTCCTAATACAAATGTTAGAACACTCAACAAAAAGTGGGATTGCTGATTTTCTTTTGGTCTGTGTGTATAGAGAGTAGGAGCCAAGTTGTTGGTGTCTATCCAGTAATGGGCAGGTGAGCGCTAGAGGAATGGTCTTTAGGCTATATGTAATAGATGGAGTACTGTTTTATGAGGGTTTGTGGCCAATATTTGAAATGTATATTAATTAGCATTGGATATATGAGTTTCTTGGCCAATGCTTCAGGTTGAGGCTAAGCAGATAGATGGAGATGGAATAAGTTTGTTTGTGATGACCTTAAAGAAAAATGTCTTTCTTTTAACAATTGTGTGCAGTGTTGTTGTAGCCATGTTGGGCCCAATATATATGAGAAATGAGGTAGGGGATGTAATATCTTTTATTAGACCATCTTCTGTTGATGGAAGAGACAAGCTTTTGAGCTTCCAGAGCTCTTCTGTAGGTTGCTCACTAGCAGCCTTTGTCCACAAAGGAAATCTTCACAACATCTTCAGAAGTTGAGCTTGAGAACTTAAATGCATAACTCTATGGGGCAGTAAAAATTGTGGTCTCAACAGAGACACTGGTTTTATGACTCATTACAGCAATTTGTAACCTACCAACCTTCCTTTGTCCTCTGACTGTAGAAGTGTTAATTGTCCACTTCATCGTACCTGGTTTGTTGCAACGTGTTAACTGCTCATGCTTAACAAACTGTCTCACCTTTTATTTAGATGTGACACTCTGGTTATCTTTTCCAGATCTGGATGAACTCTGAAGCTTGTCTCTTCCACCAATAGCAGTTGGGCCAATAGAAGATTACACTTCACCCAGCTTGTCTCTTCCTTAAAAAGCAATTTGAAAATTTCATTTCCAGCAGTGTTTTGAATCCATAGATATTTGCTATGGAATTAAAGTTTAAAATAAAGGGTTTTTTTGATTGGGAACTAAGGTTCAGATTTGGAATGTGTGAATTTGTGCATTACTAAGCTTTTTTTCCCCTAGGGGAAACCTAATTAAATTGTTTTGTTCCTTTTAAAAATAGAAAAGGTGGTGCGGGGAGCGACTTCAGATTATATATGGGCATTTCCACATATTATGGCGATTTTCTCCTATAAACAGCTGAATAGCATAAAGGATACAGATTTGTCTTGGACATGTTTTTCTTCATATAATGTCGCCACTAACAATGTCAGCATTGTGTTGCGTAGACTAGCCTTTTTTTATAATCTGTGTAAATAAAGACTTTGAAAGCTAAATACTGAGTTTATAAAGGGTGGCAGTTGGTGTGTGGGAGAGTGTGTGTGTGTGTGTGAGAATGTAATTCAATTATTCAGCTGTTTCCATGCAATTTAAACCATGAACAATCTCTTCAACACATTTTGAATTATACAGTGTATGGAATATAAACTTATATCTACATTTATGTATTTTTTCCTTATAGGACCGTGTATACGTACAACAAAATAATGTGGAGAATGTCTACAACTTGGGGTTAATAATTTTTCGAGATCAAGTTGTACGTTATGGCTGTATAAGAGATCACCTACGGCAGACTCTGTTGGATATGATCGCAAGAGAGCGGAAAGGAGAAGTTGTAGATAGGTATGATGGCTCTGACTGATTACTGTTATATTTAATCTTTAAACAGAGTGGTAAGTAGTATTTACAACATAAAATATGTATAGCTTGCTTGCTTTTCAAACCACCAGTTAGTCTGTAATTCTGATCACAGGTATGTTGGAGAGTTGTTCTTTGAAAGGCTGGGGGAAAAAGGATTTTTTGAGAACTTTTCTCCTGTAAACGTTAAATGCGCATCTCTGGATAACTTAAAAGGTGTACTGCTAAGAAAACTGTTAAATAAATATTTAGTTTAACTACAAAGGTTCAGTGACCTGTTTATTAATATTTTTTCATATTTAGTCCCTGATTTTATTTTTTGTTTTTGTTTCAAATCTTTCCCATTACTTGACTTTGCAGGTTGCTCTAAAGGTTGTGGTTGGGGCAATTCCTTGTGCATTCCTTCTCCTTGTTTCCTCTTTTGCTTGGACACTCCTTGTTTGACCTTTTTGGGGTGGAGGAAGGTTTATTTTTCTCTCCGTTTTACTTTTCCAGAGTTTTAACCTGCCTTTCTCTGTTAATTTCTTCCCTTCTAAATCCATTTCTTACTCTCTTTTACAATTTCATCAGATGCTGATTGCCATGCCACATGCCTGGTGCTACACCTGAAGTAACTCGCAATTTGCAAGTTTTTTGTGCTGCTCCAATTTCAGAGCAGCTGTTGGGTGTGGAGGCATGTAAACTGCATGCTGCTTTAGTTGCAGTAGTGTCACTGGGATTGCCCAACAGGCATTTTATGAAGGGAATAATATTGTCTGTCAGCAGCTGTATATTGTCCCCTAGTGCCACACAGTGGAATTTTTCCCAGCCTGACTAATCCTTTGCACTCTTACGTTATCTTTATTGACATATACTTACCCATGTTTTGACTTGCTGACTCTCTCTTTTGTCAGTAATAAAAAATACTGTATACTTTCACTGGACTAGATCAGTGCTACAACTTTAATTGTGGGACTGTTCTGGGTGAAATAAATTGATCAGTTCACTCCACGTTGGTAGTTTTCAACTTAGCTTCATTTAAAGCAAAAATACTTTTGGCTGTCCATTGTACTGTGGAATTTACTGTCAACAGAAACTGAAATGAATTTCAAAATTGTTTACTGCTCTTGTCAGACTAGTTCCTTTGAAAGTTTATTTTTTTTTAAATAATTTAATGAAATAGAAAATGTAAGACTGTTGCATTTTAAATTACTTATAGTGGACTTGATTCTCTTCCTCCCTCCCCCCCCATTAGTGGTTTTGGATATTAATGAGAGAAACTATCTTAGCAATGTTCTGTACCGTTTCATTAAGAACATAAAAACAGCCTTACCGGGTTAGACTAAAGGTCCATCTAGCCCAGTATCCTGTCTACCGACAGTGGCCAATGCCAGGTGCCCCAGAGGGAGTGGACCTAACAGGCAATGATCAGGTGATCTCTCTCCTGCCGTCCATCTCCATCCTCTGACAAGCAGAGGCTAGGGACACCATTCCTTAACTTATATTCTTCTTTTTGCTCTATCTTAAAAGCATGTATGAATATCTAAATTGTTAACATCTTTTGGCAGAGGTGCAATAAGAAATGCTTGCCAGATGTTAATGATTCTAGGTCTTGAAGGAAGATCAGTCTATGAAGAAGACTTTGAGGCTCCATTTTTGGAGATGTCTGCAGAATTCTTTCAGGTACAGCAATGTTGCTACTTAAATTTGTATTTTAACTATATATAGAATAGAGCTAGTACATTTATAATTATGGTTACGTTTTGTCATGGTAAAGTTAAACAAAATTCACGCAACAGTCATGGGGGAAAATGTATACAAATCAACGTATGGTCACAGCAAGGCCAAAGCCAGAACCCAGCCACCTGGGGCTGACAGCTGGAGCTTCACTGCCCCATGCTGAAGCCGAAGAATTCCCGGAGATCTGTTAAAGTCATGAATCTGTGACCAAATCGTATCCTTATTTATAATTTCCTGAATAGTAGGACAATTGGTAAGAATCAAAGCGCAGTATTCAGTAATCGTAACTTGATAAATAGGGAGGGTGTTTGTGTTTTTGTGTGCGACTATACAATAAACATTTCCAATTAATCTTAAATCAGGATGCTTTATAATGTCAGTACAAAAGTGAAATTATCTGGGAAACTGCCTTATGAGCGTGATTAAGTGTATTGCAGAATTTTTAATTTCACGGGCTCTAATTGCATAAAATAAAAGAAGAATAATGAAATCTTCCTAAATAGCCTTTTGAGGGTGGCCCTGAATAGTGGATTAAGAAAGTTTTTAACAAATTTCATAGCAAAAAATTGAGTTGGGGGAAAAATGCCATTTGTTAAAAATGGTTGAGATTCAGTCCTGCCCTCATGTTCATGGGGATGAGTTTCCGTATCCTGCAAAATTACTTGAAATCAGCAAGCATGTTCAGTATGATTTTAAAAAAGTTACACAGCAGTATGTACCTGTGTGTGATTAGTATTTAGGAGTCCAAAATAGTCCAGAAAAATTCCTATACTTGAGTTTCCCTAATCTGAGGGAACTAAGATGAGTCGCTAACAAATGTCAGAATCAAAAATGTTACTTCATTTGTGAACTGCAGCATGGTCTACGTGAGCTGACTTAAAAAAAAAAAAAAAGCGCCAAAAATAATTCTGGAAAGGAGGCTAGAGAGCCTTAGTTAAATATTAGGTAATTTGTTAAAGAAAAATTATCAATGCAGGATTTCTAACTTATCCATCTTAACTTTAAAAAAAAAAAAGAGAGAGAGAGAGACGAAGAAAAAATTAGAGATGGACAGTTTTCAAGAAAGAGAAACTGTCCATCTCTAACTTGTAAGAATTTTTTATTTGAAAAATTTGACAAAATAATAGATTAAAAAAAGTGAAGAACTTTCTTTCAAAAGGGTTCTGGTAAAATTCCTTACTAGAGGCTATTAAAGAAATTTCTCAGCTGTGAAAGAGAGAAAGTTATGTCTTTATTTTAAAATCTTTTTGAAACAGAAAGAGGGGAAGGAATAAATAGCTAATTCTCAGTGTGTCTGAGTTGAATAAGGAGTGCTTAAGTCAGTGGTTCTCAACCTATTTACCACTGTGGTAAATATGCAGGTCTCTGTGTTATATGGGCTGCATCCACACAATATATATACTACCTATATGGCCCTGAGTATGTCGCATGGTCTGCAGCTGTGCGCTGATTAGGCTGTGTGTTAAGAACCACTGTATTGCTATCTGTTTTTCTCACTTCCAGATAGTTAAAATTTGCTGACAGAAATTTAGGTTAGTCAATTCCAAAAAAATTGAACTCCAAAAAAAGACCTATATTAATAAAAATAAGCAATTTCAGCATCATAATGGCAGATACTTTACCTGGAACCTATGGTAAATTTTATGTTGGAAGACTAAATTGAAATAATCCAGTGGAACAATTTGATTCCAATTCTTGTTTTCCGTATGAGTTCTAAATACCTCAGAGTAACTGTGCACCACTGATTGGAGATGTTTGTTTCATGTGCATTTGTAGTGATTTAAAGATGTTGGACTGTGTAATATGAGAAACAAAAGTATAATATTGACCAATAGGGATTAAAAAAATTTGATATGAAATAGTAGACCCTTCAGTGAAATTAGCTGGAATAATAAAGGCTGTGAATCCTCACATTTCAAATTTATCGCCAGTGGGAATTAAACAGAAATTTCCATCTTTCCTCTTTTTCCCCATGGTATTGTACTGTACAGCTAGGTACACTGTATTAGGGGTTTTATGCCTTCCTCTGGATCATATGACCATGGCTACTATTGGAAATTGGACACTGTATTTGCCATGCCAAGAGAAACCAGTGTTCTTATTGTGCTCACAGAGGCATGAGCTTAACCCTGGGTATGTGAGTAGGCCCTTTGACCTCACACACTTTGAGTTAAGTACATTCATAAATCTTTGTAGGATCATAGGTATAGTGATTTCACATGTTTGTCATTTTTCTATTTGATATGGGCCTATTTATAAATGATGTGATTAATACAGAATAAATTTCATAGTACTTTCCCATTTTAAAAGTATCTCAAGTATTAATTTGTTTTTGGTTTTTATCACAGATGGAAAGTCAGAAATTTTTAGCTGAAAATAGTGCTTCAGTATATATAAAGAAAGTAGAAGCTAGAATTAATGAAGAAATAGAACGGGTGATGCACTGCCTTGATAAATCAACAGAAGAGCCAATTGTGAAAGTTGTTGAAAGGGAGCTTATATCCAAACACATGAAGACTATAGTGGAAATGGAGAACTCTGGGCTTGTTCATATGCTGAAAAATGGGAAGACAGAAGGTAAGACTACATCGCACTGGAAGCAAAAATGCCTGGAATGCTGCTGATATTCTTGTGACACTTTTATAACCTTGCTTTTAAGTCTCAATATGGGTTCTCTTTACACCTTAATTTTGATGTTCCTATGGAAGCCTAAAATCCCCACTAGTTCTATGTTAAACGTATCTGAGAAAGTTGCTACAACTTTAAATGCATCTTAAGTAAATTAGGTCACAGTCACCTCAGGGCAGAGACTGTACCATACCTGTCATATATTTTTGCTTAATGTCAAACGTTCTGCCTCTCAGTGAAATAAAAAAGAGTCTTTGGCAAAAGAATGAATGCATTATACTATCATATGTCTCCTACCTTTTGTGAACCACTGTAATGCCAACCTGCCACTCTTCCAATGCATTGTTCTCAAAATGTGTGTTTCTGTGGAGTGTCAGAAATGTTCCAGAGATTAATTTTGGCCAACAGACCACAGTTTGAGAAGCGCTGGAGTAAGCCATTCACTTAAGAGTAGACTTGCATGATGAATTCATTGAGGGAAGAGACTAAAAACTGAACTGCAGAGAATTGTCTCAGTTCTGTTAATAATAATAATAATAATTAATAATTAAAAAAACACACAATTTTTCCTCTCCTCAAGATAGCAATTTAAGAGGTGAACATGAGACATGGAGTGATTGGTTATAATTTCCTCCAGCAAGAGAGGCCTTGAGCCTTCAGGACAGCAAAGAGGTGAGCGTAGTGGCTCTAATAGTATTCAGTACATATTCACTCATCCTCAGTCTTCAAAGTAGTAGTGCATCCAGGAATTGATACATTTCAAAAGGGTGTGAGGTAACTAAAACTCTGACTTCAGAATTGTATCTTAAAAGAAAAGCGAGTAAAAGTAACATACTCACAGACCGCTCACAGTGGAAACAGAACTTCAGTCATGTGACTAAAGCACCATTTTAAAGTAGAGAAACTTGTAAAAATAAGGAGAGTGAAGAGAAAATGAAAAAAGAAGGCAATCAAGTAAGTCAGTCAAATGCAGAGGCTCATGTTAAGGAAGAATATTAGTCACACAAGCTCTGTATCGGTTTCCTCATCAGTTTAAAAATATCTCATTTTATAACTCAACAGGGTTTTGAGTTTACATTAATGTAGGGCTTTTCAGAGAAAAAATGGCATAGAAGTGCTAAGTAATGTATCACTATTTCTGTGCAATAAATTGTACAACAGTGTTCATATCACAACAGCAGGAACAGGAAGATAACTGAGCTGTCTCTTATGTAAATGGTCTCTTGTTCCCAAAGCAACTTCAGAAACATGAGGAAGTCAGATGGAAGGTAACACTAGTCAGTGACAGAGAACCAAGGTGTAGTGTACAAAGTTATTAGCTGTGAGGAAAGAGAAAATGTTCATCTTATTTAAAGAGGAGGTGACAGGACTATGCTTAATGGGTTATGGGTATAAAGTATAAAGTAAAGTGACTCTGAGGTTTCCAACTGGTGAGACGAGTAGTTGAATGGTCAGGGAAGGATTATATGGAAAGTTATCTTCAGCTTTGGAGGCACATCTAGTCTGAGATAACTAGGCATTCAAAACTATATGAGAGACAGCTCAAAGTAAGACTGGATAGAAAGGAAATATTTGTGGATGAAGTATTATGTTAGAAAATCGTCTACATAACAATGGGGACTGAACTTAGGGGAACAAGATGTCAAGAGTGTGTGGGGGGAGGAATCTGGAACAGATACCAAAAACATGACACCAACAGAGAGGAGGAGAAAGGAAAATAAGGAGATATTGAAAGAGCAGTTGGTTTGTAAGAGGAGAGCCAACAGAAAGCTAAAGATGGAAGATTAATCAGCAGCATCAAAGGCAAAGAAGAAAGGGACAGAGAATCCATATTAATTTAATAGGAGGAGTTCCAGAGCTAGAGAATAGGAAGTCAAAGAAGTGCAAGTAGATAGCAAATACTAAGATTTTTGAGGCTGAGATGAGCAGGAAAAGGAGATGGTAGTGAGTGAAGAGAGTGAGAAAGGCAAGTGGGATAAGTGAAGATCTTTTTCAAGATAAGAGCATGCGGGAATGCAGAAGACACTAAAAGTGGGAGAGCCATTAAAGATAAGTGGGGTAGATAGGAACAAAATAGGGAGCTGGTGGTGGCAGAACAAGCACAGATTCCATGAGATAGGCCTGGGTTAGAGGCAAGCAATAGAAAAGACCTCTGACACAGTTACAGAGGATGATGATGGTTCTAGAGGAAAGTGTGTGTGTGTGTGTGTGTGTGTGTGAAAAGTATTATATAACGTAACTCCCCCACCACACACACACACACGCTCTTCCAGTTCTACACACAAACCCCTGGACCAAAGAAGGACAGGGATAAAGGGGCTCAAGACAAGAATTGAGGCAAGGGCTGAAAATAGTTACTGCAAATAAGAAATTTAAGATTTTTACGTTATTGACAAACAAATGTAAAATGATGAATTTGGGTCTGTTTTAGCTAAAAATAACTCATATTTGCTTTGGGAATTTAACACATTTTAGCAATTTTAAGTGAAAACTAGAAAGTCATTTAATTAGCCTCTTTCTATTTTAATTTTTTAAATATTCTCTCATATCCTTAAATAAGGTGTTTGATCTTTGGGATGGTGAATTTGAAGACTACATTGTTGAACAAAATTTACAGCACATCCCCACTAATAAATGTCTCATCGTCTAGAGAAATTGAAGCTGTATTGTTTTGTTCTGTTAGCAGATTTTTTTTTATTGGAGAGGCTGTTCTATGTGAATCTTCTGAGACAGAACTTGTCCTCTTCATACCTATTTTGCTTGTCTAATGAATAAGATGCA
Source organism: Mauremys mutica (assembly GCF_020497125.1). Lineage (NCBI taxonomy): Eukaryota > Metazoa > Chordata > Testudines > Geoemydidae > Mauremys > Mauremys mutica. Next base: position 68,961,467 of record NC_059080.1, on the reverse strand, counting down.
TGCAGATATGGTACATGTTGGCTGTAGTGCACAATATTTCACTGTTTTTGTTTTCAGACCTTGCTTGCATGTACAAGTTATTTAGCCGTGTGCCGAATGGCCTGAAGACAATGTGTGAATGTATGAGTTCGTACCTGAGGGAGCAAGGTAAAGCTCTAGTATCTGAAGAGGGAGAAGGAAAGAACCCAGTTGACTATATTCAGGTAGATAAAACTTCTCATTGTCGTCTTTTCAGGTTTTTTTATTTGTTTCACAGGGTAGCAAAGATGTTTGAGCAATGCCATATATATATATGGGGGTTAAACCTCCAAACTGATGCAAAAAGAGTTAGTAATAACCTAAAATTATAAAGGTATCATTTTATTACTAACCTGTCTATGGTGAACTTTGGGAAATATTTTCAATTACTTTCATACGCATGGTGCTTGGAGAATAATAGCTTTTATGTTTGTTTTTATTTGCTTATTTTATCAAATGAAATATATTCAGGCTAATTAAAGAAATTCCTAGGAAATCTCTGCATTTCTCCCAACAAGTGACAGGCATTAAAAGTTTCTAGGAGAATACTTCCTCTTGACCGGAAATCTGTACTTAGCAGTTCAGGGTGTAATGATTAGGAGTTGTAGGCGAATGAATATGCCACATAGATGGATGTACACTTTTTTTAGGCCACAACTTTATTAACTTTAACACTGAGGAGAGAGATAGTATGCACCCATGCCCTGCTCCTCCATACTAGGAGTGTAAAGTTACAAAGCTCCCACCATAAAACCAGTACCTAGGGGTAGACCCCTTGTAGGTCTCCTGCTAGGACTTGTGCCAGAAACTGCTTTGCCTTCCCCTACATAAATGGGGAACAGGTGGCCAAGGGGGTGACCTTAGTACATTGACTTCAGATCTCCCTTTCTCATATAGATGCAGAGTCCATCAGCTAAATCTCAGGTCTCCTTTATCTCAGGAGCTGGTAGTCTTCACCTTATCCTTGCTGGACACCAGCCATAAATTGCAAAACCTAAACAGTCTTACCTTTCCTAATATTAAACATTCACGTTCTATATCTTAAAACTCAACTGTGTCACTGCTGGTATGACTACATTGCAATTGGGAGTGTGATTGCAGCATGTGTAGGTTTACCTAAACTAGATCAAAGCTGGCTTGAGTAACGACAGCAGTGAAACTATGGCAGCAGGGGCAACTGCACAGGCCAGCCCCACCCACCCAGGACTCTGGCTATATGCTAGGGCAGCAGCTGCATGAGTATTAAACCTCAGAGTTATGAACACCTCAGGAATGGAGGTGGTCCATAACTCTGAAATGTTCATAACTCTGGACAAAACATTATGGTGGTGATTTTTCAAAAGTTTACAACTGAACATTGACTTAATACAGCTTTGAAACTTTACTGTGCAGAAGAAAAATGCTGCTTTTAACCATCTTAATTTAAATGAAACAAGCAGTTTCTTTGCCTTGTCAAATCTTTTTTTAAACTTTCCCTTTATTTTTTAGTAGTTTACATTGAACACAGTACTGTACTATAATTGCCCCGTGTGTGTGTGTGTGTGTTTCTGCTGCTGCCCAGTTGCGTACTTCTGGTTAGAAATGAGGGGTGTGGTTGACCTGTCAGTTCATAATTGTGCCATGGTTTAACTGCTATTATTATTCCAGTTAGCTTTGATCTAGTTAGATGGAAGCTAGCTCAACTATGTCTACATGTGTTGCATTCACACCTCCCGATTGCAGCATAGACAGACCCTATGATGATGTGAGGAAGGTCGAACCTCCCCTCCCCCCCCCCAGACCTCTGTCAGTTTGGTCCTGTGGGAAAAATTCCTTCCTGGTCCCAAAACAGATGATCGGTCTGACCGCAGCATCCTAAAAACACAACTCCTAAAGCAACATCCTAAAAATTCAGCAGAGACTAGGGGAAGGGTTGTAGGATAGGCAAGTGGGAAGAGGAGGTTTTGGGAAGTAAGTGTAAATATCTCCTAGCCAATGGGAAGGTGGCAGATCTGAATGGGCATATGGGCAGTCCCTCACTCTTGCCATGCATGCGCTCTCACTTCCACTTCCACCCAAAATACCTCTTCCAGGCAGTGTTGCATGCCCTATTGAGTGTGGGGACAGAGGGAGGCAATTGCAGAGGCTCTGAAATGCAGCTTTGTAATGTCTGTTTTACTTTAATACTCTACTGCTTTATGGGATGTTTGAAAGAGGGACCTGAATATTAGTAATAGTAATTTTTATCTTGTGTAGAGTTTTTGGTGGTAGTTTTTAATTGTGTATTACGAACTGTATATTGTATGCTACTGTAGAATGCAACAACCATCCAACGGGTGTCTTCTCAAAAAGCAGGACACATCCTCCTTGTTAAGGGATGAGATACCGTTTTTTCCCCTGAAGCTAAAGGAAAGTGATGTGTAGCACCTGGTTTATCAAGGGCACACAAGTTGAGCCAGGAGCCTATTGTCAGCCTTTCCTCTCTTTTTTCCTTTCTTCATAGAGGAAAAAACCTTAGTTTTAAACCCACACAAAGAATTCTGGAAATGTTCTTATTAAAATTGATTTATTTTTCTTCTATAAGCACTCATTTATATTTTTAAGGAAAACCTGTAGTTGGGGCAATATTGATTTACTTCTTACCCCATGCTTTCTCTGGTGAAAACTGTTGTTTGTTCCTTAAACTCGTAAATTTGTGGGTGTATGGAGAGGATGCTCATTTGCAAATGTCTTGTACTGAATCTAAATGCAAACATTTAGTGTAATTTCCTAATTATCATCGCTATCTTAATGTTTTATCTATCAACATGGAATCAAATGACCATATTACTAGTTACTAGTTAAAAGAAGCCATTTGAGTATAAAAATATTAACTAATTAATTCCACAATTAATATTATGTGGCAATGCTTAAGCAACTTCTTTACCAGACTCAGACAAGAACCACTTCTCAAAGGATTAAGAAGAAAACACCTTCTTTGATGACCAGATGAGTTTTAAAACTCTTAAGAATCGTTTTATGTTAAAAAGCAAAAGAAAACATCTATTTTAAAAAATCTGAAAGACTTTAAAATTCTCCTATTAACCCCAGTTGTTGTGTATTCCTGGAAAGGAGACATAAGCGAACCTGGATAGACAGAGAAAATAGCATGATTTACTTTGAATTCAAGACTCTTCATAGTCATTAACTTGCCTGTCTCAAAACCACTCTTTAAATTAAATTGATGGATTTATAAGAAACATGCTATTTCATGTAACTCTTGACTGGCTACTTCTAAGTAACTTAATTAAATACTTTCTTCAGTTTCATAGGAATTAGTTTATAATGGGCAAAGGTAGGTTACAGAAGAGATTATAACTGAAGTTGCTAGTTTTGTTTTTGCTTTTCTGTCTTTTCCTTTATTAATACGTATTCATAATTAGTAGTGAGTAGCTCTTTCGTCTTTGATTGTAGTGTCTCCTATGGCATGGGAACAACTTCATGTGACTAAAACAGTGGGTGTCACATCCCTGGTTGGCATTAAGAGAAACAGTCAAGATTTGTCTTACCATTTCTTTCTGTAGACTATGTACTTTCTTTGTAATTTTGAGGCTAAAATTACTTGGGGTATGTCTACATTATGAAATTAGGTCAATTTAATAGAAGTTTGATACAGTTTGATACAGATACAGTTGATTGTGTGTGTCCCACTAAGCGCATTAAGTCGGCGGTGTGCGTCCACAGTACCGAGGCTAGCGTTGACTTTCGGAGTGTTGCACTATGTTAGCTATCCCACAGTTCCCGCAGTCTCCGCCACCCATTGGAATTCTGGGTTGAGCTCCCAATGCCTGATGGGGCAAAAACATTGTCGCGGGTGGTTCTGGGTACATGTCGTCAAGCCCCCCTCCTTCCATCCCTCCCTCCCTCCATGAAAGCAATGGCAAAAAATCGTTTCTTGCCTTTTTTCCTGGGTTACTTGTGCAGACGACATACCGCTGCAAGCATGGAGCCTGCTCAGCTCATTGTCACCGTATGTCTCCTGGGTGCTGCTGGCAGACGCGGTACTGCAGTGCTACACAGCAGCATGCCTTGCCTTGCGTTGCAGACGGCAGATGGTACAATACAACTGCTAGCTGTCGTCGTTGTCCCGTGGGTGCTCCTGACCGACCTCGGTTAGGTTGGTCGGTGGCGCCTGGGCAGACATGGTGCTCCTGGCCAGCCTTGGTGAGGTCGGTCGGGGGCGCCTGGACAAAAATGGGAATGACTCCAAGTCATTCTCTTCTTTAAGTTTCGTCTAACGGAGATTCAGTCCTGCCTGGAATATCATGCCAGCTGGAGGCTTCTGCCTCAGGCTGCTCTCCCAGTCGGCAGCACTGCGCAGTCACGCCTACCTCATGCTTCCAAGGCTCATGAAGCCTGGACAGTAGTAAGGAGCAGTTCAACTATAGGCTGAGCAAGTGCATAATGGTGGTAGGATGTGCCTTTAGACATTTAAAAGCTCGCTGATGCAGTTTACTGACTCGGTTAGACCTCAGCTAAACTAATATTCCCATCGTTATTACTGCTTGCTGTGTGCTCCACAATATCTGTGAGAGTAATGGGGATATGTTTATGGCGGGGTGGGAGGTTGAGGCAAATCGCCTGGCCCCTGATTACGCGCAGCCAGACACCAGGGTGGTTAGAAGAGCACAGCAGGGCGCGCTGTGCATCAGAGAAGCTTTGAAAACCAGTTTCATGACTGGCCAGGCTATGGTGTGAAAGTTCTGTTTTTGTTTCTCCTTGATGAAAACCTGCCCCCTTGGTTCACTCTACTTCCCTGTAAGCCAACCGCCCTCTCTTCCTCTTTATTGAGGCAATAAAGTCATTGTTTTTTCAAATTCATGCTTTCTATATTAATTGGTCACACAAATGGGGGGATAACTGCCAAGGTAGCCCGGGAGGGGGTGGGGAAGGAGGGAAACACAGGGGTGGGGTAGTTGTAGGGGCACCCCCTAGAATGGCATGTAGCTCATCATAGAAGCGGCATGTCTGGGGCTCTGACCCAGAGCGGCCGTTTGCCTCTCTGGTTCTTTGGTAGGTGTCACGCAGCACTGCTGCGGGTCCCTGTTATAACCTCTATCCTTCGTGCCCCTGGAGATTTTTTCAAATATTCCAGCATTTCATCTTTTGGAACAGAGTTTGGATAGCACGGATTTGTCTTCCCATACAGCGATCAGATGCAGTACCTCCTGTTCGGTCCATGCTGGAACTCTTTTGCGATTCTGGGACTCCATGGTCACCTGTGCTGATGAGCACTGCATGGTCACCTGTGCTCAAAAGTTCGTGGAGCTTTTCCAGTCTACCTGGCCAGTGCATCTGAGTTGAGAGTGCTGTCCAGAGCGGTCACAATGGAGCACTCTGGGATAGCTCCCAGAGGCCAATACCGTTGAATTGCATCCACCCTACCCCAAATTTGACCCAGGAGGGTCGATTTCCACGCTAATCCCCTTGTCGGGGAGGAGTACAGAAATCGATTTTAATAGCCCTTTAAGTCAACAAAAATGGCTTCATCATGTAGACGGACGCAGGGTTAGATTGACCTAACACTGCTAAATTCAACCTAAACTCGTAGTGTAGACCAGGGCTTGGTGCTTGACACTTTATAACACCATTTCCTGCCTATGTTACTGTTCTAAAGTGCTCCACTGCAAAGAATGAACCACAACCAGTAGTACTGAAAAGGCACATTCCCCATAAATAATAAAATAAAACAAGCAGTTCAATTTTAAAGAAAGATAGATTAAAGCATGTGGTAATATTTCTTTATTAAACAGCCTATTATGATAATCGCACCACCATTAATGCAGCTGTTTTAGTCCATTTATTTGCCAGAGTTTCAGTTTCGTCTGACCATAAATTTGAATTACAGCAACCAGAAACATAATTTTAAATCGAAGTAAAGATTCTGAATAATACTGTGAAATATGTAGATAAATGCTAAATTAGCAGAATCTCTGTTTATGGTCTCCTGAAATGCAATGCTGGAGTGTAGTTTTCTTACTAGCAGTATTATATCTGTAAAAATAAAATGTTATGCTCTATTTTTCTTAAGGGTTTACTGGATTTGAAGAGTAGGTTTGATCGGTTTCTTCAAGAATCTTTCAATAATGACCGGCTCTTCAAACAAACTATTGCGGGTGACTTTGAGTATTTCCTCAATCTCAACTCTAGGTCTCCAGAGTACCTCTCATTATTTATTGATGATAAGCTGAAAAAAGGAGTCAAGGGAGTAAGTACAAGTTCAATTACGAGACTATACTGAATCTGTGGAAAACAGTAGCAGGTTAAACTAAACTAGTTGTCTTTGTATACTTTTATAAAGCATTATGTGAATATGTATGTAATACTTTTTAAAAATGCACTATTACATGGTGCATTTGTGTGCATAATGCTTTAGACATATAAGTAAAAAAGTTGTCTATCACAAAAGCCTTATAAGCTAAACAGTTAACATACAGACAAAGGATGAGGGGAAAAAATTAGACTCAAGCATGGTAAACAATTGCTCAGTTTTTATTTTTTTGTCTTCAGTTGCATTGTGAACCAAATTAAAATGTTGCATTTAGGCATGAAAGTGTGGGACCAGAGATGGTTAGTGGAGGAAGTCTAGTCAAAAGAATTAAACTTTTAAGAGTAAATTTTTTATTTTTGCTGGACTGTGATCAGTATTACTTGAATATAAAATATTACACAATAAGAATGTATAACAAGCTAAGAGATTTTCCTTTAGAAAAGATGTTACAGCTGACTCAAAAAGACACTGGTCAGCTTTTCTGTTTTATTGACTCTTTCTAATTTGAAAGAAAATAAAGCATAATAGTTTGAAAGATCAATCAGAATGGAAACAAGCACTGACCAGTGTGTTCATTTCCAAACCTTTTTTAAAAAAGTTTTGTTTCAGCAAATTTTTAATTAGAGCTGCATATGCTGAGTGTTGCTGATGGCCTTGGTCAGAATTGCTTGCTTTTTATTTTGTAATTGTTTCCTTTAATGTGTTCAGATTGCAAGAAAATCTCTGAGATCTTTATAGCTTATATTTTTGCTAGTGCTTCAGAAATTAAATTATTTATAAATTATTTTATCCTATGAAATCTGAAATTTAACCCACTTTCTGTGCAACAGTCAAACTCAATAAAATGAGTTGTGAATGGGTTTTCAGTCTTAATTTAAAATGACATGTCATTTTAGTAGCACTTCTCTTTACTTTGTTTAGAGCTTTTGTAGATATTTAAGTAAAATACTAGTTTTTCCTATTGTATATCACAGCTTTTCCCCTCCTCATTGTCTTTTCTCCATTTTCATAATACTGGGTTTTCTTCTTTGCATGATACGACTGCCCTGCCCTTTGGCCATTTTGCTACCACAATGGTCCCACTTCTGCAAATCTGCAATCATACTTCCCACAGGCAGAATGGAATACTAATTAAGGGAAGCAAATTGCGTTGATTGTATGAATCATAAAAAGAGAGTCTTTAATTTGCCATAGTGGTGATGAGGAAACCCTTAAGGATGCAGCACCTAAATCCAATTAAATGAGACATTATAGCATTAGTACTTCCATACTTTGTCATGGGTACAAACTGATCTAAGGGCTTGTCTATACTTAAAACTTTAGTGTGGACACTACATATGCCAACGGGTGGGGTTGTCCTTTGGTATAGGTAATCCACCTCCCTGAGAGGTGGAAGAATTCTTCCATCAATCTAGTGCTGTCAACACAGGATCTTAGGTCGGCTTGGGTGTGCATTTTTTATATCGCTGACTGACGTAGTTAAACCGACCTAATTTTCTAGTGTAGAGCAGGCCTAACTTTGTCCTGGGTGTGTAACTGGATTGTATGACAGTATTGGTTGGTTGTGTGTGCTGGCTGTAGATTACTTTTCCATTACTTTTGGTTGTATAAGAAATATGTACTCGGAGACTAAAAATAGCAAATTAATTGTTTCTTTATTTTATAGCTAACGGAGCAAGAAGTAGAGACTATATTGGATAAGGCAATGGTTCTGTTTAGGTTTATGCAAGAGAAAGATGTTTTTGAACGTTACTATAAACAGCACTTGGCAAGAAGACTTCTTACAAACAAGAGTGTTTCAGATGACTCTGAGAAAAATATGATATCTAAATTAAAGGTAAGATAGCTACCAGCACACAGCTTAGCTCCTTCAAACTGTTCTTAAATTGAGTTTTATTCCTTTATTTCTTTTTCTTTTAATAAATATTTAGTTGACAGAAAACTCATTACAATATACTCATTTAAATACCAAATTAAAGTTTTTAATAAATACAGAAAACACTAACCCGCTTTATTTCTATTATTAAAGATTATCTGTCAGAAAAAAGTAGTACTACTACAAAATTAGGGTTGAAGGTCCCATGTTGGGTGGGAGGGCAATTTAGAATATTGAACTTTTTGGGGGAAGAGGGTGGTTCTAAGAAATATCTTCCAGCAAGAAAGTGATTCCAGTGAGGCAGTGTGATCTAGTGGTTTGAGACCAGGAGTTTCACCTTGATCTTATTCCTAACTTTTCCACTGACATACTGTGTAACTTTGCAAAAGATGCTTACCATTTCTGTATCAAAATATTCTCATCTTTAAATGCCAATAATACTTAACCACCTAAAGCACTTTGAGGTCCTTTGGTGAAAGGTTCTTTGGTAAGTACCAAGTATTATTTCTTCTGTATGAATCCTCCTTTCACCCATATGCATTGTAATGGTGATACCATACTAATATCTGAAAACAAACTTACCTTATAGTTTCCTTTACTTCCCTCACACTCAGTAACATGTGGTTTCTAAAATTGTCAATAATCTCACTTCATAACCTATAGCATCCTTAAAAAAACTCTGCTTGTCTAGCGCAAATGAACTTTTTGGATGGATGAATAAACTATTATGATTTTGTTTATCAGTGTCATGGTAAATGACAGGTGAAGTTTATCCCTGTGCTGGTGAATTTTCATGACAGTTTTGCAGTACTATCCTGTACGATAAGAGATATGGATGCTCAAAAGAAGTATTTAGAAAAAGTGCAGTAGTGTAAGGAGAGATGAGAAAACAGATTTTACCTTATTTATTTGAGTAGGCTTCAGTCCTCACATGCAAAAGAGAACTGCTCTTGCAAGATCTGAAAATGGGCTTGGGGTGGAACTAAGCTAAAGAAAAGTATAGAGAATGTCCTCTCCATGTTTGTCTGGGGCATTCAGTGACTAACTCCAACGTTTCAGGATTTAAGTGTTTGCAGATCCATTTTATAATTATAATACAGTAAATAATTTTTTTTTTTGGTAGACTGAATGTGGATGTCAATTCACATCTAAACTGGAAGGAATGTTCAGGGATATGAGCATCTCAAACACAACAATGGATGAATTCAGGCAACATCTACAGGCTACAGGGGTAAGAATCATTCATATCTTTTCTTGTGCTTTTATTTTTACATATAAACACAAACCTGCATTACTAGAGAGATTCTGCATTACTCTTCATTCCCTCACTTCTCTCAACAAAATCAGAACTTTTTAACTTAAATTTTTAACCTTGCAATTTTTTCTTACCCACTCTGAAAATATCTTGATCTTGAGATTTCTTTGAAGCTTGATTTATTACTTTATTGAGTTAAATTACTATTCTTTAAGTCCTCTTGAGTCTTTTACTGTGTCAGTGTTCTTCTAAGTCAGTGGTGGGAAACCTGTGGCCCACGGGCCACATGTGGCCCATCAGGGTAATCCCCTGGCAGGCCGCGAGACAGTTTTCCATTGACTGTCCGTAGGCATGGCCACCCGCCCGCAGCTGTGGCCGCGGTTCGCCATTCCCGGCCAATGGGAGCTGTGAGAAACATTGCGGGCTATGCTGGCCACTGCTTCCCACAGCTCCGATTGGCCAGGAATGGCGAACCATGGCCACTGGGAGCTGCAGGTGCACGGTCAATATAAACAAACTGTCTCGTGGCCCACCAGCGGATTACCCTCATGGGCTGCAGTTTGCCCACCACTGTTCTAAATAGTTGTATGGACTGTCCTCTATAAATGAGTCACACAAATGCAAAACTCAGATTTATGCCAAAACATAATGTAATAATTTAAGTAAAAATTATGCAGTGTATTTGCATATACTTAGTACTTGGTAAAAGTAGGAATAATTACAGTGGACATACAGTCTTGTCAATACACCAGTACATGACAAGATTTGAAAAGCTTCATAGCTAAATTTATGAACTGTTAAACTGCTTTACCAGCAGGTGGCGTACACTTACTTGTTGTTGAGGCAAATAGACGGTACATTTTTCATCATCTGTTAGTATTTGAGCTCATGAGCTCCACTTTAAAGTTGCAGCTTTGTATGTCACTTTTTCAATAAATGTTCGTGCAACTCTTTGTATTGTCTGTCCCGTTTTAATTTTTTATCAAGGATTTTTTTTCCAAATTTTATCACTGAGTCTTTCTTTTTATCTCATTTTGGTCAAGTTTCTTTTTAGACATCCTAGTTTTTCTTTGTGTTTGGATCTTAATTGGTATGAAATGCCTTGAAGTGTTTAAAGGCTACAGAATTGAGTGTCTGCTCTCTTGAGAGTCAAAGTTTTGTATGAGATCCATCTACTTTGGTGCACATCCAACAGAATTAGTTCTTTGGCAGCACTTTGACAAACATGTTTCCAATTTTTATGGGGAGATTTTGATAGTACTAACCTTGTTGAGAGTCGCACATGGCACTGTTCAGATGGCCTTGCTAGTTCTGTTTATCTGAATGTATATGAGTTAGATCTTAGAATGTTATTGGAAAAATCATGGAGCAGGTCCTCAAGGAATCACTTCTGAAGCACTTCGAGGAGAGAAAAATGATCAGGAACAGTCAGCATGGATTCACCAAGGGCAAGTCATACCTGACTAACCTAATTGCCTTGTATGATGAGATAACTGGCTCTGTGGATGAGGGGAAAGCAGTGGATGTGTTATTCCTTGACTTTAGCAAAGCTTTTGATACGATCTCCCACAGCATTCTTGCCAGAGAGTTAAGGAAGTATGGGCTGGATGAATGGACTATAAGGTGGATAGAAAGCTGGCTAGATCATCAGGCTCAACAGGTAGTGATCAATGGCTCCATGTCTAGTGGGCAGCCAGTATCTAGCAGAGTGCCCCAAGGGTCGGTCTTGGGGCCGGTTTTGTTCAATATCTTCATTAACAATCTGGAGGATGGCGTGGATTGCACCCTCAGCAAGTTTGCAGATGACACTAAACTGGGAGGAGTGGTAGATACACTGGAGGGTAGGGATAGGATACAGAGTGACCTAGACAAATTGGAGGATTGGGCCAAAAGAAATATGATGAGGTTCAACAAGGACAAATGCAGAGTCCTGTACTCAGGATGGAAGAATCCCATGCACTGCTACAAACTAGGGACCGAGTGGCTAGGCAGCAGTTCTGCAGTAAAGGACTTGGGGGTTACAGTGGACGAGAAGCTGGATATGAGTCAACAGTGTGCCCTTGTTGTCAAGAAGGCTAATGGCATTTTGGGCTGTATAAGTAGGAGCATTGCCAGCAGATTGAGGAACGTGATAATTCCCCTCTTCGGCATTGGTGAGGCCTCATCTGGAGTACTGTGTCCAGTTTTGGGCCCTACACTACAAGAAGGATGCGGGAAAAATTGGAAAGAGACCAGCGGAGGGCAACAAAAATGATTAGGGGTCTGGAACACATGACTTCTGAGGAGAGGCTGAGGGAACTGGGATTATTTAGTCTGCAGAAGAGAAGAATGAGGGGGGATTTGATAACTGCTTTCAGCTATCTGAAAGGGGGTTCCAAAGAGGATGGATCTAGACTGTTCTCAGTGATACCAGATGACGGAACAGGTAGTAATGGTCTCAAATTGCAGTGGGGGAGGTTTAGGTTGAATATTAGGAAAAACTTTTTCACTAGGAGGGTGGTGAAGCACTGGAATGGGTTACCTAAGGAGGTGGTGGAATCTCCTTCCTTAGAGGTTTTTAAGGTCAGGCTTGACAAAGCCCTGGTTGGGATGAGTTAGGTGGGTATTGGTCCTACTTTGAGCCGGGGGTTGGACTAGATGACCTCCTGAGGTCCCTTCCAACCTATGGTGCACTTTTTAGATATTGACCATATGACCAGCAAAAATTGTTTCCTTCCTAATTCTTTAAAAATAATTTGAGGTGCAGTTTCTGCCTATATGTTACATCAGTGCAAGTAAACAAAACATTTTATGGTGTTTGAAACATTAAAACTATGCATCAGTTTCTGTGTTCTCTGTGACAGCAGTGACTTGAAGGTTACATTAATCCTTCCATAAAACACACTGCAAGACTTTACTACTTCATTCACTTTTGCTCATTATTAGTTCATGGATCAGTTTCTGGAGACTGTTATTCCTGATACTGGTAGGAACGAGGATGTGCCTTGTGGTGTACTACCTATAGAATGTGTTCATTTTGTTTCATAGGTGGTTTGGCATTACAAGCTCCATATTTTTATTTTTGTTTGTAGCAGTCCAAAGTGCTTCGTGATAAATTTTTTTTAAATAACTTAAAATTCACAGTAATTGAAATACAGTAGACAATAATGCTAACAGGCTTCCAAATACTACCAGCTCTCAAATACACAAAGAACCACTGTTCTAGCAGAACAAATCTGTAATAAAAGATGGCACTGGGAAAGGAATCAGGAGTCTTCCTTTATATTACCATTGTGGTGCAAGAAGTTTTAGAGTTTCTATTAATAGCCCTAACGTGTTCTTTTTTTTTAAACAACTTTGGTGCACTGGATGCATATGATCCTTCCTAGACAAGAGTGGCACGCCAGCTCTTTCCCATTCAGAATCCAAAAGCCTCATAGATAGATATAAAACTGAGTTAGTAGGTATTCGGAAGGATGATGCAGCTGATGATGCAGCAGTACTTTCTTTCACTGAGAAGCTAAAGTGGGAGAAGTCAAAAGATTATAGAACTTTAGGAATTTTCAAGATTGATGAACCTGAAATCTTGGGTTTTGGAGGTCATGCAGCACAATTCTGCACTTGAAAGACTCTGTCCCTCTGTTAGTCCATGCTACACACATTCTGGTGATAAGAGGAGTCATATGAGACTTGACATTCCTAAAACTTGTTCTAAATTGACTATTTGCCCTTTTATATTTAGCATTGGATCTGTGAGAACCTGAGTGAGCTCAGGCTCTTGTCTATGACTAAGATGTTTCAAAGATTCAGTGGGTAAGAAAGCATACTCTTCTTTCCAGATATGATGTTGCAGTTCCACTATATTCAGTAAACATATTTTCCATACCCTCATGCCCATTCTGATTCCACAGTTCATAAGCTAGGCATTATCTGGGACAAATAAAAATATTTCGATTTAATGCAACTTTTTGTTGATGGTATGCATTGGGTTAACATTCAAGGGTATGTCTGCACTGTGATAGTAGACCTATGGTACAGCTGTGGCTGGCCCAGGTCAGTTGACTTATGTTCACGGGGCGCAAGGTATGGGGCTATAAAATAGCAGTGTAGAAATTTGGGCTCCAGCCTAAGCCTGAACATCCACACTGCGATTTCATAGCCCCCCGAGCCTGTCAACTGACCTGGCTCTGAGACTTGGTGCTGTGGGTTTTTTTTAATCTCAGTGTAGACGTACCCCATCTCCAGATGGATGATTGACTACATTTCTCCGAACATCGGTGTCATGTTAAGGCTCATGAAATAATAAGCATGTCAGTGACATTGGACGGCCTTTGGTTCACTCTGGAGAAACCTCAATACAGTTCTTTATGTATATTTGTAAAATATTGTTTTAGATTGTTATCTTGAATCCAGTCTCTGTTAATCCAGTTTCTGGATTGTGTGGCCCAGCTGACTTATTTCACCCCTAAGAGGTCTTTAGATGTTAGTTCTAATGTATTTATTTAGTTGCATTTTATTCTTCTGATATAAAAATAGCAATCTTAATACTTCTCAGGGATGCTATGTCGCTCTTTAACTTGGGAGGCATCTACTTTTTGTCCAATGATTGTGACTTTTTTTACTTTAATCTGATCCACTCTAATGCTGTATATTAGTTTTTGTAGTCTGTAAGAACCTGGATCTGTTTATAATTATACTTTTTCTTTGTAAGAGAAGAAAATTACTTACCTATAAGCATGTTCTTTGGAGGTATTAATCATAAGCCCTCATTAACCCACCTTATTTCCCTGTGGAAGCTGGCGATACACTCAGTTATAAGTTTGGCACTGTGGAATTTAGTTGAGACACTTTTTGACAATTATACCTTGATTTCAAATAGATGTATGCCACCTGCTGATGAGACCGTTATAATAGCTTAGAACATCAGCTGTAGTGTGTTCCAAGCCTGTGTGAATACCTATGTTAATAACGACCTTCCGAGAACAAGTGTTAAAGCCACATAATTTTTTCAGGTTGAGCAAGAAGCCAGTCCTTTACATAAAACAATGGGAAAACATGTGCAGATGATTTCTGCTGTAAAATTCCAGAGAGGGAATGGCAGAAAAAACTCCTATTGCTTAGTGTTGAATGTCAAACTGTTGCTTATACTTTTCTGCCAGAGGGCAAGTACAAAAACTGTTACTTTGCAATTCATATTGTTAGCAACACAGCATATACTTTTTTTTCCTATCCAGTCAGTCATATTGGAAACAGAATAAAAGCAGAAGGCAAAATATGACACATTTTACCCTGTAATGCATCTGACCTTGTAAAGCTCAGAATTTCAGAATTACTGTTTATTATCATGAATACTGAGCAGTTGCATAGCATTTTTTACATTGTCATACTCTGTATAGTCTTAAATTGCCATATGGGAACAATGTGAGCTTTTTGGCTCCTGCTACAGTGAGGATGAATTTAATTTGTGCAGCTCAGAAAGAATGGCAGCTACAATTTCTCCTTAGCCTTTGGAAAGTAAAAAATAGAAAGTCTAATTATACCATAGGAGAAATGGAGAACACTGTCCTGTTTTAAAACGGTGGATGTCTTCTTCCAATGTTGCTGTAGGTCTCATTAGGTGGTGTTGATCTCACAGTGCGGGTTCTCACAACAGGCTACTGGCCTACTCAGTCAGCCACACCAAAGTGCAACATCCCTCCAGCCCCCAGACATGCTTTTGAAGTATTTAGAAGGTATGTATTAAATCAGGCCTTGTATTTTTAAAACAGTGGATACAGTAAATATACTTTTGTGAGTATTAAAGGCATATTAGAGAGCTGCTTTGTTCTTTTGGGGGCAAACTAGAAAACCAACTACTCACTACTTGGTTTTTTGTTTCAGATGAGACCTTAACCTCAATTTAACTGTTGTTTTTTTTAGAGTAACTGTTACACTTACTACAATACATCCTAAAGAGTTCAAAATTTTCTATGTATGTAAAGTGCTTTTGGATCATCTGTATAAAATGTGCTGTATAAATATGTAAATTTTCATTTTAATTGTCTCATAGATTTTATTTAGCCAAACACAGTGGTCGACAGCTGACACTCCAGCATCACATGGGTTCAGCAGATCTCAATGCCACCTTCTATGGACCTGTTAAAAAGGTAAATGTCTGTATTCTGAAAGTGTTATGGTTTAAACCTAAAAAAATTTTGTAAATGTAAAGATAAATTTGTAATCAGTTTTGGATTTTCTTAGCTATAAATTAAACTGCCAGTATGGGACATAAGTACAAGTTTTAAAAAAAAAATACATCTATCCCTTTTTTTAAAATTCAACTCTTACCTTGGCAACAGTTTGGAGTATACTTACAAGCATACATTCTATAATCCTGAATCAAATTTGAAACTCCCCAACCTGTTGGTTTAATTAAATCATAGGATGATAATGGACTCATAAACTTTAAGGTCAGAAGAGACCATCATGATCATCTAGTCTGACCTCCTGCACATTGCAGGTCACGGAATCTCACCCACAGACTCCTGTAATAGATCCCTAGCCCCTGGCTGAGTTACTGAAGTTCTCAAATCATGAATTAAAGAGTTCAAGTTACAGAAAATCCACCATTTATACTAGTTTAAACCTGCAAATGACCTGTTCCCTGTACTGCAGAGGAAGGTGAAAACCCCCCAGGGTCTCTGACAATCTGATCTATGTTAAAATTCCTTCCTGAGCCCAAATATGGCCCTCAGTTAGACCCTGAGCATGTGGGCAAGACCCATCAGCCAGACAGCTGGGAAAGAATTCGCTGTAGTAACTCAGAGCCCTCCCCATCTAATGTCCCATTACCAGCCATTGGAGATATTTGCTGCTATCAGATGCAGATCAGCTACATGCCATTGTGGGCAGTTTCATCATTACCATCCCCTCCATAAACTTATCAAGCTCAGTCTTTAAGCCAGTTAAGTTTTTTGCTACCAGTACGCCCCTTGGACGTCTGTTCCAGAACTTTACTCCTCTGATGATTAGAAACCTTCGTCTAATTTCAAGCCTAAACATGTTGATGGCCAGTGTATATCCATTTATTCTTGTGTCCACATTGGTGCTTAACTTAAATAACTTCTCACCCTCCCTGGTATTTATCCCTTTGATGTATTTATAGAGAGCAATCATATTTTCCCCCAAGCCTTTGTTTGGTTAGCCTAAATAAGCCAAGCTCTTTGAGTCTCCTCTCATAAGGTAGGTTTTCCATTCCTCAGATCATCCTAATAGCCCTTCTCTGCACCGGTTCCTGTTTCATTTAATCTTTCCTAAACATGGGAGACCAGAATTGCACACAATATCCCTGATGAGGTCTCACCAGTGCCTGGTGTAATGGTACTAACAGTTCCCTGTCTCTACTGGAAATACCTAGCCTGATGCACCCTAGGACTTCATTAGCCTTTTTCTCAACTGCATCACATTGACGGCTCATAGTCATCCTGTGATCAAATAAGACACTAAAGTCTTTGTCCTCCTCTATCACTTCCAACTGATACACCCCCAGCTTAGAGCAGAAATTCTTATTGTTAGTCCCTAAATGCATGACCTTGCAATTTGCGCTGTTAAATTTCATCCCATTTCTACTACTCCAGTTTACAAGGTCATCCAGATCATCTTGTGTGATAGTCCGGTCTTCCTCTGTATTGGAAATACCTCCCAACTTCGTTTCATCTGCAAATGTTATTAGCACAAACACACTTTTTCCGCCAAGGTCAGTAATAAAAATGTTAAATAAGCTAGGTCCCAAGACTGATCCCTGAGGAACTCCCTTATAACCTCCCTCCAACCTGACAGTTCACTTTCAGTATGACCCATTGTAGTGTCTCCTTTAACCAGTTCCTTATCCACCTTTTAATTCTCATATTAATCCTCATCCTCTCCAATTTAATTAATTATTTCCCATTTGGAACTGTATCAAATGCCTTACTGAAATCCAGGTAGATTTAGATCTACTGTGTTTCCTTTGTCAAAAAATCAGTTATCTTCTCAAAGAAGGAGATTAGGTTGGTCTGGCACGATCTAGCTTTTGTAAAATCATGTTGTATTGTATCCCAGTTACCGTTCACCTCTGTCCTTAACCACTTTCTCTTTCAAAATTTGTTCCAAGACCTTGCATACAATTGAGATCAAACGAACAGGCCTGTAGTTTCCCGGATCACTTTTTTCCCTTTCTTAAAAATAGGAACTATATTAGCAATTCTCCAGTCATAGGGTATGACCCCTGAGTTTAAAGATTCGTTAAAAATCCTTGCTACTGGGCTTGCAATTTCATGTGCCAGTTGCTTTAATATTCTTGGATGGAGATTATCTGGGCCCCCCAAATTAGTCCCATTAAACTATTTGACTGTGGCTTGCACCTCAGATGTGGTAATTTCTACCTCTTTATCCTTGTTCCGATTAGCCCCCCTGCCATTATTTCTAAGCTCTTCATTATCCTTATAAAAACTGAGCAAATATTTGTTTAGGTGTTGGGCTATGCCTAGATTATCTTTAATCTCCATCCCATCCTCAGTGTTTAGCAGTACCACTTCTTTCCTTGTTTTCTTTTTCATTTATATGGCTATAGACCCTTTTCCTATTGTTTTTAATTCCCTTTGCAAGGTCCAACTCTGTTTGGCTTTTGGCAGTTCTCACTTGATCCATATACTTTGACATCCAAGAGAGAGCTTTCCTTAGTGATCCATCCAATTTTCATTACTTGTAGGCTTTCTGCTTTCTCTTAATCACTGGTTTGAGATGCTTGCTTATTCAGTTTGGTCTGCAACCCTTCCTTATGAATTTCGCCCCCCTTGCTCCAAATGCGGGCTTCAGATAAATTTGCAGAAACTGACTTAGAGTAAATCCAAGCCTTCTCCACATACAGATCCTTAAGTTCTTCGTCCAGTCCACTTCCCTAACTAATTCCTTTTTTTTTTTTTAAGTTAGTCCTTTTGAAATAAAGGACCCTAGCTGCAGACCTATTTTTGTTTATCCTTCCATTTAGTTTCAACTGAATTAACTCATGATCATGCAAACCAAGGTTTTTCCCTATAATCAGTTCTTCTATGAAGTCCTCGCTTCTCACCAGTACCAAATCTAAAATGGCATCACCTCTTGTTGGTTCAGCATCTATTTAGTGAAGAAATCTGTCCTCTATCACATCCAGGAAAATCTGGGCCCTATTATTATTAGTAGCACTTGTCTTTCAGTCTATATCTGGGAAGTTAGTCTCCCATAACCACACAATTCCCCATAGTATTTATTTCATTAAAAACATTAAAGAGGTCTCTATCCATATCCATATTGGATCTTGGGGGTCTGTAGCATACCCCAAGCACCAGCCCAGTGTTTCTCAAACTGGAGGTCCTGACCCAAAAATGGACTGCAAGCCTATTGTAGGAGGGGTCACAGTATTGCTACCCTTTCTTCTGTGCTGCCTTCAGAGCTGGTATTGCCAGCCACCCAGCTCTGAAGGCAGTGCCGCGACCAGCAGGGCACAGAAGTAAGGGTGGCATGGTAGTATGATATTGTCACCCTTACCTCTGTGCTTGTGTCATCAGCACTGTCTTCATTGCTGGGCGCCCGGCCAGAAGATGCTGCTTTCCAACTGCCCAGCTCTGAAAGCAGAGCGGAGAGGGGTGGCTGCTGGACGGGTGCCCACATCTGAAGGCAGCACTTCTGACAGCAGCAGTGCAGAAGTAAGTATGGTATGGAAGGGGTGTCATCACTTCTTTGGGAATGGGGGAGGGGGGCTCGTCACAACCTGAAATATTTTCAGAGGGGGTCCCAGTAAAAAAAAAAAAAAAGTTTTGAGAAACCCTGCACTAGCCCTAGGGAACAGCTAGTAGCTTTCTTCCCCAAAGTGATTTTGGCCCAAACAGACTCTTATCCATTCCATCATTCCTAATTTCTTTGCAGTCTATTTCATCATTAATATACAATGCTACTCCACCATCTTTGCCTTTATTTCTCTCTTTTCTGAACAGCACATAGCCTTCAATACCTGTACTCCAGTCATGACTGCTATTCCAACAGGTTTCCGTTATCTCTAGAATACCTGATTTCACTTCCTGCACCAGTAGTTCTAGTTCCTCCATTTTTTTACCCAAGCTCTTTGCATTGGTGTACAAACATCCTAATTGTTGCTGCTTGGTTTCACCCACATTTCTCACCCAATTGGGTATAGTCATTCTACTCCCAGTATCGCTTACCTGTTAGCTTCTTTGGTATCGGCACTATCCTTTCTTACTTTAACTTTCAGAGGGAGGAAAATCATCAGGTGTGGAGATTACGTACGCATCGCCCAACCATCTCTCCCAAGTTAATCAGTTGTGCCAGCCTTCATCTCAGAAGTCTACTTTTCTCCCTATTCAGGTGGAGTCCATCCCATGAGAACAGTACTCTGTCCATGAATGCCTCCAAGTGGTCAAACATAGAATCATAGGACGGGAAGGGACCTCGAATGGCAATCTAGTCCAGTCCCCTGCACTCATGGCAGGACTCAGTATTATATAGACCACTCCTAACAGGTGTTTGTCTAGCCTGCTCTTAAAAATCTCCAATGATGGAGATTCCACAACCTCCCTAGGCAATTTATTCCAGTGCTTAACCATCTTGACAGTTAAGGTTTTTCTAATGTCCAACCTAAACCTCCCTTGCTGCAATTTAAGCCTATTGCTGCTTCTCCTATCCTCAGAGATTAAGAACAGATTTTTTTTTTCCCCTCCTCCTTGTAACAATCTTTTATGTACTTGAAAATTGTTATCATGTCCCTTCTCAGTCTTCTCTTTTCCAGACTAAACAAATCCAATTTTTTTCAATCTTCCCTTATAGGTCATGTTGTCTAGACCTTTAATCATTTTTGTTGGTCTTCTCTGAACTTTCTCCAATTTGTCCACATCTTTCCTGAAATGTGGTGCCCAGAACTGGACACAATACTCCAGTTGAGGCCTGAGTAGCGTGGAAGAATTACTTCTCGTGCCTTGCTTACAACACTCCTGCTAATACATCCCAGAATGACGATCGCTTTTTTTGCAACAGTGTCACACTGTTGATTCATATTTAGCTTATGGTCCTCTATGACCCACATCCCTTTCCACAGTACTCCTTCCTAGAAAGTCATTTCCCATTTTGTATGTGTGCAACTGATTGTTCCTTCCTAAATTGAGTGCTTTTCATTTGTCCTGGCTGAATTTCATCCTATTTACTTCAGATTATTTCTCCAGTTTGTCCAGTTCATTTGAATTTTAATCCTATCCTCTAAAGCACTTGCAACCCCTCTCATCTTGGTATCATCCGCAAACTTTTTATAAGTGTACTCTCCATACCCCTGTCTAAATCATTGATGAAGGTATTGAACAGAACCAGATCCAGAACTGATCCCTGCGGGGCCCCACTCATTATGCCTTCCAGCATGACTGTGAACCACTGATAACTACTCTCTGGGAATGGTTTTCTAATCAGTTTTGCACCCACCTTATAGTAGCTCCATCTAGGTTGCATTTCCCTAGTTAGCTTATGAGAAGGTCATGTGAGATGGTATCAAAAGCTTTACTAAAGTCTAGATAAACCACATCTACCGCTTCCACCCTATCCACAAGGCTTGTTACCCTATCAAAGAAAACTATAAGGTTGGTTTGACAGGATTTGTTCTTGACAAATCCATGCTGACTGTTACTTATCACCTTATTATCTTCTAGATGTTTGCAAATTGATTTCTTAATTATTTGCTCCATTATTTTTCATTATGTAACATGCCAAAGTCCACCCAATAGCGCTACTTCCTAAGCCATTTGTTGATCATCATCATCATCTTATCTCACCTTCATTCTCCTCCTCTAGGGACAGGTAGAATCCCTGAGCCTCCATTTCCTTAAGCATCTTCCCCAGTCTGCCATAGTCTCCCTTGATTCATTCCAGCGAGAATCTAGCTGTATCATTTATTCCCACATGAAGGCCAATCACTGGATTCTTTCCTGCTCCCATTAGGATCCTCTTCAGCCTCAGATCCATATCCTGTATCTTAGCTCCCAGCAGGCAGCAGACCCTTCTGTTCTCCAGATCAGCTCAGTGACAGGCCTGTCTGTTCTTCTTAGTAGGGAGTCCCCAATCAGATAGCCCTGCCTTTTCCTGAGGATGGTGTGATTCTCTGGCCTTCCTCCTGTTTCTTCTGGCTGCAAGTCCTCTTGTCTTTTATTCTCCCTTGCAGTCTTCTCTGCATCAACCTGTATCTTCCTGCGGCTCCGAACTCTGGGAATCTCCATCGATTCTTCCCCTCTTCTTATAGGACTAGCTGTTCTTCCTTGCCCTCCCACCTTATTTTGGCCTGTGACTCAGACCAAAGTGAAATTTCTCTGCAGTTGTTACATTGGAATTAAGGTTTAAAAAAATTTTCAAGGCAAACCTATTGTTGTTTCATAATGCCACTATTGTTAATTACACTTTTCAAATATATAGAAAGCTTAAAGTTTAAATTATACAAACAAAACAAGTAAATTTCATTTGTGGGAAATGGGGAGTAGTAAGCGCTGGAGAGATCAGTATTGGAAAGCTAAGCAAAGTTTAGAAAGAAAGAAGAGAGTGTATGGTACATGGGGACAGAGAAGATAATCCAAGCGTAACTGCAACATAAAAAACATAACGGTGGGATTAGGACACACCCACAATATGGATTACTAGGAGAAGTTTTGGAACTGGCCTGATTGGAGCAAAGGGACAGGGGTTTTCGCTGCAGCAATTTTGATAAATTGGTAAGCAGGAAGATCTGAAGAGTATATTAAAGTAGTTAGGCAAAATTAGAACCAAGCATATACTACTCTGGGACTTGTGGATTTAAAATCTCAAACTTAATATTGCTTAAGCATAGTTCTCCATTTACTACATAAAAAGCTTAATCAGGAGATGAAAAAATATTCCTAAAAGTGATTTCATAACTTCTTTTAAATTCAAACAGGAAGATGGCTCAGAGGTTGGTGTAGGAGGTGCCCAAGTAACTGGCTCAAATACAAGGAAGCACATATTGCAAGTTTCCACTTTCCAGATGACGATACTAATGCTCTTTAACAACAGAGAGAAATACACGTTTGAGGTATGATTTGTGGCTTTCTAAGCTGACTTTAAAAAAATGTTAAAATGTATTCTGCAGATAGATGCAGAGCATATGTAGATCTATGGTATTATACATAAGTTGTGTAGGAAATCGTGACCTATGTACAAAGATCTTTTGATGCCAAGGGAATATACCTCATTCGTCCCTAACACCCTTAACCATTCGTTTCCTTTAAAGGTGTTGAAAATTGGCTGATTGCCTTAGTCATTCTCTAGTCCAGAAACTCAGGATTTAGAAGTATATACCTTTAGACCCCAGCTGCGTATAGGGGAAAGATATTCTGCACAGCAGTATAAAATACTGTTTTAAGACTTCAAGTTAAAAGGCTTTAATTCAGTATAGCCAGCCAGTGAAGATGGGGCCCAAATTGTTTTGGGTCCATTTATTTAAATACTCGAGGATCCACTTGTACCTAAAGCATTACAAAAACTGATTTCATTTTGTTTGGTCTTTTTTTTTTTTTCTTGAAGAAATTTTTATTCTTGATACATGTTTCATATTCTGAGTTATCAAACCTCGGAATAGGAAGAATCTGCCTTTATTTGATTGCTGAATAGTAGTTAATATATTCAGCACCAGTAAAATAGTGATGCTTTGTTCTGTTGACCTCATGATGTGCTATGATAGCATGACTTTGCAGATAGTAAGTGCATGCATTCACAAAAGCATAAGATGGCCAGAACATAGATCAGTGATGTGTAAGTGCTTATGCAAAACACAAAGGTTGATAGACTTACTTTATTTTTCAGTTGCCTTTGCAACTACACAAGGTTTGCTATTCTTTATCTATTTCATACAAGAATACCTCTGAGAGCATTCTGCGCCAAAAAATTAGAAATTCTGCGCACAGTATTTTAAAATTCTGCAAGTTTTATTTGTCAATAAATAAATGCAGAGACTCCAGCATGGCAGTGGGGAGCACAGGCCACTGGCTGCATGAAGGTGGGAGATCACTCTGCAGCCCTCCAGCTCCTATCCCCGGGACATGGACTCAGTGGCGAGGCTGCACCCGACCCTGATACAGCACAAGGCCTGGGCCTACCCCAGAAACACCGTGGGGCCTTCCCCTCTGCGCCAGGTGCACCAGGTGTGGGGCAGGCAGTCTCAACCAGGAAGGATCCAAGTGTGAGTGGATCCAGGTGTGGCGTGAGAGGATTCTGTGTGGGACAATCTGAATGCAAGAAACTCAGTGTGGGGTCTAGGTGTAGGGGGGATCTGGATGCACAGAGGCTCATTGGGGGGGTTCCAGGTGCAGGGGCAATGGGACTCTCCAGGGGCTTCCAGGTGAAAGTGGTTGGGGCTCAGCGGAGGAGTCTGGGTGTGGGGGTCTCAGTGGCGGGTCTGGGTGCTGGGGGGGTGAGGCTTGGTGGTGTAGGGGTCTGTGTGCAGCTGGTTGGGGGTCAGTGGTGTGGAGATCTGGATGTGGGGGCTCAGGCTGGTGCAGGGAGTGGGGCATCAGGGTGG
The DNA here is from genome assembly GCF_020497125.1 of Mauremys mutica. NCBI lineage: Eukaryota > Metazoa > Chordata > Testudines > Geoemydidae > Mauremys > Mauremys mutica. The sequence continues at coordinate 68,937,475 of NC_059080.1, read as the reverse complement.
GTGTTTGAGTGCAGGGAGCTCAGTGGGGGGTAGTCTGGGTATAGAGTGGGGATCCAGAGGCAGGGGGTCTGGGTGCAGGGGGGTTGAGGTTCAGGGGGATGGGGTTTGGGTATGGAGGACTAGGGGAGTTCTCGATGTACCGCGTGAGGCTTGGCACGGGTGTCTGGGTATCGGAGGTCTGGATGCACAGGGATTGGGTGGACGGGGGAGCAGCTTCCCATACAGTGATCCTTCCCCCCCACAGTTGAAGAGCTTTGGAGGCAGGCAGCAGTGGCGGATACTGCACTTTCTGCATCTGGAGGTGGGTCTGACACAGCCCCAGCAACTCCTCTCCTGCCTTGAGCCCAGCAGCTGATTCCAGCTCATGGTAGGAGCCACTGGCTGGGGTGTCCCCAGCCCTGTGGTGATTTACCGTGTTGCCGGCTGCTCCGGGTACGTGAATCGATGTACCTACGCTGCTGCAGAGTGCTGCGTGACCGCTCTTGCAGCTTCCCTATCAGAAAGTCATTTTTCTGCGTGGGACATGAATTCTGCGCACATGCAGTGGCACAGAATTCCCCCAGGAGTAACAAGTACTGATTGGAGAGTGGACAGGTAGAGATCACCACAGCAGCCAAAATGGACAGTGAGTTCTCGTTTTTAGATTGTCTTCTATAGACTGTTGATTTAACAGTGCTGTCCCCACAAACAGTGGGAACCTGTTGAGGCACTGGGGTGGGCGGGCATGGCCCTGCCCATTGCTAAAGGCTTTGAGCATAAAGGGGAGGAGCCACCAAACCCAGGCATCAACTAAATCCTGGGGACAAGGAGTGCAGGTCACAGGGATGAAATAAGGGACCCAGGGGGAGACACCAAGCAGAGAATCCCAGACAGCGACCCTTGCCCCTCAAGGCATCCAGGGAGTCAGTGGACACCACCCAGAGAAACTCTGCCCAGAGACATGACTTAAGGAGCGATCAGAAGTAGGCCCCACAGTCAGAGAGCACCCTCCTGTCCAGCTTCCTTTTCTAATGTGATGGATGGCCATCTTGGCCAATGTCGGGAGAAGGTGAATGAGGAAGTCTCGTCACTTTGTGGGGTCACGGTCTATTGCTAGCCAGATCCCAAGTGGAGGGATAGAGGCCACTGCAGTTTCACACTTAGATTGACTTGAAGTGATTTCTTCTATCTTTTGATGGGGGTCAGGAGATTTTTTGCCCCGTTCCAAAATAGCCAGGAAATTGCTTGGTATGTGTAAAATCTCATTGTGGTATGCCAGGGCTTCTCCCCAGCTTCCAATCGTATGCTGCCACACCGAATGCTTTAAGAAGGCTTATTGTCCAAATATAAGTGAATAAAGCAAACAGAAATAGTCCCTTAGCTCACCCTTGTCCTGGGTTTCATGGTCTCCCCTCCCACAGTCTCTGGTGATCCTGCTTCTTGCAGCTTCCCAGTCCCAGCCAGCTCTGCTTCATTTCTGGAACACCAGCACCAGGGATACTTCCTGGTACCTGGCCCTTTGCTCCACAGAAATTAGCTCCATTTCTCAGACCCAGCCTGTCCCAATAACTTAGCCCCTCCCTGCCCTCTGATAGGTCTGTATAGACCCAGGTGTAATCCTGCTTCCTTTAATTGGTGCATTTGGGCCCACCTACCCTGATACATGGGAGCTGGTTCTGGTCTACTCACAGGGACCAGCTACCCTATGACACTCTATAGACCTTCGAGTGACCCAGCTCCCATATGCAGCATTCTGCTTTCAGCACTCTATAACGTCAGTACTGTAAAGGATACAGTAGTACAATATAACACTGAAGAAGTTCAAGTAACTTTTGTGCTGACAATAAGCAGAGGCACCAACAAAAAATTATGCCTTTGCAAAAGAGGAAGGAATTTTGTCTAATCGGGCTTCTGTTCCCAGCCCTGCCACTGATAACTCTAACTTTTAAATTTCCCTAAGCTCTTAGCCCCATTTTGGATAAGTGGTAACTAAAGCAAATACACCTCTACCCCGATATAACGCAACCCGATATAACAGAGGTTCACATACAACACGGTAAAGCAGCGCTCCCACGGATCAGTGCCTCAGCTCCCAGCCACAGCGCTCCGCTTCCCGCCGCCGGTGAGTGCGGGGAGGTTGGGGAAAGGACGCCCCCCCGTACTCCGCTGCGCAGCGACACGCTGGGGCCGGGGCAAGGAAAGCGGAGCGAGCTGGCACTGTGTCGCTGCGCTTCCCACTGCAGGTGAGTGCTGGGGGCATCCTTTCCCCAATCTCACCGGCGGCGGGAAGCGGAGTACCGCGGCTGGGAGCTGGCAGAGTAGAGCGGCCTGGGGCCGGGCTGCTCCGCTTCCCGCCACTGCCGGTGAGTGCCTGTCGGGGTGGGGTTTGTGTGGATGGGATGGGGACAGAGAGCAGGGGGGTTGGGTTGGGGGTGGGGTCCTGGGGGTGATTAGGGATGCGGGTCTCGGGGGGGGGGGGCGGTCAGGGGACAAGGAGCAGGGGGGCCAAAGCAAGTTCGATGTAGCGCGGGGTAGAAGTGTACTTTCTCTTTTGGAGCAGTGCTTGACACTTCATAGTTGATAAGGTACTGTAGGAGCACAGAGTCATACCATTTAGACTTCAAGAAAAGAGTTTTGCTTTTTAATTATTGGAGGTTCATATGTTAGGGCTTTGTGTAACTAGTTGGATATTTTTGTGAGGGGAAAAAATGGGCTCATTGGTGCTTCCACATGAGAGAGAAATTTTTCTGAATAGCTTAGGGTTTTGTATTCTCTTAATAACTTATCCCATTCTTTCCAAGTGGGTTGCTCCTTATATTCAAAACTTATGTTGTTGTTTATTTCAGTGTCTGGTGAAGAATGATTAAATATTTTGAAGTATATATCATCAAAAGCTTGATTTGTTCACAAATCGAATATAAACTGAAGATTTGTCCCATCCCTAACCATGTCCAATGTGAAATTCAAGATTTGATATGTATGAAATTGTTACATAATTCAGCAAAACTAGTTCATTAAAAGTTTAGTCTGACTTCTTAATTCATGCTGTTCCTTTTTTCCCCTCTTCCACGTTGGGAGAGCTTTAAAGGTTGGTGAAGCCTGTACAATATAAAATTCTTTGTCTCTGTGGATTTTTCAACCATGTTAATGTTGAAACAATTACTTAATTCCTTGCTATAAGAAAAAAACTTAAGATGTCTGCAATTTGACACAGTGTATTGTTTGTTAGTTATTGCAGCCTATTGTGTCGTTTCCAGACACAGCTCCTTTAGATCTGTTTTAGATATGTTCAGCTGCATAATAGGTTGTAATTAGAGCTTTTCTCCCCAAAATGAAATGGCTATAACATACCAGATAACTGAAAGTAGGGAGGAAAACACTTTAAAAATATCTATTTTAAATCTTAAAAAGATATTTAAGTGTCTTTATAAAAAGATGTGCATTTGTAAAAATAACATGCTGATGACTTAAACTTTGTTGGGATGCAGTAACTCCTGTTGTTCATATTAATAGAAAAATTGTAATTCTTGTACCCTTCTTCTAGAAACCTTTCTGTGCTACAAATTGCTGATTACCCTCCACCCCCACCGAAGTCAACTAGTGGATGGTGCTCATCATATCACAGCATCAAACCGTTTCTGTGATGCTTATTTAAAGGCAATTTGTGCATTTCTGAAAGACCAGATTTAATGCAAGTGTCAGTTTAAGGACAAACTGTAATGTTGAGAATTAAAATACGCACAGTATGTAGTGAACCCCCACTCCCCCGGGCCTGGTTAATAAGGATGTGCAACATTAAAAACTGGTTCTTAATTTTTATTTTAGTTCTGTATTTCACTTTCAATGGCAGTAGTCAGAATACTTTATTGAGGTGAAAAGTACAGCAATGATTATTGATGGATTGATTTTAATCCTTTGGCATTAGAAATCAGGGTGTTGGACTGAAATCTCATTGGCAGCAGTAGGTTGTGCTGGAACTGCTGGCCTTGAGGCATTAAATTTAAATAATTAAAAAGCTTATTTACTCATCGTTGTAAGTAGTTAATTTATATGGCCAAGATCCACTTCCTTTTGGTTTACTGAAGTGGTCCTGATTATGCCACTGCAATAAGGTTCATTTTTCAAGACAAAAATGATTGTAATTTAGTCTTTAAAAATGCACTTTAGCTGAAACTTGATAAACAAATACAGGATAGAACCAAATTGGTGGTTATATTTAAATGAAACTAGAAATGAGCAAATCCGCTCTTCATGTCACCCTAGAGGTGGGCTTTTTGGGTATTGGCGGGTATAATGTGAAGGTGTTCTGCTAACACAGTCGGAAAGCACATTGCAGTAGTTCAAAACTTCAGCATCTATTTTAAAAAAAAAAAAAAGGGGGAAAATGAGGATTGATGCCTCAGCTTCTAAATGACTCTCAGTAGAACTCTCAGGAACACTGACTTTCTATGCGAATCCAAATAGTGTTAACATTTTTATGAAGAAGACAGCAAAACATGCCATAGCTTATATTTCTCCCAACAAGCGACTCCGAGAGGCACTAAAACTACCGAAACACTTGATGGAAGTTTGAAGGACTTGATAGATAAGCTGATAACACTGCTTTAGAAGACTGTGCAAAGCACTGCTAGAGTATATTTGTGAAGGAATATTTTGCTTTGTATGGGTTCTAACAGTGTTTGCACTACTAATGTTTTAGTAGTTATCTTTCAAATGTCATCTGTTGTACTTTGAACTGAGGTGGACCAGACTGTCAGTTTTGTTCTCTTCTGAGTGTAAGGTGGAAATAAAACTAATCTTAAGCAGCTCTTTACTTTATTAGGAGTGTACTCCACAGGAGGGTGAGAAAACACATTTTTGTGAAAAAGCTGGTGCCAGGATGAGACTCATATTTGATATTTCTTGTAAGGCTGTCAGCTTTTCATGTTAACGAACTGCCTTACCTGGCTTGATAAGGTACTTTTGATAGCAATCAAGGAAATTTCTAACAGAAAGCTATGTATACTTTTTTCATTGAACTGATGATGAAGGTAACTTTGAAGCTCAGGTTTCATTCCATGAAGCAACATTGGACAGAATGGAAATAAACCCTTTTGGCTTTCTCAGGAGATAAATTGAGTGTTAACAGCTAATTATTCATTTTGTTCCTTTCATCACACTGGCAACTGTTGACTTTAAATTGTACGTGAAACAATCCACTTTCTCTAAATCAACCCATGTTCATCATAAGCCTTTTTGCATAGTGCTTATTTGACTATCACAAAATGAATTCTAACTTTTCAATCATCTAAAGAATCTACATATCAGAATTTAGTTTTGAGAGCCAAGGATTATCTTTTTGAGCAATCATGGGTTTTTTGCCCCCTCTTCTCCTCCCCCTCCCCCTCCCCCTCAATAAGGTACCTAATGTGTTCTGGCATTAACTATAAGCTATTGATGATGTCATGGTTTTCCTTCAGGAAATTCAACAAGAAACTGATATCCCTGAAAGAGAGCTTGTTAGAGCCCTACAGTCCCTTGCATGTGGCAAACCAACACAACGAGTTCTCACAAAAGAGCCTAAATCAAAAGAAATAGAAAATGGTCATATATTTACAGTGAATGATCAGTTCACGTCCAAATTGCACAGAGTCAAGATTCAAACGGGTAAGTCTGTTTTTATATTCTGCTCTCTTGTACTCCAAAAATATCTTAAGTTGTAAAATGTTGGCATCTACATTGAAGGTAAATGCATCACACTAGCAAAAGGAAAATATTAAGCTATAAAAACTGTTGCCATTGACTAGTAGCCTGAAAGCAAAAATTTAAATGAGGAGGAAATCCAAAGCACTTACAGAAAGTAATAGTTCAGTTAAGTGGGGATGGTTTGTTTTTTTAAAAAGTATGTAGTCCTCTCCAACAAGGAGAAGAAGGTGGAAGGACTGTAGCTTTTAAATTAAATTACTATTTTTTAAAACTTTCTAGGCTCTGTTCTGATTTACTTGAGAGAGACCCTAAAACTGTGGGTCGGGACCCCATAGTGGGTCGCGACCCCCGTTTTAATGGGGTCGCCAGGGCTGGCTTTAGACTTGCTGGGGGCCGGGGCCAAAGCCTGAGCCCCATTGCCTGGGGCCAAAGCCCCAGGCCTTCAGCTCTGGGCAATGAAGCTCAGGTTACAGGCTCCCTACCTGGGGCTGAAACCCTTGGCTCAGGCAAGGGCTTAGGCAGGCTTGGGTTTTAATCCCACCCCTACTGGGGTTGTGTAGTAATTTTTGTTGTCAGAAGGGGGTCACGCTGCAATGAAGTTTGAGAACCCCTGGTCTATCTCATAGACTTATAACTTACTCTACTGCTATGAAATTACTGATTTGTCATTTTCTTCGATGAACATTGGGTGCTTTTCCTGGCTGTGCTAGATGTTCATTGTGTCCTTGTTCAGTCATTATTATTTAATGTGAGATTCGCTTTCCTCACTTGTGGAGTCAGGATGACTACTACTTGGGGTGGATGCACACATGTATCCCACTCAGGTGTGCACATGCCCAGCTCATTAGAGCCAGTTTTCTGTAGCAGTGCCCATCAGGTTGATGCATGCACCCTGCACATCCTTGTGGCCCCTCCTGAGGCTACAAAAGGGCACTGACACCCCTACTCCCTCAGTTCTTTCCCATGGATTGAGTTGGAGCTTGCTTTGCAGTTTTCCTAACATTTTTTTCTTATGCATAGATAGCTAGTTTAGTTTTCTTATCTCTAAATAGTTAGTTAGCAGTTAATATTTGTTAAATGATTTTTATTTGATTTTTGTTTTAAAGTTTGCTTTTTAGCCATTGTTAGTTTTGATGGTAGGCACCATTGCCATGCAGGGCTTAACAGGCTTTATGCACTGCCTGTCATGTGGGTGTATATCCTGAATAGTTACCCCCACATGTGCTGCCCTTTCTTCTCGGCAAGGGGCACATTAAGGAGAGATGCAGTATTTGTTGCTCTTTCAAGAAAAGAACACAGATCTTGAGAGACCTGTACCTCATGGAGCAGGTTTTCAGGCTTGTCATGATGCCCTGTTTCCTACACTAAGACAGACCCATTGTCATAAACAGATAGTTAAGGGTTAAGGTCTCTTTTACCTGTAAAGGGTTAACAAGCAGTAACCTGATGAACACCTGACCAGAGGACCAATCAAGGGACAAGATAATTTCAAATCTCTGTGGAGGGAAGTCTTTGTCTGTGTTCTTTGTTGGGGTCTTTGTTCTCTCTTTGGATCTAAGAGAGGCCAGACATATTTCCAGACTCTCCAAGTTTTCCTGAAGTATTTTCTACTATTCAGTATTGTGAGTATTAGAAAGGCGGATTAGTCCTATAATTAATTTTTACATTTGCAATTGTGTGTTTGCTGGAGAAATATCTTTATTTCTGTTTGCTGTTATTTTGATTATTCTGAGAAAGGAGGGGGGGGGGAGGGGAAGTCTCGCCAGGTTTATAAGCTAGACCCTGTATATTTTCTGTTACTCTTTCCCTCTTTATTGAGCAATGGACCACTTGATCTTCTTGCTTCTGATGCATTTTAAAAATGTTTTCTTGTTAGCCTCTATATTGCTAGCTAGTTTAATCTTTTTTTGTGCTTTGGCCTTTCTAATTTTGTCCCTACAAGCTTGTCTTGTTTTTTATATTCATTCTTCATAATTTGACCTAGTTTCCACTTTTTGTATGACTCGTTTTTGAGTTTCAGGTTGTTGAAGATCTCCTGGGTAAGCCAGAGTGGTCTCTTACCATACTTCCTATCTTTTCTATATGCTGAGAGAGTTTGCTCTTGTGCCTTTAATCATGTCTCTTTAATAAAACTGCCAATTTTCTTGAATACTTTTTTTTGCCTTAGACTTGCTTCCCACAGCATCTTACCTACCAATTCTCTGCATTTGCTAAGGTCTGCCTGCATGAAGTCCATTGTCTTTAAGATGCTGTTTTCCCTTCTGCCATTCCTTAGAATCATGATTTCATCATTTCATGATAACTTACACCCAAGCTGCCTTCCACCACCAAATTTTCAACCACTTCCTCCCTATTTGTCAGAATCAGTCTAGAACAGCCTTTCCCCCCGTTGCTTTGCAACCTTCTGAAATAAAAAGTTGTTTCCAGTGGATTCCAAGAACTTCTTCAGTTTGTCCTCCAGTTCAGGGAAGATCTGTGTTTTGGGGTTTGGGTTTTTTTTTTAACCTGATGGTTTCTAGACTTTTAAAAGGGATTGTTTAATTCTTTCCCTGGATAAAGGATGCATTTGCCACCTTGGAATCTTAATATTGTATTGGCCACTTTAATGGGCCTTCCATTTGAACCTATAGGCCACCTGTTCTTTGTGTCACCTGTGTCAGAAGACATCTTTTCTCATAGTCATTATGTTAGCCAGAAGAGTGGATGAGCTTCAGACTGTCATGGCAGGACTCCCATATATACTATGTTTTCAAAGATAATGTAGCTTTGTGGCCCCAGCCGAAGTTCCTGACTGAAGTGGTATCTGCCTTTCATCTGAGCCAGACAATATACTGACTGGTTTTCTTCCTTCAAAACCACACTTACATAAAGATGATGAACGTATACGTACTTTGTATGTAAGATGTGCATTAATCTTTTAACTGTACAGGACTAAATCTTTCAAGTTTGTCTCCTTGATTTGTGTATTTCTTATGCTGATAGAATGAAAGGTCACATCACACACAATTTCTAGATGGAATATTTCCTGTATTACTGTGGTTGATGGGGTCGCGAACACACCGCCTCCACAGAGACTGCTCACTCAATGAGAACATAAGCTAATTCGGTGGCTTTTCTGAAGGACATACCCATGTTGGATGTTCGTAGAGCTGCCACTTGGCCCTCAGTTCATACCTTCACTCGTCATTACGCCATTGTGACTGCTTTGAGATCTGATGCAAATTTTGGGAAGGCTAGTCACTATTAGGGCTCAGAGTGACTTTACCTCCTAACAGTACTACTTTGTGAGTTACCGCTATGTAATACACATGTGCAACCACTTGAAGAAACAAAAACTATTACTTACCTGTATTGTAACTGTTTTTCAAGATGATGTTGCATGCGTGTAGTCCACTAAACCCTTCCTTCCCTGTGCATTGGAGTCGTGTTTCATCATATTTCTGGCATGAAGGAACTGAGGGGGATTGGGGCAGCACTGCCCTTTTATAAGCTCAGGAGAGGCCATGAATATGTGCAGGGTGCATGCAACGCCCTGACAGGTACTTCTGTAAAAAAAATCTTTGGCTCCAGCATGCTGGGTGTGCTGGGAGTGGAATACCTGTGTGCAAAAACATCTTGAAGAATAACAGTACAGGTAAGTAACCATTTTTGCCTAGCTCACTAAAGTTTTGAAGTTAAATTGTGAAATATGTTGAGACACTTGTATATATGGATATGTGAGTGCAGTGTGTTAGTACTTATTATTTATACACTTCATGTATGAACTAAGATCTATCTAACCCCTATCCCACAATACACAGTGGTAGCATTTAAAAAGCATCTTAAAATATTCTGTAATTTAGAGAGAGATTCTTTGTACTTGTAATAGAACATATCATTGGAACTGGCAATCTCTCAGATACATTTTAAGTGCAATCACTGTACTTCTCTCATGCCAGACGTTAATATTAGACATTTTAACCCTTTCCTAAGAGTGGATGTGGACAAGACTGCAAACATCTTAAACCCAACAGTATGCTCTTGTGATTACACTACATATATGTTGTTGCATAAACTACAGTGAACTTGGGTGTCTGTAGATGGAAGCAAAATGCACAGGTATCCATGATTTAACATGTCTACCTTGCTTGGAGTATTCTTAAGGTGGCAGAGACACAATAGCAGGTTACCGATGTTTTAGAGCACCTTAACTAGTGCCTCACATACTCCGTGGCACAAGGGGACCAAGATCTGTGGCAACATCTAAATTCCAATGGGATACTAAATTATTCTCTTACTGTGCAATCCTCTTATTCTCATCACCCTTTGCACAACATAAACAAGTACAATTATAGCTCTTAATTGAAAATACCCATTGATGCAAAATTCATACAGTTATTTTCATCAGAGGTTATATTTGAGTTTTGGCCTCTTGTTTTCTAGGCTAGCAGCACAGCAGAACCAATTCTTGACTCCATGAGAGGATACATCTTGCAGCATTCTCTAGTGAACAACTGAAAAAAAAGGTTCTTTCTGTCTTTAGCCAGAGGGAAGGCTGCCATGATGTTCAGGGGTTTTGAGTGGGGAGAGTAAAATGAGAGAAGAGGACATCTAGAAGCTAGAAGACTGCTATTCAAAAGCAGGAAACATTGAATTTGTGTATGGGAAAAGAGGTGCCCAGAAATAATAGCTGTAGGGGGAGAGAGACTGGAAGCAAGGACAGAAATAAGAAATTGGCAATGGTAGAAAATGCACAAAATCCAAAAGGGGCAGAGAACAAAGTGAACAGGTCGATTGGTATTTTTCTTTTGGCTAATTATCTTCAGCAGTTTGGTTTGGAAAGTAAACTTTTGTAAATACAATTCTGTCTCTTTCCTTACTATGTTGCAATTCCTACTGTAATTGAAACATCTCCTTAATTGAAACAGTCTCCTGACAAGCAAAGGAAATAAAACCCAGCTACACTGTCAGAATTGTTTTCTTTGACACGCTCTAAATTATGTGCAATTTAATAAGAAAACACCATATATAACCCGTAGCTTCAAAGTTAATTTGGCAAAATCTATGTAGTTTTAAAGAGAAGAATCTTCAATATGACAGTAGCCAAAAAAAGTTTTGCAAACAAAGTTCAGTACTGTTTGAAAAGCAGAGAAGTTTGACATTAAATTTTAAACAGTAAATAGCAACTGACAAAATAGTAACACATACTTACACATGCATTGATTGCTATGTATGTCTGTCTGTCTTGTGGACACATTTCATTAAAAAACACACTTGTAAATGTCACAAACCAAGAAACTTAATTCCGCTGTGGGCGAAATTAAATTTTGTGCATATTAATGTTATTGAAATTAATAATATTGACTTTTGCTTAAGGTATTTCATCTTCTCTTTTAGTTGCTGCCAAACAAGGAGAATCAGACCCAGAAAGAAAAGAAACAAGGCAGAAAGTAGATGACGACAGAAAACATGAGATAGAAGCTGCTATAGTGCGGATAATGAAATCTAGAAAGAAGATGCAGCACAATGTGCTAGTAGCAGAGGTAACATCACATATAGTATTGACGTGGTTAAGAGGTTAGGAAGAGGGCACATCTTAGATTTCTCTGTCAATTCTTACTCTTCTGTTAATGTAGCAAAGTTACAAGGCCTTATCAGCTGTCAGATTTTTAAACTGATTCTAGAGAGACTTTATATTTTTATCTCATACCTCTGGAAGCATAGATGTATTTAGTTCCTATTAAGTCAACCAGATGTTTATAATACAGTAGTTTATAACAAAAAACAGTAAGTTGACTACAAAAGGTTGATATCCTGTATTGAACTTGTAAATTGCCAACCATGGGGTCTGATGAGCTGCCAAGGGGAGTGAGTTTCAAAGAGTGAATCTTTTGTAGGGAGAGTCCTGACACTCAGTTACTAAATTTGAAGGATGCACAGTCAGCAAATGTCTCCAACCAGTTCTAACTGTCATGATGGGTGTAGGTTGAGAGACTTCATGATAAACATTCAATTGCACCAAGAAGTGAGAAAGCTGACAGTGAGGAAACTTCAGCACAGAGTTCATGCCAACCATTCTTCTGGGTATAAATTGATTGGCTGCTGGTGTGAGGAAGGATGTTTTCTCCCGTGTGTCTAACTACTTAATTGCCTGCCCTGGTGCATTATTAGGTTTTTGTCTTTCTCTGAAATATCAGCTATTGACAGTAATGGAGGTCGAATATTGGATGTGATGGACCAGTGGTACAGAAATAAAAAACAAATTTATTTTTATATGGCTCAATCTAATTTCTATTACAAACTCAATTTTTTTCACTTGGTTAGTACCTGAAGTGTGCAGCTGGCCATGTAAACTTTAAAGGTTACACCCAACCTGTTTTAACAAATGCTTTTTATGATTATTTTTAGGGTGCATTTCTGTTGTGCAGCCTAACTCATTATCATCTGCAATATAGCATTAATTGTTCTTGGTTTTATGTCCTAGGTAACTCAGCAGCTGAAAGCTCGATTCTTACCAAGTCCAGTTGTTATTAAAAAACGTATTGAAGGACTTATTGAGAGAGAATATTTGGCACGAACACCTGAGGATCGCAAAGTATACACTTACGTAGCATAAAATGCGTTCAGCAAATTTGATTTATTCTTGGACTATACTCTCCGCATGAACTGGGAAGTTCTTTTAAATCATTAATATTAAAGACGACCATCTCTTCTATTAAATTACAATACATGTTCTAGACCATGCAGATCAAGCCTTTACTCCTTTTGAGAGTTTTCAACATCAATTGATTGAGCTTCAGGCTTTTCAACGTTATCCCTGTAGAGATCATTCTTATAATTCCTCGGGAAAATGTGAACGTGCAGCGTTTGTTTTCAAAACTGTATGAAAACAGAAAAAAATAAACAAATTTAGAAAATACAGCTCATTAAAAATAAAATTGTTGGAATTTCATTTCCCCAAATCTTCAGTGTTGATGTAAATGTGTTTCTGTAGTGTTGCTTAGCACTTTGCGCATTGTATAAGTTGGGTTCAAAAACAACACAACTGGTAAGACAGAATTCCCGGTTATATTGCTCTGCTTCAGACATTTATTTAACTAGCCATGTTTAATTTAAATATTTGGTAAATTTATAAAGACCCAAGAATACAATTTTAGCATGCTTCACTCTTCCAGCTGCACTCATTATTGTTCTGGCAATATGATCAGGAACCTTTTTGGGGCTCAGTAAAGACCGTAATAATTTTGGCTTTCCCTTCTGTAATTTGAGTTCTTCCAAATTAAGTTCTATATTGATTAGGTTTGTTCTGGTTTCTTTATAGGAAAAAGGAAAAGGTTTTAGTGTGTATAAACTGTATAATAATTTTTGCTGTTGTACTCACTGCTGATAGTGGATTGTACAGGGCGATGTTTTTATTTCACTTAATGTAGACACAATAAATTTAAAATAAACGGATTTAGTGTACACAAACCACTAATTCAGTTGTTTTAGAGCACAGGGAGTACAATTTGTTGAACTAAATACTGCCCCTTGAAGAAACGCACCAAGACTACACCTTGTTTATTAATGTCATGACCGACCAGAAGGTTTCCCCCCTTAAGTACGTATTTTAGGAGATTAAAGTGAAGCCATTGTGCACTATTCATTGTTTTAAAATGCAATCTGAAAATGCAATAAATATTCTTTCTTTAATCTTAATGAAATCTTCAGTTCTTACAGCAAAACTTCTTTCACATATTGTCATGTGGTTCAAACCATGGATTTCAAAATTGTGATTCAAGGGCATCATTTTTCTTTGATAAGTCAGTTTCACTGCCTGCGGATGTGTATTGTATTAAAGATTCTTTTGATTAAGATATAGTTTTGACCTTACAAACAATGTACTCTATGCAGCTTCTCTGCTATAACTATGGTTTTCCCCATTTTTCATCAAACTACTGTACTTTTATTCTCAGTTCTCCTTAATTGTGCTTTTTCACAAGAAATTTAAAAATGTAATTGGGGAAGACTGCTTATAATATAGACACCAATTTGGAGTCAAGAAACCTGGTGATGGTCATGAAGCATTAAGGTCTGCTGGTGCATTTGTTAACTGTATCTGACAAAGGTGTCTGTTCAGATATATGGTAAAGTATATCAGCATAATTTCAGTATGGATAAAGATGCCACATTGCTGTTTCCATGGCATTTTGGGCAATGTTTTTGCTCTGGTCTGCATATGTGTGTGTAGATTGATTTTACTTTTGTTTCACTGTCAGCATTTGGCAGCTAAGAAAATATATTTCTATCTCAAACATTTTATCTTGAATATTTTGTAATTTATGCAACATGCTTCAACATCCAATAAAAGAATGTCTTTCATTTTATCCCCAAAAGTTCCAAAAATTTTGACTGGACCAGTTCTAAGTGATCAAAGTGAAAGAAAACCCCCAGGTTTCGACATTCTCTCTCTGTTTTGCTACCTTCTGTTTCAACATTGATACTTGGAAAGCAGTCAGGCTGGAAGGCCTCTGTGGTGTCAGTTATTAAATACCTATGTGTATATGAATAATATACTTTAAGTGACAAAAGTATTTATTTTCAATAATGCTATGGATAAGTGGTAACCTGTGTTTTCTAAATACAGTATACAGACTAAATGAGGTAATAGAATTATTTCGGAGTGCCTCTGTAGAACGTTGTGTCCTAAGATGTTTAAAAGTTTCCCCATATATGTGCTTTGTCCCATGTTTTCTGATGCTTACCTTTGACAAATTTCCATAAAGGAGTTTCTTTTCAGATACTGGAAAAACTTGTTTATTTTGTTAAAAGGCGTTGATGTTGTGGTAAAATATCAAAAACCTAGACATTCAAATTTAGCACTATATATTCTGTGTTTTTTAAAAGAAGGGGGGATGGAAAAGTGAAATTCTGATCCCATTGAAGTCAATCAGAGTTTTAGCATTAATTTCAATGGGGACAGAAGTTAATGTTGCATGTGTTCTAGCTCTTGGCTGTCAGACATTTAATGTTACGTGTAAATAATTGTGTGTAGTGGTGTAGCTAGTGTTCTTTAACCTACATAAGCATAATATGTGAAAGGATAGCAGGTAATTTAAACCTCCTTAAGTAACAAGGAGTGGAATTTCTTTTGCAGTTTAAAATGACTAGAATTTTAAAGAGACAAGATGGGTGAGATGATATTTTTTATTGGACCAACCTGTGTTGGTGACAGAGACAAGCTTTTGAGCTACACGGAACTAGTCAGCAACACAAGTTGGTTCAATAAAAGACCTCACCCATCTTGTCTCTCTAGTATCCTGGGACCAACATGGCTACAACAACACTTCAAACAATAGAATTTTAAAGACATTAATGATTTTGAAATTTACTTGTGTGATCCTTTGAAAAATCTTACCCATAAACATTAAATGTGAGGTAATGAAGCAGAGGATATCTTAATGTATCGAGATGAGGATATTCAAACTGAAGTCAGTCTTGAAGAACAGCAGAAAATTGCTACAGCTCCTTTTAAGGTGAGTTTAGTACTGTGTTTTTAGAATTTATAATGTGAATTTGAAATGCCTTGTGCAAACTGTGGAAATGTCCTGCTGTTCCTTATCTGATTTCACTTCTGATCTTCCTTTCTTAATGAGTTATCAGGCTCTTCCTGTTGAAATTTATTAAAATGGCATATATAGGGTTTACACAGCTGCCTGTATTGATGGAGAATATGAACATTATCAAGCATTTTTAAATACTGCTATGTGTAATTCCTTTATTAATCTTATGTTTCAATATTAATCTAAGACAGTTACGTGAAAAATTAAAAAAAAAAAACAACCTGCAGTTTTTCTTGTAAGATCTCAGGGCAGAATTTCAAACCAGTGGTGCCTAAAATTAGACTCCTAAATCCCTTTTTAGGTCTCTAAACAGACATAGCCAGACTTTAAGATGTGCTGAGCTGCTTTCATTCCCCTTCCCACGCAAACTGTTCAGTTATAGTTAAGGCTGCATCACTGCAACTCCAACACATGATAAAAAGTCATTGCATCAATAACCTCCCCATCGACACTTTACTTACCGCTTCCCCTTCTCAATCTCAACTACCTCCCTTCTGCATCCACATCTCCACTCTGAGTTGTTTTCTTTTATGAGCTTCCTTGTAAATTGAAAATTTATACCATAGTGTTAGCAGCAGCATGGTGTAGTGCAGTGGTCCCCAAACTTTATCGCATGCACCCATTTACTTGTCTGTCCTCTCCACCCCCACCCCTTGGGCTGGGAGTGGGGCTGCGCCTCCAGGGAGGGGCACAGAGGTAAGGGGGCCAAAGCTGGGGCCACAGCTGGGTCCAGGAGCAGAGCCAAGGCCAGGAGCGGAGCTGGGTGGTGCTCCCTCCCCATCCGGTGTGGACTGGCCCAGGCCCCACCCGCATGACTCTCAATGTTCCTTTGAGCCCCTTAAAGGGGGGCATGCCCTACACTTTGTAGACCTCTGGCTCAGTGCTTACAATACAGGATTGGGAGTTAGGAGGCTTTGGTTTATGACCAGCTGTGATTCCCATTTGCTGTGTGCCTCAGATAATCGACTCTATAAAATTCCCCCATGCCTACAAAACTATGGTGAGGAGGTTAAGCTTAATTATAAAGCAGATTCAGAGTCTTGGATGGGTAAGTGCATAAGTTAAATTGTAATAGTTTTTTTTTTTCCCTAGACTTTTTGCAGTCACATGAGTCATTACAGGAATCTTTAACTTTCCCTTTCCTTTGTAAAAGTGAATTGAGTGCTGGTGAAACCTGTTCAGACAGCCCCGAAGCCTTTCACATAAATCCGTCTCCCGCTCAGTTCTAGTGTATACTGGGATATTTTGATATGATCAGGAAATCAGCAACTGCAAGATACCAATGTTGTGGACCTGCAGAACAAAAGGCATAAGCTAAGTGCACCCATTGACCGAAATGCCTTTTATCTATGGATTGAATCAGCTATTACTATAGTTTTCTAGATGCCATATATAAAATGTTTTTTTACCATTGCATTGTTCATGTTGTCTCCTTAAGTGGAGTGTTTCTTGATTGTTCAGGAGAAACTTGAGTCATTCTGCAGCCATTGTTGAGGAAGGCTTGCATAAAGAGAGGAGTCCTTGCTTGTGGTCCAAAGTAGCCACAACTGGGACTTATTTGATCTCCAGTTGTAGTGCATGGCACACACGAGGACCTGCCACCGTAAGTGACTGGTTCCTGGTAATTTCACCCTGGGCTTCAGAAACTATAATGTTCCTGATAAATCAGGTTACAGGAGAGGTTGCCTCTGTCTGCTAGGCTCCAGTTCATTGCCTGTTTTAAAAATTAGCATCAGGACCTCGACATAGATCTGGAAGTAGTGGGCATGCTGGCGTGATGTGCTCTTTGTCACACTGCTATAACGATGTGTAATTGCCTATAGTAAGCTTGAGCTCTTAATTTCAGTTAATAGCTTTTACATTGATCCTGGACAGACAATTTATCAGAATAATCAACATGCTCAGTGTAAAGCATGCTAAAGAGCTCCTACTATATTTTCCATTAATACATCGTAAGGCAAAAAGATTTAGTGAGACAAAGCACACCACGTATAGGTAAAGTAATTAATTATCCGTGGATGCCAGAGTATGGATTTGTAGCATAACTGTTACAACTAGAACGGAGTGTCTTATGAAGCATTTCTAACATCGATGTATATCCACCGAGTTGGCTTGTCGTACAGCAGTAATATGTTTAACCAGTTTGGAAAATGGTACCAGGACTGATATATTGTGTGTTTAAATACTTTTATATTTGTTGCACTGTAATTTTTAGGTGTATGGTGCTTTGTATTTTTTTCAGATGAAGAAAAGTTGGTTTTGGATACATATGATGCTATATATAAGGAACTAAGATTGAAAGAGTGAGCATCTAAGGACTCTTAGTGCTTTCTCTTTTTCAGTGTTGATATTTACTACTGTGGTATTTATTTTCCCCAGAGAGAAACATCAGGAGTTATTGTGAAATTAAGTGACAAATTGCTTTACATTGGTGGGAACGCTACATCCTACTCTGTTATCAGTGCTTGACTTCTTGCCCCTCCATCTAAAGAAGAGCAGAGCGAGGTAACTAGCAAGCACCATGATATTAGCACGGCACAAATAGTAGGTTTCAGTTTCCGCTGGGGCAGTGTTCTTCGTAATTTTTTAGGTGCTTGATAGCTGGGGATGTAGCGGTAACGTTCTTCCACATTCCTGCAAGTTGTCCAACACAAATTGGAGGTAGGGCAAGTAAGGATCCTCTTATTGGGCACAGCCCAGTGAGAGCTAAAGGAGTGGGCTTGTGGATGGCTACTTGGAGAATGGAGTGAGGCAGCCGAGATTTTTTCTTCTTCTTCAGGGGGTACAGAAAACTATGAAGTTTGAAGAAGATTGGCAGGAATGAGTGGCTTGTGTGGTTGCTGGGATAAGCAGCATCATCGTGTTGTTCACAATCCTGACTCATATTACTAGATCCGGCATTACTTGAAATTAGGGCTGTCAAGTGATTAAAAAAATTAATTGTGATTAATCACACTGGTAAAGAATAACAGAATACCATTTATTTAAATATTTTGGATGTTTTATACATTTTCAAATGTATTGATTTCAATTGCCACACAGTGCTCACTTTATATGATTATTTTTATTACAAATATTTGCACAGTAAAAAAAATAGGTTTTTTATTCACGTAATACAAGTACTGTAGTTCAATCTCTTTATCATGAAAGTTGAACTTACAAATGTAGAATTATGTACAAAAAACTGCGCTCAAAAATAAAATATTGTAAAACTTTAGAGCCTATAAGTCCACTCAGTCCTATTTGTTCAGCCAATCGCTCAGACAAATAAGCTTGTTTACATTTGCAGGCGATAATGCTGCCCACCTCTTTTTTACAATATCAAGTCTAAATGACAACAAATGTTTGCATGGCACTGTTGTAGGTGGTGTTGCAAGATATTTACGTGCCAGATGCACTAAAGAGTCATATGTCCCTTCATGCTTCAACCGCCTTTCCAGAGAACATGCGTCCACACCGATGACAGGTTCTGCTCGATAACCATCCAGAGCAGTGCGGACTGACACATGTTCACTTTCATCATCTGAATCACATGCCACCAGCAGAAGGTTGATTTTCTTTTTTGGTGAATCTTTTCTGTAGATTCCGCATCAGAGTGTTGCTCTTTTAAGACTTCCGAAAACATGCTTGCGACCTCATCCCTCTCAGATTTTGGAAGGCCCTTCAGATTCTTAAACCTTGGGTTGAGTGCTGTAGTTATCTTTAGAAATCTCACATTGGTACCTTCTTTGTGTTTTGTCAAATCTGCTATGAAAGTGTTCTTAAAACGAACAACGTGCTGGGTCATCATCCGAGATTGCTATAACAGGAGACATACAATTCTCCCCCAAGGAGTTTAGTTACAAATTTAATTAACACACTTTTTTTTAACAAGCATCATCAGCATGGAAGCATGTCCTCTGGAATAGTGGCTGAAGCATGAAGGGGCATACTAATGTTTAGCATATCTGGCACGTAAATACCTTTCAATGCTGGCTACAAAAGTGCCATGCCAACACCGGTCCTCACTTTCAGGTGACATTGTAAATAAGAAGCGGGAAGCATTATGTTCCATAAATGTAAACAAACTTGTTTGAGCGATTGGCTGAACAAGAAGTAGGACTGAATGGACTTGCAGACTCTAAAGTTTTACATTGTTTTGTTTTTTGAGTGCAGTTATGTAACAAAAACTACATTTGTAAGTTGCACTTTCACAGTAAAGAGATTGCATTACAATTTCATTTTTACAGTGCAAATATTTGTAATAAATAATATATAGTGAGCACTGTACACTTTGTATTCTGTATTGTAATTGAAATCAATATATTTGACAATGTAGAAAAACATCCAAAAATATTTAACAAATTTCGATTGGTATTCTACTGTTTAACAGTGCAATTGATTGCGATTAATTTTTTAATCGCGATTAATGTTTTTTGAGTTAATCGCTTGAGTTAACTGATTAATCGACAGTCCTGCTTGGAATTGAAAGCACAGGAGGAAGTATTTTGGAAGCATGCAGTGTGGGGTTAGGAGGGGAGATGGTCCACAGGAGGATCTCTCCTCATACAGTGTTCTGCAGAATGAAAGATTTGGAGGGCCATTGACTTGCAACTTCTGTCCTTCAGTATATTGAACAATTTGATGGACCCAATGCACAAAATGCATTTAGTGTTTTGAATCTCTGCAAAGCAAATTCACTTCTTCCTTGGCCATGTATTTACTCTGATAGAAATGAAAGTTAGAGAGAATTGGATAATGTAGTTTTAGACGAGAATAGCTGGTGGACGCTTAACTAACACGGAACTCAGCACTGTAAGAAATGACTGTGAGAAAACAGCGACATGATGTCAATTCATGGTAAGTGGAGCATACAGTAGCTAACCCATAGCAACATCCATATAGCTGATGTAACCAGTCCATTTATGTTTGGTAGGTGCACTTAAGTTTGTTAAACAGGTTACAGAGACATGCTTCTAGATTTTTGTTCTAATCTATTTACGTGGCAGAACTTGCTACTGCTAAAGGACATTGTTGTCAACACAGCAGTGTGAGCCAAGCTTAAAAAGCAACTTCATTTCTTCCCAGGCTCCTCTTACTGGAGTGAGAATTCAGACCAGTGTTGATCCCTTGAAGCTAGTAACATTTAATGCCACTAGTGAGATGAAAAGTTTGCAGGTCCATTTCTGGTGGCAAAGAAGTACCGTATACCTGAACTTGCTGCAGTGGTATTTTTATTGTTGATGCTTTATTACATATTGGATAACTTAAGTTCATCACAACAATCCACCATGCAAAAAGCTCTTCGTTACAAGCACAGCAAATGTTGAGACACTCCCCAATCACATTACTCTTCCCATTCAAAGCATACTCCCAAACAATTAATTACCTGATTTAATTCACCTACACATTAATTTACACTCTAGCTTGAAGAGTCCTTAAAAGAAGATGGCAAAGGGCACTTCCAAAGCTTCTGAAAAAGTGAAATTAAAACAACTAATAAACTGTGGTCCAGCTAGCTGTCTTGCAGTAAGTTGTCACACTCATATTACATTGTAGGTATGTGGCATTAAAGGTGACACCATATTTGCAATGGAGTTATAGAATAATCATTGAATCCACTGATCATGGAGAATCCTACAGCAGGGTCAGTAGAAAAGTGCATTTTGGGATACCAAGTAAAACAACCACCAGTACGAAACTCTGTGGCTTAACATAGCATTGTTTATCCTCTGTGCTTGGTGTTGCTGTACCATCGTGTGAATGGTTTAATTTAGGGCTCTCTTCCCTTGATAAGTTGATTTACCACTTAGGCATCTCCAAATTTTCTGCCAGTGTTAGCATCAAGAGGTTTTGACTCTGCTCTAGAACCGGGCAGTCCTGAGTTACCCAAAAGTTCATATCCAGTAATCCTTAGTCAGATGGTCTCATTATTTACCCTGCTCTCTGCTTTTTTCCTGCTGCTC
Organism: Mauremys mutica; assembly: GCF_020497125.1. Lineage (NCBI taxonomy): Eukaryota > Metazoa > Chordata > Testudines > Geoemydidae > Mauremys > Mauremys mutica. Next base: position 68,916,285 of record NC_059080.1, on the reverse strand, counting down.
CCTATCCCCTTCCTCTTTTGTTACTTCTGAACTTCACAGTTTTCTAAGGGCTACTACAATAAAGCTCATTAAGGACTATCCATTTCTCAACCCCAGTTCACCACTTGCCCCCTTCTTTTACCTGTTCCCCACTTCTTTTGACTTTTGTCTCCTGAGCTACATGCACAGAAGGGGAATGTAGTAGTAGAAGGGGGACAGCTTTGTACTCTCCCAGTCTAATACAGATATAGTATCTGGAGTATTGTAGATTAGACACAGACTTCCTGTCATTGTATTTTTGAAATGCAGAGATATACTAAATCCAGTGATGTAGCATGAGTCCGAATTCCTGTCCTTACAGCTTCTACTCTTGTCTAATTGACTCCGCTGACTTTCATTTTGTTTCATCAATATTTGGGGTACCACCCTTGCTGCATTCCTTCTCTGTGTCACAACGTGGATTAGTTCGTAGTCAATAGCTCCTCCCTTTCCCCTATCTTTTATTTTTATTACTGGTTCGTCTTGCTTTAAGATAAGGTACACGTGATTTATCAAACCTTTTTCTTAGTTTCTTGCTCTGATCCAGACCCTTATTCAGACCTCATTTTCTAGGTGCCCAACTTATCTAGCCAATTAAAGGTCCCTGACTTTCAGAAAGTGCTGAAGATCATGCTCTTCTAAGGTGTCTCAAATTGTGCACTCAAAATCCCTGGTCACTTGAAAACCTTGGTAAATTGTATATATTTCTTGGGTATATTTCTCTTGGTAAATTGATTCTTTTCATGATTGCTTTTAATTAAATGGATTTGACATCTGCTTCACAAGTACAAATAATTGCTCAAAAAACAGCTTTTGTTTTAAAGCCTCAGTGATGACCATTAAAACACCTTCTAATCAACTACAGTAAGCAGTAAGTATAAATATGGAATAACCTTTGGCCTAATTTTTATTCCTTTTTTTTTTTAGGAAAGATACTATTTCTAAACACCAGGCACAATTTTTGATGACAGGTTCTTAAAAGGCCTGGTTCTTTGATACTTAACCTCATATATACTAATCCCATTGATGACAGGACTGATTCTTTAAGGAAATGGTCACTATCAGCGCCTCCTGTCTATTCTGTTTAATTCCCAGCGTTTGGTTTGTTATATCTAGAAACTCTTTGTGCTTGAGAGGAGGCAATATGGGTATGAAAACATATAATCCCTCCAGAGAAAGTCAGACTGTTGGTATTTTAAAACACCTCTCCATTTTCAAAGCCTTGCATGGGCTTTCAGGTCTCTCTCCTGGTCCAAGTCAAGGTGAGCAACGGAGCGAGAGTCCAGATAACTGGTGTTTACTCTGTCCGAGGGGAATTCAGTTAGAAGCTCTTTGCAGTGCCATCCCCTGAATTTTTAAAATTTTGCCCATTCTACTTGTGAGCTCAGTGTAGAGGCCATACGTAACAGTGCCATCAAGCAGTGTTGCCAAGCCCAATAGCTCAAGCTGTAAGAAATTCTCAGTAGAATCGAGGGATTAATTTAAATGCCAGGAGGGTTTTTTTAAGAAAATAGTGCAGAGCAACCCTCACCCAATTTCTAAAAACATTTAGGAGGAATCCCTTTAACTTTCCTATCCCACCTCAACTCCACAGCGCTTGTGTGATCACTGCAAGATTGGCAGTAAGCTAAATGAACACACAACCCAGTGTAAAACACAACTTGTACATGTGAGGAAGGAGAAGCCATTCACCTTCTAACCTCAGGGCGTTGGGGAAGGAGCTGGCGTTCTTTACTGCTTTATAATACCCCTTCCTCCTTCCAATCTTGCATTTACCAGCCTCTTGTTTCACTCTTCTGTCCCCTAGCCTCCTGTTGTCTTTCCCCTCTCCCCGTGTCTGCCCCACAACTGCCTCTTCATTACAGCTAGCCAGGAATTTTCCCATGAAACATTTTTCATCAGAAAATGCCAGTTTGTTGAAATGGAAAGTACTGATGGGAAAGGGTCAGTTTGAATTAATCTCCCAATTTCGGCAGAGGGGGAACTGAAGAAAAATTTCAAAATTGTCAATGTCCTGTTGACACTTTCCAAATGATACATTTTGTTTTTCAGTTCAAAATGAGCCCTTGTTTTGAAATTTTAGTTAAACTAAAAACAAAAGCAAAAGCTTGAAATTCAAATGAAACATATTTTCCAGACTCTGTTTGTGAACACTTTTGAGATTGCAACTTCACCATGATTCAAGATGCACATTTTTTGTGTGATGGGAAAACCATTTCCTGTCCAGATGCAATCTCAGCTCTTCTGCTTCCTCTCTAGCTACTGACCCACCTTTTCCCTCTTCTCCCTCATCCTTGCCTACTTGCTCTCTTGCCTGGTTGGCAAGGTATGGAGAAGAGCAAGCGGCATGGGAAAGAATCAGTCACTTTCTAGCACTTTCTAGTACTTTGTCTGAATGAGAGAAAACGGTGTTAGCCCAACATCTACCCTCTTTGCTTCACTGAAGTGCTTCTACCTACAAGGCTGTCACACGCTCTTGCATCTCAGTGGAGATGTGCATGTGGCTGCAGGCATTTGCCTGCAGTCCAGCCTTTGCATTGCTAGAAGCTGTTGTGGTACCTGGTGAGCAGCCAGCCTGGTGTAGTCACTGTTCTCCCAGCTGGATCAGGGCAGAGAACAACCAGACGGCAGGCGGTGACAGCAGCTGGAAGTGGGGCTGGTTCTAGGGCACCATATGACTGTACCACTTGGCTTTTTTTGTTCTGCTGATTGGCCAACCTTTCCCGGCCCCCTGCTGCTTGGGGGCAATGCTGAAAACGTTTTGCACCCTAGCTGCCACAATGGGTAGTGCCACTTCAGGCTGGAGGAGAGAAGGTGGAAGCGGAAACAGCACAAGGTGAGGGATGTGATACCTGCACCGTACTCCTACATGCCCCCTGGGGGGTCCCCTGCACTCACTAGCCACCCCTCCTTTCCCTCTCCTGCCCCAATACCATCAAGCACCTGTCCTAGCGAGAGCTGCCAAGTCTTGTGCAGCTCTGTGCCCTACCCCTTGCCATTGCTTGGGGCAGGATGTGTTACAGATAGATGCATATATATAAACATCTGTAGCCCCTCCCCAGCGACGTGGCTCAAGCCTCCATCCTGGTGCTTGCTAATCTGAGGGGTTTCTCCCCCCACTCCTTGCTTGGGTTGGCTCCTGGGTTCTCTGTTGTGACATCTGGTGCCTCCAGCCAAGGCAATGCCTCTCTGTGCCTGGGACACAAGGGGTGCTGTCCCTTGTAAAAATGACTGGTACTGCTACTCTTAACAACCCAGTACAGCAGAAACAAAATACACACTGCACCAAGTGAAGTGCCACGCTCAAAAACAACCGTGTAACAAAGGGACACTTCTTACAGGGGACAGAAAACAGAGGCTCTAAGGAAGGAAAGAGTTATGGTTAGCTAATAAATGATAAAACATTAATAAAACATGTTCCCCACCTCCTAACACTTCACAACTGTACCACCAGCCCCAGGACCCTCCCTGTCTCTTTCCCAGGCAGTCTTTCCCTGCCCAGACTCTTTGCAGGCTGTCAAATGGTGCCAGGAGGCCCTGGAGCCATTGTTTGTTGTAGTCCATAGGTTAAGTCCCTATGGGTACATCTACACAGCAAGTAAACACCTGCAGCTGGCCGGGATCAGCTGATTCAGGCTCACTGGGCTCAGGCTGCAGGGCTGTAAAATTGCTGTGTAGACATTCAGGCTCAGGTTGGAGCTGAGGCTCTGGGATCCTGTGAAGTAGGAGACTCCCAGAGGCAGGGCTCCAGCCTGAGCCTGAACTTTTACACAGCAATTTTTAGATCTGCAGCTCAAACCGTAGTCACTGACCCAGGCCAGCCATGGCTGTGCTATGAGTCTTTTGTTCCAGTGCAAACTTACCCTTAGCGACTCAGTCCAGCATTCCAGGAGGTGACAAACTCCAAAGGGGGTTACATTTGCAGATTAATACATTAAATAATTGTCATAGAATGTCACAAGTAGCAGAACAAAATTTGGCAGCTGGGCTACAAACTTCCTTACCACCCTCCTTCCTGGCTTCAGGTTACAATTCAAGTGTAATTATAAAATTATACACTGCTAATGCACAGTACACACCATCTTGGGATGTAGCCATCTTCGCTGAGGGCAACCTGCCTTCATACCCTTAGGAAACAATAACCACTTTTAGAGAGAACAAGATGTCACATGATGCCTGAAACTGTTCCTGTGATCCTGTCCAGCTTAAATAACCCAGACACACAAACTGCAGTGGTTATGATAGAATAGTGAGGGTCAAACAGGAGCAACAACAGGTCGGGGCTTGGCAGGAGTCATAGCATGAGAGATTTACAAAATAAGGTCCAGATCTTCAATGGGATTAGAGGCCTATCTCACATTGATTTCAATGGGAGGCAGATGTCTAAATATCTTTGAGGATCTCCCCCTTAGTGACTCATTTCAGGTGCCCAGCGCGCCTACAGCTCCAGGTGAAGTGAATGGGAGCCGCGGGGGCTGAGCAACTCTGAAAATCAGGCCCTACGTATGCATTGTTTAGCAGCAGTAAATTATTCCAGTCAAGATCCCTGCCTGGGGACTGCCCAGCTGAAGTGCTGAATCAACATGTGTGGGATGGTTCTGCCATTTCTGTGGCTGTGCCAGCTCTGACCCCTGACAAAGAGGAGGTTACAGACAGACTTAGGACAGTGGGGCCCACAACCTGGATCGTTAATCAGTTGACTATGTTAACTCTCCCCTTTTACTAGCATGGTGAGCAGTGAAGACGTGGAAGGATCAGAGAATGCCCTGTATCTCAGCATATCCAAGGTGTGTAGATATTGCCTGATGAGTACACAACCTACTGTCTTGCTTGTGCTAAGTGTATGGCTGTTTTCATATCGCCTGTGCTTTTTACAAAAATGCAGTCTGATTCATACAGATCTTTCTCATAAGTGTCATAGTTGGGCACAACTTTTTTGCACTGACATCTGCAAAAACTCCCTTTTTATTTTTGTAGTGCATTTCTGGAACTTCCACAAACAGAGCACAACAGTCTGCAAATTGTGTAAGTTCAAGTGTAATTATAAAATTATACACTGCTAATGCAATGCCAGTTATGAATTATATTCCTTTGTGCTTTTGTATCATTCCCTCATTTCACTTCCATTTTTATGTACCAGAATGTACTGCTTTCAGTTTTCTATCCAAATCTTAGTGGAGTTCCTTGATGATATTAATATACAGCAGCAATTTGTTGTTAGTGATTGATGTGTTCTGTATTGAGAAGAGCTGTTTTTATGACAACAGGATGCAGTTTTTCTATAATGCTATTTGTGCCATTAGAGACATTGTAAATGACAACAACACACATCTGTCTCATCACAGTGCTATGATCACAATGATCACATTGACTGTTGATGATGGATGTTGATTTCCACGTGACTCATTCAGAGGTGAATCTACTGAGATACCTAAGAGCACTCTGAAAAGGAGGAAGTATATATAACAATCAATAAGGAAATATTAAAACTCTGCACTAAGTTTGGGGAACAGAAATTTGTTGTTTGAATTATTCAGAGGATATTTTTAATTCATAGATAGATATGATCAGCCTTTTCTGTTTTCCCTCTAAAGCATAACTTGTGTTTGGTTAATGCATATGTTCAAATCAAGATTCAACGCCTTTCTGGATGACCTTGAGAGATGGTGAATCCACCACTTGCCTTAGTAGTTTGCTCCAGTGTTTAATCACCCTTCCTGTTAAAAATGTGTGCCTTGTTTCTAATTTCAGTTCGTCTGGCTTCAGCTTCCAGCTATTGGGTCTTCATATGCCTTTCATTGGTGGTTCTTAATTCCTTTTAAAAACACCCACCACGACTGATCAATTTCTGTATTTCCAGAGTTCACAGGTAGCAATTCATGCAAACTCAGGTAAAATTTTCAGAAACTGAAACTTTCAATGGACCTTTGGCTACTAAGTGTCTTAGTCACTTTTGAAAATGGGCCTTAGGTGCTCTTTTAAACTGTTACTCTTTGATTTTTTTTTTCACGAAGCAGACAGTTAGGGACAGTTTTACTATAAATGCAGCTAATAGAGTACTTAAATGCCAGTGCACAGCTTGTCTAACTAATTTTAATGTCTATTACTTGAATAAATCTTGTTCCTGGAGTGTAGTATTCCAGCACCTGTTTGCTAGAACATGCAGAGATAATGTGTGTCACAGAGTGTGGGGAAGTCAAGGCCCTGCACCCCCGGCTTCCTGCGATTCACCATGACTCTCAGCCAGCCAGTGAAACAGAAGGTTTATTTAGATGACAGGAACACAGTCCAAGACAGGCCTTGCAGGTACAGACAACAGGACCCCCCCGCCCCCTCCCAGTTAGGTCCATCTGGGGAGCCGGGGAGGCCAGAGCCACATTGGGAGACCACAACCCCTTTCTGCCAACAAAAATTACTACATGACCATGGGCGGGGGTGAACTGGACTTTGGCTTCAGCCCGAGGCCCAACCCGCAGTTTGAAAACCCCGGTAGAGCATTGAACAGGACTGAGCTAGACCCTGATGTCCCCCCAGCCAGTGCTCCCATCTCCCATTGTCTCAGGGAAAGAGAGTTAACAGCTTTGGCACCTGTCTCTAGCATTCCCCTTCCTTGCTGCAGAACTCCCATTGCTTCTCATCACAAGGGCTCAATGAGAAGGTGAGAAAAGCCCTGCTGGCGCCCTGTGCCAGAGAGCAGAAAGAAAGATGATGGGAAATGTAAACCAGGATATAGACTAGAGAGGGAATGTGCAAATGGAAGGAAGACCAAAGACAAGGGGAGATGTAGAAGGTTACATTCCATTATAGAATTGTTACTCAGATGCTGAAATCCCAGCTTTGCTTGGTCACTGCCACCAAGATTTCTGAGCTTCCCTTTCCTCTGACTGTACTTGTCGAGGGCATTCTGAAACTTGTAGTGCTGTGTGTATCTCTTTTTTTTCTTTTATCCAGATCATTAGCATTTTGGCTCAGGCCCATCTGTACAGGAAGCCAGCTCTAACCTGGAACTTCTGCCTGTATAGCCTGCCCTCTGCTTCCTGAGACACAATACACAGAGTGAACACAGAGCTATGATCAAAAGTGTGGCTTTTTTATACACTCATGGAGGTGAGGAGACGAGAACTCCTGTGCTTAGAGAACTGCAGCATGGCAGCAGGATTCTAGAGAAAAGGGTGAGCTGTGTAATCAATCCTTGAAGTAGGAATTAAAAGATGGAGAGTTAATTTTAATGCTGAGAAGGTTGAGAGAGGAAGCACAGGGATTTCAAGCAATGGAATAATGTGACTCCAAACAAAGTGGCTATGCCAGCACTGAAACTTTTTTAGATGGTCTCCCTGGATTTCTTTCATAGTTTAGCGCTATTTTGCATTCATCCTTTTGTACCCATTTCCCTGTTGAACATTCATTTAAAGCTTGCTCTTTGAAGCTCTGCACAATAAATGAATACTCAGCTGTGCTGTTTGATACATAAGTGCTTCTTGTTTCACTTGCTGCGAGTTTCAACTCATTTTCACCTCTCAATATAATTTGAAACAGGTGTTTGTTTCAGTGACCACAGTATTGTTGAACAGGGTTCCCCAACCTGGCCAATACTGAGGTAAATGGAATGTACTGTATGAGTGGGAAAGAGCACTTTAGAAGAGCAAAAATGCTTAGCCCATAGAATCATCAGACATGACTTACCTTGTGCAGTAATAAAACTGAATTTGCTCCTCCTGCTATCCTTGCTGAATTACTTCACACTTCATATGTTTTACATCTTCCAAGCAGTGTACTAATGCTCATCTTCTCAACTCCCTTGTGTGGCGGGTAGGCAATGTGTGGTGTGTTACAAACTGTGCTGAAATTACAAGCACTCGCTTTAAGTTGTAAGGAGTGAACCTCACCTGCAAGTTGGACCAGGGGCTCTGGAAGGAAGCTTGTGGGCTGGGTCTTCAGTCAGTCAGTCTGCAAGAGCCAGTCTGGAGCAAGGTGGGTAGAGTTGTGCTTCTCTTCTCAGCTGTCGGGGGGGGGGAATCACTCAGTGGTTTGAGCATTGGCCTGCTAAACCCAGGGTTGTGAGTTCTGTTCTTGAGTGGGCCATTTAGGGATCTGGGGCAGAAATATGTCTGGGGACTGGTCCTGCTTTGAGCAGGGGGTTGGACTAGATGACCTCCTGAGGTCCCTTCCAACCCTGATATTCTATGATTTCTGGGTTCTAAGGAATAAAGTCATAGTGTGCTGCAACCTTTCAGAAAGAGTATACATGTTTCTTTTTTTTCTAACTTTCCATGTATGCCATGAATAGAACGGGTACATGGCATTACCTTTCATTTTTCAAATGAAAAAACAGAGGCAGATCTTAAACCCCGTCCCCAACACAACACAATAAGCTAGTGACAGAGGCAGAATTAGAATTAATCAGTCCATAGCTGCTGGTCCTGTGTTCAGTCCACACTGCCACATTTGTTTCCTTATCAGCAAAGTGCCTACTTCGGATAATCCAGAATAGATTAAAGGAGAATCCTTGGATCGAGGCCTTGTGCTCGGAGGGGATCTGAATGTAGTAGTGAGTGGAGGGAGAGCAGCAGGTGCAAATGCCTGTTACTTTTAGTTCACTGTCTGCTGGGCTGGGCTCCGTTGCCTTGGCTGGATAGAGAACAAGGACTCAAGCGAAAGGAACACAACTGTCCCCCAAGGGAAGTGCTGGGAGGCAGATCTGCAGGAGGGACAGGCCTGGCTGGGAGGAAAGGTTTTGTGTGTTCTGGAGATGTGGGTTAAGTTCAAAAGTGAGGGTTCTCTTTAGCCTTAATCCTCCCTACATCGGTGTGAATTTCTAAAGATCAGACATGTCTCTTGAGCAGTGATCATGGGCAAGTTGTTAGCTGAGTGCAAGTGGCATTCAGTGCTGTGCATAACAGCACAGGACCAGATTCCGATCTGCTGTAAATCCAGAATAAAGGCATCAGCTTTACTGAAGTTACCCCAGTGTAACTCTGCTCTGAATCTGGCACTTCAGTCGTGGCCAAGAAGAATTTACAGCAGAAGTCAGGTATCAATGTTGCTGGCCTCGCATGGTACTTTGGCTAGGATTTTTATTTTGGAGCAGAGGGTCTGAAACATTTTCATAGCATGGGCCACCTTTTATGGTAGTATAACCTAGTGGATAGGGCTCTGATCTGGGGCTCAGGAGATGTGGGTCCAATTTCTGGTTCAGCCGCTGGCTTGCTAGGTGATCTTGGGCGAATGATTACATTGCTGTGCTTCAGTTTTCCCATCAATTAAAAAAGGGGATAATGATATCGACCTTGGAAAAGGACATTGAGATCTAAAGATAAAAAGTGCTAAATTAGCAGTAGGTAGGTAGGTAGGTTATTTATTTATTTATTTATTTATTTATTTATTATTAATGGAGTGTCCCATAAACCAACTTCCCTTATCCAAAAGTATGAGAAAACAGCCCTGTAGCAACCACAGCAATTGCATTAATATTAGAGCTGATCAAAAACCCAAAAGCTTTCCATGAGAAATTACAGCTGAAAAATCTACGTTTGAAATTTTTCAATTGCAAAATTTGGGTTTCCTGTGGGAAGCTTTGAACTGATTTGAAATGATCAGTTGTTTAATTTGGCTTAAAATGTCATTTTGTTTGGTTCTTCAGTTAATCCTCCCCTCCCCCAGATTTTTGTTTTAAACCAACATTTTGACTTACCGGTAAAAGTTACTTTTTTTTTTTTTTTTTAAACCAAAACATCCAAACAACATGACATTTTAAGTGTAAAAGAAATAACATTTTGGTTTGGAAATTTCCTGTGAGAAAACCAACTTTTTTGTCTGAATTGATACTGTCCAGAGGAAAATTTAGGTTTCCACACAATTGTTTTTTGCAGTGGGAAAACTTTCCACATGAAATACTAGAGAGACCAGGTGGGTGAGGTAATGTGTTTTATATTGGACAACTTCTATTTGTGAGAGAGACAACTGTCAAGCTTACACAGAGACCTAAAGAAGAGCTGTGTGTGAATTGAAAGTTGGTCCAATAAAAGATATTACCTCACCCACCTTGTCTCTCTAATAGCTTGGGACCGACACGGCTACAGTTACACTGTGTCCAGATGAAGAATGTCGACCAGATTTATTGAATGTTAGGAAAGAATAAATGTGTGGTAGCTGTCTTTAACACAGTGTGATAGCTGGAAAGGAAAAGAAGCAAGCACCACTCGGCCAGGCAGCTCTGCAGGTGGTCTGCGGCTCACTGGTTTTCCATATACCACAGTTAGGGAGTCTCTGGTTTGGAGCCAGAGACAAGATAGTTTAAGGGGAGAGTGCTGGCCTGGTGGATTTAGCTGGCTGGATATCTTCCTCCCACTTCTTTCCCCCCAATCTCCCCTTCCTATGGCTTATAAATTGACTATAAAATGTCCCTGAGTTGGTTGCAACGTTTTATTTCTCAAGTAGCTCCCCTGTCTCTTCCCCATGGGTAAGTCACACACGCACCCTCCCACCTTTCCTGTTCTCTCCCTGCAGGTATCTGCAGCTGCTTCCCAGACTAGGATTTATACTCCTCTGGGATGACCTCTGGACCAAGCTTCTAGCTAGCAGCTGCTAGCTAGGGCAGGGGAGGAGCGAGTTGAGTGGAGAGGAGGGAGGCGTGGGGTGCAGCAGGCTGGAGTGTGACTGGCAAGTCCGGGCGGGGGTAGCGAGGGTCTTGCTGGCTCAGAGCACTGCACTGAGAGCTGCTCTCTAGAAGTCATGCTGCTGTGAAAGAATATCCTCCTGCTGCAGCATGAGTGCCTGGGCTCAGAGGAGGATACTGCAGGGTAGGTGGGGGCTGCTGCTCTTGTGTCTGGGGAGGCCGTGGAGTGTAAGCTGGTTACTAATCGGTTTGTTGTTTGGTATCTAGGTGGCAGAGCTCAGACAGTCCTTTCTCTCTGACACTCACTGCTGCCGCTGGCGCAGCTTTACATAGCATAAGAATGGCCACGCTGGGTCAGACCAATGGTCCATCTAGTCCAGTATCCTGCCTTCTAACAGTGGCTGGTGCCAAGTGCTTCAGAGGGACTGTACAGAACAGGGCAATTATCTAGTGATCAATAATCTAGTGTGGTCCAGTCCCAGCTTCTGGCAGGCAGAGGTTTGGAAGTGGGCAGAGATGAGTGTTGTGTACGCAGTATTGTAGAACAATGATTTCATGCCAGTGTGAGTTTAACGCTCTGTACTTGAATTTTTTTCTTTGCGGAGGGGTGGGTCTAGTGGGTGCTTGGTAGACCTAGGGAAGGGGGAATGGATGCAGGACTGGCTGTGGAGTGGAGTCCCTGCAGTAGTGGAGCTGACTTCCTAAAGCTTCCCCAGCCTCTTTTATCCCTTTGCTACTAGACTGACAGACCTGGGAGCAGGTGTGGGGAATGGAGGCTCTGAGTCAGACAGTAAATTCTTCAGGGCCGGAATCTTGCCTTGTTCCGTAAAGTGCCATGTTCAGTTCTGGCACTCTGTAAACAATGACTATTGGGGGTGGGATGGGGGAGAATCACTAGAATCTTGTGCAGTCAGGACTTGGAAAGCCAAGAGTTTAAAATGTCAGACCCAATGCAACAGGCATGCTATTGTATTCCTCCCAGGAAGGGGGCATTCAAATTGCTAGGTAGATTTGCTGTGGGATCGTGTTTCCTCTTCGCCACTGTATTTTAAAAGTTTATTTGAGAGAGAGAGAGAGTGAGTGTGTGTGTGTGTACACTCAACCCCACTGGAACTACCTGGATGTGATCCCACTGCTGAGAGAAATCTGAGCACACACAGGATTTTTCCCAGCTTCTTCAGGTTTTACTTTTTAATTAATAAGAAATAATTGTCTTTATTTAAAAACACCTACTTTCTCTGTTTCACCCCCTTCTCTAATACTTCAAAATGCAAGGACATTTTTGGTGTTGGGGAAAACTTTGTTCATGTGGGATCAACTAACTGGCTAAGAACATAAGAGGTTACCATGGTAACTTATACTTATTCATTTCCTTTCTGGGGTATTTGAGAAATGTGCCCTTTTGACTTGTGTTAAACTTCCCTTACTCTATGCTTCTCTCCTCTCAGCCCTGCCCTGCAATCTGAAGGTAAATGTAAAAACAAGTGATAGGGCTCATCATTGATTGTTTTGGCATTGCTCTTGATTGTGAGAATGAGATACATAGTGGAAGCCAGTGAAACCAATTAGTTAGCCTGTTGCTGTTCTTGCTGATGTCAAATGCATAGTGTGGTTTTGATGAATCCAATAGAAAAACAGTCTATCTGCTTGAAAGAGAAGTGAATTTTATGGTTAAACAACAAAACCAACATGTTGGGGGAGGACTTTATTAACCATGTGTTAAATTAACAAATTATAAAGCACTGTTTGCAACATAAACATGTAGCCAACACTGTATGTTCAAAATATCATGGCAAAACTAGTGTTATACTTAATTGCTATGCAGTTGTAGAATGAGCTATTTATGGGGCTAAAACCTGTCATGATCTATAGAATTACAGACCACTTTATACAGGAGGCATTTATTAAAGAAAGCAGCTAAAACTAGAGACCCAAACAGGCTTTCACAAAGCTTGAGTTCCCACTTTGTTTACCAACCACCACACTTTGGAACTCTGTCCAGCACACAGACATCTAGTGGCTGAATAATATATTACAAATAGACATTGCATTTCAAGCCTTCTCCTCCATGAGTGCAGGAAGCCCTGTCTGCTGTAGAATCCCTGTTGAGGGAGAGGGAGAGGAAGGATTTCAGGAGCTTGTGCAGGAACTGCAGAACCCAGCTCCCAAGGGGCTGTCACTGAGGCTGACCATAGCACCTCAGGAATGAGGCCAGTGTATCCAGTCCTCAGGCTGGAGTAGTGGCTACAGAGACGTTTCGTTCTTGCTCTGTGAACTGTTAAGATCTCTAGCCCAGGTGTTTGGGCTGGTGTCTGGAAACAAGATTTGCCCCTAAAATTAATTAAAAAAAAATACCATCCCCCCACTCCTGCACCCATATGTGTGCATGGACTTAGTGTTGCTAAGAGCAATATGGACTCAGCTGTGAGTCTGAGCCGCATACAGAGTAGGACCCTAACTCTCCTAAGGATGGTGCCCATAAAATCTGCTGAGGGAGCCAAGGACACATTTGTTTAACTCATTCCAGAGGAAGCAAGTAATTACTTCGGAGCGACATGTTAACTCTGCAATAATGGGCTCTTCCTCTGAGGAAGGCTTTTGCCTATAAAGGATGTATACTTTTGTGGGGTTATTTCTCAGTGTCTGGAAATGTTTCACAATGGGCTTTTATTAAAATGCTTGTATTCAGCTAACTTTCCCCTCACATAGACCCTGTGCCCTAAGACAAGGGAGGGTGAACAGGGTGACCACATGGGCAGCTCTCTTCAGTGGAAGAAATGTTGCTAGTGCTGTGGACATTGCACAGGTTATGGTGACTTGTTTTCTTCCTGTAAAGAAAAGGTGCATCTTCCTGCTGGGAGCATATCATCGTCCTTTGTTTCCTCCTATCCATGCAAGTTCAACATGTGTTTTTCTTCTTGTGAAAACCCAGTGTAATGTCCAATCGTATCCATTGTGAATACCTCAGACACCTTTTGAGGGGCTCAATGTACTTAACCTAAGTTATGATCATGACAATTTTTCATTATTTGTATTACAGTAGTGCCTAAAGGGCCCAGTCGGGGACCAAGGCCCATTGTGCTAGGCACCGTCCACATATGTAATAACAAGAGGATCCCGGCCCCATAGAGCTTATAATCTTAGTATATGATAAAACACAAAGAGGCTACAACTAAATGGTGGTAAGGTCAAGCTAACAGTGAAATGTTCTTACGTAATATAACTAGCAGCAGTTGGAGCACACCACCAGCAGGCTCAGATTCACCTGCTCTGACTTACACTGCACGTGCCTACCGATAAAATTCCAGAGTGAAACTGAGTTGCTCACATGAATCAGTTGTTTTTTCATTAGTTCATGTTATTTCTCTTGAGCCTGTCAATCAGGACAGTGAGTAATCAGACACTTGCTCTTCAGTAATAATTACTGTAAAAGAATTAGCAAGGCGCCAAGCTGCGTTCTCTGTGTTTTATATGAGGCTTATTAATCAGATCAGTTGAAGCATTTGGTTCCGGCCTAACAACATTCCATGACTTTGCTCCATGCTTCCAGAGATTCTGTGCTGTCCTGTAATTTGTTGCAAGGCCAGTCCTGCCTTTGGATACATGAGCAAAGCTCTCATTAAGTCCAGCGGGAGCAGTGCCCAGGTAGCTGAAGTATGTCAGTCTGAGATGTTAGAATGGGCTTCTCCAAAGAAATTGCCCGCCTGCCTCCCTGAAAATTCACTTGTGTGAAGAGAAACCTGTTTCAGAGGATCAGTCTGATGACTAGATTAGGGCTAGGCCTCCCGTAATGTGTTAGAACTTGTAAGAAGGTAGAAAAGCTGCAGAAGGGGTTTCTTTGTTGGGGGACTGGGCATGCGCCAAGCTCTGCAAATACATCCCTAACCCTCAGTTCAAAGGAGGCCACCACTATTGTGTCCAAGCATTGTTCTTCCCTGCCAACTGTGGGGCTGTTGCTGTCTACAGTGCCCTGGCAGCACGACTCCAATGGAGTCGTGCTTTCAGGGTTTCTTTCGTTTACAGCAGCCCATGGTTCCATCCATGAGGGAACATTCCAATGGGAGGAGAGTTTCTGCCGAAAGTTAACACAGCTTGTGGATGAAGGATGATCTTGTGTTGAAAGCATTCAACTGAGTCTGGGAATCCATTCCTGTCTCTGCCACAGATTTCCTGTGTGACCTTACGCAAGTCACTTAATTTCTTTCAGTTCGCTATCTGTAAACAGTGTTAGTTGTACTTCCCTAGCTCCAAGGGGTGTTGGGAGATTAATGTTTGTGAGGTGCTCAGCTCACTGCAGAGGACATATAAGTACTTTGATGGAATATTTTGCAGTGGAGTTCCTACTGGGCGCCATGCTGTGGTCAAGGGAGGGACATGCCATTGAGGCATCTGTCTGCTTCTCTCCTTATTCTTAAATCATACGTGGAGGGTTCTAGGAGAATGATCTCCCCAGTAGCAGTTCTGTGGAACTGCTTTGGGTTAACTGCCAGTCTAAGGTAGTGTCCTTTCTCTGCTTTCAATCATAAGTTCTGAGAGAGAGAGAGAGAGAGAGAGAGAGAGAGAGCCTCATGAATGTTTGTGAGGAGAAATGTAGGTGGATATTTTATGTATTGCCACAAAAACTGTAAAATGTGCATTCCCAAACACCATCCTCTGGGAATCTGTTTTACTGATTCCACTTGTTTAATAGTAAAGATTTTAGTATTAGGAAATGAGTAGTGTGAGAGGTCAAGTTACTTAAACTTAAAATGTCAGAGCAAGTTGGTGGTAGAGTGGAAATAGAATCCATGAGTCCTAAATCTCAGTCCCATGCTCTCACTACAGGACATTCTGCCCTGATTAATTATTATTATACTATATTCATTCACTGACCTTATTTATACCCTTCCATAGCTGGTAATAGATGAGAATTTTTTTAACTCAATTAAAAGTGTTCACAATTAATTGGTGAAGATATTTTGCACCTGCTGTGACCTTCCTCCATTGACGAAATTGCAGGAGCTTTGTAACCTTTCTGAGACAAAGCACATAGCTGTATTGGCAGAAAACACTATTTACAAGATGCATAATCAACTTGGACCAGGATTAGAGAAGTGAAAGCAAGAGGTAACAGACATTGAAAATGGAGTCACACCAAAAACAAAGTGTTTCAAACTCAGTGCATTCCAACAGTTCATCTGCAGCTGTGAGACATGACTGCAGTTGGGAAGCTTCAGACTGTAGAAGGCTTCAGAAGGGAGCATTTGACACTGAGGGCAGATTTTACTTTCCAAACCGAATATTGCATGAAAAATTGAAAGCAAGCAAAACCAGTGGTATCTCAAGAGTGTATAATGGAAGTGATCAATTTTAATAGTGAAGATAGATATCGACTCATGCAGCTGTAATTCATAGTTTGTAGAAGCTTTTAATTTCAAACACAATATTGGGCAAAATAGCATTGACACTTAATTTTGTTTTCACAGATCTCACTGCATTGGAATGTGATCAACCAGCAGTAAGTAACTTTCCCCCTCTAGACAGTGAACTTGTTTATTAAATACATTTTAAAACAGTGTGGGGTGGAGGGGCAAGGAGGATAGTGCTAATTCAGTTCTTCCAAGATGAACTTTCTAAGAACCTTGCTGTATTTGGGCTTTTTCCTTGCTGAGGACTGCACCCTACCAAAGACTAATACCATTTAAGTCTTCTAATGAGCTTCAATGTATGGGTCCAATCCTCAACTGTACAAAACACCTATTGGAAACAATGGGAATTCAGCACAAGTCAGAACTGCAGGATTCATCTGTGGATTCTTAGCAGAGAGGTGTGTGTTAATAATTCCTAAGAGGGAATGTGTTATGAGGGGAGCTGGTAATTACAGTAGTCAGAAAACTGGCAATACTTCACTAAAAAGTGAATATAAAAAAAACCAAACCCTAAACTGAGTCCATCTTAGCCTAATTTGGATTATCTGCTAACAGTGTCTGAACAGAAACCTATGTGAAGCATCAAGGCTTGATTCTCCATTGCTTTGCACCTTGTCTAGTCACTCAAAGTGGGTGTAAAATACTACCCAAATCAGAAGAGCAACATTTTAGACTCAGTCCTCACAAGTGAAAATGACCCCATAAAGTGCAGGGCAACAAAGAGTCAGGCCTTCAGTTTCTTACTAGGAACTGGCAAAGAACCATTATAGAGAATTAACCTATTTTAAGGGTTAGAAAGCACATTCTTAAATCAATGTGCTGCTGTGCTTTGAGCATTCAGCTCATTAGCTGCAACAGAAATTCTGCATATGCCCCAGGAATGGTAATGCCTTCTCTTTGCCATTATCTTCACTTTGGTAGTGTCTTCCTCTTTTTAATCATAATGATGTAATATTCACATTACAGTAGCACCCAAAGGCCCCAACCATGACCCCATGGTGTTAGGTGCTGTATGAAGAGAGAGGTAGCCATGGTTCCTGCTTGGAGCAGTTTACTGCCAGCTATTGTGTTGCCCATCCAATGTGAATTTCTTTGGTTTTACAGCATTTGACATTAGGCCAACTCTTTAAGGGTCAGCAAACTACTAAAGCATCAAAAAATAGTGAGACAGTGGGAATAACACAGTGCCAGCTGTGTTGTAAATTATCTATTGGACAGGCTGCCAGAGCCTCCTTTCCACTTGGACAAAAAGTGGACTTAGTTATGCACAGTCACAAGTGCAGCATAAAACAAGATCTGGCTTCTTTTGCTTTTCACATAAGTTTTCTAGTGCACGGAGTGCCTAATGCTTGCACAGGACTCCCAGGATCAGGCCAATCATCCTGTGTCATGAGCCCAATTGCTAAAAATGGTTATTTCTCACATTGTCTGTTGGCCAGAGGTGGTGAACTCCCAACTTCTACCTAGTGTGGAACAAGTCACCCCAAACCTTTTACTCAGCAGTATAATATATTGTACCAGTTCCACCATCTAAAGCTGGAAGATCCCTGTCCCTGTTTTTATGTAATTCTGTCCTCTGCCCAAACTTTTCTGTAATGTCATGCACTAAATAATCCCAGTGGTTTTGCTTTGTCTGCTGCAGAAGCCATTGTAGGACCCTGCAAGTCACTCCCCCAGATGCTAATATTCAATGTTTTTCTTCTGTTTTCTGGTTAGAAGCTGCCCCTTTTAAAATTCCCCTAGAGGGGGTTAATAATCTCTGCAGCTTCTCCCTCATGATGTTGGCTGGCAAGTTAATCAGTAACAAGATCTTAAACTCTCACGTAATGTACGATCCATGCCTGTTTTGTTTTTTTTAATTAGAATGATGGGTGCATTATTCACTATCTGGAGGAGTTGCCTTGAGGAAGGGGAGTAATCTGGAGTCTCACACGGCATGGATCTCAATTGTTCCTTAAAGTGAAGACTAGATTCATTGGTGAGCGTGCCATCTCCTGGTGACTTGCTCTTATTAACACTTTTTAGGGTGCTATTTATTTCAGCATCAATTTATTGGCCTGTTTATTGAGGGAAAACTCTGTGTGGCTCGAAAGCTGGTCCCTTCCACCCGCAGAAATTGGGCCCATAAAAGATATTATCTCATCCACCTTTTCTATCTCATTGGCTTTTTAAGCATTTCTCTGTAAATCACCTTCAATGTAATTAAATTTAGACTCATTAAATAATCCAGGAGACCCTGCATGCTGCTATTTGATTTAGAGATCTAGTTTGTTCCTGGAAGATTTTAAATTGTGGTGTATTTTCTGTACGTTACCAAAGCTAAAATTTTCAAACGTAAGTGAGTGCCTGAAATTAGGCACCTAAATCATATTTAAGTAGTCTTATTTTCAGAGGTGCTGATCATCCGCAGCTCCAGCTAGCTTCAGTCAGAGAAGCAATTGCTTAGAATCTCTGAGAATCAAGCCATTATTTAGGTGTTTAAATATATGGAGGTTGGTGTTTTGGTTGCAATCCTGCAAGTAGATGTGCCAGTGCGGACCCTTAGGCCAGCACAGCATCCCATTAAAATCAGTGAGATTCTGTTGGCATAAAGATCTGACCCCAGTTGTGTAAAGAGCTCAGCTCTCATTTAAACACCAAATAAAGGCAGTGAGATTTCCAAACTGCTCTGCATTCAGGACTCCCATTGTTTTCAGCTGGGGATGTGGGCAGGGGATTCTCCATTGTTCTCAATGGGAGCTCCTGAGTTCTTGTTAAGATCTGGCCACTGGGGGCTAATTTCAGTACCACTAATTTCTCTCCAGAAAGAGAGGTGCACTTAAAGGGTTAACACAGTCAGTAGGAAGTGTCTAGAGGAAAGAAGGGTAAAAACTGAGTTTGTTATTTACTTTGTTTATATTTAGCTATTGAATATAAGTGAATTTTTCACTTTAGTTTTTCCCTGCCAGGTCCCTGTGCTTTAGTCCAGTCTGCAGATACCTCAAAGGAACAGGTATCAGAGGGGTAGCCGTGTTAGTCTGGTTCTTTGCTGCCTCAAAGGAACATTGATTTGTTTGTAAAAAGGAACAACACTGTTTCCACTAGAATTTGGAGAAGTTCCTGGAGCCATTTCTGTTGGCCTCAGGGTCTGGAGAAGCTCATTTTAGGCCAGACCTGGCCTTGTACATTTGTCTCCTAGGTGGCCAGGAGCATGGCCTGCCCCTGCACGGGTGCTCTGGGGAACAGGGCACAAGAAGCACATGCGGTGGTGTCAGCTACAGTCACGCTCCTGGAAAGTTCTAGTCCCTCCAACATGAATGTGGCAGAGTTAATGGCCTTGCCCCTATCTCTGCACCAGCCAGCAAAGTTGGCAAACCCTAGTGCATTCCCGCAAGGACATAGCAGCAGCTGCAATGTCCCTGCACATCAGGAAGATACAGGGATATTTTCAATATTTTCCTTATACCCTGACATCTTAGTTTTTCATTGAGGTAAAGATATTTTTCTAATGGTACCATTTTATTTTTTTAAATTTATTTTTCTTCTTAGGAACAAAAATCTTTAGTCCCCACGTCAATGAGCAGGAGCTGGACACAAAGTCCTATTCCATCCTATTACCCCCTGTTACCCGGAGTTCTTTCAACCCAAAGCTCTTGGTAACTTTACTCTGTGCGAGGAGATGTCAGGAAATAAATCGGGGAGACACGGCCGTCCGACCGATAGGTGGCTGGCACAAACAGGACAACATGAGTGCTTTCACTTAAAGCTAAACTTTACTAGTCTCAAGCACTTACACACGTCCGCAACAAGTTAGTAAAACAACCCCAACCCTTGATAATTACCAAAGCTGAGTGTGGCTCTCGAGTGACACACCGGCAGCCCGTCTGCCGCTGGGGAACAGAAGATGCATTCAGAGGGAGAGACCAGTCCTGAAACGAGTCCCCCCTGTCTCAAGCTTTTTCCGCTTATTTATACATTAGTACTTAAAGAAACCTTGTTAAGTAAGCAGTTTCAAGCAAGAGGTTCCTTCTGATTATTGATTAACCAGGTGTGGGTCTTTCCAGAGCCTGCAGCCTTGAGACCCCAATAGACATTCCTGAGGGTACATCCTGCTCTTTTCAAATGCATGTATCAGCAATTTTAACACAATTCTTATCAGGAAGGATGTGGGGTCAAGCTGCCCTTTCGGTGGCACCCAAAACCTCCTCCCTTCCTGCCTTGGTCAAGCTGACACTTGCTTTTAACAGCTTGCTGACTAGGCTGTCTTTAACAGTAAGCCATAGTGGTTTCAGGCACTTTACTGGTTTGCCAAAGTCTCCCCATACACCCCTGCAACAGTAGATCTGGAACTGATATGGTAGTTCCCTTACAGATGTCCTCCATTTGTACCGAAGAGACATTATAATTAGAGTGTATAATACCCAGCTATGACATAGCACTTTTCATGTGTAGATCTCAAAGCACATTACAAAGAAGGTTACTACCATTTTACAGATGGGAAACTGAGGCACAGAGAGTGGATGCAATAGGTCCACGGTCACTCAGCAGGTCAGTGACAGAGCTGGGAATAGAATCCTGGTTTCTCAAATCACCATTAGTTGCTCTATTCGCTACACCACACTGCCTCCTATATTATTGCACTAGTAGAACTGGTTGAAATTTTTTGAACAAGATTTTTCACTGAAGAATGTGGGGTCTTATTTATTTAAACAAAATGTTGTGGAAAACTGTTGACTTTTTTGAAGTGTAATTTTTTTTGTAATTTTAGTGAAAAATATTGATTAAAAGTTGTGAATATTTTTATAAAAGGGGGGGCAAAAACTCGCTGGAAACTTGTAAAATGGGAAAAATCTGAAATTTCAAATTTTTTTGAGAATTCTTTTTTAAATTCAACCAGTTCTAGGTAGAAGGTGTTTTTTCCCCAGATTTTAATGAGCCTCCACAAGGCTGATTTACTGTTTAGTGCGGTGTGTCCCAAACTTGGGACGCCGCTTGTGTAGGGAAAACCCCGGGCGGGCCGGGCCAGTTTGTTTACCTGCCCGTCTGCAGGTTCCACTGATCATGGCTCCAGGCCAATGGGAGCTGCTGGAAGCGGTGCGGGTTGAGGGACGTACTGGCTGCCACTTCCAGGAGCTCCCATTGGCCTGGAGCAGCGAACCGGGGCCAGCGGGAGCCGCAATCAGCGGAACCTGCGGACAGGGCAGGTAAACAAACCGGCCTGGCCCGCCAGGGGCTTTCCCTACACATGCGGCGTCCCAAGTTTGGGAAACATTGGTCTAGTGCATTATAGGTTTTAGTACTTAACCTTTCATAAAAATAGTTAAGAAGAAATCTTGGAGCTGGTTTAAGACTATCTTTTGGAAATGCCACCCATCTTTCTGAGGTAATACAAACCAGAATTCTTTGAATTTGGTATATGAAAAGGGAGGTAAAACTGCCTTGATCAGTCTTCTAACCATTTGCCTACTTACAGCTATAATCAGGCTAGCGCATATTATAGTTACCCCTGTTTTATGTTATTCATAAGAGATTGAAATGGGCAAACCATATTTCACAGCTTTAAAAAGGCATACAGTGTTGGCCGCTGAGAGTTAGGATTTCGAGCTGCTGGAAGCTGGGGCACACAACTTTTAGCATTCAGTCAGGAAATCCTAACTTGCTGGCGCTTGAGAGTGCAGGATTTTCTGCAGAGTGCTCTGTGCATCTTTGGTTACAGCAGTTCCCTTGATGACTCTCCATCATTCTTGTCTCTGGATTGTTTGGAAAGCGGACAGCAAGAAAGTAGTTCATTTGAAGGACTGCAGAGATTTCCTTCTTCACTTGATCCTTTCATGAAATTTTCACTTGGATATAGTTGTGGTTGACTTCAGCTGTGTAATCTGAGAGAGGCAAGTTTATGGCTATGGCATCTGTAAAACCACACACGTCCCTTCCAGGGCTGTCTGAAAATGTCTAGTAGTGGGGAGACTGATTTATTCACTGTGTTCTTTGTTCCTTTACCCCTCTTCAATCTAGCTACTGTGTCTCATGCATTTAATAAAAATAAGAGCTGGCAGGGGTAGGAGGGCACAACAGCCTGGTTTAACAAAGTTGCTGAAGCTCACAAATCCAGTCCTCCAGAGTGTAGGTTTGAGGCCAACATCTTTCATCTCTCTCTTCAATGACTCACTCCTTTATTTATATAGAATTAGAGTTCGTTCTTGATGGGCCTGATACAATGATGTCAACAGACTCCCACTGACTACAGTGGGCTTTGGATCAGGCCCCAAAAGATCATTGTGAAATCTGAATCCACCAATCTCCCTCAGTCTGGAAAGTGGGTTCTCCTTTTCTTGTACTGATCGTCCATACAGAACCTATCCAGGCCATACAGGTGGAAATATTGGTCCCCCTGAAGTCAATGGAAACTTTGCCCATAGAGTTTTTATATCAACGCATAGTCTCATTCCAGTCACCTTTCTGCCTCTTAAATTGCCTTTGCTGCTGGTGGTCTTTGTCCATTTTGGTGTTATCCAGTGTGATTGGATGGGAGAGGAAATGCTTTGATTATTATGCAGGTTTTATAGTCTGAGAGACCAGAATCTGTATGTGCAACTCCCACTGACTTCCAGAGAGATGCCCAACTTTGTGCAGAACTGGGAAACTTTTTTATGACTCAGTTTCTTCTCTCCTCTTGCATGGTTACCTGCTGGGTGTGAAGGGTTTATTTTCTTTCTTGAAATAAGACAAGCCATGCAGTGTTTGGGAGGAAATCATAAGAACTCCTTTTTTTTTTGCTGATACAGACTAACACAGCTACCACTGAAACCTATCCATGAATCACTGGGTGACGGTAATTAATGCAAATCCTTAGACATGGAAACTGTTCCCAGAAGTACCACCCCCAGGGGAAATCCCATATCTTGGGTTTGCCCAGGTTCAAGAGGCCCAGCAAACAAAGAACTGAGAATTGTATAAAGTGATAAACCTGGTAAGGGGTCATTCTCATCTGATCCAAGAACTGAAATGACAGCGTGGCCAAGAGGGTTGAGATCCTGCCGAAGGGGTTTGAAGGACTTTGAAACTCACAAGGAACCATGTGGAAAGTGGGTGACACCTGGTAAAACAGGATGCATGTAAGCTGTTCATTGTTTTCAAGATGTGTTTTTTCCAGTAAGGCTGATGTTCTGAATAAATATTTTTGCTTTATGAAGGCTGGCTGGTCACTGACTAACCTTGTCATTGTCCCTGGGAGCGAACATGATGGCAGATACTAAACTGAAATCAGACTTGCTAAGGTGATCACAGTGTTGCAGGAGGAAATAGCAGCTTTAAATTCCTGATCTGGAGAAAGAGGAATGCAGGATCGGACCCCAAGAAAGGTGATGGCTAGAGGCCTGAGGCCTGAATGGGGTGCCCTCAAGGAGATCATGAAGGGATTGGAGCTGCAATTACCTCAGGAGCGGTGACATGTTAACGAAGAGCAGGATGTAGCCCTCAGATGATCACCAGTCAAATCTGAAGGAGCCAGAAGCAGGAGATGTGAATGATGCCTCTTTAATTTAATTTTAAATGCTATTAATGTAAATATATGTATTAAATTTATTCCAACAGCATGAAATTATGGTAAGCTCCATGTTCTCCCAGTGCACAAATAACTCTCGGGACCACATTGTATTATCCTTTCCAACAGGTTTTAGTCTGAAAATGGTTCCTCTTGGCCTTGCCCGGACACCAAAATACTTAGGGGTTGTGCTAGGATAGACTCAAACAAACAAAAAAGAAAGTATTTTCCTGCCGCTGCCCTGACCACATGGGATTCTGTGCTATCCTGTTCAATGAAAGGATAAAGGCACTAGAATCCTTTAATTTCAGAAAACCTGACCTGAAGTAGCACCTTCCGCCAATTTAAACTCCCTCTAGACTCGGATTCACTCCTGTATTTTGACTATAGTTAATCTGATTCATTTTCTTCTGAAATATATACATTAAGCTCATTTTATATATTGTATCAAAACTGCCTGGATCTTCATTTACTGAGCTGGAACAAACAAAGGGAAAATAAAGGTTGTTTCCAATCACAGATTGTGAATGGGCTAGAGAGCACTAGTCACCGTAGCTTGTATTGTCTGAAATCAGTCGCTGTCAATCTCCTCCTGAGGAAACCCACATCAGCTCTGTCACTGTGGCTTTCTTGCCTTTAGATAAATAGCAACAGAGTATTTAAATAGGAAAATTGAACAGGAAATGTCCATATCTGCCCATAATTCTCTGGGTGCCACACTGCCAAGGGAGTGAACATTCCCCAAGCTGTATTTAAGAGTTAACAAAAAGCTGCCTATCATCTTAGCCAGCAAGGGAACGTTGTCTGGCTATAGATCTTGTGAGCCGTGAAACTCTATCTTGTCTGTTGATCAAGAATACTGTTTCTTAAGGAAAGTCTCAAGCTGCTGGGACTGTCTGTGAGAGCTTGTCTTCAAAGGCAGCCTTTTGCTAATTTTTGAATCTTCATTCCTGATGAAAGCTTGCAGAGGTGACTCAGAGTCAGCAGCCTAAGGCGCAGCCTCCTCATTAGCTCCCTCAGGTAAGATAATCAGGGGGATGCTGAGGTTCCACTTCATTCTCTTGTTGTCTGGTATGATTTCATTGTCTTATGAAATCAGACCCTTTTGCATCCTAGCATAGGTCTGCATTTTCTGGACCTCTTTGATCATTGTTAGTTTCCTTTTCTGCGTTGGCCAATTATGGATAAGAAACTGGAAACTACAAAAGAGAAGCCTGTGTTAATGCATTTAATATTCTAGGAACGAGGGTTGGGTTTTTTTCGTTTTTTTCCTTTCTTCCAGTCGTTGTGGTTTTACTTTCCTGGAAAGTAGACATGAGCCTGAGCCGCAAAGTTTGGATCCACAGCCAAACTCCTTTAAGTTCAGGCATGATTAGATCTGAGCCTGACCACAATGAATAAATGGATTGGTCAGTGGCTGTTATGAAAATTCTTTGTGTTTAGTCATGGACCTTTTCCAATTGGTGGATCCAAAAATCAAGTTAACCAGGATCCAGAAGGGTGGGGATGTGTCAAAAATCAGAATTCCAGGTCGACAGTGAGCATGTAGATGTATGGTCTTCATGTTTCTTCTTTCTTTACTGGAAAGTGCTGAAAACCTGGCATTTTGGAATGAATTTTACAGTAAAAAGGATGCAAGAAGTGTTGGTAAAATCACCTAGGTTTTGCAATCATCGTTGTAGCGTATTGATTACACAAGGCCCTGTCCAGAAGTGCTTAGGCAATTCTTACTCAAGCTAACCTGTTTTATTGACTTCAGTGGTAGCTTTGCCTGTGCCCATGGGGGTTCTGAAAGGTATTGTGTTTAAGTTCAGAGCCATAGTTCCATTAGAGCTGAGAATTCATTGACTATCCTGTATCTAAGGGCTTGGCTACACTTGAGAGTTGCAGCGCTGGGAGTTTACAGCGCTGCTCATCCAGCTGTGTAGGAACAGCGCTGGTGTGTGGCCACACTCACAGCTACCAGCGCTGGTGTGTGGCCGCATTTGCAGTGCTGTTGGGAGTGATGCATTATGGGCAGCTATCCCAGCGTTCAAGTGGCAGCAACGTGCTTTTCAAAAGAGGGGGGTGGGGTGGGGTGTAGTGTGACAGGGAGCGGGGGAGAGAGAGAGAGTGGATTTTTGGAGCCAACACTGTGTGTTAGCTTCCTGCCTTGCAAAATCAGAAAATGTTCCCGACCCCTTACTCTTAACTCTTAACTGCAAACAGCCTGCATCCAACGGACTCCCTTTCTCCCGTCTGCCCCCGCTGTTTCTCTGTCAAGCAAACACTCACTCCCTGCCTGCCTCATTCACAGGGGTTATCTCATTTGATTGTTCACAGTCAGGTACAGATTGATCACAGCAAACAGGAGCTGTGTTTGTTTTTTAGATAAGCAGCTCCCGGAGCACCGGAGCTCCGGAGCTCCAAGTTCACAACAAAACAAAGAGAGGCTGCATAACAAAACAGAGAGAGTAATTTAGTTAAAAGCATTCTGGGATATCTGCTAATACCCTGGAGGCCAATAACAGCACTGGTGTGTGTCCACACTTGATGAGCAGCTCTGGATCACCAGCGCTGCACTCGCTACACCCCAAGCAGACCAGGTGTTCAGCCAGCGCTGCAGCCAGGGAGTTGCAGCGCTGGATATGCCTTGCAGGTGTGGACAGTTACTAAGTTGCAGCGCTGGAAAGCCTCCACCAGCGCTGCAACTCTCAAGTGTAGCCAAGCCCTAAGAGGGACTTTAAGAGAACATCTATGCTACAGCTGGGTATGAGCCTCCCAGCCCAGGCAGACAGACACACACTAGCTGTACTCTAACTAGTTTGCTAACAATAGCAATGTGGATGTTATGACGGGGGCTAGCTGCCTGAGTACAAGTCTGCCCAGCCCACTGGCTCCATGTTCAGGTGGCAAGCCTATGCAGCTGTCCACACTGCTATTTTTAGTGTGCTAGTTCGAGTATAGCTAGCGCATGTCTGTCAAGCTGGGCTGGGAGGCTGGGTCCCAGGCACAGTGTGTTCATACCCAAAAAAACCACTTTATCTGATTAAAATCACTTGCCGATTTCCACATTAGCACCTTATTTTGGATTTGTATAACCCGGCATGTATTGCTGCATCCTTTGTGATATCAGTACCTGATTTTCTTCTGCACTGAGTGCTGAGAGAATATGATAGGAGCCATGAACACCAGATCAGAAGTGGAGCTGGAGTTTTTTGCAAACTTGTTCATTCATATGTCTTTTTCCTTCATTTGCTCTCTGATGTATTAAGTACATTGTATAGCCCCTCTGGTATGAATATATAAAAGCACCAAACACCTGTAGGCCACTTTAGAGAAGCACTGTGCTTTTAGGGCCTAATCCTCTGAGGCAATGAACATCCTCAACCCCCCATTGACTTTAGTGGGAGTGGAGGGCTCTCAGCACCATACAGGGTCGGGCTCGTGCTATACATTCCATGTAAAAATGAAACACTAATTACTTCACAGTTAATTGCCTTTCATTTGAAGATCTCAAAGCACATCACAGGCATTAATGTGGCAAACCTCACAATGACCCTGTAGTGGGGGTAAGTGATGATATCCCCTGTTCTACAGATGTAGAAACTAAGGTTGCAAGAGCTTAAATAACTTTTCCAAGGTCACTGGCTCTGTGGATGAGGGGAAAGCAGTGAATCTGATATATCTTGACTTTAGCAAAGCTTTTGATACGGTCTCCCACAGTATTCTTGCCAGCAAGTTAAAAAGTATGGCTTGGATGAATGGACTATAAGGTGGATAGAAAACTGGCTAGATTGTCGGGCTCAATGGGTAGTGATCAATGGCTCGATGTTTAGTTAGCAGCCGGTATCAAGCAGAGTGCCCCAGGGGTCGGTTTTGTTCAACATTTTTATTAATGATCTAGATGATGGGATTAATTGCACCCTCAGCAAGTTTGCAGGTGACATTAAGCTGGGGGGAGAGGTAGATATGCTTGAGGGTAGGGGAAGGGTCCAGAGAGACCTAGACAAATTGGAGGATTGGGCCGAAAGAAATCTGATGAGGTTCAGCAAGGACAAGTGCAGAGTCCTGCACTTAGGAAGGAAGAAAAACATGCACCGCTACAGGCTGGGGACTGACTGGCTAAGCAGCAGTTCTGCAGAGAAGGACTTTGGAATTACAGTGGACAAGAAGCTGGATATGAGTCAGCAGTGTGCCCTCATTGCCAAGAAGGTCAATGGCATATTAGTAGGCCCATTTCCAGCAGATCCAGGGAAGTGATTATTCCCCTCTATTCGGTGCTGGTGAGGCCTCACCTGGAGTATTGCATCCATTTTTGGTTCCCCCACTACAGAAGGGATGTGGACAGAGTCCAGCAGAGGGCAACGAAAATGATTAGGGGGCTGGGGCGCATGACTTATGAGGAGAGGCTGAGGGAACTGGGGTTATTTAGTCTGCAGAAGAGAAGAGTGAGGAGGGATTTGATAGCAGCCTTCATCTACCTGAAAGGGGGTTCCAAAGAGGATGGAACTAGGCTGTTCTCAGTGGTGGTAGATGACAAAACAAGAAAAAATGGTCTCAAGTTGCAGTGTGGGAGATCTAGGTTGGCTATTAGGAAACACTATTTCACTAGGAGGAGGATGAAACACTGGAATAGGTTACCTAGGGAGGTGGTGGAATCTCCATCCTTAGAGGTTTTTAAGGCCCAGCTTGACAAAGCCCTGGCTGGTATGATTTAGTTGGTGTTGGTCCTGCTTTGAGCAGGGAGTTGGACTAGATGACCTCCTGAGGTCTCTTCCAACTCTAATATTCTATGATTCTATGTCACACAGGAAGTTGGTGGAAGAGTTGGGAATAGAATTGAGGTTTCCTGATTCTCTTTGTGATTTCCTTTGCCCCCTGTTGGAAAATGGATTTCTCTTTTCTTTGCTCCAATTGCATTTGTACACTAGTTTGTTATTGTAGGGTTGCTACCAAAGTGGTGTTAGGATTGATTTTCTTTTGTATAAAAGAAATGAAGCATTTGTTGTGAAAATAAAACCCAAAGGTAAAGAATTACACAAATGTGCTTGCAATTAATATAGCTTGCATATACATTTCTAAAGTACATTAATGGCCTGGTGTGACGGAGCGATTCTGGCGGGACCCAACTGAGAGTGCCAAATCAGGACCAATTGCTCAAACAGGGCAGTCACAGCCCTAGGCTGGGGTTTTTCCACCTCTAAGGCCAACCAAACCAGCCAGACAAAAAGGACTTTGGTCTCACCCCACTGGCTAACCACAAGTCACACAAGCAATTTCCTTAGACACTCCAGTCTCCCAGCATCACCACCAGTGCACTCGTCCTGGGGATGAATGGTTATGAAAACCAACACCCCAATAAAAGAAAACGGTTCCCTCGATCCCAAAGGACCAAGCCCCAGACCCAGGTCAATATACACATCAGATCTTACCCACAAATCACGCTGTTGCCAATCCTTTAGAATCTAAAATCTAAAGGTTTATTTACAAAGGGAAAAAGGTGGAAATGAGAGGTAGAATTGGTTAAATGGAATCAATTACATACAGTAATAGCAAAGTTCTTAGTTCAGGCTTGCAGCAGTGCTGGAGTAAACTGCAGGTTCAAATTGAGTCTCTGGAATGCATCCCCCACTGGGATGGGTCGTTCAGTCCCTTGTGTAAAGCTTCAGTTTGTAGCAAAGTCCTTCCAGAGGTCAGAAGCAGGATTGAAGACAAGATGGAGATGCAGCATCAGCCTTATATAGGCTTTTCCAGGTGTAAGAATCTCTTTGTTCTCACTGTGGAAAATCCCAGCAAAATGGAGTCTGCAGTCACATGGACAAGTCCCTGCATACCTTGCTGAGTCACAAGCCGTGTCTGCCTTCTCTCCATGGGTCAATTGTGTAGCTGATGGTCCTTAATGGGCCATCAAACAGGCTAACAGAGCTAACACCAGCTCGTCTGGGATATTACCCAGAAGCACATCACCAACTTGAAATACAGACAGCACAGAGCCAACATTTATAACTTCAACTAAAAATGATACAGACATACAAACAGCATAATTATAACCAGCAACCCATAATCTGGTCTTAGACACCTTAGATGACCCCCTTTATTTAAGATTTGGTGCCACTACAGGACCTTGGTTGCAACCCATGTTCTATATGGTCCCAGTTTATATCAATAACGTCACACCTGGTTATATATTGTATGGTTTCCCAGACAGTTCCTCTGGTGTGTGGATGGTCTATTCACATGATATTCCTTGAGTGGATTTACTGTTCACATGGGATTGAACTGCTACTTTTCTAATCTCTTACAGAAATCTTCCTTGGTATGTTCAGCTCTAAGTCTTTTCTCTGCATCTGAAAACCCTTGTAAAACTTGAATGGGTTAAAATTCCAGCTACTGCAGAAGCCATGTCTGTGTAAGAGATAGAAGCACATCATGCTCAACAGCCTCGCGGCATTATCCTTGTGCTGATGCTGACCCTACTGAAGTCAATGGAAAGACTCTCACTGACTTCATTGGAAGTTTGATGAAGACTTAATGCCTATATATATTTTTTAATTTTAATAACTCCCCTGCCCCTCTCCCCTCACAAATGCTAGCTTGTAAAATTTCACTTTAAAATACTCTATCTCCTCCCTAAATATATTTTTACATCGATGGGATTTTTACTTAGCCAGGATGTCATAGTGATCTGAACAGAGGTGGAAAAGCTGTTTGTATTTGCAGAGGTATTGCAGTGAGCTTGATGTGACTCACCACGAGGAAACTAGGGCAAACCACTGCTCTCTGTTCACACCTATGAAAACTAAGGGCTTGCCAACAAACTAGTATATCAGCTCCTTCACTCCTGAGTGTACATGCTGTACTGGAGAAAGGGAAGGAGACGGCAATTACTTGTAATCGAATTATTACTGCACTGATCTCTACTCTTTTTTTTTTTCTCTCTCCAATTTATGGGCTTACTGGGACATAGGAGGGGGACAGGTTTTTTCCAACCCTAAGCAGGAGGAATGTCCTGTGCTCCTTTTTCAGTGCTACTCGAGTACTCAGTATGTTGAAACTGAACATGATCATGCCACTTTCCCTTTGGTGTGCTTGCTAGCACCCTGGGGAAAACAGCATATTTAGAAGTAGCAGCAAAATGGTGATCCTGGGGAGAGCAAATGGGGACTAAGGAGGGAGAAAGATGCACACACAGACAAACACGCACACAATGGGAGTGAAGGGAGAGAGAGAGAGACGCACAATGAGAATGGAGGGGGATGGGGACCCACACACAGAGTGGGGATGGGATGGGGTGAAATGGAATGACTGCTTAGTCAGGGAGGTATCCAAAGTAGTGGCTGATGATTCAAGTGTTGGTTTTGGTAAAAGGGTGAATAAACACAAGGTCCTGAATATATTTTACGCTCTAATCAGCTACAGTGGGGTTTGTTTGTTTGTTTCCTGGCTTGTATCATCATCATCTTCATCATCTATATAATAGGTTTGATCATAAAACAACCACAATAATGGTTTTCTTTTACATATGAGCACAGTCGTGACCCGATCGCCTAGGATGCCCCCTCCAAGCTGCTTGGCTCAGCTGCATCCTGCCTAAGAGCATGGGTATCATTTGCACTAGTATTACTGAAGGCCTAACCCTGAAGTTCCTCTCAGTCCTCCTCACTCAAGCAAACACCCCATTCATCTCAAACACAGAAGAAGTCAGCTGACTTTGCTTCTCCATTCGCTGGTATATGAGGTTCCACATACAGTTAATCAAATATTCCCTTCCCTTTGGGCTGACAAAGGTGTCTTAGAAAAAATGTTATTCAGAATTCATTTACAGTGTTTTATCTGAAGCCTTAAACACTTACATTGCTTGAAGTGCTATAATTGGTTTCTATTCTCTTCATTTAATTCCTGTAATTGTCGCCAGGGTAGTTCTCTTCCCACCCCTCCCAGCATTTCACTGCAATTACTGTCAAGTAGCCAGGGCTGTAAAACAAACATATTTTTGTATAAACCTTCCCCAGATCTTATCTATATCTAATCTACAATTCTGTATTTTATATTGGGATTTTCACCATGGTCAAAACTTAGATTAATTAAAATAAAACTGATTCTCTCTCTCTCTCTATATATATATGTTTATAAAATATACATTTTTAAAGTCAATACAAAAGTGGTCTTTTATAGTGAGGCACACAAGGCCACAACATTCAGATATGGAACCTTCCAAACTTTGAGGTTGTTCACACCTGGTGTTTCGGTTCAGTCCATAACATTTGGACTAAAATACAAACTTTAATGAACAAGGCTGCTGTCTGCACTGCTGGATCAAAGTTTGGATAACACAATCCCTTCAAAAACAGAGGGGTTTATTAATGCCCAGGTTTGGAAACTGTCATTTTGTGCACCCTACTTATTTGGAAAGAGGAAATGCAAAGAGAGCTGTGGTTCCTAAACATATGTAGTCAGGTACATCACCAGAAATTATAACCCTTGACCTAAATACATGCAGAAGTAAAGAGAGTTCAGTCTGAAGAATTGAGGTTAACTTGCTCTGTGTAAATTGCTTCTGAACTGGCAACATGATGGACAACCCAGGAACAGTATTGTTTAGGGCTCCTAGAGAAAAGCTGGAAGGAGTAAAGTTTTCAGCATTCTTTGTGTAGTTGGGTAGAAACTATATTCATCTGTAAAGGCAAAACAATGGTTATGATCTTCTTATGTGCATGAATAACAAAAATGTACCAGCCTATCCAAATACAGCATAGCAATAGTAATGCACCCAAAAGGAAGGGGGAAACCCGGCACTGGGATTACTTTGGAATAAATGTAATAAACAGGGCACTGTAATATTTCTATTAGAACTGAGGGGCAGCCTGCTCTCTCTGCTGTGTAAAATGACACAATGGGAAAACTAGCATTTAAGGCATCTCCCTAAACTCTTATCTTTCCTTAGATTGAGTCACATCTGCACTAATTGTTATCTGTGCAGGTCACATTTGTTTTTCTTTTGTTAGCCTATTTCCCTTTCTTGTTTTAAAGAATAGTTTATCTGCACACCCTGGAAGGGTGTTACTCATAAAGATCACAAGCTTTTAGATCAAGCAAAAACATTGGCACGTTGACTAAAAAAACAAAGCCTGCTGAGGCTTTAAAACACAAGTGCCGCATTGCATTTGCAATGAGGCGGTAACTGTCTCTTGTTGTGCGTTGCCAGGGTTCTGCTAGATCTCAAGAGTTTGCATTTCCATGGTCAACTGGCAAGTATATTTTTTAAGTAATCTATGCATTTGAGAATAACTGCACTAGTATTTCAGTGTTCTTAATCCCCACTGTATTTCACTATGAAGGACAAAATGTTAGGGCTTGGGTTTTTTGTTTTTGAGGGGGAATGTCAGATGGTTTCTATTTGTATTAGTTGGTGGTTAAAGGACTGGGAGTCAGGGAATGAGAGATTTATTCCCAGCTCTGTCACTGTTCCTCTGTATGACCTTGAGCAAATCACTTAACCTCTCTGTGCTTCATCTTTTATCTGTAAAATATAGATAGAGCTACAAGTCTTTACTTCACAGGGATGTGTGAGGCATGTAAAGCATGCTGAGATCTTCAGATGGGAAGCAAAAGAGAAATCCAAAGTATAATTGTTCATGATTATTCAGTGTATACAGAAACACTCATCTGTCTTTATTTTTATTCTCAAGGTGATTTTACAATGGATGGAAGAGCAGACTCGTTGGTGATGACTGTGCATCTTCTTGCCACCTCTGGACATTCATTACTTTTGCAGCAAACTCTTGATCGGCTTCTGGGGTGGATCTGTCTGGATGTTCGCCTCTTCCTTGTATCCGAACGTGTTACTCCAATGAAGTATTATGAGAAATATCACCGGAAAAGCTCTGGATTTCCTGGGATGTCCATTCTCCTTTTCCTGCATGAGGACTTTGGGGAAGAACGGATTTTTCAGGTCCATGATTTTTTCCAGCACCCTCCATGGCAGGATCACCACATGCAACATGCTAATGGGAAACTGTACCCTTATGCACCCGCTGGCCAGGAATTTTATTGTCTGGATGAGCATATGCCTGTATGGGGTGTACGACAAGTTCATTATGGCACTGAAATTCTGCGTGTGACTCTCTACTGTAGCTTTGATAACTATGATGATGCAGTCAGACTTTACGAGATGATCCTACAGAAAGAAGCAACTATGCAGAAGAGTAACTTTTGTGTCTTTGTGCTATATGCAACACAAACTGTTGCTGTTCAGCTCTGCTTGAAGCAGCTGCCCCCTGGGGTCTCTGTTGAACTGAAAGAATCTTCTGTGTTGCAATTCAAGGTGCACGAAATTGGGCAGCTGGTACCTCTTCTGCCTAATCCATGTGTTCCTATCAGTAGCACCCGATGGCAAACTCAGGACTACGAAGGAAACAAAATCTTGCTTCAGGTATTGGGTTTTTTATATGTGCTGCCTTTAATTCAGTAGGTGACTTGCCAGCTAGGAAGAACACAGGGTCTGATTGGAAGATAGTTATTTATTTATTACTATTTATTTCTTCCTTTGAATTTATAAAATATTTATAGCTGTCTATCCCGTACTCTGGGTGATTTCTCCATTAATAAAACCACCCAAAGTAACATAAAAGGATTGCCAGATATTTTTATAATATCTCCCCCTGGGCTGATATGACATTGTGCAGTTAGACCTGATAAATGATAACCTGAAATGCAAGTACGGTACTTTGCAGGCTGGTCTGTAGATGGTTTAACCCTCAGATGAAATTACTGTAAGTGCTTGAATTATTTCTTTATGATAAGGGTTTAGAGTGGAAATGTTTTCGGAAGCTGGTTTCTAGCTGTGCTGTTGGGTGCCACCCAAGGAAGGGTATGTTTGGGTGTATGGTATCTGTCAATTTTTGTGAAAGTTTAGTAGTTAAACTGAGCAGTGAAACTGTACTGCCTAGGCTGGAGTGAATAAATCATAGTGAATAAAGGCTTGTTTCCATGGGTAGGTTTTTTCACGTTAACTTTGTTTTTTGGGCTTAAACTGACTTGTGTTCACATGGCACAATTCTTTTTCGAATAATCTTGTGTCCTTTTGCAAATTAGATAATCCATTTTGAAAGTGGATTTATTCCATTTCAGGATGAATTATTCTGGAAAATGATTCAAGTGGACCTGTCTGTATTTTGGATGAACTTTTCCACCTCTGGCAGTCCTCCTACTGCTATCCCACACTGCATTGCTTTACATCTGATTTGACCTGTCTGCCTACTTATGTGCAATCTACTAGTCTGGAAGTTGGGAAGTTGCATTCACTTCCCCCTCGATATTTCCCAGGAAATCCACTTCAAATGTATTGTCCCAAAAGTCCATTCTTGTTTGGCACGTTGTTCAATATAGTTCTGTAATCATTCGGGCCTTGCATTACATCTCCTCCCTAGAGGTTACATGCGATCCCAGCCCACAATAACACAAACTTTGCATTTAGTACAATGGACCCTAAGGACCGTTAATTCAGTAAGGTTTCTTCAAGGCTATGGCAGGTTATCATGCATATCAGCTATTGTGCATATCTGTCGCAGGTAGCATCCCCATTGTACGGATGGGGAAATGGAGGCAGAAAGATTAAAAGCTTGATGTGTCTGAGGGCCTTGTGACAAGCTGGAGATAAGCATTATACACCTAGCAGGAAGCACCCAGCACTTAGTGTTATTGGGCAGTAAATGACTCACCCAGAGCTAGAAATGAAAAGAATGAATTCAGTGGCTCTGATTCTCCACTCACTTTAAACCAGTTTAACTCCCTTGACTTTAATAAACTAACTCCTGATTAGCACCAGTGTGAGGGAAAGAACCAGGCCGAACAGCTTTTAGACCGTAAGCTATTTGAGGCTGGAACTGTCATTTACTATATGGATGTATTGTATAGCACCTAACACAACGGGGCCTTGATCTGTAGGCTCTTGGCATTGCTGTAATACAGTAATCATTACTAAGAGTTACTCTTAAAATGGCTTCACCTTCAAATGGTGGACAGGAGTAAGAGCTATCAGAGCAGGCCCAGTATTTGTAACATGCTTTTGAATCAATCTACCTGAAAATTTTAGAAATATCTATTTTGGGGTTGAAAATTTTGCACAAAAATGTTTGTTTTCCAGCTAGTTTATAGATTTAATAGATTTTTTTCTTTTTGAAAATTCAAAATTTCAATGAAAACATTTCAGTTAACTGTATCGCTGAATAATTATTCCTTTGGATCTAAATTACTCAGCATTTTCCATTTAAACATTTTTATGTCCTAGTATTTTAATTCATTTTCCCATACTTCTGTGTATAGTATAGTTTGGATTATTTCAATAATTTGTAGCAATCCTGTGTAGTTTTTAATTTTTCTCTGATTCTTTGGCAGAGTGATTTTGCCTTCGTTTTTATTTTTTCTCTTTCTATTCCTTCTAGAGATTATTTGGTACAATTCCTGATAATCCATCTGCATGGCTAATTTCTTCACTGATCTCTCATTGTTAATCCTCAATGCAGCTTTTGCTTTTATGTGTCTGTACTTTTCATCCTGTCTCTCTGCAAACTAGGTGGCTACCCACCTGATGTAGGCAAGGGCTTCACTTTGACAGATGCATTTGAATTCCCTGGCAGGAGAGGGTTAGGATTTGTTTTTTAGCTGTGACTCATCCTCCTCCTGCCAAGGGAACTAGGAGCCAGTCTGAACTTGGGGTTTGTGCTTTGTTTTGTTGCTTCAAGCAGCACATTGATATGCTGATAGTTTGGCATGAAGAGCCTGATCCTGTGATCCAGGGACTCTCATATCCCACTAGAGGTAATGGCAGTCGAGAGCTCTCGGCACCTCCCAGGATTGCATCCTTCATGCTGAAGAAACCACAGTATCCCTGGTTTGTCAGTTAGGTAGGATTTGTTCCTTTTCTTAAGTCACAAAGGTTCCATATGATCCCTTGCTAACGATTAGTTAGGGCATCTCCATGTTGAATGACTTTTTGGAAACCAATTTAATATTATTTAATAGTTTGTCTCTGTTAAGGGATCACCTTCCTTCTTTTCAGTCTGTCCTCCCCATTGCAGAACATATCTTGGATGGCGGTTGATCAATTACAAGTATAAAATGTCCTTGGCTTATCACACTTATTAGTCAGTCTGTCTATTCTTCAGAGAATCATAGGTGAGCATTTTTCCATTACGGCAGGTGTCAACAGGTGCTGCTGTTGCACATAACCTTCCAAGTTCTTTTGTGTTATGACTAGTCTTACATGGCGACACAGTTGCAGCAAGGTGTGAATGTAAAGTGCTGCACTAGCTTGCCTTGCACTAAGTGGACCCTGCTACCATGCACTAAAAGGTCTGTAGTGCGTTTTGACACGAACAGCAGTATGAGGAAGCACACTACAGAATGTTTAGAACATGGTAGCATGGTCCACATGGCAACTTAGTATGTCAGGCTAATGTACAGTACATTCACACCCTGGGTTGCTACACATTAAGTTGCTGTGTAGACAGGCCCTAAGTGTTTGAGCAAATGTTCAGTCTTAGAAGGACATTGCTATGTGTTCTTAGTGACTTAGATTCTGTGTATAGGCAATCTAAGGAGAGAGAGCTGTGTGAGCAGCAGGAAAGTTTGCTCACTGCCTTGGTCTCCAGTTAGAGTCAGTTCTTGAGGCAGAATTGTTCTCTGGGCATTAGTGTTGAGTTGAGATGCCTGAAAGAAGGGATTGCCCTGCATGCTGTTTGTGATTTTCTGTTCCAGGACTGGCATATGTGTGTAAATAAAACAAGTTACACTTAGAATACACCCAGACTCTGTCACTGATTTCTTCACCACTGGGAAGCCAGCTTGCAATGCCTCAAACATCTGCTACCACTTGGCAGAGGGGCAACTCTGGCATCAGACTGAGACATGGGTAATATAATGTAATGTAATATAATGTAATGTACCCTATTCAGATAAAGATTCTTGGTTATCAAAATACATTTGGTGACTTAAGGCCTGAACCTGAAAATCCTAACTCACATGACTTGTGGCTTACTTGAGTGAGTAGTTATATTATTTCTGTTGACTTTACGCCTTACTAAGAACTACTTCAAAGACTCAGAGTTGGCAGGCTTTAACCCATAACAAATTACCAT
Source organism: Mauremys mutica (assembly GCF_020497125.1). Classification (NCBI taxonomy): domain Eukaryota; kingdom Metazoa; phylum Chordata; order Testudines; family Geoemydidae; genus Mauremys; species Mauremys mutica. Next base: position 68,878,602 of record NC_059080.1, on the reverse strand, counting down.
TCTCCTTCTGATTCTCCTGGGGATTTTTTCCTCCAGCAAATAAATGATGCAAATTGGAGTCCATTATTATGCTTATATGTGGGTTATTTATTATGGGATAGATAATATAATTGATGAGAGACCTGATATTTCACATGCTCATCCATCCTCAGTGTTCTCAGTGTCTTCCTTTAGTTATCTTTAGTTACTGTATTATTCCATTCTTTGCCCTTTCCTGAAGGGTTTATAGGTGATTCCTAATGCTCATACTTTGTTGATATAATCATAGAAATTTAGGGCTGGAAGGGACCTCAAGAGGTCATCTGGTCCATCCCCCCATGCTGAAGCAGGACCAAGCATACCTAGGCCATCCCTGACAGGTGCTTGGAGGTTTTTAAGACAAGATTAGACAATTATAGGGATTCCACAACCTTCATTGGTTACCTATTCCAGTACTTAACTATTTTTATCATTAGAAAGTTTTCCCTAATATCTAATCTAAATCTCTCTTGCTAAAGATTGTCAGCTACTTCTTGTCCTACCTTCAGTGGACATGGAGAACGATTGGTTGCCATCCTCTTTATAAAACACCTTGACACATTTGAAGACTGTTATCAAGCCCCCACAGCCGCCTTTTCTCAACACTAAACGTACCCAGTATTTTTAAACTTTCCACACAGATCAGGTTTTCTAAACCTTTTATCTTTTTAGTTGCTCTTCTCTGGGTTCTCTCCAGTTTGTCCACATCTTCCCTGAAGTGTGGTGCCCAGAACTGGACACAGTACTCCAGCTGAGGCCTCACTAGTCCCATGCAGAATGGGACAATTACCTCCCGTATCTTCCATATGACTCTTCTATTATAATACACCCTAAAATGATAGTGGCCTTTTCTGCACCGGCATCACACTGTTGGTTTGTATTCAATGTGTGATCCATTATAACTCCCAGTAGTACTGCAGTACAACTGTCTAGCCAGTCATTTTCTGTTATGTAGTTGTGCATTTGATTTTTTCCTTCCCAAGTGTAGTACTTTGCATCTGCCTTTATTGAATTTCATCTTAAGAACGTAAGAAGATGCCATACTGGGTCAGACCACTGGTTGGTCTAGCCCAGTATCCTGTCTCTAACAATGGCTAGTGCCAGAGCTTCAGAGGGAGTGTACAGAACAGGGCAGTTGGAGAAATCTACCCCTGCTTTCTCCTCCTGTCTTCTGGCAGTCAGTGGTTTAGGACTGTCCCAAGAGTGGGCTTGCATCCCTGACCATCTTGGCTAGAAGCCATTGATGGTCCTGTCATCCATGAACTTATCCAGTTATTTGTTGAACCCAGTTATATTTATGGCCATCACAATGTCCCCTGGCAATGGATTCCACAGGTTTATTGTGTGTTGTGTGAAAAAGTTACTTCCTCTTCTTTGTATTAAATCTGTTGCCTATTAATTTTTTTTACATTGTGGGAAAAGATAACACTTCTTTAGTCACTTTTCCCACATCATTCATGATTTTTAGACCTCTATCTTATCCCCCCTTGTCAATTTTTTTTTAAGCTGAGCAGCCTTAATCATTTTAGTCTCTCCTCTCATGGAAGCCATTCCATACCCTTTATCACCTCTGTCACTCTTCTCTGAACCTTTTCCAGTTCCGTTATAACCTTTTTGAGATGGGGGGTGGGGGAGACCAGACCTGTGGGTGCACCGTGGATTTACATAGCAATTATGATATTTACTGTCTTACAGTCCATGGTTTGGGCATCTTTTCCACATTTGCATATCCTGCTATCCATTTGTGTAGTAGGAAATTGTGATGCCTGTGTGAGGTTCTGAGGCATTTCACTGTGATTCTTCTCTTACATGGCCTGGCAAATCCAGGTAGCTGGTCTGTACGATCCATAATGAAATCTTGATTCTTGACCTTGCTATTTTCCCACAGCATCTGCCAGTTGTTTTTGTTTGGTGATGGTTCCAAAGTTTTGAGAGCTTTGGCCATTAACCAGAAAGGATTTCAGGATTTAAGGCATCATTTTGGGGGCTTATGGAGGTCTTCACAGAAAAGTTAGTCTGGATTTGTTATCCCACAGTTGGATTGTCATATTAGCAAACCGCTGATAAGTACCCTGAGTGTGGTTTTTTAACTAGTTGTGCACCCATCTTATAGTAATTTAATCTAGGCTACATTTCCTTAGTTTGCTTATGAGAATATTATGTGGGATTGTATCAAAAGCCTTATTATATCACATCTACAGCTCTTCCTTGCTCCAGTAGTCCAGTAACCCTGTCAAAGAAGGAAATTAGGTTGGCTTGGCGTGATTTGTTCTTGAAAAATCCATGTTGGCTATTACTTATCACACTATTATTCTGTTGGTGCTTACAAATTGATTGTTTAAAAAATTGTTCCAGCATCTTTCCATGTATAGAAGGTAGGCTGACTGGTTTATAATTCTCTAGGTTCTCTTTGTTCCCTCTTTAAAAGATAGGTACTATGTTTGCCCTTCTCCAGTCCTCTGGGACCTCGCCCATCATCCATGAGCTCTTGAAGATAGTCACTACTGAGTCCAAGACTGCTTCAGCTAATTCCTTAAGAAGCATAGAATGAATTTAATCAGGGCCTGTCAACTAGAATACATCTAACCTATCTAAATATTCTTTAGCTTGTTCTTCCCATATTCTGGCTTGTGTTCCTTCCCCCTTGTTAATATTAATTGTGTTAAGCACATGGTTGCAAGTTTCATTTTTAGAGAAGACTGAAGCAAAATAGGCATCAAACACCTCTGCCTTCATGATATCATCCATTAGTAGCTCTCCTTCCCCGCTAAGTAGTTGACCTAGCCTTTCTTTCTTCTTTCTCTTATTCCTAATGTATTTATAGAACCTCTTCTTATTTCCTTTCATGTCCCTTGCTAGGTGTCAGTTTTTGTGCCTTAGCTTTCTGATTTCTCCCTACATGCTTGTGCTAGTCTTTTGAACTCATCCTTAGCAATGTGTCCATATTTCCACTTTTTGTAGGATTCCCTTTTGATTTTCACATCATTAATGAGCTCCTAATGGAGCCAAATTGGCCTCTACTATTCTTGCTATTTTTTCTTTGTCAGTATAGTTTGCTGTTGTGCCTTTAATACTGTCTCTTTGAGAAACTGTCACTTCTCCTGAACAATTTTTTTCCCTTCTGTTCTTCCCCTGGGACCCTACCTATCAATTCTCTAAGATTGTTAAAGTCTGGGGTTTTTTTAAGTCCATTGTACTTATTCTGCTGCTTTCACTCCTTCCTTTCTTTAGAATCACGAAATCTGTCATTTCATGATCACTTTCATCCAAGTTGCCTTCAACCTTCAGATTCACAACCAATTCCTCCCTGTTAATCAGAACCAAGCCTAAAGTGGCTGCCCCCATGGTTACTATTTCTACCTTCTGAAACAAGAAGTTGTCCCCAACACACTCCAAGAACTTACTGGATACTTTGTGTTCTGAAGTATTACTTTTTCCAACAGATTTTAATCTTAAAACTCATATGAAAAGTGCTAGTTATTTTAACACAAATCAGACTGGATTTTTGGAGTCTCTTAGAACTAAATCAGCAAACTAATTTAACATTTGCATGAGACCATAAAATTCAGTGCATGTGTGTCTTAAAATAAGATTAGAATTTGACTCTAATGGTATCACTGAATCTTTTTTTGTTTTGTTTTTCTTTATCAAAGGAGTGAAATTTGTGATTAGTTTCAAAGTAAAATGAAAATTTATAAATGCAATGGTACGTTGAAATGAATGAATCAGCTCATTCATAAATTCTTTAGCATGGGTTTCCACATCCGAGTTGTAGAAGATAATAATGGAACCCGTAATCATTAAGCTGTAGATGATTTCAGCATGATAGCTGCCGTTGAGGACACAGTAGTCACTTCATTGCTGTTCAAGCAATGATTTAATAGTGTTCTCATCAATCTTTCTTTAACAGGTTCAAGGCAACTCAAAACACAATGAAAAAAATGACGGGCTTTCCAATCAGCACAATAATGCAGGTGAAGAAAAGATCCTACAGAATTCCACACTAGCCCCCTTTCCCACAAAGTGGGTTAATGCAGAGCAGAAAAGCCGGAAGATCAGAATGATGAAGTGTAAAATCAAATCAGAACACAGAATTATTTCTGGGAGCGTTAGCAGCACCCCACAGAGTAACTCCTGTTCTTCATCCCAGGCCAGCAGCCCAGCAGCTACTTCACAGTCTGATACCACCTCTTTCAATGCAAGTGCAGGAACTAAACTGAACATCTCCAGCCAAGAAATCCATTTTCAAAGGCAAGAAGCAGAGACCAATGTTGACACAGGATTCACGGTAGTAAATTCTGAATGCAACCCATCTCCACTTAGCAGGTTTTCAAGGGACTTGCAGGACAGCCTTCCTCAGCTACAAGCACCAAACTATTCATTAGCTGCTGCTGGCTCCAGAATCAACTTGCCTTCTGAGGATAGTATCCATCTGTCATTATCTGCTGTCAAAAGAAATAAAGGAGCAGGGCAGACAGCTTCAAACTTTCACTTAAGAATATCAAGAGCAAACCATGGAAATGGAAATGAAGAGGAGGAGGAATTCTTTATTTGACTTGAAACAAATGTGCCTGACTGACTTTAAAACTGATAGATAAATGCTTTATTCTGGAAACAGAGAGAAAGCAATCTGCATGCTGTTTAACTCTGTGTTTATACAGACACCAAGATGCCTAGGCTACCTGTTCTGTTATGAAAAAAGACTTCAATGGGGTTTTATTGCAATAGAGTCACTTTATGTACAAAAATGCTAATGGATGGAGGGCAAAACCACAAAAAATAATAATGTGCAGTTACACAGTGAGTTTGATTCTTTTAAATACAGAACACCCAACAGCGTAATTGTGCATTGAATGGGAATAAGCCATGTGAGTCCTATTACTGTTTGTAAATGTTAACCAGTAGCCTGTGACACATTCTGTCTTGTGTAGTTGCATTAGAGGGCTTTGGCAGTGGGATGCTAAAAATAGCAATGTGAACATGGGAGGCACTACGTGAGTGTGTAGAAAGTTGTGTAGGGTACATGGAGTTCAGGTGGGTAGGGAACTCTACTCATCTAAATCAGTGCCTCACCATCTACTCTGCTATTTATACCTGTGCTAGCTGGACGTGCAGCGTCTGTACCCTACATGCTGCCATAAGTGTATATTTACCTTTGGTGGTGGAATGGTCACAACGTGTGAGCAGGCTTGCAATGTCTTTCTCCTTCTAGGTGCCCTCTCATTTCTCCCTCTGCCATCATCCAGACTTGAAAAGTGTGAACGTGATCATTCATATGCATTTAAATGAGACCAAATCACACCCTGATACACCCCCATAATGCTACTTTTCACATTTTTGAAGAAAACTATTTAAAATCAATCGTTTGAACTCTGTTTTCTCCTCATGAAGCACATGACCCCTGCCCTCTCAATGCTCCATGGAATAAAGTTAGAAACAATATGCATGATCTTTGTTAGACCTCTGTGCAATTATCAACATGGTGAAAATCCCAATTGAATTTTAAATGGCAGGAGACAAACAGAAACCATTGGAGCTGAGAGAGCTACCAGAATGGTAAAAGCTAAAAATTCAGTAAAGAGTGCTCACCGAAGGACAAATGAACCATTCATTTAAAAGAAACAAATGTTTATCAAGATTGGATTTATTTAAAGTTTTCCTAGTGGAGAACCATTACCTAGGCCAGAAAGGAGGAGAGTTAGAGGGTGCTGGACTGAAGGGTCAACAATTACGAAGAGCATGGCAAAAATCTGATCTGCCTATTTTACTCTTGTCCAGAATATGAGGGACACATGGACTCTCACTGCCAAAAGAGGGTAAATTTGGAGTCATGACAAGGAGATGCTACTTTACTCTGTGCCCTCGTGAAAGTGTCTGCTCTGTCCTGGCTGATGGAATGTTTCATAACAGAGGAGTAGGGCTTGGCTAGGTTTACGTTTGTCATGCTCTTGCCTGCTCTGAGGAGGAGCGGACTAGGGAGGGGATGACCAGTGCTGCGCCCCATTCATTTCAGATTTAGCCACATCACCATCCCTAGCCAATGACTGGCCCACCTGAGACTTGTGAACTCAGGCAATCTGTTTTAAGCTTTGCACGGAGTATACATTATACCAGAGTGCCTGAGGACCCAAGAATCCTGCAGCAGAATTAAGGTCCTGCTTACTGTCGAGTGCCAGGGCCAGGCATATAACACTCCTGCTGCTACCTCACAAGGGCATTGAGATGGCCACTGCAGCTTGCCTGTTAGAAAGGGCTGGAAATTTTTATGATCATTAACAACATTTGAGTCTATGCCAGCTAAAATAAGGAGGGTAAACACACCCTATGCTTCAGTGTGTGACCTTGATTACCCATGCAGGTCCAAAAGGGTTCATTTCCTCTTTGTGAACAGCCTAGCCTAATTAGCCAGGGGGGCGCTGTGGTTTGTTGGCGTTTTGGCTTGGGGCAGGCTAACTCCCACTTTCATTCCATCTACTTTCTCTTGAATAAATCTGCAAAAGGCTCCTGCTTAGACTTTGAAGTGTGGGTCTTCTCTGAAAAATAACTGTGTGATAGCACAGCATCCTCTCACTCGGCATATCTGCTCTGCTCCTGCTGTCTCCAAATCCTATCTGTGTATTTTAGTGACACAAAATAAGATGGGTCAGCTCATATATTAGATGCCTTTGCGTTGTTTCAGTAGAAGTTCTTTCTTTATAGGATTAAATGCCTGATTCTGAGCAGTGCTGAGCACCCTGAGTGGCCATTCAAATTAACAGGGCCTGTGATTTTTCAGGATCAGGCCCTAATACTGCCAAGATGGAATCAAATGAGCGAGAGCTACTCAGGCTGTTGTTCTCCAGCAGCAACTGTGTGTGTGCTGGGAGAATGTGTTCTGATGTGTAGAATGACACATGTTCCTAACATTATTTTCATGTGCCACATATTGTCATACCGTGCCAGGCTGTCCTGAAAACATATTCTTATTTGCCTGTGTCCTGTGCAGGAAACCATACTGTGTGGCTTGACATGCAGAGTTATAGATCTGAGTTAGAACGTCCTTTGCCAGAGATTACTGATACCACAAGAAACTTACTTTTTTAAAAGATATTTCCTCCTACAGTCTGTAGTAGTTTTGTTTTCAATAAAACATAACGTGACATTTTACTGCACATAAGCTGATTATTAATAACAACACTGAATGGTATAAATTTACCCAGCACTTCACAAACCCAGAGCAAGGTGATTTGCCACCACTGGAGACATGCTAATATGAAGAAGCCAAACCAATACACGACAAGGGACAACAGTTCAGGCAAGGATTGGTGGTGGTGAATTACTGGAGAGGAGAATCAGGTAGTGGATGGATTCCTGGAATAAGAGGTTTTAAGAAGGGATTTAATGGCTAGTGCCCTAAATATAGAAGTGTAGCTGTGATGGCATGAGTGCCGGCAGGGGTAGCCACCCAAGTATGTGTCTAGAGTCTGGAATGGGCTTACACTTGGGGCAACTAACTTCTTCTGTCACTTGCATTGCTGTGCTTTCACTTGCATTGCTATGCTTGCACTTCTATTTTGAACACACTAGCTTGATCACTTTCCAGCTCCAGTGAAAACAGACCCTGATTTGAGTGGAGCTAGTCCTAATTTGCCCTAGGAGAATCAAGCCTTAGGGGGAGGGAGGGGCAGAGGGTGCCTTATGGACAAAAAAGCCAATGTCTCTAGCAAATAGAAAAGAATGAATGATGGTTCAACCTTAACAAAGGGAGGAGGCGACCCTATGCTGGTGAGTGAGATTTAAATGACTAGACAGGTAAGAGCAGCAAGGAGAGAACTCAGGAGTATAGGGAGTGAATAATGAGATCTACACAGGCCCAAGATCACCTAGGTCCTTGACGCTGAGGGTTAGCAGTTATACTCTGATTTCTCTTCAGAGCAGTTTTTCCTAGTCGATAGAGCACTGGATTAGGACTCAGGAACCCTGGGTTCTATTCCCAGCTCTGCCACTGGTCTGCAGGGTGACCTTGGGTAAAGTCACGTTCAGTTGCCATGCCTCAGTTTCCCCCTCCATAAAATGGGGACAACGATACTGACCTTCTTTGTAAAGTGCTTTGAGTTACACTGATGAAAAGTGCTAGATAAGAGCTTGGTGGTGGTATAACTTAATGTATTGGTATTTATAAGAGATGTTATTCTGATAACAGGTGTCCCCTACAACACGCTCCTCACAAGTCAGTCATAGTCTTGTATCGCCATTTGAAACAACAAATAATAAACTGCTTATTCCAATACAGGCTGCTAAATAGCTAAACACCTTCACCCTTGAATGCTCTAAGCAATGGATAGAACAACTTCAATTTCCACTAGTACCTGGGAGCCAAGGTAGGCCTTGAAACATGTGCAGAAAGTAAATGTATCCAGTGGCCCAGTTCCCACTCACTACATGGAGGGCACATTGGTAGTATGTCCAGAGCTCACAGTTGTTCTCTGCTTACCAGGTTCATGAAAAGCAGGTGTAATTTAGAGCAGTCCAGAGGCTGCTCTAACTGACAGCAGGGGCTGGGTAGGCTCTTAGTTCCCCCAAAATATGAATGCAGAGGTATCTAAAAGCCACTTCCAAGGCCCGCACCACCCTGTTCCTATCCCAAATGCAGGAATAGAATCATACAGAATTGGGGCCAATATTTTCCCCCAGAAGAAAGTATTCACAATTTCAGCAACACACATGTAAAAGGAAAATTCCAGTGTCAAAATCTGAGTGACTGAATCTAATCACATATAAATGTAGTCGTCCTATTCCCATCTATATGGGGTCAGTGCTTCATGTCTTCTATTCCAATTTATCTTGAAGTGGTTCCTCAGAAACTCTGCAGCTAATACAATCCTTTTGTATGATATCCACCTTTCTACTTTTGGGTCTTCCAACCCTTCTCAGACCCTCCACTTCTAAGTTTAACACCCAGTTTCCTATATATTCTTCTGATCTTCTTTTCATACGCCCAAACCATCTATGCCTGTATTCCCTCAGCTTTTCTATAATTGGTACCACCTTTGCACTTCCCCTAATTCATTTATTCTAAACATGATCCATCCTTGTAACTCCAAACATCCATTTTAACATTTTCATTTCCACTGTATTCAAGACCTGCTCTTGTTTAATCACATATAAAAGTAAATAAAAAATTAAATGCATTTAAAAGAATAATTGACACTCCACAATTATCAAAGTGGAGGCTTGCTATTTATCAGGCTGGATCTACTGCAAAGTATCCTTACAATGGTATTTTCCACTGAGACCATTTACAGCTATGGAGATGAGGGAGTGACAGGTATTCTAAGAATGGTTCTGAACTATCCCATGCAATGGATATAGTAGTAAATAACCATTTCTCTAACAAATCACTGCCTTTTTCCCTAGCCTTATTGGTCTAGCTTTCTTGGAACTGCAGGTTCAGATCCCAGCAGATTCATATCCTTTGTCCTTCAAGACCGATGAACAAGAATGTGAGCCTTCCTAATATGATCTCTTAACAAACAAGGCTGTATCTGCCCAGTGAGGGCCTCTGCCCAGCCATTTTTTGGAAGAGTAGAGATTTAGCTCATTTTTCACAGCTGAAATGTCCTTCCTCTCTGTAGGATGCTGTATGTTCGTTGGCCCATAACTCCCCAGCCTGAAGCATTTAACTAGTGCTGTTTGTCTGCAGTTTTGTGAAATACTTGTGGGTCTTTTGGGACAAAATGTCCTAAATAAAGTTTGTATCCCATGCTCCTGGAGCCTTTGCTCTATGGTTCCATTTAAAGGCTGTGTCTCATATAAATGGGAATTGCTATTTCTTTTCAAAATGAGCAACAGTATCTTAAAGTGATGTTCAAAGTGTCCTGAAGAGAGAGACACAAGATAATGGCCCAATCCTGTTTCCACTGAAGTCAAAGGCAAAATTCTCATTGACTTCAGTGGAAACAGAATTAGGACCTTAGACTCTCCGAGCAATTTTACGTTAAAATAAAAAAGGTATTTCCATAGTAATCCCACAATGTTCAGTTCATAAAGGCGGCTGTCCAAACTCTGTGCTTAACACGGTGTACAGAAATGGAAAAGCGATGGCTTGTTAGAGAAAACAATGTGATGGTCAGAGGTGATCCCTGCACTCTACTGGAGCCTTGGATCCACAAAACAACAAGGCTACAACACAGGCGGACTCCTGTCCCTACATGGAGCCCTGCCTAAGGGTTCACACACATTCTTCACACTGCAAAACTGGGTCCAGAATCAGGAAATAATGCTTCAAAGCCATTAAGGAGTTTTTCTGAGCTGTTCAGAGTGCTGGAGTTTTTGCCTAGGATTTTAGGATTAAACTGAAGGACACTTGGACCAGGGTGGTTCCTTAGATTTTGGTTCTTTAAATACTGTGCAGCTTAGTATAAGATAAAATCAGTCATATGAGATCTCATGCCTTACATTCATATTTAATGGTATTGCACTGAATAATTTAACCCTCTCGTTTTCTATTGCAAGTTAAATTCCATAGGTCACTAAGTTTCACCTTGCTTAAATACTGGGCCACTTTGTCTCCAGTGTGCTAGTTTGGGTATCTCGCTGACTTCAGTGGGGTTATCTGAGGGGTGAGTTTGGGCTCCCATGGTATAGTCTCTTTGCCTCTTCCAATTCAGAGGCATGAGTTGTTTCCAGTGTGAGTTAGTCAGAGGTGCTAAATGTGAGCTCAGCACTGTACAAGGCATGGACTGAAGACAGTGCTCTCCCCAAGGAGCTTCCAAAGAAGATGGGGCAAAGCTGCAAGTAATAACTTTAGTTATTTTGACCCCTTTTTGTGAACATCACAAATAAGTCTTTAGGATGGACTTGAATGTTGGAGGTTGATAGTGTGGCAAATCAGAAAGGGGAAGCATTGCATAGACTTGGGTGGGGGGAGGGGCGTTGGGTAAAAAGAGAGAGGTGGGTTGGGATTGGATGGGATATACTACCCCGTAGGTCTTGGAAAGGCCCCATGCATATTGGCCAGAATCACCCAGAGATAGAACTAAACTCCACAGACTTTCCTGTTTTCTCAACCAGAGACAGACTGCCAGGGTGTGTCTAGAGAGTAGATGTAGCTTATAAAACTCTGTGGCCCAGATGCCATACGTAAAGGGGAAGCAGAAGAAAGGAGTGACTTAGTGGTGGGCTATGCCTGAGCAACCTGGTCAAGCTTGCTAGGGCCTTCTAGAGCCCACACAAGTAGTGTCTCCCAGGCTGTTTGTGGGTGAAGTCAACAAACAGAGTATCTAGGTTAGCATTGCTGGCTGAAGAGAAGAAAAGCTTTTATCCATTATCTTTTTTACATAATATTTGTTCTAAAATCTTAGTTATAGCAAAACAAGTAAGAATAAACATGCCTCCATAGAGAGCTGAATAATGATGCACAGTATTATGCCCGGAGGTGCTATGGAATTACAACCAAGAATAAAAAGCAGAAGAGAGAGGAAGAAGTCAGTCACATACTTTGTTTATACAGAGCCTGAAATGATGCAGTTCCAGTTTGGTTGGCCCCTAGACCCTTGCACTGTAGAAATGTTAAAGAAGGGTCAGCAGAAGAAATGTAGGTGAGAAACTGAGTGATAAGGAAAGAATACAATACAATAGAGAAGTGCTATAGGAGTAGGACAACTGATACTACAGGCTTTTCGTTTTCAAAACATTAGGCCAAGTCCAAATTTGTCCCTGGTGTAATGTATTGGCTTCTTTGCATTCACACTAGAAATGAATTTGGCTCAATGGACATGATTCTAACCTAACCCTAATTTTAGATTTAAATTGGGTCTAATTGCTGTGGAGATGCTTATCAATAATACAGTTAATAAGTTATATGTCCATAAATTGTGTCTTTATCTAGTGGTGCTGGATGCTCTTCAATGTGATGCCATAATTTGTGTTATAGATCAGCAACCAAGAATCCCCAGAAAGCTATCTAGGCATATTGGGCCTGATTCAAAGCTTGCCTAGACTGCTTCAAATCAGGAATAATGACACTGAAATTTTGGAGTGTGTCCATTTGTTTCTATTGCTGCTTTCTTGCAACACTGATGTTGGTGAGCTACAATGCATTAGTCTGCAGGTGGTGTAGCCCTGGCACTACTTTAAGTAGAACAACCAGAAGTGTGAAAGTGAATGATGGTTTACAGAACAGCATGGATTTAGGCTACAGTCTGACTGGCTGAAGGAGGTGTGAAGACGTAATTAATTTCCTAACAAATGTACATTTTATGTGAGGGCTATAGTCAGTCTTCAGATTGCACTGCCCTGCACACAGTGTTGATGATGGAAGCAGGACTGTGACCCAGTGACTTATGTGAAATGAATTTGGTTCTCTCAATCTAATTCTTGGTAGGCAATTATCCATAGGGCAACTGACAAACTTGTTAGCATTCTCAGCAGAGAGGCCCAGGATTGACTGGGCGTGGGGAATGAAATAACCCTTGACCTCTACGGGTGGTCCTTTTAGATTAAGTCTAGGAAATATCTGCCGTTTAATGGTCAGGGTGGGGGAGCTAAATAGACAATTCCAGCATATAGGGCTGTCAATTTGGAACTCTTTGTGAGCACTACATTCACAAACACACTATCAAACATTTCCAAGACACACAGATCAGATTTCGGTTTCACCAGACCAAAAAGAAATCTAATATGAAGGACAAATTCATTCCCAAACCAAGGCCAATAGCAGTATAATCTCTGAGGGGAACATACTAGGACTATATTTTCTTTCTGTTGTATCACATTAATATGCATCTGCTCTCATGCACCCTGCCTATTGAGCAAATCACCCATTGAACTTTTTTAAACGCTCTTCTAATTTTGATGGCTTTTGTAATTGCTAACTTTGTAGAACCATTCTTGCCAAGCCACGCTGGAACTAACTCAAAAGATCGCTTTAAATGATGCCTAAATAATTAATTGGCCAGCCCTGCTGAATACAAAAATGCTGCAATGGCTTCATTTAGCAGGAGACTCAACCAAACATTTTTAGCCTAAAATAAAAGGTTATTCTCTCATCTGCTCAAGTCAGATGGTGTCAGTAATGGGGAGCAGGCAATTCTGGAGATGAAAGAGCCTGTCAGTCTGACAGAAGAGCAAAATGAAGGTGGCATTTTGGAAAAGAGGGGAGCACTCTGTGGATTCTACTTAATGCAAACTACAGGCACCGTTGATGCTGTTGCTTTCATTCTTCTAGCCCCTGGCTACAGTAACAGCGCCTTTTGTCTAGCCTGAAAGTAGCAGAATGGTATTTTCTGAAGCTCAGGGGATGAGTTGCCAGGGAGAGAGAGAGAGCAGCGTTCCGTAGCATCCTAGATACAGAATATAAAAAGCACTGGGCTTAATGCCCAGCACATATTGGCCTTGGGCTCAGGAATAAGGTAGATACTGTGGGCTAAATTAACCCCTGGTGTAACTCCAATGAAGTCAAGTTATGTCGTGGGTCGCCGTGGCCTCTTATATTGAAAAAACCATTGGAATGGAGGCTTAGAAGACTTGGGTGGAGAAACAAATGCTGGATCAAGTTCCTCGGTAGGGACTAAGGCTCATGTCTCAACATTTTGGGTCAAATTCAGCTCTCATTTACACCTCTATGAATCTAGAGTTACATTAGTGAAGCTAGTCCAGATTTACAAAGCTGAGGCTGACACAGGAGTTGATCTCTCTCCCTTGTTTTAGCACTGGCAGGATAGATGCCATCTGTGTGCGTTTACAGTTTGCTCTCTTCCTTATGTGCTGATACCCTAGATCATTAGGACCTGGCAGCAGTTTGTGTGGTGTGCAGCACATGGGAAATCCAGCTAAGAGGATTAGCAGAAAGACAGGAAGAAACCTGTCACTTTAGATGAGCCCAAACAAGGAGCACTTGGCAAATTTGTATTGCAACCAGCTGCAGTTTTTATCCTCATGATGATCAATAAACTGGCTTATGCCATAAGATTGCTGTTGGCATTTTAGTATATGTTGCATTGAGACCCAATGTGTTATGTATTTAAATAGTATCATTAAATGCACTATTACAATTTCATTTAAATGCTTTAAATTGCTGGTAAAGAGCGCAAACTGGAAGACATGAACAATGGAGCCCTCAGGTTTATCCACAATCAGGTACAGCAGGCAATATGAGCTTCCCCATGTTGCTTTGACTCTGCCCTGACCTACCTCCACAGTGTAACTCAAGTGTCAATCCTATTCAGTCCTTGGGCTTTGCTGAGTCTGGCAGACAATTTATGTTTTTATTACCAGTCTATTGTGACCAGTCCACAGTCAATTCACTTCATATGGTTCATTGAAGAGCCATCAGCTGGAAAAGACTTTCGGTCTCTATTGAACTGGATCAAATTACCACCAGTGACCTAGCTGTGAAAGGTTACACAGCCCATTACCAATCTCCTGAGCCATCCAGCCTCCTGTTCACTTACAGCTGAAAAATGAAAAAGCCCTTTCCTCTAGAATTTTGGCTGTGTAGAGTATGTATATTCCTCCAATTCAGAATATAGCACTCGGATCATAGAACTGAGTCTGCTGGATCTACTCTGGCTCGGACAACAGGCGGACTCTAAACCAAAGGAAAATGCAAGGTCCATGTTTCAGCCTGAGTAGAGTAGTTTTGCTGTATTGTTAACTATTTATCTCGTGCCAATAGGTAGACACAGTACTCTTGTGTGTTGGCTCTGGACATTAGGCCTTTGCCGAATGAATGATGCATCTCTGCCTTGAGCACAGGACTGCATGAAACAGAATAACAATTGAATGGAATGTCCTCATTGGAGCTGGGACCAGCATGGAACAGGTGAGTTTAGACCTTTACTAGAGGACAGACTTTGGACCAGCTTTCCAGTAGAGAGCAGGCTGAAATGATGAAGTGCTAAATTCTGCCATTGGTTTAGTGAAGCAAAACTTCCATTGACTTTGATTAAGAACTGCAGAATCTGGCTGTTGATGAAAGAGACAAGGGGTGTTATTCCACTCTGGTGCAAAGTGCCATCATTTACATAAGGGCCCCACTGGAGGGGCCAGGAAAGAAGCTGTTATGGCGTGTCTCATGCTGTCTGGAGTGGCTCATGACTGAGAGTGCCGACCTCTGGGTAGACTGTCAAAAAGCAGCCTGGGGCAGACACCCCAAACAGATGGTATGTTCTATAATTAGATTTCACCAACCCAGTAACAAATATGAACTCCCAAAGTACCACAGTAGTCTTATAATGGAGTCACGGATAGTCCTGTTAGACATTCCAGTCTATCTTGCCACCAGGGCAAGATGGACTATGTGATAAATAGTCACTTACACCAAAAATCACAAAATATTCAGGTTACTCCCAGTCCCAAGAGACCCGTCACTTACCCCAGATCTATCTGTACCTTAGATCTCACACCAAAGACAACGCTGGTAACCAATCCTGTAATAAACTAAATACAAGTTTATTAAGTAGGAAAAAGAAATGAGAGAGTTATTTACAAGTTAAAGCAGGCAATGTATACACACAAGTGATTTCAGTCCATGGTTTCAAAAGGTGACAGATATAATAATCTGTCAACACTGGATGTCTTTTCAGGGCTAACCCATGCCAGGAAGCATGGGGATCTCTAGGCATATGTTGAGGACCACCTTCCCCTCAGAATCCAGACAGCGTAAAAGAGAGTTAGTTTCTCCTTGTCGAGGATTTTTATCCCCTTTCTCTAGAGTTCAAAACTGCTGGGATTAATTCATGTGTAGATCTCTTTCCTGGAGGGAGTTAGGAATACAATCAACAAAGTCTCTGCTCTCTGATGCTACACAATATGTCATTTGCCTTCAGTGGGTCATCTTGGGTGTCAGACAAGCACTTTACCTCAATCAACGCTTCTTTTCCTCTTTCTTGAGTTACACAATTAGAGAGGTTTACAGTGCAAACACTCCATAAAACTTTATATCATGGGCTACAGAGGTTATAAGTGAGATTAATACATGCAGCCTCCTACAAGCATTTTATAAAGTCTAAGCACATTCTTATCAGCTTATATAACATCTATTTTGATGATGCTAACTCACATGATGTAAGCCAACCTGGTTTCAAGCTATACATTTGTTTAAGTGTTCAGTAAGGCCTTGGCATGAGCTGGCACCTGGTTTGTCAGCGTCATAGTGTTTAGGGAGATGGTGAAATGTAGGTGGCACCATAATTATTAAGTGCTTTGGAAGTGAAGAGAACCTTGAACTTAATGTGGAATAAAATGGGAAACGGGTGCAGAGAGTCAACAATGAGTGAACATAAAAATGGCCATACTAGGTCAGACCAAAGGTCCATCCAGCCCAGTATCCTGTCTACCGACAGTGACCAATGCCAGGTGTCCCAGAGGGAGTGAATCTAACAGGTAATAATCAAGTGATCTCTCTCCTGCCATCCATCTCCACCCTCTGACAAACAGAGGCTAGGGACATCATTCCTTACCCATCCTGGCTAATAGCCATTAATGGACTTAACATCCATGAATTTAACTAGTTCTCTTTTAAATGCGGTTATAGTCCTAGCCTTCACAGCCTCCTCAGGCAAGGAGTTCCACAGGTTAACTGTGTGCTGTGTGAAGAACTTCCTTTTATTTGTTTTAAATCTGCTGCCCATTAATTTCATTTGGTGGCCCTTAGTTCTTGTATTATGGGAACAAATAAATAACATTTCCTTATTCACTTTCTCCACACCACTCATGATTTTATATACCTCTATCATATCCCCCCTTAGTCTCCTCTTTTCCAAGCTGAAAAGTCGTAGCCTCTTTAATCTTTCCTCATATGGGACCTGTTCTAAACCCCTAATAATTTTAGTTGCCCTTCTCTGAACCTTTTCTAATGCCAGTATATCTTTTTTGAGATGAGGATACCACATCTGTACACAGTATTCAAGATGTGGGTATACCAGGGATTTATATAAGGGCAATAAGATATTCTCCATCTTATTCTCTATCCCTTTTTTAATGATTCCTAACATTGTTTGCTTTTTTGACCGCCGCTGCGCACTGCGTGAATGTCTTCAGAGAACTATCCATGATGACTCCAAGATCTCTTTCCTGATTAGTTGTATCTAAATTAGCCCCCATCATATTGTATGTATAGTTGGGGTTATTTTTTCCCATGTGCATTACTTTACATTTATCCACATTAAATTTCACTTGCCATTTTGTTGCCCTATCACTTAGTTTTGTGAGATCTTTTTTAAGTTCTTCACAGTCTGCTTTGGTCCTAACTATCTTGAGCAGTTTAGTATCATCTGCAAACTTTGCCACCTCACTGTTTACCCCTTTCTCCAGATCATTTATGAGTGAGACAGTTCTGACCCTCTGGAAAGGAAGGAGATATTGTAGCTGTGATTTGGAAGTGCGGGGTGGAGGTAGGCAGGGGAGAAGGAGAGGAGGTTGCAGTCATCAGGACTGAAAATCACCATAGTATGGCTTAAGGTTTTGGCAACAGGGATGGAGAGAACGGGATGAATCTGTAAAATGTAGAAGAAATGATCCTGCAAGAGCCTGGATGTAAGAGAAGGAAAAAAGAAGGAAAGGTAACATCAGGTAGTGAGTTTATAAACTGGAGAGGATGGGACCAAGGATGACAGAATGAGGGGAAAGGAGAAGGTCTGGGGTAAAGAGAAGCTGGATTTAACCCATGTTCAGTCTGAGGCGAAGGTGAGTTATTTAGCAGACTGTTCTGCGGGGGGCTGACATGAAAAGAGATGCAGAAGTGCATGGCAGGAAAGAAGCCAGGGGATGAACTGTAGTGTTGGGAATCACCAGGGGACATCTAAAATTATGAGGGTGGATGAGAGGGCAGGGAGAAGAGGAGGTGGCTAAGGACAGAGCTCTGGGGCACTCCAGCCAGGAGGGAGAAGGAGTGATGAAAAGTGAGAGGAGAACCAGCAAAACACTCATTGGTACCTCACCTTCTGAAACACTGTATGAAAGTTACATTATGGAGATCAGCCTTGCTTTTATTTATTACTTGGCCTTTAAGATGTTACCTACATTGAAAATGAGCCTTTTATTCATCTCCCCTGCCTTCTTCTGTTCCTGGTCCCAGAGAGAAGAATCCCCTGTTCCGAGTGTTAATCTCCTAAGCAGTTTCCTCTAAGGCATTTGCTATAGCAACAGGTGGAAGACGCAGCACTTGCTACTGAAGACAGATTTGCTGGAAAGAGGAGACCCACAGAGCCTGAGAACAATAATCCACAGCCTTGCAGTGACCTACGAGGCAATTTAGAGGATTGGTAACCAACACCCAAAGCGCCCAAAAGTTCCATAACTAATTGAGAATCAAGGATGAACTCACCTGCCCTACAGGATGCCTGCAGCTAGCTGGATAAATATGTATTTGTACAGCATGAGCCTGGAAGTTGAGATTCTAAAGTTGACGCAGAGCAAGAGACAGTCCTGTGTTATTTGGTTAATATATTCTTCTACACCAAAAGCAATGGATAATAGAAGAAAGTATCAAGGATACATGCACCAGATGTTCTCTGTGCAGATTATTATTGTATTGTTGCTTTATTACTTGTATTATGATAATGGATTCAACCAGGGATAGAGGCCTCATTGTGCAAGGACCAGTACAAATAGCTCACAAAAGATGGTACTTGCCCCCAAGGAGCTTGCACTCTCAGTTTAGGCTAAGTTTCTTTGCATGGCAGACTTGCCTCCCAGTTGCTCATGCAATGGGTAAGGAGTGTGACTTGTCTCAAAAGAAAAGGGAGAGTTCCTGCACTATTTGGTACTGGTAACATCGCATATCATCATAAGATAACATTACAACACAGGTGGAGATGTCAGAGGCAGGCTCAGGTCCTAAGAATATGTTGTGCTGTATGTATGTTTGTTTCTAAATGTTACATTGTTGCTGTGGAGAAGACATTATACTCACCTTTCTGAAAAAGTCAGAGATCTGATCTAACCTATCATAGTATTGTGTGTGTGTGTGTGTGTGTGTGTGTGTGTGTGTGTGTGTGTGTGTGTAAGAAAGGAATGCGTTGGCTATCATTATTAGGTTGCTGGCTTTTCCAGCACGTTACCACAACTATTCATCATATCACTAATGCACCAGCTCCATCTTGTGACCAGAAATGGCACCTTTTTCAGAGCATTTCAAGACTCTTTTGTGACCTAGTTTTCTCTCATTGGAGGTTGATAATAGCTGCACTTTACAGTTTCTTTTAAGCTTGCTTGTGTTTTTCAAAGAACATAATGTTCAGCAACAAGCATAGGAATGAGAATGGAATTCTGGCAGGAAAGCACGTGGATGCTAATGGCCTAGTTTGAAAGGGCTATGGTGGATGGCAGGCAGGGAGCCCCTTTCTGTCTCTTCTCTCTGGCCTGTATCTCTACTGGCAAGAGAAATGCTGAGAGAAAACAAAGCTGTTCTACATAGCATGCGGTCAATTCACTTGTGGGTTATGCTAGCAGCATCTGCCAACAAGAGCCAGGACTCTGCAATGGCAAGTCTGCCCAGAAGCATTTGTGCCAGTGAAAGATGCTGCAATTGCCACCCTGCCATAGAGACTCTGACTGGCCAGCACTGCTCCATGACAGCAAACTGGCATT
Source organism: Mauremys mutica (assembly GCF_020497125.1). Taxonomy (NCBI): domain Eukaryota; kingdom Metazoa; phylum Chordata; order Testudines; family Geoemydidae; genus Mauremys; species Mauremys mutica. The sequence continues at coordinate 68,859,012 of NC_059080.1, read as the reverse complement.
ACACAGAGCACAGCCAAGGTAAACTGGGGATACCCTGATCATAACTTAAAGCTGCACTTCTGTGGCAGAACTTCCAAGACTCCCTGCTGTCTGAAAGGGCTGAATGTCCCCGGGGGACACAGCAGGCCCAGTGGATTTGTGGAAATGCAATCTGTGCCTACATAATCCTAGTGGGGGTGAGGATGTAGAAGACAAGGGAACTGGCAATTCCAGTCCTGGGAATAGCAACTAACAGGTGGAATTTGGGTTCGCAGTGGAGTGCAAGTATATCCATAATTGCTCACAGAGTCTTGGGCCTTTAGCTGGATGCATATGTACTCCCATCAGGGGCGGCTCCAGGCCCCAGCATGCCAAGCGTGTGCTTGGGGCGGCATGCCGCAGGGGGCGCTCTGCCGGTCGCCGGGAGGGCGGCAGGTGGCTCCGGTGGACCTCCCGTAGATGTGCCTGCGGAGGGTCTGCTGGTCCCGCGGCTTCAGTGGAGCATCCGCAGGCGTGCCTGCGGGAGGTCCACTGGAGCCGCAGGACCGGCGACCGGCAGAGCGCCCCCCGCGGCGTGCCGCCGTGCTTGAGGCGGCGAAATTGCTAGAGCTGCCCCTGACTCCCATAATCATGGCACTGGGCAGCCCGGCATACAGCACCAGCTAAATGGTCATGCTGACTCAAACCAGAGCCAGGCAATCCCTCCCCTTAGCAGCATCCACTGCCTCTTACTTTAATCAAGTCACCTCTGGTTCTTCTCTCTCCCAGGCTGATAATCCCCGACTCTAGTCTCTTGGCATCCGGAAGCCTCACTAGGCCTCTCTTTTGTTTTCCTTCTCTGGAACTTGTCAGCCTCCACGAAATATCTACCTAGAAGTGACATGACTATCACTGCAATCCTCGGTGGCGGGTAGGGGTTGCCATCCTTTCATAGAATAGTACAGCATTATTTTCTATCTGCTTTCAATTCTGTCTCATCATCCTAATGGCCTCTCAGTCATCCTGCAAGTTCAGCAGACATCTTCACTGACCTACTCACAATACACCCCTAGATTTTTATCCTCAGAGGATCTTGGTAGATCAGAACTGACTGGGACAGATAAGAAATCTTCTCTGTGTGCAACGCCTCTTACTTCTTTCAATTGACATGTTATCTGCCATCTTGCTCCCCAATCCACCCACTTGATTAGGTCCTTCGGGAGTGTCTCATATGCCTCTAGTTATCTCTGCCTCCAATTTGGGCTTTCAGCTCTCGCCTTCATCAACACTAAAATCACTCTAAAATGTAAGGAAAGAATAAAGAATTTAATAACAAAAGGAGGCCAATTTACCCTTAGTTAATGCATTTTCGGTGCTAAGAAACCATCCAGGCATTAAGGAGGATTGTCATGTAGGGGTCAGGAAAAAATGCAGTCCTTTCTCAGCAGATTTTTACCTTTTCCCGTAGTCTCAAATAAAGAGCCCACACAGTGTAATATGCTGTGTCTAATTACATCAGCTAGGTGTGTGGATGAACGTGTGTGTACACACAGACAAATGATTAGAAGATATGGAGCTGAAATGCCTGAAACACTGATACTTTGTTAAAAACCCTATAGCAGCCAGGGCCATCCTTAGGCATACACAGCAGCACCAGCCCCGGTGACCAGCCCTATTCCTCGGCCGCCCCCCTGCCCCGCAAGGGGCAGGGCTGACCCTAGGGGGATGTGGGGCCCCGGACAACTCCCTCTGCCCTGCCTCTTACCCTTCCCCTCTGCTCCAACCCCAGCCCGCTGCCCGCCCCCATTCCACCTCTTCCCCTAGCGACCCCGCAGTCACTGACAGCAGCGGGAAGTGGAGCAACCCGGCCCCAGCCCGTTCCACTCCACCAGCTCCCAGCCTTGGCGCTCCGCTTCCCGCCGCCGGTGAGTGTGGGGAAAGGATCGCCCCACGCACTCATGGGTGGCGGGAAGCGCAGAGACACGGCCCTAGCCTGCTCCGCTGCCCTTGCCCCCACCCCAGCCATGCTGCTTGGGTTGGGGAAAGGACCGCCCCCAGCTCTCACTGGCGACAGGAAGTGGAGCGCCGTGGCTGGGAACTGGCAGAGTAGAGCGAGCTGGGGCCAGGCTGCTCTGCTTCCTGCCACTGCCGGCGAGTGGTGGGGGGATTCCTTCCCCCAAGCAATACGGCTGGGTCCAGGATGTGGGAAGTGGAGTGGGCTGCTCCCAGCCCCCTGGGCCACTCTGGGCCTGTGGTGCCCCCCAAAGTGGCCCTGCACAGCTCCTGCCTCCCAGACCCTGCGGGGGGGGGGGAGGCCTGGGGCCCCACACAGCCCCCCTACGGAGGGGCTGCGTAAGGCACCCAAATGGCTAGGGACAGCCCCGATAGCAGCATAACTTCTTCTACCGGTTGCATCAAAAATTTAAAAGGAGAAGGGCCTGCTCCTGTTTGAAGCGGATAAGAGCCAAAGACTCTGGGGTTCCAAGTTCCTTTCCTTCCCATTTAGGTAAATGAGTGTTGCTGATTAGCATCCCACAGCATCGAGCCTCAAAGCTGGCTTAGTCCTGGAGTCAGAGTTCCAGTGTGCATCACAAACTGCATAGAAAGGGTGGGATCCAATATCTTTGACTCATGGATAAACTGGGGGAGAAAAATTAGTTGAGCTCTAGATTGTCCTGGAGTTTGGTGTGTGACTAAATGGGTCTCCTCCCTAAGGCTTGCTTGAAAAGGGAATTATGGAGCTAAATGTGTATTTGACTGGTTCAGAATTTGGTAGAATACATACAGGAACCCTGAGGATTACAGCCATGTGCTATTCTGCTTACTGCACAAGAATGATAGCTCTCCTAACTATTAGGAGAGATCCAGGCCTAATAATTACTCAGTCTCCTGTTGGAGAGATGGACACATACCATCTTCATTGGCTATCTTGCCCTAAAGTACACAATATCTGGGACTCAGCCTGGAACAACTTTAAAGAGACAATAACTTGTGGACCTGAAGGGTCTTCTAGTAGTAATATTACCAAACCTTCATAAAGAAGTCAAACCCTTGTGATGAAATCATGAGAGTTGGCCATGCTTTATTGGATGGGATGCTAGAAGAAAGGTCCATTAAATCAAACAAGTGGGCTAATTATCCAGTGTCTTTATACACATGATAGCCATAGTTGCCTTCTGGAAGTCTGAGACAAAGACTGGACAAAGCAGCTGTGACCAGGGTCCCAGTGGGGGCCAGCTGAGATTACCCAATTAGGGTGAACTGCAAAGAATGGGGCAGATAAACTCCAAAGCTAGTGGATAATTCAATACTTAGATCTACCAAGCCAGCATAAAACAGCTTCTTTATTACCTCACTGGTTGTCCAGAAACCAACAGCACAGTTCCCTTAAAGCAGCCCAGCCTCAGGCCTCCATTCAGGTACCCAAGTCAAATATGATGAAGATTTCTGAAAATCTTATTTCATCATATAAAAGAAAAGGTCCTACCAATCCGAAAGGATCAGACACATTACCTCCCAGCTTATTGAATACTCCAGATCTTACCCAAATACATGCATTTATTTAAAAACAAAAGATAGATAGTATGGTTAAAAGATCAATATACATACAGACATATGTTCAATCCTTGAGGTTTAGATACTGTGGCAAGGCATCTTCTCGGTCTCCCCAGCCTCTGCTGCTTTTAGCCCTGGCAAGACAGGCTTAGGTCATATGGTCCCCCTTCGGACACAGGGGAAGTCCATTCCCTCTCTCCACCAGTCCTTTTTAGCCTATTTTTCTCCTTTGTGGGAGAGGATACTGCCTCTCCTCCTGGTGAGGCTCATTGTCTTGCTACGCCTAACCAACTGGCAGCAGGGCTCAGGCTCCTCTCTCTCTTCTCTCCCTCCTTCTTTCCCCCTAGGGGAGGGTTTAAAAAGGTCTCAGGCAGCCCTTAGTTGGAATCAGCTGATCCTAATTAACCTCTGGTAGCTCCCTCTCAGATGATTCTAATTGATACTTTGGTAACCCCTTCTCAGCTGAACCTGATTGACCTGTAGTTACCCCTCAGTTGATAGGGATGAGGGCCTTTTAACCCTCTGAGATTGATTTGTTCCCCTCCCTTGCAGCTGTCTGTCCTGAGTTTATCAAAATACATAGCAGAGATGGTGAGCTTTGTAGCTGCAAAGAGTTCTTTTAGAATTTAGTTCATAGGTTATAGTCCAGGGGTCGGCAACCTTTCAGAAGTGGTGTGCCGAGTCTTCATTTATTCACTCTAATTTAAGGCTTTGCGTGCCAGTAATACATTTTGACGTTTTTAGAAGGTCTGTTTCTATAAGTCTATAATGTATAACTAAACTATTGTTGTATGTAAAGTAAATAAGGTTTTTAAAATGTTTAAGAAGCTTCATTTAAAATTAAAATGCAGAGCCCCCTGGACCGGTGGCTGGGACCCAGGCAGTGTGAGTGCCATTGAAAATCAGCTTGTGTACTGCCTTTGGCACCCGTGCCATAGGTTGCCAACCCCTGTTATAGTTCAATGTCCAACATCATATCCAGGGTGTACCAGGGTAACTGGGATCTCAGCTTGCGACTCAAACTTCCTCTGATGAAGTTTAAGCAGATCTGAGATAAACAGGATCAGGACCCCAGGATCTTCCATACAATTTCATGTGGTCTATGAGAAGTTGGAGTCCCTTCGGGAACAATAGGCTCTTATTTCCTGACCATCATCGTTAATTATTCACACAGATTAACATAAGGCAGTTTATCCATCAGGCAGTCTATCACCGGTACATTTCTATATGAATTAACATAAGACAATCGCCTGTTCCTTCACCATTTGCTATACGTTTCAAAGAGAGACAAATACAGAGCTATCCCGTGTTTACAATTCATTTAAATGCTAGGATGTTCTTTTGATCTCTGAATTATCAGAATACAGCATAGACAGGGACTGTTGATCAGGGGCGGCTCTAGACATTTCGCCGCCCCAAGCACGGCAGCATGCCGCGGGGGGGCGCTCTGCCGAACACCGGTCCCGCGGCTCTGGTGGACCTTCCGCAGGCATGCCTGCAGAGAGTCCGCTGGTCCCGCGGCTCCACTGAAGCCGCGGGACCAGCAGACCCTCCTCAGGCACGACTGCGGGAGGTCCACCGGAGCTGCCTGCCGCCCTCCCGGCGACCGGCAGAGCGCCCCCCGCGGCATGCCGCCCCAAGCATGCGCTTGGCGTGCTGGGCCCTAGAGCCGCCCCTGCTGTTGATTATATTGTTGACCGTACTCATATATATGGAAATGCACAAAAACACAAACATTATCTCCCTTCATGTCTTTAAGGGTTGAATTTGAGTCATTTATTTTGCAGGATGTTTAACCCTTTCTGGCCATGCGTCACAGAAGCTTGTTATACAAATATTGTTGATGGAAAAATGCTAATGTTTTAATTAAAGATGTGGGACTAGATTTCCAAAAGGTCTCAGCACCTAACCTACGTCATTGTGAGGCTCAGTCTGGCTTTGCGTGAAGTCAGCATTCTGGTTGTCCAGATATTTGAAAGAGCTCAGAACATAGCCCTTTTGAAAACCTGGCCATTTATTGTTTTGCTTAACCAGTTCTTGGTTGTCTTGAAAATCTGACCCACTGTCTCCTTTTTAAAAAAAACAACTTAAACTTCCCTGGGCTATAATGTCAGGCTCCAGACACAGATGTGGACATTCAGAAATGAAAATGACTAATTTGCATTAGCTTGTAAGTGTACAATGCAATGTAGCTGTAGGCAGGTCGGTCCCAGAATATTTGAGAGAGACAAGGTGGTTGAGGTAATGTCTTTTCTTGGACCAGCTTCTGTTGATGCATCCCCAACCCCCATGCGTATGCTTTGGGTGAGAGAGACAAACTTTCTAGCTCTAGCTCTCTGTGGCTTGAAAGCTTGTCTCTCTCACTGACAGAAGTTGGTCTGATAAAAGATATTACCTCAGCCACCTTGTCTCTAAGTGTACAAAGCATTTATAGTATTAAATATAAACACCTCTCCCACTACGCCCCAGTATCTAATGTATTTTAGGGGCCTGGATTCTTCAGTTGGGCTGTTGTTGACTTGCTCTGTACCAGGTCAATGCCTGGCAACAGGATCTGAGGTGATCAACGGATGGTGTGAAAGCATAGGGCCTCCCAGGTTGTTGAGGCTGCTACCTAATGCGGGTCACCCTACACCCAATAACAACTTCAGAGTACAAGATAATTTACCCAGTGCTCTAAGGAGTCAATGAACCAGTCAGGAGACAAACAGCAAGAGCCCTAGCACAGGACACTAGGAGAGAGTTTACTGGTGAAAGGGACTGTGACAGTTTTGGGAGTGTATCTGTGTTGGTTTCTGAATTTCGTTGTGTTTTATGAACACTGTTTATGATTATAACCTTCAGTGTGGATTAGAACTTCCATTCTGTGGCAAAACCCCAGGCTGTCTGGGGAACTGAAGCAGGGCTTTCTGGGAGTCATGGACATTGGATAGCTCTGTCTTGGTGGGACAATAGGAGATACCAATAGAACCATTAGCTGTTAATAGCCCTCTCTGCCCAGCAGCCCAGGGGGAGAGGGTGCATGTTGGAGAATGGTCTATCCCAGCGTAAGAGAAGCAGAAAAAGGTGACAAACTTCTTTTAAAATGAAACTAGCAAAGAGGGCCAGCCTCTTGCCAGAATCAGACTTAGCAGGAGGAGAGGTGAGGGGGACAAAGGGGCTGTTCTTCCCCCCCCCTCCCCCCGAGGACACTGATCAGAACACAAGGTCTCTCAGGAGTGGGAAGGACTCTGAGGGAGGGAATGGTGTTCAGGAATTTGTTGTTTTCCATAGATCTGTAACTGTTCTATGCTCTCTAACAGGTCAGTGTGTCTGTGTGTGTGTCTGTGTAAGATGTCCTTTTGCTAAGCCCATGTTCATTTCTTTAACTATCTTGGGGTGTAACTAGAGAACCCAGAGCTCACCCAGCCAGCTGGATACTGCAGGAAATGGATCAGGGCTTGGGAGAGTCGAGGCTCTGGCTCCAGCGTCTAGGTGGCTGGACTGCCAGTAGGGTGTCAGACACAGACCTAGGAGTGTGCCTGAGTGACCCAGAGCAAGAACCAGTCATCGGTCCCTACCCAGACCCAAGGAGCTTAGCAGCCCATGGGATTCAGCGGTTGGATCTCTTTACAACAGACTGGTGTCCATCCAGAGGGTGTGCCTGGAGGAGGGTATGAGACAGACAAAAGCTGAAACAAAGCAATCATTCATGAAGCAAATAAACCCAATCAATCCACCCATCAGTGCTCCCCATCTCACCAGCCAGTCATTCCCTCAGCTCCCAGAGGGCCTGAGACTGTGACCCTGTTGGTCTCACTGGGACACGTTCGCACAATTAACATTTACTTGAGCTCTGATCTCTTTCAGGTCATTGCTGGCAGACACATGGCTGGAAGGTGCAGTCAGTAGATGAGAAACAGTCTTATGCAACATCAGGAATTTAATCCCACTGGTAGCAGCAGACTGGGTGCTTTTCCTGAACACACTGCCAAGCACAGTATAGAACTGGGTGAACTTTTTCATACTTGAACCTGGGTCTCCTACATGCTAGGTGAATGCACTAACCTCTGGGCTACAGAGCATATGAGGGGAGGGGGAAGGAGGTCCCACCACCCCCACCTTCTCCTGTTTGCTTCTAATGAAATTGTGGATAAAAATGCCCCAAATCTAAACAAAACATTTTGTTCAACCCCAAACTTTTTTTCAGTTTTGTTTCACCAAGAAAACAAAAAAATTGTTTGTTTAGGGTCAGCCCCAAAGGGATTTTTTTGCTTTGTTTTGTTCAGCCAGTAAACTGAAAAATCAGGTTTTTTTGCACATCTCCAATCCTATGATGTAATAGCAAGATCCCAGCCCCCACCCGGGTTGTCCTTCCACCAAGGGTTCTTTGGCCATACAAGCCTGATCCAGATGCCTCTGAAGTCAGTGGGATGCTGCATACTGACTTCAGCAGACTTTGGCTCAAACAGCTTGATCCTGCTCTCACCGAAGTCGGTGCCATTATTGCCAACTTCAGTGTGTTCAGAATCAGGTCCTGACTTGACAGTGACCTGAAGGGCATCCTCTGTGGTTCCCACAAACCCAGCCACAGTGCAGGTGGGGGGCAGAGAGGCACTTCAGAAATGGAGGCATGTGAGGAACAGGAGCAGGCTCGTCAGGCCGCAGCAAGCAGCTCACTTCAGCTCTTCATGGGAGTTAAACTGGGGCTCGCTGTCTGAGCAGTGAGTCTCTCTCAGTCGGCCAGGCAAACCCCATTGACTGGCGGTCGGGGGAAAGCACAGCAGGCAGTTTGTGCTGAGGAACCCATCCCAGGCTTTTCCTTCCCTTCACGCCCCTCCCTGTCAGGGGAGAGCACTGGCAGCAGGGCCAACAGCATGAGCTGAGGGGCCCAAAGAGCTTGGTCCCCCTGCTCCCCACGCGGCCTGAGAAGGGGCAAAGCAGAATAACGAGCTCCTCGAGCTGCCACCCCGAGCCTGGTAAGGTAGGAGAGGGGACCCTGCTGTGTGCTGCCCATCCCTGGTCTGGGGGAGGGAAGTGAAGAACCCCAGGAGGAGCAGAGATGAGGCTGGGGGCCTGAACTGAGGCTGAGGGAACAGAACTGCAGGGCAGAGGGTGGGGAGTGGCGAACAGGATAAATTGCTTGGCAGGGGATGGGCAGATGTGGGAGGTGAGAGCCCCTGTAGGTTGAGCCAGAATCCCCTTTCCCAATAAATGTGGGAGAGTGGGCAACACTGACTGTCACACGCATGCTGGGGATGGGCAGGGGAGTTCAGAAATCACTGATAGACTCTGTGATGCTGGCAGAACAAGGTGTCAGCTCATGCCAAGGCCTTGGACCCACTGAACTCTGACTAATGCATAGCTGGAAACCTGTCTGGCTTACCTGTGCGTTAGTATAGTTACAATAGATATTAGTGTTTGTTTAGCGTTTAGACTTTATGGAATGCTTGCTGGATGTTACTTATATCTGTGTCCCACGCTAACGTAATACTCAAGTGTTTGCTCCATAACTGAAGCTATGTAAATCACCAAACAGGAAAAAAAACTTCACTGTATGCAAAATTCTGGGTTCCTACTGAAGGTGTCATCTCCTGCCCATCAGGAAGGACTATTGAATCCAAATGGGCCATTCTTGCCAATTGTTGCCACCTCCCATCCATGACAAGGTAACATGTGGAAGCGCTTGTAACATCAGCTTGGACTCTAGTGAGGTGAGGATAAGAATCCCTGTCCAGGAGGAATTAGGGTCTCTATGCTGTCTGAACTCTGAGGCAAAGATTTCTAAACATAAGCAAGAGCTCCCCAAGCTGCTTGGCTTGTGTTAGCCCTAAAGGACACATAGATCTGCTATTACCTTTTGAACTTAAGACCGTATCTCATTTGTGTATGTTTATCTGCTTTAACTTTGTAAATAACTCTCATTTCTTTCTTCCTAGTCAATAAACCTTTAGTTAGTTTTATTACAGGATTGGCTACAAATATTGTCTTTGGTTTGAGATCTGAATACATACGACCTGGGGTAAGTGACTGGCCCTTTGGGTCTGACAGTAACCTAAATATTGTGCCTTTTGGCATAAAGAACCATCTGTCACTAGGTCCGGCTTGCGTGGGTGGCAAGATAAACTGGAATGCCCAAGAGGACTGTGCGTGACTCCATGGTGAGACTGTTATAGTGCTTTAGGAATTCACATGTGTTACAAGGCTAGTGAAACATAATTATAATACATACAACCAGTTTGGTGTTTTTGCTCTGCTTCTTGACAGTTTGCCAGGAGGTTGGCACTCACGGTTGTGAGCCCCTCAAGAAAGCATGACAGACCCCAAAAGTAAAATATTTTTTTTTAAATATCGTGATTTTTTGGCCCAATCTCATGATTTTTGGGACATCTGATTCATGATTTTTAATCTCTTGGGGTTGGCAATACTGAGAACTAAAATATGTATATGCTATCTGTGTTGACATGAAGACCAATGTGAGGTCATTGCTTTTAAAAGGGTATAGGGTAGTGTATTCGAGCCCAGAGATCTCACTAAATACTAATGATATAATTTAAAAAATACTCATTACTGATTTTCTTGACTATTTTGCCCATTTTTACAGAGATTTCACTAATGCTGTTTTATAAATCTGGGGGCCCAGTTTTCCTCTGGAGCATGGGAGAATCCTGCAAATATAGCACAGCTGTATTATGGTGCATGGAAGCTTGGAGCACTATTAGAGTTTTCCGGTGAATTCTGAGTAACTTTTACAGAATGCCATTCATATAAACTCTGGATGGCACTAAAATGTTCTGAAGCAATAAACAGCACACAGAATAGTTTATAACTCAGTATGTTGTGTAAGCCATTGACCACTGGGGGGCAGCAACTCTATTGTGCAACAGTGAACTCCGAAGTGTAAATGTGGCTTTCCAGTATTTGTTTCATTACCGCTGTTATGTGTAGGAAAATGGAGACTTAAATAAACAGGGCTATTCATTTAATCTCACTTATTTGATCAGTTTTTTTCTCTTGGCCTCCAATAGCCCATCTAGCTCCCATGTTAGGGATGTCAGGATCTTCGTTTGTTCTCAGAGGTATCTTTACATTGCAGCTGGGAGGTGTCATTTCCAGCTCCAGGAGATGTATACGCACAGCTTTGATCGAGCTAGCGTGCTAATTGCAGTGTGGCCATGGCGCTGGTGGTGGGATGGGCTAGCCACCTGAGTACGTAGCTAGGATGGGACTGTACTCCTGAGCTGCTGCCTGCCCCACCACTACATAGCTATTTTTATTGCACTAGCTCAGTCAAAACTAGAACACGTTCAGCTACCCGAGCTGGAAATTACAGCTGTAGTGTAGACGTAGCCAGAGTTTCTGGGTGAAAACTTAATCTCTCTCTTTCATTTATTAAGGCCCTGATCCAGCAAGGTACTTAAGCACATGCGTATCTTGAAGCATGTGAAGTCTCAGTGACTTCAGTGGGGCTACTCACACTTACAGATAGGCATGTGCTTAAGTACTTTGGTAGATGGGGACCTCAGCAATGAGATCTTTGAGACTCCTGGTTAGGCAATACAATGAGAGATCTAAACTTAAGCGAGTGCTGTCACCCTGCCTTCAATAGGAAACCAGGTAGATGCAAGGATCCATTTTTGTTCAGCTAAGCACTATAAATACTGTATATTTTCAAGGGTTCATATCAGTCACAAAGCTCTCTGTTGGTCACTGATTTATTAATTTGCCATATATTGTAATTATATAGAGTATTGTTAGCCAAATATAGTCCAGCTGGTTCTATTCATTCAAATCCTCTTTTAAATCAATAATTTGTTCAACTTAAAAATATAAATTAGCAAGAGATTAATTTTATATCAGTGCAGTCAGGCACTTTACAATACAGCTAATTTTGTAGTGTAGAAAGTGGTAGCATGCCAACTCACCTTTCCCTCCCAAAAGGTATTCAGGACCTGCATACGACCTATGTTTTCAGAAGTGACTAGTAATATTGTATCTCAGTTATTGAGGGTTCAACTTCTGAGATACTTGAAAGGGGCCTGCATTTCAGAAAGTACTCATCACCCTTTAAATATATCAAGCTGGGTCCCCCAAATCACTCGTGACTTTTGACTAGGAGATTCAAATATTTCCCCTTTGGTCTCTTCTTTCCCCTCCTCCTCCCTTACAAACACATCTGTAGACTACGAAGCCCAATTTCCCAAAGGAAGGAGGTGGCCTATTTAGCCATGAGCTAGATTTGGTTGATCAGCTTCAGCCAGTCTTAAAATTCCATTGCACAACATTTTAAATGGGGAAACTGAAGGACTTGGGTGAGGTAAAAAAGCAAGTGAGTGTTTGGGTGGTCCAAACCCAGATCTCCTATTCCTGATCCTGTGGCCTAACCAGTGGACTGTGCTGCTTCCTCTGAATTTCTATAGAATATACTCTACCTAGTCTTCCAACAGGCCGCTCCAGTAGATGAAATTCTTCCCTTAATTCTTGCTGGCATTGGCTGCAATGCCATCCTGATTTTTAATTCTCACAATCTGAAAATGGGTTTGACAGCTTTCCATCTTCTCTGGAGCACTTGCATTAACATTCCAGTTCAGAATTCCGGCTCTATTGCTAGTTATGGTACAGGTTTCCTTTCTACAAGCTTGTGTTAATGTTCTTTAAAAGTCCCAAAGACTTTCTTTTCCCTCATCACCCTAGTTCAGGAGCTGGCAGTCTGGTTATGCTGGGAGATAATTAGGTATGTAAATTTGCTCTAGCAGACAAGGTAGCAGCAGCTTCCTCATCTCAAATGAGTAACTAAAATTGTGGCAGCCTAAGTTTTTAATCGCATCCTAACATCAGTAAATGCCTTGCACAGAGTAAGTTTGACAGGAAGGAAGAGGGCTTTTCTAGCTATAAGCATTTATGAAGAATCTATCACTCTGGCATCTGATCACTGTGCAAGGTTTTAAAATATCCTGACAGCTGCGGGGCAGAAGGAAAATACATCTGGTCTAATACTAACCTCATTCTGTTCTACAACTGTGATTGAGCATATTGAAACGGAGGAGGAAAATGTTCCCTGCTGCCCACCCACCCTCCACCCCTTTTTTGTCTTTCATGCATTCTCTCCTAGCTCAGTTTGGATTCTTTGTTGCTTAGAGTCTGGCATGCAGGTAGTCTTCATCTGACCAGCAGAGGGGGCCTATGGTCTTATGTTCCAGCTCTAAAATGACAAGGGAGTCACCTTCCCCATCAGATGTATGAGACACACACAGCCCTTGTCATTACATGGGAGCACACTGCCCATGTGTGCAATGCTTTGCTACCTCACACTTGGCTGCTGGAGTCCTTTCCAGACAATCAAGTTACTTCTTTCTACACCATCTGTGTCACAATAGATCTCTTCAGCCACATTAGCATGACATCACTTTAATGAACAATGGTGAATTATGTGTGGTGACCGTTGAGGTATAAAAGGAATGAGAAATTAGGTCTCCAGGCTGCTACTGAGCACTCTGTTCCAGGGGTAGGGAGCATCTTGTGCCTCTTCTCCTTTCTGTGCTCTGACCTGGCCAAACCACACACTAGTATTCAGAGGAGGCTGCATCCAGCTATCATTCCACAAAGGGAATGTATTGAGAATGTGGGTGAGTGTAGAGGTGGGAGTTAGCATCTGAGGATGGGGAAGTCTAAGGGATCCCACACATCCTTCCGACAGATCTGGCATAAAGTAGCTGTAAACAGCCAGGATCCATCGTCTGTGTGATGGAATATCCCTGGCAGATGCAGAACTGATATAACCAACACTATATCCTGCCCCTCCCCACTAACCCAGAGTGCATAACAGGGAGGGTATAGCACAGTGTCCTGTGGCTATTCAGAGGGTGAATGCATTAGGGCAGCCCTGAGGGCTGCTCTAATCTGCATCAGAGGCCTAAGTGGTCCTAGCAGCCCAGGCTTGGAGAGGCACAAGTTGCCCTGGCTTGGACCTTGTACTGGGACCAAACTCAGAACCCCTGCAGGGCTGAATTCCCTCCTCTGTCTCCAGTTGGTGCCTCTGTCTCAGGCTGGCTGCACTCTTGTTTTTTCCTAGTGCTTACACTGCACTGAGAGCCTAATCTGGATTGAAGAGGCCAAAGTTCTCTGGTTGAGGCTCCACGCAGCTCTGATTCAACCCGTTCCCTGATGTAATTGCACAATGTAAAATGGCATTTAGTCCTCTTGCCAGAGCTATGGACCAATCCTATGCAATAGACTGGCACTTCACTGAACAACACCAAGAGTGGCCTGTTGTTGGTAAGAGCACAGGGGCTTGACATAAGATGATGTCATCTTTACAGCGCACAAAACAAAATGACAAATATTATCAGGTTATCTTACTTGTATCTGAACTTCCTGTTCCAACATCACCATTCCCCTATTCTATGCCCTGCTCTCTGCCCCGTTGGTCCTTGCATAATAATAGTTATTGCACTTTTTAACATAGTAACCATATAAAAGCAGGCCTAGCTTGACAAGTAGTAAATGTTAGTGTACAGACAGAGAGGTGTGTGTGTGTGTGTGCATGTGTAAGTACAATGAAACCTTTTAATAGCCACCAAAGGGATCTTTTCCTGCCCAATGTACTACAATTAGCATTGATGAATGTCCACAGCAACTGAGATTTGACTGGCTGCTAGCAAAGGTAACAATCTGTGTTGGTGGCACACCCATGAAAAAGAAAGACCTACGCTATGCCCATATATCTAATATCCACAATTCTGCTGGTTGTTAATGGAGCAACTGACTTGGGCTCCAAACCTGTACATGATGGCATGCGGGCTGATCACTGCATGCACAATGAAGCTGCTTTAACTCTGTGCTGCTGCAGCAATCCACCTGCATGCTACATATTTAAGGCCCTTCATTTTTCTTTTTTATTCTATTTAAAATTTCCTGGGAATTTTTAATGCCAGCAGCACTCAGAGCCAGGAAAGCAAAGCAGCTACTGTTTATTATTTCTTTGTGTTTAGGAAGTGTCCAAAGGCCCACATCAGGATCAGGGTCCTCTATGCTAGCTAGTATACAAACACATAGGTTGACATGGTCTGGCCCAAAGGGCTTAAAATCTAATTTAAAGCAAGATCCATGAAAGTCAAGGGATGCACTGCAGACTGGATGAAATCAATAGATCCCTTCATAGGATCTAGCGCTCATACTTCATTCTTGGCATCAACATCTATAACTCAACCTTATCGTTTATACTTTTGCAGTTCCACTCTTGCCGCATACAACTTCATTCCCCATCTCTGGCAGCACACAGCGATTCTTTGGCTGAACACACTGAAACTTATAATTAAGCATTTGTCTAGTCTTGTGGCTTGATCTATCATGTAGATGTGAACAAATAGGTTTATTCATCTTGCTTACTGCAGTTGAAAACTCAAATTCAGAAAAAAGTACCACGGTTAAAAATGGTATGAAAGTAACACAAGGTATCTCCTGTCTTGTTTTTGGCCATCATGTCAGATTGGGAAAGGCATGAGTGGTACAGTACTAGACACCCTTCTTCATCTGAAAAAAGTTTAGCCTTAGCAAAAGTTTCTAGGCTCTCTAGACACTGATGTTTCTTAGCCTGACATGCTCTTCACTGATACACAAAGGCTAGGATTGTCAAAGGATCCAACAGGAGGCAGGCACCCAAAACCCAGTGAAGCTGGACATCTAACTCAGTCAGACTGCTTTGAAAATTCCAGTTAAGTCTGTTTGGGTTTCTTTGTTAAAGGAAGTGAAATTGCAACGTTAGTTTATTTTCTGGCTACTTTAAAGTGACCTTAGCTTTAGAACTGCCACATTTTGACCTAAAAGTGAATCTACATATTTATTGCTGTTCAAGGATTGGTTTAAATCACCCCCGATGCTGAGTCAAACTGGTGGTATTTGTTCAAAAGCAAACAACAGGGATTATATTCAGGAAAACTCCTAAAACATTCTTTCCTGGGCACTACTTATAATGTAATGGTTGTTTTAACAATTCTGTCCAAATGAAATAAACTAATCTTCTTGGCCCCTCCTCAGATTGCGAGTTCTGTTTTACAGCCTGGTACTGAATATAAAAACTAGAGGTAGTTTTGTTGTATTCCTTTTTCCATCCCACGTGGTGTATTGCCATATTAGATTGGAAATGCTTGAAGACAGGGACCATGTGTTTGAATTGCACCTAACACAACAGGAACCCTGTTCTGAAACCAAGGGATTTGGCCACTACTGCAATAGAAATCAATCACAATAATTGGACGAACCCTTGGGAGGGAAGACGTGAACTCCAGAGCAGTCAGTGAGCATTACAAAATGTACCATAACTCAAGGTCTGTTTTAGTGCCCAGTAAAGGCAGCAGAAGCCTTTTCATTTATTTCAATAGGCGTCGAATCAAGACCCTCATGGAGAATGTATGTACATTCTATCATCAAACTAGCTCTTAAGGATGTAAGGTAATTTTTTCAAATGTGCCCAAGTGACTTAGGAGCTTAGGAGTTCAGTGGGAGTTAGGAACCTAATCTGCTTAGATGCTCTTAAAAATCCTACTATCTGCATCTTTAGATACCTAAATATTTTTTAAATTCTGTCCTAAAGTCACTTTGAAAATTGGACTTTGGTTCCAAAGTCACTTAGGTGCTTTTGAAAATGCTACCCATGAGCTCCTTGGGGTAGGGACTCTTTCTTCAGCTGTACAGTGCCAAGCACACCGTCAGGGCGCACTAATGATCATAATGGACCACAAGGATGGAGATTTTCCAGAATGCTTAGCATTAGCCCAACTCTGCTCCCAGCCAAGCCAATAGGTTTTTTACTATCGACTTTAATAGGTTTAGTCCAGTGCTGAATGCTTGTGAAAATTCCATGTTTAGTCTTCTTCCCATGCCCTATTTCTCTTCTTTCCCCAGCTGTCCTCACTGATTTATTTTAAATCCCTTTATTTTAACTCCTGCCTTTTCTGGTGTAGCTTTTGGAAAGTCCACTCTAAATTAATAGTTTATAACTATTCATAATCATTGAGTAACTAGCTGCCAAAGCTGAATCAACCAGTCTTGCTAGTATGTGGTAAAAGCCTAAAGGTCTAAAAACTATCTTACTACATGCCTTGTTATGGGAGCCCTAGTGTTTATATAGAAACTTTGCCCTAAGGAGTTTTCCTGACTTTCCAAATCACTTTGTTAGAGGAGGCCATTTTTTTTGTCTGAATCTGATACTAAACAGTGTTCAATGTGAGCACGTCATTGTTTTGAACACATAAATAAATCCCTAATGTTCTGTTTCCTCCTGTTTTATTGTGCTGCAATTGCTCCTACATTACTCAGCGCTTAGGGTTTTTTCTGTCATGCCCTGTTTGACATGGTGGGTTGGCACTGTCTTGTGCTATCCTTGCATGTGATCTATGATGTGTGCATTTTATTAAACAGGAAATATCTTTCGATGACTCTAGTTCAAAGAGATTAAATTGGTCGTGCAATGTGTCAGAATCACTAGTAGAGTCACATCTGTACCAGATGCTGTTCTCTTTATTGGATCTTTTGTATTTGGTACCATGTTTTGTGGGAGGAGAGACTGCTTGTGCTCAGCACTGTTGATAAACAGCCTCTTTATTTATCTGCCTAACTGTGGACTTAAGGAACGGATCTTTAGGCACACACGCACCCCTTTTTTGGGGGCGGGGTAATCTTGGCCTTAACACCCAGTTTCATGGTTCCAACTTCCCTCATGTCAATTTACAGCACTTTAAGAAATACTGCAAGATTATTGTGAGCTGGAAGCCCATCTGAACCTAAAACAAGGCAGAATTGCTAGGGATGTTATGAGTTATTGTCTCTATCCTTTATTATGAGAGATGGACTGTTAGAATCAGAGTTTCTGGGAGGACTGGGAAACATGGTGGTATGAGAACCTAGCAGAAGTTGAGTCAGTATCGCCCAAATAGGCTATGAACTATTTACTGTGGTTGTGCCAGTAAAGACTCTCCCTTTCTGTCTGTGCATGATCCTAACAAAGCCTGTCTCTGTAGAATCCGGCTGGGGGAGTACAACATAAACAAAGTGAAGCAAGAGTGAACTGTAACCAACAGGCAGCATATGGTAGCTGTGAACAATTAGCAGGTCCTTGGAATCCTCATTAGGGGTGGGAGCTCCTTAGTCACTGTAATGACATCAGCTCATTCTGATAAGTGTTGAAAATTTCCAGACAGCGAGTGTCACAGCCTTGTCATTCTGAATGTTTTTTTAAAGGGCAGTCTATACAAGCATAACTTCCGTGGGCTGTGAATTACACAGAAAGCAATGTTGCAATGAAAGTCCCAAATGTTTACTAGAAGTCTGATTTTTTTTAACATATTGTAGTTGTAAAGTATTGTACCAGCTGACTGACCGTTAGAAGTTTTTTCTTTCAATTATATGATTTATGATAACTTGTCCAAAACCCACTTTAAATTGCAAGAATTTACATTCCACCCAACTGAGTCATGTACTTACTATTTTGTGGTTAACGATGTAACATTTAAGAGTCTAACTGAAACCATAAAAGCAAGGAAATTCTTTGAGTTAAGCCTGAAACTCTATCCCTGACCCACCCAGTCACATCTCGGTATGGAAGCTTTCCTGCTAGAACTCTGCAGTACCTGGATATTGTAGAGATCCAACTCTAACCCTTAACATTATTGTATTTGCTGGTTTAATTCAGTTCCTTATTGCTTCAGCGTAACTTTGAGATTTGACTAATTGTTCTGGTTTTTGTGGTGGGCCAAATTCTGCTGTGTTACTCAGGGATAAATCTGGAAATGTTTCAGCAAATCAATGAAATTTGTGCCTATCAGATTGAGAGGAGGAACTGTTCCTAAGCTATTGATATAGGAAAGTGGACGGAAGATGAAAATGCTTATTTAACATGATGTGAAAACCATAGTTACATCACTGGGGGAGATAGAACCTTATAACTTCAGCATTGGAAACACAGGCCTCTGTCACCTAAGCTACGGGAGAATGTCCTTTTAATGAGTAGCAGGCTATGATGGGGACAGCCAATAGAAGGTGATACTGACACACTTGCTGAGCCACTGTATTATAACAACATGGGATTTGACTTGTCCTCTGGATGCTTTATTTGAGTCTTTGCTTTGGTTCTAATTGAGGACTGATGAGCTATGTGCACAATTACAAAAGCTGTTACAGTTTAGATTTAATTTGTAATGTGCAATTACTGCAGATAATGTGGCTATTTTAGAGCTGCTGTAGTGTATATTTAATATTTATCTGTTTAATTTGCTTCACATACAAACAACAGCAGTTTCATATCCATAATACATTCTTCTTAATAGGTCACTGTGTATTTTTATTGTGTATTAATAGTACATTGCGTAGTACTGAATGAACAGTGACAACATGAAAGTAGATACATATGTGCAACATCTACCTTTACATTCTTAAATGGCCAATTTTTAAAGTCAAAGCAAGTACTCCCCTTTGCAGACTCACTGCTTACAAAAGGTAATCTTAAGGTCACTGCTAGTACAGAGTAGCTGTGGGAGGAGCGGTCCCTCATTAAAAGTTGCTTTGAGACTTAGAATGCTGAGCTAGGAGTGAATTTCCCACTTCCCACAGTGTTGGTGAGAGGCACAGCTGTAGCTTGTGTCAGAGCCAAACACAGTGCCATGCTTGGGCTCCAAGGTGGCTGTATCATATTTCCCATTGGAAAGCGTGCGGAAGGACTCCAGTAAACAGACCTGGTGTAACCCACACCCACTCCAGGTGACACTCTATCTATCTCGCCACTAGTGGTGGCTAGGCTGAGTATAAAGGTTGATGAACCTGCTACAGCCTTGAGGACCAGTGTCTTTTAGCCCAGGCAGTAGATGTTCATGGTTTCAGATCCAGAAGTCTCGGGTTCAGTGACCCAGTCTAGAAGTCCCAGGGGTGTTGTGTTACAAGTGGTGGCCTGTCTTTATGTGGCTCAGCCACCACTAGAGGGGTACAGAGCCCCGTGCTGAGTTGGTCTGGGTTATGTAGACTACCAGATTTGAGTTGCGGTTTTGAGCTGTGATTAAGCAGCCTTTTCTAAAACTAAAAAAGACTATTAATTATAATGCAGTTCAACTGGAATCTCTTATTGAGAGCACATGTACTAAAACAATGCAGTGAAATGCAAGCTACCCCTCCTGCATTTATGTTAGAGGGAGGCAAATAGATTTCTGGAAACTATAGGGTGGATGACAATCTTTAGCTCTTCCCCTTACATGTCGCTTCCAGAATTGTACACTGTAGGAGCATATCTTATTTAATATGAAGAAGATATCAAATCCCTCTGGGCATAATGTGGAGACAGTTTTTTATCTGCAGCGGTGGTTCTCCTTCTAGAAATGGACACACATAAATTGTCCATGTTAATTTTTGACCGGTATCAGCAATATTATTGATGAGGGTTTGGTGACTCCTACATTGAGACTTGCAGTAGGGAATGGTCCTTCAGCGGGTTCATTGCTTTTTCTCAGAGAGAAAATGTTAATGGGAACAATTCCTCATGTAGCGCACTCTCAAGGGTCCTTCTGGTCATTGCGACTGTGTCATTTTTTGTGAGACATTTTTATTTGTTGGGTCCCCAAAGTGTGTGCCACATTTATGTACTGTGTCACCAAAATGCATTTTGGATCTACACTTCATTTTTATCAGCCCCAGATGCTGACGGAGGGGACAAGGACAAGAGCCGGGGAAGAGGATTTGAAAAGGCAATCTGTCTAAAACACAATTCAGCTAAGATAGAAAAGATGCTAAGAGGCCTTACTGGACTGTGTTTAGGTGAATAAGTTGTGGGGGAGAGGTCATGATTGCTTCTTCTGTTGGGCAATATAATTTACAGTATTGGAGTTTTATTGAATCAGTCACTGCATCTGGATTCTCAGATAGCAACTATGGCATATTGTGGGGTTGTTGGTTTTTTTCATTTAATAGATTATGATGCTGTGACTGCTCCACTAATGACTGCAACCCCACCACATTGACCCATATCTTCATAACTACAACACTGGATTACACCAATAAGGTCTACTAAATGCCACCGCAGGGAAGGACATTGCAGCTTCAGCTAGTCCAGAATGGAGCAGCAAAATTCTTGGGATGAGAGAAGCTTTTACAAGCATGTAACTCACGCTCTGCACAGGCTGCCTGTTTATTTCTGGGTTGAGGTGTTGATTAAGCTCTATAAAGCCCTAATTGCTCTGGAATCCTGTTATCTAAGATCTCCGTATCTCTCAAACAGTGTCCACTGGGTCATTTTCAGTGCCAGTTAATCTCTTCACAGCAGGGTATTCTCAGTGAATGGCCCATGTATCTGATAACTGTTCCTGCCAGTCGTCCATCAGACCCAGAGCTGTTGTTTCTTCCAGCTTTTAGATTTATTGCACAGAAGGAGTGCTTTAAAATTATTATTATTCTGTTTACTTATTAGTGTGCGTATATATGTGTAATGCGTATGTATAGGCGTGTCTGTGTATTTATATATATGTAGTATACATATACACACAAGTCAATGGCATTACATTAGATTCAGTCTTTCCTGAAAAACAGGCTAATTCATTCATTCTTCTAATGTTGAGTTTGAAAGTTGTCTCATCTTGCTGTTAGGCAATGGGACACCCTGGCTTAACCCAAAGGGACAATAGTTTTAACCTTTGTTACCCATGTTGGGGAAAAAAGTGTCAGTTGTGCAACAGTAATTTAATGCCTTAAAACCCAGAGTGTGTCTGGGTTTGTAGTTCAAAGAAGGATCATCTGATCTTGCAGTATTGCATAGCATATACCAGATCACTGCAGCTCTTGGGACACCATACAAACTATACAAACTTGCTTATAGTATCACAATAGCAATTGTCTGGTTATAGCTGAGAAGGCACTTTCATTTCAAGCCCAAGTCTTCAGAGGCTTCCAACTTTTTGAGAAAATTACCCTGTGGGGTGAAATTTCTCATGCTTATTCTTAGCTTAATGATGTGTGGTGGGTTTTGTTTTTGGAAGTTGGCTGAAAATCAATTCATTTGAATTAAGAAATTCAGTCAATCTGAAATGGTTTAGATGTGTCCTTTGTAACCTCATACTTTATACACATTTCAGTGGCACACAATAGCATCAGAGCAGACATTAATGAATAAAACCTGACAACAGCCCCATGAAGTAGGAAAGTATTAATCCCATTCTACAGAGAGGGAAACTAAGGTACAGAGAGATTATACAGCATGTCCCACATCTCACAGGGAATCTGTGGAAGACCTGTAATCAAAACCTGAACTTCTGTCTTGTTCTTTAAGTATAATACCATCTTTCTTCCAGATGCTTACTAGCTTAGTTAGTAAAGGGTAATAATTGATACCACAGAGGACAGACTTGATCAATGGATCTCTTCACAGGTCTAGTGAATATTGTCATGGAGCATATGACCTGATTCAATATTACTTCCTGTGCTGACATAATTTGACATCTGAATGGATTTCCAAAATTATGAAGCACATATTTAATGTTTTTTAAAAATCTCACACTGATTGAAATCTTCACTAGGCACATACTGAATACAGGTCATCATATATCTGCAGCATCTGCACTCAAGGCCCGCTTCTCACTCCCTCCTATTTTAGTCTTCCCTTTGTAAGTCACCTCTACATTTTGGTTGTAAGCACTGTGCGGCGATGGCACTCTCTTTAATGTTGTTATGCAAAGTTCCTAGCACATTTGAGTTGCTGTAGAAATAAGAGATGATAATGAAGTAGGCCTGAACACAAAGCAAGCTAGGATAGCATGTCAGAGCAATGAGGGGAGAGGATGGGCCACAGATGTCATGTTAATATCTATGAAAGAAGGAGATGAGGGCTAATAATGCCTTGCTGGGATAAGAATAAGGGTCGGTTTAATTCAGCTTTCTTCCACACAAAGTAGAAATGAAAGCATATGAGAACTCTTCTAACGTAGTGGTCCACAACGCGGTGCCCGCGGGTGCCCTGGCGCCCGCCGGGGCATCTACGTGTGCCCGCATACTGGCCGGCGTACAAGCATCAGCCGAAATGCCGCCACAAAGCGGCGTCATCAAGAGGCATCGCCGCCGAAAAGCGGCGTCACCAAGAGGCGTCGCCACCGAAATGCCGCTGATTTTCGACGGCATTTCGGCGGCAATGCCTCTTGACGTTGCTGCTTCTCGGTGGCATTTTGGTGGATGCTCGTCCGCCGGCCACAGTCCTTGGTGGCTCGTCGTCCGGTGCCTGCCACCCAGAAAAGGTTGGGGACCACTGTACTAAAGCATCCTTTGGAGAAATTGCAATGAACACAATCAATAGTGTACTTCAGAAGGATGGAAGTGACATGGTAAAAAACAATCAATGAACAGCTCACATACTCATTCTTCATGTGTCTACAATAACTGGGGTAGATGTTCCCTATTGCTCTCCTGTCTTTGCAGGTGCTTGTTATCGGCGAGTAGTGATCGCTCTATTGGGGATCGATTTATCGTGTGTAGTGTACACGTGATAAATCGATCCCCGATCGCTCTCCCGTTGACTGCTAAATTCCAGCTTGGCAAGAGGTGGAAGCAAAGTCGACGGAGGAGCCGCGGCAATCGACCCCACACGATTCTTGTAGCTGAAGTTGTGTATCTTAGGTCAATCCTCCCCCTAGTGTAGACCAGACGGATAAAGACTTCTCTGGATAATGGTTATACTTCGGTAGCAAGATTGGTCATGCTTGAAAACCAAGTCCTTGCACAGTCTACATCACAGCTGTGAATTAACCTCATTCAAGAAGTCCTCTAACCCACAGTCTGTTACACACATGAATATTTCAGTAACTCAAATGTTAGTTGGGTGTATTTAAAAATATCTTTGTCTTACCTCTCCTCCCAATGAGCTCACATTGGTACTATCAAGATATAGGCTGATACAAATTCCAGACTGACAGAGCTGCTGATTACCTGATTATACATTCATACCCAACACAGTGGAAGCCTGTGGAACAGACCATTCACATCATTCTGTAAGCAAGGAGTTATGAAGATCACCAACCTCTTCCTTGTGAGTGGAAAATAATGCAAGAAGCAGATCCAGCAACACTGTGTGTGCTTCCAGAAGCTTAAGACATGTTGTGATGGCTTCCAAAACCCATGTGCCCCCGGTGCAGCCCTGTGCTGTATTGTTGATTTTGCAAAGACATTGTGTTGGTGAGTTTCATTTGCTTTTTGCAATATTATGCACAGGGGAATCCAGATTAGACATTACAATTTTTTGTACAGCCATTAACCTCTTTGTTGCTGGTTCTCCATTGCACTTGTGTTGCTGTCATTCCACCACACGCTGAGTTCAGCAGAATACCAGAGTATACCTGATACCTTTGGCAGAAGCAGCAGCTGTTTTATTTAGGAACATACCACCTGGTTCCCAACTTCATACAGAAAACATAGATGGATGCTCCAGGCTGAATTATATATTTATCATGGCAATACCTGATTCAATTTTAAAGGGGCATTGTTTGTGCTACCATAATACAAACACAGGGGTGCTTCCAGCGAACAACTTGCTATAGTAGCTTGTTAGTTGTGCATGGGATTATCGGAATTGAGACCCCTTCAGTGATAGCTGAAGACTATAAATCACTGTAATATATTAGTTAGCTGTAACCTATTTAAGGACTTTTAACCTCTCCATTCCAGTGTTGTGTGTGTTTGCTACACTGGGAACTGAGGCACACTTGTTTTTCAATATTCTGTTCATATGTCGTATTGCTTTCTCCCACCCTTTATCTGAGTCCTCTGTTTAGAATATAAGCTCTTTAGGAGAAGAATTGTCTCTAAGCACAGAGCTTGGTGTGTCATCTAGGTGTGATACTACTCATAATTCAGCTTATGACAAGGAACTGTGCAGTTTTCTCAACCTTCTTCTTAGTTGTATAATTTTAAGTCTAATATAGTTAAAATAGTTTCTGTATCTCTTTAATTGTCTTCCATGTTCCTTCCTAGTTTGAAAAAACTTTCTTGATGGAACAAATCCAATAAAGCCGGAGCTGTAGTTGGCCTAATGTCTTTAAAAAACCTCCCCTTTGGTCTTTGCTGCAGTGCTGCTTCCCATGGTGTTTGTTCTCAAGTAATGTAGCTGGAACAATGACAGCCTAATTGAAAGCATGTGACCACAATTTTAAACCCGTGATGTGATTGCTCCTTTCAAGCCCTGCTATGAGCCATGCGGAAGGTAAAATGTTTGTCTAAGGTAAATAATATCCTGTTTCATTAGTCAGCATTTACAGGAGAGGGTTGGCATTTCCCACAGTAGCAAAAAGGGTTGCTCAGAGCTGCCAGCTTGTTGCAACAGCTGCAATGCACAGTTATAATATGTAGCATTGCGGTATTAGGACACTCTAACCATTCAGCATGGGCTAGCCTATGAACCATTCTATTCTTGATAAATATATTCACCATTTATGTTCCTGATATTAATTTGGGGATAGTACATACAGGGAGCTCATTGTTGGTGTTCTCCAAGAACAAGAAATCTTGTGGGAGTTCTCCAAGAACAAGAAATCTTGTGGGATTATGCAGAGGATTGGGCGTGTGCCAGAAAGAGGAACGATGTAGACAGTAACATTTTAGAGCCAAATGAAGCAGTTCCATAACAACTTCCCATCCAAACGCTTTGAGATATAACTTTGATCTAGGAACAAATTTGAAGAAATGGAAACTGACAGCACATTGTAAGCTGTTCAGGGCAGGGCTGTCTTTGTTATATGTTTGTACAGTGCCTAGCACAATGGGGACCTAGCCTCTAGATGCTACTGCAACACAAATAATAATAATAGCAGAAATTAATACTGAAATACTATCTTCTAATTGTAAGGAATGGTAAACTGCCTGCTACTTGCTCTATCTGGTCTGATACATTTATTTTAAAAATATCATTGAGAAAAGCCTGGTTGGCTGGGCAAGGTCATCTTATAATGTACAACCTCACTGAATCAGACCTACACTGGTGAGTTTAACTGGTGTTTTTTTTTAATGAAGGGAGCAAAGACGTGTGTGTGTGTGTGTGTTTATAACAAGGAGAAATGGGCATGTCCCTTTGTAAAACCCCGAAATGACTCAGCCGATCTCCCACCAGAACAAAGACGCTGTCTGAAATACACACAAATCATTATCCTCAAGCCTCTCTCTTTCTGTTTTACTTGCTTTGTGTGAGTGCACCCACAGATGAGAGGGAGTCAAGACTAGGGCTGTGACCATGATTCATGGTGAATAACTTGATGAATTTATCCCTTTTTGTGTTCATTAATCATCTGAGATTAGATTTTCATTTCTTATTAACTTGATTATGGGAACATATTTCAGACTATGGGTTGTTGACTATGGCCCTGGTTCAGGAAATCACATGTTTTCCCCATTCAGACAAGCACTTACGTGTGTGCTTGATTTTAAGCATGTGTGTAGTTCCATTGTCTATACTGGGACTGTTCACATATGTACAGTTAACTCAATGAATGTCTTTGCAGGATCAGGGTTTAACCATTCATTTTTACTATGCCGTCAATTACTCATTATTGTGGTGTCTGGTTACCTAAGTCACATGGTGAGACTTTTAAAATGACAAGCTTTTAAAAATAGAAGGATGGAATTGTCTGCATAAACACTTCAGGCCTGATACCAATACCACTTTTCATTTGGAATAACCCCTTTTCCCAACCCTCCCCAAAGATGGTTTCAAGTGCACCTTTAATAGTAAGATTTAGAACCATATATCCTAGATGGTGACTTATGAACTGTTGTTATTCATTATTTGTATTTCTGCCATGCTAGGAGCGCCAGGTATCCATTGTGTGAGGCACTATACAAATTGAGAACACAAAGGAAGTCCGTGCCCAAAGAGTAAAATTGCAGAAAGCTCCAAAAAAAAAAAAAAAGAATACTGTTAACACTTTCTCACAGAAATCATTGGCAAGTTATGACAAGTTTGTGGTTAATTTCACTGACTTTCCCTTCCATTAGTCACAGAATCACTGACCTATTCACAGGGCTTTGGTTTGCAGAAATGTGAGGTCCAAGTTTTCAAAATTGCATGTCTAAAACAAGTCATAGTTAATAAGAGTGGCTGGATTTCAGAAGTGCTGACCAACTCCACAGCCCAATGAAGTCAGATTTGAAAATGCTGGACTACATTTTTTGTATAAACTTAAGTCCTGTGTATATGACAGTTACAACTATGATAAGGAGTCCAATTCCAACATGATGTTCCATAGTATGTTTGTAACACGCTTTCCCTAAATATCTTAATTGTATGGTAGTAAGCAGGGCTGCCGGGAGTGGGAAAGACGAAAGGGGTACTTTGCTCCAGGCTCCCAAAATGATGGGGGGGCAGCCAAGCCAAATTTGAGTGTGAGGAGTTGTGAGATGGTGCATTGGGTTCCAATACCACTCAGGTTTGACCCACCATTAATAGTGTGGGCAGTGACTCACCAACCCTGACCCGGATCCCACAATCACTGCCACTGGCATCATCGCACCAGCCCTGAGTTGACCCAGCAGGCTGAGAGCCTTGAGGTAGAAATGGGGCTGGAGCTTAGGGAGAGGTGGGAGTGGGGAGGGCAGCAACCCCACAGCCTTTACCCTCTCTGACCTCAACCCCTTTCCTCATCTTACACTTTCATCTCCAAGGTACATTTTTTGGAAGGGTAGGGGGCCTAAGCTTCAGATTTTGCCCTGGGCCTTCAAAAACCTTTGGCTCTTCCGTAGCACATAGTGTGACAGACTCAAACCAGTGGGGTAGAGGAGTCTGATAGAGGGCAAATATACTGGTCACTGGATGAGTAGTTTTCTGTTCCCTGAGTGACCAGAGCAGGGGCTACACTAGAGTAATCAGGAACCTGCTAGAACCAGTTAAGGCAGACAGGCTGATTAGATCACCTGCAGCCAATCAAGGCAGGCTAATCAGAGCACCTGGGTTTTAAAAGGAGCTCACTCCAGTTGGGGGTGGGGTGGGGGGAGCCAGAGGAGAGGAAGTGCGTGTGAGGAGCTGAGAGTGAGAGGGTGTGCTACTGGAGGACAAAGGAGTACAAGCGTTATCAGACACCAGGAGGAAGGTCCTGTGGTGAGGATAAAGAAGATGTTTGGAGGAGGTCCTGGGGAAATAGCCCAGGGAGTTGTAGCTGTCATGCAGCTGTTACAGGAGGCACTATAGACAGCTGCAATCCACAGGGCCCTGGGCTGGAACCCGGAGTAGAGGGCGGGCCCGGGTTCCCCCCAAACCTCCCAACTCCTGATCAGACACAGGAGGAGTTAACCCAGACTGTGGGGAAGATCACTGAGGTGAGCAAATCTGCCAATAAGCGCAGGACCCACCAGATTAGAGGAGGAACTTTGTCACAATAGCTATAATGCTTCTATATTACAGATAACAGAACTTCGCACAACTTTGGTCACGTCTGGAACCAGGATCATGTAGACCGTAAATGTTTTGGAAAATATCTGTTGTATATTATTTGTAGCTCTTCTCTTTGTAGGCCATTGGGAAAGAAACTGATGGAAACAATAAATGAAGCCAGTAAATAGACTTGTGTACAGTGAACTTAAAATTCCCTGTTTTATAAAAAATAACAATTGCACAGGGCCAACATCATTAATGTTGATCTCAGTATACTTCTGTTGACACTGACAATGACCAGATGTTCAGTGAAATCCTATTAACCTCTGTTTCACAATTTCAGATGCTTCCTGTGTTCAGGCCAATTCCAAAGCCCATTGAAGTCAATGGAAGTCTTCTGTTGACTTCAGTGGACTTTGGATCAGGCCTTTAGACATTTTCAAAAGCACAAAGGTGGTTCAGAAAAATACTGGAAATGCAGTCCCAAACAGATTTCACCATGCTGTGAGAACTGTACATTGGTGGGCTTTGCAATATGCATCAAATCACACATTCATGGTGATGTGTAGGTGGAATATAGATAAGTGGACAGATCATCAGAATTAAAATGGTGCAGGAAAAAGCTTGGCTCCTACAACTTATTTTACATCTTGAAAATCCTTTTTCCTCACCCTCCTGAAAGAAATTTTAATAGATAGCACAGGGGAAAGTCGGTTTTCAGCATCAGTGACTTTGCATGAAAATGGATAGAAAATTAATTTAGGTCATTCAAATTTTTTCCCATATGTTATAACTTAAAAACTTTTCACTTGATGATTTGCTTCAGCTTTTAATCACTAATCTTTGCACCTCCATTCAGCCACCTGGTGATGAAACTGCAGTGGCATGTGCATTAAAAGGCAGCACAGAGTAAAAGAAGACTAGATATTTCAAAGCATTTTGTTCATATTGCATGTGCAGTACATGTTAAGAAGCAAGCGTTAAGAAAGGTGACACACTCACTGAAAATCACTATTTGAGTTAACGCTAACAAGACAATTCTGTTCCCTTTGGTTCCATGAAAAGCAGAGTAGGTATTATAGGGCAGATTCTCTGTCCTGTTTTGTTCCCTTGCCCCCAGGACTATGACATTTTTATTTGTTTTTCTTTTGTTGTGTAGATAAGGACCAGCACAAATTAAATAAAATTAGTGAGGCCCCTGAGGTAAGCCAAGAAAAGATATAGCAGGTGAATAAATAGCTGTCCATCAGAGAGAGAATTAGGAGGGGGAAAGAATCATGAACTTGTCAATGATTCAACACTTTTGTCTAAGAAAATAAACAGTTTATTGCCAGCCTGAACAAACCACTACTTGTTCAGTATGGACTAGTTCCAAGCCAATGATGAGGGCATGTCTGGTACCAAATGGTTATAAGAAATCCTACATTCAAGCCCTTTTTTGGACTGCTTACTCATCTTCTGAGAACAGAAATAAAAGTAAATATTTTGTATCTTTTTTGCAAGATTTGTCAGACCAGGGTAATGCAGAAACATTGATGGCTGCACCAATACTTTGGGAATATCTACACTAGCACTTTTGTTAATATAAGATATGTTACTTAGCGACACCCCTCTGAGTGACATAAGTTACACCGACAGAAGCACTAGTGTGGACAGCGCTATGTTGGTGGGAGATGCTGTCCTGTCGGCATAGCTACTGCCACTCATTGGAGGTGGTTTAATTATGTCGACGGGAGAGCTCTCTGCTGTCAGCATCGAGCAGCTACATGAGTGATCTTACAGCAGCGCAGCTGCATCGGTACAGCTATGCTGCTGTCAGCTCGCTAATGTAGACATGGCCTTTATAAATCTGAATTTTAGATGGATTATTAATATGGCTTGCTGCACAATACTGGCAGTGCCGCTGGGTGCTGCATTTAACCGGTTGGCAAAGTTTGGGTGATCTTTTGAATTTTTTATTCCTAGTTAAGGGGTCAATTGTGCCTTTTAGGAACAGCCTGTTGTAAAGGGCAGTGCAGAGCCATAGTGCCCCAGAGGGAGAACCAGTTCCTCATTAATTGTGCTGTGGGGAGTAAAGTGATCGAATCACAGAGCTCAGGTCAGAAAGGACCACCAAATCATCTTGTCTTACCTCCTGTATTTCACAGCCCTCTGGAGACTAAACTATTGTTTGCAGAGAACAGGAGGGACCCCGAGGTGAACCACTGCCGGAGGGCCCTGCAGTGGCGGGGAACATATGTAGTGAGAGAGAGCCAGATGATCCTAGTAAGTGACCTGCAGCCCATGCTGCAGAGAAAGGCAACCCCCACTCCACCAAGGTCACCTCGTGTTTCTCTCCTCTTACCCCTGCCCCCTGCACAACTGGCTCTCTCTGTTGGCTGGTTCAGAGAGGGAGGGATCCCCTGCTCCCTACCACTTTTTGTCAAGTTGCTTCTGGATGTGAGGGTGTTATTATGAGAACATGTTCAGATGAAGCAATTCAGTAGCAGCCCCTGTGCAAGGGCTGTGATTCTGGGCAGCCTATGCACAGACTATGTTAAGGGGAAGAAACAGTCCTTATTTTCCTCCAAAACGCACCCCACTGCATGACCACATAAAACCTGGTAACAATTTAGGACCTAAACCTTCCAGTGGTTTTCTTCAAAAAATTAAGTATCTGCCTTGCCCCAATAGTTGCAAAAATAGGGGAAATTAGTGCTTTATCAACAGATTTCAATGGACATTCACACTGATGGAGCCTTTATATCCCAAAGTTCTTAGTGGAGCTGCCCTGTGTATCATAAAAGGCCACCATGTCCTTTGTTCAGCTGTTTAAAACAAGTTGATTTGGACGTAGTTATTGGATAAAGGAAACTCTTGGTGTTTAAAATTTCAGAGTGATTGATCACATCTTAGAAGGAGGCAGATGGTACCATTATGAATTCCAGATCATTTGTATTGTGCAGCTCCAGGGAGGACTTTTATTTTATTGATTGGGGGATGGGGCTCTTAATTGTTCTTTTCTTTTCTGGTTTTTGTTTTTTTCTTTTTTGAATCAATGTAGGATTTCAAATGAAACCCTTCTGGCACAAAAACAGTAACTCTATATATTATCTATGTTTACAATAAACTGGTTTTGACGCTCTTTAAGGATCTGGGCCAGGATTTAAAACCCCTTATTCAAAGTTTGGAATGAGATCAAACATTGTAGCTTGGACTCATCCAGTTGGTGTTCCCCCAACAGAGAGTTAAACTGAGGCCTTTCTCCCCACCACTTCCCATCAAAGGGAATGAGAATCCTATGGAACTGCAGACTTGATAGGGTAGTTTTCTAAAGCCTATACATATCCGGGCCTTGTCTCATTCCTGGGTTCATAGAGTCAGAAACTAGGGCTGCAGGCCTTCTGTAGTAAAAGTCAGTATGAGCTCCTAAAGTATCTGATGATCTCAATCCACTGAGGTGCCTAGAATTAGCCAAATGGGGTGACTATGGCCAGAGAGGGCTTTGTTGTTAGGGCACCCAGAAGTAGGGCTGATCAAAATCCAGAATTCTCAGTTTGTGGGAAATTTCCATTTTTTTTTTAAAGTTCATTGGACTAAAATCTTGATATTTCAAAAGTTTCCACAGAATGGGAATGCTGAAATGTCATCTAAAAAACATGGAGAGCATATTTTTTCTATTGACTTTTTGAAACAAAACTGATGAGCCCCCTTGAGCATTCTGGAGACCTGGCAGCCCTGTTTCTAGGCCCCCTGCACCAGAACAGGGCCCCCATTGTATCTCTACATTGCAGAGGGGTGGGCAAGCCTCCCAGCCTGGGGTTGATAGACTTGTGCCAGCAGGGCTCGCACTTGTGCACTAAAAATAGCTGTGTGGCCATTGTGGCACTGGCAGAGGCAACCCGTGGGGCTAGCCTGAGTCTCCACCAGGGTTCTAAGGCTTCCAGGGCTCCCAAGCTACTTTTTGACCAGCTCTACCCAGGAAAGGCACAATGATAAAACCCAGGCCCTGTATTATAGCTGTGTTACCATGTTGGAACGTGTGGGGACAGTAATGGTGACTCCTATTCCAAGGATTACATGCTAGGGCAATGCACAGTTTGCACCCTCTAGTTCCAGGCCTTCAGTCTCTAGAATATCTCATAGGAACAGTTGCTGTAACTTGTTTTCTGTATTTCTCTAAATATTCCTGTTGCATTAATGAGTATTAGCCATTAGGTCTGTAAATTCAGTGCTGATCAACTTTCACATGTTTAACTGCGCTATTAACATCTCTTGGTTGATAAGCACAAGAATAATTTTTTCTCTTTTGGAAAATAAAATCATGTGTGTTTTTTAAAATAATTTCCAGTTACATTATTGAAAACCTTAGCTAGACTCAGTTAAAAATGAATTCTAAACAGGTTTTAGTGTTAGTGCTGCTTGTTCCTCTGAAAACTGACATGTATGTTTTCAATCTGTAATATTGGATCAGAAACAGGAAAAGGCTGCAGTTTCACATTCCCCTTGTGTTTTAATGACAACTTCGAGAGAGAGGAAGGATAAGAAATATCTCCCTTTTAATGTGTTGGTTTTAGTTCATAAACTGCATATCATGCATACAGTGAAGAAGTTTGGTAGGTTTTTCAGATGCAGTTTACGAGCTTTTCAGAGTGATGAAAAGCTTTAGCTTATGTCAGTTGGAATCTGTGTCTCTTTGCAAAGGCCCATGCTGTGTCACCCTTACTCAAGGCATAGTCCCAATCTGTCAAAATATTAGCTTCATGTCTTTCTGTACTGTCTGGCCTGACTTTTGCAATTAGTTAAGGGTTGTTGTAGGTTTAAAATATTGCTTGCTTTGACAGTATCCAAAATCCCTTACGGCGAAGATCCCTGTTTATTGTTAAAGCACCATCTAACCACAATGCGAAAAAAAGTCCCTGCAGAAATGAGAATTTCAGCAATGCAGATTTTGTTGAAGAAACCCTGTTGCTGGCTCTGAAGCCTTTGAATACAACTGAAACTATTAAATTAGGTTATTTTTCTCCATAAAGCCTGCCTTACAATTCTCATTATCCCATTCTCAGCCTTTTCTCTGTCTTATTAACAACACAAGGTAAGAGCATGGACAATAAGGAGAAAGAAAGTACAAATATTGAGTGGAGTATTAGTCAGTTTGGTGTTAGACAGTTAGTGAAAGGATTATAATTCATCTGGCTAGAAAACTGGGGGAGATCTAAGGGAAACATCTGAAAAGACTGAATTCTGGGCAATAAAATGGAGGCACTGGAACTAGTGGTGCAGGAGGCCAAACTGGATATTATAGGGATTTCAGAAACCTGGTGGAATAGCACTCATGACTGGGATCAGGGCCGGCTTTAGGCTGATTCCCCCGATTCCCCGGAATCAGGCCCCGTGCCTTAGGCGCCTGCGGGGCCCGGTTCGAATACCCGGCGGTGGTCCGGGTCTTTGGTGGCGGAAGGTCCGCGGAAGACCCAGAGCGAGGGAAGGACCTCCTGCCACCGAAGACCCGGACCACCGCCGGGTATTCGAATCTGGCCCCGCAGTTCCTAAAGCCAGCCCTGACTGGGATACAAGTATTGAAAGGTATGTGTGGTTTAGGAGAGATTGGAATGCAGGTAAAAGTGATGGGGTAGCATTGTACATTAATGTACAAGAAATATGAAGTGATAGTATGGACAAAACCAAATCTGTCTGGGTCAAAATCGCTTTGGGGAAGGATTGTACCAGACTCTATTAGGATAGTGTTAGGGGTCTGCTATAGATCCCCAGGGTCAATCTTGGCTATGGATACAGATCTCTTTAATATTATTAGAGAGAGAAATATATAGAGAGAAATATCTGGGAATTGTGTCAGAAAGGGAGATTTTATCTTCCTGGGTATAAATTGGAGGACAAATGCCACTAATACTGGTAGGCCCAGTTATTCTTAGACATGATAGATGACACTTCTCTTCATCAAATTGTCACTGAGCCAACAAGAGTGATGCAATTTTAGACTTGGTTTTGGTATGTAGTGAGGACATCATAGAAGATTGGTTATAAGAATAACCTTGGCTCACGTGATCATGAGTTGATTCAGTTTAAATTAAATAGAAGGATAATTAAAACCAAGTTATCTGTTGTGGTTTTTTATTTCAAAAGGGAAAACTTTGGGAAATTAAGGGATTTAGTTAAAGAAGTCCACTAGATTGAAGAGGTCAGGGACTTAACTGTGGAAGGAGGCTTGGAATTTCTTCAAATCAACTACACAAAAACTGTCAGAAATTTGCATCCCAAGCAAGGGGGGGAAAAAATCTGTAGAGAAATGCTCCAGACCAGCTGAATAAATAACCATCTCAGAAAGGTCATTAGGAGTAAGCAGAGTCCCAATAGAGAATGGAAAAAGAGATTGATCAGCAAAGAAAGCTATATCTTGGAGGTTAGAAAATGTAGGATTAAAGTTAGAATTTCTAAAAGTTAAGCCAAATTTGCTCTTGCCAAAGAAATTAAAATAATAAAAGGTTTTTTTTTGCTATATATATAAAAAAGGAGGGATGAGGTTGTCACTATACAGTGTGAATGGGAAGGAGATTAAAGGTAATATAGACATAGCCTAAAAACTAAAAGAATATTTTCCCTCAGTTTTCAATAAGGATGATAACGTGGAATGTGGGTATGAAGGCAGAATGGCAGATGGAAATGTGGGCATTTCCGTTTTCATACACTCATCTGAGGTAGAAGAAAAACTTTTAAGAGCTTAGTGCACTCAAATCAGGGTGACTGGATAGTTTCTATCCTACAGTACTGAAAAACTGACACATGAGATTGCTAATCTGGTAGCAAGGATTTTTTTTTAATCTATCTATTTTGGGAGTAGTATCATGTGACTGGAGAATAGCCGATGTCGTCCCACCTATATTTAAGAAATAGGAAAAAAGTGATCCAGGCAACTCCAGACCTGTTAGTCTGGCTTCAATAGTATTCAAGGTTTTAGAACAAACTGTGAAGGAAAGAATAATTAAATCCACAGAGTTAAATAGTAAAGGGGATGTAATGCAACATGAGTTTACTAACATGCCAGACTAACCTGATTTCCTTCTTTGAGAAAATAACTGATTTTTTTAGATATGGGAAGAACAGTGGCTCTAAACTACTTGACTTCAGTAAAGCATTTGATACAATACCACGTGGAAAATTATGAATTAAATTAGGGAAGATTGGGATCAGTACAAGCATTGTATGGTGGATAAGGAACTGGTTAAAGGGTTGTGCTGAAAGGCGAATTATTGGACTGGAGGGAGGTTACTAGTGGAGTTCCTCAAGGATCAGTTTTGGAACAACTCACTCAATATTTTTATTAATGATCATGGCACAATATCAAATGAAATTTTTTATTGACAAAATTTTTTGTTGGGGGCATCGTCAATGCAAAGGAGGATCAGAATGTGATCCCTGAGATGTTGACGACCTGGAGGACTGGAGTGACAGAAATGGGATGGAATTTAATAATACAAAGTTATGAATGTAGGGTCTAATAATAAGAATTTCTGCTACAAATTGGGGGGGCTCATTAGTTGCAAGTGACCGGGGAAGGGCGAGACTTGGATGTGTGGATCAATCACAGGATGACTATAAGCCACCAGTGTGATGCAGCTGTGAAAAAAGGCAAATGCAATCCTACAATGCATCAGGCAAAGCGTTTCCGGTAGAGACAGAGAAGTATTAATACGTTCTCTCTCAGGTGCTTGGTTGCCTGGTTCTTGCTCACATGCTCAGGATCTAACTGATCGCCAGATGTGGGATTGGGAAATAATTTCCCCCCAAGTCAGATCGGCAGGGACCTTGGGGGGAGGGGTCACCTTCCTCTGCAGCATGTGGGTGTGGGTCACTTGCCAGGGTTATCTGCACATATCTCCCTTCATCAATTCCCTGCCGTTGCAGGGGCCTTGGCCATTGATACACCTCAGTCTCTCCTGTCCTCTCCCTGTGGCAAATAAGTCTCATCTATTATGC
Organism: Mauremys mutica; assembly: GCF_020497125.1. Classification (NCBI taxonomy): domain Eukaryota; kingdom Metazoa; phylum Chordata; order Testudines; family Geoemydidae; genus Mauremys; species Mauremys mutica. The sequence continues at coordinate 68,823,173 of NC_059080.1, read as the reverse complement.
ACAGTAATATTTGCGTCTAATTTTGGTGATTGGGTCTAGTGTGCAGGGCCCGGGTGGTGTTGGTGGCCTGTGATACACCGGAGGTCAGACTAGATGATCTGATGCTCCCCTCTGGCCTTAAACCCTGTGATTCTATTAATGCTGATAAGCAGTTATAATGCAATAGATTTCCTAACTTAGTTCTCTGGGAGAAATCCTGGCTCTGTTGAAATCAATGGGAGGCTTGCCATTGAAATAGAGTGTAGTTGCTGAAATGTTTTTTGGCTGCAGAGGATTGTATGACAATTAAAGTCAGCCAATGGTAATCCAACAATTCAGTTTCTGTGCCACTCCCAATATTTAAACTCCTGTTGATAGCCTAGTGACACTTCCCAGGATGATATTGACTAGGTGAAGCTCATGAAGAGATGTAGATCTAGAGAGAGACATATATGTGTTCACCTGGTATGAATCAATAATTTTCTGCAAGTCCAGTGATGAAATTCTGGTTCCACTGAAGTCAATGAGGAAGTTTTTCCACTGAATTCCCTGGGGCCAGGATTTCACCCACAGTGTTTAACAGTAGATTTCCTGCCTTACTGTTTTAGATAAGAGGGTTCCCCCCAGGTACTTTTCATTTATCAACATCCATGTGAGGTAGGGATGCACTGTCCTCATTTCACAGATGGAAGGAGAAACTGAGAATTGTCCATAATCACAAAGAAACTCTGACACAGTCCGAAACATAACCCAGGTCTCTTAGTTCCCTTTGTCAGCGGACCAGGGTGGTCTAGCCCAGTTGTTGGAGCAGGCATCAGTCTGATGCCAAAGCTAAGGGTCAAACCATAAGGCAGGAACTGGATACCAGAGCTGAGGGTCAAGCTGGAATCTCTAATCAGGAGCCAGAGTCAGAGGGCAAAGCAGAGGTCAGGAACTGGAGTGAGCAGGGTATCAGGCAAGGAAAGGTTCAAGGCACGGGCAGGACAGAGGCAAGGCACAAGCAGCAGGACAAGGTAACACAAGAGCTGGCACAATGGTGGGCAGGAGTGCTGCAAAGCCAGCAAGCTGCTCCTGCTGCTGGCTGAAGAGCCAGCGTGCTGGTCCCTGTAGCCAATCAGCCGGCATGGCCAATAAAGCAGCCCAATGCAGGCCAATTGTACTGATGAGGCTGCTTGGAGACTAGCTCTGCTGCAGGCTCTGATTCCTGACCGCTTTTATCTTAATTACAAGACCAGTCATCCTCCAATTCTGTTAATTTCAGTTAAAACCCACTTTCCCAATGACTTTCCACTTCTTGTCCCCCTCCATCTCTTTCGCTTTCCTTCTTACAATTTTGGTAAGTTTCCTATGATTACAGCTTTAGGTACTACCCTGAATGAGTTACTGTGCAATAGCACAAACAGAACTGCGGAAGTCTGGGGGCTCCCCCTCCCCCTCTCCCACTTGAGTAAAGGTGAAACTTCAAATCTGCTCTGCAGTGTTAGAAATCGGTACCTCCAACAAAACAAAAGAGCCGTAAATGCTAATTCCCTGGTGTGTCTACTCCAGAGGACAGACAGACACTAAGTGCATTCTGAAAGGTTCATTTATGTGAATTTCTGTAGGTGGACAATAATCCACAAGTGCTAGGCTGAATACTTTCATATTTCTCAAAACTTTTGTTTTCAAAAGCTGACTCCCTATGTTAGCTCTAAAGCCAATATTTAATTTTTAACAATACATTTTTATCTCTTTTCCTGGATCTGGAAACTGAAGTAGGGTGGAGTGTAATTGGAAGGTTGAACCATGGGCCACAATTAATGTGATGACCAGCATTTTGTTGTGCATGTTAAGGATTGCTCCAGGCTGGAAAGTTTGCCAAGGCTGAGAGTACTGATTTTACTGCTTAGCTGAATGGACATCACGCTGCTTCCTAATTAGAACCTTGTGGTCTATTTTGTCAAGAAAATATCAAAATATCAAAAAATCTGCAGGAGTGGATACATCATCATGTTTCTAACACACTTTTCATTCTAAGAGAAATATTATTTTGTAATGAAGACAACTTTCAAAATAGCTTGTGTATTAACTGACACAAACATTCTATTAGCGACTGCTGTGCAATTGTTAAGATACAGATTTAGGGGGAGTGGAGAGAATTGATAACCCATATAAAGGGAAAAGTGGCATTTCTGCTCTGCTAACTTAGTTGCAAACTAGGTACGTCAGTGTTATGTGGGCTATTAAGAACATTAAATAATTTAGATTCTTGCTAGTGAAGCTAGACTTAATGTCAGTAGGTCCTATAAAAAACACTATAATCCATTCACTAAAGCCTCTCTCTGTTTCTCCCCCTCTTTCTGCTTCACTGTTGAGTTTTCTTTTAGAATTTTCCATGTTCCCCCTCCATCCTGTTACAATTTTTAAGAGTATGCTATCTCCACATCTTTCTCTCCCTCCCTCCTTTTGGTTTGTTAAACAAACAAGAATCAACATTCAACAATAAATTATAGAGCTGGATGAGTTGCCAACACCACCACTCATCCAAATTTGGTTGTCTTCTAGCCTGGAGGGGAGGAGGTTTTTCTTCTGTTGTTTTTTCTTGGATTATCCCAAATCCCTGTTCTGTAGGTCTATGACTTTTCTCAGCAGGATTATTACCTTAATAAGGCCATGGTATGCTTAGTACTGCTACTATGGTCACATGCGACTCCAGCTGGGTTTGGAACCTACCTGTTTCTTCTCTAGGGAGCACCTTGATCTATCTTGGTCAAATAAGAGTGTAAGGTACTGTCTATATCTAGTGTCAACAGCTGGTGGTATCCAATATTTTTCTCCATCTAGTTTTCTTAGGATTGGGTCTCCTGGTTTAAACTTGGGCAAGCTTATTCTGCCGTAGAGGAATCCTCAGCAGTTATAGAGCCCCATATGCCAGAGTACACTGTGATTTATAGCTGGGAGATGACCTTTTGGTGATTGTCACCAGTTGTGGAGTTTAAAGCTGTCCAAAGGCTAATAAGATCTCCTCTGTGGCCAGCACAAGACCAACCAGAGGATCAGGGTTTCTCCCCTCTGTGGTGGGGAGACCTTTTCCTCCTACATATTTCATTGCACCTCTTTAGGTCTGCACCAGATATGGACATGCCTATTTTTTTTACATTGTTGAACTGACATGTCCCTGCTATGTACTCTGTTATACCAGTCTTCACTGTATCATCAGCAGTTCCTGCACTTTTAGAACCTTCTGAGCTCTACTGTGCATTTTCTGCATTGGGCTTCTCCTTTAGCAGGACATTTTCCTCCCTGTTTCTAGTCCTCCTTAAGACCATCTCAGTGGCTGCAGTTCAGGTGCTGACTTTTGTGTGTGTGTGTGCGCCATCCTCTCCTTTCTGTCCTCTTCCCTCCGCCCCCGATGTGAGTGGCAGGTGGGGCCTTGAGGGAAGAAGCCAGGCAGGAGTGGGGCCTCGAGGCGGAGCACGAGCAGAGCGGGGGGCAGGGCCATGGTCTGGGCATTGGGGCCCGCAAAAGATTAATCCGGCCCTGCGGGTGCTGAGAACCCCTTATTTTTTTTCGGTGGATGGTTAGGCCCTGGAGCACCCAGAGTTGGCACCTTTGAGGCTAGGAGATTAATTGCAGTGGTCTCACTAATGAGAGAGGCTGTAACATACACTCGTTGACTTTACAGCTGTATAGGTTTTGAATGGATCCAACCAATTTACTTGTCCAACTAAGCTAGTAGAGAAAACACTAGCTATGACAAGAGAACAGCTTTCCACAAAGCAGTAATGGGGCTTCGCTATGATCAATTGATTGTATTTTGCACTTTGCCCCAAAATTGATGTGTTTATTTAAAAAAAACAACACAACCCTGCACACACAGTCATGCTTGTCTACTGTGGAGAATGGAGAAGGAAAAATATCTTTGGTCCTGGCTTTTGTTCTCTCAAATTGTCTATGGATGTAGATGCTAACTACAAAAACAGAGGTTTTGAGAGAATGTTGACAGTTGATCTCATAGCCATCCTGCTGGAAGGCTTTAAGGCAGTGTGGCTTAGTGGATAGGACTCAGATTCAAGAGACCTGGGTTCTAGCCAGTGCTGCCATTATCCTGCTGGGAGACTGTGGCAAAGGTGCCTCAGTTTCCCCATATATAAATTGGGGATAATGATCCTTAACTCTTACATAACACTTTGAGATCTATGAATGAAAATCACAATATAAAAGGTAGGCGGTATTTTAATTAAGTTACATCTTCTGTGTAGGTCTTTAAGGCAATTTGATCCAACACAAACATACTCATAAGAACATAAGAAAGGCCGTACCGGGTCAGACCAAAGGTCCATCTAGCCCAGTATCTGTCTACCGACAGTGGCCAATGCCAGGTGCCCCTGAGGGAGTGAACCTAAAAGGCAACGATCAAGTGATCTCTCTCCTGCCATCCATCTCCATCCTCTGACGAACAGAGGCTAGGGACACCATTCTTACCCATCCTGGCTAATAGCCATTTATGGACTTAGCCACCATGAATTTATCCAGTCCCCTTTTAAACATTGTTATAGTCCTAGCCTTCACAACCTCCTCAGGTAAGGAGTTCCACAAGTTGACTGTGCGCTGCGTGAAGAAGAACTTCCTTTTATTTGTTTTAAACCTGCTGCCTATTAATTTCATTTGGTGACCCCTAGTTCTTGTATTATGGGAATAAGTAAATAACTTTTCCTTATCCACTTTCTCAACATCACTCATGATTTTATATACCTCTATCATGTCCCCCCTTAGTCTTCTCTTTTCCAAACTGAAGAGTCCTAGCCTCTTTAATCTTTCCTCATATGGGACCCTCTCTAAACCCCTAATCATTTTAGTTGCTCTTTTCTGAACCTTTTCTAGTGCTAGAATATCTTTTTTGAGGTGAGGAGACCACATCTGTACACAGTATTCGAGATGTGGGCGTACCATGGATTTATATAAGGGCAATAATATATTCTCAGTCTTATTTTCTATCCCCTTTTTAATGATTCCTAACATCCTGTTCGCTTTTTTGACCGCCTCTGCACACTGCGTGGACATCTTCAGAGAACTATCCCACTGTTTACCCCTTTCTCCAGATCATTTATGAATAAATTGAATAGGATTGGTCCTAGGACTGACCCTTGGGGAACACCACTAGTTACCCCTCTCCATTCTGAGAATTTACCATTAATTCCTACCCTTTGTTCCCTGTCCATTAACCAGTTCTCAATCCATGAAAGGACCTTTCCTTTTATCCCATGACAGCTTAATTTACGTAAGAGCCTTTGGTGAGGGACCTTGTCAAAGGCTTTCTGGAAATCTAAGTACACTATGTCCACCGGATCCCCCTTGTCCACATGTTTGTTGACCCCTTCAAAGAACTCTAATAGATTAGTAAGACACGATTTCCCTTTACAGAAACCATGTTGACTATTGCTCAAGAGTTTATGTTTTTCTATGTGTCTGACAATTTTATTCTTTACTATTGTTTCAACTAATTTGCCCGTACCGACGTTAGACTTACCGGTCTGTAATTGCCGGGATCACCCCTAGAGCCCTTTTTAAATATTGGCGTTACATTAGCTAACTTCCAGTCATTGGGTACCGAAGCCGATTTAAAGGACAGGTTACAAACCTTAGTTAATAGTTCCGCAACTTCACATTTGAGTTCTTTCAGAACTCTTGGGTGAATGCCATCTGGTCCCGTGACTTGTTAATGTTGAGTTTATCAATTAATTCCAAAACCTCCTCTAGTGACACTTCAATCTGTGACAGTTCCTCAGATTTGTCACCTACAAAAGCCAGCTCAGGTTTGGGAATCTCCCTAACATCCTCAGCCGTGAAGACTGAAGCAAAGAATCCATTTAGTTTCTCCGCAATGACTTTATCATCTTTAAGCGCTCCTTTTGAATTTTGATCATCAAGGGGCCCCACTGGTTGTTTAGCAGGCTTCCTGCTTCTGATGTACTTAAAAAACATTTTGTTATTACCTTTGGAGTTTTTGGCTAGCCGTTCTTCAAACTCCTCTTTGGCTTTTCTTATTACACTCTTGCACTTAAGTTGGCTGTGTTTGTGCTCCTTTCTATTTGCCTCACTAGGATTTGACTTCCACTTTTTAAAGGAAGTCTTTTTATCTCTCATTGCTTCTTTTACATGGTTGTTAAGCCACGGTGGCTCTTTTTTAGTTCTCTTACTGTTTTTCTTAATTTGGGGTATACATTGAAGTTGGGCCTCTATTATGGTGTCTTTAAAAAGGGCCCACGCAACTTGCAGGGATTTCACTTTAGTCACTGTACCTTTTAACTTTTGTCTAACTAACCCCCTCATTTTTGTATAGTTCCCCCTTTTGAAATTAAAGGCCACAGTGTTGGGCAGTTGAGATGTTCTTCCCCTCACAGGGATGTTGAATGCTATTGTATTATGGTCACTATTTCCAAGCGGTCCTGCTATAGTTACCTCTTGGACCAGCTCCTGCGCGCCACTCAGGATTAAATCTAGAGTCGCCTCTCCCCGTGTGGGTTCCCGTACCAGCTGCTCCATGAAGCAGTCATTTAAAGTATCGAGAAATTTTATCTCGGCATTTCGTCCTGAAGTGAAATGTTCCCAGTCAATATGGGGATAATTGAAATCCCCCACTATTATTGGGTTCTTAATTTTGATAGCCTCTCTAATTTCCCTTAGCATTTCATCATCACTATTACTGTCCTGGTCAGGTGGTCGATAATAGATCCCTACTGTTATATTTTTACTAGAGCATGAAATTTCTATCCATAGAGACTCTATGGAACCTGTGGATTCGCTTAAGATTTTTACTTCATTTGAAACTACACTTTCTTTAACATATAGTGCCACTCCTCCCCCTGCACGGCCTGTTCTGTCCTTCTGATATATTTTGTACCCCGGAATGATTGTGTCCCATTGATTGCTCTCAGTCCACCAGGTTTCTGTGATGCCTATTATATCTATATCCTCCTTTATCACAAGACACTCTAGTTCACCCATCTTATTATTTAGACTTCTGGCATTTGTGTACAAGCACTTTAAAAACTTGTCCCTGTTTATTAGCCTACCTTTTTCTGATGTGCCAGATTCTTTTTTATGTGACTGTTTATCATCTGATCCAGCCCTTACATTATACTTCTCATTCCTCTGCTCCTGACTATAACCTGGAGATTCTCTATCATCAGACTCTCCCCTAAGAGAAGTCTGTGTCCGATCCACACGCTCCTCTGCAGCAGTCGGCTTTCCCCCATCTCCTAGTTTAAAAACTGCTCTACAACCTTTTTAATGTTTAGTGCCAGCAGTCTGGTTCCACTTTGGTTTAGGTGGAGCCCATCTCTCCTGTATAGGCTCCTCCCATCCCAGAAGTTTCCCCAGTTCCTAATGAAAGTGAACCCCTCCTCTCTACACCATCGTCTCATCCACGCATTGAGACTCTGAAGCTCTGCCTGCCTACCTGGCCCTGCGCGTGGAACTGGGAGCATTTCTGAAAATGCCACCATAGAGGTCCTGGATTTCAGTCTCTTCCCTAGCAGCCTAAATTTGGCTTCCAGGACATCCCTCCTACCCTTCCCTATGTCATTGGTACCTACATGTACCACGACCACCGGCTCCTCCCCAGCACTACACATAAGTCTATCTAGATGCCTCGAGAGATCCGCAACCTTCGCACCAGGCAGGCAAGTCACCATACGGTTCTCCCGGTCATCACAGACCCAGCTATCTACATTTCTAATAATCGAATCTCCCATTACTAACACCTGCCTTTTCCTAGAAACTCGAGTTCCCTCCCCCGGAGAGGCAACCTCAGTGCGAGAGGTAACCCCAGCACCATCTGGAAGGAGGGTCCCAACTACAGGAAGGTTTCCCTCTGCTCCCATTGACTGCTCTACTTCCCTGGGCCCTTCTTCCTCCTCAACAGCACAGGAGCTGTCTAAGCGGAGGTGGGACAATTCTACAGTGTCCCAGAAAGCCTCATCAACATACCTCTCTGCCTCTCTCAGCTCCTCCAGTTCCGCCACCCTGGCCTCCAAAGTCCGTACATGGTCTCTGAGGGCCAGGAGTTCCTTGCACCGACTGCACACATACGCCACCCGCCCACAGGGCAGGTAATCATACATGCGACAGTCAGTGCAATAAACTGGATAGCCCCCACTCTGCTGCTGGGCTTCTGCCTGCATTGTCTCCTAGTTAGTGAAAGGGTGGTTTACGGAAAGTAGTTTTAGAATGTAGTTTGGTATATAGGTTTTAGGGTTTTAGGGGGGGCTACTTCGTTTTTTTGTGTTGTGGTAACTGATGTGACAGGAAGTAAGAGGCACTAACTTCACTATCCAAGTGCTGTGAAGTTTCGCCTTGGATCACCATGCAACAGATACTCAGCAATTTTTCTTCTGATGCTGAGCACTTTTGACATAAAATACCTGGTCATAAGATAACAAAGATATGCAGGAAATGACTAACCCATTCTGGGATGGGCCAGCATAAGTGGAGGTAACGGAGTGCCCCTAAATCTATTTTTAGTCTTGTCTTTCTTCCTTGGAGAAACTGGCATTTCCAGGTCTGTATGGAAATGCCTGGTGTCCGTTAATAGTTTGAAACTTTCATTGCACTTCACTTGGACACAGATGGGGAGGAAACTTTCTTGCAGTACTGGTTACTCTGACTTTTGCAAACATATGTTAATATGAAGATAAGAATTGACATAATTCTCTTAGGCTACATCCATGCTGCAAGCTAGGGGTATGATTCCCCTGCTTGGGTACATATACTCTCACCAGCTCTCAGAGAGCTAGTGTGAGTATAAATAGTCATGTAGCTGTGGTATCATGGGTAGCAGCAGCAGAGGCATGGCATAGCCATATTTAGTGAATACTTAATAATATTCATTAAATATGGAATCATTGGAAATCATACTAATGGGGAAAACAAATAGAATGACTTATCCAGGCTGAATGTCATGTTTGCCAGTTTCTGATTCTAGCTGATTTCATATCTCTAATCATATCTCAAACCATACCGGAAGCCTCTGGAATAAACTTTAGAGTTTACCCTAGATGACACACACACATCCATTTGATTCTTTTAAAATACTGACCAGTGGCAGGGAAGTACAATGAAAATGGTAACTTCCTTGTTCTTTATGGTGTCTATCCTATGCAATTCACAGTCCTACTGCATTTTCTGATGCAGAAGCATTTCCAATGATCTGGTCTGTGAAGTGTTGTAAATGTGTCTGATTTCATTCTCACCCTCTTCTCCGCACACATAACTAGCAAGAAAAAGGGGCCAGATCGTCAACTGGTGTAAATGGGTGCAGCTCCATTGAAGTCATTATACACCAGCTGAAAATCTGGCCCACACTTCCTGTTACAGGCAGTGATTTGAATCAGACTTGTACAAAATGTGGTTTCTACCAGAGCACTGAATCAAACAAGTATAGTCTCTGTTTTCCCCTTGCAGTAATGTCATCACTGCTTATGTTTGACATGAACTTTATCTTAATGTATTTCAACTCTCAACTCTATGCATGTGCCTGTTCAGTTTTTATATCCTTTCCAGTAAGGAGTAAGTCAATTAAACTGTCTTCCTAAAACTTCACAGGAGTGAAGGCTTAAGAGCAATGCCCCAGAAAACAGATCACAACAGGAAACCTATTAAAAGATGTATCACTGATTTGGCTTTGTCCTCCAAATGCAAAGAAATTCAGGATTAAATGTGTCTGATCCTAAATTGTATGTGTTGTGCTTTCATATTGCTGGGGCTCTCAAAATAGTCTTTCAAAAGAATGAGGTGCTGTGGAATATCTGCCTGGATTCTGATTGCATTGGTTTGTTTTAGCTTTGTGAAACTCCAACTATAGTAAGATATTTCCTAGAAGTGGAAAATTAATAGCCCCTCATATTGTAATCAATGTTTTCCCAAAGCACACTAGTGATTTTAAACCATTAAATTAATTTTTTTAAAATTAAATTAAATTTTTTAAATTCATTCAAATAGTTAAGCCCAGAGTCACATGGAGTTACTCAAATGATCTTTACTAAATACAGTGGGATCTCACTTAAATTGGTGTAATTCAGACACTACCCTACTGCAGCCAATGGGGTTATAATGGCATAAAACTTTTGTAAGACAGAGAAAAACTGACAATGAAATTGCATGACAAAACAGTGCAGTGCTGACACATGGCTATAAAATTACAGTTCATATGTTAGCCTTTCCAACATTCGAGACAATAGCCATTGTCCTTCCTCTAGCAAAGTCCTTTATTGATATCCTCATGGTAAAATAAAAAAATCCATTTTATACTGAATATTGTACACTTTTAATGGCACGTCTGTAGCCCCCAAATAAACAGATGTGTAGTTTACACCTGGTCATAAGTCTAACAAGAGAGACTTGTGATTTATGGGAGGCACTATTTACCTGTTCTCCTAATACAAGAACAAGGGGGCATGCAATAAATACTATCATTTTCATGAATCATTTGTGTTGGTGTGTTCCATCCCAGTAAATCTACCTAACTAGCAAGAGGGCTGCTCTCAGGGCCTGAGTCCAGAAATGAAGCCTGACAGTATGTGGCCTGAAAGCTACAAAATAATGATTGATACCAGGACTGGTGTTTTCATCTGCTGAGTTTTCCACCGTAATCTCCAGAGTTAGGGGATCAAAGAGTGTAGGCTCTTCTATTCTGACTCATCTGTCTCCTTATCTTCCCACCCTGTCCTTCAAAATTGTGGTGTTTGTTGTTCAGAATGTAGTTTCCAAATTCACGCTTAGAGTGGGCATCTTTGGTGGGGAGGGGTGTTGTGGCTCAGGTGCTGCCTCTCCTCCCCTCCACCATGTGGCCTTGCAGGAAAACTGAAGAGAGGAGCCAGCATAAGGCTACAGCTTCTAGGGACAGAATCAGCAAAGCAGGGACTGCTGCACTGTGTGGTTTTATGTAAAATGGGACCCAATCTGAGTCACTTCTCCTCCTCCCAGTGCTCTGGGGGCTCTAGGAGCCACTGCATCCTCCTCTCCCCACCGCCTTGTAGCCCTGGGGAAGAACTGCAGAGAAGAGCCAGACAGGGACTCTATTCGCTAGGAGCAGCTGAGCAGGGACTTTGTCCACCTTTGGACACCTCAGCCATTATTGTAAAATGTTCTCTGACAGTCTCTGCCTGCGCTAATTGGTTGTTTGCACCAACCATCCACCTTCCTCACAGTCTCTTCACCTCAGCTTCACACCACACCTGCCCTCCCTTCCTTCCTTCTCCCTAGCCCTGTCCCCCTGCCCTGCCTTCCCTTCACTTTTCATTTAGCCAACACGCTCCTAAGCAAATCACCCCACCCAAAACATGAAAAAAGTGGCACTAACATACAGTTTGCTGCCATCACATTGTTCACTCGGGTGATGTGTTCTGCCCCTTCCCCCACCCTGTATCTGTCTTGTCTGTTGAGACTGTAAGCTCCTTGGGACAGGGACCAGCTACTGCTCTGTATTTGTCCAGTGCCTAGCACACTGGAGCCCCATCCTTCATTGGCCTTTGGCACTACCACAATAAACAGGGCTAATAATAGTAGTAAGAACTCCGACAATGACACAGAAATGGATGAAAGGTTTTCTTAAAGTCTCGTACGTGTCCTACTCATTTCAACCATAGTCCATTTAAAAGAGATGCATGCAAAGTGGTTTCCAACATAACTAATTCATATTATATAAGGGTACCAGCCATCATAGCCAGCCCTGGGAATTAAGGGCAGAGGGCCAGCAGGCAGGGCCAGATTAACTTTTTGTGGGCCCAGCACCAAACATATTTGTGGGCCCCCATGGGGCAAGGTGCAAGGGGGTGGGATGGTTAGTCTCCAGAGTGAAGGGTGGGCTGGGGGTAATGAGGCACAGCGCAGCGGGAGCAGCCCTGCTCTGTGCAGCCCAGCAGGAGGGCACTGTTAACAAACCTGCAGCTGCCAGACGCACACTGGCCTGCCCAGCCCTGTGCTGCCAGCATCCCCTTTCCCCTTGAGAGCGGGCCTGCACTGCACCGCCCCCCTGCCCAGCGCCCCACCCTTATGCCCAGCGCCCCCTCACCCAGAGACCTCCACCACAGATCTCTTTGCCCAGCCCTCCCACTGGCCTCCCCTGCTGGCCTCCCACCACAACTGCACAGCAGCCTGCACACCACGCCACACCACACCAGCGCCTGCCACCCATAGACCTCCCCACTGCCCACCACCTTCCTCACAGTCCCACCATCACAGCTGCACAGCACCCCATATTCCTGAGGGGATTCTGTACCAAAAAATTAAAAATTCTGTGCACAATATTTTAAAATTCTGCAAATTTTATTTGTCAATAAATGTGGAGGCTCCAACATGGCAGTGGGGAGCACAGACCACTGGTTGCATGGAGGTGGGAGATCACCCTGTAGCCTCCCCCCGACCCCACCCTGGGACAGGGACTTGGCAGTGAGGCTGCACCTGACCCTGGCACAGTGCAAGGGCCAGGCCTGCCCCCCTGTGCCAGGTGCACCAGGTGTGGGTGAGCAGGCTCAGCCCAGCAGCAGGATCCAAGTGCAGAGGGACTTAGTGTGGGGGATCCAGGTGGGAGTAAGAGAGCTCTCTGTGGGTCAATCTGGGTGCGGGCTGCTCAGTGGGAGACCTGGATGCACAGAAGCTCATTGGGGGGGTTCCAGGTGCAGGGGCAATGGGACTCTGCAGGGGATCCAGGTGAAGGTGTTTGGGGCTCAGCAGGGGAGGTCTAGGTTCAGGTGGTTGGGGCTCAATGGGGAGGGTGTCTGGGGGGCGCATCAGGGTGGTACAGATGCAGGGGAAGTGGGGCTTGTCAGGGTGAGGGTTTGATGGGCCTGCTTAACAGAGGAGCCCCAGTTTCTGCCAAGGGGATGCTGCATGCTGGGCTCCAGCTTGTCCCCTCTTCCCCCATCCCATGCCCCTTCTCCACCGCTCCATCACCTCTCCACCCCACCCCCTTCTTTCCCCTGCCTCTTTCCCCCAACCTCCACTTCCCCTACCCCCTTCTCTTCCCCATCCCATGCCCCTTCCCCACTGCTCCATCTCCTCCCCAGGCTTGGGGGGCAGATGGAAAACTGCCCCCGAGAACTCACCAGCGGAGCGGGTTGGGACCGGGTCACTCCACGTCCTGCCAGCTGAGGAGTGCAGAGTGGCCCGACCCCTGCTGCAATCCCCCAGGACACATAGCTCAGGGGCGGGAGCTTGGGGGGGACAGGGCAGAGTGGGGGCAGGGGCAGCTTTCCTGGCCAGCTCATGGCACCATGGTAAATCCGGTACTGCCAGCAGGACTGGCCACAACCCCAGATGGCATCACTGTGACCACTTGCTAATGGCATCCTTTCTTTACCCGGAGGTTTGATTTCAGTCCATCCCAGTGCTTCTAATACATGCTGGGATTGGTCAGTGGGTTGCACTGGGCAGAAGCTGACCTTCCCGTGCTCTGTTCTCCTGTCTTTGCAAAAATTCACTGCATGTTTTGTAGGAGGCTTGGCAATGGCCCTGTGCTGTAGTTTGGATGGGGCTGCAGGCCTTGATCACTCCATAGGTTAAGAGGATGCTTGGGAGGTGAGCATCAGGAGAGGGACATCAGTGGCAGCTCAGAATGGCTGTTGCCTTCCCCCCCCCCCACTACTGCCAGGGCAGGGGCCCGTAGGGCTTAAGCTTGCCTGAACTTAAAGGTTTAATCAAGTTGCAGCCATTTGGTCATAAGATTCCAAATTTGTTTCTCTCATCAGCACCTTGCTATTTGCAAGAACTTCACTGCACATAAAATACAATATGGTTCCAAACTGGAAATGTAAGAGCCAGCATTTTCTCTTTGCTTTTCTCTTCAGGCATGGATGGTTCAGAGGCAGTTCACTTGTCTGTGCAGTACCGAAGGCCAGTGAGAATACAGCAGGAATATTTCTAGCACAGTCTAACAGAATTTTCATCCATCAAGAATCAAGGGACATCAGTGATGCTCTGCCGGCTGCTTATCCTGAAGGTAATTCTGAAATACAATCTTTCTGCAATGTTGCTTTTATTATAACCTCAATCTTGGCAGTCTGGAAGTTACTTAATTTGATATACATATCACATTCCCCCCACCCTCCAAAGCCCTCTCCCAATTTTTATTATTTACTATTATGTTATGCTAATGGAGTAACTGATCATAGTAGAAGGCTGTTATCTTCTGTGTGGACCAGGCACTGGAGGGGGATGGAAACACACACTTTGTCAGTGGGTTTTACAGCTATTTGCTATACAGCAAGTGAATGTTGATACTCAGGAAGAGTGAGTTCATCTCTAGTTCAGTAGAGAAGCATGCTCTAGTGATTCCACGCTCTTCAGCTCTTCCCCGCAACTTCTCCCTGTGCCTTTCTGTTCCCACCTCCTGTCCACTGCTCCTGCCCCTGTACATCCCCCTGTCCATAGCTATTCTCCCCAGGGGCAGCTCCAGGCACCAGCACACCAAGCACGTGCCTGGGGCAACAAGCCACAGGGGGTGCTCTGCCGGTTGCCGCGAGGCTGGCAGGCAGGCTGCCTTCAGCGGCATGCCTGCGGAGAGTCCGCTGATCCCGCGGCTTCGGCAGACCTCCCGCAGGCGTGCCGCCGAACCCGCGGGACCAGGGACCACCTGCAGGCAAGCCGCCGAAGGCAGCCTGCCTGCCGTGCTTGGGGCGGCAAAATGTCTAGAGCCGCCCCTGATTCTCCCCCATTCCTCCCCTACTCCTCTTCTTCCCTCCTTCCCTCCCTTTGATTCTGCCCCTGCTCATGATTTCCCATCGCTGACTTCTATCCTTCTCCCTTCCTCCCAGTTCCTTGTCCTACCTCCCTTCACCTCCTAGTACATATTCTGCCTGTCCCAGACCATTGCCTGCATCTCTTTCCCCTCCATCAACCCTCTACATTCAAATCAGGCTGCCTCCTCTCTTCCATGCTGCCTGGGAGCCAGCAGATAGAGAAAGAACAGTACAGGAGAATCTCTCTTCTCTCAATTTGGGTGCCTGGTGCCAAAGGAGCAATTTCAGGAAAAGTCCTGCTCAGGCCTTGCAGTCCTGGGCTGGAGCATGCCCAGTCTCTCTGTGGGGATGGATGGTGCATGCACATTCTTGTTGGCATGTAGGAGTTGTGAGGAATTTAACATGCTCAGTGCAGATGGACTCTTCCGAGAATTTAGCTGCCAAATTCTTCCAAGTCTCTACTTGTGTGAACTGACATATTTCAGAGCCTTATAACTTGGCCAAATTTTAGCAAATTTTCACAGGAACAGAAAATTATCCCTTATTCCAGGTCAATGCCCTTGCCACATTTTTAGCCCTTGCTCTAAAGGTTAGAGATGCTAGAGCATCTCAATGAAACTGTTGTCCAATTTTTTTAACATGGGCAAAACAATATATTTTCCTCTACCTTGTTTTTGGAAATAACTGAACCATTTTCGCTGAAACTTTCCAGAAAGATTCAGCCGGAGGTGGGGACCTGGAATGGAAATTTTCAGCCTGAATGGTTTAAGTTTTGCAGTTATAAGCAATTGAAAATAGGGTCTTAAAATGGAAAGTGTTGAGCAACCTTAACTACAGATGTTGCTACCTCTGCTACCCATCTCACATTAAAGTGGTTATGCTAATGGGAACTTGTGAGGCCAGAATCTGCCTTTCATAGCGCTACTTGCATATTAAAATACTACCTGATGTGAGCAAAAGGGATTGTCAGCAGCACTCTAGTCTGACTGTCTGGAATTTAAATCAAGTCTAATTTTGCTGGAGACACATTGACATTACCCTTTCTAATACTTAATTTTGGGGGCAAATAAACATTTAGCGAGTAGTATGCTGAGTGTGTTTAGTCCTTTTGAAAAATATTCTTTCATACCAACCTTGACAGGAAATAGGTCAACAGGAAAATTAATAAGTTACACTTGCAAAAATGCATTAAAAGATGTGGACATGTACAAATGTAACCTTCATATATAAGATCTTCCGACACATTCAAAGATAGAAAATATTTCTGTTTTGTGTTTTTTTTTAATTAAATGAAGCTTTCCAGTTGTTTACATGTACACTCAGATTGCTACACAGCAATTACTGTTTCATGTAACCTGGAATACTATGTGAGGAATGTGTGCTATAGCTAAAATAGCCAAATCCTCAAATAGTTTTATGTGCTAACTGCAGGTTGAACCACAGATAGAACAGCATGCTCCTTTTTAGATTAGATCATTCCAATAGAGTTTGTTTGTTCCAGAGTTTGTTAATGGAACCTTTTAAATGAGGATTAATATAGCTAAAATTGACAAATCCTTGTTCAAAGACATTAAGTGCCGGGTACCCTTCAGAAAATCAAAATCTGCAGCTTATGTTAATATGGTATTTGTAAAAGTCATCACCATGGTTTCAAAGTTAGAAGCCCACTAAATCCCTAAAACTTCTGTAATTGAAAAGTCAGACTCACAAACAAGCAATTCTTGTTCTTTTTCTCTGCTTTTCTAAATAATAGAAAATAAAGGTCTCCAGGGAGATACAATTTCAGTAACAGCAATTTAACAATTTTTTTTAACTGCTTTGAGTATGGAAGTGCTGAAATGTTAGTAAATATTGGCTTCTCCAAAAAAGAAATGTCACTGGAGTCTGATCTACGCTAAACATTCAAATACCAGATCTCTAAAGATAAGCAAAGAAAAATGGTTTAAGAGAAAAATATTAGGGTAGCTGTGATGGTGAGATACTTTTAAAAATTGGTTTTACACATCAGTTCTCAGTCATAAAGACTCTGAGCTGACAGCTTTCAAACTGTAGATAGCTGAAGACAACTCTCTCGGCTCCTACCTATTTTGAAAATTCTACTCCTATATCCCAGTGTCACATTCATGCTCTGTTGTGTCTGCCAGACATTTTCCCCATTTTCCAAACATCTTCAAGATTTCCATGTTTGTCTAAAAATAGCTGTCAGAAATACCTTGGTATTTGGGTCATAGAACGCTCAAATTCATTGAATGTTCATAAATATTTTAAGAGATGACAGAGAGAACACTTTAAGACCCTATTGCATTTATAGTCAAGAAAATTACTATGTAAAAATGTGCCTTCTTAACATGCCTACAGATCTGCTTCCTGCGTACATTCAGCCTCATCTGCTTATGTTACTGACAAATGTAGTTATAGGTCCTGATTCAGGAAAGCACTTATGCATGTGCTTAAAAGCCATTGAAAACAATTATTGTACACCGTTTGAGCAGGCATAAGAAATCATACCCCCATAGTGCTCATTGCTGCTCCTTGTAGACAAGCCCTAAGTTTCTGTCACAGAAAGTTCTCAAGTGGTGGTGATTTGTAAGCCAGAAAAAAAAAAAGGTACTCAACTTTTGATCCCAGGATGAGTTTCTTTCCATTTGAGAACTGAACAAATATGGTCTGGAATCAATGAGAGGCAAAATGGAAAGCCCACACTGAAATCCCTTTGCAAAGTATAATCACACTTTTGAGAGGTTTCTTGTCTGTTTCATTCTATTTCATCCTCTTTTCCCAGCTGTCCTCCAGTAAGTTTCTCCTCTCTCCTCTTTGGATAAATGCCTATGCTCATGCTGTTTGATAGTGACATGACTAAATTCTGCTCACTCTTCATGATCAGTCTGTAAACGTTTGGTTGAACTTTGCTTGTAACATCCCACAAGCAGGAGAAAAATTGGGGATGTTTAAAAATGTAACTATCTAGAGCAAAGAGAACAAAATTACATTCCTAAGAATGTGAGTTGCAGACTTCCGGGTGTCTTTGCCAGAATGACACCTCAAGGACCATAAAAATATTGAATCTTGGCATGCTAAATGTAACAGTAAGCTGTGGAATGAGATGCCTTGGTCACCTGACAAAGGTCACAGTTACAAAGATTAATCCCCTTGTCACGTGACACGGGTTAAAATCTTTTGTAACTCTGACTCACATCAGGTAGTGGTGGCCAAGAAATAAAGTTCAGTCTGTTATCAGCACACCTGAGTATCGTATCTTTATTTTTTAAAAAGGGTTTTAACTTTTTTCGTCTTTTGGGATTTTATGTATGTTTTAGATTTCTAAAAAATCTTCCTGTCTGTAAATTTAACCATGTGCATAAGTGTTTGCAGGAGTGCCTTTAAGAAAACATCCTTGTTTGGGGGCTGAGGGGGGAGACACGACTTCTCACAACTATAAGCTCAGAAATCCTTTCAGTATCAGTCATATGTTACCAGACACACTTTCTCCATTTCCCCACAACCCTGACAAGAGAAAAAAACAAACTTTAGTTATTTGATTACACTGTAGGTTATATAGGGATGGAATTAAACTTGTGGGCAACTTGTTTTTCACATAACTTTAAGTATGATGGTCTTGCTTTAAAAGCTTTCAAATATGTAAGCAGATATCCTTTTTATATGTGCTGGCATAAAATCAAAACAATGTGTATTGTATATATAGCACTGTTTATATTTCTGTGTTCAGTACAAATTCCTATACAATTTGACAGTCATAATTGTAGAAAATATTAGATTTTTTTTTTTTGCTTGATTTAAAGGTGAATTGCAAAGCAAAAAAAGAGTTTGGGAAAAAAACTCTGCCATGGTGTTGGGCTGCTCTCCCACCCTCCATGGGTTTTGAGAGTACCTCAATAATATAGTTAGTAGCTGAAGAGAGGCATTGTAGTGATAGGAGCAAGAGCTCTCCTATTCAGGCAAAGTTAACAGGTTTCACCCATTGGCTGGAGCAATTTGGCAGCTGGTGACCTAGATACATAAGATTTGCATTGCACATTAAAATCAGTGTGCATGACAGCAATGACTTTAATATCTGCCATAGTTCACATCATTCTTTGACTCTTCTTATTAAAAGAAAACGAAAGGGGAAAAATACCACTTACAACCATATTAACATCAATGGTGATTTTGAATTTGTACAATCTAAGTTTCTTTTAAAACAAATACTTATATGTAACATGCTTGCTGATGGTGTCTCCCAGAGCTGTGCTAAAATATGAATTGTATGGAGTTATCTTGTTAGTACGCAGAGAGGAATAAAATGTGCTTGCAGTTTAAAAGCTTCCCATGGGCATACTGCTTTGAAATTTGAATTCTGTGGGCAGCACTACATTTATAAAGATTTTTCCAGTTAGTCTGTGACAGAGGTTTGTGCATGTATGTTCAACAGTTCTTTCAAAATCACTTCTGTGGTGTAACGTCAATAAACCTATGGTCCCCTTACACGCCGAAATGTCACAAAATGAAAGGTTCCTGGTATACAGTAAAACAGTACTGTTCTGTAAAGGGTTAACTTAAAAATAGCCCAAGTAGTTTTAATAAAATGCCACAGTGTCTCCAATTAGGCCTCAGTCCTGCAATTGACAGAGCATGGGCAGCCATACTGAAGTCAGTGGGGCTCTGCCTACCTGGAGCTGTGTGCCAGCATGTTCAACTGCAGAACTGGGTCCCTATATTGTAAATTCTTGCTAAGCATTTTTAAATACAACTCAATTGGCCAGATCCCCGATTGCTGTACATTGGCGTTGCTCCATTGACTTCAGTGGAACTATAACAATATACTTCAGCTGAGCATCTGGCCTACTCTATTTGTTCTTTTCAGTCAGCAATAGCAAAAGACATGTAGGTAGTCAATACAAGTCACTTTTCCCACTCAGACACCTGACTGGCTTCATGTCAAGAGATTCTTCAGTTTTCCCTTGAAATAAGTATCTGGGCATATAAACAGATTGCTGCTTACTATAAGTTTCCTTTACATCATGGAACTCCATTTGCCTGGGTTAAGTAGCAACAGTTCAGAGTAGTTCAATCCAATCTCTTCAGAGAATGAGTAGGAGCTTGCAGTGGATGGACACTACAACAATTTTCTCTCTACTTGAATTGTTTAAATTATGTGTTAAATAACTTGATCTGTACTCAGCAGAATTCATACGCCAAAGCCAAATAAGTTCAGGATAATAAGAAATATCTAAATGCAAATAAAATTTAGGAAACATTTTGCTTTCTTGCAACTTGACACTTTGCCCTAGTTTGAAATAAATTGGGCCATTTTTTCCAGTTAATTAATCTGTATAATACTGTCAACAGGGACAGAAAATAGTTTTGTCCAGCGAAGTGATGATCAGACAAAATATTTAACAATGTGTAAGTTTATGGTGAATGCAACATGCCTTATTACCAATTAAGTAGGTATAATTGTATTAAGAAATATGACTCTGCAAAGACATGGTAAAAAATCAATTGTCCAGTCCAAGAGTTTAATAAGAGGTTACTTTCTGCATAAAATCCTAGCTTATTCCAAATTTCACATCCAAACAAATAAATAAAAGGGAAATGCTTATAGAAGCATGATTTATAAAGAAGTGCAAGGGAAATGAGGGAAGGGCATTACATATTCCCATTTCACCAAGTCATTTGTTTCATTGCCAAAACACAAAAATACTAAGTTGCCTAAACCAGTTTCTCTCGCCCGCTAAATTAACTGAGTAAGTAGGGCAGAAAAACAATCTGAATGTTAGTGTCCTTAAAATAGTGAGCACTGAAGATTTATTTTTCATTGAAAATGATCAAATGTTCAATATGTACTAGGAAACTTAATTTGAAATATGTAGATGTCACCTGGAAGCTGAACATTCTAAGTCACAGAGCAATTTCTATAGCAGTTGGAACCTAATTGTATCATATGATACTATGGAACTTTTCTAAGGATATGTCCATAATCTTACTCCTGTTTAAAACTTTCCCTAGAATGGGATATAGCCATGTGTGATGGGGAAGCAGGGGTTAAAGAACTGTTCTTGGCCCAAGAGGCCACACCCTCTCACCCCGTCTGGGCATGCTCCCAACAGATGGATCATTCAAAAGGGAGAAGCTCACTTCAGTCTGGGCTGATGGAGGAGAAGAGTGGTTGTGTGTAACGGCCTCCTTCCAGGAAGCTTCTGGGACTCCAAGCCGACAGGGTAGATCCTCCTAGCTACATTACAGGAAGTCAGCTGGCTGTGGGATCTGTTGCCAGCAAAGGAGCTGCCGGAGACAAAGCAGAAAGGATACAAGAGACACCCCACATCCAACCCTGGAGATGATACCAGAGTGAAAGGGACAAGGTTAGGAAGCGACGCACGGGGGGGGGGGGATGTGCTTGGGGGTATTGCGACCTGACCCCTAAGTCAGGGTACCATGTTTCAAAGGGCCCTGGGTCAGAATCTGGTGGAGTAGGGTGGGCCCAGGTTCCCCTACCCTCCCCATTCTTGCCGGTAGGTGACTGATAGTGCCACTAGGCCCCTTTGAATGCTCACCAGCAGGCATTACACCCCGGAGTATCGCCATTAGGTGATACTGCTGGCCCGGGACACCTAGAGAACCCCCGACACCACTGTGCCATTGATGACCATACTCCCAGTAATGCACAATGACGTAGTACCTCATCACAAGAAACAGTCATGGTTTCTTCATGAGTTGGCATTAATCCAAAATAGCGCTTGGACACAATCTACTATTGCATTTTGGAGTTTAAAAACCTTGTATGAATAACAATTTGGGGGAAAAAATACACAGCAACAATTTACTTGACTTTTCTCTCTGTGGTTCATTCACATAGTTGGCTAAAGCAGTGTTCTGTGGTCTCTTTAACATTACACACTGGGCGTTTCATTGGAGCCAAAGCCAGCTATTTACAGCAGTGTGTTTGAGACATGAAAGAAAGAAAATTTTATATGTGGTAATTTTGCTATAGTCCCCTCTTAATCTGAGTATTGAGGAATTCAAAACACTCTCAACAAGTTACTGGAATTTGATATGTTACTTTCTTTGCAGATCATTTATCAAACTGCTAATAAATATTTGTGATTTTTTAAAATATACTTTAAAAAAAGAAACTAAATTGTTTTTTACACTGCTGACTGGGAGAAAGGTTGCCTCTGACTTTCCAATATAGTTTTGAAAATCCTTGTAGATACTTTTTCTGTCAGTACAGTCTACCTTGCTATTTCCCACATTATTCTCATCCTGGGTTCCAGGTTCCTTTTTCTTGAAGTTCAATAACTTGCTATTTATTTAAATGGAAGATAGAGGAGAGACAAGGTGGGTGAGGTAATATCCTTTATTGGACATTCTTCTTGAAGAAGAGCTCTGTGTAAACTCAAAAGCTCATCTCTCTCACCAACAGAAGTTGGTCTAATAAAAGATATTACTTCACCCGCCTTGTCTCTCCAATATCCTGTGACCAACCTGGCTACAAAAACACTGCATAAAAATGAAAGATAGTTAGTTTTTAGCTAAGCCCTGGTCTTCGGAGTCATGAGGGAACTATCATTTTGCTAAGGAAGCCCTTACTGAATCACTAGAATGCCCCATGGCTCCTTTTTCTACAAGTTTTCTTTTTTCTGGTGCCAGTGTCTTCAGCCAACGGAATGAAAGCACTTCAGGCCCTAGGGGCTTGA
The DNA here is from genome assembly GCF_020497125.1 of Mauremys mutica. Classification (NCBI taxonomy): domain Eukaryota; kingdom Metazoa; phylum Chordata; order Testudines; family Geoemydidae; genus Mauremys; species Mauremys mutica. Next base: position 68,800,780 of record NC_059080.1, on the reverse strand, counting down.
TCCTCTCTCACGTGGTTTTGGGTGATCATGGAAGGTTATGGACCAAGTTGAGATTCCCCCCGCCCCTTCAGATCCATTCTGGAGAGATGTTACCACTTTATAGAATGTCTTGGATACCAAAGTCTAGTGATTACCTAAACAAGAATATACCCTAGACTATCCATACACTGCAATTAGAAGAGACCAAGTGTGAGATTTTCAAAGGCACATTAATTTCAAAAATCTCCATTTGTGCCTTTGGATATCTCGCCTATCCCTCTTCTGATAATAATTTAATGTTCAAGCCTCTATGTGAACATTGTCTCTCTATTGTCTGATCTCTAGTCACTTGTTCTAGCTGTCAACTGTATTGTTTAATTTTTTCTACAGTGCCCAAATCACTGGATGGGCATTTTGTGAACATAACTTAATGCATCTTGGCAGACTTCACTTCCAATGTTGCAGTGTGACACACTGTGTTAGACTACAGGATTTTCCTCTTGACTATTTTAATATATTTGTCCAGCATAAGATCAGGTTTGTTCTTTGTTGTTCATGTTTTGCACTGAGAGTGTCCAGTTCTCTGCCTCCTCAAGGATTATGAAATGCCTCTTTAAACAGTTATTTTAAATGAGATACTTTTGCTTGAAGATTGCAGTTAGAAAGATGGCATCATCATCCCATTTGGCTGCTTGAAACCTACATCTTGTGGTTCCCCCCACTCTCCACACACACACCCTTTTTTTTTTCAAGTTACAGCCTCTGGCTTAAGGTACTCTTTGACAATAGCTTCTGTGAATCACTTTGGAGAAAAGAACTACTTACCTATAACTGATTTTTTCTGAAGTTGATTGATTCCTTACCTACTCACTTTCTGTGAGGAATCAGAGATACATGTGTCTGCCCCTTAATGCTGACAAACCCTAGGGGCTGCTACACTCTTTCAGAAGGATCATGATGTACCTCTTTCATGTGTTTGAGGAAAGAGTGGTCATGAGCCCAAATTGTAAAGGTACTTGAGTTTTGGTCAGTCATTTGCTGGAGTACAGGCCCAAGGATGTGGCTCCGTATAAGGTATGGGCCTGATCCAAAGCCCACATAAATCAATAGGAAAACTCCCACTGACCTCAGTATGCTTTGGATCAGGTCCTAAATCCTTACTGGACAATTAAAGGTAAGCCATTTTCTCTCTCTGCAGGCAGTGTCCACCTTTATCCAGTTCTTAATATCTTCACCACACAAAGCTTTTTTTTTGTCAACTCTTAAAGTATCACCATCCAAAGACATCTATTACTAAGGCTTCTAGGTTTTTTTAAAAAAATCTACAGTTGTCAGAATGAGAGTAGACACAGGGAGTGTGAGCTGGAGCTCAGTAATAAGGTATTTTATGTTTAATCAGTTTGTTTGCCTTTACATTTTTGTGAAGCTGTGTCTTCATTTTTAAAAGTGGAAAATCTGGGGGTGGTTCTTTCCATTCCTTCCCCCTTGCAAGTCCTGGGTCTAGTTAAATCCACAAAAATGCAGGGAGAAATTGCTTAATACCACTAAATACTGTCTTATTCACCTAACCTTAGCTAAATATAACTATTCTCTGATTTTTGGGAAGCTGCCTTTTAAAATATTCATTAGATCTAAAATACACCTCGTTTATTGCAATATCAGTGTTCTTACAGTGTAATTTTTAAGACCTCAGGCACAGTAAGTTTCTTGGAGTCCTCAGGCTAAGATAATTCAGTAAGCTATACATGAGCTATCGCAGACTGTGCCATACATTAGTACTATGGTATATATCTCACTCACACCCTGCTTTGTGAAGCTTGAGTGGGAGCTAAATTCTTAATTCAAACACTCCTTTTGCAAGCTGTGTAAAATACACTCCCGTGCAGTGGGCCAGCATGATGCCAAAGCTTCACTCATTTTGTATCTCTAATGTTCATATTTTACTTTGTCCTTGAATTCATTAGCCCCAAATTCAGTTTGTCAAAATGCCCGCCATGCATTTTGCAATATCTCCTTGCTTGTTGTAACAGTTACTTCTCTAATTCTGTGCTGTTTCTCTCCAGCCTTGCATGGTGCGAAGGAAAAATTGCTTAATACAGTCTAAAACAAATGCTCACAAGAAGCAGCTTCCTAGGTTATTTTAAAGCCTAGGCAATTGTTATTTTACTTGTAAATTAAGATAATTAAATTATTTTTAACTTATGAAAACAGCTCTGAAAAAATGCAATAAAAAAACCTAAATGTAATTGTTTGGAAACTTCTTTTAAGATGCACTAATCTGGTGATAAGTGTCTTAGAAAAGAAGATTAATTCTCATTAACTCATACTTAATTTGTAAATTTACTATTAGCAAATGCTCATCTAACTTAGCCAAACAACTATTTCTATGCTTTTTCTCAAATTCAAGTGAGCATTTCATACTGTTCAGAAATTGGCAACAGTTCCATTCTTTTTCACTTCAACGTCAAACTGATTCATAGCTTTCTCTGGCCTTATTCTTCAACACAAATTAATTCAACCTTTGTAAAGAGTTAATTGTGTTAATTGGCCCCCTGGAAGGCTATAATACCATGAACATGCTTAATATAAAATTCATTCTAGAATTATTCATTCACTTTAACTTGAATAAAACAAATGTTAAATTCCAAATTCATTACATAAGGCAATTGTTTGTTATCCCTGTGCTGTGAAAATTGTGTCTTGCCACAATCTTTTCAATCATCTTGATCACAAAGAGAAAATTTGACACAGGATGACATTGGGCCAGCCAGATTAACACCAGCACTCTTGAGCTGATGGTGTCAAATTTGCAGATGCAAGACAAACCCAAGAAAGAAACCAACAGGACTCCACTGGCCAGCACATACAGTCCCAGGCTAAAACCCCTCCAACGCATCATCAGGGATCTACAACCTATCCTGGACAATGATCCCTCACTTTCACAGGCCTTGGGTGGCAGGCCAGTCCTCGCTCACAGACAACCTGCCAACCTGAAGCATATTCTCACCAGTAACTGCCCACCGCACCATAGTAACTCTAACTCAGGAACCAATCCATGCAACAAACCTCGATGCCAACTCTGCCCACATATCTACACCAGCGACACCATCACAGGACCTAACCAGATCAGCCACACCATCACCAGTTCATTCACCTGCACATCCACCAATGTAATATACGCCATCATATGCCAGCAATGCCCCTCTGCTATGTACATTGGCAAAACTGGACATTCCTTATGGAAAAGGATAAATGGACACAAATCAGATATTAGGAATGGCAATATACAAAAACCTGTAGGAGAACACTTCAATCTCCCTGGACTCACAATAGCAGATCTAAAGGTGGCCATCCTGCAGCAAAAAAACTTCAGGACCAGACTTCAAAGAGAAACTGCTGAGCTTCAGTTCATCTGCAAATTTGACACCATCAGCTCAGGATTAAACAAAGACTGTGAATGGCTTGCCAACTACAAAAGCAGTTTCTCCTCCCTTGGTTTTCACACCTCAGCTGCTAGAAGAGGGCCTCATCCTCCCTGATTGAACTAACCTTGTTATCTCTAGCCTGCTTCTTGCTTGCATATATATATCTGCCCCTGGAAATTTCCGCTACATGCATCCGACGAAGTGGGTATTCACCCACAAAAGCTAATGCTCCAATACGTCTGTTAGTCTATAAGGTGCCACAAGACTCTCGCCTGCTTTTACTAATTGAGTGCTCTGTCCTGGGAACAGAATTCTCCCCCAGATGCCTCTGGAAACATTGTATTAATTTCCCAGGACAAACCATCAAAGTAGTCCCTTTGCCTTAACAGAAAGTGTGTGTCCTACTTTCAAATCCAAGGAGGTAATAGTTATCCCACTTCCAATCACTAGACCAAGAGTGGGGCCAGCAATATGGCTTGAGCCAACAACTAACTAGGATAGCACAACGGCTGTACAATGACCATGAAATCCTGATTGGATTCAGAAAGCACATCATGAATGTTTGTCACCGGACACAGCACTGGCAATTCCAACACCAACATGATGAGAAATTCTTGTAGCTCATAGGAGGCAAATAGGAATGATCGTAGCACACCATCTTATTGCTATCCTGGAAAATGCAGGGGCTTTATCTCTTATCAAATTGTGAATTGTTACCTTATTGATAACCAACTTCACATTTATAAGGAAGCAATGAAAGTGTGCTAGTCACGTGACTTCCAATCATCCTGAGAGAAATTAGCAGCCGAAAGGATTCATGATTCCCCAGTGCAGCACAAAATATTTCATATAAATGCTGCAATTGTACACCAGCCTCATGCTAAGAAGTGAATCAACAGTACCAAGTGCTTTGGCACATGAGCTAATATACAACACTATTAAAGTAGTTATGTAGATAAACTTATAAATTGGCAGAGTGCATTCTCAGTTGATTTAAATACCATACAACAGAACCTACAAAGGTGAAAAATCTAACTTTCCTGATGCGATTGGTTGATGCTAAACAGGGTTATATTCAAGGCCACATTAATGCTAACAGAACACTCTCAGGCCTTGTCTACACTACAAGACTATTTCGAATCAACTTAGTTCGAATTTGTGGATTCGAATTATGAAGTCGAATTTGTGTATCCATACTAAATACACTAATTCGAATTTCTGAGTCAACATTCACGGGGCCAGCGTCGACTTTGGAAGCGGTGCACTGTGGGAAGCTATCCCACAGTTCCCGCAGTCCCCGCTGCCCATTGGAATGCTGGGTAGAGCCCCCAATGCCTGCTGGGGGAAAAAATGTGTCGAGGGTGGTTTTGGGTAACTGTCGTCATTGAACCGTCAATCACGCCCTCACTCCCTCCCTCCCTGAAAGCGCCTGCGGGCAATCTGTTCGTGCACTTTTCTGGTCAGTGACAGCGTGGACGCCACAGCACTGCAAGCATGGAGCCCGCTGCGATCCTCGCCGTTTTCTCCTCCTCGCACTTTATCGTCCACCTCTTCCACATTCAGCTGCTGAGAAATTGGGCTACTTTTCAATGGTTCTGCAAGCACTGGGGGACCATAGGGGACGTTTTACCAACATGAACGTCGGATGGCCGGGCAAGGTTCCTGATGCGTGTGTTCTCAGGAACTGTGGGCTGCTCAGACGCCTGCTGGAAGGTAGTTTCTTCCCGTACCACGAAATAACTGTTGTGGATGTGCATTTGCCTATAGTGATCCTCGGTGACCCAGCCTGCCCACTAATGCACTTGCTCATGAAGCCCTATACAGGTGCCTGGGACAGCGACAAGGAACTCTTCAAATACCAGCGAGCAGCGAGCAGCGTGACCTGTGACTGTTCAGTTTCTTTACAGAGAAGCTGAACCTGCCCCTGTTTCTTTACCCAGTTACTGTTGACTCTCCTCTTCGGTTCAATACCCCGTTCTCCCCGTTTCCCCCACTTCCAAGACACGTGTAAAAATAAAATACATGTCACACTGTTACTGGGGAGAGGTTTCTTTATTCATGACTTTTCGTTAAAGGGTTGAAACTGGAACGCAGACTGTGGTGGGTAGGGTGTGCGCTGATGTAAAGACCGCCTCTAAACTCAAGGAATGACAGGCTCCTGCTCCTACAGCGGTCCGCATTGCCGGACTGCTTGTTTCAACAGAGCCTGCCATCCCTCCTTTTTGGGATTCTGTGTGCGGGGGGCTATGTGGCCTTGTGGCGGAGGAGGACGGATACAGATTCCTCTGCTGCATGACTCAGCGGTCCAGGACAAGGACCGCTGTATAAGATCTGTAACCGCCCTCCCCCGCTAAAAAGTCACATCCCCACCGCCCACACAGAACCTGGAAACCACCTCCCATACCGACCACGGTGCCTACTGACTGCCCTGTGTGTGTGACCCGCTGCTGATCCGGCCCCCATGTCTGTACCCTGGGAAAGGTGCCTGTCCTATGCAATTAGCAATGCACTTCCCCACACACCCCATTCAAACACAGTCTTCAGTGAAAAAACATGACGGAAACAGTACTTAACAGCAAAGTATTTTTATTACTTAAGTACACAGTTATGGGATGGGACTGGGATTGGGACTTGTTTGAGTCCGGAAGGGAAGGACTTATGCAAACGTAGGGTATGAGAGCTTTTGGTTACTTGAGCACTCTGCTAGGGTGCAGTGACAGTATTCACGGCCCAGGGCGGGCATCCTCCTGGTTATTTAGGGTGAGGGGGGTATGTGACTTTGTGGCGGGGGAGGGCGGTTGCAGAGATACTGCCGGGGGCTCTGTCCTGCAGCGGTCCTGCAGAACATACACAAGTCGCCGGAGCGTGTCCGTTTGCTCCCTCACTAGTACAAGCATTGCTTGAGTCGCCTGCTTGTGTTCCTCACGCCACCTCTCCTCCCATTCGCTGTGTGAGCGCTGGTACAGAGAGACTTTCTCCCTCTACTGCCTCTGCTGGTCCGCCTCGGCTAGGTAGCAGCCCACACATTCATCGAAAATCGTGTCCCTTGTCTTTTTCTTTCGCCGCCTAATCTTCGCCAGCCTCTGCGAGGGGGATGCTGTGGAAGGTCTGGAGACAGTGGAAGCTGTGAGATGGGAAACAGTTAGTGAATTCCTTGCAAAGATACTTTTTTGCGAACAATTAACTGAGTCTAGGCTGTCTCTGTGAATTTTTTGTTGAGACCCCTGTGCCTGCTGTTGCACAAATCATTTGCGCGGTGGATTCTGGGTAAATGTCGCCAGTCATTCCTTCCTCCGGGAAAGCAACGGCAGACAATCATTTCGAGCACGTTTTCCATGAAATGCCCTGGCACACGCCATAGCGTGGCAACAATGGACCCTATTTTGCCTTTTGTGTATGTCACCGTATGTGTACTAGATGCCGCTGACAGAGGCGGACCAGCAGCGCTACACAGCAGCATGCTTTTGCTTTTGCATGACAGCAGCGATGGTTACCAGGCATACTCTACCGTCTACCATACCATGAACTGGTAAGAAGACGGTAATAAGATGGTCATGTTTACCTGTCCTTTTGCACTGCGCCATTTGGTGCTGTCATAAGTGCCCCTGGCCGATCAGCCAGGGGCGCAAAAGCAAAATTTGGGAATGACTCCCCGAGTCAATCCCTCCTTTTTGGGTATCTAAAAATAGAATCAGTCCTGCCTAGAATATGGGCAACTGTACTAGAGAACCACTGTATCATAGAACCAGAGAGCACAGCTGCTCTCTGGCCAATCATGCATAAATTTTGAGCTGAATGCTATTCACAGGGTGTGCTCCTGAAACAACCCCAGCTGTTCATTCCGTTCTTCCCCCAGCCTTCCTGGGTTCCAATACCATTGTCCCCCCACTTGTGTGATGAAGTAATATAGAATGCATGAATAAGACACAGGTAGTCGTTTGTGAGAAATGAGTGGAAGGAAGCCTCCAGCTGCAATGATAGTCCAGAGATGACATTAAGGGGTGTGGAGGAGGGAGCCAATCATCCCTCTGCTAGTCCAGGGGCAATTGAATCTTTTCTTTACAATGAAGGGTGGGGGCTGATGGAGCTCAGCCCCCTGTTGCAATGATGAGGACGGTTACCAGCCATACTGCACCATCTACCATGAAAAATTAGGACCAGGCGACCTTGATCGACCTGTCCCAAGCAAGTTGGTATGGTTACCAGTCCTTTTGCCCTGCCCCATGTGCCAATAGGCTGATGATGAGGACGGGTAGCAGTCCTATTGTACCATCAGCCACCCATGGCGGGGTGGGAGGAAGGATGTTGTTGTTGAGTGCTGCAGCAGCGCGTCTATCTGCAGCATTCAGTACAGATACGGTGACATGTAAAAGAGTCAACAGAGGATTGTTTTCCCTTTAACTTCTGGGGGTCGGGGGGGTGTGTGTAAATTGCCGAGCTATGCCCCGACCCACCGCGGACACTGTGTTTGACCCTAGAAGCATTTGGAGATCAGCCAAGAATGCAAATGCTTTTCGGAGACAGCAGGAACTGTGGGATACCTTGCGTCCTCGTTCCCCCCTCCCTCCATGAGCGTCCATTTGATTCTTTGGCTTTCCGTTACGCTCGTCACGCAGCTGCGTGCTGAGTCTGTGCTATGCCGTCTGTCCGGAGATTTTTTAAAAATACTTTGGACCAGGCGTAACATTACAGTAATTCCCCTACTTAGATGCAGGAGTCTCCGAGCGAGATAACCGTGAGGACGGGCACTGAAGGAGATAGAGAGCACATGCTGCGTGAAATCTAGCACGAGCCACGGACCTATGCAGCCGTGCTCTGGGAGGCAGTGCTCCCTGAATACTGCATGAAAGCCTCGCGCGGAAAAGTGTGCTATCACGGAGCACCCAATAAGGCAGCTCTCCCCAGGAACCTCCTGCTGATGCTTATTGATTAACGGCAGGAGAGCTTCGTGGAGATCTCCCAGGAGGATTTCTGTTCTATCACCATATATAGAGAGACCTCCTTTTCACACACTTCAGATTCCTGTTATATTAAGAATAAAAGTTAACATGGTTAAAGCACTTACCGACTGCTCCTACCCCTGATTCAGGATCCGGGTTCATGGCCGGGGAGGGTTGGTAGGGGATCTCCGTGACGGTGATGAAGAGATCCTGGCTGTCGGGGACACCAGCGTTGTAAGCGCTGTCACCTGCCTCGTCCTCCACAAACCCTTCCTCATCTTCCCCGTCCGTGAACATCGTCGAGGAACTGTCCGTCAACACTGTCCCATCATCAGAGTCCATGGTCACTGGTGGGGCAGTGGTGGCAGGCTCCGTAGCATCCGTTGGCCGCTTTGATTTTTTGGTAGGCTTGTCTGGGGTCCTTGATTTTCACGCGGCACTGCGTTGCATGACGGCTGTATCCTCTGTCTGTATCATGGCTTTGGAGACCTTCTCGTAGGTCTTTGCATTCCGTTTGTTGGAGCGCAGCTCCGAAAGCACAGACTACTCGCCCCCCACACCGATCAGATCGAAGAGTTCCCGGTCAGTCTAAGCCGGGTCCCTCTTTCTATTCAGAGATTACATGAACTCCTCTGCTGGAGAGCTCTGCATTGCTGCCGGTGCTGCTGAGCTCGCCCCGATGTCCAACCACAAAATGAGATTCTAACTGTCCAGAAAGGAAAAGGAATTCAAATTTTCCCGGGTCGTTTCCTGTGTGGCTGGTCAGAGCATCGAAGCTCGGACTGCTGTCCAGAGCGTCAACAGAGTGGTGCACTGTGGGATAGCTCCCGGAGCTACTAAGTTCGATTTCCATCCACACCTAGCCTAATTCGAACTAGCCATGTCGAATTTAGCGTTACTCCACCTGTCGGGGTGGAGTACCAAATTCGAACTAAAGAGCCCTCTAGTTCGAATTAAATGGCTTCCTGGTGTGGACGGTTGAGCGGTTAGTTCGAATTAACGCTGCTAAATTCGATTTAAAGTCCTAGTGTAGACCAGGCCTAAGTTCTACAGCTTTATGCAGAAAAGGTTATTTAAGCAGGAAAAAAAGCTTGCTCATTTGAAAACAAAAACAACCAAAAATCCTCAAACATTAGTTTTGCAGAAGGGATGCAAAATCCAGTTGGGCCTCTGTGATATTGATGTTTTATATTCAGTCAGAAAGGTTTAATCCCGACCACATATTTGCTGGAGGGTAGGAGGAATGGTTTGACAATCTTCTCTTTTATGCCAATGAAATAAATTTGATGCCTTCTAGAGTAAAATGAGAGCAAGCCTGACCACCAAGAAAAGCTCTGTTCTGCATCTAGGCCAAAAGAAAATGTATACACGGTATTTAGAATGTAAGGTCGTTTTGGTCTCATTTCATGAGTTTAATTTCTCATATCATCAATTCTATACATTTTTTGTAGACTGTACTTATAAAATGGGTAAAGCTTTCAGTAGTAAAATGTGGGTTCTGAGTTTCCCTCAGTTTTTCATATGCAAATGCTTAGCTGATCTAAAGACTCTTGGAAGTTTGTCTAATGAGGTCTTGTGTTTTGCACAAAGAAGTGCCCTGTTCAGAAGACTGAAAGCAAGAATTCTTGTCTTAGAAATAATAATGCTAGTGTCAAGGTATGCAACGGAAACTTGCCTCTGTTAGCTCTGATGTACATTCTGAATGCGTGTGTGTAGACTTGCACCATCAAAACTGACCTTTTGGTTTGTGGCAGGCATCAGGAGGCCACTGTTGCTTCTGATCTGGGAATTAACGTGCTGAGATAGCCTTTTAAACACAACTGTGCAAAAGAAAGGGTTCTCTCCTGGGTTTATGAAAAAGAAATCTTGTAATTATTGACTATAGCCAAGATAGTAAAAGTTTCTGGTTAATAGGGAGTGTTATGGAAATTTACTTTCCCTGACAAACTGTAAAAGGGTGGAACCTGGAATTAGTCTCCTTATGTTTTTTCCAAAATTACTACTTTGCATGCTTGTAAAAGATGTTCCTTTCAGAAGACAGTCCCAGTATTGCCTTAATGCAGGGACTGTAATTTCTTTGTCCAGTGCCTCATTCAAGAATGAGGCCATTGATCCAAGATGTCACTTCAGTCCACACACCCTTTACACAGTTGCTCTGTGAACCCATTCCACCATGTGCATTAAACAAGATAGTGAGAATAATAAAAGGCTTAGAGGTGAAAATTCTTGAATGGAATATCTCTGGGAGCAGAGATTGTGTTCCAATAACTTTATGTTGGTTTTGAACCACTGCAAGAGGCTGGTCATCCCTTTCAACAGACACTCGGGTACTCTGATGATGAGCGTAGTATAAATGCCTAGATATACAGCTTTCCAGCTAGTGCACTAATAGTACCAAGGAGTAATGGTGCATTTTTAGTGTTTCCTTTTGCAGTTTTTGCTGTCAGGTCGCAATGCTTTAGAACTAGGAGAACTCGTATCAGTAAACGGGCGTTAAGCCCCCAGCACCTATTAATTGATCCCCTAACTGTCCTTTGATGTTGTGCTGTTCCAAACCTTGCCATTAATAAGTGTAACATTATTCATTCATACACTGTTGGTGTGTTCCAGGCTGTACTGAGAGATAAAGACAGAATCCCTGCCCTGAGAATCCTATTATCTAAATAGACAATATAATGCAAATATTTTTTATACCTTTTCATTAGTTTATTTATGACAATGACAATAAAAAACATGGTGGCTCTTAACTTTCAAACTTGGATGCCCAAATTTAGGCATCCAGTGCGTGATCAGCACCCTGGATATTATGTAGTTGGCTGAGTTACCACTCCTTGCGAGTAAAGCATGTTAGTTAACGGGTGGAATCGGGGGGCTTTTTAAATACAGGTTCCCCTGCGTCTCAGATAGCATCAGGGAAGACAGCATTGAGGAAGGAGTGGTGGTCTCTTGCCGGAGAGTGACTCTGGGAGGCAGAATCTGTGTGGAGTGAGGTAGGGGTTGTTAGAGGCTCGAACTTTCACTATTAATGTATTGGAGGGATTCTCAGGATTTATCTCAGGCTGGAGAACCGATATGTATGCTAGTCGTTACTGCTCATAGTACAATCAACATGCTGGTTTCAAGAAAATCCTCCAGCTCCATCTATATGTATCCTACCATTTCTGCAGTGGGTACGTCCCTCCTGCCACTCCACTCCAGACTGTGTTCCACAGCCACCATCCACCAATCTCCCTGTGATGGGATCTGCTGGCCTTTCAATTTCAGGGAGGAAAATCCAACTGGCAGAAAGCATTCTGCCCTGGAAATAAAATCGGTTACTCCTGTCCCTACAGCAGGGATGCATTCAGGCCCTGCAGGGGCTAAGACATTAGGCTTCCTGGGCTGGCAGGTAGCCCTTATTATCTTGTCTGTTAACTTAGTGGTCTATATCTAATCTGTTCGCCTCCCCTGGGAAGAGGCATCACAGACAAACCATAGAACCTACAGGAAGGTCTCTCAGTGGCTAGCTGGACCTTTCTTTGGGATGGATTGTCTCTTTCTACTGTAACATTTTAACTGCAAAAGAACCTGACCTGAGATCCTAAAGTAAAGAGGCTCTGTCATCTTTGTTTTATTAATGGCCAAGTCAATAGTGCATCCCAGCAAAGGTGGAGACTTTGCTGCCAACCAGACCCCAGAGTCTTTATGGCAGGGATAGATGACTCATGGGAGGACACAAAGGGTGGCACCAGCTAAAGGGGGGCACGTGACTGCCCCACGTGACTCCTCCCCGCCCCGTCCCCAGGCCAGGTCCCCTGTGCTCTCCCTGTCTCCTGCCCATCCCACATTACCTGCAGTGGAGGAGGGGGAAGGCTCTGTTCTCCCACTGCACTGGAAACAGACTTCTGAGCTGTGGGGCTCTCTGGAACAGCAGCTCCTCCAGCAGGGATTTCCCTACATACACACACACCCCGAATTTCCTCAAGACCCGCCCCCCCCCAGTTTTATGAACTAGTTGCATGCAGTGTTGCCAATTTACTGATTGTTTGGAAATTGGAATTGAAATTGAAATTGAAACACACTTTGAAAGCATATAAAGTGTATGATAAAATACATGTATCTGAAAAAGTATAATAGATTTGAAAAGTATGAACATAGAATAGCTTCCTTATACAGCTGTTGTTTTTTACAACAGGATGTTGGCCAACCTAATAATTTCAAATTATGATTTGTAAGTAAAGTCTAAATGAGCTCTCCCTGACAGCTAGTGATGAACTGGGGGTAGGGGGAAAAAACTGGGGGTAGGGGGCTTCAGGACCAGATTGTATTTACATTCAGACCTAATCTACCTAGATATTCAACAAACAGAACTGTGTTGCCCAAGTGATTTTGGCTGGGGTTGGGTTACAAATCACTTGAATTCAGGGGGAGGGGCGGTAATGAAATGTTGTTATTCTTATTGTATGAGTAAAGGGCAGTAGAACTGTACTTAGCCTGTGCTGATTGAGGGCATCAAGAGAGAGGGTGGGGACAGGTGTTTTGCTTGATAGTCTGCCTGAGTCACAAGTACTATTTGACCTGCCTCTCTCCACTGTTTAGAAAGTCTTTTGTTTTGTTAAGTGTCCACTACAGCCAGGGGCGGCTCTACGAATTCCGCCGCCCCAAGCAGGGTGGCGCGCTGCGCCGCTCGCGCTGCCGGGCGCCGGTCCCACGCCTCCGCGGGACCTCCCGCAGACGTGCCGCTGGTCCCACGCCTACGGTGGAGCTTCCGTAGGCATGCCTGCGGGAGGTCCACACGAGCCGCGGGACCAGCGCACCCGCCACAGTCATGCCTGCGGGAGGTCCGGTCGTCCCGCGGCTCCATTGGACCTCCCGCAGGCATGACTGCAGAAGGTCCGCCGGACCCGCCTGCCGCCCTCCCATTAAAATGCCGCCCCACGCGCGCGCTTGGCGCGCTGGGGTCTGGAGCCGGCCCTGACTACAGCTGAAATCATTGATAATCAGGTCTAAGTGCTTAGACCTGCTGTGGGACAGTGTTTCTGTGGAAGAGACGGCCCAGTCTGCACTAGCAGCGAGGTTCCCCCACTGAGAGTTCAGCTGAAATCACTGAGAGCTGGTGGAACCTCAAGAGACCAACTTGCAGAGGTCACAGTGGCAGGTGGCAGCAGAAGGTGACAGCGCAGGGCCACTGGCAACAGAGAGATGAAGTGAACGGTGGCACAATGAACAACAGTGGCCAGAGCGAACAGTGAGCAGCTGGAGGAATGAGCAATGTGCCTTCTTGTCCCCCACCTGGGAGGTGAACTCATGTGAAAGCACCTCTGAACTCTGAGTCTCCAGTGACCAAGGACAACACTGGTGAGTGTTAATGAGGCAGTTAAGAATGCTGAAGACACAACACAGTTCATGCGAACAAATATGGCTGTGGCATCATACTTTCTATTTAAGAAGAGATACCACACACTACAAACTGGAGGCCAATGTTAAGTTCATTGTCACTTATTCATCCTGAAGTTGAACATTGATTCCAAGCAAGACAAGCAAATGCTCACTGTCTTTCTGCAAGAAACTCAACTGACTGGCTAGAAGCATGTGGTGCAAGAGTGAAAGACTCAGCAGTTGAAAAGGTGAAGAACTCTCTCACCACATTCAAAAAAATTGCATACAAGGCTGATGAATGCACTGATGCAAATGGGCATCAAGTATTAAGTTATTGTGTACATTATCTTGATGTCAGGGGTAGGCTAGTAGATGCATTTCTAGATATTCCAGTTATAGAAGACACATCAGCTGCATCTGTGATAACCCACATCTTAGAAGAGTTAAATGCTTGTCCCAAACAGATGGCTGCTTGCGCATTTGATGGAGCTGCAAACTTCTCTGGAAGACACGGCGGAGTACAAGCTTTGCTCAAAGATAAGTGTAACCATAATCTCTCCTATACACACTGCAGAGGCCATCTACTCCAACTAGCACTAGTACAAGCTGCAGACTCTTCAAAAGACATATAAAAAGCTATAAATTGAATGTCTTCATTATATTCTTTTTTCAGCAAGAGTCCAAAAAGACTGAATATCTTAGAAAATATAGAAGATACACTAGGACTGAAGTTGAAATTAGTCCAACCTGGGAAAACCCTCTGGCTTTCTCATGAGCAATCCTTGGCTGTTGTCTAAAAATTACTCCAACCATTATTACTGTCTTTCGAAAGTACTACCAAGATGGGATGGATCTAAGTAGTGAGGCTGGTGAACTACTTTTGCTACTACGTTCAGAGAAGACTATTGACATTCTCTTTCTTGTAAGTCTACTGTTAAAACCACTTGGGTCATTAAACAATGCCATCCAGGCATCTGCTACAACAGTAGTAGATCTTTGTCCAGCAATAGAAGCTACATTTGGATCAATCAGAGAGATATCCATTGAAAAAGTACTGGAAGAAGCAAAGGCTTCAGTCCAGTAGTTGACTAATGAAAGCATTTATATTGAATCCTTAATGAAGAGGACAAGAAGTGTTTGTTAAGACAACTGAAAAAGTACACAGACTCAATTCTTAAAAATCAACAACAGCGACTCCTAGATTCTACTCAACCTCTATGTAGCTTTTACAGATCCCTGTCCTATAAAACACAGACAGTTGAGAGGAGTGAGGTACTACTAGCTATGGGGCTGCCATGTGCGCAGCACGGAATAGATCATTTGAACACAGAGTGAAATATCATACAACGAATGAATGAAGATTTGACTTCAACTTCTTTTTCATCATCACTAGTGGCTCGCCCCAATGTTTGTGCTATGTTCCCTGGGATGAAAGAAGTAGGAATTCATGTCTTGCTACTCCCAGTCACAATAGCTACAGTTGAGCGTTCTTTTTCATCATTGAATAGAATTTTGTGTTCTGAAAGAAGTCGCCTTCTGCCTGATCATGTGAATGAACTAATGAACATATCAGTTGAAGGAATGGAAGTACCAGACACACAAGAAGCTACCAAAGATGAATGCATTGCATTCAAGAAGTTCATTAACAAAGTTATGCAAAATTAAAACAAGAAACCAAGAAGGATGTAGATATAGTGCTTCATAGAAGGCTTGAGTAGCCAACTTTAATTGTGTGATGATTTTACAACATGAGTTCAATATAATAAAATGGTCATGAAACATTTTTCAGTTTTTACTATGGTGCCATACAGCCCACATTCACCCTCACGGTCTCACCCCTCATCGATCCTGACCCCTCCCCAGCTCCCCCTCCCTGTAAATTCGAACACCCTCCCTCATTTCAATTCCTGGGGAAAACACTGTCCAGCATGGCTGTACCACCCCCCAGCCCTGCCCCCAACCCTTCCATGCAGCTGCGTCTCCTGAGGTCTGTGCAGCCCCGCCAGAGGACAGCGCTGGGGGTGGTACCAGTACAGCTGAGTCGGAGGAGCTGCCAGCACGGGGTGCTGGCTCCTGCGAGCAGCAGCCCCATGCCGGTAGCTCCTCTGGCTTGGCTGTTCCGCCCCCACCCCTGCCTTCCAGTGGGGCAGGACACAGACCCCAGGAGACGCAGCTGCGTGGAAGGACTGGGGGCAGTGCAGTCACGACGGAGGAGGAGCCAGTGGGGGCTGTCAGGCAGCCCCACGTTCTGCTCCTTTCGCTGCTGCAGTTCCCCGCTGATGACTGTGCCCCCTCCAGGCATCAGGGGAGGGGTCATGTGACCTTTTTTGCCCCTCCCACTCATTGCCTCTTCCAGGCGGTATTACACTTCCCCTCCCACAATGAAAACCAGGTTTGTTACAGGATGGGGCACGGGGTGGGCAAGCAGTAATCACCCCTCTGTTTGCACCGGTGTGTTGTCTAACCCTAGCAGGCTGTGACTGACTAGTGCAGATAAGGCCTTCTGATAATGAGCCTAGTTCTAGCCAGCACACTCAGTACCTCTTTTAGGATCCACAACTTAAAAAATCACTCGTTAAGATATTCTGTTTCTAAACGAATGTAGGTTAAGCAGGCTCAATAACACTAGCTCATACTATCCCTTTGAGACCTATTACATATCAAGCGTATCTAAAATTGCTGTAACAATAAATAGTGAATGGCTTGGTGTCATTCTTTCTACTCCATCCTTTTAAACTGATTAATAGGCACATTCATACATTATTGCTAAGAGGCCAAATTCATTCGTTTCTATGTACATTTTTATTATTATTATTATTATTATTTTCTTTCTCTGAATTTCTTTTTTTCAGATATTTTTCTTAAAGGAATTTAAATGCACTGGGAGATTTTCTGATGTAGTCCTACACAATATATTTATTTATGCAGATAGTAGGTGATTTAGATTCAATCCTATGCTACGATAATAAATGATAGCTTATAATGTTTACAAATGTTGCTTTTGAGACCAACTTTAAGAGACAGGCCCAGGAAATAGATCTTATTACAATACATTAAAAACAAACAGTGGCCCAGAGAAGTAAAGAAAACAAGTTTTATATCTGGGCACTAGAATTCTCCCAGATGTCAGGGTCCATATGCCATGACTTTGTGTTTGGAGTAAGCTGAGGTCATAACTGCTACAAACCAGCCAATGAGTTTTACCTCTGCATCCCCACACTTTTTTGGTTCATAGGCATGAAAAAAAAAAGTCATGTCTATGGGTCAAATTGACTGTAGGTGTGAATGGTCATAACTCAATAAACTGTGCCCATTCACAACAGCAGAGAATTTGCCCCTATAGATAGTACTGGCATATGCATTAAAAAGATGGAGAAGTCCTTTTTAGCCACAGAACTAGCTCAGCATTGACATCATCAGTGCAACCTTCACCTTACTGTCCAGGCAGTGGAGTGGTGTCACCTCATTATGAAAGGTGGGGGAGTACCAAGAGTGAGAATGCATTAGTACCACAGCCTAAGTGAGGGGCACATGTCCCATCATCCCCCAGATATCCTTGCCCCCTCTCCCAGTTTCACAGTTTAATGTTAACTCTGAATCCTAGTGACTGTATGCAAAAAGCAGATTTTCAAGTAATTTAGCTGCTCAATTTGATGCATACTTTTCACATGGATATACCACAATTATATGTGAAAATCAAAGATTTGCATATGCAAATAGGCCAATAAACTGAGGACATAAATAACACTGGTAGTAAAATTGCCCTAAGTCATCTTTTCCCCACTGAGTTATGCTGACCGTAACAGTAACTTTAATAATGAAAGTTTATTTATTACATAAAACCCATTTTCTGCACTCTTCTCTTATCTTTCTTTGGCATAAACTGCTTGGCAGTTTCCCTTTAACTACAAAACCCAAAGGAATTATATTAAACTGGGATGAGAAATTAACATGCAGAAAGAATATCAGCGATTTAAATGGGTTTACTTCTAAAATAACCTAGAGAGTATATTTCCTCCAAGCATGCATAAAGGGAACCAAATGAAGCCAGATATATTTTGAAAGAACGTAGTTAATTATTGCTATTTTTGCCTTTGCGTTGGCTTTGGCTTTTAGTTTAAAGCTGTGTCACATAATCAACAAAATGATTTTCCCACAGCTGTAATGGAAACACTTGCTGGCATTAGACAAGGATGTGTTAATCAGGGTGAGAAAGATTACATTCATTCAAGCTCTGCTTGGTTTCTGTGGTCATTGTTAGAGATTGGTGCTTCTAATTTACAAAAATCTACAGCTCAGTAAACATCATTATTTTCAAACTATCAGTGTTTCTATAAATTTGAATGGATAGAAAAAAGTGGCAGACAGTGACTAAAGGGGATGTTGATATATGTATAAATGTGAAATCATTACCCATACTAAAAGTGACAAGAAGTGGAACACACATTATGTGCCCAGATACAAAGCTATAGTACAAGTGGGCCTGCATTATTGGCACCACTGATTTCTGTGAATCTAATTTAGAGGAACATAAAAGATCCAGTATCAGTCTACGACATCTGCAAATGCAGCCAGTTGGTAGTTTGTTGTGTTTTTTCTCATTACTTACCTAGTATGCTACATAATCCAAGGGCTAAATTCTCTGCTGGTGTTCACAGAATCATAGAAATGTAGAGCTGGAAGGGACAGTGAGAGGTCAGGAAGTGACGGAGCACCAAGTAAGCCTAGACCATCCCAGCCAGGTATTCATCTAATCTGTTTTTAAAAGTCTTCAGTGATGAGGATTCCACAATCTCCCTTGGAAGGCTGTTGCAGAGCTTAAATATTCTAATAGTTAGAAAGTTTTTCCTAATATCTAATCTCAATCTCCCTTGCTGCAGATTAAACCCATTACTACTTGTCCTACCTTCAATGGACACAGAGAACAAATTGATGACCATTCTCTTTATAACAGCCCTTAACATATTTGAAAACTATCAGGTTCCCCTTCAGCCTTCTTTTCTCAAGATTAAACATGCCCAGTTCTTTAAATCTTTCCTCATTTTTTGTTGTTCTGCTCTGGACTCTCCAATTTGTCCACATCGTTCCTGAAGTATGGCACCCAGAATTAGACACAATACTTCAGGTGAGGCCTCACCAGTGTCAAACAGAGTAGGACAGTTACCTCCATGTTTTACATACAACACTTCTATTAGTACACCCCAAAATGATATTAGCCTTTTTTGCAACTGCATCACATTCTTGACTCTTGAACCACTGTAACCTCCTGATCCTTTTCAGCAGTACTACCACCTAGCCAGTTATTCTCCATTTTGTAGTTTGTGCATTTGACTTTTCTTTCCTAAGAGTAATACTTTGCACTTATCTTTATCAACTCATCTTGTTGATTTTAAACCAATGCTTCAATATGTCAAGGTCATTTTGAATTCTAACACTGGCCTTCAAAGTGCTTGCAACGCCTCCCAACTTGGTGTCATCTGCAAGCTTTATAAGCACACTGGCTATTCCATCATCCAAGTTGTTAATGAAAATATTGAATAGTACTGGACTCAGTACTGACCCTTGAGAGACACCAGTAGATACATCCTGTCAAATTGAAAGAGAACCATTGATAATTACTCTTTGAGTACGATCTTTCAACTAGTTGTGCACCCACCTCATAGTAATTTCATCTAGACCTTATTTCTCTAGTTTGCTTACGAGTGTGTTATGTGGGACTGTATCAAAATCCTTACTAAAATCAAGATTTGATTAATAGTGACCAGATACTCAACACAGTTAATATTGCGTTCTTTCCCTCTTGTTGTTAATATTGTGTTGAGTACCTGGTCACCATTAATGTTTTTAGTGAAGACTGAAGCAAAATAGGCATCAAATACTTCTGCCTTCATAATGTCATCCATTATTAGCTCTGCTTCCTCGTTAAGGAGCAGACCTACACTTTCCTTCTTCTTTCTCTTGCTCCTAATGTCTTAAAAACACTTCTTACCGGCGTTTATGTCCTTTGCTACGTGTAACTCATTTTGTGCTTTAGTCTTTCTGATTTTATTCCCTACTAGCTTGTGCTATTCAAATATTCAAAACTGCTGGAACTAATATTACAGACATCACTGGGCCAAACACTGCCTAGACTTCAGAAAATAATCATGAAATGACAAAAGTTTAATATCCATTAAATAACAGGGGTCAGTGTTCACACTCTCCTGCATGGCTAGTTACAGGAAAAAGCAAGCTCCAAAGCTAAAATCCCTTCCCTGAGAATTGTTTGCTGCCAGCCCCCTCCTCTCTATAAACAAGGGCTGTTAACTTGGTGCCATAGATTGTCTCAGATGTGGAGGCACCATGCAGGCTGAAGCGGTCTCACAGACGGCTGGGCTCCAAACCCTTTTCCCTTTTTATGTTACAGCATTGAACATTTAGTCTGTTAAAATATTAATTACACTTAACTCAGATTCCTCCACGTTCACCTGTGTAATTATTTATTCTTAGAGTTGTCCCACTGGCATGAGTAAGGGGGAGAAAAGCTGGTAGAATCAAACACTAAAGAAAATCTCCATAGTTTTACACAATAGTCTAAAATAACTGATTAGAAAGAAGGGCATATTGCTAAATTTAAGATACAAATTTTTGGTTTTTGGCAAAAAACTAATAATCGGAAAAGCAATTGCCATCTTGGTACTTGGCAAAGTGACACAGTTCCCATTGCAATACACTGCAAAGCAGAAGTATGTCAAAGTTGTAAAGTTCTCTGTTTTTAAAAGAATGAAGGTTTCATCTCATGCTTTCCATGCATTCAAAGGGAACTGCATTCACTTCCCAATCCAGGCCTAATTCTGCACTATGCAGATATTTAAAAAAGTGACAGATATTTCTAAATATGGCTTTGCAAATTCATTGTTTATCATAGCATGCACCTAGAAATTCCTGGTTGGAGTTTCTGTGCAGAATCACAGTGAAATAATTAATTTTATTAATGTAAGAAGTAAAAAAACTATTTTTTTTTCAGTTTTCCTTTAAGTGCAAATTAATGGCAGTTAAGAGTTTGTGCCTAAAATGCTGAAATAAATAGGAGCTCAGTAAGGCGGACAAAGGTTGTGATATGAAAAATCACACCTGCATCTACACCTCTACCCCGATATAACGCTGTCCTTGGGAGCCAAAAAATCTTACCGTGTTATAGGTGAAACCACGTTATATTGAACTTGCTTTGATCCGCCGGAGCACACAGTCCCGCCCCCCCCGGAGCGCTGCTTTACCGCGTTATATCCGAATTCATGTTATATTGGGTTGCGTTATATCGGGGTAGAAGTGTATTTATTTGCACCTAATTTGCTTTGTATTTGAGACTTATACAGACTCCTGAACTTTGTCTCTGCTCTGCCACTCCACACCAGCTCCCGGTGATACATCTGCTTTTGCTAGCTCCATAAAACCCTTGTTGTTTCAAATGAGGCATTACTATGCTCTGATAACATTCTGCTTCAACTCATGCACTAAACCCATCTTGATTGGAGGATAATATACACCTTTGGGGGAGTGGCCTTTAGCAGTGGATATGTTGTGTAAGTTCTTATCTGTCTTTTAGAAAGGGGCAAAGTGAAATACAGTAACATTGCTAAAAATAATTAAGGAGATGTGGGAAGAGAGCAGATGCCTCTGCATGTAAGCTCAGAACTTATATATTGTAGGTACCATTTTGGGTAGAAAAATGAATAGCTCACAGCATCTGTGGCATCTGTGAATCTCCTATTCATGTGCTTTAAGCAGAAGGTGGTCAAACTCCTACTACTCCACTCCAGTCTAGAAATGTTCAGCATTGGCCTAACTCTGCGCCCATCGGCTTATGTGGGAGCAAAGTTAGGCAATGCTGAGCACTTTTGAAAATCCTGCCCTAAACAGCTGCATGCCTCACTTTCCCATCTGGAAAATGGGAGTAATATTCCTTTCTCCTACCCTTTGCTGACTGTAAGATCCTTGGGGCAGGTACTATCTTTTATTATGTGCATGTAGAGTGACCAACACAGTGAAGCCCTGATTTTTAGTTGGGGCCTTTAGACAATATAATAATAAACTGACCCCAGATGGTATTACAGGTGCTCTGCACCTCTCAGGATCAGACCCACTATGGTCCCTTATGAAGTCTACTATCCATTTCAGCAAAGTTTAATTTTGTCTGAAGTTATTTATGCTGAAATATGTAACAAAGGCAAACAAAGACAGCAGTGCAGGGATGAATGCATTTAGGCTGCAAGGGGTTCAGGATTCTCTTTGTAGTTTATCTTCAATTTAGAAGAGTAAATAGAGCTGTTCTGAAGATGCATAAACACAGCCTTGTCAAGCACTGAAATCTAGGTCGGAGTTTCACTTCTGTCAAGGGACCTCATTACATATATTAGGGAGAATGTTTGTCAATTTCAGAAACAGGTGAAAAATATCTCAGGAGCTGTATAATGCAATAAAATAGGGGTATGCAAAATCAATGATATTGCACATTTATAGGCCAATTTACAGATTTAATTAGTTTGCATATGGAACTCTGTTTTGCCCTGAGATTTAAAAAAAAAAGATCCATTGCTAATTAATTGCAGACTGTTAAGATATCCTTTAGTAATTGAGATGGAAAGCTTAGTCTTGGTTTTCCAGCAGTTTAATTGTAAGTTTTTGTTCCTAATGGGGCTTGGCAACATTTGGCATCAGTTGCTAAATTGCCCTTCTGTATTTATGCTAAATTATTGAACCATCAGACTGGTATCAGCATCAGATTAGCCATTAGCATAGTTTGCAGGCTAAAAAGGGACTAGCAGATCCATGGTAATTTGAATTGGAATCATATTATATGTATTTTGAGAGGTATGAACCCATTCTATATATGAGTCCCCATTTTGAGGCTACCCTTTCAAGCTAGAGCAAACATGTGAAAAAGGCTCAAAGAAAAAGCACTCAATTTTCCTTATAAGTTTCTGTAGGTCTTGTTGTTGCTAACTACTGGAGATTTCTGTGTACAGCTTTATTGCCAGCAAATCAATTTCTTGTGTTGTCTTCCCACCGATTAATAAATCATCATCTCTTGTACTATTTGTTCATTTAACTTTTAAAAGTTGAGTGTTTATTAAATGTGCCAGATTGGGAGCCTGAACAACAGGTCTTCCGTGTAGCCACAGATCAAATACAGCATAGGCTGTAGTCATGCAAGTATTCCCACTGTCCTGCAAATGTGTCTCCTGTGATGTGGAGTGGGTGAGTTTAGTTCAGTCTTCATGCCTGTTGAATATTTACTAGATCTATCCTCTAGGGCTGACAATAAGTATGCCACTTATAGTGGCATTTTTGTGATGTGGAGGTTGGTCCACTGTGAATTGGAGTGAGGCCAAAAACTCACTCACATAGGCCACAGAACAGCTGTCAGATGGTAATAACGTGCAGTCACTACCAAATGGGCTGGATTCAAACTGGCAGGAGCAGACTAAGAGTAAATGGGGCATGGATGCCCAAAAATGTGAAATCCCAAGCCCAGTCATACAAATCCCATTGGGGTGTGCAAAACCAGAGTAAAAAATTCCCCAGTACCAAAAATATATAGAAACATTGTATTACTGTGCCACCTATTTCTTTTCCTCTATTAGCCCCATTGTGCATAGAAACACGGGGCTCTTGTGTGCTCTCTCACGCATAAAGTCACCCCAGTTACTTAAATGTGTCCCCTGGTTTGACATAAAATCAAACCTTTGTGTATTGTACAACATACAGTGAGAGCAGAATTCTGATTTCATGGTGCTTTACATCCCCTTTGCACAAAAGTTAAAGACTACACAAGGTGCAAGGCAGTGGAGAATAAGGTTCTTTGTGATATTATTATCTCCATTTGTCAGATGGGAGCTGAGGCACAGACAGGTTAGGGTTTAAAGTATGCACTAGTTTTGAGTGCCCAATTTGAGATACCTAGGATCTGATTTTTCAGAGAAGATAGCATTATACAGGACATGATATGTTCAAAGTACAACTCCCATTCACTTCAGTTGCTACTGTGCGTGCTGAGCACTTCTGCAAATCAGACCCCCTGGGTCTGAAATCAGGCACTCAGAAATTGCAGAGCACGATACTATTCAAAATAAACTTTCAAAATAAACAACAAATGAACAACATTGCAAAGACTAAATGGCAGACTAAACAGAAATGGCTGACGCATTTATCTATCAACGCTCGATCTGTACATCCTGCAGCAATGTAACTGATGATATATGTTACACTGGTAAATACCTATGCTCTGAGGTAGCTGTGGTACAAGTTTGAGACTAGAAATTTGATGAGCCAAACTGACTTCTGTGGAGTTACACCAGGGATTAATTTGACCCATTGAGTGAGGAGAAGACCCCTGGAGAGGGGAAGAGACACTTTTAAAAAATCTGTGCTAACTTTTCCTGAGACTCTTTTTTCTTTCCCTGAAATACATTATTTTCATCTCCCAATCTTGCTGGGGGGGGTTTCAGTGTTAATTTTTTCTTTTCCCCTTTCGGTGTTACTTTTCTCTGATTTTCTTCTCTCTGATGCTTCTTTTTAGTCTCCTTCACACTCCGCTCCTCCCTAGTTGCTAGAGCAGAAGATTGGAATAAGAACACCTGGGTTTTAGTCCTAACACAGCCGGGGCTTTCAGCTGGACAGTGAGAGAGTCATGAAGCCATTCTGATATTTTCCCAGTTTCTGCATCTGTAAAATTGGTATTTACATCACATGGATGTTATGCAGCCTTTGGGCCAAAATCTCAGCTGTACTGTGGAACCTTTATACCGTTCTGTCAGCGCCAAATGGCCATATAAACCCAATAGCTGTGACCAATAAAAGATCTCTCCTGCATAAGGGAATACTCTGGTAGCATTGAGCTACCCTAGGTATTCCTAGACCCACTCCTTCCATGCTGACCAACGACTTAGGTGTTGTAGCTGTGGGGGAAGCACAGTATGGGTGGGTCACCCCTATTGTATGCCCTGGCAATCCCTGGCTGCTGGAATTACCTTTAGGGGAAGGGAAGATTATCATCTATTAGCAGTTTTAATTTCTTCCATGTGGTCTCCATGGTGAAGGAAGGATCATGTGGGATATGTTCTTTTGAGCACTGTGATGAATGGGAAAAGGTCCTGGCCTTGAGTCAGTAGTAGAGGCATCCCATCCTGTTGTACCAAACACAGCTATCTTTAAAAGAGAAACACCCGCAGATTACCTGGTGCTCAATGAAGAAATTTCAGCTGCACCTCAAGGAGTGGAGCACAGGCCAGTTAGGTGAAGTTGTGGACTTGAAAGAAGACAGTCTGAGCTCCTATGATGTCCAGGCATCCTTGAAAGTCTCTGAAAGGCTGATCAGAAAAACACAATCCAGCCCACAGGGCCAAGCCTTCCTCTGAAAGAACTCTTAAGGACTGGATTGGCTCATCATTTGGTACTGAAAACTGATTGCCTAGATGTTGTGACTCCATGTCCCATTTCCCGTTTCCTTGAGCTACCCAGGCTTTCTCATAGATTTATGTTTATGATAGAGCAGTTTCTCTCTATGGAAATGGCAATGATGTGACATTTCAAATTCATATTGACTTCATTGCAGGATTAGTTAGAAGAAGCCAGGCTGTGTGGGAGAAATCCCTTGTTTACATATACTTGGTAATTAACTGAAGTAATAAGGCAAACCATGAAAAATACATGAAAAGTAAGTGAATTTCTATGGCCTGGCTCCAGATGACAGAACTAAGGACATGATCTTTTCAATCTACAACATTAGTAGGAATGTTGTAAACAAGACACTCTTGCTTACAACACTGCTCTACTCTGCTCTGATTAGCCTGAACTGGAGTATTGTGTCCAGTTCTGGTTGCCACACTTCAGGAAGGACGTGGACAAATTGGAGAGAGTCCAGAGAAGAGCAACAAAAATGCTGAAAGGTCTAGAAAACATGACCTATGAGGGAAGACTTAAAAAAATTGGGTTTGTTTAGTCTGAAAAAGAGAAGACTGCGAGGGGACTTGATAACAGTTTTCAAGTATGTAAAAGGTTGTTACAAGGAGGAGGAAGAAATTTTTTTTTTCGTTACCTCTGAGGAGAGGACAAGAAGCAATCGACTTAAATTGCAGCATGGGAGGTTTTAGGTTGGACGTCAGGAAAAACTTCTTAACTGTCAGGGTGGTTAAGCATTGGAATAAATTGTCTAGGGAAGTTGTGGAATCTCCATCATTGGAGATTTTTAAGAGCAGATTAATGGTCAGGAATGGTCTAGATCAATGTTCTCCAACCTTTTTATGCCCAAGATAATTTTTTGAATTTAAGGGCAATCCAGGATCTACCCCACCCCTTCCCTGAGGCCCCATCCAACTCACTCCATCCCCCACTCTCTCCGTCACTCACTCTCCCCAACCCTCATTTACTTTCGCCGGGATGGTGTAGGGGGTTGGGGTTCAGAAGGAGGTGCAGGCTCTGGGCTAGAGTTAAGGGGTTCACAGTGTGGAGGAGGCTCTGGGGGAGGGGGTTGGGGTGCGGGGGGGTGAGGGGTGCAAGCTCTGGGAGGGAGTTTGGGTGCAGGAGAGGACTCTGAGCTGGGGCAGAGTGTTGGGGTGCAGGAGGGGGTGGGGATGCTGGCTCTGGGAGGGGGGTCAGGGCTGGGGCTTAGGATGCAGGAGTGGGTATGCGGTGCTGCTCCAGGAGGGAGCTCAGGGCTGGTTTGGGGTGCTGGCTCTGGGAGGGGGCTCCAGGTTGGAGCTTGGGGTGCAGGAGGGGGGTTGGGATGCAGGAGAGGTTTTGAGGTGCTTTAGGAGGGGGTTGGGGTGTGGCCTCCTGCCAGGCAGCACTTACCTCTGGCGGCTCCCAGTCTGCGGTTCAGCGTGGCTGCTGCTGAGGCAGGCTCCCTGCCTACCCTGGCCCCACGCCACTGCCAGAAGGAGGCAATGTGCCCTGTGGCCCCTGGAGGGGAGGCAGGTGGCATGTGGCTCTGTGCGCTGCCCCTTTCTGCAAACACTGCCCCTGCAGCTCCCATTGGCCACAGATCCCCATTCCCAGCCAATTGGAAGTGCTCCCAGGGGAAGTGCTTGCAGGTAGAAGCAGTGTGCGGCGAGAGGCCCCCGGGGCTGCACTGGCCGATTCCAGGAGCTGTGTGGGGCCAGGGCTGGCAGGGAGACTGTCTTAGAGGCAGCCCTGCTGTGCCGCCGGTGGTCACAATCGACTGGGAGATCCTCTAGTATCTACCAGTCGATCATGATTGACCGGTTGGTGACTACTGGTCTAGATAATTAATCCTGCCATGAGTGCAGGGGACTGGACTAGATGATCTCTCAGGGTCCCTTCCAGTGCTATGATTCTATGATTTGCCCAGTGTCTAAAAATTTGCTTTCCTCCCTTGAGGATTCATTATGGCATACAAAAAAGTACTTAATTCTACTAAATGATCTGCAAACTTGCTGGTAAGAAACAATTCCATGTTCTTTTTATATGTACTTACTGAAGATGCAGCCCTGGACTTCAGGAATTAAGAGGGGTGGCTAGATTCTGATTTTAGTTACGCTAGAATAACTCCATTGAAGACAAAAGTGTTACAACACAGTAGTTGCAGCAAAGAGTCCTGTGGCACCTTATAGACCAGGGGTCGGCAACCGGTGGCTCGCGGCTCACCAGGGTAAGCACCCTGGCGGGCCGGCCCGGTTTGTTTATCTGCCGCGTCGGCAAGTTCAGCCGATCGCGGCTCCCACTGGCTGCGGTTCGCGGTCCCAGGCCAATGCAGGAGGCAGGAAGCCACGGCCAGAACATCCCTCGGCTCACGCCGCTTCCTGCCTCCCGCATTGGCCTGGGACCGCGAACCGCGGCCAGTGGGAGCCGCGATCGGCCGAACTTGCCGACGCGGCAGATAAACAAACCGGGCCGGCCCGCCAGGGTGCTTTCCCTGGCGAGCCGTGAGCCACCGGTTGCCGACCCCTGTTATAGACTAACAGATGTATTGGAGCATGAGCTTTCGTGGGTGAATACCCACTTCGTCTAGCAGCAGTTTCTCCTCCCTTGGTTTTCATACCTCAACTGCTAGAAGAGGGCCTCATCCTCCCTGATTGAACTAACCCCGTTATCTCTAGCCTGCTTCTTGCTTGCATATATATACCTGCCCCTGGAAATTTCCACTACATGCAGTCGACGAAGTGGGTATTCACCCACAAAAGCTCATGCTCCAATACGTCTGTTAGTCTATAAGGTGCCACAGGACTCTGCTGCTTTTACAGATCCAGACTAACATGGCTATCCCTCTGATACTTAACACAGTAGTTGAATCTGGCCCAGTATCTTTAGTTACTCATCATTCTGGGTCATGTTCTACTCTTGACGTATGCCCAAACTCTCAGTGCTGTCCTTCAGTGATAATCTTCAGGGTTCTGGAAGACCCATTTGGATGAGTGATGGCTGGGATGACTGGCAGAGATTAAAGGCTGGGCTGTCTGGGTTTGGATAACATTTTTGTTTGTATTGGAAAGAAGTAAAGGAGGGGTCTTTTTCTTCTCTCAGTTTAAGTTCTGTGGTTGTGGACTTGACTAAGTTCTGTAGGTAGGTGCACTGCTTTTTGTTTTTGGGTTTTTTTTTATTCTCTTAGAGTTCATGTGTGCTCAGTATATATATCTGAATAAGTAAATAAAAAATCTGCATGTGGAATGAGAATAGCATAAGCCTAATGTAGGAGGCCACATCATTTTCTGTACCTCTGATAGGTGTTTTAAACTGCTAACTGAGCTACCAAGCACATTGATCTAATGCCTAGTAAAATTAATGTTGCTGATATCAAATTGTTCAGGAATAATTAATAATAATTGTACTGATCACAGAAACATCTATTCTTCTTCCGATCCTTCCAAAATAACTAGAACTGACAAAAATCAAACCAGGCTACCAGGGAGATCATCTGACTCCTGTGGAAATTGGTTTTTCATCGTATATGGCTCTTCATTAATTACTGACTGCATAATCAAGTTGAAAACTTAGACTTCTTTGAGGAATATAGCAATCATGTGAAATGCCTGACCCACCCCACACCATGTAATCACAGGCAACTCATCCTTGTTTGAATCAATGAATTAGTGAATTGAGCTTGTATTTTTGGAGTGCAGTTAGAGCCTGAGGTATAAAACAAAACTCTCTGCCTGCTACATGTTTCCTTTCATTTTTATGGGCCAAATTCTGGCCAACTACAGAGGGCCCTAACAAAGAATCTGAAAGTGTGGGTCTTCTCTTGCCAAAGCCCAGTAAGAGAGGCCTGATGGTGGGATCCAAGGGCACAATCTATGGGATCAGGAGGCATTTGATGTGCCTTTTTTTTGTCTGTGCACGCTTTTGAGATGGTAATGGCACTCGGGCCCACACCAGCATGCAGATTACCAATGTTCCTGTCTGCAATAATCTGTGCACTGGGTTTCTGTGACCCAGGATCCAGGCCCATATTGCTGCTACTTTAGCAATGGAGGCATGCACCTGTTTGGAAACCACTTGTGCGTTTGGCCAGAATCTGTGACCATGTTTCAGCAAGTAAAGGTTTGGTCTGTATATAGATATTTTACTACTTGCTAATTCATTTCTTCCTTTAATTAGCAACCTATTATGAAGAATTGGCTCTAGGATTATTTGTGACAGAGTTAAATTGATGGTGGTTATTTTCTTGCTTTCTTTTGAATTACCAACTTTTCTCTTTCCTAAATTTGCCTGCCTGGCAAGCATTTTATGGTTATAAAATGTAGCATATAAAATGTTGCTCTTCCTTATATACCTATTTTATTTTTACTTTGCTTTCAGACTATTATCAATATTGACTTTCAAGTATGTTCTCATGGACAGAGAGACACAGTTCAAGCTACTTTCTATTCAGTATTAACTGAAGCTTCCTAGAATATTATCATCCACATGGCATGCATCAGTCCATCTCCTCCTATTAACATTATTACAAAGTAGGAAGAATTAGAAATGCTACACAGAATATTCTTATTGGATCTGAATGTGGATATGCAATGAAAATACTTGGTTTTGTCCTAAGTCTAGGGCTAGGTTATATTAGGCCTCAGTTTGCCACCTTTATTCATATTTAGTATTCCCTTATTCTGCAATTAGTCCCAGAGAAGTCAATATGACTCCTCACATAATAAATGAGTATTTGGCAGACCCAGACCCTTGGCAAATACTTTCCACAGGGTGAATATTGTCCGCATTCATTATATAGTGTTACCTCCAAAATGTAAGGTAATGATTCTAGTTGCTGGAGAAATATCCAGCTTTCATATCTCCCTGTCTTAATTATTCCTTTATAACTTCCTTTGTATATCCATGCTGATTCTAGAACAGGGGTCGGCAACCGGTGGCTCGCGGCTCGCCAGGGTAAGCACCCTGGCGGGCCGGCCTGGTTTGTTTATCTGCCGCATCAGCAAGTTCGGCCGATCGCGGCTCCCACTGGCCGCAGTTCGCGGTCCCAGGCCAATGCGGGAGGCAGGAAGCCGCGGCCAGAACATCCCTCGGCTCGCGCTGCTTCCTGCCTCCCGCATTGGCCTGGGACCGCGAACCGCGGCCAGTGGGAGCCGTGATTGGCCGAACTTGCCGACGCTGCAGATAAACAAACTGGGCCGGCCCGCCAGGGTGTTTACCCTGGCGAGCCGCGAGCCACCGGTTGCCGACCCCTGGTCTAGAACTATGCCAGTTTCATCCACCTTTATGCTCTAATGCATTTGTTTCCATTAAGCAGTTCCATGATGTGGAAAAAAAATTAAACTATCCTACAACAACATGCATAAAACTAAAGTATGAAACTTGTTCAAAGTCTACGGTTCTTAAATTAAACAAAAGTGGTGATGCTGATAATCTAGTATTGACTGCTGATCTTATAAAAATAAAAGTCACCCTAAAAAAAACAAAATAATTCTTTAAGCTCTTTTTGGTCAGTAAGCCAAAAAAAGACAATGTTACATGGAAACTTTGTCACTTATTCATTTCAACTGTAGTTTATTCAATAATGTATTTTATAGCTCTACTAATTTACACAAATGGAAGCAATATAAAATGTTTTATTACTTCCCTTTATGTTGTGGTGTTAATATACACAAGCCTATCTTACCCTAGCAAAATATACAAAGCAATTTAGTTTTGTATTTATTGGATTTCACTAACTTATTTTCCAAGATTCCAAGAAATCTTTCAAGCTTTCTGCTGCTTTACACAAAATCTTCTGCTTTCTTTTTCTAGTATTAACTTGCAAGCCTTTTCTTTTTTGGAAATGCTTTTTTAAAATTAAACAATAAAAACCCAAAACTTTAGAATTGCATTTTTCAACCAAGATCTAGGGAAGAAATTACAGTAGGAAGGCATTCTATAAAAAAATGTCTTCAGTTATACAAGTTTTAGTTCTCATTTGAGTTGTTGTTCTGAAGGGGGGAAGGGGGAGGAACCTCTCATCAGATAAATGCTGAGAGAGACAAACTCTATGGCTCCTTTTCAAAAACTCTCTGTATGTATAAAAAAAACAGGAGTACTTGTGGCACCTTAAAGACTAACAAATTTATTGTAGCATGAGCTTTCGTGAGCTAAAGCTCACTTCTTCGGATGCATCCGAAGAAGTGAGCTTTAGCTCACGAAAGCTCATGCTACAATAAATTTGTTAGTCTTTAAGGTGCCACAAGTACTCCTGTTTTTTTTGCGGATACAGACTAACACGGCTGCTACTCTGAAATCTGTATGTATAAATATTCAGGAAAGGTTTCAGAGTAGCAGCCGTGTTAGTCTGTATCCGCAAAAAAAAACCAGGAGTACTTGTGACACCTTAAAGACTAACAAATTTATTTTAGCATGAGCTTTCATGAGCTAAAGCTCACTTCTTCGGATGCATAGAATGGAACACACAGACAGGAGATATTTATACATACAGAGAACATGAAAAGGTGGAAGTATGCATACCAACAGGCAGAGTCTAATCAATTGAGATGAGCTATCGTTAGCAGGAGGAAAAAAAAAACTTTTTGAAGTGATAATTAAGATGGCCCATAGAAGGTGTGAGGAGAACTTAACATAGGGAAATAGATTCAATTGGTGTAATGACCCAACCATTCCCAGTCTTTGTTTAGACCACAGTTAATAGTATCTAGTTTGCATATTAATTCAAGTTCAGCAGTTTCTCTTTGGAGTCTGTTTTTGAAGTTTTTTGTTGCAAAATTGCCACCTTCAAGTCTGTCACTGAGTGGTTAGAGAGGTTGAAGTGTTCTCCCACTGTTTTTTTTTTGATTCAGGAAAGCATTTTGATGATTGAGGATGGTCTTCAGAATCTGCTTAAAATTAAGCATACCGCTTAAGTGTTTTCCTAAATCAGTATCACAGTGTACAGCTTGGTACAGTGTGCCTGTTTCAGAAATTAGCAGATGGTGATGTAGAATCAGTATTTTTTTTTTAAAAAATCATTAAGCTATGTCCCTTAATTTAAATCTATTTTATTCTGCTTTATTTGATTATATGATGCTATTAAGCAGTGGACTTAAGTCACTGTTTAACCAGCCACTACCTTTTCAATATCCTGTGGTATTTTTACTTTATTTAATCAAAGGGCTTGTGTCATTTTACAAAGCAGTATCATATTTGAACACGTTTGAGTTTGATGATGTGATACTGACCACAGTGAAGCAGTCAATGTGGAGCAGAGCAAATCTTGCTCTGTATTATGGCAGCTAGTTGTGATTAAACTGGCCGTCCAGGGATTAATCACATTTAGCTGATGGGATGCTAAACACAAATTGCCCTGGTAAGAGGCTGACCACTAAGGCAGAGTCAGCACCATGTCACCAAGTTTGATTGTTCACAGCCATGTTGAAACATAATTAAAATTCTGTGACATGGATAAACCCATAGACAGCCCTTTGTGTACCTATACCATATTCATAAATGCAGTATGAGACAGGTCTCTCACTTCTGGTATATGTGTAAATTCCAGAATGCCCCGCTGGCATAGACCCAGAGTTGTTGGCTCTATGAAGCACTCTACCATCCGTAAGAACATAAGAATGGCCATACTGGGTCAGACCAATGGTCTGTCTAGCCCACAGAACAGGGCAATCATCAAGTGATCCATCCTCTGTCATCCAGTCTCAGCATCTGGCAGTCAGCAGCTTAGGGACACCCATAGCATGGTGTTGCATCCCTGACCATCTCGACTTATAGCCATTGATGGACCTATTCTCCATCAACTTGCCCAATTTTTTTTTGAACCCAGTTATAGTTTTGGCATTCGCAACATCCCCTGGCAAAGAGTTGAGATGGGGTGATCAGGTGTAGTCATACAATGGATTTATATAGGGGCATTATGATATTTACTCTCTTATTATCTATCTCTTTCCTAATGGTTCCTAACATTCTGTTAGCTTTTTTGACTGCCGCTACACACTGAGTGGATGTTTTCAGAAAGCTATCCACAATGACTCCAAGATCTCTTTCTTGAATGGTAATCCCTAATTTAGACCCCATCATTTTGTATGTATAGTTGGGATTATGTTTCCCAGTATGCATTACTTTACATTTATCAACATTTTTTGTCTCAAACGTAAAGGTTATACTGAGGGAGGAGAGGATGTGGCTAGATCATGCTATGTTCCAGTGATACCCAGTTTGTATAATGTCCAGGGGACATTGCAACCTAGTACAACTCAGAGCAGCCATGAGGCTGAACCCAGCATAACTAAGAGCAGTCCTGAGACAGCTCTTAATTACACCAGGGGCCGAACCGACCATTGGCCACTCTGTTGGATCAGAGAAACATGAAGTTGGTTTAAAACCACCTTTATTTCCTCATCCTTCTCAACCTTGGGCCTTGCACTAAGCACAGATCAGCCAGACCTGAGGACTGGAGCTTTTATTAATAATTTTATTTGTAAGAACTCAGCCAACTAATGATGGTTTGTTTGGAATACTTGATTTTATTTATTTAAAAAATGTCACTGTTTGGAGCAGCCATTTGTGCACTAGGTATCTATGGAACTAAGTGATTTTATTTTCTTTGCCCTTGTCCTCCCTCCCCACTTTGACTTCTGTTGTTGTCACGCATGCTTGTTGTTTCTTATTTCAAATTAGACTTCAAACTTTTTCAGGACAGGGACTATGCATTTGGACAGTGCCTAGCACAATGGCGCTCTGATTCTGATGGTGTCTTTTAGTCCTACTGCAATGCAAATAACAATACTTTCCCACTGGCAAAATAAGTGATTTTAAGTCATCTTATTCTTTTGTGTACTTGGGTTTTAAATAAGACCTGTGCAGTTCTTGAGGTAAATATTTTCCAGAAATTGTTATCTATGCAAGAAGGTGTTTGCTCAAGGAGCTAACATGTCAGCAGAAAGGAACAGCCGTGCCTAGGTCGCTTCTACTCGCTCTGTGCAGAACAAACCTTTCAATCAGCATGTGACAGCTATTTGTCACATGAATGTTGCAAATGTACTGTATATGTTTTCTGTGTGGAGTTTAAGGAGGGGATTGAAAGGTGGTGGTAAGATAGAGTTGCCAACTTTCTAATCAAACAAAAAAACAAACACCCCTGCCATGCCCCTACCACGCCCCTTCTCTGAGTCTCCGCCCTAACTCATTCCATCCCCTGCCCCCATTGCTCACTCTTCCCCAACCTCACTCACTTTCACCAGGCTGGGGTAGGGGGTTGGGGTGCAGAGGGGTGAGGGTTCCGGCTGGGGGTGTGGGCGCGGGGGTGTGGGCTCTGGGGTGGGGCCAGGGATGAGGTGTTCGGGATGCAGCAGGGGGCTCCAGGCTGGACCGGGGGTTGGGGTGTGGGGGTGAGTGTGGGATCCCGGTGGCGCTTACTGCGGCTCTGAGGAAGAGGCCAGCATATCCCTGTGTCCTTTAGGTGCATGGGCGGCTGGACGGCTCTGTGCGGTGAGCGCTGCCTTCACGCCGACAGGCACCGCCCCCCACATCTCCCATTGGTCGCAGTTCTCGGCCAATGGGAGCTGTGGAGCCAGTATTTGGGGCTGGAGCAGCATGCGGCACCTCCTAGTCCCTGGTCGCCCAGTGCCTAGGGGCCGCAGGGACCTGGTAACTGCTTCCAGGAGCAGCACAGAGCCGGAGCAGGTAGAGAGCCTGCCTTAGCCCTGGGCCCCTGCTGCGCTGCTAGCTGGACTTTTAACAGCCCAGTCGGCTGTGCCAACCAGAGCTGCCAGGGTCCCTTTTTGACTGGGCGTTCCTGTCGAAAACCGGACACCTGGCAACCCTATGGTAAGATGAGAGTTCTGGGGGGTACCAGGGTGGGTAGCACAAGCTGGCAGGGGGAATGGAATGGATTAGTGTGCTGTTTTTATGGAGCTGAGAATATTTGGTAGTCAGGGCCAGCTCCAGCTTTTCTGCCGCCCCAAGCAGCAAAAAAAAAAAAAAAAAAAAAAAGACGAGCGGCAGCACTTTGGTGGCAGCTAAATCATGCCACTTCTTCGGTGGCAGCTCAAAGAGGAAGAGAGGGAATCAGGGACCCACCGCCGAATTGCCACCGAAGACCTGGATGTGCTGCCCATATACCGGACGGAGTGCCTCCCCTTTGAATTGGCCGCCCCAAGCACTTGCTTCCTACGCTGGTGCCTGGAGCCGGCCCTGTTGATAATTAGTCGTGGGAAGAAGGGATTGAGTCCTCTAGGTTCTGTTGCTGGTGTTGAATATACTGAAAAGATCAGGGTGGATAAAAGCAGCTGGAGCAAGTATCGGGAAAAGATTAGGGGTCTCTTTCCAGCTTCCATTTCTCTATCCTGCTCATATGTTTTGCATTCTAAAAGAGTGGTGTTGTTTTTATATTCAGACATACAGTATTTGCTATGGGTTACAGAGTGAATGTTTATTTTTCTGTGAAATGAGGCTTTTCAGACCCTTCCTGGCTGCCCAGTGCTCACTTATGGCTAGATTGTAGCTTTACCTGGAGCCCTGAGTAAGGGGCAGCATGTAACTCCTCCACAGAAAGAATCACAATCTGTTCCCTGGTTCTCCCTTGCTCCTCTCTTGCTTCTGTGAGACAGTAATCTGATATTGATACAATCTAATCCATGCCATCAATAGATTATTTTCCTTTCCACACTGGCTCAGCTGTTGTGGCAGGTGCTAAGGTTCTGCCTGTTCCCTGACTTTACCTCCTATTCCCCATCCACACATCTAAAGCTGCTTTTCTTTCCTTTATGCACAGGCTGGTGACACAGGAAGGCTGTTCAGGATAGGTCAGAATCTTGTCCTTCTTCATTATTTACATAATACAGTAAGTTTATAGAATGCTGTACAATAGCTGAGCTGCTACAAACAGAATTCCAGGCCCCGAAGCGTTTACATACAGTATACATAGAATTCCATATGGTCATATAGGTGGAATGCTGCATGGAATAATACTCATGCACTTACTCTCACTGCAGCGATGTAGTACTGCTCCTTCTACTATAAACACTGATATCTATTTCTTTCAAATGCAGCACAGTTCTAGAAATGCAGCTTTATTTACCACTGTCATGGAAAGTACCTGAGGCTGTGACCAAAGATCACATAACAGCCACATATTTTCTTTCTAATCTTTCTGCTCCTCTCTTTAGAGTTACTGTTAGCAGATTCTTGCTTGCATATCCTTTCTTGGTTTTGATCTGACCCTTTCCCCCCGTTTTTGTTCTGTTTCCATTGTAGTACATCTCTGCCCACAGTGCTGTTTCCTTCCTTTGCAAGCACTTAAGGCTGAAAAACGAGACTGCCCCACAGTCAGGCAGGTCACTGTCAAGTGCCCCTAAATCACAGCTGCTGATGGTGTTTAAAGTAGCTAACAATGAAAAGATTTTTTACATTAATGATAATGGTGTATCAAGCAGTGAAAGATAAACCTTAAAGCAAGAATATGTTTAACGTTTTCAAAGAGCCTTTTTTAAAATAGTGACATCAAAGAATGCCATTAAAGAGGGAACTTCAAAGTTTTGCAGAACAATCAGATCTCTAGTACATGCATTTTGCTGTCTGCATTTACAGTTACTAATAAAAGCAGAACAATCAGGATAGTCAAAAGCCCTGTTAAGTAGCTAAAACTGGAATAAAGAATTTTCTTAGAGGCTAAAACCCTAAGCAAACATCAAGGCTGCTGTGGAAAATCAAGGGGGTGGGAAGGAATTTGACTTCTAACAGACTGAGACGCTTAGATACCCTGCCTCTTTAGACTAATTCCTGACCTCGACAAGGATGAGAAATTTCAGAGTAGCAGCCGTGTTAGTCTGTATCCGCAAAAAGAACAGGAGTACTTGTGGCACCTTAGAGACTAACAAATTTATTTCAGCATAAATTTTGTGGGCCCACAAAAGCTTATGCTGAAATAAATTTGTTAGTCTCTAAGGTGCCACAAGTACTCCTGTTCTTTTTAAGGATGAGAAAGGGAGTCAAGTGCTGATGTAAAAGCTCGCTGCTGGGTCTCCTACAATACTTGCCGTAATTAAATACGTATTTAAATTACTAGGAGCTCAGTAATGAAAGTATCCTATAGCACTATTGTGTATTGTACTCCAGTGCTATAGAAACACCACTGAGAGAAACCCCTGTCCCATAAAATCACATATTCTAGGTAGAGACAGCCACAGCAAAGACATCCTTTGTGACTCTCCCATTACAGATTTGTTTGAACTACTTTCTTAAGTCTCTGATGATTGACTGTGAAACAAGGCCCCAGTTGATTAAGGAATCAGACGAACTTGGCAGTAGAATGGACAGCTTCAGTTTAAATTCAAGCTAGTTTCCGTTTTACCAGTCCTTTCCATGTTTTGCTGCAAAATCCTTCATGGTTTTAACCCATTGCTTTGCTTCGTTAAATGATTGAGAAGATTTGGGTTTTTGTCAATGACTGTGTGTTTTATTTGTT
Organism: Mauremys mutica; assembly: GCF_020497125.1. Classification (NCBI taxonomy): domain Eukaryota; kingdom Metazoa; phylum Chordata; order Testudines; family Geoemydidae; genus Mauremys; species Mauremys mutica. The sequence goes on along the minus strand of NC_059080.1, from coordinate 68,763,197 downwards.
AGAAACTTCTCATTATAATACAACTGCTATTCTGGTGGTGCTATTCCATGGTTGCCCATTCATGCCACTGAAATACACAGTTGTTCCTGTACTGCAGTTGCAGTTGTGTCCATTAAAACATTTTGCCAACAGTTACTGTAGTTCCCCCCATGCAAGAATACTATAAACATACCAGTAGAATATAATGATAACAGTTAAAACAGATATCACTATTAGAATAGGAAAAAAGGTGAAATCTGAGATTCTGCCCTGATAACTGTTGGCAAAAACTAACTTTTTAACAGTAGCAACTGCATACAAGAACACAGCTCAAATAAAAATCTAGCTAATGTGTAACTGAGTACGGGCAACCAACACTTTCTATAAACATAATTAAAGAGACATGAGTTGACCTCTAGCATCCTTTCCTGCTATTCTCAGGCAAAATTCCTATTGACAAAAATGTCCATGTTCCATAGCTCCTCTTAATGTTTCAGGCTGAGCTGTGCTGTGACGGAGGAAAAAGTGCACCCCTGAGGTACAGGTGCCTGGAGGCATTATGCCTGTAGAAAGCATAATTATTCTACTGACATTGGGAGAGCAAAGGGAGAGGTGTCCTTTCTATACCTGCTTAACAGCTGTACCCAGATTGCCCTCAGCCCAGGCATTCTGACATAAAAGGGGAGACAGGGCTGTATCAGGATCTGTGGAACTGAAGCTGGAGTACCCAAGTTCCCTGCAGGGACTGTGATTGAGGAGGCACAAGGGAACAAAGGGAATTAGGGTGGAAGCAACAGAGCCACATGGACAGAGCAATGCAGAGGGTTTAATAAAGTACAGTAGCACTTGTTCAACTTAACCTGCATTCAGCTTCACTATTTGTGAGTGAAACGTGGTGGCAGCATCTGAGCTGTGAGCTCTCTGAAGTGCAGCAGCTGGCAGCATGAGGCATGGAACTCAGTCTGATGCCTCTTGGAGCTTGGATGGAGCCCGGTGGAAGGAAGAGTTAGAGTTGTACATAGGCCTGGCCATGCAGGAAGATGACAAGAGCAGGAAAGTAAAATTGTTACTTTACCTTCTTGGGGAGCAAGGCTGAGAAGTCTGCATCACTCTGAAGGTCACCTCTGCCTCAAGTCTCAGTCCTAGGAGACCAATAGAATCCCAAAGCAGAAAGAAATTGTGGAGGAGCAACACAGGTTTTTCACTACAGACCAATCAGAAGGGGAGTGGAGGAGTATAGACCTCTAAGTTACTGCCTTACCCACACTGCCTGCCACCTGCAATTTTGGGGACTTGACAGACACCCTGATTCAGAACAGGATAGTCTGTGGCACCACCACCTGCAGGAGCACCTGTTCTGGGAAAGCGATTTCCAATTGGAGAAGATACGTAGACATGGAGCATGCAGTGAAAACCTCAAGAAAAAGTATGAAAGCAGTAGGAGGCACCACAACTCCTGAAATACAAGCAGTGAGAGAAAAGAAGAGCATGTGGCCAGGGTTCCCTACCTGGGAGATGCAATTACTGTGGGAAATAGTGTGAGCAGGTAAAGGAGAAGTGCCTTACGTTAGGATAGCATTGCAAGGAATGTAGCAAGTTGAATTATCTTAACAATATGTACAAGGGACAGCATATCTGATAGCAGTGATCACTGTCTCCTTGAGCTTGAGAGCATATCTAGCTCAAGGTTTCAGGACAGGAGAGCCTGAACAAGGGACAATACCAACCTCCAGGCATGGAACAATGTTAATAGGGAAATGCCCTATGAGATTTCAGCTGAATAGCGGGGCCTCAAGCAATTTGATTCCTGGGGATGAATTGGACTCGAATCATTACAAAGAGTAATGTAATAACTATAAAAGCACAATGCAGCCTGTAGGATAATGTGACCTCATAGTGACTAACCCCCCAAAATAACACAGTACCAGCTGAAGTTTGTAGTAGTGGATGGTAAGCACTGCAGATTCCTCTTGGGGAATACTGCCATATAAGCCATGGATCTGATCAGGATGCAGTGTCAGAATTTTGTCATTGTAGTGCAAGAAGAAAAAGGGGGAGCCCCATTGGCAATGGAGACAATTTCTAAAACATACGCCTGTTTTCAAAGGCGACAAGTGCCTCAAAGGAAAGCTGCAGCTGGAAGTAGACCTCGCAGTGGAACCTGTGCTTGTGATTACCAGGAAGGAAAATCCCTGGGGCACTTCATAATCCAGTACACAAGGAGCTTGAAAGTCTGCAGAGCAGAAATATCATAGCACCTGTAAGACCAGTACAACCTGGGTAAGCAGCATGGTGGTAGTAAAGAAGCCATCAGGCAAATTACGCATCTGCCTAACTCCAAACCAACTGAACTGGGCATTGAAAAGATGCCACTATCCCTGCCCATAATTGATGACCTCTTGCCAAACCTTTCCAAAGTCAAAATCTTTATGGTCTGTGATCTGAGGAATGACTTGTGGCACATAAGCCTGGATGAAGAGTCCAGTATGCTAATAACCTTTGCAACCCCGTTTGGTTGCTACAGATGGCTACACATACCGATAGGCGTAAGCTGAACATGAAAGGCGTTTCAGAGAAGACTCACCCAAGTGCTGGAAGGACTGCCTGGGGTGAAAATAAGTGCAGATGATATCCTCTTTGTAGGTTAAGGGAGCAGTGATACAGAAGCTGAATTAGACAATTACAGAAAACAGCAAGCTTTTCTCCAGTGAGGAAGGGACAAGAACATAAAACTCAACCCATAAAAAATGTGACTCATCATGAGATGACATACATTGGACGTCTGCTCACAGCAGACAGACCGAAGACAAGATGAAGGCAGTTAGAGAAATGCCAGTTCCAGTGTATGGTGAAAGGGGTTCAGCACTTCATAGGCATGATACATTTTCTGTCCAAGTCCTGTCCACATCTAGCTGCAGCAGCGGAACCCATATGTGAGCTCACAAGGTAGGATGCTAAGTGGGACTGGGCAGGTCCCCAACAGCAAGCATTTGACATGCTGAAACAAATGATAACAGATGCCCTTGTCCTGAAGTACTGCTAGCCAGGAGAGCCACTGACACTCCAGTGTGATGCATCGGAAAAAGAACTGGGTTTTGCAGGAACAGTCAGTTGCTTATGCCAGCAGAGCCCTGTCAGAGACTGAACACTAGTACTGTGATATTTGGAATGGAGCAATTCTATCAGAACACCTATGGCTAGCCTGTACTAGTGCAAACAGACCACAAGCCCCTGGAGACAATCATGGCAAAGCCCCTTCTTATTGCTCCAAACAGATTGCAGTGCAAGTTGATGCACCTCCGGCACTACTAGGTGAAGCTCAGATATTGTCCAGGATGATTACATAGCCGCATGAGTAAGTTGAGGGAACGGGGGAGATCAGGACATAGTGCAGCCTGTTAATGATTTCAGTTTCAACAGTGAAGCCAATGGAAATCCAAGAGGTTATGGAAAAGGTCATCTAATTACAGGCAGACAAGACAGCAATACTAGCAGTGTGACCAACTGAAAAGCCAATTATCAGTAGGAGCAGAACCATATTTTCAAATTAATGATGAGGTGAATGTGTAGGATGGAATATATTTCAAGGAGAGAGCTGTTGTCATACAAAAATACATGCCTCAAACTGGGCATTGGCAGCTGTCTTAGATGGACTTGAGTGTGTGTGTTTACTGGCCAGGAATGAGTACACAATTCCACTCCTTGATAGAAGGCTGTAACACTTGCAGGTCGTGTGATAACCATTAGCAGAAAGAGACTCTGTTACCATGTGAGCTGCCCACCTAACTATGGGAAAAGGTGTGAGTGGACTTAGTTACCCTCAGGGAAAAGCAGTACTTGACTACAATGGAATACTATTCAAATTTTTGAGATGTATGCCATGTCTGATACAAGAAGCAAGTCAGTGATTGGCAAACTGAGGGCCCACTTTACATGATATGACGTTCCAGATACTGTATTCACCAACAATACATCCTAATTTGCCTAGGAAGAATTCAAGGAATTTGCACACAAATGGGAGTTACACCACCACCTTCTCTCCAGCATACCCACAGAGTAATAGTAAGGTAGAATCAGCTATGAAAGCAGCTAAGAGACTTTTAAACAAGGATGTTTATTCTGATTCAAACCCCCTCTGTTGCAGTTTTGCCACACAGGAATATCCCATCACAGGGGTGCCAAAATAGTCCAGCTCAGAAACTGGTGGGACAAGGACCAAAAATCTGTTATGAATGAGGGAAGACCTGTTACAGCCAGAAGAATGGAGACACTGAGAGGAGATGGCCAGCAATCAGAGAAAGCAGGCAGTAGAGTATGACAGGTCAGCCAAGGACCTATTGGCCCTGGAAACAGGTACTCCTGTGAGGATCCAGCCATTAGAGAGACACCAGAGGAGTGCACTAAAGGAGTTGCAAGGGGTACAGTAGCACCCAGGTCATACGAGATGACTATACAAGAGAGACAAGTGATCAAAGGAACAGGAGGGACTTACAAGCCAGCAAACAAAACCCTGAGAAATAAGATTTATCTATGTATAAATTAAATCTACCATTTAACTGGTACAGAAATAAGTGGGAAAAGTGCATAGTCAAAAGCTGTTACACATATCACAAAATCATTCCATACGAGTGTTCCATCTTTGGACAACACTGTTGGAATTGTGTAAGACACTGTTTCACTAAAATGTGCAGTGGCTCCAAGAAAAGGAATCTAAAAAGGCTGTCTTTGGAAATAAAAAAAAACTGCAGGGACTCAGAGAGCTAAGCTTTGACACTTCAAAGAATGTTGATCTACATATGTGACAATGATACAGTGAACTTACTATTAAATCAGTACAGGCAATTGTCATAATTCCTAATTGTATAAAGACTTGAAAACAGAGCCCCTTACGTACTCTGACATTAGAGCTAATAATTTATTCAAGACAGTAAGTGCAAGTGGGTGGCAAATGCAGCTTCAGTTGTATCTATAGATAAAAGAGAACATTCAGACTTTCAAGTTGTAGTGTCTGAGTCACCCATGATTCTGCCTGGGTTTGCCAACAGTAACAAAACCTACACTTAGTGCAAAGAATCAATATTATGTATGAGAAAGAGCTGAACACTGACACTGATAGTACACTTACTTGTCATTATAGTCATGAGCCTTCTTGCCCATCTCCACATGACTGGGGTCAGACAGGAAAGTCCACCGTTATAATGATGTTAAATATAATACCACCATGCACCTAGTGGCATTGCAAGACTAAATGAAAAAAGAGCTGAAAATGGAAAAATCACTAGTGATAACAAAAGGGCAGAACCCTACAAACTGGGAAAGCTCTTGATCAGCCTGTAAGAGATGAGCCAAGACTTTATCTGGATCTCAGACAAAGCAAAGCAATAAGCAATTAGTATTTTCATTTGTCTACTGACAGCTTGGAGTGGTAGAAATGCTAGTCCAAATTCAACTGTGACTTCAGTGGAGTTCCACTAGAGATTAATTAGGCCCACTGCATTTGCATTTCTCAGTGGAGAAAAGAAAGGTCAATATATTTTAAATTAAGCTTTCAATCCACCTGGATTTGCCTGGCTATCTCAGGTTGAGAAAATCAAAGCAAAACTATACCACAATGTTGAAAACTTAGAAAGCATAGTATATAATACTTAATTTGTGATATTTTTGTGTGGGGAGCTAACAAGCAAGTACATGATGCCAGGTTCAGGAGAATAATAAAGAGGGGTTGGAACGGAAACCGGAAATTAAATAGAAATAAAATTTAGTCATACAAAGACCTATCTTACAGATTTGCAAGAGGAAGGTTTGATGCTAAATTATAATGATATGACAGCTATGACTGACTGAACAGCAAATTGGCAGAGGTTTCAGGGAATGGCAAAATATTGAGGAAGATCTACATGGAATCCTTTGGCTCTAACTGCATTACTGAGATAGCTGTGAAGCTGGGAGAACTGGTTATCATGATGCCAGTGCATAGAAAAGGCATAAAATACTGAGAGCTAATCACACAAGTTTCATTTCTTCAATATTCAAGTGCGCCAAAAATAAAAAATAAACTTGCTGGTGGCTGCAAATGCCATAGGAAGAGTTGCTTCAAAATGGGTCTCCTCTTATATATGCCTCAAAGGTATCAACAGATACCTAGCAAATGGGACATTCTCAAATATCTAAGGTATTTGTATGCCCCCCCTTCCCCCCATTACAACAGTATCTGAGCACTTCACAATCTTTAATATATTTCTCCTCAGAACACCTCTCTGAGATAGGGGAGTGCTGTTTTCCTCATTGTACAGATGGGGAGTAAAGGGTAAAGCCATGACTTGCCCAAGGTCATACTGGAATAGAACCTGCATCTCTAAATCCTAGGGTAGCACTTTAACTACTAGGCCATCCTTCCTCTTGTGAAATACAAGGCCATGTTGGCAATTTTAATAGTCTGCTGGATTAGTTAACTTGGCCTTGTAGCATCTTTAAAGATTTTAACCAATCCGTACCTACTTACGTGGCGATTTGTCTAAATTAGTCATTTCTTTCATTGAAAATAAACTGTGCCTCAGTTCCCAATCTTCTGCTTTTATGTTGAATTCCCTTTTCCCCACCCCTTGTCTGTATTGTCTCTAAAATGTAAGCTTTACAGGGCAGGGATTGTTTCTTACTGTGTTTGTACAGCACTTAGCATAGTGAAGCCTCATTGTCTGGGGAACTGCAATGGTACCACTAATAACGGTTGTCACTAATACATCCATGGAAACTGAACAGATTGCTAGATGTCTGAGATGTTTTCAGAGAACTTCAGCTGAGTACTCTACAAAGAATAGGGAGGTAGCTGTAACACTCCAGATATACCAAGGGAAAGATTGAATGCCAAAGCCCCAAAAGGAGTTAAAAGCAAAGCAGATGCCTTATCAAGAGCATATTTGCATTTGGAGAAGGTGTAATTAGAGATGTTGTTGTCATGGTGTATCTCATGATGCCATACTTGTCAATATCAGAAAACATGCTTAATGGCTTTCAGTTAGACACTGCAAATGCTGTCATGTTGCAAGCATTGCCCACTCGGTTGTGGGTGCTAAAGCTGTTTGCACAAATACAATAATTTAAATGGAGGTGAGATGAAAAATGGGAAGTATCTGATGACACAAAAATGTTGTGGTTTCAGGAGGACTCTAACAGGAGTTGCTATGAGGAAATAGCAAGGGGAAAATGGCATGCTGCCATTTGCCACTAGATGTGCTGTGCACATGTGATCTGGTACTATAGAGCAGCAGTGCTCATTCAAACAACAAACTGTAGCACCAGCATCAACTACATGGTATGGAGTACTATGGGCCAGTGCTCCAGGGCAAGCCCACCCCTCTCCTTCTCAAGAAACCAGAGGGTATAGTGACAATGAATTGAGGAGTGTTGGGCCTCACATTGCAGCTATGTAATTGTGGGTGTGGTGAGCAAGAACTCAAAGTAGAGTATCTCCCTATTTGTTTTCCCCACTTAAACCCCCCAGCCTTCAGACAGCAACTAGGACTAGCTTGGCTCTCAAAGGAATAAGCTACTAATTCCAAAATGCTTCTGAGAAGAGACATTGGCAGTAATACATAGTCACTTGGGAAGGGAGTTGTGTAAAAGGAGAGTTCAAAATATTGTACACTGACCGGATGTGAATTACCAAATTAATATGCAATGTGTTTAACACATATGGGAGCAAGCACCTAAAAGAACCCATATTGCTGCATGTGGTTCTAAATTAGCCTTGACACAAGGTTTTGTTTGAGTTACATGGAATGGATTTTTGGTTCTGCTGGACTGTTTCCACTGTTTTGAAAATTGCTTATTGAAATTAGGAGCCAGATTTCCATAGGTATTTGTGTGGGCACCTAGCTTGTAGGTGCAAATTAGGCATTTGTGTATACAGCCAGCAGATAGTTTGATGCCTAGATGATCATATGCATGTACAGATACCACCTTTTGTCAACACAATTATGGCATTTGTGCAAACAGATTTAGCACCCACAATTGGGCGAGCATACATGCATACTGTCACCTTTTAAAGTCTTTCCCTGAAGATGTTACTGACTGAACATGTGATAGCTTTTCAGAATAACTATGATAGTGAATTGGAAAGATGAGTACAATTATGCAATAGTCTTATCAATACATGTCATGATATACATTCTGGTGAATGGACACCCCAGGTCTCAATCTCCACTTCCTTGTACATTGTGTAGCTATGTAAAACTGTGTTAAATGAGTACAAAAATGCTACCAAATCAGAACTGAAGGATGCACTTCTCACTTACACCAAGAGAATCAGATCCATATTGTTTTACACCCCTTTGCACTAACTTTGCACAGGCACAAATGACACAAATTACAAGATAGTGGAGAATCAGAGCTCTGGAATGCAAATATAGCCAATCGGGAAGGTTTTGGAACTAAAGCCTGTATTTTCATTCTGGTTTTAGGACATATTTTGTGAAAAGAAGTAGTGTATAATATGTTCTTATTCTGTGCTTGATTTTAATACAGCAAAATTTTAATACAAATTGTGCAATATTAGGCTACTCAACATCTGTCATGAGAAAGCATGCAGAAATTGGGTACCTGGAGGTTTACCAAGATAACCTGTAAAGAGCTACCAGAGAAGACTGTTTTTACAACAGATAAACCAACCTCAAACAAGCATAGCACAGAGAATTGCTAAAGAATGTGCTTATGCTAAAAAATCTGTTCCACCTTGTAATTAGATGTGACACACTGAGTACCTTTCCCTGATCTGAAGAAGACCTCTGTGTAGCTCGCAAGCTTCTCTCTTTCACCAAAAGAAGTTGGTCCAATCAAATATATTATCTGTCCCACCTTGTCTCTCTGACCAGAAAAGACTTTGAAAAATGGATTCCCTAGAGGTAAAGGAAATTTACAATGCTCTGAATGAGTCGATGCATGTTGATAACTGGATGCTCTTAAAAGTATTAGAGCCCAGTTATCAGCTTTCCTTCTGCAAGTCTTTAAGAACAATACTGTAGCTTATATATATGAATACTCTGCAGCCAGTGATAATTCTTTTTAAACAAATGGTAATTAATTACTGTAGACAGGCAGACATTGAGCAATACCACTAGTTTTCTTTTGGCTTCTGGCTCAAACTAGGAGTTCACAAGAAGAAAAGTGGAGCTGCATTGTGCAGCTCTGACTACCATTTGAGATGCGTTTCTGGGCCTGCTCAATAACTGCTCAATAAGCCAGAAATGGAGTGAAAGCAATATAAAATCTGAAAAGAAGGAAAGTGTTATACAGCCGTCAATTTAAAAGAGGATCCTATGTGCTAGTACCACTCAGCCCCAGTCCCTGCCCCCACTCCATCCCTTCCTCCAAGGCGCCACACCTGCCCCACCTCTTCCCATCCCTGTTCCACCCATACCCCTCTTCCCCACCTCTTTTCACCCCCTCCTCTGAGCACGCCCCATCCCCACTCTTGTCCCTCCCTCCAGCGCCTCCTGCACTCCACTGAACAGCTGTTCCTCGGTGTGCAGGAGGCTCTGGGAGGGAGGGGGAGGAGTTGATCAGAGGGGCCCACTAACCCCCTGGAGTACCCTTGCGGACCCCAGTTAGAGAAATGCTAAAGTAGAGCCATGCCCTCTCCCTTTCGGCACCAAGTTAAGCAGACCCCATGAAGGAGGGTGCAGATATTGACTGGTAAATGAAACCAATGTGGCAAAACAGCTCTCTGTGTTTCTCAGTGACCACCATGCACCACATGATGGCCATTGCAAACTAGTGGAAACAGAACACAGCTGCAGAGCACTCCCAACCAATGCAGTGTGTTTAATATATGATTTGGTGATACTGCTCTTTAGATATTAAATGCTGTTTCAGAAAGGTCTCTGACCTTTAAACATTCCAGTCTAATTAATCCAAGCATTTGTATTTTTATTTACTAATAACAAAATGGAGCACAACTGGGCCCTGCAGGCTGGTGGACAGAACCACTAGTCAGAGAAGGTGAATAGCACATGTACCAATGGCAGAATTTCAATCCCTCCCTCAGAGTTTTCTTTTATTCATTTATAAACACAGGATTCCAAACAAATAGCCCCTCAGAACAGTGGGTCCCAGTCACCAAAGACCTTCCCAGATTCTTAGCCAGCTGGGAGGAGAAAAAATACTTTCTTCCCCTTTGATTGCTGCTGCAACAGCTTCCCACTAGCTTTGTGTCCTCAACCCCAATGAACCATATGACAGTCAGGGGCCTGGGTTGTGCACTGGGGTTTGTGGAGCACCTTTCCACCTTGTCACAGACCAATACCATATTGTGGTAGTGTGTAGATCCTCAAGCCCCATTGTGCTAGCTATTGTACAAATATATAGCACAGATGTTCCCTGCTCCACAGAGCTTACTGTGACAGGTATTGCAACCCCATGCAGTATCTTTGGGGGCCATTGTATTACATTGATGAATGGTTTATGTCTGTGTTCTACCCTAGTGGGGAGGGTTACCAAAACTCCTCCAAGATCTAAAAAGAGGGGCAGGAGTGGGGAGTAAGGCAAGTCACTGAGACTGAACAACTCTAGAGAGGTACCACTCACTGGAAAGGTTTGGATATACTGGTTCTACCTGGGTTTTCCAAAGACTCAAAGAAAGGACTTGGGGTATAAAAAAGCTGGGTTTAAACTAACACGGGGCCTTCTTTTGATTCAGCCAACAGATAGGGGAACCCTGACCCTTGTGGAAGTGTTGGAAAGACTTTGGCATGCTAGGACCCCTAGGATTGATGGATAACCTCTGGTAAGCTTTTAACATGCATACAGGAACTTAAATATATATATATATATATATACTCTGTAATGCTAAGAATAAATCATTGTGCTTTGTGAAGACTGATTGGTGTCCATAAGACAAAGCCCCAAATACTGGGATTGTCCCTATAAAATCAGGACATCTGATCACCCTATGGTGATGTATGGCAGTTATTGAATCTAAAAAAGTGGAGTTGTCCCCTCCTTAGCTGTTACCACAGACTGCAAATCAGTCTTCACAGGTTAAGATGCTGTTGTAGCTCGGAAAATAAGGACAATAAACCACAGTTTAGCTTGATGTTATTAAATAATTTCCTTCAAGAATGGGATTTAGATCATAAACCATTTAGTACATTATTCCCTCAATCCGATGGATTTAAATGAAGATCACAATGATAAAAAAAACACACACCCTTATTTGGTCTTTTACACTGAGAGCAATACATCTAATCACATCATTTTAGCTGTTGCATCACAAAGTGGTGCAAGGAGATGTCAAGCTTAACTAGATGCAAGAGAGATCAAGCTAAAACCTTTTTATGAAACAGAAGAAAAGCTCATCCCACACCTGAAAGAAGCTGAGTAACAGAATGCAGGAGAGAACGGAAACCTGTAATGGTACTGTAGCTTCATAAAGCACTCAGATCACATCATGTGAGGACAGTAGAAGGCAAAATATATCAGAGCAATAGAAAAAGAACACAAATACTCCTAAGCTCTAGAGAAGTCACACAGAACATGATTGAAGAGGTGGATGCAGGAGAATGTAGCTTGGCATTTAGTCCCACAATAAAAGGGTTTTTTTAAGTGAAGAGTGCTGTTGAGTAGCAAAGAAAGAAAACAGGTTAGATAAGGGACCTACTGTGTGCTGTAACAATTATGAAAGACAGCATGATAAGCAAAATCTCTTAAAATACAGAAAGAAAAATAAAATGTCATTGACACAAAATATAACATAAAAGTCCTTTGAAGAAACAGCAAACAATAATGACAGGAGATGGAATAATAGGAATTTTACTGTAAGAACTAAAGTTAGCTAATTAGTTGACAGGGAGGAACTGAATGGATTTATAACTGTCATAGAGAAGATGGAGCACCAATAGAAACAGACAGTAGATAGCAATGCTAGTCTAGTATTGAGTTAACTGATCAATTAAACTTATCAAGGAAAAGTGGTCAAGGCTAGGTCAGGGTTAGCTAACCTATGTAGGGGTAACATCTGCTGGAGTAAAGCTGAAATAGCCACCTTCAGTGCCAGCTATCACTCCTATCCTGGCATAAGGAGTGTGTACGGGTGGGTGGTTAGGTGGGGGCAGGGGTTAGGGGCAGATTAGGGGTATGTAAGGACAAGTGGGGGCACAGTGAAGCGGAGCTCCTTTACACCCGATCCCCCACTGGCATAACACCAATAGTGGACATTAGAGTATCAGGGGTTCGGGGACAGCAGCTGGCTTCCTGCAGCCATCACTGGTCACTACATCAGACAGCAGTGTGGACCTAATGGAGAGTCAAGGCCATAGCATTTATCAGGATATTGGTATTAGTAAATTTGTACTTCAAGGATATTTGACACTGGCTGAGTAACCTGTGTGGTACTTGGCAAGACATTAACAACCTATTTGACCCAAAGAAGAAACTGTTTTAGCAACATAAATGGTCTGGTATCAGAAACACCAACATTTGGTACTCTCTGCATGCCTCTGAAAGGGCAAATTTATTTTAAAGGATTGAATTTTCTTGGACTGAATATTATTGTTTCTGTAGATCTGATCCTTACAGGGTACATAATTCTTGAGAGCTTCAAAAGTCACTCAAACACAAATAGAACACTTCTCATGGCATAACTATCTAGAGGCAGAGCAGCCCAATTCTGAGGGAAGTATTATTTTTTGACTTTTTTCATACCAGAAAAATGCAGAAAATATACCAAACTGCTCCACCTCTGCAACTTCCCAATATTCAGCATGAGAAAGGCCCATGTGAGGCTTTTTAGTTAACTCTAAACAAAAGAGGTGGTTAGGATATGTAAAAAAGATGGGAGACATGCTAAGCAAGCATTGAATTGGTTACTGGAGGGAGAAAAGAAAGCGAGGAAAGCCAAGGAAGAACTGACAGAAGACAATGACAGAGGATATTGAATGCACGGGCATTACCTGGGAAATACCACAACTAGCAAGTGAGCATACTCAGTGAAGGAACTGGACTGCCCAATGTCTGGCACCGGAGGTGCTAAGGCCTAAGGTAAGGTAAACAAGAGATAATCCAAATATATCACAATTAGAGAGATGAGTACAAAATATAGTAAACTCTGTCCATCCAAATTTAAGATGCCTTTATGTGTAAAGCTAATTCTGATGGTAATATAACTACCATGTGAAAAGACAGTGGGGTGCAATGTGTTAAATGTTGGTCATATGTGAACATGCAGGTGAACCTGGAAGGATGGCTAATAAGAACGTAGTAACTAGCGCTGGTCAAAAAAGACAGTTACTCACCGTAGTAACTGTTGTTCTTCGAGATGTGTTGCTCCTATCCATTCCAATGTAGGTGTGCGCGCTGCGCGTGCACGGCTTCTCTGGAACATTTTTACCCTAGCAACTCCGGCGGGCCGGCTGGCGCCCCCTGGAGTGGCGCCGCCATGGCGCTGGATATATACCCCAGCCGGCCCGTCCGCTCCTCAGTTCCTTCTTGCCGGCTACTCCGACAGTGGGGAAGGAGGGCGGGTCTGGAATGGATAGGAGCAACACATCTCGAAGAACAACAGTTACTACGGTGAGTAACCGTCTTTTCTTCTTCGAGTGATTGCTCGAATGATTCCAATGTAGGTGATTCCCAAGCCTTACCTAGGCGGTGGGGTCGGAGTGAGACGTGGCAGAGTGCAAGACTGCGGAGCCAAAGGCTGCATCGTCTCGAGACTGTTGCACCAACGCGTAGTGGGAAGCGAAGGTGTGTACCGAAGACCAGGTGGCCGCCCTACAGATGTCCTGGATGGGGACATGGGCCAGGAAGGCGGCCGAAGAAGCGTGCGCTCTGGTGGAATGAGCGGTGAGGCGGCATGGGGGGACGCGAGCAAGCTGGTAGCACGTTCGTATACATGACGTCACCCAGGATGAAATGCGCTGCGAGGATACTGGCTCGCCCTTCATGCGATCAGCGATTGCCACAAACAGCTGGGTCGAACGCCGGAAGGGCTTCGTCCTGTCGATGTAGAAAGCGAGGGCCCTGCGGACGTCCAGGGTGTGGAGCTGCTGCTCACGAGGTGAGGCATGCGGCTTCGGGAAGAAGACCGGGAGGAAGATCTCTTGGTTGAGGTGGAAGGCCGACACCACCTTGAGGAGGAAGGCCGGGTGCGGTCGAAGCTGCACCTTATCCGCATGGAAGACGGTATACGGGGGCCCGGCCGTCAGGGCACGGAGTTCCGAGACTCGTCTGGCGGATGTAATTGCCACGAGGAAGGCCGTCTTCCAGGTGAGATAAAGCAGAGAGCACGTGGCCAGGGGCTCGAAGGGCGGTCCCATCATCTGGGTCAGAACCAGGTTCAAATCCCAGGTCGGGGCAGGAGGACGTACCGGCGGGTACAGACGGTCTAGACCTTTAAGGAAGCGGGCAACCATCGGGTGAGAGAAGACAGACCGACCTCCGATGGTGGGCTGAAAGGCCGACAGAGCCGCCAGGTGCACCTTCAGGGAAGAGATCGCAAGACCTTGACCTTTCAAGTACCAGAGGTAGTCGAGGATGGTCGAGATAGGGACCAAGAATGGGTTAAGACCTCGCTGGTCGCACCAGAGCGCGAAGCGTTTCCACTTCGCGAGGTAGGTAGAGCGCGTCGAAGGCTTTCTACTTTCGAGTAGGACTTGTTGCACCGCCGACGAACAACCCCTCTCTGCGTCGGTCAACCACTCAGGAACCAAGCTGTAAGATGCAGCGACTGCAGGTTCGGGTGACAAAGCCTGCCGAGGTCCTGAGTGATGAGGTCCGGCCATAACGGAAGGGGAATGGGATCCCGAACTGACAGCTCGAGCAGCAGGGTGTACCAGTGCTGTCTCGGCCAGGCCGGAGCAACGAGTATTACGCGGGCCCTGTCCCTCCGAAGCTTGAGTAACACCCGGTGTACGAGCGGAAACGGGGGAAACGCGTAGAGGAGGGGACCTGTTCACGACAGGAGGAACGCATCCGAGAGGGAGCCCGGAGCTCAACCTTGGTACGAGCAGAATCTGGTGCACTTCCTGTTGACCCTGGAGGCGAATAGGTCTATCTGGGGAAAGCCCCACCTCTGGAAGATTGTATAAGCCACATCCGGGCGAAGGGACCACTCGTGAGAGGCGAACGACCTGCTGAGATGGTCGGCCAACGTGTTCTGCACCCCCGGCAGAAAAAACGCTTTGAGGCGAATCGAGTGGGTCACGCAAAGGTCCCATAGGAGCATCGCTTCTCTGCAGAGCGGGGAGGATCGGGCTCCGCCCTGCTTGTTTACGTAAAACATTGCTGTAGTGTTGTCCGTGTATACCGCTACAGAGCGGTCCTGCAGGTGGGTCCGAAAGGCGAGACACGCCAAGCGGATCGCTCTCAACTCCCGGACGTTGATGTGGAGGGAGAGCTCCTGGGCCGACCAGAGACCCTGGGTGTGCAGGTCGCCTATGTGAGCACCCCAGCCGAGTGCTGAGGCGTCTGTGGTCAGGGTGACCGACGGGCGAGGAGGGCGGAACGGAACCCCTGCACAGACAACCTCCGGATCCAGCCACCAGGTGAGCGACTGGAGCGTGGGCTTCGTCACCGTAACCACCGTGTCCATGCTGTCGCGGTGGGGGCGGTACACCGATGACAGCCACATCTGGAACGGGCGAAGCCGCAGCCTTGCGTTCGCGGTCACGAATGTGCACGCCGCCATGTGCCCCAGTAGGCGCAGGCAAGATCGCACCGTCGTTGAAGGGAAGGCCTGCAGGGCCCGTATGAGCGAGACCATCGTCTCGTGCCGAAGTCGAGGGAGGCAGGCCCTGGCTAAATTGGAGTCGAGCACCGCTCCTATGAACTCCACTCTTTGTGCTGGAGTTAGGCTGGACTTCTCGGTATTGATAAGCAGGCCTAGAGAGCGGAACAGATGCAGAATCTCGGTCACCTGAGCCGCTACCAGCTCTTGGGAGCGACCGCGAATCAGCCAGTCGTCGAGATACGGGTACACATGTATCCGACGACGGCGGAGGGCTGCGGCCACGACTGCCATACACTTGGTGAACACCCTCGGTGCGGTGGAGAGGCCGAAGGGCAGAACCGCAAACTGGTAGTGAGCTTCGTTGACTACGAAGCGCAGGAAGCGTCTGTGGGGGGGGGTAAATTGCTACATGAAAGTATGCATCCTTCATGTCGAGGGCGGCAAACCAGTCTCCCGGATCCAAGGAAGGGATGATGGTCCCCAGGGTCACCATACGAAACTTGAGCTTGCACAGGTGTCTGTTGAGCTCCCGGAGGTCCAAGATGGGACGAAGACCTCCTTTCGCCTTGGGGATGAGAAAGTATCTGGAATAGAATCCCCTGCCCCGCCTGTTGCGAGGCACCTCCTCTATAGCACCCACGCTCAACAGAGTCTGGACCTCTTGTAAGAGGACTTGCTCGTGAGAGGGGTCCCTGAAGAGGGACAGGGAAGGTGGGTGGGAGGGGGCGAAATAAACTGCAGGCGGTAGCCGTGCTGGACGGTGTTGAGGACCCAGCTGTCCGATGTTATAGAACACCACGCCTGGAGGAAGCGGGAAAGGCGACTTGAAAACAATAGGGATGGATCTGGGGGGGAGAGTGGTGGGCCGTCCTCGGGCGTCCCATCAAAAGGCCGGTTTTGGGCCTTGAGAAGCCTTGGAGGAGCTCTGGGCCTGGTTATGCCGACCCCCCGATGGTCTACGGCGGAAGGGGGCCGCTCGGCGATTATTAAATGGCCGAGACCTGGCCTGTGGGAAGGGTCGGTAGGGCTGTTGCCGGAACGATCGTCTCTGGGTGGCCAGCGTGTGCATGCCCAAAGTACGAATAGCAACCCTCCCATCCTTCAGGGTCTGAATTCTTGTGTCTGTCTTTTCTGAAAAAAGACCCTGTGTCTCAAAGGGGAGGTCCTGGAGGGTGTATTGTACCTCCGGCGGCAAGGTGGAGGATTGCAGCCAGGCAATGCGCCGCATGGTTATTCCGGACGCCATAGTTCTGGCTCCTGAATCAGCGGAGTCCAAGGCTGCCCGAATTAGGGTCCTGGAGGCCGTCCTGCCCTCGTCCAGGAGCGCCGAGAATTCCCGGCGGGAGTCTTGCGGCGT
The DNA here is from genome assembly GCF_020497125.1 of Mauremys mutica. Lineage (NCBI taxonomy): Eukaryota > Metazoa > Chordata > Testudines > Geoemydidae > Mauremys > Mauremys mutica. The sequence goes on along the minus strand of NC_059080.1, from coordinate 68,746,140 downwards.
CAGCTCCGAAAATTTTCCCAGGCACCCTAAGATGTTGAACGTGTACCGAGACAGGAGCGCCATCTGGTTTGCTATGCGGAGCTGAAGGCCACCCGCCGAATAGATTTTTCGCCCCAACAGGTCCATGCGCCGCGACTCCTTTGATTTTGGTGCAGCGGCCGGCTGGCCATGCCTCTCCCGGTCATTTACCGACTGGACTACTAGAGAGTCCGGGGAGGGGTGCACATAGAAGTACTCGTACCCCTTGGGCGGGACAGAGTATTTTCTTTCTACCCCTCGCGCCGTGGGGGGGACTGAGGAGGGCGACTGCCAGATTGTCGTATTGTTCCGCTGAATAGTGCGGATAAAGGGTAATGCTACTCGCACTGGGGCGTCCGAACCCACAACGTCCGTTATAGGGTCATCGTCCTCCGTGACCTCCTCAACGGGCAGGTTCATGGCCTTTGCCACACGGCGGAGAAGGTCCTGATGCGCCTTGAGGTCAATAGGCAGGGGTTCAGATGTTTGATGCCCCCGCCACCGCCTCGTCAGGAGAGGAGGATGAGGAGTGGCCCGGCAGCACCTCCTCGGATGTCTGGTCTGCTCCTGGGCGGTCAGGAGCCACGGACTCCGGCCCCGGTGCCGGGCCTGGTGGCAAGCCAGCCTGTTCCTGTGGAGACGGGGGGGGCTTGCTAACCGTCGCCTCCGGCGCTGAGCGGCCCGTAGGCGCCTGCCTCAGCTGCAGGGGAGGGCCTTGCTCGTGTTGGGCCCAGGGAACCCAATATCCCCAGTGTTGGGGTCCAAGGTCCAGTCCTTGGGACGCTGCCCTGAAGTCCACTGCGCTGCCCTCAGGGGAAGCGATGGAGAGTTCATGCGAGGGCCAGGGAGGAGCCGAGGCGGTTCCCGAATGCCCAACCGAAACCTGCGTCAGGTGTCTAGCAGGCGTTGAAGGTCGGCGGTGGTCATCACGTGACCTAAGCGGAGAGCGGGACCTGCGTGCGGCACGGTACCGGGAGCTGGATCGACGGTGCCGGGAGCTGGATCGGCGGTGCCGGGAGCTGGATCGGCGGTGCCGGGAGCTCGACCTCGACGGCAATCGGCGGTGTCGGGAGCGGCTCCGGGAGTCTCGGTGCCGAAAGCGGTCGCTGGAGCCGGACCTCTTGCGGTGCCGGTGACTCGGTGACCAGGATCGTTGCCGGGAGTACGACCGGCGCCGCGAATGCGAGCGGTGCCGGGACTGCGACCGGTGCCGAGACGGGGAGCGGTGCCGCGATGTTGAACGACCTCTGGATCGGGACCGCCTCCGAGAGTGGGACCGGGATCGAGACCGAATCCTGGAGCGTCCGTCTCGCTTGTCAGGGGAAGGAGGCCGCATCATCATCGGTTTGCCCACTGACTTGAGTGCCCGCACCGGCGGTGCCGGGGGCCGGGGGCTTGGAGCTTCCGCGAGCTCGATTAGCTCCCTCGCCGTCGCAAACGCCTCCAGCGTGGACGGGATCCGCAGCTCTACCTCGGCGGGTACCGGGGAGCTGGGTGGTGCCGGACTCGACGGCCCTTGCGGTGCCGGAGTCGACGGCGCCGTGCACTGTCTGTGCACTGCCTCAGCCTGTACCGCTTGTGTCGGAGGCGGCTGGGCTAGCGGTCTCTGCGGATGTTTGGAAGAGGCCGCCTTCGGCACCTTGTGCTTCCTTCCTGGGGAGAGGGAGCGGTGCCGGGACTTCGGTGCCGGGTGCCGAGGAGGCTCGGCCCCGGAGCGGTTCGGTGCTGCCGGTGCGCTGCCCGCCGAGGAGGGCTTCGGCGCCGATGGAGTTGGCGCCGGAGGCTGGAGCGAAGCCTCCATTAGCAACTGTTTAAGGCGCGAGTCCCGCTCCTTTCTCGTCCGGGGCTTGAAGGCCACGCAGATCGGGCACTTATCTGTTCTGTGCGCCTCCCCAAGGCAGCGAAGGCACGAGTCGTGCGGGTCACTCACCGGCATGTGTCGCTGGCAAGCCGCGCAGGGCTTGAATCCCGGTGCCCCGGGCATAAGCCCGCACAGGGTGCGGAAGAAGAGGGCTAACCCCTCTAATTCCCTATTTACACTACTATACCTATCTAACTATAACTATACAACTATCAAACTAACTAATGAACTATATACAGTAAGAGATGGAGAAACGCTAGGGCTGTGGAGGTAAGGGAGCACTCCACTGTTCCAACTGTCCGTCACGGGCGGTAAGAAGGAACTGAGGAGCGGACGGGCCAGCTGGGGTATATATCCAGCACCATGGCGGCGCCACTCCAGGGGGCGCCAGCCGGCCCGCCGGAGTTGCTAGGGTAAAAATGTTCCGGAGAAGCCGTGCACGCGCGGCGCGCACACCTACATTGGAATGCATAGGAGCAATCACTCGAAGAAGAAAGTATGTTTTGCAAAAAATTGATACACAAATCAGATTTTGAAACTGAACATTTTCAGATTTTCCTGCCCCAGTTTTTTCCTTTTTCCATTTGTCTCTAACTAACTATAACTAAAAATAGAGCAGCTCAGGCAGAACAAAGAATCAAGCCTGAGTTTTTTAAAGGGTGTCTTGTATAAGTAAGTGAACAACAATCAGTGGGAAAAAAAAGAGTTTGAAATTTTTATCAATAGTTCATGTTGAATAAACTAGTTTATATATTGTGCACTTCCCTCTTTAGGGACCTAATCCAAAGTCCATCAAAATACTTCCCTTGATCCCTTCAGTGGGATCAGGTCCCAGATGATTCACTGGCATTTTATTTTGCTACACTATCTGGTCCAAATCCAGAGTCCTTGCTCACTGTTTTACTCATTCCTTACTCAAATAAAAATCTCATTGAATTCAAAGGGTTTTTTTCCATGGTGTTTCATTTTTCATGTGTTAGAGCACTGTAACATTCAGGCAGATGAATTCCCAGAACAGCACTGTTTTCATTTGTGTGGCTCAGATTTAATATTCAGTAACATTTTTCCTTTATTGCAGACGTCTTGTATGTCTTTAGGGCAGTGAGTCATTTTAGTGGTGGCACAGAACTAGATTTATTCATTTTAAATGGCAAAAAAAATACTTTCCCAAATGTGAAAATATCACTGAGAAGAATTAAGACACAATTGGCTTCAACTGGATCGCTGCCCTAACTTAAATCACATGTGAAAAAGCTGTATTAAACAGTTTTGTTCTGCTTCTCTTCGTCGGCTATTTTCTTTACTTTCTTTGGTTCTTCTCCTTTATTTGCTCCTTTTCAGTCTCTGTTTTGGACAGAAGGATGGTCTTGCAGTTAAGGCACTACTCTGGGACTCAGAAGATCTAGAGTCTGTTTCCAGCTCTGCTACAGAGTTCCTGCATAACCTTGGGCAAGTCATTTAACCTCTCTCTAGCTCAGTTCCTCATGGTAAAATGGGAATAATATTGCCTCGCCTCACGAGAGTACTGTAAAGATACATCAATTAATGTTTGTGATGTACACAAGTTGACGGGGGTCATATAAATAGAGATATTTACTGTTAAGACATATTAATATTAATGTAAAATACCTTAAGTTGCATTTTTTTCAGATTTCACCCTGTAAGTGTAACTCAGAGCATGTGCCACAGGTGTTTCCTTAAGAGTGATGCAAAGTGATAATTCAAGCATGCTGCCTTCATGCTGTTCCATTGTTGCTTGCAGTGTAGTTGTAGCCATGTTTGTTCTATGATGTTAGAGAGGCAACCTGGGTGAAGGGACCAACTTCTGTTGGTGAAAGAGACAAGCTTTTTAGCTACCCAGAGCTCTTCTTTAGGTCTCTTCTTCATGCTGTTCAGGAAGCTCAGTGCCTAAATTTTCACCTCCTAAATCAGTGTTTCCCAAACTTGGGACGCCACTTGTGTAGGGAAAGCCCCTGGTGGGCTGGGCCGGTTTGTTTACCTGCTGCATCCACAGGTTCGACCAATTGCGGCTCCCACGGGCCGCGGTTCACTGCTCCAGGCCAATGGGAAGCGGCGCGGACCGAGGGACATACTGGACGCCCTTCTTGCAGCCCCCATTGGCCTGAAGCAGCGAGTTTGGGAAGTTTGGGAAATACTGTCCTAAATCATAGTGGAGTGTGTTGTCACTAGGCTACCTAGCTTGGGCAGCTTTTCGTCATTTCACCCTCTGGACTGCTCAGAATTACTCTTTCAGCAGTGAAGTTCATGCCTGGTAAGGCACAGCTCCCCAGTGGATATTGCCATCTCCAGGTTCACCAGCAAGACCCTTTCTCTTCAACATTATTTATCTTTTTGTCACCTCTAGGCTAAACTATTGCAATTCACTTCTAATTGGATTCCCTTGTAATGATCACAAAGGGTGGAATAGGTGCAGCATGTGGCTGTTTATTTGCTCCTTAGCATGGAGCTGAGAAAATCATAAATGCTCACTTTCTATGGCCTCCACTGGCTGCCAGTAAACCGAAGGATTCAACTCAAGAATTTACAGATCTATGTATAACACTTAATATAATCTAGGCCTAACATATTGTAATGAATATTTCGCCCTATATAATACCACTTAATAATAGTTTGGTGCTTGGATGATGAAATGGTCTAAGCACTAATTATTTTTTGTAACAGTCCTGTGATATAGGTAAGTAAAAATTAGCTCCATTGTACACAGGGGGAAACTGAAACATAAAGAGATGAGGTGGATTGTTTGTAGTAAGCCAGGAATTCTGTGGCAGAGCTGGTAGTATAATACAGGAGCTCTTGATTCCTAGTCCTGTGCTCAATCTACTAGGTCACTCTGTCTCTGCCCCTGTGTCTGTACAAAGCAGTTGAGATTGGCCAGGCTCCTTTGCTCTCGGTCATGTGGTCTGTCTGAAGTGAGCCAGAGACAGGACCTTCTTGCTATCAGGACTCAAGGCCCAGCTTTTTAAAGCTTATTTAGGCATTGTTCCACCCAGCATTGCAAGACCTAGGACCCAGATCCTCAAAGATATTTAGCTGCGTAACTTCATTGATTTTATGAGTGTTACTTTTGAGGCTCTGGCCTCAGTGACTTAGATGGTGAAGTCCCATTTTCAGAAGTAACTTAGGCATTTATCAGTGGTTTGAGCATTGGCCTGCAAACCCAGGGTTGTGAGTTCAACTATTTAGGGGCCATTTAGGGATCTGGGGCCATTTAGGGATCTGGGGCAAAAATCTGTCTGGGGATTGGTCCTGCTCTGAGCAGGGGGTTGGACTAGATGACCTCCTGAGGTCCCTTCCAACCCTGATAGTCTATGAATGTGACAATAGCTTCTCTTTAGAAACCTAAATCTCATTGTAAATGGGATTTAGGGTACATCTACACTACGGGACTATTCCGAATTTGCATAAACCGGTTTTGTAAAACAGATTTTATAAAATCGAGTGCGCGCGGCCACACTAAACACATTAAATCGGTGGTGTGCGTCCACGGTTCGAGGCTAGTGTCGATTTCTGGAGCGTTGCACTGTGGGTAGCTATTCCGTAGCTATCCCATAGTTCCCGCAGCCTCCCCCGCCCCTTGGAACTTCCGGGTTGAGATCCCAGTGCCTGATGGGGCAAAAATCATTGTCGCGGGTGGTTCTGGGTAAATGTCGTCAGTCACTCCTTCCTCTGGGAAAGCAACGGCAGACAAGCATTTCGCGGCTTTTTTCCCTGGATTGCCCTGGCAGATGCCATAGCATGGCAATCATTGAGCCTGTTTTGCCTTTTGTGACTGTCACCGTATGTGTAATAGATGCCGCTCACAGAGGCGATTCAGCAGCGCTACACAGAAGCATGCTTTTGCTTTTGCATGATAGCAGAGATGGTTACTAGCCATACTGCACCATCTACCATACCATAAATTGGTAATAAGATGGTCATGGTTACCAGTCCTTTTGCACTGTGCCATTTGCTGCTGTCATAAGTGCCCCTGGCCGATCAGCCAGGGGCGCAAAAGCCAAAATTGGGAATGACTCCCTGAGTCAATCCCTCCTTTTTGGTATCTAAAAATAGAATCAGTCCTGCCTAGAATATGGGCAAGTGTACTAGAGAACCACTGTATCATAGAGCCAGAGAGCACAGCTGCTCTGTGTCAGATCCCACAGAAATTATGAGCTGTATGCTATTCACAGAGGGTGCTCCTGCAACAACCCCACCTGTTGATTCCGTTCTTCCCCCAGCCTTCCTGGGCTACCATAGCATTGCACCCCCACTTGTGTGATGAATTAATAAAGAATGCAGGAATAAGACACAGTGACTTGTTAGTGAGAAATGAGTGGAAGGCAGCTTCCAGCTGCTATGATAGTCCAGACAGGACAGTAAGGAGTGTGGAGAAGAGGAGCCCAGCATCCCTCTGCTAGTCCAGGGGCAATTGAATCTTTTCTTTACACATGAAGGGTGGGGGCTGATGGAGCTCAGCCCCCTGTTGCTATTATGAGGATGGTTACCAGCCATACTGCACCATCTACAAGGAAAAATTAGGGCCAGGCGCCCTTGATTGACCTCACTGATGCTAGTCGGCATGGTTACCAGCCCTTTTGCACTGCCCCATGTGCCAATAGACTGATGACGAGGACGGGTATCAGTCGTATTGCACCATCAGCCACCCATGGCGAGGGGGGGAGTGAGGATGTTAGTGTTGACGGCTGCAGCATCGCGTCTATCTGCAGCATTCAGTAAAGATAGGGTGACATGTAAAAGAGTCAAGAGAGGATTGTTTTCCCTTTCACTTCTGGGGGTGGGTGGGGGGGTGCGTAAATTGCCGAGCTATGCCCTGACCCACCGCGGACACGGTGTTTGACCCTAGAAGCATTTGGAGCTCAGCCAAGAATGCAAATGCTTTTCAGAGACTGCAGGAACTGTGGGATAGCTTGAGTCCTCCAGTCCATGAGCGTCCATTTGATTCTTTGGCTTTCCGTTACGCTTGTCACGCAGCAGTGCGCTGAGCCCCTGCTATGGCGTCTGTCTGGAGATTTTAAAAAAATGATTTTGAATTTCGTCTTCTGTAACGGAGCGCTGATAGAACAGATTTGCCTGCCCTTACAGCGATCACGTCCGCATGGTCCATGCGGGAGCTCTTTCTTTATTTTGATTTTTAACTGCATCGCCACACGTGCTGATCGGAGCTCCATGCTGGGCAAACAGGAAATATTCAAAAGTTCGCGGGGCTTTTCCTGTCTACCTGGCCACTGCATCCGAGTTCAGATTGCTGTCCAGAGCGGTCAGTGGTGCACTGTGGGATACCGCCCGGAGGCCAATACCGTCGATCAGCGGCCACACTAACCCTAATCCGATATGGTAATACCGATACTAGCGCTACTCCTCTCGTTAGGGAGGAGTACAGAAACCGGTTTAAAGAGCCATTAAAATCGATAAAAGGTGCCTCCTAGTGTGGACGGTTGTGGCGTTAAATCGGTTTTACGCTCCTAAAACCGATTTAAACGCCTAGTGTAGACCAGGCTTTAGACTCCTACATTCCAGATCATCAAAGGTTAATGGTACCCAATGACAGAACATGGAGTAATGGTCTCAAGTTGCAGTGGGAGAGGTTTAGGTTGGATATTAGGAAAAACTTTTTCACTAGGATAGTGGTGAAGCACTGGAATGGGTTACCTAGGGAGGTGCTGAAATCTCCTTCCTTAGAGGTTTTTAAGGTCAGGCTTGACAAAGCCCTGGCTGTGATAATTTAGTTGGGGACTGGTCCTGCTTTGAGCAGGGGGTTGGACTAGATGACCTCCTGAGGTCCCTTCCAACTCTGATATTCTATGATTTTAAGGTATTTAGGCACCTAACTCCCACAGTTAGACATCTAAATACCATTGGAGGATATGGGCTTAAGTGCCTGAGTTTCTTTTGATTATGGAACTTAGCTATCTAAGTGCAATGCTGAGATGCAGCAGCAAATTCACATGGCTATGATGTAGCCATGGTGGTGCATAGAATGGACTTCCATCTTGAACAGTCCTTGTAAGTCTTTTTTCTTCAGCAAGAGTCAGTGTGGGAGGATTTAGGCTTCTTAAATCCCTTAAAATTGCACCTTCCAACCTCATTCATGGTCAGCCTTATTCTCTACTTCCTTCAAGCTCAGCTTTGTAAACCTTCTGTAAAAAGGTTACTTCTGCATGTTGGACATGAACATTGCAGTCATCTTGTTCTCAACTGTTGGAAGACTGCAACTTGCTGGGGTCATCTAATTATCTCCTCATTTGTGACAAAATCAAACCAACAGATATTAAGAATACACCATAAAACCTTTGACACTGAAAACGATATCTCTCGTCGGCTGTTGTCATCACCATCACATTGAAAACTCGCACCTTAGTTGTCATACAGACATCCTGCCATCCAGACAGATACCTCTGAAGATGCTGAAATGCCATTGAGGCAAGACCAATTCAGCATTTTACTTCTTTTCTTATAGACGCTCCTGCTGTCAACTGACTCCCCAGATAAATAAAATTATTCATCCATTCACTGTCATTGTCATCTTTATGCAGCACTGGCAGGTCATTCATTTCCATTTTATAGAAAATAAATAGCTTTGGTTTTATCATTGCTGATCTTAAGTCCCATTGATTCTGCAGTTTTTTGCAGCTCTTCCAGCATTAGCTGTAGTTGGTCAGTAAGGCTATATCATCCATGTACTCAGGATCCTCTAAAGATGAATCTTTAACTTTCAGACCTCCTACTGTGGCCTCAATCAGCTTTGTCCTAAGATTAGAACATTAAATAACACAGGTGAGAAAATGCATCCCTAGTATATTCTTGAGTCTTCTGAAAACCAATCTAATACAACAATGTTGGTCCTCACACAGCTAAATGTACCATGGTACAGTTCCTCTACCAGTTCCTCTACCAGCAGCACACTAAGTCCTCCGGCACCTCATACGGGGTAGAAGTATCCACATTACTGAGTCAAAAGCATCTGCCATCTATAAACGCAATGTTAACTTTCTTTTGTCGGTTTACAGTAACATTCTGCAGAGCATATATAACATGGATTGTAGATCGACCTGTACAGAAAACACACTGATTGTTTCTCAATTCTGGGTTAAGATAGTATTTCAGTTGGTTCAATAATAAGATCATAAACACCTTCCCTGAGCCTGACAGCAGTATTATTCCCTTATAATTTGAGCAATCTAATTCCTCTCCTTTTTTAAAAAAAAGGGATGATGCAGCCCCTTTTCCAACCTTCTGGAATGTGGCTGCTTTCCCAAACTTTTAAGACAACTCAATGAAGCCGGTGAACTAAATCTTGTCAAGACCATTTATCATTTTGTAACTGTTTGACCTCAAGCATCATTTCCTCTGCTGTCACTGACCAGTTTTCTGCTGGGTTCATTTCTGGATTAAATTGTAGTTTACATCTTGGTTGGGGGGAGGGATAGCTCAGTGGTTTGAGCATTGGCCTGCTAAACCCAGGGTTGTGAGTTCAATTCTTGAGGGGGGCCACTTAGGGATCTGGGGCAAAAATTGGTCCTGCTAGTGAAGGCAGGGGGCTGGACTCAATAACCTTTCAAGGTCCCTTCCATTTCTAGGAGATCAGTATATCTCCAATTATTACCTGTTCCATTAATTCATAAAAATGCTCATGCCAACACTTAAGTTGTGTTTCAATATCCTGGCAGTATTTTCCATTTTTGTTCTTAACTGGTGGAAGCGGTGAGAATGTATCAAAGAACTGGAAGGGACCTTGAGAGGTCATCTAGCCCAGTCCCCTGGACTCGTAGCAGGACTAAGTATTATCTAAACCATTACTGACAGGTGTTGTCTAACCTAGTGATTTTCAGACTGTGGGTCGCGACCTAGGACTGGGTTGAGGAATGTAAGGCACTGGGTCGTGGGCAATGGGAACTGGGGGCAGGGCCGCCCAGAGGATTCCGGGGGCCTGGGGTCTTCGGCGGCAGGGGGGGGCCCGCTTTGGCGGTAATTCGGCGGCGGGGGGGCCCCTTCCGTTCCGGGACCCGCCGCCGAAGTGCCCCAAAGGCCTGCAGCGGGGGCCCCCTGCCACCGAAGCAGGACCCGCCGCCGAAGCGCAGCCGGGTCTTCGGCGGTAATTCGGCGGCAGGGGGCCCCAGCCGCGGGTCTTCGGGGCACTTCGGCGGCAGGTCCCGGAACGGAAGGGCCCCCCACGCTGCCGAAATACCGCCGAAGACCCGGCTGCATTTCGGCGGTGGGTCCCACTTCGGCAGTAATTCGCCGGCGGGGGGTCCTTCCGCCCCAGAGTGGAAGGACCCCCCGCTGGCAAAGACCGGGAGAAGCTCCGGGGGGCCGGGCCCTGCAAGAGTTTTCCGGGCCCCTCAGAGCGAGTGAAGGACCCCGCTCCAGGGGCCCCGAAAAACTCTCGTGGGGGCCCTGGCGGGACCCGGGGCAAATTGCACCTCTTGCCCCCCCCCGGGCGGCCCTGGCTGGGGGAAGGGGCGATGCCTGTGGGTGAGAGCCGTGCGGATTCTCTTGTGCACCTCCACCTAGGAGCCGGACCTGCTGCTGGCTGCTTCCAAGGCGCAGTGTGGCCCACGGTGCCAAGACAGGCAGGAAGCCTGCCTTAGCACTCCCACTATGCCGCTGACCGGAAGCCACCCGTAAAAGCCTGTGCCCTAACCCTGTACCTCAATCCCCTGTCCCATCCCCAAGCCCCCCCAAACCTGGAGCCCCTTCCTGCACTCCAAACCCCTCATCTCTGGCTCCATCCCAGAGCCTGCACCCAGAGCCCTGACCCCCTTCTGCACCCCAACCCCCTGTCCTAGCCCACAGCCCCTTCCCATACCTTGAACCCCTAATTCTTGGCCCCACCCCGCAGCCCTCACCCCCACACCCCAACCCTCTGCCCCAGCCCTGACCCCCTTCCACATCCCAAGCCCTTCATCGCCAGCTCCACTGGGTCATGGTCATCAACAATTTTCTTCCACTGAGTCACCAGAAAAAAAGTTTTAAAATCATTGGTGTAAACTGTTCTTAAAAATCTCTGATGATGGAGATTCCACAACCTTCCTAGGCAATTTACTCCAGTGCTTAACCACTCTGACAGTTAGGCTGGCCATTAGGAAAAACTTCCTAACATCCCTTGCTGCAGTTTAAGCCCATTGCTTCTTATCCTAACCTCAGAGGTTAAGAAAAACTATTTTTCTTCCTCCTCCTTGTAACAACCTTTTATGTACTTGAAAACTGTTATCATGTTCCCTCTCAGTCTTCTCTTTTCCAGACTAAACAAACCCAGTTTTTTCAATCTTTCCTCATAGGTCATGTTTTCTAGACCTTTAATCGTTTTTGTTGCTCTTCTCTGGACTCTCTCCAATTTGTCAACTTCCTTCCTGAAATGTGGTGCCCAGAACTGGACACAATACGCCAGTTGAGGCCTAATCAGCACAGAGTAGAGAAGAAGAATTACTTCTCATGTCTTGCTTACAACACTCCTGCTAGTACATCCAACCAGTTTTGCACCCACTTTATAGTAGCTCCATCTAGGTTGCATTTCCCTAGTTTGTTTATGAGAAGGTCATGCAAGACAGTATCAAAAGCTTTACTAACGTCAAGATATACCACGTCTACCACTTTCCCCCTATCCACAAGGCTTGTTACCCTCTCAAAAAAAAGCTATCAGGTTGATTTGACATAATTTGTTTTTGACAATCCATGCTGACTGTTACTTATCACCTTATTACCTTCTAGATGTCTGCAAATTGATTACTTAATTATTTGTTTCATTATCTTTCCAGGTACAGAAGTTAAGCTGACTGGTGTGATGGGGTCAGGCCAGACAGCTACAGGAGGGTACTGTTAAACTGATAAGAACAGATTTTAAAATTTTATTAAAGCTAATGTTAAAAAAAAGTATATAATCCATAGGTTGGGGGAAAAGTGTCTGTACATCTGGGTATAGTGCTTAGATTATCCACAAATATAAAGTTAGTTTTAAAAGTCATATGATACATAGACTACATAATCAGCAATTACCCAAATTTAGGTGAATAGATTTAACAATACAGTTTAGATATTAGAATCTGAATAATTGGGTACATCACTCATGAAAAGTTGTAAGGAGATTTGGATGTAGAAAGCAAAATATATCAATGAGAGGAGATTGTCCCTCAGTAATTGAGAATTAGGTTAAGAACATAAGAACAACATAAGAAAGGCCATACCGGGTCAGACCAAAGGTCCATCTAGCCCAGTATCTGTCTACCGACAGTGGCCAATGCCAGGTGCCCCTGAGGGAGTGAACCTAACAGGCAATGATCAAGTGATCTCTCTCCTGCCATCCATCTCCATCCTCTGACGAACAGAGGCTAGGGACACCATTCTTACCCATCCTGGCTAATAGCCATTTATGGACTTAGCCACCATGAATTTATCCAGTCCCCTTTTAAACATTGTTATAGTCCTAGCCTTCACAACCTCCTCAGGTAAGGAGTTCCACAAGTTGACTGTGTGCTGCGTGAAGAAGAACTTCCTTTTATTTGTTTTAAACCTGCTGCCTATTAATTTCATTTGGTGACCCCTAGTTCTTGTATTATGGGAATAAGTAAATAACTTTTCCTTATCCACTTTCTCAACATCACTCATGATTTTATATACCTCTATCATGTCCCCCCTTAGTCTTCTCTTTTCCAAACTGAAGAGTCCTAGCCTCTTTAATCTTTCCTCATATGGGACCCTCTCCAAACCCCTAATCATTTTAGTTGCTCTTTTCTGAACCTTTTCTAGTGCTAGAATATCTTTTTTGAGGTGAGGAGACCACATCTGTACACAGTATTCGAGATGTGGGCGTACCATGGATTTATATAAGGGCAATAATATATTCTCAGTCTTATTCTCTATCCCCTTTTTAATGATTCCTAACATCCTGTTTGCTTTTTTGACCGCCTCTGCACACTGCGTGGACATCTTCAGAAAACTATCCACGATAACTCCAAGATCTTTTTCCTGACTCGTTGTAGCTAAATTAGCCCCCATCATGTTGTATGTATAGTTGGGGTTATTTTTTCCAATGTGCATTACTTTACATTTATCCACATTAAATTTCATTTGCCATTTTGTTGCCCAATCACTTAGTTTTGTGAGATCTTTTTGAAGTTCTTCACAATCTGCTTTGGTCTTAACTATCTTGAGTAGTTTAGTATCATCTGCAAACTTTGCCACCTCACTGTTTACCCCTTTCTCCAGATCATTTATGAATAAATTGAATAGGATTGGTCCTAGGACTGACCCTTGGGGAACACCACTAGTTACCCCTCTCCATTCTGAGAATTTACCATTAATTCCTACCCTTTGTTCCCTGTCCTTTAACCAGTTTTCAGTCCATGAAAGGACCTTTCCTTTTATCCCATGACAGCTTAATTTACGTAAGAGCCTTTGGTGAGGGACCTTGTCAAAGGCTTTCTGGAAATCTAAGTACACTATGTCCACCGGATCCCCCTTGTCCACATGTTTGTTGACCCCTTCAAAGAACTCTAATAGATTAGTAAGACACGATTTCCCTTTACAGAAAACATGTTGACTATTGCTCAAGAGTTTATGTTTTTCTATGTGTCTGACAATTTTATTCTTTACTATTGTTTCAACTAATTTGCCCGGTACCGACGTTAGACTTACCGGTCTGTAATTGCCGGGATCACCCCTAGAGCCCTTTTTAAATATTGGCGTTACATTAGCTAACTTCCAGTCATTGGGTACCGAAGCCGATTTAAAGGACAGGTTACAAACCTTAGTTAATAGTTCCGCAACTTCACATTTGAGTTCTTTCAGAACTCTTGGGTGAATGCCATCTGGTCCCGGTGACTTGTTAATGTTGAGTTTATCAATTAATTCCAAAACCTCCTCTAGTGACACTTCAATCTGTGACAGTTCCTCAGATTTGTCACCTACAAAAGCCAGCTCAGGTTTGGGAATCTCCCTAACATCCTCAGCCGTGAAGACTGAAGCAAAGAATCCATTTAGTTTCTCCGCAATGACTTTATCATCTTTAAGCGCTCCTTTTGAATTTTGATCATCAAGGGGCCCCACTGGTTGTTTAGCAGGCTTCCTGCTTCTGATGTACTTAAAAAACATTTTGTTATTACCTTTGGAGTTTTTGGCTAGCCGTTCTTCAAACTCCTCTTTGGCTTTTCTTATTACACTCTTGCACTTAAGTTGGCAGTGTTTGTGCTCCTTTCTATTTGCCTCACTAGGATTTGACTTCCACTTTTTAAAGGAAGTCTTTTTATCTCTCACTGCTTCTTTTACATGGTTGTTAAGCCACGGTGGCTCTTTTTTAGTTCTTTTACTGTTTTTCTTAATTTGGGGTATACATTGAAGTTGGGCCTCTATTATGGTGTCTTTAAAAAGGGCCCATGCAACTTGCAGGGATTTCACTTTAGTCACTGTACCTTTTAACTTTTGTCTAACTAACCCCCTCATTTTTGTATAGTTCCCCCTTTTGAAATTAAAGGCCACAGTGTTGGGCAGTTGAGATGTTCTTCCCACCACAGGGATGTTGAATGCTATTGTATTATGGTCACTATTTCCAAGCGGTCCTGCTATAGTTAGCTCTTGGACCAGCTCCTGCGCTCCACTCAGGATTAAATCTAGAGTCGCCTCTCCCCTTGTGGGTTCCCGTACCAGCTGCTCCATGAAGCAGTCATTTAAAGTATCCAGAAATTTTATCTCCGCATTTCGTCCTAAAGTGAAATGTTCCCAGTCAATATGGGGATAATTGAAATCCCCCACTATTATTGGGTTCTTAATTTTGATAGCCTCTCTAATTTCCCTTAGCATTTCATCATCACTATTACTGTCCTGGTCAGGTGGTCGATAATAGATCCCTACTGTTATATTTTTACTAGAGCATGAAATTTCTATCCATAGAGACTCTATGGAACCTGTGGATTCGCTTAAGATTTTTACTTCATTTGAATCTACACTTTCTTTAACATATAGTGCCACTCCTCCCCCTGCACGGCCTGTTCTGTCCTTCCGATATATTTTGTACCCCGGAATGATTGTGTCCCATTGATTGCTCTCAGTCCACCAGGTTTCTGTGATGCCTATTATATCTATATCCTCCTTTATCACGAGGCACTCTAGTTCACCCATCTTATTATTTAGACTTCTGGCATTTGTGTACAAGCACTTTAAAAACTTGTCCCTGTTTATTAGCCTGCCTTTTTCTGATGTGCCAGATTCTTTTTTATGTGACTGTTTATCATCTGATCCGGCCCTTACATTATACTTCTCATTCCTCTGCTCCTGACTATAACCTGGAGATTCTCTATCATCAGACTCTCCCCTAAGAGAAGTCGGTGTCCGATCCACACGCTCCTCTGCAGCAGTCGGCTTTCCCCCATCTCCTAGTTTAAAAACTGCTCTACAACCTTTTTAATGTTTAGTGCCAGCAGTCTGGTTCCACTTTGGATTAGGTGGAGCCCATCTCTCCTGTATAGGCTCCTCCCATCCCAGAAGTTTCCCCAGTTCCTAATGAAAGTGAACCCCTCCTCTCTACACCATCGTCTCATCCACGCATTGAGACTCTGAAGCTCTGCCTGCCTACCTGGCCCTGCGCGTGGAACTGGGAGCATTTCTGAAAATGCCACCATAGAGGTCCTGGATTTCAGTCTCTTCCCTAGCAGCCTAAATTTGGCTTCCAGGACATCTCTCCTACCCTTCCCTATGTCATTGGTACCTACATGTACCACGACCACCGGCTCCTCCCCAGCACTACACATAAGTCTATCTAGATGCCTCGAGAGATCCGCAACCTTCACACCAGGCAGGCAAGTCACCATACGGTTCTCCCGGTCATCACAGACCCAGCTATCTACATTTCTAATAATCGAATCTCCCATTACTAACACCTGCCTTTTCCTAGAAACTGGAGTTCCCTCCCCCGGAGAGGCAACCTCAGTGCGAGAGGCAACCCCAGCACCATCTGGAAGGAGGGTCCCAACTACGGGAAGGTTTCCCTCTGCTCCCATTGACTGCTCTACTTCCCTGGGCCCTTCTTCCTCCTCAACAGCACAGGAGCTGTCTAAGCGGAGGTGGGACAATTCTACAGTGTCCCGGAAAGCCTCATCAACATACCTCTCTGCCTCTCTCAGCTCCTCCAGTTCCGCCACCCTGGCCTCCAAAGTCCGTACATGGTCTCTGAGGGCCAGGAGCTCCTTGCACCGACTGCACACATACGCCACCCGCCCACAGGGCAGGTAATCATACATGCGACAGTCAGCGCAATAAACTGGATAGCCCCCACTCTGCTGCTGGGCTTCTGCCTGCATTGTCTCCTAGTTAGTGAAAGGGTGGTTTACGGAAAGTAGTTTTGGAATGTAGTTTGGTTTATAGGTTTTAGGATTTTAGGGGGGGGCCACAGGGAAGGGGTTACGGCCAGCGAGGGACTCCTGCTCCCTTCCCACTCCCCTTCCAAACTCCCTTGCGAAACTCCCTGTTAGCAGCCCCTGTTCGCAAAAGGTTGTTTGTCCATTTAGTAAATACAATACATGAGGAAATTATTTCAGTTACTTTCCTGACTGCGCTTCTCATTGGCACTCCAGCTCATCCCTCCTGCTATTGCCAATGTCCAGTGATGTGTTCTATGTAGATGTCCCTTGACCACCTGATGGCATCCGACACCATGAGTTGCCGCATCAGCCAGGCATAGCATTGACCAATTCCGCATTCTCTCAGCACTTGCTCATTACTGGGGTCCCATGTGCCCAAGGCTCTGACGATCAGTGTGTGTGTCTGGACCTTAACTCTCAAGGTTTCATCTAGAGGGGCATATTTCAAGCTCGGGCATTGTGGAAGGCCGGGGTCCTGTTCTCGATCAGCACTGTGATGTCCACCATGATGATCTTCTTCCGGTCCTTGTTGGTGATGACAATGTCCGGTTGCGGTTGGCTGTTGGTTCCTGGGATGGCGGAGTTTACGGCAACCTTCCCCATGGGTGGCAGGATGGCTCTGACCAGGTGATCTTGGATGGTGTTGTGTTGCAGCTGACAAGCTCTCGAATGGGGCCTGTAGCTACAAAGGATGTGGGGTACTGTTTCGTTGGTGTAGCCACACTTTCTGTATTGCTTGTCCCGATTCCCGTGGTGGACGGCTCTGTTCAGTGGGACGTAGCTGAGGCAGACCCTGTGGATGAACCTCCAGTCAGCAAATTGGGTGAAGCTGCCCCTGGGGAGGAAGTGGTTGCTGGCATCCCACTTGCACGTCACCTCGAATGCCTTGCCCTGGTCCGGCTTCCGTTTCAGATTTTCCACATATTAGCAGTGGATGGCATCCTTCGGGCAGGGGCGGCTCTAGGTTTTTGGCCGCCCCAAGCAGTCATGCCCGGGAGGCGCCCCTGAGCCGCGGGAGCAGCGGACCTCCCGCGGGCATGACTGCAGAGGGTCCGCTGGTCGCGCGGCTCGGCTGGACCTCCCGCAGCTGCGGGCGGTTCGCAGGTCCGGCGGCTCCGGTTGAGCTGCCGCAGTCATGCCTGCGGGAGGTCCAGCCGAGCCGCGGGACCAGCGAACCGTCCGCAGTCATGCCTGCGGGAGGTCCACTGGAGCCGCCGGCCGAGCATCCCCTCCGCAGTCATGCCTGCGGCAGGTCCGGTCCTCCCGGGGCTCCGGTGGACCTCCCGCAGGCATGACTGCGGCAGGTCCGCCGGCCCAGCCTGCCGCCCCCCCGGGAAAGGGCCGCCCCAGGCAGGTGCTTGCCCCGCTGGGCTCTGGAGCCGGCCCTGCCTTCGGGGTTCTCTCCAGCATGGTTCTAGCTCTCAGAGTGATGATAGAGTGATCTGTAGTCTTCACTTGTGGCACCAGGACTCCCAGCTCCTGGCATTCCTCGCACCACATCCAGTGGCAGCTGATACACTTCTCCAGTCATCACGTAGTGTTGCAGGCACAAGTCCAGAGCGAAGCAAAGTCTCCCCCATCTCTTCCAAATTCACCTGCCAGCAAGCCGCTCAGGTAGGTGGTGACATCTTGTTGGAGGGGGTCCTGGCGATTCGCTTCTTGACGGCATCCTGCAGAGCACTCTCCGCAATGGTCCTCACCTTGGTGTCCAGGCACGTCAGAAGGCAGAAGATGTGAGTGATCACAGCAACGTCACACAGATCACCCATTCGAGGGATGTTGGCGCCACCCTGCCTGTGCGAGATGTACACTGGTTCATTGCTGGCCCTCTGGGGAAGAAACATCCACTCCTTTACCAGCTGCCGGATGGTGCTGTCTGCCTAGTTCAGAGGTACCTTCGCCACGGCAGATCCCCTCAGGATGAATAAGATACAGGGGATCAGGAGAGTGTTCAAGGCTTTGATCTTCTGCCATGGTGCCAATAGGGAGGAGTCGATCTTGGCCACATCTCGTAGGATCTCCATGATGGTATCCTCAGGTGTCTGCTGGACGCAGAAACCCGTCAGCGTGCCAAGATGTTGGTATGCCTGTCCATCCTCAAGGAAGATCATAGGTTCACCCTGGATCTGAAAAGACGTTGCCTGGGCCAAATCCCTTCTACTGCCATCAATATGAAGGGATGCACACTTCTTGGCACTGAAGCAGAGTCCCATCCAGTTGGCAGCCTGGCTGGTGATGTCAAGCATTTGTTGGAGACTCTTGGGGTTGTCTGCAATCAGGACCAGATCGTCTGTGTAGGCCAGGATATTCACTCTGTTGTCGTATAGATTGAAACCGCCTAGACTGCTGGAGATCGCTTGAATGAGCGGCTCCATGGCTAAGTTGAAAACGATGGGGCTCAGGGGGCAGCCTTGCTTCACGCCACTATGGATAGGAATTTCAGGTGTCTCTCCTTCCATGGAGCCTTCATAAAATTCCCAGACTAGTTGGAAAAAATTTTCAGGCATCCTGATCTCTTGCAGCGTTGCAAAAACATGCTGGTGGGGCATCAATCCAAAAGCATTAGCCAGGTTGAGCCATGCTATGGCACATTGCCTCCATGCCCCCCTGGCCGGAGTGGGTGGCAGTCTGAAGGACAAAGTTGTGTTCGTAACAGCCTTCACACAAAATGAAGCTTTTCTGGATGGAGCTAATGGCTCCTCCGTTCACCGACCAGTTAAGTGAAGTTAAGAAGGAAGGTACTGTACATCTCGGGTCAGGCTTGAGTTATGACTTTCAAGTGCATCCATTCTGCATCGTGCCTCTTATTTCTCTCCCATAATCTGTACCATTTGGACTCCAACATTGTTTATTTATTCTCCTTAGTCTCGGTTGTTCTCCTAAGATCCGAGAAGAGTGCTGGAAGGCAGAGATATTAGTCCCAGGATAAGCAGGTCCCTTTTCTCTTGGTAGCTGAACAGGGGTTACTCTAGGTTAATTAGGACATCTGGAGCCAATCAAGGGCCTGCCAGAATCTGTTAAAAGCCTCCCCTCCAGCCAGATATAGGGCTACGCGATAGGAGCTGAGGGAGGAAGGTGAGCTACTGGAGAGCTGGGCAGTGCAGACACTGACAAGCATTAGGAGAGAAGCCACACAGGTACAGAGGTGAAGGGCAGGAGAATCCCTGCCCAACAGGGTGGACAGCCACGTAGGTCTGAGGGAAGAGACTCTGCCAGAGGGGAGAGACTGAACTGGGTGTCTAGTCTGTTGCCATCATGCCCGGAAGGGCTACCAGAGACTGAGAGGCTCCCCTCCCACTCTCCCCATCAGGGAGGCCAGAAGGAACTCTGCTCCAACAGGGTGTGGACTGTAAACCCAGGGGCATAGGGAAAATTATGAGGGAAAAGAGGAATACCCCAGCCTGCCGCTAAACGGAAGCGCAGGAGACACTGAGGCGGAGAGGAAGCTTTGTCACACTGGTCTATAATTCCCTGGGTTGTCCTCATTTCCCTTTTTATAGATTAGTATTATATTTGCCCTTTTCCAGTCTTCTGGAATCTCTTCTGTCTTCCATGACTTTTCAAAGATTATCACCAATGGCTTAGATATCTCTTCAGTCAGCTTCTTGTGTAATCTAGGATGCATTTCATTAGGCCCTGGTGACTTGAAGACACCTAATTTGTTCAAGTAATTTTTAACTTGTTCTTTCCCTATTTTAGCCTCTTCTGATCCTACCTCATTTTCACTGGCATTCACTATGTTAGACGTCCAGTCACCACCAACCTTCTTAGTGAAAACTGAAACAAAGAAGTCATAAAGCACCTGTACTATTTCCACATTTTCTGATATTATTCGCCCCCCCCATTGAGTAATGGTCCTACCCTGTCCTTGGTCTTCCTCATGCTCTTAATGTATTTGTAGAATGTTTTCTTGTTATCCTTTATGTCTCTAGCTAGTTTGATATCATTTTGTGCCTTGGCCTTTCTAATTTTGTCCCTATATACTTATTTGTTTATTTTCATCCTTTGTAATTTGACCTAGTTTCCACTTTTTGTAGGACTCTTTTTTTATTTTTAGATCATTGAAGATATCCTGGTTAAGCCAGAGTGGTTTCTTGCCATACTTCCTAGCTTTCCTATGCAGTGGGATAGTTTGCTCTTGTGCCCTTAATAATGTCTCTCTGAAAAACTGCCAACTGTCTTCTATTGTTTTTCCCCTTACATTTGCTTCTCATGGGATCTTACCTACCAACTCCCTGAGTTTGCTAAAGTTTGCCTTCTTGAAATCCATTGTCTTTATTTTGCTGTTCTCCCTCCTACCATTCCTTAGAATCATGAACTCTGTCATTTCATGTCTCAAATATACATTTCTGGTCATGTCTTTCATAGGCTTCCTTAATGCAATAAGCCATACTATTCCACCGTTGACGGCCCCTCTTGATTGCTTGTTCAAGACATTTTTTCCCTCTTTTGCCCATTTCCTCCTCTCTTCACTGACTTGACTCTGACTTTCAAGTGCATCCATTCTGTATCGTGACTCTTTTTTTCTCTCCCATAATCTGATGGTACCATTTGGAATCCAACATTGTTTTTTCATTCTTAGTCTGTTGTTCTCCATCAACTCTGTGATAGAATCCAGAAACAAACTCTCCCTCTGCAATAGACAGCTGGTCACCCAATGTGGAATACTTGTTGGAAATCACTACCACATAACTATTATAGATAACCTTCATGATGAAGTGATTGCTATTGAAGTGTTTTGATGCAATAAATACCCATCTCTGGAACTTTATTAAATGGAACATCATTGTTGCTATTGGGAGTCAATGATCACATTCAGTTAAGATGGAAGCGGCCTATTCTCAAAAGGTGACAAGAAGGGGTGAATACCAAGGGAGGGAAAATTACTTTTGTAGTACTAACGAAGCCAATGGACCACTTCCACTTTAATTGAATTGGCTCATTAGCACTGACCCCCCACTTGGTAAGGCAACTTCCATCTTTTCATGTGCTCTAATATATATTCTGCTTACTGTATTTTTCACTCCATGCATCTGATGAAGTGGGTTTTAGCCCACAAAAGCTTATGCTCAAATAAATGTGTTAGTCTCTAAGATGCCATAAGGACTCCTCAGTCTGTATCAGCAAAAAACAACAACACAGCTACCACTCTGAAACCTGTCACACAAGATGGACTTTATCAGTTCCAGGTTTGAAGCAGTGCCTATATCTGATTGAGCCATAAAAATCTTCTGAAAAGGGACTAAGCTTCTTTTAAATGTACGCTCACTACAGTTATACACACATATTCTGCTAATAACCCATTAATGCATTTCAACCTATTTCGGGAAACCACTGTTTAGTAACGGATCTTCTGTTATGCACTGATCCTTGGCTATGCCAAACACAGATGAGCCAATTAGCCTTCAAAAAACCTAGGGGATATTGCTCACTCCAGCTTTGTATTGAGTATGAACCCTAAAAAAGAAAAGATTCTTATCTCTGTTAACATCATTCTTATTGCTGTGTTCAGGTGTCCCACATTGGTGTTTTCATTTACAGGCCTATTATAACCCATGTCACTAATACTTTCTAGTTAGATTGCGTCAGATAAATAAGAATTTAGCTGATAAGTGATGTTATCTGATTCCTGTAAATGAGTAAAAGCATAGTAGCTAACAGTCCTCTGTGCTTACAGATTAAGAGACAGAGTGGAAAACTTTTTAATCTTATCCTCATCCAAAACTCAGCCAAATGGTTTGGGGTCAAATCTTGGTCTCATGTACACCAGTGTAAATCAGAGAAACTCCATTCAAGTTAAGGTACCCCATGAGCGATGGATTTGGCCTCAGATTGGATTACTTGTTGTTGGGTTTTATTTTTTTTAAATAGCTGCTGTGTGTATACATATATAGTATATTTTGTCAGTAGTCTGGAGTATGTTATTCTCAACCAGTGGTTCATGTCCCTGGGGAGTCATGTAGGCAATTAGGGGGTTGCGAGGTACTGAAAATTTTATTACAGTCTAAAGGAAAGAAAATCTCACTCCCCCACTTCTTGCACAAATACTCTTCAAATTCAAGTATTCTCTATCAATGTCTCAAAACGCACATAAATTATACAGGCTTCTCATTATAATCACTGATACTTTTTGACTTTTACTTTTATAGAAAATGCAAGGGGGTTGAAACATTTTTTACTTTGAATAAAGAATTGCCTCCTGGTCTATGGCAGCATTCATAGGTACCAAAAAGTAAGCATTCTCCAAAATTAGATAGTGGATAGACACTGTCCTTCAAAACCACACCCTATCTTTTCAGTTTTAGACTTGTATTTGAATCAATTTTCCCATATTACTTTGATTTTTTTTCCCTTTTGAATTTGATAACATGTCAAAGTTTTCCATCATGACGAGATATTTTGCTATAAGTGAAATAAGAACATAAGAACGACCGTAAGAGCATAAGGTCAGACCAAAGGTCCATCTAGCCCAGTATCTGTCTACCGACAGTGGCCAATGCCAGGTGACCCAGAGGAAGTGAACCTAACAGGCAATGATCAAGTGATCTCTCTCCTGCCATCCATCTCCATCCTCTGACAAACAGAGGCTAGGAACACCATTCCTTACCCATCCTGGCTAATAGCCATTTATGGACTTAACCACCATGAATTTATCCAGTTCTCTTTTAAACGCTGTTATAGTCCTAGCCTTCACAACCTCCTCAGGTAAGTATCAGAGGGGTAGCCGTGTTAGTCTGGTTCTGTAGAAGCAGCAAAGAATCCTGTGGCACCTTATAGACTAACAGACGTTTTGCAGCATGAGCTTTCGTGGGTGAATACCCACTTCTTCAGATGCAAGTGGTGGAAATTTCCTGGGGCAGGTATATATAAGCAAGCAAGAAGCAAGCTAGAGATAACGAGGTTAGATCAATCAGGGTGGATGAGGCCCTGTTCTAGCAGTTGAGGTGTGAAAACCAAGGGAGGAGAAACTGGTTCTGTAATTGGCAAGCCATTCACAGTCTTTGTTTAGTCCTGAGCTGATGGTGTCAAATTTGCAGATGAACTGGAGCTCAGCAGTTTCTCTTTGAAGTCTGGTCCTAAAGTTTTTTTGCTGTAGGAAATTTCCACCACTTGCATCTGAAGAAGTGGGTATTCACCCACGAAAGCTCATGCTGCAAAACGTCTGTTAGTCTATAAGGTGCCACAGGATTCTTTGCTGCTTCCTCAGGTAAGGAGTTCACAAGTTGACTGTGTGCTGCGTGAAGAACTTCCTTTTATTTGTTTTAAACCTGCTGCCTATTAATTTCATTTGGTGACCTCTAGTTCTTGTATTATGGGAATAAGTAAATAACATTTGCTTATCCACTTTCTCCACATCACTCATTATTTTATGTACCTCTATCATATCCCCCCTTAGTCTCCTCTTTTCCAAGCTGAAGAGTCCTAGCCTCTTTAATCTTTCCTCATATGGGACCCTCTCCAAACCCCTAATCATTTTAGTTGCCCTTTTCTGAATCTTTTCTAGTACCAGTATAAAAAATAGAAATGGCTGACATTTTCTGTAGTCTTATTAGTGTCTGTATGTGACTTTAACCCTGTCCCTTCAAAATGACTAGATCTCGTCTGACAAAGCTATCTGGTTCTAAGTATAGCCGTGTAACATATTAGATATGAGTATGAAGTTTTCTTTTATATACATATGTGCACCAAAATTTAATATAAACACACCTTCATACAAATGAATTCAAATAGTAACAAGACATATATTCAATTCAGACCTTTGTACAAATTCAGGGTGAAATCCTCTCATCCTTACTAAGGCAAAACCTCTGTGTCACTGGAGTTTTTTGTCTAAGTAAGGACCTCAGGATTTGGCTAATTAATTTTAGCCTACATACAAAATCAATCAGTGCTGATACAAAATAACTAACAGGCATGATGCATGATGTTTTCTTTAGATACCTGAACACGTGTTAATAATTTACTTTATAATAGGTACAAGTATATAAGACCATTAATTAATTAGAAAAATAGTGATTACTTATCTGGGCTAGAGGTGGCTGCCCTCTTCTACATGATCTTATACTGACAGTGCACCATGGCAACCAGAAAGTGAAGGAAGAAGGCTGCTTTCTGGCAGCATAATTCCAAGGCTTTACCTACAGTGAGCTGGGAACTGTGCTACCCAAACTGGGTTTTAAATACAACTGAAAACCATTTCAAGCTAATTTGGTGGAAACACTCTTGGCAGGGGCGGCTCCAGGCACCAGCACGCCAAGTGGGTGCTTGGGGCAGCAAGCCGCGGGGGGCGCTCTGCCGGTCACTGCGAGGGCGGCAGGCAGGCTGCCTTCGGCGGCATGCCTGTGGAGGGTCCGCTGGTCCCGCGGCTTCGGGGGACCTCCCGCAGGCTGCCACCGAATTTGTGGGACCGGGGACCTCCCGCAGGCAAGTCGCCGAAGGCAGCCTGCCTGCCGTGCTTGGGGCGGCAAAATGCCTAGAGCCGTCCCTGACTCTTGGTCTTGTCGACATCTGTGTTTAAACTAGAAACAGACCTAGAGTGAAAAATTTGGATTCAGATTTGCCAAAGTTTGAGTATATTTAAACCTGGGGTTTTGGTTTGTCTTCAGAGAGTATGGGGTACTTGCTAGGTATCCACGCAGCTGGCCAGTCACTTAGTTCTGGCTCCCCCTCCTCCTTATTCCCAAAAGCTAAAACGCATTAAAGTGTTGCTAAAAATACATTCCTAATATTAGTGTTCCACATAGTTTTCACAGGGATGTTCTGTAATCATGAAAGGAAGATGAAAGGGTCTGCATGATCACTCATAGAAGGAGCAGAATGCATCCATGAGACTCTCTCTATATTAACATTTGGTCCATATGAAGAAAGAGTTTGAGAATCAGTGTGTGTGACAAATGTCAAACTACTTGAAATGCAAGGGTTTTTGCATTTGCCTCTAAATGGGTCCATTTTTTTCAGAAAATGTCACTAGTATGCACATTTTGGAGGGGGGAAGAGCATTTCTGAGTGAAAATAAGCAAAAATGGGCCATGTATTGAACAATGGTGGCATTTGTATTGAAAACGTGCAAAAATACTCATTTTGGTTGATACTGCTAATAAAGTAAAACATTATGGAACATTGTCTGTCCCCAAATCCCTGTCCTTACTGCCTCTCCACTGGCTGCCCCCTCAGTTGTTCTGGAACTGGGGGCATTTCAGAGATGAGAGAGGAGATTGGTACAGCGATTCTGAGCTGCTCCAGACTGTGGAACAGTCCATAAGCAGCCCTGAGGAGGCTGCCATAAATTAAAGCATCCTCTAGCTGTCCTAGTTTATGCTGGGTTGTATATTGGCTCCCAGAGCAATACAGAAACCCAAGGGCATAAAGATTGTTTAAAGTGCCTTTGTCCCTCTCTTGCTGAGCTGCATCTCCTTTGCTGTGCCTGTAAAATGAAAAAATTGTAACTTTCAAACAACTCTAATGTGTAACCATGACTGCTGCACTCCACCAGGCTCATAAGATGCCTATTTGTTTAGCTTGCAAATGACCCAAGTGGTATTAACAGGGCTGTCAGGATCCTCAGGGCTGTCAGCCAATGTTAAGATTAATGTGCATTTCCCAGTATAATACTTCCTCCTTGTTACAGTGCCATAGATGCCATCAACATGTAAGGGAAGGGCCAAAGCCCCCTCAAACCAGGAAGTTAGCCAGCTCCAGGCAGTAACAGTAGCACCTGTGACAGAGAACACATGAGACTGAACACACACACCCAGGGTGAGTGTCTTAGCCTGACCAAGTGTATGTGTGAGACAAGGTGGCTGAGTAATATCTTTTATTGGAACAATTTCTGTTGGTGAGAGAGACAAGCTTTGGAGCTTACACAGAGCTCTTCTGATCTATTTTCAAACCCCGTGCAAACTCGAAAGCTTGTCTCTCTCACCAACTGAAGTTGGTCCAATAAAAAAATATTACCTCACTCACTGTCTCTCTAATAACCTGGGACTGACATAACTACAGCAACTCTGCATACAAAGTGTATGTGTGTTTGCTTTATTCACTGCTGGACTAAAGGTTTTGGCAGGGGAAATGATAATCTCACCTGCAAATAAAGTAAGGGAGTTAATAAGGCAAGAAGGGAACAGTTGGGGACAAGCCAGGAGTGAGGAGGATTCTCTGAGGCTAGAGATGGGGGAATTAGGACAGGAGTGGAGTGACTGCACACAGGCGTGAGGGAAAGAAGTCTAGAGGGTTTCTCAACCAGGCAAAAGGGGAGAGTATTTTGGGTTGGGGTTCTCCCAGGTAGGTGGAGTGGTGAATCTGAGATAAAGGTGGGTAACCTCTCACACAAGCAAGAAGGTGAAGAATGGGGAGGAATTTGGAAAAGGTGGGTGGTTGCTTTCTCTGTCTGGTAAGGGTGGGGTATAGGAATGTCATGAGTAGGGAAGGAGAACAGATTGGGGGCCCTAATGAAGATTTTACCTCCTAAAGTTTCTTCATTTTATTAGTCTATTTTCAAACTTTTCCTGGCAACTGTAATGTAAGGGATTTTTTGAGATTTAGATTACAGAGCTCTCATATTGCCCATGTGCTTCAATCCCTCTGCTCTTTCTTGCTAGGGTGACCAGATGTCCCCTTTTTATAGGGACAGTCCCGATGTTGGGGTCTTTTTCTTATATAGGCTCCTATTACTCCCCAGCCCCGGCCCGCTTTTTCACACTTGCTGTCTGGTCACCCTACTTCTTGCTGTACTGTAGAACTACATGGGGGAACGGGTAGAGTTTGGAGAAGGGGTGGGCAAGGATATAGGGTTTTATATTCTGAAACCTGCTGCTCTTGGGGGGAGGGGTGGCGGGGAGAGGGTGCTTGCTTGCTGACTCCGCATCATGTTTCTATTTGGGAGATGTGAGCAGGGACCTTCACACTAGGTGTATGGATACCAAGTCCTTCCTCCAGGACAGTCTGCAGCCCACCAGCAGTGGTCAGGTGAGGGGTGAGGTCTCAGCCTCCCCAGACTAGCAGCGATGGCTCCTGACCCAGCTACCTCAAGCGAGGGTGAAGGTGATGGCGTGTGTGTGGGGAGGGAGTTGTGGATTATCTCAATATGGCACTGGGAGAGGGGGGAGTTTGGGGCAGGCTGTTTCTGGGTGGCGATGGAGGGTGGGGGAGTGAGTGGAATATGGTTATGGGAGGGGTTGGGGGGCTCTCAGAAGAGAGGTTTGCGATGAGAACAGGCGCAGAGGGGGGAGGGACCCGCGGAGGCGGGGGCGCGGTTTCCCGCAGAGGGGGCGGGGCTTGGGTAGGCGGAAGCGTTTCAGTTGGGGCTGGGGTGTCCGGGAGAAGGGCGGGGTCTCGGTGGGGGCGGGGTCTGGCCGAGAGGGCGGGATTGGGGCGGGGCTCTGCTAGCGCCGCCCGCTCCCACCGGGCGGGGATAAATCCCAAGCGCGGCAGCGGCGGTGCTCAGTTGCTGAGGGGATTTAAAGGGACCGGAGCCGCCGCGCCGGAGCCTGGTCTGCGCACCCCCGGCACTCGCAGCAAGGAGAGTAGGTGAGCGCCCCACCCCGGGAGCCCCGGGGCAGCCAGGGCCCCATCCCCTGTGTGAGTGCGCGGGCTCCGGCCAGTGCCCGCTGCTAGCCCCGGGGCGGGCGCGGTCCTGCGCGGAGAGGCGGCTCGCTCGGTGCCCTGGGGTCGCGCTGAGCATGCTGCGGGGATCGTTACCCGCCTCCTGGCAGCCGGCGCACCCCGGCTCCTGGGGTGCTGCGTCCCCTGAGCCCGCCGCCTCGGTGCGCGGTCCTGTTCTCCCCTGCCGGGTCCCCATGGCCCCGGGAGTAAGGGGTCCGCCCCCGCGGCTGCCCATCGCCTGCCTCCGGTGGGGGAACCTCTCTCCCCTCGCCCGCACTTCCTATCCCTCCTCACCGCCCCCTGCTGGTGCAAGGCGAGGAGCCCTAGTGTAGACGAGGTGCCTACAGCTGCCAGTGCTTTTTATCACCTCTGTAGCCTCACATGAGGGTGCTGCAACAGTTTTTATAGCGGGGGTGTTGAGAGCCATTAAACCAAACTGTAAACCCTGTTATTGATGGAACCCACTGCACCCCAGCACCCCTAGATCCAGCACCTATGGCCTCACAGTGACATAGGGGTAAAAGCACCAGCAGCTGCATGGGAGCTTTGTCTACGTTACACCCACTGTGGCAAGAGTCAATGTTGAAAACAGTGGAAAATTGCTTGTAGAGAGCCTCGTGTAGACATTGCTGAACATGTGTGTTGGTGCTAATATCGGAATAGTGACAGTAAGGAGGCCCATAAAAGACTATAGGCTCGATTCTGCTCTCACTGACTCCCTGTGTAACCCCACTAAAGCCAGTGGGGTTATATTGGTCTTAAACAGATGTAAGGACGAAGAGAATAAGACTCCTTTAGGAAAGGGCAAGAGAGGGATAAACACTTAGTACAAATGTTACAATGCAGCTTTGTATTGTGGCTTGTACTGTGTCTTAAGAATACTATCATTGTCATTAAAGAAGAATTACAAAGTTAAAATAGAAAAATGAGAGCAGAGGTGTACTCTGAGGTACAAGCAGGAGGGAAACCTATTTTTTTCTGATTATACTTGGAAATAGATGAGAATCTGAGATGGAGATATGTGGGAAACTGCCCTAGTCTATCAGGAGAACACTCAAATAAAATAACATTTCAGTTAACCTATGGGTATACTGTATATGCCAAATGATAGACTGGATAAAAACTGAATGCTCCCAAATGTGTGATTATTCTTTGGTACACTTTTAAAAAATGATTTAAAAAAAATATTTATCTGTATCTTCAATAATAATTTAAAAGCTTTTTTCTCTTAAAAAAAAATTAAAACTGAATGCATACAGCTGAAGTGTTGGGCAGCCACCTCTCTGATGGAGGTCAATAACCAACTGGCACATAGGGGAAATCTTGAGCCAATAACAAAAGGATAAATTTTTAATCTTATAAAAAATGCCATGTGATCTTTATCCATGCAACAGACAGGACCTTGTGTGTGTGGTTTTTGTTTTTAAAGATTTATGACCACCTCTTCTGTATAGAGCTGTCCAAATTCTCCAGTGAATGTTTTGGGGAATAGGTGGAAAGTCTTCTACTTGGAATATTTATTGACAAATATAAATAATTTTGACAACTCCCACCCACACCAGCTAATTAACTAAACTATATTGGAACAAGTATTAACAAATGGACTTTTAACCAAAGATTGAAGTCTGACTTACACTTTGAAAATATAAAGCACTGTGCAAGTTCTAAGTATTGTGTAATTCAATTGAATAGATTATCCTGATCGCAAAAGTCTTTTCTGGTGTTTAGTGTCTGCTTAGCTTTTGAACCAAACTTCCAGGAATCAAATGCCCTAAAATTAAATCACAAGGCCTAATGCTCTACACTTTCATGTGAGTTTAGTGCCAGATCTCACTCCCTGAACCAGAAGAGGCTACTGGTCCAACCCAGTGATGGATGGATTGGTCAGGATGTGCAGGGATGGTGTCCCTAGCCTCTGTTTACCAGAAGCTGGGAATGAGCGTCAGGGAATGGATCACTTGTTGATTACCTGTTCTGTTCATTCCCTCTGGGGCACCTGGCATTGGCCACTATTGGAAGACAGGATACTGGACTAGATGGACCTTTTGTCTGACCCAGTATGGCCGTTCTTATGGTCTGACTTGCTCAATGCCAACTCCTTCAGCCAATTAAAGAACAGGGTCTACTAGCAGTGAAGGAAGTCCCTTTCAGACCTAGAGATTTAATCATAATCTCAGAGGTGGGCTGGGGTGTTCTGTGTTGTTTGTTTCCCTAATTAATGTTTTGTCAGATATTGTTTCTTTAGTTTTAATATCATAAGCAGTCATTCAATCACTCAAGTATCAGAGGGATAGCCGTGTTAGTCTGGATCTGTAAAAGCAGCAGAGAGTCCTGTGGCACCTTATATACTAACAGACATATTGGAGCATGAGCTTTCGTGGGTAAATACCCACTTCATCGGTTGGTATTCACCCATGAAAGCTCATGCTCCAATACGTTTGTTAGTACCACAGGACTCGTTGCTGCCATTCAATCACTGACTGTCTTCTGCTGTGAGAAATAGAACACTGGTGGAGAAACTGCAGCACAAGATTGAAGGTCAACCATGACTCTTCTCAGTAACTTTTCTTTTCTCAAAGGTAGCAATATATTTATGTACAGAGTTAACTTAACAGATGATGAGCTGGTGGGGGTGAAATACGGGAAGGAAGAAGACAAGGATTTATCTTGGCTGGAATTGGGTATACAATACTTTTTTTTTTTAAATGAAGTGCAAAAGAAAGACCCCAAGTGTGTATCAGAATAGTGAATTATAGTTAATGAGTACCTTTGTTTTGCATCTTTAGAGCCTTGCAAATCTGCGGCTATCCACAGACGTTTGCGGATTGGATGTAGATACAAATCTTGTATCCACACAGGGCTCTACTTATCTTGATAGATATGGATTATCCTCAACACTTTCATTTTGGTGGAAGTTGTGGATGCTTGGTATGTTTCAGGATCAGGCCTTTGGCTTTTGTTCACAGTAGCCATTAATGTCTTGAGTAGCAAGTGTGTAAATGCAGAAGGAGCTGTTCTACGTAAATCAATAACTTAGCAAGCCTAATGCAGGGCTGCCCGGGGGTGGGCGGGGGGGAAGTGGGGCAATTTGCCCTGGGCCCCACAGGGGCCTCCACAAGAGTTTTCTGGGGTGCCTGGAGCAGGGTCCTTCACTCACTCTGGGGGCCCTGGAAAGCTCTCGCGGGGCCCGGGCCCCTGGAGCTTCTTCCGCTCTGGGTCTTCAGCGGCAATTCGGCGGCGGGGGGTCCTTCCGCCCTGGGACCCGCTGCTGAAGTACCGGGTCTTCGGCGGCAATTTGGCGGCGGAGGGCCCTAGGCCCCCTGAATCCTCTGGGCGGCCCTGGCCTAATGGCATCTCTGATGTGGTTTTGGAAATAATTTGAGATGAAATTCTTAACTTGTTAATGAGCCACTTTCAAGTTTGAGGCCCCAGGATGTACTCTCGTATCGTATGTTTATTGTCCTACTGTTCTGTTACCCCTTAAACAGACTTTGTATTCCTGGGCTGCTCTTCAAAAATAAATCCAAGCAATTAATTCCTCTTGTAATCTTGGAGAAAGCAGGTTGATAGCAAAGAAAAAGAATGTTCTCATGAGTATTCCTCTGACCCCTCCAAAAAGGTTTCCTGTGAATTTTGTGTAGTGACTACGCACAAGCAGTAAGCAGATGTATATAGCAACACTGTGTGTGATTTGAGGAATGGGAGAATCTGGTGCATATACTGGTGATCAAAATACAGCTGCATACCTGTAGAACTACCAAATGTACTTTGAAGACACAGAAAATGAGGAACAGCCCAAACCGGAGATCAAGATGATTAAATAATTGAATTCCTGTGTGTATAAAATTTGCAAGTTCCAAGATTTAGCATTTCTGATGGCAAGATAGTGAGAAATAGGGAAAGCAGGTGTTCAGTACATAGTAAACTTGGGTGTAAAATGAGCATCTGCTAATAAGAACAGTTTGGATCTGCACAACGGACAGGTTAAAACTGCCATAGTAAGATGTTACAAAAGCTGCTTCCCCCCCCCCCCGCCATTCTATTTTGTTTTTCTCTGTTGCATCCATTACTAAGGTATTCCAGAGCTATAAAAATATGACTTTTCTCACTTAGACTGGTGGAGATTATAGTAATCGGTACGTGTGGTTGCCTACATGTTACATCATGTTATACCTCAGCTAGGTGATGAGATAAATTCATGTCAGTACAACAAAAGAGAATTACATAAGGCTTCAAAATAATAGTCAATCTCACGTAGGGGTATATGCAGAAATATTGCTGTTCCTACCGTTTGTCAGTGACAACAGGTAAAATAGGTAATGTCTCAACAATCTACAAAGGTTTTAGCATACAGCTAAAGTCCTGAGATTTGGTCACGGTCAGCAGTTCAACAACTGTTGTAAAACAGATATATCATGCTTTGCATCTGGTATGTGTATTTGTGGAGAGGGGGACCAATATAGAACATACAGTCAAACATAATGCAGACACCAACTAGAATGTGGAAAAGTAATTTATTTGATAAGTCTGTAAACTGGCCAAGGATAAAGTAAATATGAACCAGATTCAGTTGTTTTTTTGATTACTTGGATGTCTTGCCTAGCAAGAGACAAGGTGCACAGGTAATATCTTTTATTGGACCAACTTCTGAACAGTCCAGTGAAGATATTTCCACCTACCTTGTGTCTCTGATATCTTGGGACCAACATGGCTACAACAACATATACACAGGCCTGTGGTCGGGGGCTGGCTTGGGTTAGATTTGAACTTGTGTAACTAGAGGTGAAAGGTTCTCAGTATCTTAACAGTTCCATGAGCCATCCAGTCTTTAACACTGATAAAATAGTATACAGCAATTTGATAAAAAGAGAGTCCCAGTGGAAGCTTTTTCTTTTTGGGAATCTTATTTAGGGTTGTCTAGACAGTTTTGATTGCTTAATCACAAACATGCATAACACAGGCCCCTTTATTATTCATTGGGGGAAAACCGAAGGCAACCATCAAAGAATTTTCTGTTAACTTGGTATACTAAACTGAGTAAGTAATAGTAGAATTCAATATCAAAGGTCACATATCCTGGAAAAGAAAAGGATAAAACCGATTAATCATCTCTGTAAGTAGTCTTTAAAGGGTTGCTGTTTTTTGCATTGCATTAGACATCCCTCACCCCAAACAGTCATAAAACTTTAATTTGAAATAACTTCATAGCAGGCATTGCCAGGATAACTACTTTAAAATGACATGTAGATTAGACAGCCTATGTTGACCATAAACCAATTCTGAACTAACAAGCAAAATGTAGAATAATTTTTTCTTTTGGCTTTGAGGTGGAATGTAGCATGGAAGAGTAAACCCTTTTTATGTATTTGTTTATTGAAAGCTCGAACATTACAAGATGAGGAGAGAATCTTATTACAGAAATAACTTTCAGACTTATCTTATGGAAATATCAATAATGTTTTCAGTGTGTGAAACCTAGCTGGATATATTCGGATTCCCTTGCATGTTCAAGCACACCCTCTACCGGTTGAAACTGTTACAAAAATTTAAAAAATCTACTACTAACTTGATTACACACTGAGATCTGTTGAAAGGCTAACTGAAATGTGTTTTTTTGGGAGGGGGTGGGTGGAGACGGTAAAGCTGTAAATCTCCTGGATTCTTGAACAGTCTGTGTAGATTACACACTAAAATTATTGCCAAGATTTGTATATTAGGACTCAGACCTGAAAACACACATGTGAGGAGTCTATTGAATTTTAATAAATTAAGATACACAGATGTTTTCCAGACTGGGACTATTAGCTATATCCACATGTTGATTCAATATAAAATATATTTGCCACATGAATTCATCTCTAGTGTGTATGTATGTGCTGGTGTGTGTATATATAGGCAGATTTTCATAACCTCAAATTAAGTATGTTGTATAAAAATGGATTACTGTGCTGAATAGTAATCCACAGTACTAAAATGCTACATATGTAATAAAGACTATACAGTATATTCTTTAGATATGTTGAAAATATCATGGACAAATATGGGAAATCTTCTAATCTTAGTTTGTATATTCTGATTTGTTCATTTTTTGTGCAAATTATATATAGTAATGCTTATCCCACTAATTACATATTACACACACAAAAACTGTTAACAGAACACCATAATTTCAAAATCAAGAACTCAAAAATTAAGAAATGCCAGAAGTAAGATTGCCCATGCATATGCTTCTGCATTCATATGCATTATGACGGAATTTTTAATTACCTGATCACATTATTTTTTTCTACAGGGGGAGTAGGAACTTGAAATTTTTGGCCCTGAAGATATGGAGAGCCCCTGCTATCAAGCATGGGGGTGCCAGAGCATTTAAAAGAAAAGGTCTCAATTTAAAAAAAAAAATAACATGGGCAAAACAATGTATTTTTGCTAAGCCTCATTCTTGGAAGTGGCTGAAATAATAATAATTAATAATAAATAAATCAGCCTTAGGCAGACTCCGGCATGGAAAATTTCAGCTCCAACTATTAAAGTTGGCGAAGTTTATAAGCAACTGAAAAGAGTGTCCTTACAATGGGAAATATTGGGCAATCTTAATCATTCTTGAAAGAATTAATTTGTACTACCGTATTGTTCCGAGTATAGGCCGCTCCTGATTATAAGCCGCACCCTTAACGTTTGGTGCTATTTTAAAAAAATTAAATTTTTAACTTTTTTTAACTTAAAGAAAATCTCAGCCGCGGCCGGGACTCAGAGGGCTCTGGGCTGTCTGCCGCGGCGGGGAGCCCAGAGCCCTTTAAATCCCAGCCGGGGCCGGGACTCAGAGGGCTCTGGGCTGTCTGCCGCAGCGGGGAGCCCAGAGCCCTTTAAATCTCAGCCGCGGCCGGGACTCAGAGCGCTCAGGGCTGCCCGCCGCGGCGGGGAGCCCAGAGCCCTTTAAATCCCAGCCGCGGCGGGGAGCCCAGAGCGCTTTCAATCCCAGCCGCGGCGGGGAATCAGAGGGCTCCGGGCTGCCCGCCGCGGCGGGGAGCCCAGAGCCCCTTCAATCCCAGCCGCGGCGGGGACTCAGAGGGCTCTGGGCTGTCTGCCGCGGCGGGGAGCCCAGAGCCCTTTAAATCTCAGCCGCGGCCGGGACTCAGAGTGCTCTGGGCTGCCCGCCGCAGCGGGGAGCCCAGAGCGCTTTCAATCCCAGCCGCGGCGGGGAATCAGAGCGCTCTGGGCTGCCCCCCGCGGCGGGGAGCCCAGAGCCCTTTAAATCCCAGCCGCGGCGGGGAGCCCAGAGCGCTTTCAATCCCAGCTGCGGCCGGGACTCAGAGGGCTCTAGGCTGCCCGCTGCGGCGGGGAGCCCAGAGCTCTTTAAATCCCGGCCGCGGCGGGGAATCAGAGGGCTCCGGCCTGCCCGCCGCGGCGGGCAGCCCAGAGTGCTCTGATTCCCCGCCGCGGCTGGGATTGAAAGTATTTTTATTGGTTTTTTTGGCAAGATCCCGCTTATAGGCCGCACCCCTAGTTTAAAGACTTAAATTAGGGGAAAAAAGTGCGGCCTATACTCGGGACAATACGGTATATGGGTTGCGGTGTGGTATAAAGAAAGATATGTGCATTTTGTTGTGAATGAAGTTAGTAGCCTTGTAACCAAGGCAGTAATGTGATAATACAAATAAGTCCTGTGCTAGCTTTCTGTATCAATGCATGCCTGTCCTGCCCTGTTCTTCAATTATGGATGTTTCAGATGACATTTTCACATAATAGCAAAGCAGATTTTTACTTTACAAAGCAGAGGTATAAAAAGTCTTAGTGTACATAGAAAACACTCCTAAATAAAAATCTTGGTTTTGTTATGCTTGCAAGTACCTACAGTGGAAGGTCTAGGACACTGCATTGATGCATCTGATATGGATTAAGAACTTTCTTATGGTTATGAACAAAACAAACTTTCATGCTTATACTTCAGGACCTTTTAGAAGCCTTTGATACAGTTGGCCATATAGTGCTGCTGATTGCATGCATGACAGTGCTTCTCTTACAACTGCAGCTCAAAGTTGGTTTTGATTATTTCTTATAGACAGTTTACAACATTGTGAGGAGTAGTTCCTTGCCACAAGACTTATACCCATCTCCTGCTCTCATTAATTTTTGACTGCTTAGAGCAGTTGAGATATCATGTATTCCAGTGCCACCAATATACTGGAGGAGCCTAGCTTTTCAGAAACCATGTGTTCCTGAGTGTTTGTGCAGTCCTTGGCACATCTGGGTAAACAATACTGATTGGTCCTTTATACAATACAATAATGGTTGGATCTACTACACAGCGCAAATAGCTTGCCTTTTCTTTTCAGCAGCCACAATCAGGGCTGTGGCCAGCGTCTCTGTTAGTGGAGGGGAGGAAATCACCTAGGATGAAAACGATTTGCCTTTCTCTAACCAGTTTAGTTCATATGTCTCAAAGGTTTTAGAACCAGAGCAAAATAGCTGCCTCAGACTTGAACTCCTGCTTTGAGGAACTAGAAGGAACATCAGCCTTGTCCCCTGAGGGAAGTATACAGTTTGGGGGTCTGATTGGTCTTGTTGCTTTTCCTGTTTTTACACAATGGTGCCATGAGAGATTTAACTAGTCAGAGAAGGCTTTAGCCACTATGGTCATGCTTTTTACTATTGCCAGATTAGATTACTGCATTTTAATCTAGTTGGGGATGAAGAAAAATATGTGGAAACTTCAATTTGAATAATGGTACTTTCTGAGCAAGAGAGAGGTCCCCCCCCCCCGAGTTCATCACATGAATTCTGTGCCCATTCTGGGGGTTCCCTATTTTATTGTGGATGTACTTGGCTCCCTTGCTTTGAGAACTGTTGGAGTATTTAAACTTCACTGCACTGCGCCCCCCTTCTGACAACAAAAATTACTAAACAACCTCAGGAGGGGGGAATCGAAGCCTGAGCCCTCCCAAACCCCACTAGCTCAGGCGGGGAGGCCAAAACTGAAGCCCAAGGGCTTCCACCCAGGGCGAGGGGCCTGAAGCCTGAGCCCCGCCGCCCAGGGCAGTGGGGCTTAGACTTTGGCCCTGGGCCCCAGTAAGTGTAATGCCAGCCCTGATGACCCCATTAAAGCGGTGTTGAGACCCACTTTGGGGTCCCGACCCACAGTTTGAGAACCACTGAAAAACTCCATCTGATGGGGAAGAGAGGGCAGAGCATTCTTAGCAGAGGGCACTTTCCTAAAGAATTCCATTGTAATGGTTGTAAGCCTGACCAGGAGCATGGTGCAAGGCCCACCTTTTTGCAAACCCTTTTACATCTCTGTAATAAAGAATGGCCTGCTATAATCCCTCAGGGATACGTGAGGAGGAATCTCCAATTGTACCTGAATTGAGGAATGGAGGAGAGAAAGGGTCTTAAGAAAAAATTCAGTGCATTCTTAACCTTGTGTCTTCTACCTAGAAATTATAGTAATGGTTTCCCAAGAATGGAGTCTTTTTTTGGTACATTTAATAATCTTCCTGCTCGCAATAATAAACTAACTATCAAAACCAACTTGCTTGTGGCAAGTTATTTCACTTTTTATTTTCCTGAGCAAGTAAGGTACCCTCAGTTTTTATCACTGGAAGGATGGGTGAGTTTAATTGTATCTGGGTTAATACATTTTTATGCTGATTTTTTGCAAGACTATGTAGAATTTCAGTAACAGGTTTGGTGGAGACAGCTCCACTATTGGATGTCTTCATTTTTATCACTTAAAAAGCAGATTAGTCACCACTGAACATTGTGGTACATTGGAGTGAAAATAAACTCTCCAAAAGGAGAGGCATGCAGTCAAGATAATCAAATCATGACTCCAAAGTTAACCTTATATGACCACTTTCATTTATAAACCTGATCTATTGAATATTGTTTTTAAAAAAAACAAGAAATCCCCACTCCACCCCCCTTGTGATGATCACTGTGTATAGTCTGTAAAAGCAGCAAAGAGTCTTGTGGCACCTTATAGACTAACAGACGTATTGGAGCATGAGCTTTCGTCGGTGAATACCCACTTCGTCAGATGCATGTGTATAGTCTGTGTCCAGAGGGATCCTTATTAAGGAAAGTTTGCATGTAACCAGAAAGGGTAGCTTCCAAAAATTTGTTCCACTTTTTAAAATGTGCCTTTTTTTGGTCTGTTCATAATACAGGTTAGAAATAACTTGTTTCTACATGAGACAAGGTGGGTGAGGTAATACCTTTCATTGGACCAACTTCTGTTGGTGAGATACACACGAGGTATACAAAGATATTACCTCATCCACCTTATCATGCTAATATCCGGGGACCAACATGGCTACAACAACACTTCTTTCTGAATGCACATTCTCTAAAAACTAGTCACAGGATGATTTAACATGTTGGCATGCAGCAGTATATAGTTACTAGAAGCCATTTATGCTTGTATGATAACTTGTGAATGGTCTAAATGTTACAAGCGCCAGTTAGATTAAGCTTTTTATTTTTAAAAAAATCCTAGCTTATTTAACTGCAAGGATCTTCACAATATTACTAAGTCAACCAGCAGTCTTAGGAAAGAAAGATACTAGCATTTCTTAATTCTTACTGGAGAGAATCCTCACTCCTCATTTTGTCTTGGTTTGGTTTTAATATAGCATAAGGGCAGGTTTACACAACAATCTTAAGTAAACCTTTGTTAGGTTGACTTACAGCCACCTCAGTAATTACTGTGGGGGCTGATGTCCACATTACCCTCCTTCTGTCAGTGGTGCATGTCCTCACCAGGAGCGCTTCCACTGACTCATGGGAGCAGTGTGGGGGGCTGAGAGCCAGGGCTCGCAGCTCTCTGTCGGGAGCTCAGCTGCACCTCAGGTTGGGAGATCCAGGCCTGAAGTCCAGTCAGCAGCTGTGCTCCTGGTGGGGAGCCAGGACCCTGGTGTGCAGCAGGGCTCCCAGTGCAGAGCCCAGGTGTTAGCCTCAGCTGGAACCCTGGGTAGCAGCTGGGCTTGGAGCGGAGACCCAGAAGCAGCCCACCTGTGGAGCTGGCTTTCTTGTCAGTTTCAGGGCTCCAGCCAACTGCCGATGTTAGGGACTCAATATGTACACTGACACTGTGTCTCCCTAACTACACCAACATAAGCCCTATGCCTCTCATGGAGGTGGAGTTACTGTGTCGGTGTTGTAGGGCACTTAAATTGGTGGGAGCAAGGCTGTAGTCTAGATCAGTGCTTCTCAAAGCTGGTCCGCTGCTTGTGCAGGGAAAGCCCCTGGTGGTATGGGATGGTTTGTTTACCTGCCGAGTCCGCAGGTTTGGCCAATCGCGGCTCCCACTGGCTTCGCCGGCCCCAGGCCAATGGGGGCTGTGGGAAGCGGTGTGGGCCGAGGGATGTGCTGGGTGCCCTTCCCGCAGCCCCCATTGGCCTGGAGCGGCAAACCACAGCCAGTGGGAGCTGTAATTGGCCGAACCTGCGGATGCGGCAGGTAAACACTGTCCCGGACTGCCAGGGGCTTTCCCTGCTTAAGCGGCGGACCGGCTTTGAGAAGCACTGGTCTAGATACTGACATAATTAGGTCGACATAAGCTGCCTTATGTTGTCCTAATTCTTTAGTGTAGACCAAGCCATGCCCCACATATCATCAAGACTGAAACCTCAACCTGGCCCCACTTGCTATCAGCATCTTCTTGGAATCCCATCAGAGGCAACAGACTGGATAGTTGTGAATTTCTCCTTCGCTAACAGAATCTCTGACCCCGCCACCCACCCATCTCAATGTGGGTGTGGAATGTGGTAAAGAGAGGTTAGATAAGTTATCCCCAAAATCTTCATCACTGGCTGTGACACTTGCATGAACTTTGTGATTTCCTGCCCCCCACCAAAAGTCCTAGAGATTAAGGGGAAAAGATGAAAAATAACACAATTTATTATTTTTGTGATCACTGTGTCAGACTTCCTGACTGAATGAGGCTATGGTGCTTCAGTAGTTCCATCATGTATATAGTTGGGCTCCATTGACTTTCAAGGGAATGGTGTGGTTGCCAGATTTTTTGATCCTGGCCTGTGCCTGGTCACTATCAGGACTATAACCTGGTAAGAGTCAAAATATAGTTAGATTTCAAGTGATTAATTTTTCATTAAATCACAAGTATTTCCTAGTGAGCATTCACATGGTCGCTTCTGGGGTAGGTTAGCCAGACATACCAATTTACTTAGTCTTCGTTGGGTGGTGTAGAGAGTTGAAATGGGGGTCTTCAGTTCTGGCTGGATTTTGAACCAGGTAACACCTTTTTTGGGTCTAATTAAAGGGGATCTGCAGAGAAGTGAGGGGAGGTGAGAGACTTTTGCCTCTGGTTTATTGTGATGCATATGAAGTCTTGAAAGATGTGAGGTTTTTGTTTACACTGGAAATTCAGATCTTGCCTTTCCTAGAGGCTATGGAAAACTGGTAGGATTAAGTCATTAGTGATAACATACAAAATAGCCAGATTAATTAAAATGGGGCTGTTTAAATATCTTGGAAACATTTGTAAACAGAGGTGTCTTTCCCTAATCTTTTCAGCAATCCCTAATTGCTAGAGACTGGACACTAGATGGGGAGGGCTCTGAGTTACTACAAAGCATTCTTTTCCAGGTATTTGCCTGGTGGGTCTTGCCCACATGCTCAGGGTCTAACCAATCACCATTTTGGGGATCAGGATGGAATTTTCCCTCCAGGTCAGATTGGCTAAGATCCTGGGGGTATTTGGTCTTCCTTTGTAGCATGTGGCATGTACATGTTTAAACTAGTGTAAATGGTGAATTCTCTGTAACTTGAAGTCTTTAAACCATGATTTGCGAACTTCAGTAACTCAGCCAGAGGTTGGTCTATCTCAGGAGTAGGTGAGTTCTGTGGCCTGCAATGTGAAGGTGGTCAGACTAGATGATCATATTGGTTCCTTTTGACCTTAAAATCTATGGGTCTGTGAGTGTGTTTATTCAAATAAGGGCTCATAAGCAATATCGCACACCATTTTAACCCCTCCTGGGTACTTACATGGCTGCTAATACTATAGTAATGGGAGTCTCACAATCTTTTAATGTATTTATCCTCACAACTCCCCCATGCAGCAGGTAATGTTGTTATCTTCATACTGCCCTGTCTATCTGTATTCATCTGTTGTCACTTGTCTTATACTTAGGTTGTAAGCTCCTTGAGGTAGGGGCCATCTTCTTCTTTTTCTTTGTTTGTACAACGCCTAGCACTGTGGGATCCTGATCCATGACTGTGTCTCCTAGCATACGGTAATACAATACTGTTCTTAGTTACTACATAGTATATCATGTGGTTTGCTGCGCAGTAAAAAGTCTGAGGCAGAAATCCTTTAGCTTTCCAAATTGTTCAAAGAAAATATATTGATCTGCATGTACTAAACCAATTTATGCAGCCAGCAAGCTATTATCCCTGTTAAGATTAATATAGTAGTAAGTGACATAACTATTTTAAAACATTCTAAAAGCTAGCAATCAGCTTTTCTTAGCAACATTTTACACATACTAAATCTTCCAGCTACTGAGTAGTAAACAATGTAATTTAAGAGATGCAGCAAGATAAATCTACTGCACCTGACTCATCCATTTTTTTCAAATCAGGCAAATCTGAAAAGCTAGTGATTGTCATTTGTTAAGCAACAATTTGTTAGGCAACAATAATGTCCTTGGGTGGCATACGAGCCCCTATTTTCTCATTCCCTGTCCCAGAGTACTGAATACCTAAAAGACAAAAGGGAGGAAATAACACTGAGAGGACACTGGAAAGCCCCAAAGAAGGATAAATGTTGTCTTATATCTTTGAGGGTTTGGTTGGATTTGCCCACATTTGGTGAGCATTGTGAAAGAAAAGAATTTTGAATGCGTAGAGCTGATGAACCATGGTGGTAGACGGCATGCCTAGAGATGGAACAGAAAAAGAGGACTAAAAGAAGGAGACTAATGGTGCATGAGGCTGGCAACTTTAGTGGGCAAGGAGATGAGATAAGAGCCTGAGAATTTTAGGCAATTGAAGAGTTGTGAACAGCCTTTAACTAGTGTGAAGAAGAACTTGCCAACAGGATATAACTGCTACTAGCAGTCGTGGCAACATATTCTTTATGGATTCATCCTGCTCTGCCTTGCATCACTATGCAGCTAGATTCTGGTCTTACTTGCTTTGAAGGAACAGTTCTATGCAGCACAGCCAGTCTCAACCAAGATTTACAAGTTTGTTGAGCATTTCTCCTGCAGGACTGGACAGAGGGTTAGCAGCAAAAGTAAAACTTCTGTCTTTAGCTTCAGGCATTCGAGCTTTGTAAAAATATTAACTTGAAATAAAATATCTGGTATCCTGGCAAAAGTTTGTAGTATAACTGTCACAAGAATTTAAATTGTAAGGTAGCGGAATGGTTGGCACTCTAATTAGAAATAAGCAGCATTGTGCTTCGGATTCCCTAAAGAATTCGTTTTTGCGCCTGATGGTGTAATCTTTATTCAAGCAAAATTCCCATAGGCTTTAACTCTGTAGCTCTTCTTGGAAGGATCCAGTCATCCTGCCAGTAGTTCATGTGGATTTAAATGGAGAATTGGAATTGTTTTCTATTGTGTTATAAATTACTACATCATGGCAAGGATACGTTGGGATAGAAAAGTCATTCTCCAGTGATCTGACCCCTTTAATAGTTGCACTTTATGGTTCTTTCAGGAGTATATATTTAGCTTAAATGGCAGATTTTAACTTTGGGTTTATTTCATCTTAACTGATTTATTATGTTTGTCGTCCACTGTTTACCTGTGTCCAGATGATCTGTAGCTGCAATAAAGGCATTGACTAATAAAAAGGAAAAAATAAGGGAGCCCTAATTTGCTTGTGCATTACTGTTGCCTAACTGGTGCAAAAATACTTGGCTGGCAGACTTGTTCCTTGCTGCTGTGGCGATGGTTTACAGCCTCAGACTCATCATGTGACTCTTCAAAGGGTTGGCATGAGAGACTCAACTAGCCTAGAATGTCCTGCCATCAGAAGAGCCTATTGTTTGACTACCCCTGCTGTAAGAGCAAGACCATTATTTTTTGTCAAGGTCCAAATTTCTTGGTCAAGATATAGTTAAGGTCCAGACTCTAGAGAAAATAATAATAATAATAATAAAAAATAACAGTGATAAGTAAATATGATTTTTGGGGTCTGTTCAAAAGTGTCTGGTGGTCCGGATTTTGCTCGCGGTCTGCCTCTTGGCTACCCTGTCTTACGCTCTTCTTGATTCTTGGCCATTTTAGCACTTTCTGAATAGGAAAACTCTGACTAAACTAAAGAGAACTAAGTTAGAAATATTTGGGGACTGGAGAGATCTCTGAATTTGTGCTATCCACTGTATGAGGATGAGTGAATTTGACATGTTCTCAGGAGATTGAGATAGATTGGTGGCTCCAAAACATTGCAATTCCTTTGACCTCTTGTGTCCAAGTGTGTAGTGGGGGAAGGGAAATATATCAGTATAGAAATTAACATTGACATTTAGTGTGAGCGGGAGAGAATGAACAAGCGCATGTGCACACACAACAAGTGTGGTATTGAATTGGGATGTGAAAACTCAAAGGAGTATGTCCTGTATCTTTTTAACCAGCTGAAGAGCATACATACCACATTGTTGCTCTTACAGGTAATTTTTAAATTTTTAAACTTCCAACTAGAGTTAAATGTGGGTGGTACTTTGAATTTGTCTGGACTAATTAAGTAAATCAGCATGCCATTGATCATTCTAAATGCTGGTATTCAGTAAGGCATTAACATAAAGATGTTTTCTGTAGCATTCATGGACAGAGGCACCCCTCATAAAATCACTAGCTTATGGCATTTTAATTGTCTCTTGGTTGAGAGTTGTAGCACAGAGATTAGGATCAGGGCCAGGACCAGCTGTGCCCCCAAAAGACCAGGCCAACCCACCAAATCAGACCCAACCCGCATCCCTCCCCAGACTGAACCCCCTGAACTGGACCAGACCCACATCCCTCCCCAGACCAAACTGGACCCGTCCTGCATTCCTCCCCAGTTTGAATCCTACAAACTGGACCAGAGCCACATCCCTCCCAAGCCCAAACTGAACCAAACCCAAATCCCTCCCCAGACCAAACTGGACCAGACCCATATCCTTCCCTAGACCAGGGGCGCTGGTAGGGGAATAGGACAAGGGGCACTGAGTCTCCCCCAGGGGTGCTGGTGGGGGGGATGGGGCAGGGGACAAACTTGTTTTTCACATGCTCATTACTTTGCAAAACTTTCATTTAGTCAGTAGACACCTGCTTAGCCCAGCCCTTTGCCATTTTAGTGCATGTTTCTCTGTCTTAACAAGGGAGGTTAGGCAGGGATGGTGTTACATCTGGGGGAGTTTACATGAG
This sequence comes from Mauremys mutica, assembly GCF_020497125.1. NCBI lineage: Eukaryota > Metazoa > Chordata > Testudines > Geoemydidae > Mauremys > Mauremys mutica. The sequence goes on along the minus strand of NC_059080.1, from coordinate 68,701,912 downwards.
AGAGACTGTAAATTGTTCACTGAATCACAAAAGCAAAAAACAAACCTGACTTGACTCTGAGAACATGGAAAATCAATATTAAGGTCTCTCTCTTCTGTATTTGCTGCAAGCTGCTACATTCATGCTTAAACACTATGGAAGAAAAATATTGGCATCATCTTAGACCTTTGTGAGCTATTTATAACAGTTTATCTGATGAGCTAGTCCATTTTTCTGTTCACAAGCAAATTCTTTTTTCCATATTTGTGCATTTCTAATTGATTAGTCTATATGAACATATTTGAGCATATAGATGTGAACAGTACTTGTGCCATATCTGCCAAGACTAGTCATTTTTGTCACATGGTATTGTTTCTGTTCCCTGATTGGATGAATGCAGAAAACAGGGCTTTCATTACACCCATCCTGGTTTCTTGCTTCTCTCAGAGAGAGGGTCAGGACAGTTTGTGGAGCTGGGAGGAACTAGGCTGACAGGATTAGGGAATTTTTAGAATATTTTAAATTCTTTCTTTACCAAGCCCCTTGAGTCAGGCCTTGCCTGGCACATAATTGTTAAATAAAGAAATAAATAAAATTACCTGTTGTATAATTAGTTCTGGGATCCAGTTTAAGAGTAATTGCATATTGGCATTTACATGCACAGTCCCAAGCCATGCAGATTGCAGCAATATCCTTAACTGGTTTATTTAATTGCCTCTGATTAGAGTTTTTGCGTAGTCCTGCAAAGGGTAAAATCTGATGTCCTGTTAATATTGTTTAAATGTGTTAATGCAAAAGCTTTGGTTTAGGGTTTTGGCAATAATGTTCAGTGACAATGTATTGTTCAGACACTTGATCTTGTTCCATTTACATCACTGTTTCACCTATCTACCAAGTGCATTTACTGAGTTGCTGTTTTTTGTCATTTGCCTATTCCGCACAATCAAAAAGACGCACATAGGCCAGGAGGCAACCTTAACATGGGCATTACCAGCATAGTTTAATTGTCATAACCTGGCTTGCCTACAAATGGCAGGACGTAATGACTTAACTCAAAGAAACAACACCTTCACCACCACTCCTCCTCCTTGTTCTGGACAAACTTTGAAAAGGAAGTCTATTACTTCCTCAGCTAGCCAAAACAAAATTTGACACTTAGGTTTGTTTACAAATATGTTAGTACAAATAAACCCTACTAGTAAGAATGTTCATAAACAAAACTAATAGTCAACACAATGGATTGAAATTCAGCTTCTAGTTCATCTGATTGATTGAATAATTTTTCCTATAATTGGTTCAGCTCTAGCCTATATCATGGTTCTCAGGGGAGGAGAACAAGGGGGGAAAAAATCTTACCTGTACGGGTCAAGGAAACTGTACTAGATTATTGCCATCAACTGTGTTGTAACTAACATGGTTGTATTGTTATGTGGATAGATAGGATCTCAGTTACCTCTGTAGTTTCCCTTAAAAATTCTGTCAACTGCTACTGTTCAAATCCAGTTTAGTCTGCAGTATGCTCAGAGAGCTCCAACTCACCTTTTTGCAAACTAATAGTTGTTTATACATCAATCCTTTTTAAGGTTAAGGTTATAAAATTTTTCAAAAAAAAGTTAAAAGTTTAAGTTTAAAGGGGCACGACTTTGGGTTGATAGGCAAGAAGTTAAAACCAACATAGGCAAACAGTTTTCCAAATCCTAAAATAAAAAAAGCTATCTCCTCTCAAAACTAAGGACTGTAACATGCATGCATACAGTATATATTGAATCTGAATTCCTCTTCTAGATAACTTAATAAACCAAGACCCATGAAGTTCTCTCTGGATACATCTACACTACAAATACAATTGTGCTGGGGGACTAGGTTGGGTCATGACTATTCTTAGGTGCATTTAAATTGTGCCTTGGTTCCGTATACAGTACAGGAGCAAACCATGATTGAATAATGTCCCTTGAACTATGATATAGCCTTGACAAATACAACATTTCTGGTTTTTCCATTTCCAAGATTCTAGCAGAGTTCAAGTACACTGTTGTTCAAGTACATTGTTCGTTGTTGCTTTGCGCCTCGTGTGATCATTTAGACTCATGCAAGATGGGTGCAAACTTACCATTCTGACCTTGTAGAGTTTTACACCCACTTTGTAATCCCTTTGCCCTAATGTAAATGACTATACACATTTCAATACAATGCTGATTTGGGACATTGCCAGAATTGCACAAATTATCTGAGTTTTAATTGAGTGTATATAAAGACTTATTAAATAATGATTTTTATAACTTGTCTTCAGTGAACCAGGTAACTAGTGACTTTTGTATGTTCAAGGGCTACTGCTTTGGAGCCTTAGTTTTTGGAATACACACTAGTCTGTATTAGTGCAAATAATAAACAAGCCGCCTACTGTGAAGGAAAAGAAGGTTTTACAGTTGGAACAACTAAGACCTCAAAAGAGAGTAAGGATGATGCAGTAGAGCATTATTAACGTCCGAAAAATCCGAGCCCTTCAAATATGCAAGTAGGATGATGCATTTCAAATATGCAAGAGGGAAAAAAGGTGATCAGTTACTCCATAAATTATGCTGGACCAAGTTATCCATATCAAGTTGTATTCAATGACGCATCTATTTTATAACCTCTGTGCTTCATAGGAAAGCAGTGTTGTCTCATGGATAGAGCTCTGGGTTGGAACTCAGACCTGGTTTTTATTCCTGGCTTGCCATTGGCCTGCTTGGTGACCTTGGAGCACTTGCCCTCTTTGTGCCTCAGTTTCTCCATCTGTAAAATGAGATTGATACTGGCATCCTTTGTAAAGCACTTTGAGATCTACAAATGAAAACTGCTCTATAAAAGCTAGGTAGTATTTATAATACAGAACCATTCAAATGCAATTATGTTTTACTATAAGCTGTAACTGGGTGACTCTTGGTAGAAAATCATATTTGGAAAAACTAAAAACCCAATTCCAGCTTTTGAGAAGTTAGCAAATGTTACTAATCTTTCTTCTCTGTGAAAAATGCCACTTATGCCTAAAGTAAACCAATAAAAATTTAAAGTAACTTGGACTACTGTATTTCATAGTTAACTGTAGGTGTCAAATCTGTTTTCAGATCTCTTCTCCTCCTCGTCATGTGTGCATACACGCATCTCTGCTTTTGATGGACAATTGGCTATTGTGTGTACAAGTGCATCAAGTATTCTTGTGAAGATGTTATGGTGTACTTGCCTTAATCAGAAGTACTGCACTCTATAGTGCAGAGATGGGGGAGGGATAGCTCAGTGGTTTGAGCATTGGCCTGCTAAACCCAGGGTTGTGAGTTCAATCCTTGAGGGAGCCACTTAGGGATCTGGGGCAAAATCAGTACTTGGTCCTGCTAGTGAAGGCAGGGGGCTGGACTCAATGACCTTTCAAGATCCCTTCCAGTTCTAGGAGACTGGTATATTATTAATTATTCATTAATTAAATCCAGTTGTATGAGTGTTGTGACAATTTGATGTCTTAAAACCAGGATCAGAGTCAGTTAGGGTGCAAATAACTGAACTTGGACTAAGTCTTAATGGAGTTTTACCTACATCATTAAATAACCATATAACTCAGCACAATTGTCATTCTCTCTGCTTCTGGAGGGAATGGTAGGGTTGCTGAACTTGAGGTTTGAGGCTTATTGGCAAAGCTATGTGAAGTTTTCACAAAGCATCCACTACATGTGTCTGACTTTAGCTAATGTTAGAGACAGCCAGCTACAACTACACTGCATTTAGCTAATGTTAACATGCAAGTGTAGCAGAGAATTTTTATGCTCATGAAAGTGGTCTTAACTTTTTTTTTTTGGTCTCCTTTAGGTTATTTTTGTTTAGAAATCATGAACTGGCACTTCCTTCTCCTCTTCACCGCCATGACTTTAACATCTGTGTGGTCTCAGTTCAATCCTTTATCTCTTGAGGAACTAGGCTCTGACATTGGAATCCAAGTTTTCAATCAGATAGTCAAAGCTAGACCTCAGGAGAATATTGTGGTTTCTCCACATGGGATTGCATCTGTACTGGGAATACTTCAGCTGGGTGCTGATGGCAAGACAAAGAAGCAGCTGACAACTGTGATGAGATACAGCGTAAATGGTCAGTTTTTATTTGTTGTTATGAATCACTTAATAAAAAACCTGCATAAACTTTTAAGGCTGGAAGGACAATATATTTTAATGGGAGGTTCTTCAAATTGTGCTACATTGTTTACTAAAACTGGCTTGTGATGCAAAGTATGGTCAGCACTAAGAGAAGGCCATAGCTCATAAAATGTCCCCTACAGTATAGGCTACCAGATAAACATGGACTCAGTTTAGCTAGAAAATTCAAATTCCATCCCTTCTCACTGACATTGATGCCATGCTTTGGGGTGACCTATCAACTATTTATGTGGAGGGTGTAGAAAGATATAGGGATAATTTGGGTCTCTCGATCTCAGAAAATCAGTCTCTGCCATTCCAAGCACCCCTCCAACAACAATACCATCTGCTTGGTCCAGCTACATGGCATTACCTGCAGCTTACCCATCTCTTGAAAGACGCATTTGATCCTGATGTGCTTGGGAACACCAGAGACTCCAGAACTGGTGATGTGTAGAGAGCTCTCTTGGTTCACCTGAACATCTGTAGTCTGTTATGACTTCCTGACCCAAAAAAGCCTCCTGAATTTAGATTGCTTGTATCATGACTGGAACTAAGATTGGTGTGTATTATTGACCCCTTGCCTGTGGGCAAACCATTTTAAAACTGTACTATTGATCTACGATTAAGACTGATCTGGCAGAAAATTATTTCTTCTTTGCTTGCTCATGTCAATTCCATTCTAGGTTTGTGTGCGCCCACAAGCACAGTTGTCGGAGACTTTTGTCTTAGCAGTATCCATAGGGCCAGCTGTGGCGCCCTCTTGAGTGCCATGCCCATGCATCGGTATATTAGGCACCACCAACCCTATGACCTCTTATTCCTTCTTACTGCCCATGAGGTTGGAGTGCCTTGTCTTGCCATTCTCAAGAGTGTTAGCAGTTCTTCATAGATCTTTGTTCTACCTAATCTGTACATCAGTATGTCACCAACCGGTCGATTGCGATCAACTGGTCAATCCTAGAGGATCTCCCAGATGGCCAGATTACTCAAGGGCCTTGAGTCCCTCTACCTGTATGTCAAGGATCCTGTTCCTCTGTGGGACTTGAACCTGGTGCTGTCGCAGCTCACGGGTCCACCTTTTGAGCCTTTGGCTTCCTGTTCTCTCCTGTCCTGAAAGGTTGCATTCCTGGTCACAGTGACTTCAGCCCACCGAGTCTTGGAGATTCAGGTGCTCACCTCAGAACCACCCTATATGGCCTTCTACAAGGACAAAATCCAGTTGAGACCACACCCGGCTTTTCTGCCCAAGGTGGTCTGTTTCATTCAAGCCAGGACATTTACTTACCGGTCTTCTTTTCAAAGCCGCATAAGTCAGAGGAGGAGCATAGACTGCATGCCTTGGACGTTGGATGTTCTACATCAACAGGACCAAGCCATTCCGTAAGTCTACGCAGTTGTTCGTCGCAGTGGCTGACAGGATGAAAGGACACCCTGTATCCACCCGAATAATTTCTTCTTGGATCACCACCTGCATTCGCTTCTGCTATGATCAAGTGAAGGTGCTGCTCCTGATGATTGTCACCGCCCATTTGACCGGGTCGCAGGCCTCTTTGGCGGCTTTTCTGGCCCAGGTGCATATCCAGAACATCTGCAGGGCGGCCACCTGGTCATCCGTCCATACGTTTACTTCCCACTATGCATTTACCCAGCAGGCCTGGGATGATGCTGGCTTCGGTAGGGCAGTACTGCAAGTCGTGAAACTGAACTCCGAGCCCACCTCTATAGATACTGCTTTTGAGCCACCTAGAATGGAATGGACATGAGCAAGCACTTGAAGGGGGGAAAAAAAAGCAAAACAGATACCTATCTTTCGTAACTATTGTTCTTCGAGATGTGTTGCTCATGTCCATTCCATTACCTGCCCTTCAACCCCTCTGGTAGAGTTACTGGCAAGAAGGAACTGAGAGAGTGTAGGGTCGGCAGTACCGACGCATGAGCCCAGCACTCAAGGGGGCGCCACAGCTGACCCTATGGATACTGCTAAGGCAAAAGTCTCCGACAACTGTGGGCTCTCACACACCTAGAATGGAATGGACATGAGCAACACATCTTGAAGAACAAGAGTTACAAAAGGTAAGTAACTGTTTTTTTGTTGTTGTTCATACTGGTCCCTGTGTAGGTTACAGTGTGTGGCCTTGCCAAAATATATTTCTGCTGGAGATTTGGGTCTCCTAGAGTCACACTGGCTCATATGTTTTGGGACTATCCCAGGATACAGACCTTTGTTGAGAGTTTCAGCCGAGGGGCCAAGAAATGAATGAGACTAAACAGTCCTCTTAGCTTTACAGATAATCTCTGCAGCACAAAGTTGAGGTCCAGTGCCAGCAGAGTATGGGTAGATTTCAATGCCTCTATTCCTGTTGTACTAAAACAGCCTTTAATTCAAGATTTCAGAAATTATTGGGCAATAAAATATTTTTATTTAGTTTCTTATAGGCCTCTGAGCCCACTTAGTTGGAGGGCTCTCTTTTGGATCTTTTGATGCTTTTTTGGCTTTGCTTCTGTTTCTTCTGTCAAGATCCCAGACTCTCTAGCCTTTCCCGGGCCTTTTTTCTATTCAAACACCCCTTTCTTTCAGTCTCTGTTCCTGACATTGGCATGAATCCCTATTATTCCTCTACCAGTGCCTTTCCTCTAGAGAGTAGGGTGAGACTACTTGCTGCTTCTTAGCATGCCAGTAAGGCTTAACAACAGCACAGAATGCTGGCACTTACAGAATCTTAAAGGAACTGTGTTTATGAAATGTGAAACCTTCCAAAAGGTGAGTGTATTTTCAGACGTATAAAGAATGAGCGATGTTGATATTTCCTGGTAAGACACTGTCCCATCCTTAATTGCTTTGCTGTGCAGTTTTCTGTTTAGGGTACAGCTAAATGATTTATTGTTGCATAGTAAAATATCCATATGTTGAAGAGTCAAATCCTTTTATGGGGTAATCTTGAATTTAAAAGCACTTTGAGTTTTCTGAACATCGCTAGCTGCAAGAATTTTGAAGAATTGAAACTAACTGAATTTATTTGGTTTGAACTAGTCAGTCTAACAATCCTAGACACATGAGACAGGTTCTCAAACTTTTCTATAGTGAACTATATCTTAACATAAAATTTCTCATTGACCACCACCTATTTTTAATGTTTGCATGTACCTCCTCTTCTCTTGTTCATGATTGCCTAATAACCCTGTATGACGGCTACCCCTCTGATACTTAATAACCCTGTGACAGCTACAAAAGTTGCTTACTTGGAAAGATAACTCTAGGGAAACGTTAAAAGCATTTTTAGCTATCCTTTAATGCAATTTAGCAGCTGGAAGCAAGGAGGAGAGCCAGTACCATGTGAGCAGCCACCAGCAAAAGTTCAGTGGACGGCTAATGGGCCACAGCCTAGCGTGAAAACATCTGTTATGGTATGCTCACCAAAAGAATATGCCCATAATATTGAAGACTGTGAACACACGGACATCATGTGATCTATCTTACTAAAAGATTCACAGTAATATAACCAGCAGGCCCAACTATTACATGGAGCCGAAATGGTCATTTTTGAATCTTTTGCTTTCTTTTTTTCCCTTCTCAGCTCCTTTTTTGTGTCTTGTTTAGAAGCATTAATGACAGGGAGAACTGAGGTGTGCCCAATGTAGTAGTTTTCCTGTGCTGCTCTAAGGGCATGGCTACACTTACCAGTCATAACACCTTCCTTTGAAGACCACTCTTTCATATATGAGAGACTTTCATGGAGCATATTGCAACCTATTAATAGTTGATACCCTTGGATAAATACTCTACTTCTAATTAGAGGCTGGAGTCTAATACTGAATTTCCTTACTAATGTAGCCTAGTCTTCAAATTTAATTTTAATTTGTTCCAAAAACTTTCCAAAGGTGTCTCTCTCTTTTGGTTAGCACACAGTTTTCAGAAAACTTTTTTTTATTTCCCACCCTATTCCTTACTGAATGGAATGGAGGGATCAAAAATGACAACCTTAGTTTTTCAGTTTATGGTCTTAGTCCCTCCTTCCCCCATGACTTCTGCCTCTTGGGAACTACCCTTATTCCTGTGCTTATGGTCCTGCTGTGAGTGGCCAGAATGAATATCCTTATTCAGTTGTAGCTGCTGGGAAGATGAGGACTCTCACCCACAAAATAACATTGTAGTATCGTGTTAAGTTGCAGTGCTGTAAACATGTCAACATAGGTCAGGATATTGCAGCCTAATTTATGTTGTGGCTCTCTAGTGTAATTGATGACAGTTTATCTAGATTTGTTTGTACCTGTTCTAGAATAAACATTTTAACTATTGTCCATACCAGAAAGTTATTGATTGATATACTACACCAGGACTTGGATGTACAGTACAAGGATTAGACAAAGAGCCAAATTCTTCACTGTAAAGTAGTGTCCTTCAGTTGAGTCAGAGATCCTGTTGCTCAGATGAGGGTTGAAGAATGTCTGTCAGTGGCATTGGTATTCTTTCTTTACCCCATCACGTTAATGTGTGTGTGGATGTCAGTAATTACTGATACAAGTTAACTCCTTTAAAACTTCTTTCATTTTCCTTTCTAAATAAAATTTGCTGTTTCTAACTAGGAGTTGGTAAAGTATTAAAGAAGATAAACAAGGCCATAGTCTCCAAGAAGAATAAAGACATTGTGACAGTTGCTAATGCAGTGTTTTCAAAGAGTGGCTTTAAAATGGAAGTGCCTTTTGTTACAAGAAACAAAGAAGTGTTTCAGTGCAGTGTCAAGACTGTGGATTTTGAGGACCAAAATGCAGCATGCAATTCCATTAACCAGTGGGTGAAAAATGAAACAAGGGGTAGGTATTGTTGAATTTTTTGTGTAACTGTTAAACACTTATTTTATAGACACTAAAGTTTGAGAGAGGGGGTAAAAAATTTTTTAAAAGTGGTGGGAATACACTGAATCATCTCATCTTAATTTGTCCCTTGTATTTTTTTTTTTAAAACTTGGGGGCATCTTGTCTAACTACTTGAAGATGCATGGTGTCTATTGTCCTTTAAGAGTCACTTCCATGAAACTAATTCCAGTGATGTTATTTTCATAAACAAAAAAACCCTGCAAAACCAAACACAACCACTATTCAAACTTTTATCCACATATTGCTGAGGCTAGAGTTCAGGAGATGAAAGTGACATACTGGGGATGCTTGCAGTGTGTCATTGATTGTGGTGAAGGCAATGTATGGGTGGCAACAAGTGCTGGAGATTTTTCCTTTTAACTATTCATTTCCAGGCTGTGGCTGATTCAGCCTTAATTGTTTAGTTTAGTAAACACCACAAATGTTGCTAAATAAGGCCCTGCCTGAGCACAACTCCTTAGATGGGTGCTAGAGTGTTCCCTCACTAGTGAAGACTAAGGCCCTAATGCAGCTGCTACTGTACTCAGTAAAATGACTCCACTGATGTCAGCGGGCCCTGAAATGAGCAGAGCCATAATTCTTCAGGCTGGAGTTAGCAGCCATCTTTGCTCCAATTCAGAATGAATGTTACCTAGTGAATTACAAAGTACATTGGCTCTGTTTCATCATGACCAGCTGGCTTACATTGCAACAGAAAATGCTCAATTTCCCCCTTCCTTTTTTATCTTATTTTCAGGTATGATTGATAATCTCTTATCTCCAGACATTATTGATGGTGCTTTGACCAGGCTTGTGCTGGTAAATGCGGTGTATTTCAAGGGCTTATGGAAATCACGTTTTCAGCCTGAAAATACAAAGAAACGCACATTTAATGGAGCTGATGGGAAGACTTACCAAGTACCTATGCTGGCCCAGTTGTCTCTGTTCCGCTGTGGTAAGCTCAGGAGCTCGTTTCTTGTAAATGAAACGCAAAACTTTTTGCACCTGTACTCCTTTCAAAATGTAGGGAAAGAAGGTTAATGTGTGTGTTTTGGGGGGGATACATAGCATTCCTGTTTATGAGTAGATATTTGTGTTGAAAGGTACTGTTGGTTAAACTCCTATCTTATCTGGATGAAACATGGAGAACTATGAATAGTCAGCACCTCTGGAAATCGGGTGACTTTTATTTAGGTGCATTGTTTTAGATGCTCCTGTTCAAAACCTTTGGCCAAATAGATAAGAAGAAATAAAATGTGTCCTGTCCTTAATCAAAAACCTATCTAAAGTAAAAAAAACTTAGAATTACTTTGTTTTTATATTGTATTTTACCCATATATTGTGGGAAGGAATATGTTTTAAAAATCAGCAAATAAAAATTAAAATACAGAGTTCTTTCTTTAATAGCAGGCCATAAGAAGTGTACACAAAGCATGCTTAAATTCACTTTAGATTCTGCAGTAGTAGACAACTGGAAACAGTTTTGCAGACAATAACCATTGAACCAAGGGACAGAGTAGCTCAGGGTTAGTATACTAGTTGTTTACCTCTGGAGGCCAGCATTTAAATTCTAAATTGAATTGCAAGTGAAAAGGAGTTCACTGGGTTCAGCCTAATTTCTATTTGTGCCTGTCACAAAACCAGAACAGAAGCCCACATGACAGGCAGCCTCTACTCAAGAGTTCCAGTACTGAAACGGGTTTTGCTGGTCAGGCTCATAGTGCATTGGCAGCATTTTTATAAAAGTGTGTGCATGTTTTCTGCCTGTGTTCTAAGATTAGACAAGTGCTATTTGTAACTTGCTTTCGTATGCACTAAACACTGTTACAAGGAATAAATTTAGAAATAAATCTGAAAAAATGTTACTGGTAAGGAATGTACCACTAGCTAGCCAAGAGGGCAAACATTAATTTATTGCCTCCATTTTTTGTGTTGTAAGTGATCAGTGTTAAAAATGTGCTAGCTTAGCCAACATAGGAGCTTACAAATCAATCACTCTTTGGTTTAAAAAATATGAAACTATTTTGTACGTTGGCCATGTCCTGAAAATCTTTACACATTAAAGCAAAAATTAAATGCTTTAGACAAATAAAACTTGAGGGATGTGAATGAAAATCACGGAGTGAAATATGTAGTATCTATACTTCAGCAAAGGACCACACATCATGGTCAGGTCTTGCTTACCATTCTTATATTGCCCTAAAATTCATAGGGTCTGACTCTGGTGTAAATAGCGAGTAACTCTTTTATTACATTGTCATAACTGTGATTAGAACCAAGGCCATTATTTTCAAGGTCTTTAGATGGAAAGTGTTAAGATTCTTGTTGCAGAATTGAAACTCCTATTTCAGGTTAGGTATCTTAATACAGATGAATGCAAAGATTCTCGGATTTCTTAGTAGTGTGAGAAGCATGTTAGAGCAAAAACATCTTGTAGACACCTCCACTCCCATTTGTAGCTCTGAAGATCACAGCATCCTATGGCAACTACAGCAACTGTTTGCACGGAAACGTAGTATGGTGAAGTAAGTGTGTGGTGCTGTTTTTAAATGTAACTTAGCCATGTGAATGAGGGAACCTGGAAACATGTAATCACCAGGCTGGTCTGTGGACCACTAGTTTGAGAACTGTAAGCCTAATGATGTAAAGGAGCTACTCAGACAGAGAAAAAATTTTCTTTAGTTGAGCTGGAAAAGGAGGTGGGCTGCGAAAAGAGGTAAGCTAACGGCTCCCTACTACCATCTCTGTAATGAGCTGGTTTCAGGCAAACAGTCTTAAGGCTGCAGGGCTCTGCTAATGAGGTTAATTTTCTGGTACAGAAATCCCTCATCAATTTGGGCTGGCAGATGTGGATTTTGATGCAGAGTGGGAAGTGTAGAGAGATGTTGCTGCTGTGTAGTGACTCTGTCCCAAATCTCAGTCTCTGGCACCTTGTGGTCTGTGCAGATAGACCAGCTCTTCTCATCTGAGACACTCCTTTAAGTCTGGTTTAATCATAGAATATCAGGGTTGGAAGGGACCTCAAGAGGTCATCTAGTCCAGGGGTTGGCAATCTTTCAGAAGTGGTGTGCTGAATCTTCATGAATTCACTCTAATTTAAGGTTTCACTTGCCAGTAATACATTTTAATGTTTTTAGAAGGTCTCTTTCTATAAGTCTATAATATATAACTAAACTATTGTTGTATGTAAAGTAAATAAGGTTTTTAAAATGTTTAAGAAGCTTCATTTAAAATTAAATTAAATTGCAGAGCCTCCCGGACTGGTGACCAGAACCCGGACAGTGTGAGTGCCACTGAAAATCAGCTTGTATGCCGACTTTGGCACTTGTGCCATAGGTTGCCTACCCCGATCTAGTCCAACCCCCTGCTCAAAGCAGGACCAATCCCCAGACAGATGTTTACACCAGTTCCCTAAATGGCCCCTTCAAGGATTGAACTCACAACCCTGGGTTTAGCAGGTCAATGCTCAAATTAATGAAACTTGTTCTTTTGGCACTTGTCTAAAAAGCCATGATATTAACTGAAAAAAGGGTGGAGTGGGAAGAGGGACCCTATTCAACTAGGGTAGCCAGCGGCCCGTTTTTTGACTGGAAAGTCCAGTTGAAAAAGGGACTTGACTGGGAGTCCAAAGTCCAGTTACAGAGGGTGGGGGAGGTACTGGGTCATTACCTGTGCCAACCCCTGCTCAGCTGGGGCTGCCTCCTACTTGCATCCGGTGGCTGCAGTTCCCAGCCCTGGCTCTGCGAGTCCCTGCTGACCCAGGGAGAGGGAGCAGGAGATAAGAGGGGAAAAGCAGCAAACAATGGGGAGACATGGGAAAAAGAGTGAACGCGGGGGAGCCTTTGGGGGGAAGAGGTGGGGCGGGGGAGGTTCTGGCACTCCTACTGGTGTCTGGTTTTTAAATATTACAAAGTTGGCAGCCCTATAAAGGGACTGTCCACTCAAGACAATGTTTAAAACAGAATCTAAATGCCTACAGCATAACTCTGAGGGAAGAGTTTCTTTCATAGTCTTACAAATAAGTGCTTTTCAGCTAGATATATAGGCAGCATGCTGTCCACCCAGCTGATGATAGTAAGAATTCCAGTTCATAAGGGATTCCTTGTCACAAAAAAGAATCTCTTCGATTAGGACACAGACTCTAATAGGTTTATCAGCCTCCACTGAAAAGTAAAGAAAATAATTAGCTTTCAAAATAAAATGCTAGTAATTAGACATAGGAAAGACTCTCCGATTGCTAATGGATCTTCAAGTTGCAATGCAATCCTGTGACATGGGACACTTGTAGATAAAGTGCTAGCTGAAATCCTCCATGGACTAACACCTATGATGTTTGTTAGAGCACCAATTAACGTCTTGATAGCTAAAGGGGGCTTTTGAGAATTTTAGCATGAGCTGAGCTGGCTGGAGGCCTATAATGGTGTGTCACGCTTTACCAGCAATAGGAGCTATTTGTGCAAATCTCTTTACTCTTGAATACATTTCAGGATGTCTTTTTATTGCTTCCTTTTTGTGAGAAGAGACATTTATTGTCAAACAAGCTTGTGATTAACTTTGTTAACTTCTTCCTTTTTTCTGTTAACAATAAAATAAGGAAAACTTTAGTCCATTTCCCAGAGAAATGGTGTCCTGGAACGTATAAAATGGCTTTCAGCTCCCTTAGCCTTTTTGACCACATTTTCTTTTTACTCTGTCTCCATATATAATTTTTACTGATCAAGATCCATTCAAGTAGCTAGATTTTTTTTCTACTTTCTTTTCCAACTGGTAAACAAGCCTGTTGTGCTTTTCGTTAGCCCTGTTAGTCTTTTTCCATAGTACTTTCAGTTTCATGTCCTCCTATCCCGTAACAGAACAAGCAAGAAAATAGTCTGGTTTTGTTTGTTTGTTTGTTTCCAAGTGATATGGAAACCTCATGTAATAGTATGCTACTGATGTCATTATGGTCTTAACTAGAGTAGTTATGGTCCCTGGTTGATTACCAGCAGCAGTTTGAATACTAGCATAATTTGGATGTAGGTGTTTATGCTGAAAAGTTTTATTCAGTATGGCTGAAATCTATTTTATAGGATGCACCACTGTCACTTGCAGCAGAAGTTTCCACCATTGGATTTATGTCTAGCCACAATAAACTGCTGCTAAAGTAGCATCATGTGGGACCAAAAAGTTCAACAATCCTTTGAATGTTCTCATACTGAAAACTGTCTTTTAAAACACTAATAGGATTTTGCATCTTTTAAAAAAACTGGAAAGACCCTTATTGACTTTAGTGGCCTTTGGATGAGACCCCATGTTTCTTTACCCACTGCACATTACAGATAGCCAATGGCCTGCTACAGTCTGTTGTTCATCATGTGCTTACGAACTGCTGGCAGTCCTTTCCAGGGCAGTATCTAAGTTCTTAAGTGCTTCTCTTTTGCTGCCCTCTGTTCTTATAGTTGCCAGTCTCCTTTACTTGCCTACCTTACTGTTTCCAGGGGAGTCTCCCTGGTGAACTGTAGCAGTAGGCTCTTCTACTCTGTTTAGAAGCAGCACAAGATTCAATGGGGTTTAAAGGCAGATGGTGTGGCAGTTTGTAGAGATTGTTAAAGACCATTTCTGATCCCCAGTGTACCATAGTCCTTGGAGGAAAAGAGTCTGTTTTACAAAAGGAATCTCTTACTCTTTTTTGGACAGTCTTTTTTGTTATTTCCATCGTGTCTCCCACCCCCTACTGTTTCAGTAGATGCTGATGACACTCTGAAGCAGTCTGCAGCATGGCTATTTTATATTTTCAAAGGAACTCCAACAATCCACCAAGTAATATTCATGTAACTTGTAGAAACTAATCTGAGATGCCATAGAATAGATTTTTTGCGCTATCTGCATTGCATTATCAAAATGTAACATTTATATAGACTCCATGCTTGTTATGTAAGTGAACTCTACTGGAAGATGGTAACCCAACTGTGATATCAAGACTTTACAGTTACAATAGTATAGCTTTGCCACTAGGTCTAACATTTTTACTCACTGCTGCTTCTAATATCAGAGATTGAAGGCTTTTAACTGTTTGAGAATTATGGCTTCTCTTTCTCTCTCCCTCTCCTTAGGCACAACAAGTACCCCAAATGACTTGTGGTATAACATAATTGAATTGCCTTACCATGGCGAAAGCATCAGTATGCTGATTGCTCTGCCTACAGAAAGCACTACCCCTCTCTCTGCCATCATTCCTCACATCAGCACAAAAACAATACAGAGCTGGATGACAACCATGATACAAAAGAGAGTGCAAGTTATTTTACCCAAGTGAGTACTACTATCTTCCAATCTCTTCTCCCTCTCAGCCCCCAAAATAAGGAATTCTTCTATAGTCCTCCTCAGCACTTAAAGCAACTTTTAGTCATAATTCTGATATCTTTTCTCTTTTATATGCTTCAATCAGGTTCACAGCAGTAGCAGAAACAGATTTAAAGGAGCCTCTGAAAGTACTTGGCATTACAGATATGTTTGAGCAGTCAAAGGCAAACTTTGCAAAAATAACAAGTAGGTTATCTTGTTTAAATTCTTCTTCTTCTGGTTTTTGTTCACGTTTTCTAGAACTACTGTTTTACAATTGCAATTATTAAAACAACCTGCTGCTTTGAAACTTTTCCACCAAAAGACAAACTTCTAAATTAACCACAAAAAGTTTAAACATATGGTGTGACTTGCGAGAAGCCAGTAAAATGTCATGAGGCATTTTCACAGTAACACTCTTACATATTCTTCAATATTTTTCCTTTTGGCTTACAAAAAAAAAAACAATGTTGGATGAGACCATAATGGAAGATGTAATTGAGGCACTTTTTCTTTTACAATTTATGTTTTATAAACTTTACATCAATGGATTTGAGAGAGAGGAAGGATGTCTGCCAAATTGATGGTAACGCTGAGTAAAAATGGAACAGTCATTGAACTACATAACTGATCCATAAACGTTTTCTTCTTTCTGACAATGGAGCACTGACTTCTAAAAGAAAACTGGATATCTTGTGTCTATGAATTTTATGTCCTCATCAGACTTCTGATTAGTTACTCCAAAAAAAACCCATCCAAAACAAAAAGACCTTGCTTGTTAACACAACTCATTTATATCTCATATACACTTTTCCACTTGAAGTAAAAGATTAAGTTCCCTTTTAGGGCTATCAAACAATTAAAAAAATTAGTTGCGATTAATTGCAGTTTTAATCACACTTAAACATTAACAGAATACCAGTTGAAATTTATTATGTTTTTGGATGTTTTGCTACATTTTCAAATATATTGATTTGAATTACAAACAGAATACAAAGTGTAGAGTGCTCACTTTACATTATTATTTTTATTAGAAATATTTGCACTGTAATAAAAGTGCAATCTACAAGTTGAAGCAAGAAGGGGCATATGAATGTATAGCATATCTGACACATAAATACCTTGTAATGCTGGCTACAACAGTGCCATGCAAATACATGGTCTCACTTTCAGGTAACGTAAATCAGTAGTGGGCAGCATTATCTCCCGTAAATGTAAACAAACTTGTTTGTCTTAGCGATTGGCAGAACAAGAAGTAGGACTGAATGGATTGTAGGCTCTAAAGTTTTACATTGTTTTGTTTTTGAGTTCAGTTATGTTAAAAAAAAAATCTACATTTGTAAGTAGCACTTTCATGATAGATTGCACTACAGTACTTGTATGAGATGAACTGAAAAAATTCTTTTGTTTATCTTTCTTGCAGTGAAAATATTTGTAATAAAAATATAAAATGAGCACTATACACTTTGTAATCTGTAGTAATTGAAATCAATGTATTTGAAAATGTAGAAAAACAAATATTTTATAATGTATATTGGTGGTATTGTTTAGCAGTGCAAGTAAAACTGATTAATCATGATTAATTTTTTTAATCAAGTTAATTTGTTTTGAGTTAATCACGTGAGTTTATTGCGATTGTCAGCCCTTGTTCGTTTATTTTATTGGAAGCAAGGTGTTCTACTTTAACAGTTTTTAAGACACTCAGGATTAAAATTGCATTCCTGGTTACGTGTTGCTGTAATTTCTGTATTTAAGAAAAAATTACTCTCTCAGATTACAAATTTTCAGTTTTACCTTTAAAACCACTAAATAATCATAAAATTTAAGGGTATCAGTAGTTTTTTTTTTTTAAAATGATTTGTATTGCATCATCTTTGCAGTAAAATATGTCCCCTAGTCACCTAGATGTTTTCTATCCCATTTATTTTATTAATGTCATCATAAACATAATGCACTTAAGCAGTGAGTGAATTGTGCCACTGATTCCTGTATCACTAAATAAAATTAAGGCAATAGATTCTGATTTTTGGACATTGTCCATCACCATGTTTGTTTTAATGTATACACATGCATGTGCAAACACTGCAATGGCATGTATACACAAATGCATTGTGCCTGTGTGAATACTTCTCAGTTTAACAACTGATATACTATGGTGTTATAAGAAACAGTCATGCAGAAGTCCAGCTAATCCATTCCTTTACATGCAGCATATTGTTTGCTTTCTCTGCTTGGTGTCATCAGATTCACTGCTTCTGTAGTGGTCAGATCGAGCAACTGCATCTTAATAACAATAGAACAAAGTCCTCTTGCTTCCACCGTGATTTCAATCTTTGCTAGGGTTGCCAGGTGTCTGGTTTTTTACCAGAACACCCAGTCGAAAAGGGACCCTGGCTGCTCCGGTCAGCACTGCTGACTGGGCTAATAAAAGTCTGGTGGGTGGCATAGTGGGGCTAAGGCATGGTTCTGTGTGGTTCCCGGAAGCAGCGGCATGTCCCCACTCCAGCTCCTACCCGTAGGGGCAGCTAGTAGGCTCAGCATGCTGTCCCTGCACCAAGTACCAGCTCTGCAGCTCCTATTGGCCAGGAACCATGGTCAATGGGAGCTGCGGGGGCAGCGCCTGCAGACAGGGCAGTGCACAGAGCCGCCTGGCTGCGCCTCCGCATAGGAGCTGGAGGGTGGACGTGCCACTGCTTCCAGGAGCTGATTGAGTTAAGTGCCACCGGGAGCCTGCATCCCGACTCTCCTACCCACACCCCTGATCCTCCTCCCACCCTCTGAACCCCTCGGTCCAAGCCAGCTTTACATACAGTATAACAAATGTATAACTGCATGTTAACACAAGTGCTGTTCTTGTTTCCACCACACAGGAACGGAAAGCCTTCATGTATCTCATATTTTACAAAAAGCAAAAATTGAAGTTAGTGAAGATGGAACCAAAGCTTCTGCAGCAACAAGTAAGTAGTTTTCTCTCTCTGGTTTAATTTAATCCTGAATTAAAAGTAACTGTACTAAAACAAATTAATTAGATTTTCTCAGAAATAGGAAATCTTTTGTGAGTGCTTAAATTGAGATCACTTCAGCAGAAGCACATAGAAAGGACAGTAAAAAATCAAGTGAATTTTACCATTGAGGTTTTTTTGGGGGGGGAGGGGGAAGGGGTTAGTGAATTTTTGGGTCAGTACAGAATTAATTAAACATAGCCCTCCACAAATTGTAAACACGTCTCTTTACTCCACTGGCTACCGATAGAACAGCATCAAGTTTAAAATCTAGTGGCCAAATCCTTGGCTCCTAATATGTATCCTTGTGCTGTTCCAGAGGCACGCATTTATGCAACACTGCTCTAAGATGGCAGCTGGGTTTTCCTGTAGGGGAACAATCTTGAATTTTGATGTTAATTATTAGTTCTTCCCTTTTTTTTATGGATTGTGTGGCTCTGGTGAGCAATATAAGAAGGCTCATTTGCAATAGATAGCATTGGATAAAATGGCCTCATGTGGCTGACCCAGGCTGCCACTGGTGATGTAAAACAATTGATAAACTGATGCATGTTAGTGAAATGGAATGCCTAAAGGAGCAAACAAATATCTAATGGAAATCATAAACCTGTTCGATGCTTCATATTTGCACTGTTTATAGTGTGATCGTGTTTGACTTGTTTAATTTTCCATCCTATTTTTCTCTTTAACTTTCTTTGGAAGCTGCGATTTTAATAGCCAGGTCCTCCCCTCCTTGGTTTATAGTAGATAGACCATTTGTATTTTTCATCCGGCACAATCCTACAGGTAAGCAATGTTTGTATTATTTTGCATGCAAGTTGAGTTCATATAGTATAATGGGTACGTGCAAACTGTAATTTCTAGGTGGGAAAGCTTGAAGCTGTCCAGTAAGTGTTGCTAAAACAAATACAAAATAGGATATGCTTCTGTATTGTGCTTTTAAATCCATTTAAAATAAACCAGAAGAACTGGAAAACCTACTCCACAGGAGATCAGACTAGATGATCATGATGGTCCCTTCTGACCTTAAAGTGTATGGGAGGGTCCTTGGGAGAATCTATATTCATATACACTCCAAATTCACCTGAAAACAAATAATTTGTTAATCTACAATTCCCCTAACCAAAACAAAGCAAGCTCATGGAGTGTGAAACAGCTTTCTTACCTAGATTTTATTTGAACGCATTCTGTAAATTTTGTATTTTTCAGTGAATGCTCTACAATACTTACAAATTGGATATGTGTGTATATATAGTAATATTGGTCTTTATTTTATCCCTCAGGTGCAGTCTTGTTTATGGGACAAATAAACAAACCTTGAGTATGGAAAAGGTTTTCCTTAAGAAGCAAAGTAGAGACTCATTTGATACATCCTTGCTAGTTCCGTTAAATATTTTTGTACACTACTCTTTCACTTCACTCAAGAACTAGTTTTTAGTCAGCTGTGACTAGATTTTGAAAAAGGAGTCAATGTAGTTCTGGTTTTATGGGAAAATACAAATTGAAAACTATGATACCTTTTCAAAATGTCTGAAAGATTCTTTGAAACTACTGAATGGTTGCCTATGCTAACAAACTTACTGAGCTTTTTCTGTCCTAAGAATTTTATGCATAGCTTTTGTGGGAGGGTTTTAACAAGAGCATGACTAAACAAACCATTTCTGTTAGCATTGATTTTTTCTGTGGAAAATGTCTTTGGGTTTGTAGATGTCCCTTCAATACTATTTTTGCCCTTGAATGGCTTGATTGGGTATCTTTTGTGGAACTAGATGAAAAGCTCTAGCAGTTTATTTTATATAATGCATGTACCACTGAGGTAAAGTTTTAAAGAACTAATGTCTTGATAGATAACACATTTGCATTGACGTCCTATTTTACTGTAATGTAAACTTGTCATTGCTAGTATTCACTTTGTATTGGATTTAAATTTTATATTTGTTTTTTGTACAAAGGAAAAAATAAAGTGCATTATGAGCAGTCAGAGATGCCAAGGTATCACAGCAATGTGCTGGTGAGTATTTGTGGGCAGGACTCCTGGGAGCCACCTGTTAAAATTCTACCACCAACTGAGAGGATGGTTTTCTTGATTCTTTTCCTAGCCTGATGGAGCTAAGCCTCTCTGCAATCTGCTAAACCTGTCCTGCCGTGGATGACTTATCCCTAAGGCTTCAAAAATATGTTTGAAGAGCAAATATTTTGTCTTTGCAGTGCCCCAAATTGCACCTAGTGGCAGGTGTTTTCAAAAATGTACCTGAGGAGATCTCAGTTCCCCCCCTCCGGCCCCCCCAGGTATCCTTTTGAAGTGTGGGAAAAGACAAGTTAAACAGCATTATTATCAACACCCGGAGGATATAATTTAGGAACAGAGTGTATCAGCAAAGTGTTCCAAGGAAGAGCACTTGATGGGTTTGCTTATCACTGAGTTGCCTTTCTACATGTTTGAGAGCATTTTTGTGTAATTAGTTGGGGGTGGGGCTGGAGGTATGGAAAGAGCAGATTCTTGGGTCCCTCATATCACCTCTCTGTGAGCAAATGTATCTCTGTGACTTGGGGTCCGCTCTGGTGCAAGGCAACAGACTTAGTGTGGATAAAATGCTCCCATTCTGTTTCAGTAGAGTCCTATACACATTGTGCATTAGCGTAACTGTCTGCATAAGATGCAGAATGATGGAGAATTGAGCCCATTGTGTTTATCACAAGTCGAAGACCATTTAAAACTTATGTGAACTAGTATGTTAACTTAGTAGTAGAAGAAAATGACAGTTCCACATAACAAGCACATCTGCATCTGTCCAGGATTTAAATTATCACCAGTATGAGATAATCAGGACTGGTTCTCATTAAAATAAGTTGTCAACATTGATACCTGCTTATTTGCAATAGCAGGAATAAAGGAAATCTGATCATTTATTTCTAGAAAATGGTGGTGATTTTCAGGAGATTTTATGTGGAGGAGTCGCACCTATGTAGGAAAGTAGCACTACATGCTCTGGTTCTGTGTGGCAGATAATGGGTAATAAAGCTTGTAACTTCTGAGAGCCCCTTTAAAGAAGAACCCAAGAAATTTAATAAAGCACTGCTGGCATAGTCAGTAGCATTTGTAACCCTTCTGCCAACATGGGCCAGGTTCTCTCCCGCACCAAGATATGTTGAGCACAGGAGGTAAGAAGGGGCCATCAGAGAGCTGTTGTAGCTCCCTGACTCTGAAGCTGTTACTAGTCTCACTCTTTGGCAGGGACCTGTGTTTCTGGGATGGAGAGAGGGGGCAAGTAGTGCTCTGAAATTTTAGTCCCTATATACTGCAGTGAGTGTACTGTATGTCAGTACAGCTCTCAAAGCAGCTAACTAGGCTCAGCCCCAAGTGCCACTGAACCTTGATTCCCAGGTGGTTCTCTTTTTGTGTTCATTAAGGGCAGTAAACCAGAGGGACTGAATGAAGCTGAGCTGCCTCTTAAGAGAGTGCCCTTCCCTTGTTCACCTCTTAATTCACCACAGATATTGGGAGGAGGAAGATCTTGTCACTGCTTGCCCTGTGATGGTAGATAGATCTCCTTGCCTACAACCCTCAAAGAAGTTGAGGGGGAAGTCAGTAGGAACCAGATCCTCTTCCCTATCTCTGTCCATGATGCACTGAATTACAGGAGCTGGGTTTAGCTACTCCAGATGCCTAGTTGTATAACTGATCCTAATTTGTTGTTGCATTGGTGAACCTTTCTGGCCAGCAAGCCTCACCTCCATTAGACTCAGTCTAAAGGTAAAGATGGAAATAGGGAGCCTGGGCACAGAGGAGCCAGATGAGGCTCACGTGTGTTGGCTGCTTAAGTGGAAAAATTGAATTCTAAGCCCTTTTAACACCCACAAATGTAAGTTAGCTCTGCTCTTACTTGTGAGACTTTCCAATTTTTCCAGGATCTGACTAGAACAGGGGTGGCCAACCTGTGGCTCCGGAGCCACATGCGACTCTTCAGAAGTTAATCTGCAGCTCCTTATATAGGCACTGACTCTGGGACTGGAGCTACAGGCATCAACTTTCCAATGTGCCAGCGGGTGCTCAGTGCTCAACCCCTGATTCTGCCACAGGCCCTGTCCCCATTCTACCCCTTCCCGCCCCCTCCCCTGAGCCTGCTATGCCCTCACCCCTCCCCATCCGAGCCTCCTGCATGCCACAAAACAGCTGATTGGGAGGTGCAGGGAGGGAGGGGGAGGTGCTGATCAGCGGGGCTGCCAGTGGATGGGAGGAGGCACTGGGAGCGGGGTGGGGGGAGAAGCAAATGGGTGGGGAGGGTGACTGCTGACATATTACTGTGGCTCTTCGGCAATGTACATTGGTAAATTTTGACTCCTTCTCAGTCTCAGGTTGGCCACCCCTGGACTAGAATCATAGAATTCAAGATCAGAAGGGACCATTATGATCATCTAGTCTGACCTCCTGCAAGATGCAGGCCACATAAGCTGATCCCCCCACTCCTTTAGCAAGCGACCCCTGCCCCATGCTTCGGAGGAAGGCGAAAAACCTCCAGGGCCACAGCCAATCTAGAAGATAAAGGGTTGGCCAAAAATTTCCATCAAAACAGTTTTTCAGCTATAAAATTGGGTTTTCAGATAAACGTTTTTTTCCAAAATGTCTGCTTACTGCAGAAAACTTAAATTTTTTGGTCAAAAAACTAGAAGCTTGAAAACCAAAAAAAATTTCAGTTTGGATATGAACCATTATGTCCCATGTCTCTGTTCTCCTCTATGGACTGGGCTCCCTGGCTGGACTGCATCTTCCATGATGAACTGCTTCCCGTTCCCATAAAGGATCATGGTGCATTGTGAGAGAGGTAATCCAGCCTGGGAATCTGGCCTATAAAGGAAAATGGAATCATGAGACATCCATTCTAAAATTCCCTTTAGCGATTGCAGCAGCATTTCTGAATTGAAATATTTGCATTTTAGATATTCTTCTTTGAGTGATTGCTCATGTGTATTCCACAATAGGGGTGTGTGCTTGCCACGTGCACTGGTGCCAGAAGTTTTTCCCCTAGCAGTACCTGTAGGGGAGTGCCCCTAGCAAGCCCTGGAGTGGCTCCTCTATGGTGTGGTATAAGAGGCACTGCGTGCTACTCCCACCTCAGTTCCTTCTTGCCGTCAGTGAAGGTGTGTCAGAACTGCTCTGTTCCAGCTTGGCTGCAGCTTCCCTCTTGAACTCTTGTTCGTTCATAGTTAGTAGTACCTCTAGCTAAAGTAATTTAGTTTAGTGTTAATTTAGTGCACTGGGTTGGGTCATGCCCTGTGCCCCAGGCTTTAAGTTGTGTGACACTTGCAGGTGGCCAATGCCAGTGAGTGATCCACATGCAGACTGCTTATGCTGTTTGGGGAAAACCCATCTCCGCGATCGCTGCAAGATTTGAAGATCCTTCAAGCCTTGGACCAAGAAGGAAAAGGACATTTGGCTCTGAGCCATTCTGATGGAGTCATCATTGACCCCGACTCCGGTGCGCTGCTCCGAGTCAGCACCGAACACTGTGGCTTTGGTGCGTGGCGACCGTTCGGTGCCTTCCACCAGCCGGCACCGCTCCCCATCTGGGGGACACTCCAAAAAGACTAAGAAGAGATCTTCTCCACCGAGACACCAGAGGAAGACCATGATGGGCAGTTCTCGATCCCCATCGGCCTCTGGGCCTCTGACTCAGGTTGAGCGGAGTAGCCCGGCCCACTCTGCGCCGACTTCCCCGGTTGTCCGGGTGCCCTCCACACCCAAGGCTCTGCAAGCAATCCGGGACGTTGTCTCTGCCAGTACCAGGGGCACCACCACTGTTGGCTCCCCAGTCCAGAGGCAATCCATCGCTTGGATCTCTGCAGTGGCTGCCTGGTCAGTACTGTTCGCAGTCTAGGGAATGTTCCCGACACCATTTGCTGCTCAGCGACAACCCCGTGCGCAGTCTGCGCCAGTCCCCGTCAATCCCCACCAGGTTGTCTGGCTGGGTACCGACTGGCAGGGGTTCCAGGTACCGCCCCGCCTTGAGGGACTGTAGACCTCATGAGGAGAGCGTGCCCTGTCGAGACCAGGACAGACTGCTCCGGAGATCCTTGTCTCGGAGAGGCTACCATAGCCCATCATGGTACGGGCATCAACGCCATTCCCATTCTTTGTCTCGCTCCAGGACCCTGCAGTCCCAGGCCTTGATCACCAGTACCTCACCGTCATGGATCCGCCTGTCAGAGCCGATCACAAAGCAGCTGGTACCAGTGGTATTCCCACTCCTCCACGCCAGGATCATGGTCTCGTGGTCGGCACCATTCCCAGCGCAACTGCTCCTCCCAGTCCTGGGACAGCAGCAGATTGTAAGCCAGCCTGGCCTCCCTTCGTAGTCATCAGTTAATGGGATAGGCTAGTCAGGCTGAACAGCCTGCTCTGCCGGTGCCACAGCAGGTGCAGTGGCACCAGGCTCCTTGGCCGACGCCATGGTACCAATGGGCCCTATGGCCCCCAATGCAGCCCCCGGGGGTGGCTCATTTGGTGGCCAGAGCCTCAGAGAGACGGTCGGTCTCCCTTTATCAGCCTCCCAGGAAGGAGTCGGTGGGGCATTCATCTCCGGTTCTGCACCCAGAGGGTGACCAAATGGTGGGACTGCCAGCACTGGTGCGTATGCAGAGTACCGCACCCCCATCCCCCTCCTCCACCTTTTCCGCAGAAGGACTCTAAGGCCCACCAGGAACTGTTGAAAAGGGTGGCATCAAGCCTCAACCTTCAAGCGGAGGAGGTGGAGGAACCCTCGGACTCCCTCTTCAACATCATCTCCGCCTCAGCAACAGGCAGAGTGGCCTTCCCATTCCATGAAGGAGTGGCAAAGATTTCGAACGCCTTATGGCAAACTCAGGCTTCCTTTCCCCCTATCTCTAAGAGGGCAGAAAGGAAGTACTTCGTGCCCACCAAGAGGCATGAATACCTGTATACCTACCCTGCCCCTAACTCTCTAGTGGTCGAGTCAGTCAACCAGGCAGGGCCCTACTCTGAAAAATAAAGACTCAAGGAGGCTGGACCTATTTGGGAGAAAAGTTTATTCGTTCTCAAGTTTCCAGTTAAGGGTGGCAAAACACCAAGCCCTCCTGGGGAGGTACGAGTTCAGGTTGGGGGGGCTCTCTGCCCAAATTCGAGGGCTCCCTCCAAGAGCATGACAAGAAGGAGTTCGAGGCTCTGATGGAGGAGGGTACAGCGGCTGCCATGGCAGCCCTTCAGGCAATGTTAGATGCCGTGGATAGGGCTGCAAGATCTATGGCCTCCGCAGTGTCCATGAGGAGGGGATCATGGTTCCTGCTGTCTGGGCTGTCCATTGAGGTGCAGAAGTCCTTGCTGGACCTTCTGTTCAATGGCAAGGCCCTATTTGCAGAACAGATGGACAAGAAAGTACACGGCTTGAGAGAGTCCCGCACAAGGCTTAAGACCTTTGGCCTCTATGTCCTGGCTCTGGCCAGGACCAAATTTAAGCCGCAACAGGCGCCCACCTAGAACACCCACTCCAAATATGATCCCCCTTATCAAAAGTTGCAGGACTAGAAGAAACACCCACAGGGGCAGTCCTGGTCTGCCCCCCAACCTAGGCCTTCCAAGGGTAAACAAGTGGGAAAACATCAGTTTTGACAAGAGGCCAAGGGGCAACTTACCACTTCATACCAGGAATCCACCCACAATAAAGCTTCCCTTCTCCAACTGGTTGTGTGCTTTTCTCCCTAAGTGGTTGCAACTGACCTCGGACTGATGTGTCCTTAACACTGTTTCCTGGGGCTATATCCTCCAGTTTACCTCTACCTCACCCTCCGCCCTCATCCCTTCTGAGGGACCCCTCTCACAAGACCCTCCTCAAGCAGGAGGTGGGGTGGCTCCTTGGCCTAGGAGCAGTGGAAGTGGTGCCAACAGCGTTCAGCTACAAAGGTTTCTACTCCCGCTATTTCCTTAGGTCAAAGGGGGGCTCAGGTCCATCCTGGACCTGCGAGGCCTGAACCAGTACATGGTAAAGCCCAAGTTTTGCACGGTCTCTCTGGCATCCATCATCCCCTTCCTGGGGACTGGTACACCACCCTTGATCTGCAGGATGCGTACTTCTACATTCATTTATTCAAGGGACACAGATGTTTCCTCTGTTTCACGGTTGGGCAGGAATGCTACCAATTTACAGTCCTCCCGTTTGGCCTGTCCACTGCTCCCAGGGTATTTACAAAGCGCATATCTGTGGTGGCAGCCTACCTCAGATGTCGTGGGGTTCAGAGCTTTCCCATCTCAATGACTGACTGGTAAAGGGCAACTCCAGGTCGCAGGTGTGGGATCACATGGTGCTCCTCCTGTCCATGTGCGTCACTCTGGGCATGTTAGTAAATGACACTGAGTCCATGTTAGTCCCGGTGCACTGCATAAAGTTTATTGGGGCAGTCCTGGACGTGACATCAGCCAGGGTCTCCCTCCCACTGGACAGATTCAAGACCCTAAAAAGACTCATCAACACAGTCACAAGGTTCCCCGTGACCACAGCTAGAGCATGCCTCCAGCTCCTGGGTCACATGTCGGTGTGCACATATGTGGTTCTCTATGCCAGACTCAGGATGAGGCCCCTACAGCTCAGGTTGGCCTTGGTCTTCTCCCAGGCCAGAGACAGGATGGACAAAGTCCTCACTGTGCCTGAACCAGTGATCACATCCCTACAATGTTGATCCTCCCTGGGCAACATGCTCCATGGTGTCCTGTTCAGGGGCAGGGCCCCATCAGTGGAGCTGGTGTCTGACATGTAGGACCTGGGATGGGGAGCCCATGTCGGGAATGTTCAGACCCAAGGTCTGTGGTCCGCACAGGACCTTGCCCTGCATATAAATGTCAAGGAGCTCAAGGTGGTCCGTCTGGCATGTGTGGCCTTCTGCTCAGCTGGAAGGCAGAGTGGTCAGGTTTCTCACAGGCAACACGGCCTCAATGTTTTACATCATCAGGCAAGGCAGGGCCTGCTCCTCTGCCAGGAAGCCCTCAGGCTGTGGGACTTCTGTGTAGCCCACAATATTTGCCTACAAGCCCACCGCGTACCAGGTGCCCAAAACTCATGAGCAGATCGTCTGAGCTGAGACTTCCCCTCTCAGCCCGAGTGGTCACTACACCCAGAGGTGGTGCACAGGATTTTTCCAAAGGTGGGGCATTCCCCAGGTGGCCCTGTTTGCAACAAGGCAGAACCGCCAGTGTCCCCGCTTCTGCTCCAGAGGTTGGGCACAGGCGCCATCTTCAATGCCTTCCTCCTATCCTGGTCAGGCCAGCTTCTCTATGCTTTTCCCCCCAATCCCACTGATTTGGCAAGGTCTTGGAGAAGATAAAAACAGACAGGGCCTGGGTCCTCCTGATCGCCCCGGCATGGTCCAGGCAACTTTGGCACGGGACTCTCACGAGCCTGGCAGTCACCCTGCCGTGGCCATTACCAGCCCACCAGGGCTGCCTCCTCCACCCCAACTTAGTGGCACTCCACCTCATGGCGTGGCTGCTCAATGGTTAGGCTAGGAGGAAAGGACGTGCTTTGAATGGGTTCAGCACATCTTCCTAGAAAGCAGACTGCTCTCCATACGTTGGGCCTACCCGACCAAGTGGTTTCGATTTTCCTGGTGGGCAGCTGATCGGGGCGTGTCGCCCGTGGCTGCTCCAATCCAGCTCATTTTAGACTACCACCTTCACCTTAGAGCCCAGGGCCTAGCACCCTCATCTGTCAAGGTGCACTTGGCAGCCATATCAGCCTTTCACCCGCCAGTGCAGGGCCACACGGTATTCTCTCATGCTATGACTGGTCGATTCCTCAAGGGATTGGATCGTCTTTTCCCGTATGTTAGGCCCCCAGTCCCACAGTGGGACCTGGACATGGTGCTGGCCCGATTGACAGGTCCCCTGTTTGAGCTGCTAGCCACATGCTCCTGGTTGCATCTGTTGTGGAAGGTAGACTTCCTGGTGGCAATCACCTCAGCTAGATGGGTCTTGGAGCAGGGCCCTGACCTCTGAGCCCCATACACGGTGTTCCACAAGCATAAAGTCCAACTCCGACCGCATCCTTCATTCCTCCCTAAGGTGGTCTCCACCTACCACATGGGTCAGGACATCTTCCTGCCGGTCCTCTGCCCCAAGACCCATGCGTCCAGTGAGGAGCGCCGCCTCCCCATGATGGATGTGCGATGGGCTCTGGCTTTTTAACTGGAACGTACTAAGCCATTCAGGAAGTCCTTGCAGCTGTTCATCGCCTCGGTCAAACACATGAGAGTTGGCCGATCTCCACTCAGCAGCTCTCCAACCTCGTGTATTTGTACCTGTTATGACCGTCGGGAGTCCCTCCGCTGCTGATTGTGAGGGCACACTCGACTAGGGCGCAAGCCTTGTCTGCCTTTTTAGCCCATGTTCCTAATCAGGACATTTGTAGGGCTGCCACATGGTCTTTGGGTCATGTGTTCACCTTGCATTATGCGATCATCTCCCAAACCAGGGAGGACGCTGGATTCAGCAGGGCTGTACTCTGTCCCAAGAGCCTGTGAACTGCTACCCACCTCCAACAGATCTAGCTTGGAGTCACCTATTGTGGAATGCACATGAGCAATCACGTGAAGAAGAAAAGACAGTTACCTGTTCTGTAACTGGTGTTCTTTGAGATGTGTTGCTCATGTCCATTCCACATCCCGCCCTCCTTCCCCTCTCTCAGAGTTGTCTGGCAAGAAGGAACTGAGGGTCGGGGGAGTGCGCAGCTCCCCTTATATCGCGCCATAGAGGCACCACTCCAGGGGTTGCTAGGGGCATCGGGTACTGCTAGGGGAAAAACGTCCGGCACCGGTGCACGTGGCGAGCATGCACACCTATTGTGTAATGCGCATGAGCAACACAGCTTACGGAAAAGGCAACTGTCTGTCTTTTTTGTGAAAAAGACAAAATTTTCAGGGGTCATGGAGGCGGGGTTGTAGGAATCTGTTTTCCACTCAGCTCTAGTTAAAACCTCACTAAGAAATCTGATGTAGCCAATATTAAGGAATCGGCAATTACAACTTTTTAATTTAGAGCATAAGCTTTGTCAAACAGGACTTGGGCAGGAGCTATCGGTGAGAATGAAAAGTGTGAACTCTGTACGGTAAGTAGGCTTTGAATTAAGGTGGGACCAAAAAAGCGTTCATGTCTCTAGAAATGAAAAACACCAACTTTACTTTGTGTCCTAACTTAGCCTGCTTCTCCCCTTAAATAACTACTTTACCCTTCCCTTCCAACACAGCAAAAAAATAATAATAATAATAATAATAAACCAACAGAAAGCCCTTCTCTGGGCATGGGAAGAAGAATTTGAATCATCAGACACACCCGAAGGCTTCCTTTGAAAATCAGAAGATGGGTCAAAACTGGATTTTCAACAAAAACATTTTCATCTTTAGTTGTGGAGTCTGTGACCTCTTTGTTCATAATTTAGTGGCATGTCATTTATTGAATCTCTGACTGGGAGCAGTGAACACTTTTCCAAGTAAAAGCTGCAGCACAGAGCTAAACAAAGACTGTGTCAGTGAAATCTACCCAGCCACCTACAAATTCTAGGATCCGCAGTCAAAATATTTAATATCTAGGATTCGTTTTGTGAATTCCACAATTCTTGATGCTTCCTATTGTAGAATTGTTTCAGTACTAACACAAGGCTGAAAAGTTGATTGAAATGCCCAACAAAGGTGATGATAAGCACAATGAGTCTGAACAAGATATTTTCTGATTTTCTCCAAAACCTTAGTCTGAAAGAGGGATAAACAGAAGGTCTGGGAGAAGGGAGAGAAATATGTATCTAAAAAGTTAATGTCAGGATCAACCACTGTAAAGATTGTAGATCACTGCAGAGTCAGGGGTGTTTTTGTGATAAACCCGACAGTAACAATACCGTTCCCACAAACACAGCCTTTTGAGTTCAGTGAGTTTTATTTCATATAAAATGTCCGAATGGTCACTGATAGAGCGATGATGCTTTAGCATGGGACTGTGCTTGTGCTTGTTTTTCTCATAAATTCTTATTGCACCATAGTCTCTTCTGCCTACTGGCTGCTTCCCCAGTTCTTTAAGGCTTTTTGGGTATCCACCCAAGACCTTCTGGAAATTGGAATTTTGATGCCTTAGTTAATGTTTTTCTACTTCCACCTTCAATTCACTTAAAGGAATGTTGTTGAGGTGGCTGGGCCCGAATTACACTTTTCCTCCCACTGCCCCTATTTGTTCCATAGCCCATCAAATTCTCTACCTCTACCCCACAAAAGATCCAAAGGATTCTGTGCCCTATTTTCTTTTCTTTGAGGGGACCTACACTGTCTGTAGCCCTATAGATGTATGCAATCCTACAATAGCTATCCCTGGGGTGGTAGAAAAATAATTCTGCCTCAGTATTCAAAACAGAGGTTGGCAACAGAGTGACCATATGGAAGCTAACTTGCGCTTTTAATTACAATCTACCTCTTATTGGCATCCTTTTGGAAGGAAACTCTTTTCCCTAAAGAGGTAGTGTGTTGTAATGGATTGATCACTGGCCTGGGACTCAGGAAATGTGGCTTCTGTTCCCAGTGCTGCTGCTGGGTGACCTTGTGCAAAACATTTCACCTCTACTTCCCCAACTCTAAAATCCAGATGATACAGCGTTCCTTTTATAAAGCACTTTCATATCTACTGATGAAAAGTGCTTTATAAGAGCTAGGTATTATTAAAATGTGGATGGTTCACTGGGCTGGGAATGAACATGGGCAAATAATTTTATCTGCATTTTTGGGGGGGAGCCTCGGAGGGGCAGGAAGAAGAAAAGAAACAGAGGGAGAGAACAGTTAGTGACTATTTCCTGCAAGAAGGGCTACAATCAAGAAACTCTGGATATGAAAGTGCATCCTCTTTATAAAGCAATTAAAGGTGGTGAGGCTGGGTGGATACATGGGATTTCTCATAGTTAAATGTGTCTACTAGAAATGAACTCTTATTTTTTTCTAAAAAGGAAATTTCATTCATCGGGTGGATCATGTCAAGTTTTCATAATTTCAGAGGCTTAAAATATTTTCTTTCATTCTTTTCTTAAATCTTATTAAATTTTTGAAATGTTCTTGAGGTCTTGCATGCTGCATACACCATCAGCCTGGCCCACTTAAGCCTAGTTCTATTTTTATTTTTTAAGTCTTGGCCATTAATAGAAAAAAAGCAAAATTCTCAACCGTGTAAACCTGATATAGCTCCATTGATTTCAATGAAGCTCTGCTGATTTCCATATGCTGAGGATCTGAGCCAGAGAGTTCAACCATGGCAACCAATTTCAGAAAGTTACTTCTCTTAAAATGCTGTTTGTCACCCGGCAATATAGTATTGTAGTAGTCCAAGGCTGATAAAGGTTAAAAAGAATAAGAAATTCAGATCCACGTCTAGGACCAGAGCTGCAACCTGTACTAAAGAGTGGGTACAGAATAACTATTTTCCCATCTTATCACATTTTAAAAAATGGAAAGTGCTTTAGCTGTAAACTTGTAATTAAAAAATGTCATAATGCAGGTTCTAAGTTTAGGCCTCTAATTTGAAGTATGGCTAATTTACGGTTTGAGGCAGTGGTTACAGCTTATCTGGTGGTGATTATTTGCATTATGCATTTGCATAATCCCATTGCTCCAGGTGCTGTGCAAACATAGTGCAAGACAGTCTCTGCTCTGAAGAGCTTACAGTCTAAATAGACACAGCTAGGCAGAGACAAGAGGCACAGACAGGTGAAATCACCCAGGTCATATAGCAGATCAGAGAGAAACTGGTAGAATCCAGCTGTCAGTCCCAGGGCAGTGCATTATCTACCGGTGACATTATGGAGATGATCAGACCAGATTGCATGTGCATGACACCATCATTTCTGTACTACACCCCTGAATTGGTATGTTTGCTGATTATGCTTCTCTGTGCACTGTGGATATGGGTTTATGGGCTGAGTGAGGTGTATTTAGCTTCTAGAGTAATAAAAGTACCCCAACGTTTTGTTCATCCCAAACCCATGTGCCCTTGCTACATTCAGATCCCTCTGGAAATCTCGTTGGTGCCATTTTAGCTCCTTTGTGAAAGAGAGACTGGGAATCCTCCCACATACTTTTTTTTCCACCTGCCAGGACTTCAGGACCTTCCAGAACTTTCATTTCCATTCCTATTTCTCAGTGACCCTGAAATGCAGAGTCACCAAATCCAAGTGTACTAGCTACCAAAAGAATGTTTATGCAATAGGATGAGACATCAGATTTTTTTATGAAGCACTTACCACATTTTGGGGTACATCAAAAGCAAATAATAATGAGCCAGATTATTTCCTGTGCCAAGATCCACTTGGTTCTAGAGAGAGGAGGTACCCACTAAGGAGCTGGGTTTGGTACCTTGATTTACAAGCCCTATTTGCTTTAGCACTGATATAATTTGCCAGCTGACTATGACCCCTAATGTACCATGCAGTAGCTGAGGGTTGCTGAAATGCACCTCTGCTCTGTACCTGACATGCTCCACTATCATTATGCCACCTGATCTCCCCTTGTTCCAGGGGAATTCTTATCTGGGAAGTTAGTCAGTTTGTGGCATCTGAGAAACACAAAGGTCACCAGAATGAGGGGAAAGACATTGTCTTCTTAGCATGCTGACCTATTTACTTATCTTATTTAACACAAACATGGTTTTCAACCTCATAATTTATTTCCTTTCCTAATCCTATCTTCCAAAAGATGAGGCCTCCCTCGATGTGTTAATCACTTATGTCAGGCCAGGCCTCATTACAATGTCCCTGTTCCAACCCTGCCTGGCTGTAACTGTCAGGCATGATCCAATTCCTGTCAGACAATCACTTGTAGAGGGCTTTACAGTAACAGAACTGCCTCCAGCCCCAGATTTCCACTCTTCCCATATATCTGCAGTGCTGCTGTTTTTGGCCTTTTCCTTTCAGTTATTTACTTGACAAATAATAGTCTACACATTTTGTCATCTTTAGTCCCCATCACCATAGGATGGGATCATCCTCCTAGGAACTGAGCTCTGTTAAAACAGAACTTAATTATGGGCTTAACTTTAAACATGTGCTTAAGGGCTCTGCTGGATCAGGATCATAGTGCTTAGTTCCTTATAGACTTACCGTAATCCCTAGCTGAGCAGCATCTTTCATAGCAAAGTGTCTACTCATGTCTAGCATACATAAGGAGCTAGGGAAGTTGAAGAATTTGCTCTGTGTTTTCAGTGACATTTCATTTTTTCTTTTTAAAAAGAAACTTTTATTTTTAAATCATCCTACAAGAACCAGGTTCAATGAGCCAATAATGTTGGTGAATTTCCTGGCCTTTGATGGCTTTATCACATGTGGTAGTATTTAAACATCCAATTCTGTATTTAATATTATCTTCTTTTATTACCTCTTCAAGGAGATAATATAATTTGCCATCTGTAAAGTGTATTGAGACATAGGGTACATCTACACTACAGGATTATTCCGAATTTACATAAACCGGTTTAGCAAAACAGATTGTATAAAATCGAGTGCGCGCAGCCACACTAAACACATTAAATCGGTGGTGTGCGTCCACGGTCCGAGGCTAGCATCGATTTCTGGAGCGTTGCACTGTGGGTAGCTATTCCGTAGCTATCCCATAGTTCCCGCAGCCTACCCCGCCCCTTGGAATTTCCGGGTTGAGATCCCAGTGCCTGATGGGTCAAAAATCATTGTCGCAGGTGGTTCTGGGTAAATGTCGTCAGTCACTCCTTCCTCTGGTAAAGCAACGGCAGACAAGCATTTCGCGGCTTTTTTCCCTGGATTGCCCTGGCAGATGCCATAGCATGGCAATCATGGAGCCTGTTTTGCCTTTTGTGACTGTCACCGTATGTGTACTAGATGCCTCTCACAGAGGCGATTCAGCAGCGCTACACAGAAGCATGCTTTTGCTTTTGCATGACAGCAGAGATGGTTACCAGCCATACTGTACCATCTACCATACCATAAATTGGTAATAAGATGATCATGGTTACCAGTCCTTTTGCACCATTTGCTGCTGTCATAAGTGCCCCTGGCTAAGATCAGCCAGGGGCGCAAAAGCCAAAATTGGGAATGACTCCCTGAGTCAATCCCTCCTTTTTGGTATCTAAAAATAGAATCAGTCCTGCCTAGAATATGGGCAAGTGTACTAGAGAACCACTGTATCAGAGAGCACAGCTGCTCTGTGTCAGATCCTGCAGAAATTATGAGCTGTATGCTATTCACAGGAGATGCTCCTGCAACAACCCCACCTGTTCTTCCCCCAACCTTGCGGGGCTAACGTAGCATTGTCCCCCCACTTGTGTGATGAAGTAATAAAGAATGCAGGAATAAGACACACTGACTTGTTAGTGAGAAATGAGTGGAAGGCAGCCTCCAGCTGCTATGATAGTCCAGACAGGACAGTAAGGAGTGTGGAGGAGAGGAGCCCAGCATCCCTCTGCTAGTCCAGGGGCAACTGAATCTTTTTTTTACACATGAAGGGGGGGGGGCTGACAGAGCTCAGCCCCCTGTTTCTATGATGACGATGGTTATCAGCCATACTGTACCATCTACCAGGAAAAATTAGGGCCAGGCGCCCTTGATCGACCTGACGGATGCTAGTCAGCATGGTTACCAGCCCTTTTGCACTGCCCCATGTGCCAATAGGCTGATGATGAGGACGGGTACCAGTCATTTTGCACCATCAGCCACCCATGGCAGGGGGGAGCAAGGATGTTGGTGTTGAGTGCTGCAGCATCACGTCTATCTGCAGCATTCAGTAAAGATAGGGTGACATGTAAAAGAGTCAAGAGAGGATTGTTTTCCCTTTCACTTCTGGGGGTGAGTGGGGGGGTGCGTAAATTGCTGAGCTATGCCCTGACCCACCGCGGACACTGTTTTTGACCCTAGAAGCATTTGGAGATCAGCCAAGAATGCAAATGCTTTTCGGATACTGCAGGAACTGTGGGATAGCTTGAGTCCTCCAGTCCATGAGCGTCCATTTGATTCCTTGGCTTTCCGTTATGCTTGTCACGCAGCAGTGCGCTGAGTCCCTGCTATGGAGATTTTTTTAAAATGTTTTTAATTCGTCTGTCTGGAGATTTTTTTAAAATGTTTTTAATTCGTCTTCTGTAACGGAGCGCTGATAGAACAGATTTGCCTGCCCTTACAGCGATCACGTCCGCATCGTCCATGCGGGAGCTCTTTCTTTATTTTGATTTTTAACTGCATCACCACACGTGCTGATCGGAGCTCCACGCTGGGCAAACAGGAAATATTCAAAAGTTCGCGGGGCTTTTCCTGTCTACCTGGCCACTGCATCCGAGTTCAGATTGCTGTCCAGAGCGGTCAGTGGTGCACTGTGGGATACCGCCCGGAGGCCAATACCGTCGATCTGCGGCCACACTAACCCTAATCCGATATGGTAATACCGATATTAGCGCTACTCCTCTCGTTAGGGAGGAGTACAGAAACCGGTTTAAAGAGCCCTTTATACCGATATAAAGGGCCTCTTAGTGGACGGGTGTGGCGTTAAATCGGTTTAATGCTCCTAAAACCGGTTTAAACGCGTAGTGTAGACCAGGCCATACTCTTTATAAGATTTGGTACTTATAATGAACAAGGCATGATTATAACACCCTCTTGTGGCCAAAGTATGAACTTGCCTTTGTATTTAACTACTGCAAAGAAAAAGCCCTTTACTTACAATTAAATGGTTGCATCCTATGGAGCCCTAACCACACATTTAAGCTGCTCTGCACTAACAATGAGTGCAGAAGGGAAAAAAATCTAAGAAAATTCAACCGCAATGATTTCTAGATTTCTCTTTGAGATTAGTACCATAAGGAATGAGACAGCACAAGGTCAAAAACAATAGTTACAATTTTCCAAATCTTTGTTTTATTTTTTGCCAAAATCCCATTTTTGTTAGCATTGCAATGGCTATAATGGATGAGACTAGTGGTGCAGCTAGTCTAGTATCCTGTCTCTGACAGAGTGGCCAGTACCAGGCCAGTTGTCTCAGAGGAAGAAGCTCTGCAGCAGGCAGTTCTGGGGTAACCTGCCTCCAGGAAAAGTTTCCTTCTAACCCCCAATAGCTGGTAGCTGACTTTTACCCTGAAGGGTGATATCACTTTCAAAGCCCTTATCTGTTGTTGTCAAGGAGCCATAGGATCAGTGCTATGCCCCTAGCTTTGGAGAAAAGTCTCTAGGAGGAATCTCTTCAGGGAGCCAGTGAGGCCTCACTGCCTCCTTAAACTGAACTCGGGGGCTCCAGCACTCCTGTTTCACACTGAGAGCTCTGTTCAGCAAGGCCAACTGAGACAGACTCCTGGTAGCGACTTGTACACTCTTTGGGGATTAATGCACCTCACCAACATAGGCGGCAGGTTTGCATAATTTTTGCTGGGGCCCAAAATGGTGATGCCCCCCCGCTCCCGCCCTGTAAGCCGATATAAAATGAAGCTACAACGCGTCAGTGCCACAAGATTACAAGGGTCAATTAAAAGTGGAAAGTCAGAAGCAGCACTTGCCTGCTTCAATATACAGTATTATATTTTGTTGCACCTGTTGTGATGAAGTGGGAATGTTCTTAATATTTTCTCTGAATACTGTGTGGGTGCCTCAGTTTCCCCTGCAAGATGCCAGCTGAAGGTATTGGGGACAAAGAGATCAGGTGGCCTCCCTGTCTGGAAGAGACACAGAGGCCAGAGGAGGGAGTGTCAGTTTGGAGCTGGCTGGGGAAATGGGGAGAGACCCAGAACTTGGTTCTGGGCTCCCCACCCCCCAAGATGGACCTGACAGAGGAGTTCTGTTTTCTGTACCAACAAGCTCTGTTTAAACTGTGTTCCCGTCATCTAATAAACCTTCTGTTTTACTGTCTGGCTGAGAGTCACATCTGACTGCGGAGTTGGGGTGCAGGGACCTCTGGTTGCCCCAGGACCAGCCTGGGCAGACTCGCTGTGGAAAGTGCATGATGTGGAAGGGCATGCTGAATGCTCCGAGGTCAGACCCAGGAAGGTGTAAGCTTCTTGCCCTGGAGACAGTCTGCTCCGAGAGAGGAGGCTCCCCCAGAGTCCTGACTGGCTTTGTATGGAGTTGTTCCAAAGCATCACAGCATCCCCTTCCACACCGTGCACTTCCCAGAAGTCCGCACAGGCACTGACACTCCCTCCTCCGGCCTTTGTCTCTTTTCCAGGCATTAGGAGGCCACCTGATCTCTCTGTTCTCCAACACCTTCAGTTGGCACCTTGCAGGGGAAACTGATTTGGGAGAAATGAAGTAAAAGCTGCCCAAACCGAGCTTGAGCACTCCTGAATTTTGAGGTGTTCAAATCTGGAAGGCAGGTGCTGGGGGTGGGAGAGGGCTGTGGGCTCCATGGGGGAGCATGGCAGCAACTGTCTGGAGCTGCACGGAGCCAGACACGCTGGTCTGAGTGGCACAGTAAGCGGTTTGGGGGTTGGAGAAGGGGTAGGAGGTTCCGGGGGGCAGTCAAGGGACAAGGAGCAGGGGAGGTTGGATGGGGCAGAGGTTTGGAGGGGCAGTCAGGGGACAGGCAGCAATTGGATAGGCATGGGAGTCCAGGAGGTTTATCAGGGGACAGGTAGGAGGGTCCTGGGGGGAAGTTGGGTGGGGTCTCAGGAGGGGGCAGTTGGGGACAAGGAGAAGGGAGGCTTAGATAGGGGCTGGGGTCCCAAGGGGCAGTTAGGGGCAGGGGTCTTGGGAGGGGGTAATCGGGGGACAAGAACCAGTGGTGCTTAGATAGGGGGTGGGAGTCCTGGGGGGCAGTTGGGGCAGGGGTCTGGGGAGGGGGCAATCAGCAGCCAGGGGCTGGGATTCAAAGGGCTCTGGGCTGCCGACAGGCGCTGGGAGCCCAGAGCCCTTTAAATCCCAGCCGTGACCGGGAATCAGAGGGCTCTGGGCTGCCCGCTGCGGCGGGGAGCCCAGATCCCTTTAAATCCCAGCCGCGGCCGGAGTCAGAACCCTCTGATTCCTGGCCGTGGCTGGGATTTAAAAGGCTCTGGGCTCCCCGCCGCAGCGGGCAGCCCAGAGCCCTCTGACTCTGGCCGCGGCTGGGATTTAAAAGGCTCTGGGCTCCCGGCGGCTGCCGGGAGCCCAGAGCAGGGGAGAAACCTAGCTCCAAATATTGCTGGAGCAGAGCCCCTGACTGTGAATATTCCTGGGGCTAAAGCCCCAGGAGCCCATATAAGTTGGCGCCCATGCTCACCAAGCATTTGCGGCAAGATTCAAACAGTGTTGTCAAACCAGTAGTGCTTATTAGTCAATTGGGGTGCAGGATAGAAAATCCTTAGGTTGGCATAGAGAAAGGAAGGTTGGAGCATAGCCCAAGTTCTTTCTAGTCTGCCCAGAGCCCAGCCAAGCTCTGTCTCTGTTTGACCTCCTTCCTCAGATCCCAAGTGAGAACCCAGCCTCCTTCCAGTAGCCAATTCTTATCCCCCAACCTCACACGTCTCCAGCTGGGGGATATTGCTCAGCTTCCTTTCTGAGAAGAGGGGAAATCCATATCCCTCTGGGTCATTGGTCGCTCTCCTAGGCTAGTTTGACACCACCCTGTGCCAACCTGGGTGAATCCAGCCCTCTGCATTTTATGCAATTACCATGTCAAAATAGACCGATGTTTTACTGTCATTCTTTGCCTGGTATGTGTCATGTTTTAGTGAAATATCTACAGTGTGTGTGTGTGGGGCGGGGGGACAAGTGCTGTCTGTCCTTTTATATTAAATACACACTGGCTGGAAATGTGCATGTTAAAGTTTGAGATTTCTAAAATAGTGATACAGACAGCCAGAGTAAGGAAAGAATCAGATTAGTGTAGAAGGAAAAAAGATTGTCACCAGGCAAGAGGAGAGAGACAATTCACTGAGCAAAGGGAGATAACAGATAAAAGGTTCAATTATTACCATAAAGCAAAGATGATCATGGTGCAATCACTATTCTCATAATAAAGTTCTTGCGTTGCAAAATGCCCAGCAAGCCAAACTGCCTAAAATGCCAGCGCCTGTGCTTTGGTTTCTCCCAGAAGACTGGCCAGTGTATTGCTCACAGTTATAAGTTACCTTTCAGCTCCTTCTAAGCAAGAACTTTTATTCTTAGGATAAAAGCATTATAGAGAAAACGTGTGTGTGTGTGTATATGTGAATGAACTTGTATATGAGGGCTGTCGATAATTGCAGTTAACTCACGATTAACTCAAAAATTGTGATTAATTGCACTGTTAAAGAATGGAATACCAATCGAAATTTATTAAATATTTTGGATGCTTTTCTACATTTTCAAATAACAATTTTGATTACAACAAGGAATACAAAGTGTACAGTGCTCACTTTATATTGTATTAATTACAAACATTTGCACTGTAAAAATGATAAAACAAATAGTATTTTTCAATTAACCTCTTACAAGTACTGTAGTGCAATCTCTTTACATTTGTAAGTTGCACTTTCATGATAGTTTTTTTTTTACATAACTACATTCAAAAACAAAACAATGTAAAACTTTAGAGCCTACAAATCCACTCACTCCTACTTTTTGTTCAGCCAATTTCTAAGAGAAACAAGTTTGTTTACATTTACAGGAGATAATGTTGCCCACTTCTTAACTACAATGTCACCTGAAAGTGAGAACAGGTGTACACATGGCACTGTTGTAGCCGGCACTGCAAGATATTTACATGCCAGATGCACTAAAGATTCATATGTCTCTTCATGCTTCGGCCATTGCTTCCATGCTGATGACACTCAT
Organism: Mauremys mutica; assembly: GCF_020497125.1. Lineage (NCBI taxonomy): Eukaryota > Metazoa > Chordata > Testudines > Geoemydidae > Mauremys > Mauremys mutica. The sequence goes on along the minus strand of NC_059080.1, from coordinate 68,661,838 downwards.
TTAAAAAAAAATGTTAATTAAATTTGTGACTGAACTCCTTGAGGGAGAATTGTATGTCTCCGGCTCTGTTTTATCTGCATTCTGCCATATATTGCATGTTATAGGAGTCTTGGATGATGACCCAGCACATGTTGTTCGTTTTAAGAACACTTTCACTGCAAATCTGACAAAATGCAAAGAAAATACCAAAGTGAAATTTCTAAAGATAGCTACAGCACTCAAACCAAGATTTAAGAATCTGAAGTGCCTTCTAAAATCTGAAAGGAGTCTTAAAAGAGCAACACTCTGATGCGGAAACTACAGAACCCAAATCACCAAAAAGGAAAATCAACCTTCTGCTGGTGGCATCTGACTCAGATGATGAAAATGAACATGTGTTGATATGCACTGCTTTGGATCATTATTGAGCAGAAACTGTCATCAGCATGGATGCATGTATTCTGGAATGGTGGTTGAAGCATCAAGGGACATAGGAATCTTTAAGGCATCTAGCATGTAAATATCTTGTGATGCTAGCTACAACCGTGCCATACAAACGCCTGTTCTCACTTCCAGGTGACACTGTAAACAAGAAGCAGGCATCATTATCTTCTGCAAATGTAAACAAACTTGTTTGAGTAAATAGCTGAACAAGAAGTAGGACTGATTGGACTATAGGCTCTAAAGTTTACATTGTTTTATTTTAGAATGCAGGGTTTTTTTGTACATAATTCTACACTTGTAAGTTCAACTTTCCTGCTAAAGAAAGAATGAATCTAAATGAAGATAAACAGATTGCACTACAGTACTTGTATTAGGTGAATTGAAAAATATTTCTCTTGTTTTTTACAGTACAAATATTTGTAATAAAAATATAAAATGAGCACTGTACACTTTGATTTCAATTACAGCACAGGATATAATATCTTTGAAAATGTAGAAAACATCCACAATATTTAAACAAATGGTATTCTATTATTGTTTAACAGCACGATTAATCATGCAATTAACAAAATTAATTGCATGAGAGCCCTTATATAAGTTCATTCACATATGCCAGAAAATTTACCAGAGGTCACCCCCAGCTCCAACCTAGGACTTTGGTAGATTTTTAGTCCTTCAAAACGCACAGCTGTTTTTTCCCCATGGTTACAAGTTCATATCCATCTTAGAACCAGAACTGAGACTGGGAAGATCAGCTATTTCATTATGCAGCTTGATCCTTTGATCTTGGTTCAATCAGTAGCACAAACTGGATTCAGTCCATGCTCCACTGGGATTAAAGGCCAACAATTTGTCCAAAAAACCATTATGACTTTTTAAGAAGCTCCTGGGAAAGTTCAGAACCATATCAGAAATTGCCTATGGCTGTTGTTCTTTTACAAATGCATTTATGTGCAGTCATCACTCCTGTAGCACACTAAGCTAAGCTATTATTTCTGGAATTTGGTTAAATAATTAGCTTCCAAAACAGATATTTAGTTGCTAAAGTATTGAAAACAGTTTCCTGTAAAGTGCAGCAGAGAAAGGGCTCTGCACACTTGAGGTGCATACAGGGCTTTTATGACTGAATTAAGATTCTAGTTAGGTGAATAGCTCAACTCACCTCCCCAAAGATAATTTCATCCATGTTTGTAAAGCACTCAAGTAATATGATGACAGTACCATAGAAAAGCCCCTGGGGAAATGAATAATTCTGAATTCAGGATGGCGGGTACTAAATAATGCATAGGGTCACACCTTGAATCTTAATCCTTCCTGTGCTGCCAGAAATGACCAAGGGCAGGAACCTTGTTGTGTTCTATAACTTAACTTTTTTACAACAACAGGTTCTTGGCCTGTCCCTCAACCCCAATGTAAAGACCCCAGTACATTGCCTTTCATCTGGTCCTTGTCCTTTGCCTTGTCTGGCTTGGGTGACTCTACCAGGAGTTAGGGCTCCCACCAGCATAGTGCTCAGGATCACTGGACTACACAGGCCTCTCAACCACATCAAGGTGCAGCCCCAGGGAAGGACACATTGAATGAGGAATACAACAGAAATATTGAATAGCTGCTCATTCAGTGATCACCATCCATCCTGTGCTCCGAATGAGGCAGGGGTCCTGGGGAAAAAATAGTATGTAATTAGAGACGGCATCTTAATGCACATGCTCCCTCGGGCAAAATTAAAGTTCTAGCATTAATTCTGGCGTTCCCTAAAGGCCTAGCTTTGCAGCCTTAACATTCTTTTAATGTAGACTTTTAAAATGAAGAGTTAATTGTTATTTAGACTAAACTGGCTTCAAAGGATGCAGTATCTGCGTAACTGATGGCAGACCTGAGCTGCTGCTTTTTGCTGTCTTTGCCTGTAAATAATCTCTGGTGAATGAAAATTTGGCATCTGTGAAGCAGACACCTGCTTCCAGATTTGTGTTTTGTAATGTAACTGAAGTTCAGAGATTTCTTTTATTTTGTGCTTACCTCTGCTCCTGCACGAAATTGACAATGTTAAGTCTCCAGTGCCCCTTCTGCCTGAGGACCTGCCCCTTCCTCCCCCCTGCCGGAGCCCAGAGTCCCCTCACTATGATCGTTAGTCACTCCCAGCTCCAGAAGGGAGGGTGGTCGGTGTGACCACAGCACCCCCAGTCCCAGAGCACCAAGAGGGAGGGGGAACGGCTTGGTTGCAGCCCCTAGAGGAGGGGGAGAGAGGGACGGTGGTGCGGCTCCAGCCCCTGGAGCTGGGTCATAGCTGTAGAGTGGAAGGAGGCCTGGGGGCGGACCATGGGCGGGGCCATGCCCAGCTGTTTCAGGAGGCAGAGCCTCCCCCAGCCTGTGGTCCCCATTGCCCATAGTCATCTCTTTTCCAAGATGAACAGTTCCAGTCTCTTTAATCTCACCTTATATGAAAGCTGTTCCATACCCTTAATCATTTTTGTTGTCCTTCTCTGTACCTTTTCCAATTCTAATATATCTTTTTTGAGATGAGGTGACCATCTTATTATTTGTCTTATTATTTATCCCTTTTCTAATGCTTCCTAACATTGTTAGCTTTTTTGACTGCTGCTGTACACGGAGCAGATGTTTTCAGAGAACTAGCCACAATGACTTGAAGATCTCTTTCCTGAGTGGTAACAGCTAACTTAGATTCCATAATTTTGCATGTACAGTTGGGATTATGTTTTCCAATATACATTACTTTGCATTTAACAGCACTGAATTTCATCGGCCATTTTGCTGTCCAGTCACCCAGTTTTGTGAGATAGCTTTGTAACTTTTGCTTTGGACTAAACTATCTTGAATAATTTTGTATCATCTGCAAATTTTACCATGTGACTGCTTACCCCCTTTTCCAGATCATTTATGAATATGTTGAACAGCACTGGTCCCAGTACAGACCCCTGGGGGACACACTATTCACCTCTCTCCGTTCTGAAAACTGATCATTTATTTCCACCCTTTTTGTTTCCTATCTTTTAACCAGTTACCAAACCATGAGAGCACCTTCCCTCTTATCCCATGACAACTTACTTTGCTGAGGAGCCTTTGGTGTGAGGGACCTTGTCAAAGGCTTTCTGAAAGTCCAAGTGCACTATGTCCACTGGATCACCCTTAGTCACATGTTTGTGGACAGGGCTGGCTCCAGACCCTAGCGCGGCAAGCACGCGCGTGGGGCGGCCCTTTCCCGGGGGGGCGGCCCTTTCCCGGGGGGGCGGCAGGCTGGGTCGGCGGACCTGCCGCAGTCATGCCTGCGGGAGGTCCACCGGAGCCCCGGGATGACCGGACCTGCCGCAGGCATGACTGCGGAGGGGGCGCTCGTCCCGCGGCTCCAGTGGACCTCCCGCAGGCATGACTGCGGCAGCTCAAGCAGAGCCGCCGGACCTGCGAACCGTCCGCAGCTGCGGGAGGTCCAGCTGAGCCGCGCGACCAGCGGACCCTCCGCAGTCATGCCCGCGGGAGGTCCGCTGCTCCCGCAGCTCCGGGGCGCCTCCCGCGCATGACTGCTTGGGGCGGCCAAAAAGGTAGAGCCGCCCCTGTTTGTGGACCCCCTCAAAGAGTTCTAACAGAGTGCTGAGGCATGATTTCCCTTTACAAAAACCATTTTGACTCTTCCCCAACAGCTCGTGTTGATAATTCTGTTCTTTACTATAATTTCAACCAATTTGCCTGGTACTGAAGTTAGGCTTATCAACCTGTAATTGCCAGGATTGCCTCTGGAGCCTTTATAAAAAAAATTGGTGTCACATTAGTTCAAGTCACCTGGCACAGAAGCTGATGGAAGCCATAACTTATTTACCACAGTTAGTAGTTCTGCAATTCTGCTGGTGAGAGAGACAAGCTTTTGAGTTTACACAGAGCTCTTCTGCAGGCCTGGGAAACTAATCTGTGATCAGCTCAGATTTCACAAGCTAAACAGAGTCAGACTGGGCCAGTCCTGCATAGGGGATCTGTTAAGAACTTTTCCCTTGGAGGACTGAGCTAACACCTCAATCTGAAGTTAGGGAGCACGGGGCTGCTGAGAGTGATGTCATTAAGAGGAGAGATTTTCACCATGCATGGTCATAAAAGAACCCATGAAAGAGTTAGGGGTATTAGGTCTCAGGAAGACTGAGTCAGGAAATATGAATTTGACGTCTAACACTGCTACTGACTCTTTGTTGAGTTTGGCCAACAATTTAGGGTTAGATTTTCAAATCCTTTTAGCTCACTGTGTTGGGTGCTGGCCATAAGTGTCAAAGTGGGAGCTGCTGGGGGCCGAGCACTTTTGAAACTGTGGCCCTAGTTACAGATGCTGTAAACAACTTGAAAATCGGGCCCCAGAGCCTCAGCTTCCTCACTGATAAAAACGGGAATCAACAATGCTTATTCATCTTTGTAAAATGCTGTAGGCACTATGGATGAAAAGACCTATAATAAATAGTACAGTATTTTTACACTACTTTTGGAAATCTATTAGGTTCACTCTGCTATTTCAGGGGATTGCATATTGCACTCCCTCTGCACCAAACTTTGCAGCCCCCAGGGAAGACAGGTTGTGGTTTGATCAAATGGAACCTGGATCCAAAGTAAAACTTGACAGACAAAATTCTGAAAACCGTATTCAATATTGGCAATTACTGACCACTCTGCCACTGACAATCTGAAACTAAGTTGGCTCTACAGTTTTGTAGTTCCAGCCAAGAATAATCCTCCCTCTTGTCTGTTGACTTCTTTCTCCTCATCCTCTGCTTATCGTTTCCCCTAGTTACCTGTGGTGGAAGACTGAACAGCCTTACTGCCCTGTAGTTTCTGGAAGCTATATGCAGAAATTGGCTTCAAATATTGTTTTTGTTTGTTTAAACTCAGGAAAATGGTATATGACATCCCAACTGGATTGTGAGCATGCACACCGCTGTGCTCTCCTGAATGGAATGAAAACTGCTTAGCTGTGACTCTGGTTACAGGCTCTGTTCTGCCAACAAGTAAGATAATTGTCCAGAGGCCTTTTCTTTTGGAACACAAAGGTCTGAGTTCTATTCCCACTGCCACGGTGGTGTTCCAAATAGCCACGGCACGTAGCATGGTGACAACCATGAAGCGCTAGCGAACATGGAATTGTCATAACAGATCTTTTACTTTAATCGCATATTGTCAGTTGAGGCTCACTAATTCAAGGAGTGTCTTTCCCGCAGCCTGACTAAACTGGACCCATCTCTCGGTTCCTCCTCCATTCAGTTCAAAGTTACTTTTGAAATTGTGGCAGCTATAACTCTGGTGCTGTAGGAAGTCCTGACATTCTGCAGGCTGTCCAAGGGCCTGTGAAATCCCTCAAAAGTCTGAGGTCAGGCTGGCTTCTTTGGGTACATCTACACATGGCTGACCTGGTCAGCTGACTCTGGCTTGCTGGGCTCAGGCTCTGGGGCTGAAAAATCACTGTATAGATGTTTGGGCTGGAGCCTGAGCTCTGGGACCAGGCAAGCGTGAATTTTTAGACCTGTAACCTCCCTGAGAGGTTAAAAATCGGGCCCCACAGTCCAAGCCCTGTGAGCCCAAGTCAGCTGCCCCAGGCCAGCTGCAGCTGTTCTTCTGCAGGTCTTTTATCGCTGTGTAGATATGCCCTGTCTCCTACTTAATAGTCCAGAGAGGGACAATGACTGACCTTCTTTCTTCCCATCCTCTCACACAATTGGGAAGTTGGGCTGGATTCAAAACGCCCTTTCCGCTCCATTTGTGGTGGTTGGAAAGAGGCTGGTTTACAGAGCACGACAATGAAGAATACACTGATCTTTACTGTTCCTAAGAGTGGACGAAACTAGCATTTAGGTGATCAGTGCACTTAGACCAGGTCTGCACCAATTTTTTTTCTGGTGTAGAATATCATTTAGTGGTGTGATTTAAAAAAAATAAAAATTCTACATCTGCAAAAGCTCTAGTATAGATGCAGTTATACTGATCGGAAAGTGCACTGGCTGATATCGCTTATTTCACACACTGACTTAGCATAACCTTTACCAGAACCCCCTCACCAGCACTTTTTTGCTGGTATAGGCTGTCTCTACACTAGGGGTATGGCTACACTGGCGAGTTGCAGCGCTGGAAAGCCTCCACCAGCGCTGCAATTAGTAAGTGGCCACACCTGCAGGGCACTTCCAGCGCTGCAACTCCCTGGCTGCAGCGCTGGCTGTACACCTCACTCAGCATGGGGAATAAGGATTCCAGCGCTGGTGCTGCAGCGCTGGTCATCAAGTGTGGCCACACACCAGCGCTGTGATTGGCCTCCAGGGTATAAGGATGTATCCCAGAATGCTTTTAACTAAATTACTCTCTTTGTTTTGTTATGCAGCCTCTCTTTGTTTTGTTGTGAATGAGCTCCGTGCGGAGCTCCATTGCTTATCTAAAAAACAAACAGAGCTCCTGTTTGCTGTGATCAGCTGTACCTGGCTGTAAACAATCAAATGAGAGGCAGGCAGGGAGGGAGTGAAACAGCGGGGAGTCGTGTTGGCTGCAGGCTGTTTGCAATTAAGAGTTAAGACTAAGGGGTCGGAAACATGTTCTGATTTTTCAATGCCGGAAGCTAAACACACAGTGTTGTCTCCAAAAATCCCCTCTCTCTTTCCCCCCGCTCCCTGTCACACTAGACCCCACTCCACCCCCCTCTTTTGAAAAGCACGTTGCGGCCACTTGAATGCTGGGATAGCTGCCCATAATGCATCACTCCCAACAACGCTGCTAATGCTGCAAATGTGGCCACACACCAGCGCTGGTAGCTGTGAGTGTGGCCACACACCAGCGCTGGCCCTGCACAGTTCCATGTTAAATTTGAGACTTTCACAGACAGAGCGGAATCCCATCACTGTGAGTTCTGCTCCGGCTGTATCAACCTCTCAAGGCCAAAATATGAGAGATGCAACCTGGAGCAATGATTCAAAATAATGAATGATAATAATGAATAGCACATGAAGCTTTAAATACCACAGGATAAATTACTGTAGTGTGAACAGAGGTGTTTCTAATATGAATTTACTGAGCCAGCATGGCTGACATAAATTACCTACCCTACCACTATGAGACTTCCAAATGTGGGTGTTGGGTGTAAGATGTAGGACGACTGTCAAGTGCCAGCATTTATTTGGGAAATTCCTAAGGAGAGCTGGGGCGCGGGCGTGGAGAGGAAGCATGGAAAGGCCTCAGAGCTCCAGGCAAACTCTGCATGGTGGTGAAGCATTGATAATGCAGAACACAGACAAAATGTTTAAAGGATGCTAAAATAGCTGGCACGCTATTGAATATTTAGAGACAGCATGGAATGGGTAGGCTAAAGGGGTGGAGGCAGTGATGAGCTGCCAAAATCTTAACAACGGGTTCCCTATAAAAAGTTCTGATTTAAGGGATGTGCGACAGCATGTATTTTTTGTACCAATAGGGTTACCATACGTCCATATTTTCCCAGGAGGTGATTAAGAACCGAAAAGCCTGACATGTCCAGGAAAATACAGATGTATTTTAACCCTACCTAAAGTTCTTTTTTAAAAAGATGGGGCTGAACTAGAAATGAGCTCCATTTCACATGTGTGGGTGGTGATCAGGGACAGTCTCAATTTTTGGGTCTTTTTCTTATATAGGCTCCTATTACCCCTCACTCCCGTCCCGATTTTTCACACTTGCTGTCTGGTCACTCTAGGGTGTGCACATGTGTGGGTCCCAGCTGCTCCCTGCCCCCCCCCTCATTAAAGCAGGTGTGCAGGGTTACTGCCCTGGGAACTGCAGGGCACCAGTGGATGTGGGGCTGGCTGCAGATAGGGGCGTGGGGCAGGGCTAGCTGGAGGCACGGAGTGACACGGGCTGGCTGTGGGCAGGTGATGCAGACGGGCAGGCTGTGGGTGGCTGTGGGCAGGGGGTGGCTGCGGGCGGCTGTGGGCAGAGGCTGGCTGCAGGCAGGGGGTGGCTGTGGCAGGGGCTGCAGGCAGAGGCTGGCTGCGGGCAGAGGGCGGCTGTGGGCAGGGGCTGGCTGCGGGTGGCTGTGGGCAGGGGGTGGGGCAGGGGCGGCTGCGGGCAGGGGGCGGCTGCGGGTGGCTGTGGGCAGGGGCTGGCTGCGGCTGGCTGGGGGCAGGGGCTGGCTGCGGGCAGAGGGCAGCTATGGGCAGGGGGTGGGGCAGGGGGCGGCTGTGGGCAGGGGCTGGCTGGGGGCAGGGGGTGGGGCAGGGGCTGGCTGTGGGTGGCTGGGGGCAGGGGGTGGGGCAGGGGACGGCTGTGGGCAGGGGCTGGCTGGGGGCAGGGGGTGGCTGGGGCAGGGGACGGCTGTGGGCAGGGGCTGGCTGGGGGCAGGGGCTGGCTGGGGGTGGCTGCGGGCAGGGGCTGGCTGGGGGCAGGGAAGGCGGGGGAGGGGCGCAGATACTCACACGGGGGGGTGGGGGGGGCTGGGAGCAGCAGGACGCAGCCGGGGACTCACGGGGCAGTAGCAGCAGGAGCCCCAGGGCCAGAGTCCAAAGAGCAGGAGCAGCAACAGGGCCAGGAGGCAGCTCACATGGCTCTCGCAGCACAGCGCAGCGCCCCCCGGCGGCCGGGAGGAGGAATTACAGGCTTCCCAGGCAGAGCCCATCAAAGCTTCCCTCGCAGGGAAGCTAGTTAACAAGCGGTTCTAAAACCGCTTCTAAATTTAACAACGGGTTCGCGCGAACCGGTGCGAACCGGCTCCAGCTCACCCCTGGGTGGAGGTTGGCTTTGTGTCTGTGTCAGATCATATGTGTGAGTGGTGTCAGGCTCAGACAGTGTTACCCGATTTGCCCGTTACTTTGGGGTATGCTCATTCATTAGAGTTACTCTTCGGGGAGGTGGAGGGGGCAGGGGATGAGTTCAGTAATTCTATCAATGTACTGCTTGTGTCACTTGTGTGTAAATATGGAGCTCTACTCCTCCCTTCTGCAAGTCCCTCCCAATGGAGCTATCCTGCAGGACCTAGGTTCCCTAGGGCCTTCAGCCCCAGAACCGGATGAACACACACACATTAACAGAGCAAGTCTGAGCGGACCAGGTCAATCAGCACTTTCAAGCTGACCCCTTATATGTCCCTGGACTCAGTGGGCTGAGCCAAGCAGCACTTTCAAGTTTCCACCCTAACATGCCAAAGGTACCGCACCGGAATAGAGTAAGCCTGAGCAAGCTGGGTCGAACAGCACTTCCAAGCTGCCACCCTTATATGCCCCTGTACTCAGTGGACTGGGTCAAGCAGCATTTTCAAGCTGCCACCCTTATATGCCCCTGGACTCAGTAGTCTGGGTTGAGCAGCACTTCCAAGCTGCCACCCTCGTATGTCACAGGTTCAGCACATCCCTAACCCCACTTTTATGTCACAATTGTACTGGTGGTGACCCACTTGATGAGCAAACCCCACCATACTTTTGGGCACTACAGGGATCTTTAGCTTAGGTAAAAGAAGCATTGTTGAAGAGTAAATGGGGAAGCTAAAAACACCAAAGAGTTGTTAGGTATAAAAAAAAATGTTGGTGTTATTTAATATGTTCAATTAGGTATTTTAATAATGTGTTTTTGAAGTAATGTTAAGTAAATCACTGGTTTCAACAGAATTTAATATGGAGTATATGAACTATGACCCTTGGACTCCATCTTTGTAAGCAAACTTGTTTACAACTTGGACACTGGAGTCCTTTGGCTCAAACCAGACTGAACCAGCTTTTTCCGCCTTAGAGATTATATAAGGTCTTGCTCAGAGCCTGCACAGGGCTGTCTATTCCAGCGGCAGCACGTGCACAGTTGGGTCTTCCTAACGCTCTAGAGCTAGAGAGTAGAGTACCAATCCCACAGCGAGGTTAAGGAAGGCGAGGCCTGTCATATTACTATCCCCATCACAGCGAACCAAATCCATCTTACCTGTGGAGGGTCCTGCCTTCCTGGTATCCATCATCCCAGAGGGTCTCCCCGCCTGTGACGAAGTCCAACAGTCGTCGAGATTCCCCAGTAGTCCTCCTTGAAGGCTCTAAATCAGCTGGAGAGTAGAAGGTCCTGGGCTTCGCATCTGTATGCTGTGTCCACTCTGCCTAAATCATAGGAAAGGTTTCTGTATTGGGGTTTCTTTATTGTCTTCTGAATACCAAGGGAGGTTTTGTGGGTCTGAGCTTCAAGCTCCTAAAGCCAGTCACTGAATCACTGTATGTTTATGTTCCCCGCCCCTCCCCCTCCATTTTCCCCAGTTTTCTGTACCTTTACCCTTAATACACTTAACTTTGTTTGCACCATAGTACCTAGTCTTTTCTTCATTTTTATTATATCACACAGGGTGGGAGGGACACCCTTATTGTAAGCTAAATCCACCAGTGACAGATACAAAAGGGAGTTGAGTCTGTTCTTCTGGGAAAAGGGGCTGTTCTTCTATCTCCCCACTACCATTTCTAAAGTTTTCCTTTCTGAAGCGTTGCCTTATTCCCCTTGAGACAACAGAGTAAAGTTGAGAGAGAGAGAGAGAGAGAGGCAACCATCTTATCATTATTATTCAATAGATAACTTTTATGGTTAACTACCCAAGGAGAGCCTAAACCAACATAACAGTTGCCTTATTAAAGGTTAATACCTGAGGTAGAAAGGAAAACAGAGAGAGAGAAGCATCTCACCGCTCCACAAAGCTTGAACTGATCAGAGTTTCCGGGTGATAGTGGTAGTTCAGGGTCCTGAGTGCTGGAGACAGGCAGAGCCTCCAGCACGATCAGTCCAGAGAAGATGAAATCCCAGTGGAACTGATGCAGAGTTTGAGTCCATGTATCAGAACGCTTACTGGAGTGTGAGTAGGGGGTTTTTGTAGGGAAAATACAATGGTTCAAGGGAGAACACTAGATTTGTTTACGGGTAAACTGATGACTCAAGGGTTTTCTTTAGGCTAGACAATAGGAGCTGATCACTCCTAACTATGGGTGATGTTTCTTTCATGGAGCTCACAATGCAATTAGGCAGCTTCAGTATTATGGATATCAGTCAAGGATTCATTACTAAAATTGGTCTGATAACTGCTGAGCTGGGTGTGTGCAGGCGTAGGTTCATTAACATCTGGAGCAGAGACCCCCATTATGCAGTGCTTCCCGGCTTTTCTGGTCCCAGAGTTCAGTGCAGTTCTTGCGTTGGAATCTCAGTTCTCCATTCTGTATGCTAATAGAGCTGCCTCCCTATTCCATCTTTGATGCAGATGAGGCTAGGGGAGTTGCCTTTGTTCTTGTCACCCTTGTCAGGAGGGGTCTAGGTGTGTCTCCAATCTGCCCTTCATTGCTCTCTGCAAGTCTTTGATCAGTTTTGGTTCAAGCAGAGGCGGTGGGGGAGGGAGGTGTCTTTCATTAGTCAGACAGACTGGATTTTAAGCCCTGGTTACCCAAGAACACAGAGCTAACTGGTATCAACAGGGAAGATAAGAGATCTGCTACTGCTGCCAGTAAAGGGAGCTCTCCTTTATCTTAGGGGATAGAGGCCTGTGTTTAGAACCAAAGGACAAGGGCCTAGTTGCCAGTGCATGGATGGGCTCCCGGAGCACCTGCCACTCTTGCTCCCATTCTGGCCGTGTCTGATGGGTGTGTGTGGCTCTCGAGAGGAACTGCCCTGTTGTCAAGGTTCCCTCCCCACTCTGAACTTTAGGGTACAGATGTGGGGACCTGCATGAAAGACTCCCTAAGCTTATTTCCCAGCTTAGGTTAACAGTAAGCTGTCACCACCAAGCGTGTTTCAAGTCTTAGGGGAGAGCCACTTGGAACTCTGCCTTTCCCCAAATATTTCCCAAGTCCCTAACCCCTCCTTTCCTGGGCAGATTTGAGACTAATTCCTCCCCCGCGCCCCACCAAGTCCTTCCACCCCTTTTTCTGGGTAGGCTTGAGAGTATACCCTCACCAATTAGTTCTGGTGAACACAGACCCAAAACCCTTGGATCTTAAAACAATGAAAAATCACTCAGGTTCTTAAAAGGAGAATTTTAATTAAAGAAAAAGGTAAAAATCATCTCTGTAAAATCAGGATGGAAAATAACTTTACAGGGTAATCAGATTCAAAGAGCCCAGAGGAACCCCCTCTAGCCTTAGGTTCAAAGTTACAGCAAAACAGGGATAAACCTCCCTCTAGTAAAGGAACATTTAGAAGTTGAGAAAACAAAGATAAAACTAACACTCCTTGCCTAGCTGTTACAAGTTTGAAATATGAAAGATTTGGAGAACATGGATTGATGTCTGGTCCCTCTGAGTCCCAAGAGCGAACAACACCAAAACAAAGAGCAGACAAAATCCTCCCCCACCCACCCAGATTTGAAAGTATCTTGTCCACTTATTGGTCCTTTGGGTCAGGTGTCAGCCAGGTTACCTGAGCTTCTTAACCCTTTACAGGTAAAAGGATTTCCCTGCCTCTGGCCAGGAGGGATTTTATAGAATTGTATATAGGAGGGTTGTTACCCTTCCCTTTACAGTTATGACACCTGCTGGGGGACCCTCCCTGGAGAGCTCCCAGCCCTATGGGGAAAGCACTAGGTTGGGCTGGTTTGGCTGCTCACAGCTGGGGTTGCCAGCTTTGGCTGGATGAATTCCTGGAGGTTTCATCACATGACATTATCTTGATTTAAAGATTAATACTTAGTTCTTGGAGACTCCAGGACAATCCGGGAGGGTTGGCAACCCTGCTCACGGTCCTTCACTGCTGCTGCCTTTGGGGGGCTGTGGGAGGCTGATGCTCAGGGTCCTGTGCCAGCACCACTGGCATCTCAAGTTCCCTGAATCACTCAGGCGGTGACTTCACCCTTATACACACATAACCCCCCAAAGTAATTTCCCTGCTTTTCTATGAAATACGACCCCTAGTCTGCCCAGAAGAGGTGCAGAGCGATTTGTAAGAAAAACTCCATCAGGCTGCCCTGGGTCTTTTAGAGGCCCTGCTTCTCTGGAGACTACGCAGCCCATCCTCGGCGTCAGGACTTTTCAAAGGCTCCTTTACTTCAGAGTATACGGGAGCCTCTGCCTGGCACTGGGGCCTTCCGTGCTGCGCCGCTAGTCTGATACTCGGGGCGCTCCACTCCTTCCTGAGGCGTCACTACTCGTGATATTACGGGAACCTCCGGAGCCCTGTCCTTCCTGTGGCGCCGCTACACCTGATATTACGGGCGCCCATCGCCTCTTACCCCCCCTCCACGGAACAGGGCCCTCACCTCTGCCCGTCACTCAGCGGAGGGGCCGCCCCCGGCGGAGGCTCCGCACCGAGATGGCGGCCGAGATCCACGCCAGGCCGCAGAGCAGCCGGCCCGTCCTGCTCAGCAAGGTCGAGGGGCACCAGGACGCGGTGAGCGCCGCCCTCCTCATCCCCAAGGAGGACGGGCTCATCACAGCCAGCGAGGACAGGTGGGCGCCGGGCCGCCCGCTCCCCGGGCACGGGCAGAGCCTCCGCCCCCCGGCTCAAGGCTCCGGCTCGCTGCCCCGGGCTGGCAGGGGGCGGAGGCTGCAGGACGCTGGGTCTCAGCCCTTGCGGGGTGGAGGGGGGGCTTTCCTCCGACCTCCCCCCCCCCCGCGCGCTGACCCGAGCAGCCCCCCGGCGCGGTGCCCCCTGGAGGGGCGGGGGGGGGTCGCTCAGTGGTTTGCGCATTGGCCGGCTAAACCCAGGGGTGTGAACCCTGCGGGGGGGGGCACCTGGGGCAAAATCAGCGCGTGGTCCTGCTAGTGAAGGCGGGGGCTGGGCTCGCTGACCTCTCGGGGGCCCTTCCAGTTCTAGGCGATAGGTGCAGCTCCACATAGACTTGGGGGGGGGGGCTGCCTGCCTGCCTGCCGGGCTCCGACCCCTCCCCGGCTCCAGCAGCGCCCTGCCGGGAGCAGCCGGGGGCCGTTGTCTGGGCTGCCCATGGGCCGTTCCGGGTGGTGGGGCTGTGGGTCAGAGCCCGCCCCGAGGTGCCGCCTGCCTTCCCCGGGCGGGGCGGGGCGGGGCGGGGTCTGTAGGAAAAGCGTGTTCGCTCCGGGAGTGAAGTGCTGGGGCTTAAGCTGCGCTGAGGAAGACGAAAGCTCGTGGGTCAGTGGGAGCGGGGAAGAAGTGCACTGAGGGCAGAGAGAGGCGTCAGTGAGCCCTGGGCTTCCCTAGTCTGTGCTACTGAGTCAGAGGCAAGTGCCGACTACTGGGAAAATCCGTTAGCCGCCTCAGACCCGAGAAGTACCTTTGTCAAAGGCTGAATGCTGCTCTGAGGAAGAGGTGCAGGCACCTTATTTAAACACCACCAAAGAGTCCGATTCTGGTCGCCGACACACTAGTGTGAAATCAGAGTAACTTGGCTCAGATTTCTCTAGCACTGAGAGTAACTTCTGTAAACAAGAGTCGAATTTGGCTCTCATTATTTTAAATTTGGCAAAAGGCAGCAGTGTTGGGTGAGTCCAGCTGAATGTGAGAGATGCAGGATTGAGGGACACAGTGTAAAAAGGCAAACTCTCTTTAAGGCATGAATTTGGCCAGAAGGCACAAAATAGTGATTCTTGCCACTAGCCATAAAGAAACAGTGGATTGCAACACTGACTAGGGAAAATGAACCACTTGTTACACTGGGAGTGGTGAATTGTGAAACTGAGCAAGTTGACTAGATACTGCCATTTGGGGTTGGTTACCAGTGAGATGGACTTCTAAATATTAGCACTAACAAATACTTTATATAAGGTGTTTTGAGGCTCTTGATGCACTTTGAAGATAAATTAAGCTTCCCAATTCTCTTCTGAGGTAGGCAGGCAGGCAGATATAATTACCTCTTTTACAAATGGGTAAATGGAAGCACATGGAAAGGTTAGATGGCTTCCCTGAATTAACATAGAGCCTATGGCAGAGCTAGGATTAGATCAGACTTTCTTTTAATCACTAGATCACATTGCTTCTATGATTGTTGGGAGGGACAGCAGCAAAACTTGGAAAAATCAGTGTCATCTGTTGCGAAAAATACCCATCTAGTGGAAGAGAAGAACAGAGCTACTGAGGATTGTTGGGCTGGAAGGGAGGTGCAGCCATCAAGGTTGTCTGCAAGATGCTGTTATGAAGTGGTGATAGTGGAAGGAATTTTCCAGCAGGTGGGAACGAAGCAGAAGAAATGGGAGCTGCTTTTTTTTCCAGTTCAAAACATTTCAGTGTCTTCTGCTCTAGAGAAAAGTTATAGTCTGGACTAGATAAGGGCAGAGGTAATTATGAGACTGGAAAATATCCTCACACCAAAGCAGCAGCTCTCAACTGGGGTGTGGGGGGGAGAGTTACAGATAAGGACCATTATTTGTTATAAACATTGACTCAGTTTAAAACAACAAACAACCCTGCATGATATATATTTGCAAGCGTACTTGTTTGTAGAACCAGTCCTAAGGGGGCAGTGAGCAAAGCCCAGGAAATCCCTATAAACTAGGTATATTGTAACAACCGATGCCTAACATCTTAGTAACTTAACACTAGTAAAGGAGTGACCAGCATTTCTCAGGGGAGAAGACAGAAAATCCATATTCACTCTTTCTGTTCTGCGGAGGGATAGCATGAACTTTTTTTTTTCTCCTGCTTAACCTAATCAAGAACTTCTTTAAATTCTGGAAAGAACTCAGATTCTAACTTGTATTTTGTTGTGAGGAAGAAGTGGAAGACTGCATAAGAGAGTCTTGTAAACAAGTAGTCTCTGCTTATTGTTTTGATTAACATGTGCAGACTAGAGACAGAATTGCCTTTTGGGAGGTGGTTGGGAAACCCACTTCCATTTGACAAAGTAGATTAGAACCTTTAGATTTTAGAGTAATGTTTTAGTCTTAGGCACATTTAGTCTTTAGCCCAGCCCTCGTGATCATGGAGAAAAGTTAAAAAATGTGCATATTGAAGACTCAGATCAGAAAGCAACTGCAAATTATCCAAAGCTTTGAAAATACCACCCATAGACAGCTAAACGTGGCTTTAAGAGTCCTTGGGTGGGGCTGGGGACGAGGGGTTTGGGGTGTAGGAGGGTGCTCTGGGCTGGGACCAAGGGGTTTGGAGGGCAGAAGAGGGATCAGGGCTTGGGTCCGCGGGGTGGGGGTGTAGGCTCCATGCAGAGCTTATCAGAAACAGCAGCATGTCTCTGGCTCCTACATGGAGGCGTGGCCAGGCTGCTCTGTGCGCTGCTCTGTCCGCAGGTGCTGGCCCCGCAACTCCCATTCACCGAGGTTCCTGGCCAATGGGTTGGGAGCTGCGGAGTCAATGCTTGGGGGTGGGGACAGAGGCAGTGTGCAGAGCTGCCTGGCCACGCCCAGGGGCGGCTCTAGGAATTTGGCCGCCCCAAGCAGGGCGGCATGCCGCAGGGGGCGTGCTGCCGGTCCCGCGGCTGCGGGGGACCTCTTGCAGACGTGCCTGCGGAGGGTGCGCTGGGAGGGCGGCAGGCGGCTCCGGCGGACCTTCCGCAGTCATGCCTGCGGGAGGTCCACCCGAGCCGCGGGACCAGCGAATCCTCCGCAGTCGTGCCTGCGGGAGGTCCGCTGGTCCCACGGCTCCGGTGGACTTCCCGCAGGCATGACTGCGGAAGGTCCGCCGGAGCCGCCTGCCGGCAAAATGCCGCCCGAAGTGCGCGCTTGGCGTGCTGGGGTCTGGAGCCGGCCCTGGCCACGCCTCCACCATTAAAAGTGACTAGGAGGACCTCATGGCCAGGCAGCTCTGCAGGCATGCTGCCTCCATCTGCAGGTGCCACCCCCGCAGCTTCCATTGGCCAAGGCCTGGAGCTGGGGAGTCAGCGCTCAGGGAGCGGGGATGGAGACAGCATGCCTGCAGAGGTGCCTGGCTGCGCCTGCAACAGCAGGGATGGGGAGCTGCCCAAGGTGAGTGCCTACACGGACCTCAGAATTTTTACCATGGACACATAGCTGATCCCTGGCACTATGTACTGGGTCTGGGATGTGATCAGAGCACGCCTGGGCCAGTTTCCTTAGCTCTGTTCCATGGAGATGGGGAAATCTTGTGTCCCGTGTAGTACCTGAGAGTGAGATTGGCTACTGGGGCCATATTCTGGATCTGTGGTGGAGCCTGGCCAGCTCAACTTCCTCCCCTCTTCTTCCCCCCCCCACTACAGCTGCTCTGGTGCTATAGTCTCTTCTGCTGCTGCTTTGGTGGCAGTGTGGAGCCAGCATTAGTATGGTGTTGATTTATTTTGATATGCTTCCATGCAAAGGACATAAGGGAAACAGTGATTTTTTCAACATGTTATCTCTGCCAAACCTGAACAGCATTTTATGGCCCTCTGTGTCTAGCCCCAGAGCTGTCAAAGGCCTGTTTCAAACGTGGTGGTGGTGGAACTTCACACAAAAAGGTTTCAACTACTTTTTGTGATGATGTTAGGATAAATACTGGGGTTGCTGCTTGCTCTCCCTACAATAATATGCTGCATCTATAAATCTCCTATACTAAAGCTTGCTCAGATACTGTATCCCCAGTTCATACCTAAACATTGCACCTTTTTTAAAGTTCAAAATGTCTTTTAAAAAGTGACACACCAAAGATGGTAAGGAATTGTATGTAGCTTAAGACTGAGAGTCTATGAACAATCCTATAATCTATTTCATTAGTCCAGGGAGTTATTGTTTTGGTTCTTGGAATCTCAGATTTCAGCATTTCTTGCATTAGATTATTTGTAAGAGAGTGCTTGCTCCCTTGAGAATAGGGGGAATATAAGATTGTCATGTATCTTTGAGCCACAGCTTAATGTGGTATCAAACTGTTTATTTGACTTCAAACTTCATGCTCTTCTGCTTTTACTTCAGAACAGTGCTTGAACTGTGGGACATAAGAGTTGTACAGCATAGGTGGCTGTTCCATACATTAACTTCTCACATCTGCTGGCAGCAAAGAACAGGGATAACAATTGGCGTATTCTATCCCTCCCAGTTTAAGCAGCATGCCTCTTGAGTAGATTGTGGTGTAATGGATAGTAAAACTTGGTACAGGTAACATTAACATCAGGTTGGCTATGAACTAGTACAGGGATCGGCAACCTTTCAGAAGTGTTTCAGAGTGGTAGCCATGTTAGTCTGTATCCTCAAAAAGAATGAGGATTACTTGTGGCACCTTAGAGACTAACAAATTTGAGCATAAGCTTTCGTGGGCTAAAACCCACTTCATCGGATGCATGCAGTGGAAGATACAGTAGGAAAATATATATACACAGAACATGAAAAAATGGGTGTTGCCATACCAAGTGTAATGAGGGTAATTAATTAAGGTGAACTTTTAGGTGAGCTATTATCAGCAGAAGGAAAAAAAACTTCTGTAGTAATCAGGATGGCCTATTTCCAACCGTTGACAAGAAGGTGTGAGTAACAGTAGGGGGGAAAATTAGCATGGGAAAACAGTTTTACTTTGTGTAATGACCCATCCACTCCCAGTCTTTATTCAAGCCTAATTTAATGGTGTCTAGTTTGCAGATTAATTCCAATTCTGCAGACCTTGTGTGGGTGGTGGAATCTTGCTATTGAAAATGCTCTGCTAAGAGGACGGTAGGGATCCTAGAAGAGTGAGCATTTGATCATTGCTCCTATTAGGACTTCGCTAATTGCTTGGGGTTTTTGTCTTGTCTTGAAATGAAAACCCCCAAATAAGAATACTGGCACTTATGATGTACAACACCACTAACAGGAAACATCCCTCCCCAAAACCAAAAACACTCGTGTTATGGAACTTGCTCAAAGTCACAGTCAGTCAGTGACAGAACCAGAACTCAGGAGTCCTTGCTCTCCCATGCTCTGAATGCTTATCATGCTGACTCTCCAGCCTTTCACAATGGCATAAGGCATAAACTAGTAACGCTAGAGTAGCTGAAATATTTAAATCCTAGAGGTCTAAAAGTGAACTAATATAGCTTAGATATTCATATGGATATATAATATGTTTAAATATTATCTTGTTGCACCGTGGTTGTGTGTATTCCTTGTGTTATGGAGGATATTCATGGAGGCAATGGCCTTGTCAGAACTAGCTTTTCAAGTAATGCTCTAAATGCAGCAGCCTGAAGAAAGCTGCTTAGGATGAAACTTTGGGGTTGCTTATGGCTAAAATTATTAAATACACTTTGATTTTTATGGAAGTTGCAACTTCCCAGTAGTGATGGTTTCTTGAACATGATACTGTACTCTCAGTGCTAAACTTTTGTTTCAGCTGCAGTATTTATTTGGTCATTCTCTTCAGAAAATTTGCCACAGGCTTTTCAGTAGCAGCTGTGATGGGTGAGTCAAACATATCAGTATATTGACTCACTGTGCATCTTTTTTTTACATCACAGATCCACCTCCTTAAACTGGTGGGTTCAGCTTTTACTTCCTAAATAAGGAATAAAATACACCCAAAGTTTAATTTTATATCTTTTATTTTTTTAAACCTTGGTTGGGAACTTACAGGACATCACTTCTCAGCATTGTGAATGGTTGTGGAGGTAGGCAAAACTGCAAAAGACCCTCAATGCAGATCTCACTAATATGAGTGAATCCCATCCTTATGCGCTATAGTACAATCTTTGAGTTACTGCTAGGCTCAGGAACTTGGGTGCAGAAAGAGAAGAATTCCCTAGTATTCTGTTCCTGTGGGGATAAGGGAATATTTGTTATGATAATTATCCGTTTCAAATCAGTTTTTCAGCAGATGGAGGAGGTTGAGTGCTACTTTTGGTTACTCTGTAGGTCATAGTGTAACTCTGAACTTGTGTTGATGCAAATGAGAACAGAATCCAACCCTGAAACTAGCAGTGCAGTTGGATCATCTTTATATCTTTATCCAAGCGCCTGTGGCTTTACCACAAGACTGATAAATCTTGAACAAAGAAAACTATTTGTAATATGAAAGTTTCCAAGGGAACTGAAGAATACTCAACAATCTCTTGCTAGTTCTTGTTTCTGTAAGCAATTATCTGAGCTTTTGTATTTACATTAAATATATTTGCAAAGTAGTCTTGCAATTCTTTTATAGTTTTGTATATAAATACAAGGGACCAACTCCGGGACCATCAGAATTTATTGGCACACTTTTCAGTGGCTTGGTTGGGACCAGGATTTGTCCCTGGGGCAATAGTTTGGACCAGGAGTAGGCAACCTATGGCACGCATGCCAAAGGTGGCACGCAAGCTGATTTTCAGTGGCACTCACACTGTCCGGGTCCTGGCCACAGGTCCGGGGGGCTCTGCATTTTAATTTAATTTTAAATAAAGCTTCCTAAATGTTTTAAAAGCCTTATTTACTTTACATACAACAATAGTTTAGTTCTATATTATAGACTTATAGAAAGAGACCTTCTAAAAATGTTAAAATGTGTTACTGGCATGCAAAACCTTAAATTAGAGTGAATAAATGAAGACTCGGCACACTACTTCTGAAAGGTTGCTGACCCCTGGTTTAGACAGTGGAAGAAGTGTTGCTTCTGTAGCCTATATAAATGCATCTCTAAATTAAGGTTGCATATATGATGTATCCATAACTTCTGAAAGTAGTGCATGGTGGCTGAAGGCTTCTGTCTTACAGGATTAACTTTGAAAGAAGCAATATTGATTGTAAGGTTTTGAAATAGGGACTGCATCTATGTACAGAAGAAAGACTGACCCACTTGTTGGATGCAAGCCTGTGACTTGGGAGATTGGAGTTCAGTTCTTTGCCTTGCCTCGCCTCAGCCTTCCTGTGTGATCTTGGGCAAGTCACTTAATCTCTTAGTGCCTCAGTTCCCAATATGTAAAATGGGGTTAATATGTTTCTATCTCACAGATGTAGAGGATAAATAAATACATTAAACTGAGGCGCTCAGATACCATAACAATGGAAGCTATGTAAGAACAGTAACTCCTGACTTAACGTCCTCCCGCTTAACTTTTTGAAGTTACGTCACTGCTCCATTACGGAACATGCTCGTTTAAAGTTGTGCAATGCTTCCTTGTAAAGTCAGCCAAACGACGTTATAAGGGAGCATTGCACAAATTCCTCTTCTCCACCTCCTTCCCCTCCCTCCCTCCCTCTCAGTGCTTCCCCTGCTGCCAAACAGCTGTTTGGTGGTGCTTAGGACTTTCTGGGAGGGAGGGAGCGAGTGAGGAAACTCCCCCCTCTCCTCTCCCCAGCAGGCAGGGCCACCCAGAACTCAGGGTTTTAGGGGCTCCAGGGCCCTGAGCTAAGGGGGCCCCTTTCAGAATGCAGCCCTGCGAAGGGGAACGCACTGCTTCTCTCCGGCTGCTGGCTGCCCCTGCTCCTCCTGAGTCCTCCAGCCCGTGCTCACAGGGCCTCATTCCGAAAGGGGCTTTAGAGCTGCAGGCCAGGGCCCTGGGGCCCTCTTAGCCCAGGGCCCTGGAGCCGCTAAAGCCTCTGCGTTCCGGGTGGCCCTGCCTGCCGGGGGGGGGTGGGGGACAGCTACCAGAATCGTGGCCATGGGGGCGGTGCTGTGCTGCACAGAACCACCTGCACACCCCCTGCACCAAACAAGAGCTGCTCCAGGTAAGTGCTCTGCACCTCCTGCCTGCCCCAGCCCTGAGCCTCCTCCTGCACCTAACTCCCTCCCAGACCCCGCACCCCCAGCCCTGAGCCCCAGGGGTAAGCCAGGGGGACCTCCCTACCACAGTACAGTATAGTCCTGTACAGTATATAATGCCTTTTGTCTGCCCCCAAAAATTTCCTTGGAACCTAACCCCCCACACTTACATTAAATCTTATGGGAAAATTGGATTAGTTTGACATCGTTTCACTTAAAGTTGCATTTTTCAGGAACGTAACTACAATGTTAAGTGAGGAGTTACCGTACCATCAGTCCATGTCTACAGATAGCCTAGCACGATTTGGTCTCAATATTGATTCAATCTTCTCAAGGCTACTCCAACTCAAATATGAAAATCACATTTTAATATCTAATGTGAACTTTAATTCAGTTCAGATGTGCTAATACTGACCAGTAATTAACATTTCCTGACAAATAGCTTATTACAACTTTTCATTTCAAGTTTAGGCTGCAAACTCCGCTGTGCAAGCTCAAGGACACTGGTTGAATTAGATGTATGCCTCTGAAGAAGGCTACGAAAGCTTATGCTCAAATAAATTTGTTAGTCTCTAAGGTGCCACAAGTACTCCTGTTCTTTTTGTGGATACAGACTAACACAGCTGCTACTCTGAAACCTATCTTTTGAATACTCTGTTTTGGAAACATGTTCATGGTAGTGTTCCGCTGGAGATTTATGTTTTTCTGTCTGACAGAAAATTGTGCCTGCCTTGAAATCTTTGTTAGCCCATCAGAATTCTTTAGTATTTAAAACAAAAGTCATTAAGTGCCACTTTTAAATTAGAGGATGGTATTTGTGATTGTGCCAATATTTGCATGCTAAGACTTGCTAATAGCACAAATGCAAACTTGCATTCAGTTTGGTTTTTTTTCCCCCCTGACTCCTGGCCCTTGCATTTTTTCCTAAATAGTAGACCTAATTATTCAGAGGGGTTTAAAAAATAAGTTGGAGTTTAGCTGAACTGCATGCATTGAATTCTGCAGAACTCCATCCAGAACTTTTCCTTGGTCTTAATGCCTTCAGAAGGCATTATCTCAAGTGACAAAATGTTCAACCAATGAAACACCAAGTGAGAAACTCCCATTGATCAAATCTTGAGGACACAATAATTATGGTTTGTAACAGCTTCTGAAAAATACTTTTATTTTAAATTAACCTTTTCATGCATGTCATATATACCACACAATGAGTACAAACTGAAATTCACATTTGGATGTAGCTATGATTTGTAATATCTCTAGCCTGGAGGGACTACTACTTTAGCTTAGCCACTTTTCACTTTATATTACATCCCAGAAAAGTATCCTTTTAATGATTGTTTGAAATAAACAGTGTAATTGAATATTTTACACTTCTGTAGTATCCACATTAATGGATCTGTAAAGTTAGCCTCACAACATCCATGTAAAATAGGTCTGTATTACCTCTGTTTCATAAGGGAATCTGAGGTTACAGAGAAGTTGAGTGATGCTATCTGCAGTTACAGAACTCTATGGAAGGGTAAGCAAGAACCAAATTCCCCGGAGTTCTAGTTCTGTGTATTGAGCACTGGACCATTTGTTAAATAAAACGGGATTGAGAATGGATTGATAATGAAAGAGCTGGGGTTCATGAGTGATTTTGATTCTAATGTTGTATAACTCCTGACATGAATAGTGTACATAAGTGTGGAAAGATCATTATTTGCTATAGGAGCACTTCATTCTAGTCTCTTCTTGTATTAGAATTGGCATCAACTACCAAGAAGTTCACTCTGTTCAGGAAGAGGAAGACATCTAAGAGGCAAAGAAAGGAGAAGTGGAGAAATCAGTGTTGGCTGTATAATTAGTCATTGCTGACAAGGATCTCTTCAAAATTTGCTATGCTTCATAACATACATTTACAGTACTAACAGAGGGACTGGTGCAGTAATAGTCTCATCAGTCCTGAATGGTTGCAAAATGCAAACCTGATATTGGTGGTTTAATTCTCATCTGGATTTTCTTTTAAATCAAAATGAAAAGAAATTTTCTAAGATTTTGTTTGGCTGACCTTTGCAGTTTGAAGGCCACATAGCTGGAGACAATGAGAGGAACTATATCTCTGTAACAGATACTATATGCACCACATTCTCAAGAAATTATCTGACTAGCAACAAGCTGGCAATGTTTTGCCATCATGGTACTGTTTTCAAGAACAGTGACATATACAGGAGACCTGAGAGGAAACAAAGGCTATATGCTTGCAAAATCTTTAATGAATGTTTTCAATTGCTATGATTACTGCAGTTCACTCTTCTGTCAGTTGAGAACAAAGATAATTGAAGGGCTTTGGTCAAAAGTGAAAGGGGCTTGAATTAGCGCATCTGAAAGCTGCACTTGGAAATTCTTCAAACTGTTTTGGTGAGTGTGATGAAGCTGCATAAGAAGCAGCAGGTAAAATGATCCGAACTTTCTAAAAGCTATGGAAAAAATAACGGTGGTGGTTTTTTTAAATACCAGTGCCCAATGGAAGGAGCATGTGGACTTTTTGGGAACAGTGTTATGAATGGTTCACATCTGTTATATTAAATGAGGGAAAACAACCCCTACTTCTGTAAAGCATAATTTCTGGATCTTGCCGCAGGCTGTGGATGGTAGTAGGGGAACCATGTCACTTTCTCCAAATAAGACACATTTGTGACAGATAACCTATATAACTGAGGGGCTTGGGTGGAGTGCAGTGTGTGGGGCCTGGGATGACAGGTTGAATAAAAATTGAACAGCAGCTTGATACCCAATTTCCCCCAGGAAGGCTGGACATGTGGTCACATGACATAACTTTTTAATAATTCATATGCAAAATAGCCTGAGTTAGTGGATGCGTTGGCAACTCTAACTTTGGCAAAGTTTTGACATGGCATTCATACCAGTATGAACTGCAAACTGAATAGCTTTTTTATGTAAAATTTTTGGTTGGAATTCTAATATAATACACTGTGGTCCAGCCTTGAAAATACACTAATCCAAATGCCATATCTATTTGCCCTCTTTTTTTATTTTCTTTTATTGTAGTTAAAATTTAATTTTAGTTGTCTAACAGCCTTGTGTGGGTGAGCAGAAAATGTAAGCTTGCTGTAACTTGTGACAGGACATAACTCTTCTAAAAAGCAATAAAATTGCCAATCCCCCTGCCACCCAAAACAATCAACCAACTCTATCCAATCATTTGTGAAGAGTGTGCCAGGTTTTTTTTTTAATATATCACATTTCAGTGGTAGTATCTTGTAAATGTGATTTCCTCATTCCCTCAGAGTGTAATCTGTATCTATCTTCAAGATAATAGTATAAATGGAGGCCCAAATTACTCTCAGCCACAAAAAGGGAGACTAGCTAGCAAAGCCTTGGAAAAACGGAAGTTAAAACTAGACTAGGAAAAAAATCTTAGTGACACTGTCTACTTGAATCTTTTAATTTTTATTTTTTAATCTTCTGCTGAAGCCTCTTTTAAATGTCATGTCTCAGATATTTATCATATAAAAATACAGGTTTTCTGCCGCTAGCTGTTCTTCCTCTTCTTCCTACCCACCCCCAAAAAGCCTTCAGGCAGGCACAGGAGCAATAGTACTAAATTTCTTGAAGATCAGTTTTCCATCCCTTTCCCTTCTTTTAGGACCTGTACCATTGGATTCAATGGGAGCAGGCCTTATGTGCACAAACCTGCATATTGTCTCCATTTCTGTTCTGGTTTTGTTGCTAATTTAAACAGATCAACACTTTTTTATTTGCATTTTATATACAAGGGAGCTCCCCTCAGCAGTTCATGATCTCATGCTTGTGCATTGAGACCATGTGCAACTAACAACAAAACAGGGAAATTGGTCGTACATAAAGTAATCTAAGCTTATGCATGGAGGAGGACGGGGAGATTGGGGAATTTTTTATTTTTTTTTGTAATCCTTGCCACGTTTTAGGCCACTTGTAGCAGTAGTAAATATAACTTTTTTTTTTTTTAGGTTGAGCATTTTATGCAGTGGAATGGACTACAAAAGGAAGGGATTGATCCACCATCACTGCTACTGTTTGATACCAGGGTAGATAAAACAGAGTAGTCACCCTGAAAAATGCAGAGAATCAGAATAGGTGACCCAACTGATCTTTGTGACCTACTATCTGTTAGTTTGAATGTAATTATGTAGTATAAACATACATTTGATGTTTATATATAAAATGTGGTTTGGTTTGACAGTAGGATGACCTGATGCTTCCTGAATCAGGCTTAAATCTCTTCTCTTTGATTCTGACTGACAAAGAATATATAATAGATGTAATGAACTAGTCTCTGACAGAAGGGTTGAAATAGTCTTCCTCAAAGCCTCCTATACTTACTCAGATAACATTACAACTGCTATGGAGGAAGCTGTTGAGAGTTCTCTCTGAAAGCATTATCCTGTGCCATATTAAAATTGGGTAGTAGAAAAGCAGAGGGGTTACTTGTCTTTTTAAAAAAAAAATAATAATAATAATACAAACCCCCCACCAGTATAGGTGTAACAATTGATGCACAAGCTTACAACTTTTCTCTTTTTCTTCCTCCTTTCCCCTACATCCTGCAGAACAATTCGAGTATGGCTGAAAAGGGACAGTGGCCAGTACTGGCCCAGCATTTACCACACAATGTCATGTAAGTAACACTATACATAAATGTAATGTTGTGATGTATTAGTGGTGTTTACTAGGTTCAGCCAAACATAAAATCCATTCTGTGGATCTGTTGAATCGTTATTGCTTTTCTTTAACATTAGTAATTTGTTTGTGATTAGGCTATGCAAAACCCCTTTTGAATTGCAATAATTTAACACTAATTGTAGATAAGCTCAGAAACAGAAATATTTGCTGGGTTTTTAACTTTTCAGCATAAATGTACTAATTGTCAAAATAGTTCTTCAGACTTACGTGGTGTTTTAAAGGACATTGTGCCAACTCATACAATGGGGAGCATCTTTAGTAATGATCTCATAGTTTGGTAACATTACACTTACACACACTTTTTAAAGGAACACTCTCAAATTCTTTGTCTGAATGTGACTTAATGTTTCTAGGGGTGTGTGCTGGATTCTGAATGTTTAGCCTTAAAACTCTTAATGAGAAATTAAAAACTGAAAGAGCATCTTGTTTATCTATGTAATATTATTGGACTCAGAAGTTGCTATTGCACGTGGTCCTGCTAGTGTATTTAAATATTTAGGAGTTGATCACGGGGGGAAATGCTTACTGTTAGTTGTGATGCATCACTTCTTAGAACCTGAACGTATTGCCCATAAAATCTGTTCTGCTTTAATATTTCTGCCTAAAGAATCGCTACTTAAATATAGAGCTGCTACCTAGATGCTTTACATGAATGGTATTAAACCATGACAGTTTGTAGGATACACAGAAACATAGGGCCAAACCCTGTAGTATAACCAAAGCTACTGTTGCCAGCACAGAATGCCCGAGGACAGCAACAGTGGTTCGTTGCCCGGTGTGCTTCGCTCCAATAAACACACCAAGGTGGAGAAGCAGACAAAGTTTATTTGAGATCTCAAAGCGGGATGCTCGGAGACAGACACGTCTCAAATCAAACACCCAGCTACAAGCAGCTTTTCTCTTTTTTTATACATAACTTTAACTAAGCCTCTTCTATCTCCCCCCCCCCCCCCCACTCACCCTCTCTCCCCACCTTCCATTCCCATACAGCAAATACACTTTTTGCAATAGCAATTACATTAAGCAATTAAGTCATACTTGGCAACAACCACTTTAGCTTGTTAGTAACTCTTCTGTGAACTGTTATCTTGTCCTGCTCTCTTTGATCTGTTATTTTGCCCCTTAGCCAGGAGCAAGCAGGCCTCATTATTATTTCCTAGTACCGGTGTGAGTGGGGTTGCACCTGATAACTAGCTGTTACACATTCCATTCTCTGTTGCTAGCTTGTTAGGTCGATTAAAGTTCAAACATGGAAAGGCTTTGGTCAGAAATGGAGTGACTTTAGTTCATTCAGGCCTAATACAGGAAGGCTTCATTGACACTTATGGTTTTCCACCCTCCTGAGTTACCTAGAGTCATGCCTAGTGACACCAACACTACCATTGAAGACAGTGTGAGTTTTGACTGAGGACTGCAGGGTTTGGCCTTAATGTTTTGCTCTTATCTCTGGGACAGCTGCATGCCAACTAACAAATCTTAATTATAGGCTGAGCTGCTTCAGCATCATTTTTTCTCAGCCATTAAACCTTTAAAACAAAGGTCGAGAGGACTAGGAAAAAGCTAATGTTTGACAAAAATTAGGTTGTAAATTGGGACCTAGGAAACTGTAGGCTAGTTAGCCTGACATCAATCCCAGGCAAAATCCCAGCCTTGGAAAAGCTGATTTGGGATGCAGTCAGAATTATAGGATTCTAGCATGATTAAGCTAATCAGTATGGTTTTACGGAAAATACATCTTGTAAAATTTACCATATTTTTTTTTAAGATGAGTTCGGTTGATAAAGGTGGAAACATAGTATACTTAGACTTTTCTAAGGCATTTGATGTATTCCCACGTAACGTTCTGTTTTGCGGAGGAACATTTTGAAGATCAATGCAGCCCATACTAAATGGATGAATAACTGATAGCTCACAAAAAGTAATTGTAAACAGGGAATAGTAGTCTAGTGGGGTCTGTCTGGGATCTGTTCTTGGCCCAGTGCTATTCAATATCTCTGTCAATGGTCTAGAAGAAAATATAAGATCATTGCTGGTAAAATTTGCAGATGACACAAATTAGTGGAAAGGTAAAAGGACCTGAATCATTTGGTGGGCTTATTTGAGCATGCATTTTAATGTTGCCAAAGGCAAGGTCATACATCTAGGAACAAAGAATGTAGGTCATACTTATAAGACTGGGCACTGTATCCTAAAAGCAGTGACTCTCTAAAAGGTTTAGGGGTCATAGAACACAACTAGTTGAATATGAGCTTCCAATATGATGATGTAGCTAAGAGGGTGAATGTGATCCTAGGATGTATAAGAGGGATAATATCAAGAATAATTCGGGAGGTGGCATTATCTCTGCATATGGCATTAGTGAGACCATTGCTGGAATTCTGTGTCCAGTTCTGGTGTCCAGTTTTTAAAAAAAGAAAAGATGTTGAAAAATCAGGTAGGTTCAGCAAAGAGCTATAAGAATGATTCAAGCAGAGTGGATTTGATTTAAATCACTAATCAGGAAGACTCAATTTAAGCATGGATTTCTACATAAAAGTGCATTCTTGTTGGTTGTTATAACCTTAATACATATTCTTCACAACTCAGAGAGAGATGTAGGTTTAATTTTTAGGAGGTACACACTATACATTTTTAAAGTGATTTATTTTGAAAACTTTTCAGATTAGTTTTACAGCTATATCAGAAAATGAATGATTGATTATTTCATTTACCAAAGGTAATTGAAGCAGATAGTTCACCTCCCAATGACTTCATAAATATCTCCAATTCAACAGTTTTAATCATTAATATTTGGAGGATTTTCGTGCCATGCTGTATTAGGAGGAGGGCATCACCAGACAGACATTTAAATTGTTTTATTTAACTAAAACAACATTATGTATTCTGGATTTTTTTCTTCAACAGGAAATGTATAATAGTTAAAAAAAAAAACAAGCATGTGGTTTTTAAAAAAATAAATTAGTTAAATATTCAAGTTTTTTAAAATCAGGATTGTTTTTGTTAAAATTGTTAACTAAAATAGTTAAATTAAATATTTTTTAAAAATTGACTGTCACATCAACATGAGAAACTTAAAATATTGGCTTCTGCAGTTAATTCAGTCGTCTTCACCTTCATTTTCCTTTTTTGTTCATAATCTGGAAAAGAAAAACAAGCTTTCCTGCTTTTTCAGGTCCCAAACGATTTCTCAGTTTGGAATGAATTAGTCCAAAGGAAGAAAATACTCTTTCTACGCTGCCAGAAGAAGCTACTTCTGTTAAAAGTGAGATTATCACTTCAACGGTCTCTGAATCCAAATGCTTAATTGACTTCCTCCAGTTCACTGGTGTGACTTTCTTTAAAACATCATCAGCAAACATATTTCTTGAAGGGTTCTTATTCCCAAACTAGGTCTCTTTTACGGCCTGCTGCCATGACAGGTTTTCCCTTCTAGTGAGAGCATGGTATAGTAGATCTTAAATCAATGAAGGCTACCCTCAGAAAGACCTCAAGACTTCTGGAATATGCTGCGCAGTTTCACTTTTGTTTCTAGTGCTTGTCCCTCCCTTCTCACGTTTATCTTGACTTCTCCTTGTCCAGATCTATTCCACCCCAACAATCTTCTATTCATTGAACTTTTTGAAACTTTTCGCTTTTAGAGAGGTGTAAGGGATTGACTGTGTACACAAATTTGCAGAGGGACAATAGGGCTGAGGTCTGTTGTTTCTCATATATATGTAAAAACATGGTTTTTTGTTAACAAGCATGTTATCTCTGGAGACACAAATCCACAGTTTGAGAACTGCAAAACTAAGCATCTCTGATGGTATCTTCTAAACTGAGCACTGAGTCCCATTGAGATAGATGGATTAACCCAAATAATCTATACAGAAGCCCCTGGAATCCCATAAAATCAGGTCCCTAATCCATGAACTATTGAAGCTCATTTACAAAACTTTTCTTAAACATTGCATGAATGTATTGTCTCATACTATAGAACTAGAATTTATAATCCCTATTCCATGATGAAATATCTTTGAGCTATAATGTATCTTAATTAAAACGATCTTTTAGATAGGTATTTTTCTTAAAGCATTTTATCAAAAAAATCTGATTTAAATAAATAAAAAAAATCAGTTTTTTTTATCCGCCCTGGATTCAGGGTCTGGAAAACAAACCTTCTAATAAGATGCTAAAAAAGCTCTATCTATTGAGCTTATCCAAGAGATGTTTAAGGAGGTGATGTGATCACAGTCTACAAATGCCTATGTGGGAAAGAGATTTGATGTCTTTTTTTTTTTTTTTTTTTATCTAGCAGAAAGACAGGCGATCCAGTGGGTTGGAAGCTGAAGCAGAACAAATTCAGACTAAAAATAAGGTCCTCATTTCACAGTGACAGTAACTAACCAATGGAACAATTTGCCTAGCAATGATGTGGATTCCCCATCTCTTGAAATCAAGACTAAAAGATCTACTATAGCTCAAACAGAAGTTATAGGCTTGATACAAAAATTACTGGGTGAGGTTCTTTGTCCTGTGTTATGCAGGAGATCAGATTAGATTATTGGAATGGTCTTGTCTAGCATTATGTATCAAAGGAAGCAGGAAAAGAATTGTTACATTTTAAGTTGCATTAGAGGTGCAAAGAAATGTCTGCCAAGGTGTATTAGAGAAGAAACAGTAAATCAGAGCCTCTCTCCCACAAAAAGACGTCTAGTGTTGCATATGATTTATCATTATTATGATGTAGAAATTGTGATGAAGTAGATTTGTCACCCTTACTTATTTTTGCATTCAATTTTTTAATTCCTTTTTCATTATCGGTCTTGTAGCTCTGTTCACCACATTCTCTCTCACTAAATATGTCTAAAGACATTCTTCCCTTTTTGAGGTTTCTTCTGGTTTTGTAATGGGCTCTCAGAATAGCCTGCCTGTCTCTCATGTGATTATAATTTTTTTTTGTTTTGTGTTTTTTGCATGGCTGCCAACAGAATCGCAAAATATGATTGTTTACCACAACAGATGTGCAAGGTTTGAAATGCATGGTCAGACATCAGGTTAACATGTGATCAAATATTATTTCTGCCCTGAAGTCTGCCTCCTCCAGTGGTACCTTATGGCAACTCAAAGATGTTGATGGTCATGAATAGTTGCTCTGTCATGCAGTTCAAAGACTTTGAACTTGAGATAACATAGCAAGCCTCACTTTTAGATGTCAGCTTCTGTGTATGAACTCTTCAAGCCAGATTTTCAACCCAGGTCAAATTCCATTTGTTCATTCCAGCTTGTGGCTGGAATTAATGGGGTGTATTTCCTTTACAGCGCTACTGTGCCTTGCTGTAGCCTAGCAACAGGGAATTAAATGCTTCAAACAAAGAAAAGATACACACAATAAAATAAGACCATCTCTTCAGTTGGAGCTTGACTGTCAATCTGCTTATTGGAACCAGGCATCTTTCTTCCTAGAGGCCAAAAACATTCAGTGTTAATTGTGATATGATATGTACTTTAACAATTGTCTTGTGATGGTCTTCTTGGCAGCTCCTTGTTCAGCTATGGCTTATCATCATGACAGCAGAAGAATATTTGTAGGCCAGGATAATGGTGCCATTATGGTAAGTTATTGCTGCTGCAGTTTTCTTTTAAGAATGCAAATTAATTGTGAAGCTGCTTTGGTAGTGGCTGGATAATTGCAGATTTGAGTGAATTGTCCATGAGCAGTGTATATATAGCCAGCCTATATCCAGCCCTTTATTTTATACTTAAATCAAACTATAGAATAACTGAAAACTGTTTGTGTGTTTTAGGGGAAGTAACATCAGTTTCCTTGCTGTAGGGCTTCGTGTCTTTGTGTGTATGATTCTAGTCCATAGTTCTTGCACACCTTGCTCTGTGGCATTAGTGTCCAGCCCTTTCTCTGTCCCTTGTGTGGGATCACCCAACTATGCATCCCTCACCTCATTCCTTGGTGCAGAGGCTACATCCTTCCTGCTTTGTCCTTGTGTCTCCTGTTTTCTTGTCATGTTTTTACACTCTTGTTTTTCCCCCTTTGTTGCAACATATACTTTCTCCCACAAAAAATGTTGCAGAGAGCAATCCTCTGTTGCTAATAGAAAAGGGTGGAGGGAACACACAACTAACCTCAGAGAAGGGATGAAAACTTGTGACTAACAAAAGCTTCACTTCCATAAGAAACCATTAAAAATACCCTACCACCCTGCATCACTTTATAACTGTTAATACCTGATGAAATTTTCCCTTTTTTTCCTTCCAACACATTGTCTTTGGTTGACTTGATTCTGAATGCAAATCCTCTGCTGAAAAGATGAGTGATCCATCTCCATGCAGCTGATACTAATAAATCTGCGCTTTAGTCTGTGGTCAGCGTGGTATTGAGTGTAGTATCTGCCAGCCTGTGGCTTCTAAGAGCTAGTCTCCACTAGAAAATTAGATTTACCCAGCTATGTTGTTCAAGGGTGTGAAAAATCCACACCCCTGAGTGACCTGGTTTAGCCAGCCTAAGTCCCTGTGCGTACAGCACTAGGTCAATGGAAGAATTCTTCCACCAACATAGCTACTGCCTCTTGGGGAAGTGAATTAACTACAGCAATGGGAGGATCCCTTTTTTCACTGTAGTGAGTGTCTATATTGAAGTGCTTCAGTGGTGCAGCTGCAGTGTTTCAAGTGTAGACAAGCCCTGAGAACAAACCTATCTTTTTGTAGCATGACAGGTTGTTGTTGGCTGCCAGCTTAAGTCTGTTGCTTATATGAGGTTATTGCTGTGTTCTTGATGCCAAAGATTTTCCTCAGACAGTCTGATTCCCATTTCAGCCTGAGAAGATGTGCTGTTTTACTCTGTCTAACTGTGTTTCCTTGGTATTAGGAATTCCATATCTCAGAAGACTTTAATAAGATGAACTTTGTCAAGACGTACCCAGGTAATACAGCATGGGATCTTTGCTAATGTATTTACTTCACAGATGAGATTTTTAAAACATTTGATACATTGGGAGGCATCTTCATAATTGAGCCTTGGCCAAATACAGACATTGACTCTGACTTTAATAATATGAAAGATATTGGTAAATTACTGGTAATTACCTTTTAATCAAAATAAGATCAACTTGTGTAGCCCAAGTATAGGATTTTAGAATGTTTATGTCCAAAAGTTAATTTTAGATTTTAGTCTTACTGCAAAGTTGCTGGCTTCATTGTGATGTAGTTGGCTCTGGAGAACATTCCTTCTGAAAAGCTTTAATTTCAGAGCCGAAGAAAACAAAACCCTCTAACGTAGTTTGACCCAAATCTTTTAGACGTTTGTGGGTGGGAGATGGTTGCTGCAACATTTGCAGTGTGAAGATCATCACAGTTGGGAGCTAGTAATCCCCAAAGAATTGAGAGTGTAGGAGCTATATTAAAACCTCACATAACTGTAAGCTAATGTGCTGAATGTCTCTAACTCTGGTTATATTGTTCAGCACTGAACAGTGGTAATACATTTGTGGATGCTTTAATCTGCAGATGACTTTGGTTTCTAAAGGGGAGGAAACTGATACACTACTAGTGTCTAATATAAGGGGGAGGGGGAAGTCTGCTCTTTTTAAATACAGTTTGCTGGGATTATCCTAATAGAGGATAGTACTTATGTAGGTGCAATAATTAGGCCAAAATGCCTGTTACTAAACACTGGTGCTCTTAAGTCTTAGTTCAAGTAGTAAGAATTGAGTAATGCAGCAAGAATGAAATCATACAAGATCCCCATTCAGCAGGTATCTCTGGCAGTAGAGGGGACTACTCTATTAAAACTAATGTTGATGAAAGATGCAAGCTTCTTTCCAGGCATTATTTAGTATTCCTTCTAAAGAATGTACAGCCAAATTCAGTCACTACTATTCCATAGTTATTAATTAATAACTTGATGATGTACAGAAGACTTTGTACTGAAGGCCAAAAATATAGGAAAACAAAATACAGCTTGTCTTATGACTTCCTGTTGTCCTCTAATGGAAAAGGGTTTTCTTGTTTAAAAGAGAGACCTTGTTTTTAAAAGCTACAAAAGCCCCTTTATCCTAAAAGCAGATGACTTTACATTTCAGTCCAAAAGAAGTATCTCTAATACACTCTCCCCCTATATTCTTTCTTTCACTTCTGTCTCATCTACATCTTCTTACTTAATTAAATGATCTCAGCACTGTACAGAGTGCTCTCACTGGAGTTCAGTTGCCAACATGCACTCAAAGGAGAGGAACCTTCCCATTTCTATGTGAGGGAAATCACTAAATTAAAGGAAGATTCAAATGAGCTGACTTCTTTTTCTGACATGCCTGGTTCATTAAAGGCCAATCACTGAGATAGAAAATGCAAAATAAATTGAGAACTCTGCTAACCTTATCAAACTTTGAGGCTGCAGTAAGTGTGACAGTGAAGGTAAAATTATTTCTTCCTGCAATTATTACATTTTTTCCTGGTAACACTTTCAACCTGTGTTTCTAACTGTATAACTGAAGATTTGATTGAAGTATTTCTATCTGAAGTGCTCGGATCCTTTGCTTTATTTCCACAGCTCATCAGAATCGGGTGTCGGCTGTCATTTTCTGCCTGGGAGCAGAGTGGGTTATCAGTACTGGCCATGACAAGTGTGTCAGCTGGATGTGCACCAGGAGTGGGAATATGCTGGGAAGACATTACTTCACTTCTTGGGCTTCATGTTTACAGTATCCATCTGTAATAGTCTGATACGGGGGCCGTGCCCTCTCAGGGGCCGCCGGGAGCCAGGCCGCCTCACTACACGGCCCCAAGTCAGTCCTTGGGTTCTGAAGGTCTCGGGTTCTGCCCCTCAGGCAGGGGCTAAACAAAAGGCACACGGTCACTGCAATGCCCCAGCCCTCGGTCAGGGCTGGGCAGCAAACCAGTTCTAAGCTCCGGTTCTTGCAGCCGGAGCTGAGCAAACACCAAGTCAATAAGCCCTAACCCTAGCTCCGGGCGGGGCAGCACACAAGAGTCCAGGGGCTCAGATCCTGTCTGCAGGCTGAGCACCCATACAGTCAATACGCTAAGCCCCGGCCCTCAATCAGGGCGGGGCACCAAACACTTAGCGCTAGGTTTAGGGCTCCGGTCCTTGCCCCAGGGGCGGGGCAGTAGCACTAGTCTCAGAGCTCAGGTCCTTACTTTAGGAGCTGAGCAGTAATAACCAAGTCAGGAAGCCCAGGCCCTTAGTCAGGGCGGGGCAACACACGAGTCCAGGGGGGCTCAGGTCCTTGCAGCAGGAGCTGAGCCCTAACAAAGTCAGGAAGCCCAGGCCCTTAGTCAGGGCGGGGCAGCAACACAGCAGTTCTAGGCTCAGGGCCTTACAGCAGGGGCTGAGCAGCAATGATAGTTCAGGGCTCAGGTCCTTACAGCAGGGGCTGAGCAGCAATAGTCAGTAAGCCCCAGCCCTAGGTCAGGGTGGGGCAACAAACAATAGTCCCAGGGGCTCAGGTCCTTGTCTCAGGAGCTCTGAGCCACAGCAGGTAAGTGCAGGCTTCTCTGCCTGAACGCGGGTAGGAGGGGGAGTCTGCCACCCGTGAGTGGGGTGGCAGGGGGGACACAGGCCCACCCACTCCACTGTGTCCCAGCCCGGGGCCCTCACAGCGGCGTGGATCCGCTGCAGTCAGTGGGGATCCTGGCCGCAACACACTGACATGGGCACGTCAGTGCCCTCAGCCGGACAGGGGTCGGCTACCCCCGGGCTACACTCCATTTCCCCCTCCTCGGGTACCTGCTTGCCGCTGGGGTCCCACACCATGGGCTCCTCGGCGTGCTGAAGGCGGTCTAGGTCGGGCTGCTCCGCCGGACTCGGGTCAGGGGGATGCTCGGGCCGCTCCTCGGGGTACCGGGCTCGGGGCAGGCTCGGCCAGTCCACCTCGGGGTACCTGGCTCGAGGGAGGCTCGGTCGGTCCGCATCCGGGTACCTGGCTTGGGGCAGGCTCGGTCCGTCCGCATCCGGGTACCTGGCTTGGGGCAGGCTCGGTCCGTCCGTGTCCGGGTACCTGGCTTGGGGCAGGCTCGGTCCGTCCGTGTCCGGGTACCTGGCTCGGGGCAGGCTTGGTCCGGCAGGAGCCTGCTCAGGAGCGTCCGTCCTCTCCGGCCGCTGGGCTCCAACTGAGCGCTGGGGCTGGGCTTTTATACTTTCTGTCCCGCCCCTTGACTTCCGGGGGGCAGGAACAGGTGGCGGCAGCTCCGCCCACTGGGGTGGCTGCTCTGGTTCCTCTCTCTCAGGGGCCGCCGGGAGCCAGGCCGCCTCACTACACCATCCAAAATGATCACATTACTAACAAATCACAAGACAAAATTTTATCATTACAAAATCCACTGCAGTTTAGTTAGCATAGAAAGTATTAAATTAATGCTAAACTACACTTGGAAAAATCCAATTGCATCTTGTGATGATAGATATAGATTTTTTTTTTTCGGTGTATTTTTTTCACTTACTTGAATTCTTAAGAGTTCACAATCTACAATAGCTCCCCCCAGGTAATAGTATAAATTAGTATGGTTCTACTGTTCAGGGTCTTTAAAATGCATAGCTTCTAGCTTACAAAATTACAAGAATACATCCTAAAGATACTGAAACTTCTGTTCTTTGGTTTCTCTCCACAATTCTTCAGTTTCTTGCTATTCTGTTTATCCAGGTCATTCTTTCTTCAAAGAAACATTTTTAATTCGAAAGACAATCTACAAATGCTCATATGATTGGCCTCCTATACGCACTTAAAAATTGGGATTAAACTGAATTCTTAATAATTGAACAGAAACAGATATTTTATGGTATGCAGATTAGATTAAAAAAGATGGAAATACATGGCATCTTGTGTGCTTTCAGTGCATAACTTAAGTATCTTAAGCAGGAATTCAATATGCAACACAAAGTACGAGCGTTGTCAGTTTAATAGTGTTATATTCATCTGCATTTAAGTGTGTGTGAAGTTAAAAGCCATCTGCTATGTCTCTCCAAGTTAAGGCCTGGGGTGTGTGTACATTAGAAATGTAAGTTGACCTGTATTAGATTGACTTACAGCCACCGCAGTAATTACTGCAGTGGTGCATCCAGACTACCCTCCTTGTGTCAGTGGTGCATGTCCTCACCAGAAGCGCTTCCACTGACCTAAGAGGCCAAATGTGGGGAGCTGAGAGACTGGACTCTCATCCCCTTTGGCAGCTTCCTGCCAGGACCCCAGCTGCCCCACCAGCTCCCTGTGGTCCCAGTGGGCTGCCCCTCCACCTCCTTGCCCCAGGAGTGGGGGAAGCTTTCGGCTGTGAAATTGACAAGGCTGACAGGCTCCCAGCTGGGGTGTTGTGGGGGCTGATGTGAAATTGACAAGACAGCCAACAGCCGATGTAAAGGACATAATGTCTACATAGACGCGATGCCGACATAAGCCTTTCACCTCTTGTGGAGGTGAAGTAGTTATGTTGGTATAGTAGCGTACTTTGGCAGGAGGAAGGCTGTAGTGAAGACACTGATATAATTAGGTTGACATAAGCTGTTTTATGTCAACATAACTGTGTAGCGTAGACCAGCCCTCAATCTATATCCCAGAATAATTCTCACAAGATAGATATTCTATGGGATGTAGTTCTCTACACATCAGCCCCTACCCAGCTCCTTTCATTAGGGCTATTTCATGTCTCGTTAGTATATGCCATATTTTCCGCAATCAATTCAGATTTAGCGAATCAGAACATAGAGAAAAGAATGAACTGGTTGATCTTATGGTTCTTTCTTCCTTTCTCTTCTCTCCGTTCCACAGTCAGTGTTCCCTACTGTGTATTTTCTAGTCTTCTGCCCGGGACAGCTTTAAAATTCCAAAGTGACAGGCTTGGAAGCCTGTTCCTCTGCTTAGTGGATCTTGTTGGAAAGCTTTTCCTGATGTTAAGCCTCAAGGTTTCCTTTCATTACTCCTAAAGATAGGCCATTGTGTTGTACTTGGTGACTCTTCTCTCCACGATTGCAGACTGATGTGCCAATCTCCTTTGCCAAACTACATATCTTTTTATCCTACCAAGTCTGTTAATTCCTCCAGCTTCCTGATCATGTTTGTTGATCTCTTCTAGACTCCATTTTGTCTGTTACCAGGTTCTGGGAATAAAATGCTTAGGTGGGAACATAATTCATAAGCTGCGTAGCCAGGGCTGTTTATAAAGGGGGTCTAATATCTTTTGATGTAACTGTATCCTCAGTTTAAAACTAAAGTGTATCTTTTTTGGTGCTTAATATACTGCAAGCTCGTATCGGATTTCTTGTCCCTTGGATATTTTAACATTCCTGGTTTTGTTCCTTTTATTGAGTAGTTCTTTTCCCATATCTGTATTAATTTACATGTTTCCAAGCTGGATCTCATTTATTCCTTTCTGCCTGTCTACAATCTTTCAAGGTTCCTTTGTCTTATTGTTCTGCCTTCACTGATGTTAATTTGTCACAGTTTAAATTTCAAGAGGTCACTAAT
This sequence comes from Mauremys mutica, assembly GCF_020497125.1. Lineage (NCBI taxonomy): Eukaryota > Metazoa > Chordata > Testudines > Geoemydidae > Mauremys > Mauremys mutica. The sequence continues at coordinate 68,622,731 of NC_059080.1, read as the reverse complement.
GTGCTATTAACTTTCTTCAAGATCACTAATTATCTGGACCCCCACATTCATGGGCTCCCTGGAATTTGCTCTCCTGCCACAAATTTCTTTCCCAAAAAGGAACTCTGGATGCTAATGTTTTCTCTATCGTGATGTGATGGTAAACACTTCATATAAAATGTCAGGTTAATTTTAGTGTCTTTCATCCTGGTGGTTTCCAAAGTGCTTGCAAACTTGTCTGATGTACAGATAATATAGTCATCACTGCAGTCACCTCCCATCATGAATGTGGCAACCCTAAACAGCTTAGCCCGTGACTGGTAGGTATCCAGTTGAATCTGCAAGGGAATGTAAGGGTTTACAGAAGTGTTCTTATACAGAGGCAATGTGGTGTCTGTGGAAGGGTCACATGACCCTCCCCAAAACACTGGGTGAAGGCCAGAAGCTGAGGAGACGAAGAGGCAGGGCCCTAGCCGGAAGGGAAGAGATGGAGCCAGAGCCTCTCCTCTTCCAGCCCCCTCTTCTGGCCACGCTGCCTGGTGCAGCATGCAGTGGCTGCACTCTCCCAGGCAGCCTTCAGCCACGCTGCTTGCCTGGGACAGCCCAGGCAGGCAGCATGGCCGGAGGCTGCCTGGGAGAGTGCATTAGTGGCTCCACACATGCCAGGGGGACTGGAGCAGAGCTCCCCCTCTCCCCGCCAGGGGGATGGGGAAAGCATGGGGCCCCTGGACTGAGGGCAGGGCAGGGGCAAGTCACATGGGGTAGGGTCGTGTGTGGAGGTGGGGACAGGTCACATGGGGAGGTCACGTGTCCCCTTTGTGTCCCTCCCACTAGTTGCCTCACTCCTCTTAAAAATGGTAGCCCTCTAGCAGTATAGTTCCCCAAACCATGTGCTAAGGGATTGCTTCTATACCAAACAGAAAAGAATGCTTCATGTGGAATTGCTGACACTGCTTTGAAGCATGTTTTGTTTTGAGGTCTATGCACTGATTTGGCCTACCACACTTAACTTGCAAGACACAATACTAAAAACTGAAAGTAGCTTTGTCTTCCTGCATTTGTGTTTTCTTGGCAATGCTCTGTTTTACACCAGTCTCCAAGTAAGGTATGTTGACATAACAGTACAGAACTGTGCATAATAAGTGCTCATTACAAGATCTGTTCACAAAACAATCCAGTATTCTCCTCCCCCAACCCCTGAGTTCTCATCCATAAGCATCTGATGGAAACTCTGGTCACTAACTAATCCTCAGTCATTTCAGATTGCCCCAAGGAAAGGGGGAAATTTAGAATACTTTGTTTTTAACAGAAAATGTTTTATTTAGCTGTCCATGGCATGGCCTCTATTTTCTTCAAAGGAAATTGCTTCCTGTCAACACATTGTGTGCTTGAATCATTAACAATGGGGAGCAAGTGACCAGCTTGTCAGTATATGCGCTTGAATATTCAGCACAGTTGTTAAAAGCTTCTCTGATGCATGAGTTAATCTTTTTTCAAAAGCTTATACAAATATAAAATATTACGGAGTAGATGTTCCTTGGTGTAGTGTCTGATTAAACAATGTATTATAATTAAACTTATATAATGGACGCCTAGACTTCAGGATGAAATAATGCTGATAAATCTGAGATCTTGCAGTTGGCAGCCTATCTGTATAGGCTTCTCAGGTGCAGGATTGTTTATCTTCAGATGCTCAGATTCTTAAACCCCTCATGTTTGTTAACAAGACATTGGAAGCACCCTATTGTGGTGACAATTTTTTAGTTATACTGTACTTCTTTCTACACAGTAAACCCCTCTTAGTTACCTCTTGTCTTTTGGTGGTGGGGTCAGCAGAGAGCGAACAATAAGCCTATCTCAGGGACTGGGGAAGTCCCTTTCAGGAATAGGTGGTGCCAGCTGTTTTCTGGATGGAGCAATACCAGCTGCTCTTCAGGCACCACTTCTTATGAATAGTAAAACTTTTGAAAAGGAACTTTTATGTTTGCCATATATTATCTTGATCATTCAGCTTACATTACAAAACAGAGGGAGGGAAAGGATTTATCCACTTATGTTGTAAGGTCTCTGGGGCAGGGACAGGCTCTTATTTTTGTACAATGCCACACAAAGGGCCTTTATATCACCCTAATCAGGACTGAAGTATTACTGGAATACAAATAATGCACATAGGAGGTCAGTAGATACCTGCCATGGAAAGTAGGGCTAATTAGAATTTCCAGATACTCCTGAGAGACAGTTCTGGCTTCCCTCAGGCCCTTCCATAGCAACAACACTCTCTCTCCTATTTTTCCCCTTTCCTTACCTGAAGTAAACAAGTGATTTCTGATCCTGTTTATCATTACATCTGAATATAAAGTACCTTATGTAGGCAAGACTCTGTTCCATGAGTTCTCCTGCACTTTCAGGTAAGTTAAAAGTGGATTATTGATCTGTCTCTAAGTCTCCAGTCTAGTTCATAAAATATTTTGCCTCCTCTTGAGTTTCAGGAACATCCTTAATTGAAGGTTCAATTATTCTTGCACTTTTTAAACTTCTGGTGAAAGCAGAGCTGAACACTTAAAAAAAAAAAAAAAAACCCTTTGTGTCAACGTTTGTTTCCTTGTTTACAGGTTTGTATTACATCAGCACTCTAGTATTTGTTTATGGGCCACTAAAGATCTTTCCAGTATGGTTTCTGTTGGTTGTTGCTTTAACCTGTTTGTTTTTTAGTCATGCTGGCAGAGTATTTTTGCTGTAAAGAGAAGCAAGGGAGACTGAGGACAGTTGGTGGTATTCCTTGACTTGTGTTCAGATATGACATTGAAACCCAGCATGCCTTTGTTGGGGACTACTCCGGACAAATCACGCTGCTGAAGCTTGAACAGAACACATGCACGGTTATCACAACGCTCAAAGGGCATGAAGGTAAACTAACTTCCCCGGCTAATTCAGTCTCTGGTAATACAACTTTCTATCAGCAGATGGGAAATGTAATCAAGAGCAGGTTCTGACATAAGCTATCAAGTTGATTGCCTGTCACCACTTGCTGAACAAAGTTCTTCCTTTATACAGAGAAGTTACCAACAAAACTCGTATCTTTAAATTAGCAGGATATTTAAGTAGCTAAGAACTCTGCTTGTTTCATAGGGAACTCTGGGCTGTGGGCTGCTACGGATGACGTTGCCGTCATCCTAGGCACCAGTTATAGAGCATGAGCTTCAAAGTAACTGCCTTGAATGGTGCATATGTATATGCATAGCCCACCTTACAAGATGGGTCACCTTTCAAAATGTCAGCCTATATTCATTAATGTGAAGGAATGGCTCCATCTTAGTGTCTAGAATGTTACCAGTTTAAGGCAAGTGTGTCTCGTACATGTTTGTACAGTGTTCAACATTGTTATCACCGCATATTTTAATCAAATGTAAGAAAACTTTGCAGTTATCTAGAGGAGTTTGTGAATTATGGGATAAATTCTAGAGTTTATGCATTAGACCTAGCTTCATATCTTAAGGTGTTAGCAGAATTGCATAAAGCCTGTGTAATTGAGTTAACTAATCCTTGTAACCTGATGTATGGCACAATATGTGCAGAGTTAGGTTTTGGCTCAGCTTTGCCTGACTCAGCCGTATTTAAGATGTATAGATATTATGATGGTTGATATAGATTCTTAGGTGTTTATCTAGTATTGTGTGTCACGGGTTTGGTGTCAGACTCCCTTGGCACTGTCACCTGACATGCTGAAGTTACCTCTGAGCCCGTTTTCCCTGCCAGCTTGGGACTTCCAGAATCCTGCCTTGTTAAGACAGACACTCTAGCCTGCTGCAACACAGACCCAGATTTGGGCCACGCTCCAAAGTTGCAGACTTACCCAAAAACTGCTCAGCAGGTTTCCTGCTTCAGACACCCAGCTCCCAATGGGATCCAAACCTCAAATAAATCCATTTTACTCTGTATAAAGCTTATACAGGGTAAACTCATAAATTGTCTGCCCTCCATAACACTAACCTAACTCAGTTTAATGGGACTAAATTGGGGGGCCCAGATTATCTTCATCCAAGAACTTTAAAGGAACTGGCACATGAAATTGCAAGCCTATTAGCAAGAAGGGGTTATACCGTATGACTGGAGAATTGCTAACATAGTTCCTATTTTTAAGAGGTTGGGGGGGAGGGAAGTGATCCGGGTAACTGCAGACCTGTTAGTTTGACATCTGTAGTATGCAAGGTCTTGGAAAAAATTTTCAAGGAGAAAGTAGTTAAGGACATGGAGGTCAATGGTAATTAGGACAAAATACAACATGGTTTTACAAAAGGTATAGGTACTAATCTTCTTTGAGAAGGTAACAGATCTTTTTTTAGATGAAAGGAAGCACAGTGGATCTAATTTACCTCAATTTCAGTAAGGCATTTGATACAATCCCACATGGGGAATTAGCTAAATTGGAAAAGATGGGGATCAATATGAAAATTGAAAGGTGGATAAGGAACTGATTAAAGGGGAGACTACAATGGGTCATACTGAATGGTGAACTGTCAAGCTGGAGGGAGGTTACTAGTGGAGTTCCTCAGGGATCGGTTTTGGGACCAATCTTATTTAATCTTTTTATTACCAACCTTGGCACAAAAAGTAGGAATGCGCTAATAAAGTTTGCGGATGACACAAAGCTGGGAGGTATTGCCAATACAGAGAAGGACCGGGATATCATACAGGAAGATCTGGGTGACATTGCAAAATGGAATAATAGTAATAGGATGAAATGTAATAGTGAAAAATGGAAGGTCATGCATGGATTAATAACAAGAATTTTTGTTATAAGCTGGGGGCGCATCAGTTGGCAGTAACAGAAGAGAAGAAGGACCTCGGAGTATTAGTTGATCATAGGATGACTGAGCCGCCAATGTGATATGGCCGTGAAAAAAGATAATGTGGTCTTGGGATGCATCAGGCAAGGTATTTCCAGTAGAGAGAGTACCATTATACAAGGCACTGGGGAGACCAGACCTGCACATAATATTCCAGATGAGGTCTTCCATGTTTAATAAGGATGAATTCAAACTGGAACAGGTACAGAGAAGGGCTACTAGAATGATCCAAGGAATGGAAAACCTGTCTTATGAAAGGAGACTGAAAGAGCTTGGCTTGCTCAGCCTAACCAAAAGAAGGCTGAGGGGAGATATGATTGCTCACTATAAATATATCAGAGGAATAAATACCAGGGAGGGAGAGGAATTATTTAAACTTCAGTACCAATGTGGACACAAGAACAAATGGATATAAACTGTCCATCAGGAAGTTTTAGACTTGAAATTAGATGAAGGTTTCTAACCATCAGAGGAGTGAAGTTCTGGAACAGCCTTCCAAGGGGAGCAGTGGGAGCAAAAGACACATCTAGCTTCAAGACTAAGCTTGATAAGTTTATGGAGGGGATGGTATGATGGGATAGCCTAATTTTGGCAATTAATTGATCTTTGACTATTAGCAGTAAATATGCCCAATGGCCTGTGATAGAATGTTGGAGGGGTAATCTGAGTTCCTACAGAGAATTCTTTCCTGGGTGTCTAGCTGGTGAGTCTTGCCCACATGCTTAGGGTTTAGTTGATTGCCATATTTGGGGTTGGGAAGGAATTTTCCTCCAGGGCAGATTACCAGAGGCCCTGGGGGTTTTTCGCCTTCCTCTTCAGCATGGGGCACAGCTCACTTGCTGGAGGATTCTCTGTACCTTGAAGTCTTTAAACCACGGTTTGAGGACTTCAGTAACTCAGACATAGGTTAAGGGTTTGATACAGGAGTTGGTGGGTGAGATTCTGTGGCCTGCGTTGTGCAGGAGGTCAGACTAGACCAGGGGCCGGCAACCTTTCAGAAGTGGTGTTCCGAGTCTTCATTTATTCACTATTACTTAAGGTTTCGCATGCCGGTAATACATTTTAACGTTTTTAGAAGGTCTCTATAAGTTTATAAACTATTGTATGTAAAGGAAACAAGTTTTCTTTTAAATGTTTAAGCTTCATTTAAAATGAATTTAAAGTGCAGATCTTTTCAGTTTAGTGCAGTGGTTCTTAACTTGGGGTGCATGCACCCCCTGGGGCAGGGCTGGTGCAAGGATATTATGCACCCTAGGCGAAATTTCCACCTTGTGCCCCCTCCCCACCCACCCCACATCGGTTCATTGAGGGGCAGATCGCAATGAGCCTTTATAGACCCCAGGGGCCATCCATGACCAGGAGCTGCTCTCCAGACCAGGTTCCCCCCTCCCTGCCCCCCTGAACTCCCCTGGAGGGTGCACAGCCCCCCGCGAGCCTTCCCTACCCCACCCAGGTGGCCCCCACCCTGAGTCCACTCACTGGCTTTGCCAGGCTTGGGCCGCTGCAGCAGCTCAGCAGGGAGGAGCCACCTTGCAGAGGCACCGGAGAGCCAATGTGTCTCGCTTGCAGCAGCAGTGAGCCCCAGCCATGGAGGAGCTGGTGGGGTCCAAGGAGGGCAGCAGTCCTGCAAAGGCGGCAGCACCGCTAGCAGGGAGCAGCTGTGCCCCCCCTCCCCCCCTCGGGGGGCTCCTGCAGGCTGTAGTGGATGTTTGTGGGCACCAGCCCCCAGGCACACACACGCACACCCCCCCACCCCGGCTTCCCCTCTCGCCTAGGATTACCATATTTCAACAATCAAAAAAGAGGGGAGAGCCCTGCCGTAGCCCCGCCCCCATCCACTCCCTCCCACTTCCCACCCCGATTGCCCTGGTCAGACCCCCCAGCTCCCCCCTGCTCCTTGTCCCCTGACTGCCCCAACCCTTATCCATTCCCTGCCCCCTGAAAGGACCCCCAGAACTCCTGACCCATCCAACCCCTGCTCCCTGACTGCCCCCCAGGACTCCCCTTACCAGGCCCATGCCGATCAGACGCTGGGTCCACGTGGAGCGAAACTCCACGTGGAGTGCTGTGAGGCAGCAGGAGGAGGGAGCTGCGGGAGGGGCAGTGGCGGCGGCAGCTCAAACTTCCGGGAGCTGCAGAACCCAAGTGCGGATGCATGTGGGTGGCGGTCCCCCCGCACCCCCTAGCTCCCTTCTTGCCGTGCTCTGCAGCTCCTGGGAGTGAGAGCTGCTGCTGCCGCCCCTCCTGCAGCAGGCTCAGCGCCCCGCACCCCAGCAGCTCACGCTCCTGGGAGCCGCAGAACCTGAGCGTGGTGAGGTGGGAACCGGGGGGCGCGCCCGCCACTCAGTCTCTGCCGGCCTGGGGTTCTGTTCACTCAGCTGGCCGTGTGCTGAGTGGGGCCGGCGGCTGGGACCCCAGCTAGCAGTCGTGTGCGAGGCAAAATCAGCTCACGTGCCAAAGGTGGCATACATGCTGTAGGTTGCCGACCCCTGGACTAGACTATCATCATGGTCCCTTCTGACCTTGAAGTCTATGATTCTATGATACAGAGAGATGCACTACATTCTTTACCAATCCAAAGCACTCTATTAAGATCCGCTTGGTCACCCCACTCTGTTACCAAAAGGTCAGCTGTATGGACTCTCCCCTCCAGGAGATTTGACCCCCAGTCTTCCCTTACAATATAATCCACAGGTTAGGGGTCTGGCATTTCAGATTCCGATCCTTCGCCCTTGTCCTGGGGAAATGCCTTCCTACAAAAGGTGGGCAGACCATCCTCTCCCCCCTCACCTTCTGTCTGGACTTCCCTCTCTGGGTTCCCCCCTGAGGCAGACACCCCTGTGTTCCCCAAAAGGGAAGGTGACCCTGATCCAGCTGTGGGCTCACAGCTACAGCTATGACAGAGACACTTCCCTGGCCAGCAAACTCTCTTCTCCCCTCGCCCCCCCCTCCCCCCGCTCCCTCTCAGGTTGGGCTAGCTTCCAGTTACAGAGCCCTTGGGGTCTGTTCCCACCACAATGGTCATCAGGACCCCAACTTCTATCTCTGGGATACATGTCTCTGTGCACCCTAGGACCAGGCCTGTCCCCTGCTGAACTACAACTTCCTGGCAGTCAGCAGCTGGGAGATGATCACAGGACAGGAGCTGGCTCTATCCAGCCCTTTCCACAGGGACCTGCCTTGAGCCCTGGGGCTACAGGAACTGGTCATGACCATCCCTGCCCCCAATGGCCCATTTTCCACAGCTACTGAGGAATTAAAGAGACACTCTCTCCTATTTCCCCAGCAGCACATGTGACTTTACCCTCCCCTCTGGGGCTTTCAGCACAAGATTCCTTCTTGCTGCTAACAAACCCTGGGACAGATTCTGCCATATCAAGTCATTCCCCAGTAGAAACGGTGCAAAATTGTGTGCCACCGCTGCAACAGTCAGTTCAGCCTGCAAATCACCAGTTTCTATGTGTACCTTAGCTAAAGGTGCAAGGACCTTATAACCTCCCAACAATTCTAATTCTGCCATTTTTCCTGGTAACAAATCCTTCTCATGGATCAGGTTCCTCCTGACCACAGAAATCTCTGCACCAGGGAAGGTGGAACAGTGAAAATAAGATGATTATTTTACAGAATTCTTTGCCAAGCTAAATGAGTGTCATTTGAATTAACTCTGCTACTTAATGAGTGTACTGTGAATTAGGGCTTGGCTACACTTACAAATTTGCAGCGCTGCAGCAGGGTGTGAAAACACACCCTCTCCAGCGCTGCAAATTGCGGCGCTGCAAAGCGCCAGTGTAGTCAAAGCCCCAGCGCTGTCCGTTGTTCCCCACGGGGAGGTGGAGTACGGACAGCGCTGGGAGAGCTTTCTCCCAGCGCTGGCGCTTTGACTACACTTAGCGCTTCAAAGCGCTGCCGCGGCAGCGCTTTGAAGTGTAAGTGTAGCCAAAGCTTTCGTCTATTGTATTCTGTTGATACTTAAAATTCAGTGAGCTATAAAATACTAAGTCAAAGCAGATTTTCAAGTGTCTCTTTTCTATGTAGCTTGCATGTCATATAAACAGATGACTTGATGCCATACTGAATTGTTCTTAGCACTCATGTTCCCTCAGTGGGTCTGCTATTGCTGAGGCCTTGTTGAAACCCATGCTGACAGTTTAATTACATTGGTTTAAAATCATCCCTTTAATTAAACTCGTCAAAGCCCAGGTGGGACTCTTTGGTTCAAGAGTAGCTTATTTCGGTTTAGTGTGATGGAAAGAAAACTGGTTTAAACCAAAATAAGTGTCCACGCAGCCTTTTGTATTGATTTAAAACAGCACCTTTAGGCCTTGTTGCACCAGTCTGAGAACTTGATTTAATATCTGCATTCTGTGAAAGAATCTTGTTGCTCTGTAAGACAGGGTCCCAGGTGCAGGAGATTTCAAAGGTGGCTGCTTTAACTAAGCTTTGTTTCTTTCCCTCACTTCCTCCTTACAACTCTTTAGCAATTCACTACAATTGAATAGTAAACATGCACCAAAACAGCATGTTGGCTTCCAAGGTGGTCTGTGTCTGGGCATAAGTACTTATTACTTTTCTTAATATCCATGTAAATGTTTTCAAAGGGGTCAGTATGTGTGTGTGTTTTGGTTTAAAAAAAAAAAATTCTGTGCAGCCCATGCAAATCTTACTGCTATTAATTATAAGAGCCAGAAAGGAGAGGATTGATTTGAGGCTGTAATTAATCTGAAAACAAGATGAATATCAGTTGAGGTAGTGGCAGAAAAGATATCACTTGAACAGTGGAAGGATGCTGTATAAAACTACACATCTCTAAAGGAAGGAATAGAATATTGCATCCAGTAACTTGATATAACTTCATATTCTCTTGGTACATTTAAAGCAGCCCTTATTGGTCTTTCAGAAAGTCCAGTTTTGTTGAAGGTTTAAAACAAGGATGGGCAAACTTTTTGGCCTGAGGGCCACATCTGAGTATGGAAATTGTATGTATGGTGGGCCATGAATGCTAACAAAATTGGGGGTTGGGGTGCAGGAGGGGGGTAAGGGCTCTGGCTGGGGGTGTGGGATCTAGGGTGGGGCCAGAAATGAGGAGTTCAGGGTGCGGGAGGGGGTTCTGGGCTGGTGCAGGGGGTTATGGGGTGGGAGTGAGGGCTCCCTCTGGGGGGTGTTCTGGGCTGGGACTGAGGGGTTTGGAGGGGGGTCAGGGCTGGGGGTGGGAGGTGGGAGGTGGTCAGGGGGTGCAGGCTCCAGGTAGTGCTTACCGGAAGTAGCAGCATGTCCCCCTCCGGCTCTTACACGGAGGCGTGGTGATGGCCAGGCGGCTCTGCGCGGTGCATGGTCTGCAGGTCCTGCCCCTGCAGCTTCCATTGGCTATGGTTCCCGGCCAATGAGAGCTGCAGAGCCGGTGCTTGGGGCGGGCCAGCGTGCAAAACCCCCTGGCTGCCTTTCACGTAGGAGATGGAGTGGGGACATGATGCTGCTGCTTCTAGGAGCTGCGTGGAGCGGGTCAAGCCCCCAGCCCTGCTTGCTGGCTGGAGCTCGAGGAACGGATCAAAAGGTTTGACAGGCTGGATGTGGGCTGTAGTTTTCCCAGACTGGTTTAAAATAAATCACCACCTGAATAGTGTAATTCTACTTTTTTTTTTTTTCCCCCATTTTTTTTGGATGAGAGAGTGGTGGCCTAATGTAGTACCATGTATTCTGTGTTCAGTAATTACAAAGCCAGTGTGTTACGCTGAAGGGCTCTTTAATAAGGAGTATGAAACACATACAAGAATATCTTTGTAAAAACCAACAGAGCGCATAAATTTTGCCCTGCAATGTGTTTGTCATGTGACTGACTGCCATTAAAATATTTGGAATAAACTGTCGGAGCACAACTATATTCAGAGCTAATTACATAAGAGGTCAGTGTATAATGACTGATATCACTTGTATTCCTCTCAACTGCTAATTGTATGCATTATTGTATTGTTAACATATTGGTATTATGAACAAATTGCTGCCTGATCGATTCAGTTGTCACAATGACTATTTTCACCTTACAAAGAGCCCAGTAAGGAATGGTATTAAACACAATTATTAGGCTGCTGATATACATATACACCTCTACCCTGATATAACGCTGTCCTCAGGAGCCAAAAACATCTTACCGCGTTATATTGAATTTGCTTTGATCTGCCGGAGTGCGCAGTCCTCCCCTCCCCCTCCCCCCCCCCCCCAGCTCTGCTTTACCATGTTATGTCCGAATTCATGTTATATCGGGCCACTTTATATTGGGTAGAGGTGTACTTGAGGAAGCTGTTAACCTAATTCATAGCCATCTTGTTAGAAAACCAAAGTAATTGCTTAGCTTCTTGTCTTGTTCTTTATTAAACGTTAGTATTTACATTTGTCTTTCAAACAAAAATGGCTTTAGTGTTATATGAAAACCTGAACTTTCCTGTGACTGTTTAACCAACAATGAGCATTTTAGAAATATGCATTAGTCCTACCAAACCAAATTATCCCATTGCTTGCTATCCTTTGTCTCTTAAAGTTTGATTGTCCAACTGATGATAGTTCAATGACTTTAAACTGTTAGGCTGCGTTTCTTTACTAACTATGCTCTTAGGAGAGTCACAATGGGGACTATCACCTTTGATCTTACTGAAGCATGAATGAAGAGCTGTGAATGAGCTCCAAAGTTTCTCTCTCCTAGTCCAATAAAAGATTACCTCATCTATTTATTTATTTTTTTTTTTAAAGGAAGTGTTGCTTCCCTGTGGTGGGATCCTGTTCAACGGCTACTCTTCTCTGGAGCATCTGATCACAGCATTATTCTGTGGGATATTGGTGGAAGGAAAGGCCGAACACTGCTGCTTCAGGGCCATCAGTATGTAGCAGTGACTTGCTGTTTAATTTTTTTCCAAATACTTAACTAGTTTGTGGGGTTTCAGAAAAAGTAAATGTGACAAGCTCCCAAGTATTGTGAATAGGAACTAGACAAGATAGCATATTTCAGAGCTCTCTGAAGATGGTGATGAATGGGGACTGGGGGGAACAAATCTCAGAGCAGCATTCCTGTCATGGCTATGACTTCAATGTGGGAAGTGAGATCAGAATAAAAATAGTTCCCAGAATAAAGAGGTGGGTGAAAGTACTATGACTACCCTTGTTTACAGTGTTGTAGCTGTGTTCCATCTAATATTGGGAGTTTTTGCTGCATGGAGGTCAAGTCCCACTGCTATAATGTACCCTTCATGAGGATGCTTGTGCAGGAAGGGAGTGGAAATGTACAATGACATCTGCATAGTAGCGTGAATATGTACAATCCTTTGTTCTAATGCTTCCTCTTCATCTTAGACACCAGTAATGAAATCACAGAATTATTTTATTGGCGTAGTTAGTATTTTTAAAGTATCTATGCTGACTTCCTGTACTTCTCGCAAGTGCACATGAATTCCCACTCCTCTGTGCATTGACATGCAACTATTCTCTTTTACATATTGGCTACAATAGTGTAATTTGACACCTATGTTACTGGAGGATCTTCCACTGCTTCTTTCACTCCTCCATCATGTATCCTGTTGGGAAGTTTGTGTGTCAACTATTAGTTTTTCTTGTTTAATCTCACACTGGACGATGGTGGTGGAGTTTTTACAAAGTGTGGGGAAAATCATTCCATTTCAAAAGCAGTGTTTTTTCTTTCTGAACTGAAAACTGGAAACAGTGAAAATTCAGTGCGTGACTAAAAGCATGGAGATCCACAACAGATTTCTATTCTGCATAGCTATATCAAAAATAGATTCTTGGGTGGTTTTTTTTTTCTGTAAGTCAGTTTTCCTCCTTGAAGAAAGTCTATATGAGTGAATACCATGCTTAAAGGAAACAGGAACTTGTGGATGGGGAAGAGATTAAGACATTGAATCACAATAACTAGGCTTGGCAGGATTAGATTTTTATTGGTAAATGCCAATTTCTGCCACACACACACACATGCACCCCCCCAATGAAAAAATAATTCCCTTGGTAATAAAAAAAAATTTACAAGGAAGCAGCATTTTTTGTACTTTGCCTGAAAACTTGCTAGTTTGACTTAGAAGATATTTACCTCATTTATTTGACATGTGATGTTGATTTCTTTGAACAGTTAAAGCTTTATAACATTTTAAATCAACATCTACTGTTAAATAATTATTCTGACCAGCCTGTGGTCTGACTCCTCCATGATTTCCTGCAACTGAAAAAACATAAATGGATGAAAATAAATATTTATCTTTTAAATTGAATTCTGCCAACCATGACGACTCATATATCAGCAAAAGGGTTTCCAATTGAATCTTTAAGGACCTAATTCCTTCATGACTATTTTCTCACAGTTGTCTCCTAATAAGTTGGTATTCTGTTGACTTGTGAGTGTGGATGAAGAAGGGCGTGTTTGCAGTTCTGCTCAGTTCAGATATCTGTCACCTGAGATGCATTCCATTTGTTGTTACGCTTCACTAGCAGAACACTGACATGATGCTATATCTTCAACTTACAGGTCAAACCTGCTGCTTCCTATGCTAACACTTTGTTCTATAGCAGCTACTTCTGTGCTGAGATAACACTTGACAATGAGGGTACCAAGTCCTGCTTCTAAACTTTGATTCTCCGTTTCAAGCACTTTAGGTTGCCACTTAGTGGTCTTGCTTTAAAATGTTCTACAGCTGACAATGCCTTGCTATTGACATTGTTTTCAGCTTTCCAGGTGACTCTTAACAAGTCTGGGTTTGAATTTTTAGGGATGTTGCTTTTGCTTAAATGTTTGAAAGAATAAATAGTGTCCACTTTGTTTACAGTGACAAGGTGCAGGCCATTTGTTACATTCAGCTGACGCGGCAACTGGTCTCATGTTCAGCTGATGGAGGAATTGCTGTTTGGAATATGGATATCAGCAGAGAAGAGGTAAGCGCAAATGCTAGGTCAAAGGATCTGGTACTGCCACTTGGTGAACTCTGCAAGGGCTATGCTTTCCAGCTGCTTCTGTCCTAGATCAGGGCACCTCAAGTTAATCAAGCATTGGTAACTGGCCAGGAATCAGATCTCAGTGCCTCAGCTTCCATGAAGAGTATCAGATTACCATAAAGATAAGGGCATCCAAAGTGACAAAATCCACAAAGACTGCAGAGCATTGTTCAGTGCAAGCCTGGCCATGTGGACGAAGGTGAAGCTTTGCATGTTGAAACCAAGTCCTCACAGACCACACTTCCATTTTAAAGACAAGGATGGACCACATAATAGATCTGTGCCATGCTTGACCTAAAGGTACACCCTCTCCACATCTGTTCTAGTTAATATAGTTGGAAAGAATCCTGTAGGGTCCTACAAGAGGCAACACCCTGTTGCAGACTGTGTATTGAATTCCCTGTTGGGTTATGCAGACTTGACAAAACATTTGCTCTTTTTGTCTCAGTAAAATGGTACTGTAGTTTTACCTTCCCCTCTCCTCAAAACGAATATTAAAAGTATAGAAGTCACTCACCGAGTAGCCAGATTTTTAAGGAGCCCTTGATTACTAAATATAAGTGACGTACATTGAAATATTGTTTAGGCAAGGCTTGAGACCCTGTTCTGTGTTAAATGTTGTTCACTTTATTGTGAAATAAAGTGCTATAGAAAAAAATCTATGTAGCCTGTGAAGCTGTAGTTTCTTGCCACCAGTACATTAATGCTGTCAGGCCAACCAAAAAATGGCTTGGTAATAGACTGCTCTTACTGCTTTTTCTCTGCACACCCTGTTTTCTTTGCAAGGATCTTCAAAGCCACAAGCACTGTTTTCATTATACATATTGTGGTAGCACCTAGGAGCCCATGTTGGAACAGAAGCCCCAGTGCTAGGTGCTGTACAAAGGGAACAAAAGTGACTGCTCCTGAGTGCTAAACAAAGGGCTTGCCTACACGATGAGATGTAGTGCATTGGTGTAGTCCTGTTGATATCAGCGTGCATGAGAACTTCTAAGGTCCATGCAGGTCAGTTAGTGCATGACATGCTGGTGCACAGTAGAATCTACACCTCTAGCTGGTGTGCACTAATGCACAGCGTGGACAAGCCCATAGATTCCTTTTCCTCCAGAATCTGTTAACCAGTTCAGGATCGATGTAGGGCCATGTCTACACTACCATTTTTTGTCAGTATAACTTCTTTGGCTCATGGGTGTGAAAAAAACACACCCCAAGAGATATAATTTACACTGGCAGAAGCACCGGTGTGGACAGTGCTATGCTGGTGGAAGAGCTTCTCCCACCAACCTAACTACTGCTGCTCATGGAGGTGGGGTTTTTTATGTCCATGGAAGAGCTCTCTTGCATCAGCATAGAGCGGCTATACGAGTGATCATACAGCAGCACAGCTGCATTGGTACAGCTGTGCCACTGTAAGCTCGCTAGTGTAGACGTGGCCTTAGTCACTACATGGTGCTGTGATAGAGCTAAATACACTGCCTCTGATGATTCCTCTAGAGCAGTGGTTCCCAAACTTGTTCTGATGCTTGTGCAGGGAAAGCCCCTGGCGGGCTGGGCCGGGCTTTGTACCTGACGTGTCCGCAGGTTCGGTCAATCGCAGCTCCCAGTGGCTGCGGTTCGCTGCTCCAGGCCAACAGGATCCACTGGAAGCGGCGCAGGCTGAGGGACGTACTGGCCGCCACTTCCAGCAGCTCCCATTGGCCTGGAGCAGCGAACCGCAGCTGCTGGGAGCCGCGACTGACGGAACCTGCAGACGTGTCAGATACACAAACCGGCTTGGCCCGCCAGGGGCTTTCCCTGCACAAGAGTCAGAACAAGTTTGAGAAACACTGCTCTAGAGCAGTGAGGAGATGATGATTTTATGGAGCTTATGTTTTTTTGTTTACCAAGTTAAAGATCAAAGTATAGACTAGACAGTCTTTATGCACTAGAGCTTTTTAGACCCTTGTTGACAGCCTGGTGAGGAAATTCCCAAAACTAGGGGCATAGATTTTTAGTGGGAGTTTAGATTAAACTTTGGTAGTTTTTAATGTTCTATCCATTGGTTTATCTATTTTCTGCCATTAAATGGAGATTGAGAAATGAGAAACAGAAGCAACTGAACCAATAGTGGAAACCCGAATGGGCAGGAGATGAAAACAATGGTCCCTGAACTGTTATCACATCATTATTGAAATGGAGACAGTCTTTCATTTTGACTGGATCAATACACACACTCTCTCTCGCGCGCGCCCCTCCATTTGTCAACTATCCTGGGTAATTAAGAATTTGCTACTCTCCTTTTATTGATGCATCTGTTGTAGGAAGGTCCACCAATGTGATAGAAAAGGGAATGTTAGTGGATATCACTTACTGTTTAGTCTATTGGGGAGATGGAGCGTTATAGAATGTGGAGAGACCGTGATTCAGCAGTCAGTGTGGGTAGTCAAGGTTATTCTGAAATTTGAGATGGGAAGTGAGTCACCATAGAACAATTTCTTTTTCTGTTCTCTTGGGCATAAGTCACAACACTGCAGTGGTGTGGAATTTAAGGGAGTTAAACTAACCTTGAACTAGCTTCCGGGGTAAATGATCCTTATCAGATGTTGGGAATATTTACCCAAAACATAAGGAGATGCCCTAAAATGATTATTATGTATTGTCCCACAAATATACCTTACTAAAAAGTGCAAGTATTAACTTCAGAGTTATGCTTTGAATACTTTCCTATAGCACAGTAATATCTGAGAATGTTAGTACTACTTAGCATGTCTATAGCTCACATCATCCAGAGAGCCCGGTAGAGTCAAGCATCATTTCCAGATAGGGAAGCAGAGGCCCATACTTACTTGGAGTGAGGGCAAGTTGGTAGGTGGGATGCAGCTGATAAAAGTTTTCTCTTAATTACTTCAAAGGCTGCAGCCCCAGGAAAAGGACATGATGAGAGAGAGCTGCTGAGGGAGTAATTGATTCACTATAGAGTTTCTGTATCTAAGGCTTTGGCTACACTTGCATTTCAAAGCGCTGCCGCGGCAGCGCTGCCACGGCAGCGCTTTGAAGCGCTAAGTGTAATCAAAGCGCCAGCGCTGGGAGAAAACTCTCCCAGCGCTGTCCGTACTCCACTTCCCTGTGGGGAATAACGGACAGCGCTGGGAGCGCGGCTCCCAGCGCTGGGGCTTTGACTACACTGGCGCTTTGTAGCGCCGCAATTTGCAGCGCTGCAGAGGGTGTGTTTTCACACCCTGCTGCAGCGCTGCAAATTTGTAAGTGTAGCCAAGCCCTCAGATTACTTTACTTTATAGCCATTCAGAATCATCCTGGCAGCAAGACCGAGGGATCTACAACTCCTGCAGCAATCTAGTAAATCAGATGCATCTTAGCTGGTTTTCTCATTAGGGCAGTAACAAGAAATGCTGTGGGGTAAAAACTGTGAGAGAGTACAGAGATCTTGGTAACTATAATTATGATTCTGTCTTCTGCACACAGCTCAGCACTGAATTCTCAGATTGCTTTTTGAGTGTGGCCAACCTTCGCACTGAATGTAAAGCAAGTCAGGTTTTCTTTTGTATTGTTTGTAATGTCCATAGCTGACAGAGAGGCCTCCTCTTGATAGTTATTTAAATTTCACTGTACATCTATCTTCATTTAAAAACAAAAATGAAAACCTGAGCTGTTCATAACCTTGTTGATTTGAATATGTGCTAAGAGTATTTATTTCTCCCTTCCCCGCTAGGCTCCTCAGTGGTTAGAAAGTGATTCTTGCCAGAAATGTGAACAGCCTTTCTTCTGGAATATAAAGCAGATGTGGGACACAAAGACACTAGGGTTGAGACAGGTGAGGATGTGGCTGTAAATCACTCATGGTGGTGCTGTTTGTTGTTTAGTGAATTTGGTGTCAGTGTTCTATTATTATACCCAACCTCTTCTTCCGTACTTCTAAACTTCAACTCCAATCTGTCTTTGAAAAGAAAAAAATGAGTAGAAAGACGTAATATAAAGCTGTAGAGGTCATTGGTGTCTTCACTGCTGGCAAAGTATTGTGAATAAGGAAGTCTCAACTTGGTGCTGAGAAGTTACCAAGTGCAGTAAAGAAAAGCATTAAACTGGGTTGTCCTGTGGGGAATAATGGGGTTAAAAGAAACTAAAACCTGTTTTGAGCACAAGTGTGCATGTAAAAGAGAGCTACAGTTAGTAAACACCGAATGCACAAACTGGCCTAAGAGCTTATACTGGCAAATTACTACCAAAAACTACCAAAATGTTAGCCTTAAATTGAGCACCTTGTGGTGTGCTGAAGCACTAATGGCCTTGCCCTCCTTCAGTTATGCCAGTGTGTGAATCTCTTGGAAATGTTGAAAGGAACCTCCTAAATGTTCATGGGGAAATCCACTCACCCACCTACCCCCACACACACCCCTCTTGATGATAGTGAAGGCAAGAGTATAATGAACATCTTTCATTTGTAAGGCACTTGCCCTCAGATCTGTTGGAGAAAAGTGATGTAGAGTATATGGGTAAAATCCTGGCCCTATTGGAAGTCAATGGCAAAATTCCCAGGGGCTGGCGCATAACCCAGGGATTCTTGGTCCTTGGTTACAACTGGTTCTGAAAGTTAACTGTCATAGGAAGCTACATAATTTTTGGTCATCCCTCCTGTTGATTTGGGAGTTCTCAAGTAACACTTCATGTCTTGAAATGTCCATTTTATTTTAATTCTCCTGTGAAGCATCACTGCAGGAAATGTGGTCAAGCAGTGTGTGGCAAGTGCAGCACTAAGCGGTCCAGCTATCCAATCATGGGCTTTGAGTTCCAGGTCCGTGTCTGTGACTCTTGCTTTGAGTCAATCAAAGATGAAGAGTGAGTATGCTTAAAGATCTGATGTTGTTCCATTACTGACTTTATACACTAAAGGCTGAAACTTCTGGAGGAACCTTACTGGTGGCTTTAAGTTGTCTGTATATGTTTGATTACAACTCTGGCAGATGTGGCTCATCTGTTTGTAATCAGCCTTTTATTAAATGCCAGAAACTACATACCATATTTTTAATCAATGTGTAAATAAGCAAATCTCACTTATGTATCCGATACCTTCAAGTTCTAATATGCAGCCTTCTCACAGGAAAGAATATACATAAGGTACTAGCATGGAAAAATGATTAACCTCTATCTTTCACAAGGCAGCAAAGAACATTGATGCCTCACAGTCAGGTTAACTTGCTTGTATTACATTGGTGGTTCTTTTGGGGCTGCTTTGCACACATTTTGAAGGGAGGGGCAGGCAGAAGAGGGACATCAGGCACTTGCTTAATCTAGTAACCAGTACAGCTGGATGAAAAGTTGAGAAGCTTGTTGGAAAATAGACTTTACAGCTGTTAAATGTTAGCAGCAAAGAACTGTATTCTTCTCTACCATGTTCCTGTTTTCCTTTGTGCTGTGTTGAAGGACTTCCACAAATCAAGTGGGAGCCCAGGTAAGCACGTGTCACTTCTGTAACTAGTGTACTCTGGGCAGAGCTTACTGATTATTTCATTGTCATGTAGGTAGGCAATGTTGTCAGGTTTGACTTACTAGCTTTTCAGAAATTTCCTTGTAAATGCTTTATTTTGTATTGCTGCAATGACATCATCTGGTTTTAATGTCTATTAGATGGATTTTAAACAAACTGTTTGTTTTCTTTTGCTAGTCGTACTTCCCTGGCAACCTTTCATGAAGGAAAACACAACATTTCCCACATGTCTATGGACATTTCTAGGGGACTAATGGTGACCTGTGGGAGTGATCGGATTGTGAAGGTAGGATTAGTCTACAGGTTACATAACTCACTCTTTTACTTTGGGTTTTACAATATTAATAGTTTATGCACTCGGTCAGTTAAGGTGACACTTTGTCTTTCCTAGTGGTTGCAAACACTTAATCAAGCTGACAACTTCATGCTTTGTGGACAGCAAGAGTTAAGCCTGAGTCAAAAACTTAGTAGTATTTAATTATTGTAGTGAAGGACAAAGACTTTCTAATAATCGATCCCACTACTGTCATTCCGCCAATGTGGTGAATATGCAGGAAATCCCCATGAATTAAAAGCACTGTTTGTATAGTTTGAGTAGCAGCATCTGTAAAGCACCATACAATAAGGAGATATGGTCCCTGCTCCCAAGGAGTCTGAAATCGAAGGGTTCATTGAGCTTCAGTCTCATTGAAGCTCAATGGGGAACTATTCATGTCATAGAGGTTTGAAGGACTTTCCCTAAATTATGATTGACCATGTGCAAAACAAATGAACTAAGTATGAAGTTTCTATAGATAACTGGGCTCTTCACAGACCCCAAGAGGGATGGATCAGAGTTCTCTATAATCAGTGATTTCATAGAGGTCATCCAGTCTTAAGCCTGGTCTACACTAGGCGTTTAAACCGGTTTTAGGAGCGTAAAACCGATTTAACGCCACACCCGTCCACACTGAGAGGCCCTTTATATTGATATAAAGGGCTCTTTAAACCGGTTTCTGTACTCCTCCCTAACGAGAGGAGTAGCGCTAGTATCGGTATTACCATATCGGATTAGGTTTAGTGTGGCCGCAAATCGACAGTATTGACCTCCGGGCGGTATCCCACAGTGCACCACTGACCGCTCTGGACAGCAATCTGAACTCGGATGTAGTGGCCAGGTAGACAGGAAAAGCCCCGCGAACTTTTGAATATTTCCTGTTTGCCCAGCGTGGAGCTCCGATCAGCACGGGTGGCGATGCAGTCCGAAATCAAAAAAATAAAATAAAAAAAGAGCTCCAGCATGGACCATGCGGATGTGATCGCAGTAAGGTCAGGCAAATCTGTTCTATCAGCGCTCCGTTACAGAAGACGAAATTCAAAATCATTTTTAAAAAATCTCCAGACAGACGCCATAGCAGGGACTCAGCGCACTGCTGCGTGACAAGCGTAACGGAAAGCCAAAGAATCAAATGGACGCTCATGGACTGGAGGACTCAAGCTATCCCACAGTTCCTGCAGTATCCGAAAAGCATTTGCATTCTTGGCTGAGCTCCAAATGCTTCTAGGGTCAAAAACAGTGTCCGCGGTGGGTCAGGGCATAGCTCAGCAATTTACGCACCCCCCCGACCCACCCCCAGAAGTGAAAGGGAAAACAATCCTCTCGACTCTTTTACATGTCACCCTATCTTTACTGAATGCTGCAGATAGACGCGATGCTGCAGCACTCAACACCAACATCCTTGCTCCCCCCCCTCCCCCCCCGCCATGGGTGGCTGATGGTGCAATACGACTGATACCCATCGTCATCATCAGCCTATTGGCATATGGGGCAGTGCAAAAGGACTGGTAACCATGCCGACTAGCATCCGTTAGGTCGATCAAGGGCGCCTGGCCCTAATTTTTCCTGGTAGATGGTGCAGTATGGCTGGTAACCGTCCTCATCATAGCAACAGGGGGCTGAGCTCCATCAGCCCCCACCCTTCATGTGTAAAGAAAAGATTCAATTGCCCCTGGACTAGCAGCGCAATGCTGGGCTCCTCTCCTCCACACTTCTTAATGTCCTGTCTGGACTATCATAGCAGCTGGAGGCTGCCTTCCACTCATTTCTCACTAACAAGTCAGTGTGTCTTATTCCTGCATTCTTTATTACTTCATCACACAAGTGGGGGGACAATGCTACGGTAGCCCAGGAAGGCTGGGGGAAGAATGGAATCAACAGGTGGGGTTGTTGCAGGAGCACCCCCTGTGAATAGCATACAGCTCATAATTTCAGCTGGATCTGACACAGAGCAGCTGTGCTCTCTGGTTCTATGATACAGTGGTTCTCTAGTACACTTGCCCAAATTCTAGACAGGACTGATTCTATTTTTAGATACCAAAAAGGAGGGATTGACTCAGGGAGTCATTCCCAATTTTGGCTTTTGCGCCCCTGGCTAAGAGCAGCCAGGGGCACTTATGACAGCAACAGATGGTGCAGTGCAAAAGGACTGGTAACCATGATCATCTTTTTACCAATTTATGGATTGGTAGATGGTACAGTATGGCTGGTAACCATCTCTGCTGTCATGCAAAAGCAAAAGCATGCTGCTGTGTAACGCTGCTGAATCGCCTCTGTCAGCAGCATCTAGTACATATACGGTGACAGTCACAAAAGGCAAAACAGGCTCCATGATTGCCATGCTATGGCATCTGCCAGGGCAATCCAGGGAAAACGGGCTTGAAATGATTGTCTGCCGTTGCTTTCCCAGAGGAAGGAGTGACTGACGACATTTACCCAGAACCACCCGCGACAATGATTTTTGCCCCGTCAGGCACTGGGATCTCAACCCGGAAATTCCAAGGGGTGGGGGAGGCTGCGGGAACTATGGGATAGCTACGGAATAGCTACCCACAGTGCAACGCTCCAGAAGTCGATGCTAGCCTCGGACCGTGGACGCACACCACTGATTTAATGTGTTTAGTGTGGCCACGCGCACTCGATTTTATACAATCTGTTTTACAAAACCGGTTTATGCAAATTCAGAATAGTCCCGTAGTGTAGACGTACCCTTAGTGAAACTGTGTTTTCAGTCTCCTCCTAATCTGATTAAGACATGAAATGAACTGCTATTTAGAGTCTGAGTCTTCCAAATGAGGAACTTAATCTCGGCTTCTCTTGCTGATAGCATACATTCAGCAAAAGGGTTTGTCAGCACATGCCCAAGGACTTGCATTTTAAAATGTTTTGCTTTAATACCCATTGTGTCACTCCATTTGAGATGACTGTAGAGGAAATTAAATACGTCTGGATGCAGTTTGGGAATTTAATTGTGGAACAATGACGGCTTCAGGCTCATAAATATCAGATCAAGTCTTTACTTCTCAAATAGAGTATTTCAGCACTGAGGAATCTGTATGTGTTCAATTGCCATGATGCAAATATTATATTAGTGTTGCTAGCTTGATATTCCATCTTCCATCTGACACTACCCAACTTCCTACTGTCTGATACCTATCTTCATTTCCTTCTGTTCCCATGTCTCACTATGCTTTGTCTCATCACTACTGTGGCTGGCTGGGCAGATGAGAGAGGATCTTGACATTGCCAGTATGTTTGCCTAGTGCCTGCAGGTGTATCCTGGAGTGTCGGAAAGCATGGAACACTCCTGTAACACACATTAGACAAAGCAAGTGGAGTGCCCCAAGGAGCAATTCAGAGCACTGTTCATATAATCCTTGGTCAACATGCCCTATCTCTAGCTCTACTGCAGTGGTACTCAATTTCCTAAAGTCATAAAATCTTTTGATCATATGCTATACTGTGGTTATACTTCCTGCAGATACTAGTAATGAAACAGCCCAGTAACTTTTTATGCTCTTCCACAGACAGGCTTATGAAAAAAAAAACAATTTTGGCATTGGAAACTCTCTTCTATAATATTTTATAGCTCTGTAACAACGTGCTGTGCAAGATAGAATCCTTTCTTCAAACATAGTTTGACTATGTTGTTGGTTTGCAAGGCTACTATAATTTTTAGAAGGTGACCAAGCTGACAAACAGCGCTATTTCAGTATCCTGTTGAATGCTGATTCTTTTAGGGCATATTGTTACACATGTAGCCAAAAGAATATTAGAGTAGGTCTTATACTCTTGATTTTAATACTATATGACGTGCTGAGTAGTTTCCCACATCTTGTTTTTTCTTATAGATATGGGACATGACGCCAGTAGTTGGTTGCAGCCTTGCAACCGGCTTCTCCTCACGCTGACCTAGGACCTGACAGGTTCATGCACCTTATGTACAGCAACATGCACCGAATGAATGAAATCCCTCCTAAGAATATCGTCACAAAAGCACTGATTGCTGGATCCTTTTTCTCTTGCTCTTCCAGGAGAGAGAGTTGCCTTTGTAGAGCAAAACTCTTCTATAGGCTTCAATGAGAATCACCTTGATGCAAAAATGCAATTTCCCAGCCTGTTGATGTAACATAAAATGGCTTACCTGCAACATGACACTGCGATAAAAGGATCTGTCATAACTTGGTTTACATGTAGTGTTAACAATGTGCTTTCTCTGCTGAAATATCTTGTACAGTAGCTAAAGGATTATCAGAGCAAAATGAGTTTAGTTTTTTCAGATTTGTGCAAATAGTAAATACTGTCCCTTCCAGTAAGCAGTCCCCCGTTGAGCTCTTTGCCTCGGTGCAGCTGTTTAGACTGCCTCCAAAAGGAGTATTGGTTATAACTTTGGAAGAAGGAAAGACTTATTTTTTTAAGCAATGTTTGAATAAAGGGGCAGGCGTTCCCTCTGTCTTGGGGTAGCAGTAAGAGTAAATGCTTGACATAAGAGATCCTGATCTACTGACTTTCTTGGAGTGTCGTCTGCAAATTCAGTTATTGGTAAAACTACATTAAAGTAATCTGTTGTGTTCAAATAGCTTCTGAGTGTCTGTAAATAATCCCAGTCTTTTAGACATGCTGAAGCTGTATTTATTCCCTCTTCTTGGCTAACGTATAACAGTGAACTTTTGTAGCTGTTATTTAGTAGATAAGCTGCACATTCTCAGTAGTGAAGGCAGCCCACGATATGTCACAAATCTCACATGCTCATACAGTATGTTTACAGCTGTTAAAATGGGGGGCTATGCAAGCCTGGCTATAATCGCTAAAATAAAAAGCCCCTCCTACATAACTTCAATGAACTAAATTTTTATATGGAAAAGCTTAGTTCTCCATTTACCATGAAGAAACTATATATAGCTATAGCATTAGCTTAATTACCACCTTGTCTTTCTTTGAAGAAAAATTAATGTTAAACATTTCTAAAATTCTCTTCTGAAGCAATAACTATGAAGATACAGAATATTTCTTGAATAGTTTGCCTGAGTTCAGATGAGGGCTGTTAATCTTAAATGCTATGTGCAGTGGTGGTCCTTGCCATTATAAACTGAGTGAGGTCTGACGTTTTCGTGGATTGCACGATTCCAGCTGGCATTTACAGTGAACTTTTAGGGAAATATTGCCATGTACATTGGTCTGTCAAGTGTATGAATTATCTACGTTCCATAAATATTAGGATATATGTAATTCCATAAGGTTGTCACACAAGAGCTTATTAAACAGTTTTTGAAAATGAAATTCATTTAACTTTATCATGATGTACCATGGAGTCGCAAAGGAGATGGGAGTTCATTGGATTTTCATAAAAACTGATGTTATAGTGTATTATGTAGTGCGGGAAGAAGTATGTGCAGGTCAGCTCTTTTTGCCACCATTGGAGGTGATATGTTCATTCTTGCAGAAAAATTGATGAGGTATTGGAAAGAACTGCCATGATAGCCTTATAGCAACACCCAAGTGGTGCTGTTGACACTGCTGAATTAAAATCATTGTCATATACTTTTGATATGCATTTATAGCCTGCTCTAGCTAGTGTATGCTAATATCATGGGATAGTAATGTCATGATCTTACTCAGTTTGCATTTCAAAAACAATAAGATGGTAGATTCCATGCCACTAAATACCATCTCTGGTATATTCTTGATTCACATATTTTGGAACTGGCTTTATGACTAACCACTCTCCAGAAATATTTTGCTAAAGGATATTTTTTTAGCTTGATACTTCCTAATTCTTCACACTTCTCATAGCTTCCCTCAGAAACTGGCATCACGCTAGTGTTTGTTTTATCCTCTCAAATTTGAAATCTGAATGAGTAAATGCTAATTTAGAGCTTTTGGCAAGTCTGTATTAGGAAAAGAAATACATTTGTTCAATGATCTGAAACTGTATTGAAAAGAATATGTTGAATGTTTTACATTTGAAGAGTTACATTAATTAGTTCCATTCCTTGCTACATGATGGAAGGTTTTAGCGTGAAAACAGAAGTCTTTCCAAAACTATCATATGAAATATCATTTGTGCCAGAAAGGACCTGAAGTTAGGTAATGAGCTAATGTAAATCAGGGAGGAAATGGACATTTAGGAGAGAGGAATGAAAACAATGGAAGAGAAAACGAGAAGTTTTTTTCCCACACACAACTCTTTTGTTCCTATCACATGGTTTAATAGTAAACATTAACAATAAGAGATCTGTGAAAACCTTCTCCATGGGTCCTTCTACCCAATAAAATCAAGATGGGTTATATATTTACAATCCTTTTAATCAATACCTTATTTAGATTACATTGCAGCAAAAGTAAAACTTGGGGAGGTTTGGAGCCACATTGTAAGTTATGTGCCTCAAAGATTTGGGGGTAGGGATGCACACCACCTATTAACATGAACAGGAGCTATGCACCTGCCTTGGGAAATTAAGCTATTTAGATTTGATAATGAATTGTATGATTAAATGCTAGTTGATTTAATTTCATTCTGTCCCCTATGTCAGTCTGTGCTACTGGGATAACCTTTTTCCAGCAAATAAAAGAGCTAGAACCCACTAGCATCAGCTTCTTTTGATATTCTCTTGCAAAACAAATTGGCAGTTTGGCTATCTAGCACCACTCCCATATTTAGCATTTAACTTTTCCCTTTCCTGTGAATAATTCACCCATCCGTGGCAATTACATTAAGGTTTTACCACTAGATAATCTATAATCTGCTACATAGCTTTTAAATTTAACAAATATATTTTCTATAACAAATATATGAAATTAACATAGTTATAGCATCACTTAGATATAACAAGGTGATTATGGCTGGCAAAACATCAGTTGGTCACAAAAATAAATCTTGAGATTTAACAAACCAGTCATGCACTGAAGGATATATTGCTTGTGTAAAAAAAACAAAACATATTTTTGAAGAAAAACACTGTTTTGTGCAATTTAAAATACAACTGTTCTAATGAGTTCAAATGTGCAATTGCTTAGGAGACTTTTGAAGCATTACCAGTTTCTTTTGTATGGCCTTTTTTCATTGGAGGAGCAAAGGGTACCATTAATGTATTTTAAGTCCCTTCCAGCTGTGTTTCTACAAAGTACTGTACCCCATATAGTTCAGAGATGCTAGATAAATCTTGCTCCTGCTTCTGATTTTTTAACTTTGAATACACGTATAATAAAATTTCTTGATAGTCATTTAATTTATTCTGATGACCTATCTTCAATTGGTCTTCATTGTTGCAGGAAATATTTGTAAATAAACTACATACAATGTACTTGTGAACGGGTGGATTAAAGCAGGATCCAGGCTTTTGGCTGGAAGGTGTCCTTTAGACCCACAGTTGGAATCAGATGGTTTGTAAAGGTGCCCCATACCCAGAGACTAGCGCACATTGGCAGGATGGAGCCCATAGCACCACTGAGCAGCTGCTGATTAGCTCTAGCCTTGCTGGCCAGGAGCAGCCGCACTGCAGAGTGAAGCATTTTGAGGAGAAGGCAGACTTCTCCCTCCCCACCCGCTCACTTCTATTGTCCAGTTATGCCAGAAGAGGACATCTCCTTGTCCCTAATGGAGTTGCTTCTCCCCCATCATGCCATGCTGGGAGATCTTGCCTATTGACTAGCTTATTGTCAAGAAAAGAGCCTTTCCAAAGGTTGGAGGGAAGGCTCAAATCCTGTACATCTCTCGGGTCAAGAATATGGGGGAGGGGAGAGCACTGCACTTCCATTATCATGTAAAATAATTGGAAATCTATTTGTAAGCAGTGTCAAAACTGTCAGATTTTAGACTCTCTTCATTTGAAATGCATAGAACAGTGGTCAGCCTCTTCCATAGCAGGATTCCCCTTGCTTCTAGCAATATGGACCCATAGCAATATGGGTCACATTATTTCATGACCCCACATTGAGAATTCTCTCCCAACAGCTTTTCAGAATGGGTAGTGTTAAGGCTTGAGGCTTCTTTTCTAGTTAAAATGTAGCTGAGCTCTCTACTCTGTTGGTATTCAGTGCATAAGATGCAATCAGACTAAGCCTAAGACTCTAAATTTTTATTTTATACTGTATTGTTCTTCCTGTTGGTTCTGAGAAGAATCTTAACCATGCAGTATAGTACCTCTAATGTTTCATCAATAAGACTATTAAATAAAATGACCAGTTTAGCTTATGATTTCTATTACTTTCTCCCCACCCCTTCCGAGAACAATATTGATAGGTCCTGCAGCAGCTCTGGGCTGTATGTAAAAATGTCTTTGCTCTTTTTCAGCTCAATAAGGGAAAAAATTGGCTGAGAACATAAGGTCAGCTCCCACCTTGACCTTCCTGTAAATTAAGTTTTAGCTAACATGATCTTATTTCTGTGTGTCTTGTTTGTAAATGTGATCATACTTTTTATAGTACCTTGATCGGGCACTTCAGTGCTAGGCTTTCAGGTTCCACCCTCACCATATATTATTGCAAAACATAGTTAGTACTTTAGTGTGTGAAATAAACCATCAGGCATAGCTTTAAAAAAAAATGCACAAGCTTAGAATACCAACACTCACCTCAAACAAGATCCTGAGTTACAGCAACTTTCCCCTAGTGCACTAGATGGGTTATGTTCTGTCATATCCACTACCAACCAATCTTAAAATTTTTTGAAGAACTCTTTTCTATTTTTACGAGTTGGCCTAAAAAAAATAAATAAAAGGGGTAGATTCCGACTGGCTTAGTTAATCCTGAGAAGTAATTTTCATGTATCTGAACTCTACAGAAACCAGCAAATCACTTCCAACCTATTCTAATGACTATAGTAGCACTGCCCTGAAAACAATGATGAGATGTCTGCTCTTCTATTAAGTCTGTCCTCTGAGGCTTTCTCCTACATGTGTTAGGAGAATATCACCTGCAACAATCAATCACAGTGAGCCCTTCATAGGACCTGTACTGAAGGTGGCTTTATAACTGCACATATACTAGCAGTTCAGCTGATTGGCAGGGGGATGCCCAAAAGTGGTTTGGCATAGGCTGACCCCTACCAGGGCCTGTGTGTGCAAACTCAAATTTTCATTCCAGTTCATCTGCAAGTATCTGCTTGAAAAGTGTGTGCACTGGTATCTACACAAAATCCCAGAGAAAGAGGTGGAGGTGAAGCCCCTCTGACAATCTGGCCCTAAATCTCCTTTTTTTTTTTTTTATGGAGAACATTGAACAATAAGGTGACACTTATTTTTAGGGAACATCCTATACTGCCCTGAATATTCTTGTTTTGATTACCTCCATTGATTTGTGCTCCTCCCAGCACATCACTGGATCAGGATCCTAGTTCGCAGCAGCTAAGAGATTAAACAAGCCACTTTCCCCTCGGAAATGTCCTAGACTACAGAATATAACCTCCTTGTGCCTTTTTCATGATGCTGTGTATTGAACCTTTATGTTTAAGGAAAAGAGAGAGCCAGGAATGGAACCTAGATCTCTTAAATCCCTGGCCAGTGCCCCATCCTCTGCACCACCCACCTCGTTAAATGAAGTGCTCAAGGGTATGACTATACTGCAGTAAAACACCTGTGGCAGCTGACTCAGACTTGCAGGGCTTGTGCTGTAGGGCGGTAGATGTTTGGGCTCAGACTGGAGCCTGGGCTCTGGAACCCTCCCCACCTCATGGGGTCCCAGAGCTTGGGCTCCAGCCGGATCCCGAACAGCTACAGTGCAGTTTTATAGCCCTGCATCCCAAGCCCCAGTCAGTTGATGCAGGCCAGCTGCAGGTGTTTTATTACAGGGCAGACAGGCAGATTTTAGAGTCACTTAGGGTATTTCTCTCTCAAAGGCACGATATTAAGCAGAAGCTGTGCTCTCCATCTGAATTTCCTTTAGTCTTTCATGCATGTAGTCTGCATGGACTTTCTATATTTCTATACCTCCACTTTTTTTACCAGCTTTGATCACATCTGAATTCACACAGAAAAGTAGAGCCAGACTGTGATTTACACTCCATGTGATTGTATTGATTTCAGTGGGTTTGTAAATGGACAATTTAATCCATTGCATCATTCACTGAGGAGATAGCATGTGTTCCCTGTAACTAACTGTTAAAACTCTCTTGTTCAGTTCTGTCAATCAATTTTTGTTTTCCAACTGGCCAGTACTCAAGGACTGTCAATCATGCTTTCTGGAAAAGAGAGCAGTTTCACTGCATCTGTATGTATCCAATGCAAAAAATAAAAATCACATTGATTGCAAAATTTCCTTAATCTCTGATGTACATTCATTCCATCTTTCCTCTGAAATGCCTTATAATAGAGCTCTTGAATAAATTTGTCACTAGCATTAGCAACTCTTACTACATCCCATAGTGTAGTAAGATGATAATGTCTGCTATCAAAATGAGGGAAAGGACTGGAAGTGGATAAAATGTGTTTTAACTTTACCACTACATTTTCATTGACATACAGAAGATCCCATGGCACCTACTTTAATAATACATAGCACTTATAGCAGCATGGCCCTTGCTATAGAAGAGGATGTTAACCTAGTGTCCTAAAGCCTAGGAAAATCTGGCTTTAAGATTAAAATGTGCTACTGCCAGTACCATGTGCATGCAGCATTAAAAGAAACTCTTGAAAGTGGATATGTTGGTGTAACAGGCAAATCTGGTAACTTTGGGGTATGCTCATTTATTAGGGTTACTCTTCTGAGAACAGGGGGGGGGGGGTGTCTCCTTTTATCAATGTACTGCTTGTGTCACTTGTATTCTCATACAGAGCTCTACTTCTGCAAGTTCCCTCCCAATAGACTTAGCTTGCAGGACCTAGGATCCCCAGGGCTGGGATCTTCCAGCCTCAGAATTTCTCACACACCTACCTGAGAGGACTAGGTTAATCAGTACTCCCAAGCTGACCCCTTATATGTCCCTGGACTCAGTGGACAGGGTCGAGCAGCACTTCCAAGCTGCCACCCTCTCGTGCTCCTGGATTCAGCACATCCCTCTCCCCACTTTTGCGTTACAATTGCTCTGGTAGTAACCCACTTGATGAGCAGACTCCACAGGATTTTTGGGCACTGCAGAAACCTTTAGCTTAGGTAGGAGCGTTGCTGCAGAGCGAATGTGGAAGCCAAAAAACACTCATGTGACGGGGAGGGGAGAGAGAAGCAACCAGCTTAACCATTAAAGTTATTTATTGCCAGGTAATATACAAGGGGAGCCAAACAAATAAAAGTTATAATCAAATTTAAGTTAGATTTAATATTATAAAAGTCAAGTTTAGAAAACCATAACTGATCACACAAGTCAGGGTCAGAAGACTATACCTAGAGAGGGTTGGGTTCTCACCACTGTGAAGCTTGAATCCATCGGGATTCCCAGGTGGTGGTGGTGGTAACTGAGGGTCTGGAGTGCTGGAGACAGGTAGTGCCCCCAGCATGATAAGCTAGGAGAAGATGAAGTCCCAATGGAACTGATGCAGATTTTGGATCCAGGCATCAGAACATGTACTTGAGCATAGGTAGGGTTTTTTGTAGGGAAAGAACAATGGGTCAAGGGAGAACACTAGATTAGTTTATGAGTAAACTGGTGGCTCAAGGGAATATACCAAAGTGTTTGTGCAGGTTAGACAATAGGAAATGCTTATTCTTCTTTGAGTGATTGTTCATGTCTGTTACACATTAGGTGTGCGTGCGTCACGTGCACGGACGTTGGAAACTTTTTCCCTTAGCGGCTCCCGTCGGGCTGGCAGGGGAGCCCCCACCAGAGCGGTGCCTCATGCTGGTGCATATATACCCCTCTTGACCCTCCCTCAGTTCCTTCTTACCATCTGTGGCAGCGTTGGAACAGCCCTTCATCTCTCGCCTGAGAGTGTCCCTTAGCATTGTTATCAGCATTTAGCAGTTATCAGTAGTTAGCAGTAGTTAGCACTCCTTATCTGTTAGTCTATAAGGTGCCACAGGATTCTTTGCTGCTTCTACAGAACCAGACTAACACGGCTACCCCTCTGATACTTGACACTTCTCAATAGTGATAGAACAAAGGAAGCTTAACTAGGTGTTTGGAAGCTCTTCCAACACCAGCCTTGGGCTGCGGGTATGCTGCAGGCCCAAGGATTTAAGGCTTGTGCCATGTGCCACAAGCCTATGCCTATTAGTGATCCCCACAACTTGTGTCTCCCTTGCCTGGGGGAATCGCATCAGATGGAGCGCTGCAAGATCTGTAAGGCCTTTAAGCCGAGGACTAAGAAAGAAAGAGACTTTCGTCTCAAGCAGCTGCTCATGGAGGCCATGCTGCAACCTTCGGCCTTGGACCATCCGACCTCGGCACCGGCATCCTCGGTGTGGAGTGCCCCGCCGTCAGTTCGCGATCCGGCACCAATGGGGTACTGCAAGCATACCGCACTGAGGCAACAAGACGGGCCCCGGCACCGTTCGACCTCGTCGGCCCGGTTGAAGGGCCAGCCTAAGACCTGAGGATGCTTCCCGCATAAGACGGCGATACCGCCAAGGGAACCGACCACGCAAAAGGGCATTGCTGCCCCAGGGCATGTCCCAGTGGATCCGGCGCCTATGAGCCCGTTGAGCCCTGGGCTGAGTGCGGAGGAAGGGCTGGAGGAGCTCATAGAACAGCCCTCCACATCAGACACTTTTGAGGCAGCAAAGGACCTCATTGAATTGTCCACGACGAGCCCCCTCCCTGCCAAAGAGAAGCCTCCGTCACCAAGACTTCCATCTAGAGGCAAACCGGCAATGGTGTGCCCGTCGAGGTCACCATCCCGGCATCGCTCCTGGCATCTGTCCCAGTTGAGCTCCGCCTCGGTGGACTCCCAGTTGCCCCTGACTCAGTGAGCCTCAGGGGCACTGGACCCCAGCCAACACACGGCACCGCCTCCGCCAGTTCACCGCTCCCCAGCACCATCACCAGGCCAGCAACAAGGTGTTGCAAGGCCGAAGTCCTTGGGCCCAACCACAAGCCATCAATCCCAGTTCTGAGAATACCGGTTGACGAGTCGCCATTCCCCAGCCCCGCAGCAGCACCAATCCACGGCACTACCCTAGCCTTCAAGGTCAGCATCCTCAGAATCCGAGGTGGACTTGGGCCGCTCCAGTTATGCCCGCAGAGCACCGGCTAGCAGGGAGCCCCAAACCCTGTGACACCTACACTGGGGCCTGCCAGGGCAGTGGCCCTTTTGGACACCATGGGCCTATCACCAGCAGCAAGGGCCCCCCCTCCAGAGCCTCAAGATCTGGCTACTCAGTGCATCGGTCCCGGTCCCAGCACAGATGCCCTTTCGCACCTAAGGAGGCCACAGTTTCCAGGCCACCAGACACTTCTCCGGAACACAGGAGGGCAGAAGCGGTACCGAGCCTGGTGCCGTCCCGGATGCAGTCAGGCAGGCCCCAGATGAGCCGCCGCCATGCGAGGAGGTGCAAGAAGGGCTAGAGGACGAAACGCAGAAGGCCCTAACCTTATGAATAGACATAATTTTAATTCCTGGGCAGCAGTTTCCAAATTTAAGGACTCGTTACCCCAGGGCTCTCAACCTGAGTTCACGGCCCTTGTGGCTGAAGGGAAGACGGTAGCCAAAACCTCTCTGCAGGCCTCCCTCAACTCGGCAGACACTACAGCCAGAACAATCGCCTCAGCGGAGGCATGGCTTCAGGCCTTCTGCCAGAGGTCCAAAATACCCTTCAAGATCTCCCATTCGAAGAGTCCGGCCTCTTCTCGGACCAAACGATGCCAGGCTGCATAGCCTTAAAGACTCCCCGGTAACCCTTAAGTCGTTGGGGATGCACACCCCGGCGACGCAGAGGAAATCCTTCAAGCCCCAGCCGCCGCAACAAAGGCAATACCAACCTCGCCCTAGCCAGGAGCAGGGGCGGCTCTACAAATTTGGCCGCCCCAAGCAGTCATGCCCGGGAGGCGCCCCCGAGCCGCGGGAGCAGCGGACCTCCCGCGGGCATGACTGCGGAGGGTCCGCTGGTCGCGCGGCTCGGCTGGACCTCCCGCAGCTGGACCGGTTCGCTGGTCCGGCGGCTCTGGTTGAGCTGCCGCAGGCATGCCTGCGGGAGGTCCAGCCGAGCCGTGGGACCAGCGAACCGTCTGCAGTCATGCCTGCGGGAGGTCCACTGGAGCCGCCGGCCGAGCATCCCCTCCACAGTCATGCCTGCGGCAGGTCCGCTGCTCCCGGGGCTCCGGTGGACCTCCCGCAGGCATGACTGCGGCAGGTCCGCTGGCCCAGCCTGCCGCCCCCCCGGGAAAGGGCTGCCCCAGGCGGGTGCTTGCCCCGCTGGGCTCTGGAGCCGGCCCTGGCCAGGAGCCATACCATAGGAGAGGCAGCGACAATAGGCGTAGGTGGAACAACAGGCTTAGCCAAGGCCAGGGCCAGGGCAAGCCGCAACCCGGCAACAAATGGGTTTTGAAGGTGCGCTTGAGGACAGCGCACCGAACCAGTTATCGGATCCTTCCCTATGTTTCCTGAACCGCTTGTCCCACTTATACCGTGCGTGGTCCCATATAACATTGGACTGTTGGGTCCTACTCACGGTGAAAGTGGGATACACACTTTGGTTCTCCTCCTTCCACCCCCCTTCCCCATCCCTCTTCAGAGACCCCTCTCACGAGCAACTCCTGATGCAGGAGGTACAGATGCTCCTTGAGGCGGGGGCTGTGAAAGAGGTCCATCAGAACTTAAGGGGAAAGAGGTTTTACTCACGTTATTGCCTTATCCCCAAAGCTAAGGGGGGGTCTTTGACCCGTTTTAGACCTGCGTGGACTCAACAAATTCTTAGTCAAGGTCCACTTCCGCATGGTCTCCCTTGACTCTATTATCCTGTCCCTGGATCCGGGGGATTGGTACGCTGCCCTCGATATGAAAGATGCGTACTTTCACGTCGCCATTCATTCCACTCACCGGCAGTTCCTGCGGTTCACCATAAACCAACACCATTACCAGTTTACGGTCCTACCCTTCGGCCTGGTGATGGCCCCACGTGTGTTCACGAAATGCATGTCAGTAGTGGCAGCCTTTCTTTGCAGAAGAAGAATGCGAGTATACCCGTACTTAGATGACTGGCTCCTCGTGGGTCGGTCCAAGGAGGAGGTCCGCTCCCACGTGGCAATGGCACTGGACGTATTCCTCTGACTAGGAGACCTAGTCTATGTGCACAAGTCCTCCCTGATACCCGCACAGAGGCTGGAGTTCATTGGGGCAGTCCTGGACTCAGTACAGGCGTGAGCGAGCCTCCCAGAATCCAGATTTCTGGCCATCCAGCGTGCTATAGACTCAATGCTGAGGTTCCCCACAACCGTGGCCAGATGCTGCCTGCAGCTCCTAGGACACATGGCGGCGTGCACTCACGTGGTCAAACACGCTTGACTGCATCTCAGGACTTTGCAATTGTGGCTAGCCCAGTCGTATCGCCCCAGCAGAGACCCCTTGGACCTTGTAGTGATAGTCCCTGCCCAGGTATTGGACTCCCTGCGCTGGTGGCTCAATCAGCAGGTAGTTTGCAAAGTGATCCCCTTCGCCGCACCGCAGCCCATTCTGACACTGGTAACAGATGCATCAGACCTCGACTGGGGAACACACTTGGGGAACCTATGGATGCAGGGCTTGTGGTCCAGAGACAAAATGTCGCTCCACATCAACGTAAAGGAGCTCAGGGCGGTTCGCCTAGCCTGCCAGACCTTTCACGCTACTTTAGAAGGGCAAAATGTGACCCTTTTGAAAAACAACGCCACCGCCATGTTCTATATAAACAAGCAGGGCGGAGCCCGTTCCTCTCTCCTATGACAAGAGGCCCTTCTCCTATGGGACTTTTGTATAGCCCGTTCAGTGCACCTTGTAGCGTCATACCTTCCGGGGGAGCAAAACGAGCTGGCGGATCGCCTCAGCAGGTCGTGCCAAATGAGCGAATGGATGATGAGATTGGATATCCTGCATTCGATCTTCCAGAAGTGGGTTTTTCCCCAAATGGACCTCTTTGCCACCAAGGACAACAGTCAATGCCCGCAGTTTTGTTCTTTCCAAAACCACACTCCAGGCTCGATCGCAGATGCCTTCACAATCCCTTGGAGCGGGAGTCTGAAGTACACCTTTCCATCGCTCCTGCTCATCCACAGAGTCCTCCTCAAGGTTTGCAGGGACAAAGTGGCGATGAGTCTGATCTCACCGGCTTGGCCCCACCAACACTGGTTTACGACTTTGCTGGAAATGTCAGTGGCCACCCCGATTGCCCTGCCGCTGCACCGAGATCTCATCACACAGGACCGCGGGCACCTGCTCCACCCGAACCTGCTATTGCTACATCTAATGGTGTGGAAACTCTGTGGCTGAACGCTATGGAGAGTCAGTGCTCCTTTCAGGTGCGACAAATTCTCCTCTGTAGTAGGAAGCCTTCCACTAGGGTGACATACCTCGCTAAGTGGAAGAGGTTCTCCTGCTGGTGTGAACCAAAGTACATACAGCCTCTACAGGCCTCTGTTCCAGTCATACTGGAATACCTACTGCACCTCAAAAATCAAGGTCTCGCCCCCTCCTCAATTAGAGTGCATCTGGCTGCAATTTCAGCATTCCATCCAGGGGAGTCTGGGCATTTGGTGTTTTCCAACCCCATGGTAGCCGGGTTCCTCAAGGGACTGGAGAAGGTGTTTCCTTACTCTCGCCCACCGGTCCCTTCCTAGAACCTTAACTTGGTCCTGACCAAACTCATGGGACCCCCTTTCGAGCCCCTAGCCTCTTGGTCTTTCACTCACCTCTCCTGGAAGGTGGCGTTTTTGGTGGCCATTACGTCCGCAAGGAGGGTGTCAGAACTGAGGGCCCTCACTTCAAAGCCCCCTTATACAGTTTTTTTTATAAGGACAAGGTGCAACTTAAGCCACACCCTAAATTCCTCCCTAAAGTAATTTTGCAATTTCATATGGGACAGGACATTTGTTTGCTAGTGTTCTTTCCCAAACCATGGATGGACCCAAGTCACCGTAGCCTGCATACTCTAGATGTCCATAGGGCCCTGGTGTTCTATCTGGAGACCTTTCTGCAAGTCAATGCAATTGTTCGTCGCCATTGAGGAGAGAATGAAAGGGCTTCGGGTCTCGGCACAATGGATTTCATTGTGGATTGCATCCATGCATGCTATGAGTTCACGAAGGTGCCAGCCCTGGCAATCACGGCCCACTCGACTACGGCTCAAGCGTCCTCGACAGTTTTTCTGGCACAGGTTCCGCTCCAGGAGATCTGTAGAGCAGCCACCTGGTCGTCGGTGCACACATTCACAGTCCATTAACAGGCCAGAGAGGACGTGGCAGTCGGCAGGGCTGTGCTTCAATCAATTGTTCCATGACTCCTACCCGCCTCCTACGGTAAGCTTGTGAGTCATCTAATGTGTAATGGACGTGAACAATCACTCGAAGAAGAAAAAATGGTTGCCTACCTTTTCGTAACTTGTTCTTCGAGATGTGGTGTTCACGTCCATTACACTTCCCACCCTTCTTCCCCTCTGTCGGAGTCACCGGCAAGAAGGAACTGAGGGAGGGTCGGGTCGGCAGGGGTATATATGCACCAGCAGGGGTATATATGCACCAACATGAGGCGCCGCTCTGGCGGGGGCTCCCCTGCCGGCTCGACGGGAGCTGCTAAGGGGAAAAGTTTCCGACGTCTGTGCACATGGCGCGCACACACCTAATGTGTAATGGACGTGAACAACACATCTCGAAGAACAACAGTTATGAAAAGGTAGGTAACCATTTTTTCCTGGCTATGGGCCATGTTCCTTCAAGGGAGCTCACAATGTAATTAGGCAGCTTTAGTATTTTGGATACCAATAAAGGATTTATTACTAGAATTGGTCTGATAACTACTGAGCTAGGTGTGTGCAGGTGTGGGTTCATTAACATCTGGAACAGAGATCCCCCATCCTGCAGTGCTTCCCTGCTTTTCAGGTCCCAGAGTTCAGTGTGGTTCTTGCCTGGGAATCTCTGTTCTCCATTCTGTATGCTAATGGGGATGCCTCCCTGTCCCATCTTCAATGCAAATGAGGCTATGGGAGTTTCCTTAATCCTGTCACCCAGCCTCTTTTGGGTCCAGCTTTCAGTGTGAGGGATAGGAGTTTGGTACCCATCAAGTCACCTCACACAACTGCAGTTCTGCTGAGTAATCAAGCTTGCTTTTCTAACTACTCCTTTCTGCCCGTTCTCTTCCAGTTGTGTCCTTTCTATTGCATTTTTGTGGCTCCTCTATGATGCCATGGTCTGGGACATCCATTGTTGGCACCACAAGCACATGCTCCTGCAGCTTAACTAAGCTGCTGCCCCAGGGCACAGAAGCTCTTGGAGCTGTTCCTGTGGCTGGCTGAACTAAGGATGGGTGGGGCAGCTGGGATGGAAGGGTACATGCCTTTCAAGGAGTCACCTTCTGTTTTTGCCCACAGCTGCAACAGCATTATGCCATTAGTGGGGGCAGGTCTAGCATCCCTGCAGCTTCCTTCACTTTGCTATTCAGTTCTCCTCTGTTGTCCCGCACTGGAAAACAATACCGAAAAGGCATCTGCCTGCAACTTCACTGACCTTAAACCTTTAGTTAATTGAGATATGGCCTCCAGTCCTTGCAATCTCGCTACCTGCTATTGGCAGGGAAGACCCATAGCCACTGTACTGCCCACCCAACTGGCAAGGCAGCCTCAACCCCCCACTTACCACTGAAACGACTCTTCTGTGAAGGTGCATTTATATCTTATGTATGGTAGCAAGGCCTAATGTCTGTCTAAACTACCTCCTGCCCAAGTTGTTATATATTAGTGGGTTTCCATGCCACTGTTAAGGGTCTATTTGTTGCTTAGGGAAAACTAGTAAAGTGAGGCAAGGTGGCTCTAGCACATTCACTCCAAACTTATTGTGTGAAGGGTACTGGAGGGTAAAGATGTGCCTATGCTTACACTGCAGTTAAAAGTGTAATGGCAGCTGCTAGCTTTGATCTGGCTAGCCTGCTAAAATTGGCTGTGAAAAGGTGGCAGCAGAACAGAAGTTCTGTATGGTCAGTAGAAGCCTGCCTGGGCCCTTTTGAGTATCTATTCATGTTGCTAGCCCACACCATTGTGTCTTCACTGTTTTTTGCCATGCTAGCTAGATTAAAGCTAGTGAGGGTATGTCTACCCAGACTGCAAATCATAGAGTGCAGATGTAGCCTATACATACTAAAATATTGTAATCCTCTAAACAAGCACAACTGATTTTTGCTTAACCTGTGCTGAATGCTTCACGGGTTGCAAAGAGCATAATTCAAATCCATTATTCTCCCATTACCAGCAGTTAGCAAGCACAGGACACAACAGAGGAGTGAAAGGGATCAGTGAGGAGAAGTGTGTATGAAGGGGAGGTATGGACTACACCAGGGAGAGAGGACCGTGTAAAGGAGAGCAAAGGTTCAGTTTGAGCAAACAAAAAGCCAGCCATAACGGAGCTAAGGAGCAGATTCCTCTAGATTGGGGTGGCCAACCTGTGACTCCGGAGCTGCATGCGGCTCTTCAGAAGTTAATATGCGACACCTTGCATAGGCACCAACTCCAGGGCTGGTGCTACAGGTGCCAACTTTCCAAAGTGCCAGGGGCAGGGGGGTGCTCACTGCTCCCTGACTCTGCCACAGGCCCTGCCCCTACTTCACCCCTTCCCCCAAGGTCCCTGTCCTTCCTGCCCCCTTCCCTGAGCCTGCCCTGCTCTTTCTCCTCACCCTCCCCCCAGAGCCTTCTGCATGCCGCAGGAGGCATGGGGAAGGAGGGGGAGGTGCTGATCAGCAGGGCTGCTGGCAAGCAGCGGGGAGCTGATGGGGGGCTGCTGATGTATTACTGTGCCTCTTTAGCAATGTACATTGGTAAATTCTGGCTTCTTCTCAGGCGCAGGTTGGCCACCCCTGCTCTAGATCTTGAAGTGGAAAGGCAATGGATGGATATTGTGGTTATTGGTCAAAGTGAACACAAGAGGGCTCCAATAACACATTTTGACTGAGGAAAATGGAGCTCAGTCTGAAACTTTTCTGAATGTCCCATCACCACTCTTCTGCTCCTAGCATTTTATTCCATTCGCTAGCTGTAGAGAACTATTTGACATCCTCGGAAGTACCTAAAAATATCATTAAGCTCAGTATAGATAATTACTGCAAATCTGATAACATTTTCTCTATGATGTAGGACTATATCATGTGCATCCCATCAGTGGCAGTACTTGTACCAAAACCTACATCACTATGGCCAGCGTATGATGCTATATGTGATTTATAGAACACAATCTGTTCTAGCTTTGATCTGTGAAGAAAAGTCTTGCCTACAAATGATGTAAAAGGGAGCAAGCAAAATAGAGGGAGAAATTGGTATGCAGAACTACAGATACCTGTCTTGTAACTAGGGTAACCAAATAACAAATGTTAAAAATCAGGACAGGGGATGGGGGGGTAATAGGTGCCTATAAAAGACAAAGCCCCAAATATCGGGACTGTCCCTATAAAATCGGGACCTCTGGTCACCCTTGTAACCAACAGAAAAGGTGATCAGTATAGGAACAAAATATAATTTAGTAAGTATATCCTTCTATTGAATTTAGATTGATTTTTTTTAAATGGGGTTTAGTATAAAGTAGACTCCCCCCTCCAATAAATAAATAGAATAACTAAATAAACCTGCACAGGCCTTATACAAAACTATGTTGGGTGTGATCCATCAGCCTGAACTCCTTAGTCTACTATGGGTTATTTATCCAAACTATTCCATGGTTGTGTACCTTTGAGAGAATCTGAACCTAGATGGTATGAAGTCAGCCTATAGCTACCTTGGCTAGAATTAATATAATAGGTGAATGTTCTGCTGCATTTCTTGTGATCAAAGTAGATTTATCCAGGGCCTTTGCTCACCAGGCTTGCTGCTTCTCAAAAGGAAATAAGAATATTCTATTTTGTTCACTAATTTCCTGCTATCTTTTTACATCAGATCTGCTCTTCATTCACCTTCAGCTGTGACCTGGCATGGATTCATCCCTTATGTTGGAAATGTACAAAAATATAGTTTCTCAGCTAATTATCAAATATATACATCTTTGCTTACAATGGCCCTGAATATGCCATGATCTCTGAATTCATGTGAAACCTCCTAAAGTGAATAGGCCCCTGTATGATGCTTTTAAGGAATGGGACCCCATGTGTCCAGGACTTCTAACCTTCCACCATGACAAAATCAGTGAATTATGACAGCACATAGGCTGTCAGTAATAAACCATGCAATCCTGGTAGTATTATCAAACTCATTGGAGTCCCAGCCCTGGACACCAGAGGCTCTCTTATACCATCAGTTGTGTATGCACAACTCCCACAGAAATTGTTGCAGTGCCAAGCAAGACCATGACTTCCATTGTGAATGTGACTCTTGACATGTGCAAAGGTCAAATTATGGGTCCCCCCACATCCTTGTGTAATGCTGATAACCATCAGTAGTTTGTTTAGGAAGCTGTAGGTGACATTCAGATAGATGATTTATTGCAAGATTATGCACGCCCACAAGTAAACATTTATCTCCAGCTTTTAGTTAGCTGTAAGCTAGGTTAACACTTGTTTAATTTTTAATATCATTGACTTAAATGGATACATATATGTGGCATGGTTACTGTACCTGCAACTACCTCTGAACCTCTGTTGCACAATTATTAGCTCCATAAACCTGCTAGATTAGCCCTCACGAATAAATAACTAGTAAAGCTGGTGCCGGGCACTGAATATGTGATAAGTATCTGTTGGTTGTGTTTGCCTTTTCTCCCTGCTCCCTTTCTTTTTCTTATACAATATTTGCATAAACTCAAATGCTGTAAATCAATGTACCTGAGATACTATGTCTAAGCTAATTTAGATCTTTGTTTTTAAAAATAAAATTGATACATGATTGTCACACAAAAACAGATACTATGGTGATGGACAACAAAATAAAATACTAAGGTAGATTGGATGTGAGTACATGAAAGTATGTTTTTTGTGACCACAACTTAGAATGTTCAGTTTTTAATATCTAATCCATTAAAGAAACAGGAAGACTGATTTCTGATGGTTAGATTTCCCTTTGCTGGACAGCTGCAGAGCTCTTTATTTGGAGTAGTGTTTTCTTTGACTCATTCAAACCTACATTAAAATAAAAAGTGTGGAGATGGTAATTTTTTATTTCTGAATATTTTTAAATTTCAAAACTTGGAATATTTTCTATTAAATTTTAGCAAAATTATTTTCCTGTTTGACCAACTGCAGAGCTAGTCATTTTTTTTTCAAAAGCAAATTTCATTCCTGAAATTTTCAAAAAGGGGATTCTTTTCAGATAGTTTTTTTTAACAAATGATAGCTGATTTTTCAAATTTAAAAGTCGATGAAATGCCAAATTAAAAAAATTGGGAGAAAAATTTCTAAAACTACTTTTGTAAGATATTTTCTTTTTTTATGAGCAGCTCTTATAAACAGGAACTTCTTCAGCTAGAAATGGATATCAAAGGCAGGCTGCACATAGCCTGGGCCAAACTGTCTCCTCAGCTACACCTATGCAACTGCCCAAGGAGCTTAGTGGGAATTGCATTCTTTTACTGGAGCGAATTTGCCCATTACTAAGAATAACTACTGCTTTTGCCTTGTCAAAGACTGAAGAAGGAAATTTATTAAGTGTGAGCTGGGGCTGACATGTGACATCAATAGGTAACTTTTTACACTCCTCCATATTTATCTATTATTCTCCATATTAATTCACATGCAATTATAGTTGGGGGCTGAACACGACCTGGGATTTGAATACTGTAGCCTTAAAACCTCTCTGTATAAAAGGCCTGAGCCAGACACTGAATATGAGTCCCCAAAGCATGTGATGACCCATGGAATTAAATGACAGGTGTGTCAGGGCTACCCTAAATCTCCCCCCAAAATCAATAAATACAGAAGTTAAGCTTTCTGTTCCCAATGTCATGCTACTATGATTAGGTATTTCAGCACATGCAAGACATAAGATCTCCCTATATGAGTGTGACATTCCCCTCTGGTGTTATCTGGACCGGTGCTCTGCTAGGCCACTCCAATCCTTGACTCTGGGAGCTGGCCTTACCCTGCTCTGCTGTGAGAACCCCCACTCCTGGGCTGTTCACGCACAGCCTCTGGCATGTAAGCTGCTCCCAGCTACTTGCAAGCGAATGCCACTAGCCAATATCTCTGGTCCCAGAGATAACCCTAGGAACCTCCGTCTCTCAGCGTCTAGTTATGCCTGCTGGACGCTGCAGGCTTATATGAGTTTGTAATTTAACAAAGAAATTGATATGTACCAGGCTTGTTATCCCAAGGAGAGTGTCTGACATGCTTCAAACCAAACGAACTGCTTCAGGTAGAATAAACAAACACATTTATTAACTACAAAGATAAATTTTAAGTGATTATAAGTCAAAGCATAACAAGTCAGAGTGGCTACCAAAAGAAAAGAAAATACAAGCACACAGTCTAAACTCTCAACCCTGACTGGGCAGCAACTAGATTAAGCAGTTTTTCTCACCCTACTGGATATTGCAGTCCTCAATATACAGGTTTGTTCCTTAAACCTGGGCCAATCTCCTGTGTTGGAGTCTTGTCTTCTTCTCAGTGTCTTGGTTGCTTGCAGCGAAAGTGGGGGCAGGAGAAGGGCCACTATGTGTTCTCTCTGTCTGCTTTATACCTTCAGTCCATATGCTTGTAGAACACAAGTCCAAGAATGTCTGTGAGGCATTGCTGAGGGCTGATCTACACTGGCAATGCTAAAGCGCTGCCATGGCAGCGCTTTAACATGCCTTGTGTTCACACCGCAGCGCTGGGAGAGAGCTGTCCCAGTGCTCTAAAAAATTTCATATTTCCACGATGGGTGTAGCTCCCAGTGCAGGTGCACTGTCTACACTGGTGCTTTACAACACTGAAACTTGCTGCACTCGGGGTGTGTGTGTGTGTTTTTTAACACCCCGAGCCAGAAAGTTGCAGCGCTGTAAATTGCAAGTGTAGATAGGCCCCAAGTCTCTCCAAGCAAGATGGAGCAATTCCCCTGGTGTGGCCTTATGCGGGTGAGTCATTGCATTGTAGCTCCCTTGCTGGGCAATGATTGTGGATAGGTTGTTTGACACCCTGCCCAGGCATTGGTTACTTTCCTTGCTGTTGCCTCTGGGGGGCTAATATCTGGCTGATTTCCCCCAACTTACAGCATGTTTTAGGGACAACCATACTACACAATTCTCATAACTTCATATGCATTAATGATATACATATATGGATAGAGAAATGACTTTCAGCAGATCATAACCTTTCCCCTGATACCTTACAAGGCATGCTTTATGTGTAAGATCACGATTATATGTGACTGAGAAATATGGGGGTTACAGTACACTCCCCCAAGGTACAGAGCATCACAATGAGACCCATGGCAATTGAGTGAGAAGCCTTAAGCCTAGATTTGGGGGCTTTGATCAAGACCTTTAGCAATTTTAAAGAGCCACCATCCAGGCTTCAAATTTAGGTTGCTTGTGTTTTGAAAGAACATAAAGACTTCTAGGTATAGAAATATTGTCATTTTTTCTATAAAAGATACTCAAAAAAGTTTACCTGGAATTTTTTGTTTGGATTTACATATTTCCCAAACATTGCACCTTTGTGCAATGCCTGAGAACCAGAAACCAAAACTAGCTACCACAGAGTTCCAAGAGCAAACAGGCAAGCAAAAGGTAAATTGAATTAAAATCTTTAACTTTTAATAATTAACCTGCTCTTAGTACAGATGTAAAGAAACTTGTTTGTTTGGGTTTTTAACTTGGCATTACCACTTTAAGGCCAAAATTTGTTTTATTTTTAAAATATCTCTCACTAAGACAATGCATGACCTACTATCACTGCATTTTTATCAGGTCTTTTGAACTTGGTATCACTTCAGTTAGCCACTATGATCTTTCCACTGAAACTGCAAAAGCGCCA
Organism: Mauremys mutica; assembly: GCF_020497125.1. Lineage (NCBI taxonomy): Eukaryota > Metazoa > Chordata > Testudines > Geoemydidae > Mauremys > Mauremys mutica. Next base: position 68,578,151 of record NC_059080.1, on the reverse strand, counting down.
TTTGAGCCATTATGTTCTCAATGGAACTACAAGAGATATTGCCTGAGGTTACTCAATATGCTGGAAATTCACCAAGCCTCAGTGTATCTTGATAATTTCTCAACATAGAAATTGCAGCATGAGTTTAATGCTAAATCAGCATTGCCCTGCTGCTAGCGCTCTCATCTCTGGCCTAGATGTCCATGGGTTCAAGCTGTAAATCAGCACTCTTACTTAATCCTCATGTTGAGGTTACAGTACTATAGTAAGGCAGCCTTCACTATCCTTCTCATTCAATACTAAATTGAGATCACTTCTGCTCACGTCTGATAACTATCTACATGGAAATGAAAGATCCAAAATAATGAAAACAAAAGGGGGGGGTAAATCTTGGTGGCTTTACCAACCTTCTCTCTCTTGCTAAAACAGGTTCTAGGCCTCGATTCAGGAAAGCACTTCAGCATGTGCTTAACTTTAAGCATGAGTAGTCCCACTGAAACCAACAGAACTACTCAAGTGGCTTTGCTGAACTGAAGAGGGGCAGAGATGGGACCAAGAGACTGGTATCTTGACTCCCCCGCCCTTCTCTGTATTAATCTGTCCTGGTGTGCCTAGTGATTGCTGGGAAAGTGGAAAAGCCAGGTGCATAAAATATGCTAATAGGCAGTCTAGACTGAAACTATCTGCCACTGTTTATGTACTTGGGTATTATGTAAATATAACTGGTTAGACTCCGGAATGTGAATTTCACTTGAACGCTGATATACAGTGTACAGGACCAGGCTTGTCTATTTCTATGCTGCCTGTTGGGTTAGCCTGCTAGCCTCCTGGTGCAACTGGGAACAGGGGCGGCTCCAGGCCCCGGCACGCCAAGCGCGTGCTTGGGGCGGCACGCCGCGGGGGGCGCTTTGCTGGTCGCCGGGAGGGCGGCTCCGGTGGACCGGCGACCGGCCCCCGCGGCGTGCTGCCATGCTTGGGGCGGCGAAATGGCTAGAGCCGCCCCAGTCTGGGAAACCCCTTGAGACTGCAGGCTGGTGTTCAATCCCCGGGCACCAAAGGGTAAAAATTGCACTTTCACAGCTCGATGCCACTTGGTCTCTTCGCCACCCCAGAGCTATCCCAAGCCTGCCCCCGCTCATTGGATGTAGCTCTTCCCCCCAGTACCAGCTCTGGGCTGGGGGCAGCAGTCGGGCCCGGAGTGACTCCAGGGAGCGCGGCGCTCAGTGCCCGAGCCCCGGGAGCGCCCCTCCCCGGCTGCTCTGGAAATCCCTTCTCCGGCAGCCCGCGCAGCGCACGGAGCGGCTGCGGGGCTGGGCGCTGGGCGGGGCCCGCCGACGGGCTGTTCCGGCGCCAGGTGCCCGGCCCCGCCCTGGCGCAGGTGAAGGCGGGGCGGAGTCGCTTTCAGTTTCGGGCATTGTGGGAAGGCAGGATGGGCGGCGGGGCGCGCACCTGGCACTGAGGGGGCAGCCGGGGCGAGCCGCCCGGAGCAGTGACCATGGTGAGTGGGGGGCCGCCAGGCAGCGAGCCGCGGCCGCGCGGGAACTGGGGGCCGGGAACTTTCCCCGGCCGGCAGGGCTGGGGCGACTCCGGCGCCTGCCTGACTGGCTCCCTGTCGTGTCAGCCCGGGACGGGAGCTGGCCCAGGCACCGTCCCCCGCTCAGCCTGGCAGGGGGGAGCCGGCTGGGGCGGGGCGCGGCAATGAGCCCCCCGCCCCCTCCCCAGGCTGGGTTTGGGCCACACGGCCCTGGGGACCTCCTGCCACTGTTCAGCCCGGGCTGGGACAAAATCTGAAACAGAGGCTGCCCTCCTCCCCCATGACCCCAGAGCGGGGGTGGGGGGCTGGCTGGCGAGATCCTGCCTGGGGCGCTCAGCAGTGGGCGGTGCTGGGCCCCACTCCGGGCACGTCCAGCAGGCCCACGACCTGGCAGTGCTGCTCGAGTTTGGCCCCTGGGTCACAACACCACTCCCTGAAACATGGTCCTGAGCAGCACGGCCACCTTGTGCACTGGCTCGCAGCGCCACTCTGGGGGCCCTCACAAATGGGCCCTGGGCAAATGACCCCTTTTATGCCCTAGACCCATAGGTGGGTGACATGTCTGCTTCCCCTCTTGTACTCTGCCCCAGTGATCAGAGCCTAAATCACATCATCCACTCCTGCAGCACAGTTCCTGCAGTGCGTGACATCTAACATGGTAGAGAACATCATATTTCTGTGACCTCTACTTCTGTTTCTTGGTATTCTATGGATCATGTGCTTTTGAGCAGACAGGCAATGGTACTGTCTTTCTTTGCCTCTCAGTTTGTGGCTACATATGCTTTTGCGTGTTATAGACTTACAACAGCTACAACATCCCTTCTAAGGGCTGCTCTACAGGCAGAGTTCCATTGGTTTCACTTTAGGGCTCATTTTAAACTGATTTGGTTCAATTGATGCAAAAGGCTATATGGACACACTTACTTTGGTTTAAATTAGGGTTATTATAGTTTAGCTTAAGTTGATTAGGAACCAGTTTAAACTAAATTGAAATGCATGTACACATGAGGGTCTAAACAGGTTTAACTAAACCAGAGCAAGTTTGTGTGTAGGCCAAACCTAAGGCCTCAATTTTCTAAGCTGTTCTGTGCCCACTGAAGTAAAATGTTGTTGTGTAGTCATGGCCTAAGACACTCTCATTCAAATTTGACCACAGAGATAAATATTGTGAAAACCTAAGACAAACAGAAATGTTTGCATGGTTCTTCAACTAAAAACAATCCAGTGGAAGCAGGTTTTTAAACAATCATTCGCTAACAGTCTCCACAGTGCAAACATTCAGCATAGGTACTAATTAGTGTATAAGGCCCTGAAAGTGAACCAGATACTGAACAAAGGTGAAATTGACTAGGCCTCCTCTATACTAGAAAATCAAATTGGCTTAGCTACATCACTCGGGAATGTGAAAAATCTACAATGCTGAGTGGTGTAATTAAGCTAAGCTAACCCCCAGTATAGAGAGCTCTAGATCGATGGAAAAATTCTTCCTTGGCCTAACTACTGCTTCTTGGGGAGGTGGATTACGTATGCCAAGGGAAGAACGCCTCCCATTGGTGTAGCTAATGTCTACACTGTAGTGTAGTGGTGCAGCTGTGCCACTGTAGTATTTAAGTGTAGCCGTACACTTATTTTCAGTCTCCACACTGAGAGAAATGGGAAAAAAAGGTAATTCAAATGTTCAAAATTCCAGTTTTAATAATCTGAGCTGTTTTTAGATACAGGAAAAATGTGCATTTAAAGAAATCAAATTTTGTACATCAACAGTGTTCAGTATTGCTACCGCCAAGTGTTTTAAACGAATAAATCACACACACACCCCGGTCCCTCTCCTCCCAAATCATGAGATTTTTAAAAGATAAATTTTGGGTTCTTTTTATTTGCCTCTGGCTTTTGAACCATTAGATTGTATGGCAAAGCTTGGAAATGTGGGCAACCAGGAGGGTACACTCCTCAGATTTTCATATAACTGTGGAAGCTGGGGTTGTAAGAAAAACACCAAGTGTGAGACTCACAACAAAGGCCTTGTCTACACTACAAGACTATTTCGAATCAACTTAGTTCGAATTTGTGGATTCGACCTTATGAAGTCGAATTTGTGTATCCATACTAAAGACACTAATTCGAATTTCTGAGTCCACATTCACGGGGCCAGCGTCGACTTTGGAAGCGGTGCACTGTGGGAAGCTATCCCACAGTTCCCGCACTCCCCGCTGCCCATTGGAATGCTGGGTAGAGCTCGCAATGCCTGCTGGGGGAAAAATGTGTCGAGGGTGGTTTTGGGTAACTGTCATCATTCAACCGTCACTCACAAACGCCCTCCCTCCCTGAAAGCGCCGGCGGGAAATCTGTTCGCGCACTTTTCTGGTCGGTTACAGCGCGGACGCCACAGCACTGCGAGCATGGAGCCCGCTGCGATCATCGCTGCACTTATGGCCGTTGTCAACTCCTCGCACCTTATCGTCCACCTGTGCAACAGTCAGCTACTGAGAAATCGGGCGAGGAGGCTCCGGCAGCGCGGTGAGGAGAGTGGCGCAGACCTCTCAGAAAGCAGGGTACGCCGCGCCGTGGAGATCATGGTGGCAATGGGTCAAGTTCATGGTGTGGAACGGCGATTCTGGGCCCGGGAAACAAGCACGGACTGGTGGGACCGCATAGTGCTGCAGGTCTGGGATGACACAGAGTGGCTGCGAAACTTCAGGATGCGTAAGGGCACTTTCCTTGAACTCTGTGACTTGCTGGCCCCTGCCCTGAAGCGCCAGGACACCCGGATGCGAGCAGCCCTGAGTGTGCAGAAGCGAGTGGCCATAGCCCTCTGGAAACTTGCCACGCCAGACAGCTACCGGTCAGTAGCGAACCACTTTGGCGTGGGCAAATCTACCGTGGGGGTTGCTGTGATGCAAGTAGCCCACGCAATCGTTGAGCAACTGCTCTCAAAGGTAGTGAACCTGGGAAACGTTCAGGTCATCATAGACGGCTTCGCCGCGATGGGATTCCCAAACTGCGGTGGGGCTATAGATGGGACTCACATCCCTATCCTGGCACCGGCCCACCAGGCCAGCGAGTACATTAACCGAAAGGGCTACTTTTCCATGGTGCTGCAAGGACTAGTGGACCATAGGGGACGTTTTACCAACATCAACGTCGGGTGGGCGGGCAAGGTTCATGACGCGCGTGTGTTCAGGAGCTCTGGTCTCTTTAGACTCCTCCAGGCAGGTACTTTCTTCCCGGACCACAAAATAACGGTTGGGGATGTGCAGATGCCTACAGTGATCCTCGGGGACCCAGCCTACCCGCTAATGCCCTGGCTCATGAAGCCCTATACAGGCGCCCTGGACAGTGAGAAGGAACTCTTCAACTACCGGCTAAGCAAGTGCAGAATGGTGGTGGAGTGTGCTTTCGGACGTCTCAAGGGGAGATGGCGGAGCTTACTCACTCGCTCGGACATCAGCGAAAAGAATATCCCCGTAGTTATTGCTGCTTGCTGTGTGCTGCACAATCTGTGTGAGAGCAAGGGCGAGGCCTTTTTGTCCGGATGGGAGGTTGAGGCAAATCGCCTGGCTGCAGTTTACGCTCAGCCAGACACCCGTGCCGAGAGAATATCCCAGCGGGAAGCGCTCTGTATCCGGGAGGCTTTGAAAGCAAGTTTCCTCGGAGATCAGGGTAACCTATGACTCTCCACTTGCTTTCAAGAGAAACTGACCCTGGGCCTGTGTCAGTTTGTGTCGATTTGGATCTGCGGCTACATGCCTTGTTCTCCAAGTTTCCCCCACTTCCAAAGCACGTTTTTAAGCAAAGTAATTGTTACACTCATTATTAATAAATCTTTCTTTTACTTTGCATTTCTGTTCTGGTGTTGAGACATGGACGCATACTGTGCTGGGCACGGTGTGCACTGACGTACAGAGCGCTTCCTCCATAGAGGACTGACATCCTCCTGCTCCTACATAGGTCTCTGGGGTGGGGGACGGATGACAGTGGTTCTGCATGAAGGGGAGGGTTTGCAGGAAGGGGCGAGTGGTGCCTTCTTTGCATAGGGGTTTGGATGACGGCAGTGGGCTGCGGGTTTCTGCGTGGGAAGGGGTGATGGGTGTGGGAGAAGGGTGACTATCTGTCCGTGGATGAGGGCTCTTGTTGGGGCTCAGGGCAGCGGATAGGCTCGTGGATCCGTTGCAAGTGCATCGTAAGGGCAGCCTGCCTTCACAGTAATGGCGTGACAGGCGCTAGGACCCTGGACAATTATACACATTACGAAATGAACAGGGGCAGCATACACAACACAGAATGACCCTGGTGCCTACTGACTGCAGTGTGTGTGTGCCCCGCAGTTGATCCTTTCCCCAAGTCTGTACCCTGGTACTGTAGGCTATACCGTGCAAGTATGAAACCCCTGTCCACCCCATACACCGAAAAATCCTCTGACAGGAAAGACATGACGGAAACAGTGATTAACAGCAAACAGCTTTTATTAATCTAATAAACAGTGGGGGGATGAACCTTGGATTTGGGACTGGCTGAGCCTATAAGGGAAGCACTTCTACAAATTTCTAACGTGAGAAGTGCGGGGTACACGCCGCTCTGCTCTGGTTCAGTGACAGTTCTCACGTCCTCTACCACCCCTCCGTCTTGTACTTTTGGGTGAGGGGGGGCCAGGACTTCTTGGCTGGTGAGGGCGATTGCAGAGACACTGCAGGGGGGCCCTGTCCTCCAGCCTGCGGTCCTGCAGGACATCAACAAGGCGACGAAGCGTGTCCGTTTGTTCCTTCATGAGACCAAGTAGCGTTTGGGTGGTCTGCTGGTCTTCCTGCCGCCACCTATCCTCACGTTCCATGAGTGTGCGATGCTGCTCACATAGGGTCTCCCTCCAGTGTTTCTGCTCTGCAGCCTCTGCTCGGGAGCAGACCATCAGTTCAGCGAACATGTCGTCCCTAGTCTTCTTCTTTCGCCGTCTAATCATTGCCAGTCTCTGCGAGGGGGATGCCGGGGCAGTCCGGGAAGGACCCGAAGCTGTGTGATGGGGAAAGTTAGTGATTTCCTTGTACAGATACATTTTCGCGAACAGTGAACACCGTCTAGTCAATTTCCATGAAGAAGACCGTACCGGACAACAAGTGTCACGTGGTCTCCAGAGAAGCACAACATTTTGGCCTACGCTCTGATTGGCTGCGCCATTGCACAGGAGAGCGGAGAAGTCGGGAGAGAGAGCAGAATCCCTCTAGCAGAGAGTCCTGGTAAGCCTTACAGTACATTATGCTTATCAGTTAACGGATAGCTGTGCCGTCGTGCTAACGGCAATCTGGAAATCAGATACTATGACCCTTTTGCAGCCACTCCCGACACTGCAGGGGAAAGATCAATGTATGCTTTTCCTGTGTGGCCTACAGCACGTGGCTGCTAAGCGCGGGGCTTTGTTATGCAAAGTATAAGTAAACCATTAAGAACAGTAACTATTCGCTAATTGCCCTAATTAGATGCAGCACTTCAGTAACGAGATTACCCTGAGGCGTGTCTCTCGAGTGCAGAAAGAAAGGATGTTAAGGGAAGCACTTCACCGACCGGGACCCTACGCGGCCATGCTGGTAGAGGCGATGGTTCCCCTGTATCTGAGGATGTCGTGGCGTGGAAGAGTGAGCTTCACCGGAGGACCAAATAGGGCACCTCTTCCTCGAAACCTCCTGCGAGGGTATTTGAGGAACTGTTTGAAGCATTTGTGGAATTGTCCATGGAGGACTATTGTTCCATCCCAATCTGTGTAGACCTACTGTTCGTTTAGTTTCCCTTTAAAAACTTTTAGATATAATATTTATAGATAGAATTTATATTTTTGGTATACATGTTTTCGAGCAAATAAATATTTTCTTGTTTATACGACTTACCGCCTGATCCTTCCCCTGACTCTGAGTCCGGGTTCACGGCCGGTGAGGGTTGGTAGGGGATCTCTGTGAGGGTGAGGAACAGATCCTGGCTGTCAGGGAAAGCGGCATTGTGTTCGCTGTCGCCTGCGCCTTCCTCCACGGACCCTTCGTCGTCTTGCCCATCGGCGAACATCGAGTAGGAACTGTCCTGGCTCACTATGCCATCCACTGAGTCCACGGTCAGTGGTGGGACAGTGGTGGCAGACCCACCGAGAATGGCATGCAGTGCCTCGTAGAAGCGGCATGTCTGGGGCTGTGCTCCGGAGCGTCCGTTTGCCGCTCTGACTTTTTGATAGCCTTGCCTCAGGTCCTTGACTTTCACGCGGCACTGCATCGCATCCCGGCTGTATCCTTTCTGTGTCATGGCTTGGGAGACCTTCTCGAAGGTCTTTGCATTACGCTTGTTGGAGCGCAGCTCCGACAGCACAGACTCCTCGCCCCACACAGCGATCAGATCCTGGACTTCCCGGTCTGTCCATGCTGGGGATCTCTTTCTATTCTTGCATTGGGCTGACTCCTCTGCTGGAGAGCTCTGCATCGTTGCAGGTGCCGCGGAGCTCGCCCCGATGTCAAAGCAAGAAATGAGATTCTAACTGTCCAGACAGGAAAAGGATTTCAAATTTTCCCGGGTCATTTCCTCTGTGGCTGCCAGAACATCCAAGCTCGGACTGCTGTCCAGAGCGTCAACAGAGTGGGATAGCTCCCTCGATTTAAGATCCTAGTGTAGACCAGGCCAAAGTGACAAGAATCAGAAACACCAAGTGTCCCCTTAAGGCAGAACAAGTGTCACTAGAGCAGAATGAGCCAGGTAGGTTCTGGCTCTGGTTCATGTGTGTTCTGGGAGACGTTCACTTGATGAGTCCACAAGATTTGCCTTTTCCCTGCAAAACATGGGCTAGATTTCAGGATGCTCCCTTCTCAGGATCTTCAAGTGAAGCTAGGTGGCTGCTATCCCATCTTTTAGCTTGAAAGGGCACTGGGTAGGGGCAGCAGCCATCCATTCTGAAGGGTCATGAAGAGATAATATGAGAGGTAAGTACTCTCACTGCAGCTGGTCTCTATGCTAACTGTAGGAGCATCACTTGGAGGCCTGTCAAGGTTAATGTGTGCTTTCCAAGGAATTTTGTTTTTTTCTTCATGAAAGGTAGTGAGTGATATCCTTGCACTCATGGCCAGATTTTTTTCCCATTGCAGGTGTAGGTTCTCAGGCCAGAACTTGTCTATGGTGCCTGTAACTTGGTTAGTACTCTTGTTAACTGGTTAAGTCGTCATGCTGGGCTTCTTTCTGGGTGTTCCCTGAACTTCTATCTTGCACAGTTTGCATGTTGTGTGGATTTGTAATACGAATTGACCACTGGAAATGAATAGAAACAACAAAACCATCTTTCATTGGAGGCTGGTGTTTGGATTTTGGCTATGGTCTGAAAGGTAAAGTACAGTACATACACCGATCCAATCAGAACCAAATTTACAAATGTCTGTTTCATTGAGTGCCTTTATAAAGATGTCAAGTATCAGAGGGGTAGCCGTGTTAGTCTGGTTCTGTAGAAGCAGCAAAGAGTCCTGTGGCACCTTATAGACTAACAGACGTTTTGCAGCATGAGCTTTCGTGGGTGAATACCCACTTCTTCGGATGCTTGCACCATGACTGAGTCAGATGAACTCAGGCGGTGATCGGAACATAATACATTGTGGGGATAGGTGGGAAGAGAGAGAAGGGAATTATTTTCATTGACATATACGCTTTATTATTTATACTCTACACACACCCAGCAGTGTGATGATGAGCACATTTTTATAAAAGCAGCAAAGAATCCTGTGGCACCTTATAGACTAACAGACGTTTTGCAGCAAGCATCCGAAGAAGTGGGTATTCACCCACGAAAGCTCATGCTGCAAAACGTCTGTTAGTCTATAAGGTGCCACAGGATTCTTTGCTGCTTTTATAAAAATGTGCTCATCATCACACTGCTGGGTGTGTGTAGAGTATAAATAATAAAGCGTATATGTCAATGAAAATAATTCCCTTCTCTCTCTTCCCACCTATCCCCACAATGTATTATGTTCCGATCACCGCCTGAGTTCATCTGACTCAATCATTCCCGTAAGTGTAAGTAAAGCTTGAGTAAATAAATAGAGCTTGTACTTTACGTTGAAGGTCAGCAAACTTGGGCTTTGCCTGACCAACATGGAAAGTTGATTCCAGAGTCTCCCTGATCTAAGGACTTCACAAATGCTTTCTGTCCAACACATTTATTGTGGCCCATTAGGCATGGGATAAGGAAACATTGCCTACAGTAGTGCCGATTATTGACATTTTGAAGACTGTCCATATCATTTTTTCACAGGATTAAACCTGTAAGGCAAATGTGTGTGTTTGTTTATACCCCTTTCCTCAGGCAGCATGATATAGTGAATCTGGCACTGGATTTGAAGTCAAGTAACTAGAGTTCTCTTTAAAGCTCTAACCATCTCACTGTATAATTTTGGGCAAGTCATTTGAACTGTCTATGCCTCAGCCTCTCCCTGTTTAAAATGGGGATAATATTGGTTATCCACCTTTGTTACATGCTTTGACATTTATGGAGGAAAAGTACGTAAGCAATAGAAATTATTTTAGACACAAAAGCTGTTCTTATGCACTTAACTATAGTATGTTCTCAATTTGTAGATCACATCTTAGCAAGACAATTGTTACTCTAGTGGAAGGTCACTCTTTTCTGCCCAACTATTACTTCTCATCAAGGGAAAGGCTTTTTAAAAAGAGTACATTTAACTCCCTAAAGTGTCCCAGTTGAGACTATGCAGACACAAAAAAAAATAACCAGTTCACCTTTTCAGGATTGGGAAATCATTCCTGTCGAACAAAAAGTCTGATAAGATAATAGGGGAAATCTGGATCCAGGATACCGTAATCTACTTCTTAGGCCTGGAGAAAAGGAACAATTGACTTATCAGGTGTGGAACTGTAGCTGCACCAGTAGTTTGGGTCATATTTTGAAATAAGGCCCACATAGGTCTGAGTGAAAATCCAGCTGCCATGTTTTGTTCAGCTCCATGAGTGACATTTTTGGAAAGTGAAAAAATTAATGGATTTCTCCTTCAAGATCAGCTTGAGCATTGGGAATAGGTATGGGGGAGGTAGGAGCCTATTTTCTGCACATTTTAGAACAGGGGTCCATGACCTCTGGCACACGGCTCAGGCCAGGCTAGTTTGTTTACCTGCGGAGTCGGCAGGTTCGGCCGATAGCGGCTCCCAGTGGCCGTGGTTTGCCGTCCCAGGCCAATGGGGGCTACGGGTAGCAGAGCGGGCAGAGGGATGTGCTAGCCACGGCCAGTGGGAGCTGTGATTGGCTGAACTTGCCGACGCAGCAGGTAAACAAACTGGCCCGGCCTGCCAGGGTGCTTACCCTGGTGAGCCGCGTGTCAGAGGTTGCCAACCCCTGCTGTAAAAGGAAAGATCAGGGGAGCCTGAGGACTGAGGTATTACAAGAAGTCAAGAGCCACTAGAAGGTAGAAGGATATGTTGTGGGGGGGGGGGGGAGAGTCTGAAAGAGAGATTGTTAGGGTGGGGAGAGCCTGGAGGATTTCTGGGGCAGTGGTGCAGCCCAGAGAGGATGTGATGGGTGGATGGGGAAAGTCGGCGGGAGGGTTGCTGGGAGACGATGGGACCGTGGGGATGTGCAAGGAAATTGGGGCAGTTGGATGCATGAAAAATAGCTGGGCTATGTGCAGACATGTGATCACTGCTAAATGTGAGTGTGTCGTGCAAGATGCAGTGGTGCCAGGAGGATGGGGGACCATGGCCCTCCTACTTTTTGAAAATGGATGGGCCTGGTTCATCTACTTTTTGCTGGGGTGGGGGGTGGGGCCCGTCCACCTAGCCAAGCCAGCATGGAGCCTGGAAGGGGACAGGAGCCAGGGCAGTTGTGGGAGCCACACATGTGGACCCTCCACCTGCCCGCGGTACGGGAGGCCTGACAGCAGCCCCATATCCGTCTCCCTGCCCGACCCAAGGCAGGTCGAAGTGGAGAGTGCGTGACTCTGCACCAGCTCCCTACAGCTGCTCGCACGCTTTCCCTGACCCAGCTCTGGCTGTGGGGTGGGCTTCAGAGCCGCAGTCCAGCCATGATAAGAACAGCACTGCGGGCAGCTGTGGAGAGCCGTGGACCCTGCACCTGCATTGGCGGGGGGGCCATGGGTGGGGACACAGGCCGGGGGCTGCTCTCAGTGCCCCCCCTCGCCCGCCCAGGGCAGGTGGAGGGTCTGCCATGGCTCCCCACAGCTGCCTGTGCAGCTCTATCATGGCCGGGCTGCGGCTCCGAGGCCCTGACTGGAGCCCAGTTGGGGAGAGCCGTACAGGCAGCTGTGGGGAGCCTGGGTCCCTCCACCTACCCGGGGTGGGGGACCCACCCGCTTTTGGGAAGGCTCTGGCACCCTGCTCTTTGGTAGCCCTTTTGTATGATGTGCTTAAAAGGTTCGCAGGAGAGGATATAAAGAATCGGATAGGCCCCAATCCAGCTCTCACGGAAGTCAATGGGAGCCTTTCCACTGATGTTTGAGAGTAGAATTGAACTCTTATTGAACATGTGAGCACAATAACTCTTCTTTTACCATACCTGTGCAGCTTCTGCCCATGTCAAGAATTTAACTGTTCCTGCCTTTAGTTAACTGCTGTACTGGCATGGTTCGAAAGGGTATCCTCTGCCTCTGGCCTTTAGTTACTGCCCTCTGGCAGTGGACACCTTTTAGTGCTAAGCCCAGGGACTCTACTTTTTGCAAAGTGGAACTCATCAGTCCCTGCTAACCCAAGACTGAGTCCTTGGCTTCAGCACTTCTGTTTCTCACCATGGGTCCTCCAGCAGGTCCTAATGAGTTTAGACCTATGTCAGAGATTTACCCTCTTGGGAGCACTTGTAGATGTTTTCAGTGACACAGGACAGCCTCTTCAAAATAAGACAGCGTGTTTTAGTCAACTGGAATACAGTGTATAGCAGGGGTAGGGAACCTATGGCACGCGTGACGAAGGCAGCATGTGAGCTGATTTTCAGTGGCACTCACACTGCCCGGGTCCTGGCCACCAGTCAGGAGGGCTCTACATTTTAATTTAATTTTAAAAGAAGCTTCTTAAACATTTTAAAAACCTTATTTACTTTACATACAGCAATAGTTTAGTTATATATTATAGACTTAGAGAAAGAGACCTTCTAAAAATGGTCAGTTAAAATGTATTACTGGCACGTGAAACCTTAAATTAGAGTGAATAAATGAAGACTTGGCACCCCACTTCTGAAAGGTTGCCGACCCCTGGTGTGTAGGCTCCTTTGGTTAGAGTGGAAAAGCAAAGCTTGCGTGCTGGCAACACAATCTGCTTCTCTTACCCCCCCCCCCCCCCGATTCAAACTTCTCACTGCATTGGGCAGCAGCATGCTTAATGCTCAGTGCCTCATTTCAAACTGCAGTCATGCTGAATTAATGTGAGCAGCTCACACTAGGGATATAAATATAGTTTAAAAAGTTAACCGTTTAAATGATTGAAATTGTATTGTTTAAACGGTTAACCGACTAAAGGGAGAGGGGCTGCTATGGCCGGCATGGGGCTTCCGGTTAAGGTGGGTTAACCAGTAAGACTAATGCTTACAGGTTAAAATTTTACATCCCTAGCTCACACCCCACCTCCCCTGAGGCCCAGGCCGGGGAGGGGGGTTGTGAAAACTCCCTTTGGCCCAGCAGTCTTAAAAGTGAATGGTCTGGTCCTTGCTGTCCTTTGTATCTCCAAGGTAGCTCCATTCACATGTTGACAGTTCTTGTATTTCATTCTTACCCAACCCAGACATGACTGCATGCCCAGCACCCTTCTCTGATTCCCCTGTCATTAGACCCTCAATCTGACTTGGTGGTAATACAAATGTGAGTGGGGACAACTGAGTCATGCATATTTTCCATAAAAATAATACAGAAGTTCTCCATAACAAACATTCCAAGGAAAATATCTTAAGCACTTAACTAGTGTTCAGTTGTCCATTCTAAGCCCCAGAAAAGCGCTTTCCTTTTGTATTATATTTCAGCCATTGTCAACTCTCAGAATTATTAATTGGAGCTGTTGTGGAGTATGACTGACTCTAGCTAACCATCCTTGTTTGTCTACTCTCCTTCTCAACCCAGCCACTCCCCAAAAGCACTGCCCAAGAGATAAGCCTTGTGTTTTGCCTAAAATTAACGCCTCCAGGTCCTGACAGACCAAGAGGTTGTGTATGGATAAGGAACCAAACTCCAAATTTGAGGAAGGATATTCTAGTGGTTTTGGTGCTAGCCTGGAGGACCAGGTTTGAATCTCTGATCTACCCCACACTTCCAGTGTCACTAGTCTCTCTGTGCCTCAGTTTCCCATCTGTAAAATGCAGCTAAAAAATAAAGTGGGAGTCAGATTAGAGTGTGCTGCAGATGGAAGGTGAGTTGGGCTGTTATTTGATTTAGTTCAATCTGAATCTGTACCTGTGCCTTTTAATGATGTAACTGTAAGATGTAAATTGAAAATATCTCCTTTAACATGAAGAACTTTGAAACTTGTTTCAGGACAGAGGGTGAACTGGAGAAGGGAACAAAGGCACACCCTGCCCTGTTAGTCTCATGTCATGACTCATGAGGCTGCTGGATGGCTCAGAACATTCTTGTTCTACCAGACACTGATTTCCTCAGGCTAAAATGTTATGCTATCAGCTGGGTGAGAAGTCATTGAAACTCGATAGCTTTTAAGTGCCTCACATTCCCACAACAACAAAGACCATTGCTGGTTCCCTGCAAGGTCAGAATCAGAGGAGGGTGCTGGGATTAAATTCCCAGATAGCAGGGCTTTCCTTTGTGGTTGTGCTGATGTAGATAACCTTGGATGTGCTAAAAGTTGTGGGGACATTTAAATGTGCTGTGACAGAGTGCATGGGCACTATCCGCCACCACGAACATGGGCTTAATTTCAGATCAGTTTCCCCTCCGCTTGCACGTATGTTCAGAGAAACAGCTATAAGAATAGCTGCCAGTTGGGTAGGGAGTATAGAATGCCTTGGAGTTTAGGACTCTGCACTGAAGGTTGTAGGACTGAGTCAAACCTATAGATATGGAATTTTCTGCTCAACTTACTTTAAGTTCTTGGTATAAATATAATTTCTTAAGGAAAAAGCCTGACTGACCAAGAGGTTTTTTTTCTCTCTCTTTCTGCTGAGTCATTCCTTCATCATCTGTGGCCCTTTCAGATTGTTGTTTCATCACTCACCCTTAGCTTGTCTCCTTGTACCTATGGTAACCGAGCAGTGTCTGTTTTCAGAAGTGTACGAATAGTTACAAAAGCAGACCTCAGAGACCAGGAGGGCAGAGAGAGATGCCATTTTGTGCTGACAATGAGCTTCTCCATGAAAGACTCCAGCTTGGGATCAGACTGCCATTAAAACTAGTTGAATGAAAAGAAGGGTATAATGGGATAGTTAATTGTTCTGAATGTCTTAAATGCTGTTGCTTCATGTAGCCTAAGATAATCAATAGCATCACCAGACTCACCTAGGTTCTCAAGTGCTGAGGTTAAAATTTATCACCCTTAAACGTCATGTTCTCAGATGTACAACAAATATCTCTCTTGTTTTAGCTAATTGGATTTCAACCCTTGTAATTCAGTCAGAACACATTCTACGATTGCTTAGTCCAGACCAGTGTTCAGGGAGACTTTAGGCCTGATTCTCCTCTCACCCACACTAGTGTAACTCGGTTGGGAGTAACTCTATTGAAGTCAGTGGAATTATACAGGTATAAGTGACAGGAGAAGAATGAGGCAATATTCTCGTGATACTTGGTATAGCAGGCTGTGTTTAGTTAGTCTTTGAGCCTGAGAGAACTTCCAGGGACTGTCTTTGCCCAGCTATTTGAAAATAAAATCCTCTTTATATTCATTACAACCAAATCCTGTCTCTTCTCTACTGAAATGCTTTGAACCCAACCGTCCCTCTGGAGGGAGGAGACTAGCTTTGCTGCTTGTAGAAAGGAACATTGCGAACCTACCTGTATGTTCAGGAGAAGGTAATTAAGAGAGAATATCAACTGAGGTGTGGGATTCGGTCAAGAGGACTGGGCCCATCTAACCTGTCCTGGTACAGTTTTGATGATTGAAAAAGGGCATAGACAATCGTGACGATAGCATGTCAGTCCTAGGATAGAGAGCGAGATTTAAAACCCGGAAGAATAGTTCTAGCCCAAGTTGTGGGCTCTGTAAAGTGGCATAGAATTTGTAATGTGTTTTTTTTTTTTTTTTAAATGTATCTGAGCCCATTGTGATCAGAATATTTTCCGAACTGGTTCAATGTTAAATGGTGTCAACATCGTTAAGCCTCATCTAATAAATTGGGTTGACATCTGCATCAGAGCCAATAATATAATTAAAGTGACAATTCTGCATTATACTGTCTTCCTGTGTTACTAAACTTCTTGGCATAGATTTTTTCCTTGGTATAAGAACTAGGGAGTTTGAACCTAGGAGCAACAGGAAAAAAAATCACATCTATGAGAGAGAAAAGTGTAATTTCTTGCTTTTTTTCTGGGTATTTGTGTTTGACTAAAAGCAAATCATCCCTACTGACAAAAATATTAATGAGAATTTGGGGGGGGGGGAAACCTTTATATCATAAGTTTTTGTCATTGTGAGTTGAAAACTTTTCTGACCAGCCCTACTTGTTGGTAAAGACAATGTTTATTTAGCACAGAAAATAACAAACAATAAAAGCTAAGCATAATATGAGCCCAGCTAACCTGAAACAGTACAAAAAGATAGCTAGCCTGACTCCAAGTTGTGTTTAAATGAAATATTTGGCTAAGCAAGATGAAAACCTTACATTTCAAAGAGGCAAGTTGGGTGCGGTTATATTTTCTTTATTGGACCAACTCATGTGAACAACAGAAGCGGGTCCAGTAAAAGATATTACCTCAACCACCTTGTCTTTTTCATACCCTGGGACCAACACAGCTACAACACCCTGCAATTACATCTCAAAGTCATTTTGTTTCAGCCAGCTGTGGCCAGCCAGTCTGTTTTCTCAGTGCTCTGGCAATGTGTGTGTGATATCATAACAATGACAGGTGTGTCTCAATTTCTTCCACAATCTTTTATAGTATGTGAATTTGTATTATGTCTTTATTAGCATGTTGTATGTGACCTCATCCAATTATTGTAACATCAGTACAAAGGTACAATTGTCATTCATAAATAAAATATATATGATTAAGTTCTATCAGTCAGTCTATGTTAACACAATTTCTCCTTTCATCAGGCATACAATCTTTTAATTTCCTTCTAATTTGCAAGGATGTATATCCATGAATTCCAGAAACTTTTCACCATTTTCAAAACTTTGTGAGATGTGTGAGGCTTTTAAGTTGGATGTGTAAATCTTCTTCCTAAAGCCCAAATAAGGAGTTTAGAATGATGCTATTAAATGGCAGAGCAAGATCAGGAAGTGAATCACACCCACCTGGTTGAGAAAAAATCCTGACAAAATGCCATGGTTGGTAGAACTCAGCAAGAACCTAGGGAGAGGAAGGAAAGAGAAGTTTCCTTTTTCAATCCACTGGTTGCCTCATCTCTGTTCCACCTTCTGCCTCATAGCCAATAATAATGGAGCTCTCTTCCCACATGCAAAACCCTAGGCAAAAGAAGCAGTGTTGCTAGATGTTATGTGGCTGGCCTGACATCCTCTGGAAACAGTGCTGTGCTGGATGTGTATGTTGCATGGGGGTTGGAGGAGCAGCATCTCTGACATCAGCAACTTTATTCCCACAGCAGCATTAGACCCCCCAACCCACAAGCCCAGAGGAATTGCTCACAGTAGGAAGCACTACATGCTTTAGATGTGTGCAGGATTTGGCCAGAAGCTTGAAAAAGCAAGCTCTCAGAAGTCAGGAAAAATCAGTCCAGGTGTAAAGCTCAACCTTAACTCTGCCCCCTTGTGCTTATGTCTTCAGATATAGTTTCTCTCATTTTATATCTTCATCAATTGTTAGATCCTTAATTCCACATATAAAAGAATATAGACTGGAATTTTTAATGCAAGCTTAAAGTAACATACAGTACATTCCGATGTGGCCAGGTTTGAAACGTGAGGTCTACAAAACGTTCCAAGTTTAAAACAACTTGACTAATTTTCTGTGAGTTAGAAATGTTTGACATTGAATAGCCCAGAGGTAAGGTTGCCAACCCTCCTGATTTTCACCGGGAGTCTCCTGGAGGCTACTGAAGCCAAACTGGGAGATTTTAGGGGGTCTCCGCGCGCTGCCTCTACCCTGAGCACTGACTCCACAGCTCCTGGGAACTGCGGCCAATGGGAGCTGCGGGGGCAGCGCGCGGAGCCCCCACCCCCAGGGGCTGCAGGGATGTGCCAGCCACTTCTAGGAGTGGCAAGGGGCCGGGGCAGGCAGGGAGTCTGCAGTAGACCTGCTGCGCTGCTGACTGGGAGCTGCCTGAGGTAAGCACTGCCTGGCCGGAGCCCTGAGCCCCCTCCTGCACTCCAACCCCTTACCCCAGCCCTGAGCCCCCTCCTGCAGCCCACATCTCTTCCCATACCCCAACCTCTGTGCCCCCTCCAGCACCCAAATTTCCTCCCAGAGCTTGCACCTCACACTCCCTCCTGCACCTGAGCCTGGAGCCCCCTCCCACACTCTGAACCCCTCGTGCCCATCCCAGAGCCTGCACCCCCAGCCAGAGCCCTCACCGCCTCCCACACCTCTACCCCAGCCCAGTGAAAGTGAGTGAGGGTGGGGGAGAGTGAGTGACAGAGGCCTTGTCTACACTACAAGACTATTTCGAATCAACTTAGTTCGAATTTGTGGATTCGACCTTATGAAGTCGAATTTGTGTATCCATACTAAATACACTAATTCAAATTTCTGAGTCCACATTCACGGGGCCAGCGTCGACTTTGGAAGCGGTGCACTGTGGGAAGCTATCCCGCAGTCCCCGCTGCCCATTGGAATGCTGGGTAGAGCCCCCAATGCCTGCTGGGGGAAAAAATGTGTCGAGGGTGGTTTTGGGTAAGTGTCGTCATTGAACCGTCAATCACAACCTCCCTCCCTCCCTCCGGGAAAGCGCCTGCGGGCAATCTGTTCGTGCACTTTTCTGGTCAGTGACAGCGCGGACGCCACAGCACTGCAAGCACGGAGCCCGCTGCGATCATCGCCGTTTTCTCCTCCTCGCACTTTATCGTCCACGTCTTCCACAGTCAGCTGCTGAGAAATTGGGCTACTTTTCAATGGTGCTGCAAGCACTGGGGGACCATAGGGGACGTTTTACAAACATCAACGTCGGGTGGCCGGGCAAGGTTCATGATGCGTGTGTTTTCAGGAACTGTGGGCTGCTCAGACGCCTGCAGGAAGGTAGTTTCTTCCCGGACCACGAAATAACTGTTGTGGATGTGCAGATGCCTATAGTCATCCTCGGGGACCCAGCCTGCCCGCTAATGCACTTGCTCATGAAGCCCTATACAGGCGCCTGGGACAGCGACAAGGAACTCTTCAAATACCAGCGAGCAGCGAGCAGCGTGACCTGTGACTGTTCAGTTTCTTTACAGAGAAGCTGAACCTGCCCCTGTTTCTTTACCCAGTTACTGTTGACTCTCCTCTTCGGTTACATACCCCGTTCACCCCGTTACCCCGACTTCCAGCACACGTGTAAAAATAAAATACATGTCCCATTATTACTTAACAAAGGTTTCTTTATTCATGACTGTTTGTGAAAGGGTTGAAACTGGGACGCAGACTGTGCTGGGTAGGGTGTGCGGTGATGTAAAGACCGCCTCTAAACTCAAGGAATGACAGGCTCCTGCTCCTAGAGCGGTCCGCAGTGCCGGAATGCTTCTTTCAACGGAGCCTGCCATCCCTCTTTATGGAATTCTGTGTGCGGGCGGATATGTGACCTTGTGGAGGAGGACGGATACAGATTCCTCAGCTGCGTGACTCAGCGGTCCAGGACAAGGACCGCTGTATAAGATCTGTAACCGCCCTCCCCCACTGCAAAGTCACATCTCCCCCGCCCACACAGATCCTGGAAACCACCTCCAAAAACCGACCAGGTTGCCTACTGACTGCACCGTGTGTGTGACCCGCTGCTGATCCTGCCCCCGTGTCTGTACCCTGGGAAAGGTGACTGTCCTATGCAATTAACCACCCCCTTCCCCACGCCCCCCATTCGAACACAGTCTTCTTTGAAAAAACATAACGGAAACAGTAATTAACAGCAAAGCATTTTTATTAATTAAGTAGACAGTTAGGGGATGGGACTGGGATTGGGACTACTGTGAGTCTGGAAGTGAAGGACTTCGGCAAATATAGGGTATGAGAGCTTTTGGGTACTTGAGCACTGTGCTGTGGTGCAGTGACAGTGTTCACGTCCCCAGCCGCCCCTCCTCCTGATAATTTTCGGTGAGGGGGGTATGGGACTTTGTGGCGGGGGAGGGCGGTTGCAGATACACTGCAGGGGGGCTCTGTCCTCCTGCGGTCCTGCAGAACATCCACAAGGCGCCTGAGCGTGTCCGTGTGCTCCCTCACTAGTCCAAGCATTGTTTCAGTCGCCTGCTTGTCTTCCTCATGCCACCTCTCCTCCCGTTCGCTGTGTGAGTGCTGGCACAGAGAGACGGTCTCCCTCCACTGGCTCTGCTGGTCCGCCTCTGCTAGGTAGCAGCCCATACGTTCCTCGAACATCTTGTCCCTTGTCTTTTTCTTTCGCCGCCTAATCTTCGCCAGCCTCTGCGAGGGGTATGCTGTGGCAGGTCTGGAGACAGTGGAAGCTGTGAGATGGGAAACAGGGAGTGAATTCCTTGCAAAGATACATTTTTGCGAACAATTAACTGAGTCTAGGCTGTCTCTGTGAATTCTGGGTTGAGACCCCTGTGCCTGCTGGGGCAGAAATCATTTTCGCGGTGGATTCTGGGTAAATGTCGCCAGTCATTCCTTCCTCCGGGAAAGCAACGGCAGACAATCATTTCAAGCCCGTTTTCCCAGAATTGCCCTGGCATACACCATAGCGTGGCAACCATGGACACTGTTTTGCCTTTTGTGTATGTCACCGTATGTGTACTAGATGCCGCTGACAGAGGCGGGCAAGCAGCGCTACACAGCAGCATGCTTTTGCTTTTGCATGACAGCAGAGATGGTTACCAGCCATATTGTACCAGCAACCATACCATAAATTGGTAATAAGATGGTAATAAGATGGGCATGGTTACCTGTCCTTTTGCACTGCCCCATTTGGGGCTGTCATAAGTGCCCCTGGCCGAGCAGCCAGGGGCGCAAAAGCAAAAATTGGGAATGACTCCCTGAGTCAATCCCTCCTTTTTGGTATCTAAAAATAGAATCAGTCCTGCCTAGATTATGGGCAAGTGTACTAGAGAACCACTGTATCAGAGAACCAGAGAGCACAGCTGCTCTGTGTCCGATCCTGCATAAATTATGAGCTGTATGTTATTCACAGGGGGTGCTCCTGCAACAACACCACCTGTTCATTCCGTTCTTACCCCAGCCTTCCTGGGCTACCATACCATTGTCCCCCCACTTGTGTGATGAAGTAATAAAGAATGCAGGAATAAGACACAGTGACTTGTTTGTGAGAAATGAGTGGAAGGAAGCCTCCAGCTGCAATGATAGTCCAGGCAGGACATTAAGGAGTGTGGATGAAGGAGCCCATCATCCCTCTGCTAGTCCAGGGGCAATTGAATCTTTTATTTACAATGAAGGGTGGGGGCTGATGGAGCTCAGCCCCCTGTTGCAATGATGAGGACGGTTACCAGCCATATTGCACCATCTGCCATCAAAAATTAGGGACAGGCGCCCTTGATCGACCTTACTGATGCTAGTCGGCATGGTTACCAGCCCTTTTGCACTGCCCCATGTGCCAATAGGCTGATGGTACAAAAAGATGGAAATCCATCGTCATCATCAGGCATCCATAGCGTGGGGGGAGCAAGGATGTTGGTGTTGAGTGCTGCACCATCGCGTCTATCTGCAGCATTCAGTAAAGATAGGGTGACATGTAAAAGAGTCAACAGAGGATTGTTTTCACTTCTGGTGGTGGGTGGGGTGTGTGCGCAAATTGCCGAACTATGCCCTGACCCACCGCAGACACTGTGTTTGGCCCTAGAAGCATTTGGAGCTCATCCAAGAATGCAAATACTTTTCGGAGACAGCAGGAACTGTGGGATACCTTGCGTCCTCATTCCCCCCTCCCTCCATGAGCGTCCATTATATTCTTTGGCTTTCTGTTACGCTCGTCACGCAGCTGCGTGCTGAGTCTGTGCTATGCCATCTGTCCATAGATTTATTAAAAATACTTTGGACCAGGCGTAAAATTACAGTAATTACCCTAATTAGATGCAGGAGTCTCCGAGCGAGATCACCCTGAGGAGGGTCACTGAAGGAGATAGAGAGCGCATGCTGCGTGAAAGCTAGCACGAACCAGGGCCCGATGCAGCCGTGCTCGGGGAGGCAGTGCTCCCTGAGTTCCTCATGAAAGCCTGGCGCGGAAAAGTGTGCTACCACGGAGCACCCAATAAGGCAGCTCTCCCCAGGAACCTCCTGCTGATGCTTTTCGATTAACGCAAGGAGAGCTTCGTGGAGATCTCCAAGGATGATTTCTGTTCTATCCCCATATCTAGAGAGACCTCCTTTTCACACAGTTAAGATTCCTGTTATATTAAGAATAAAAGTTAACATGGTTAAAGCACTTACCGACTGCTCCTTCCCCTGATTCAGGGTCTGGGTTAATGGCCGGGGAGGGTTGTTGGGGGATCTCCGTGACAGTGATGAATAGATCCTGGCTGTCGGGGAAACCATCGTTGTAAGCGCTCTCGCCTGCCTCGTCCTCCACAAACCCTTCCTCATCTTCCCCGTCCGCGAACATCACCGAGGAACTGGCCGTCGACACTGTCCCATCGTCAGAGTCCACGGTCACTGGTGGGGCAGTGGTGGCAGGCTCCGTAGCGTCCGTTTGCCGCTTTGATTTTTTGGTAGCCTTGTCTGGGGTCCTTGATTTTCACGCGGCGCTGCGTTGCATCCCGCCTGTATCCTCTGTCTCTCATGGCTTTGGAGACCTTCTCGTAGGTCTTCGCATTCTCTGTTTTGGAGCGCAGCTCCGAAAGCACAGACTCCTCGCCCCACACACTGATCAGATCCAGGACTTTCCGGTCTGTCCATGCTGGGGACCTCTTTCTATTCTTGGATTGGCCGGACTCCTCTGCTGGAGAGCTCTGCATCGTTGCAGGTGCTGCGGAGCTCGCCCCGATGTCCAGCCAGGACGTCAGATTCAAAGTGCCCAGACAGGAAAATGAATTCAAATTTTCCCGGGTCATTTCCTATGTGGCTGGTCAGAGAATCCAAGCTTGGACTGCTGTCCAGAGCGTCAACAGAGTGGTGCACTGTGGGATAGCTCCCGGAGCTACTAAGTTTGATTTGCATCCACACCTAGCCTAATTCGAGCTAGCCATGTTGAATTTAGCGTTACTCCACCTGTCGGGGTGGAGTATCAAATTCGAACTAACGAGCCCTCTAGTTCGAATTAAATGGCTTCCTGGTGTGGACGGTTGAGCGGTTAGTTCGAATTAACGCTGCTAAATTCGAATTAAAGTCCTAGTGTAGACCAGGCCAGAGGGAGGGAGGATGGAATGAGGGGGCAGGGCCTTGGAGAAGAGGTGGGGCAGGGCAAGGGTGTCTGGGTTTGTGAGATTAGATAGTTGGCAACCTTACCCAGAGCTTCAGGTGTGACCCATCAATCAAACTGAAGCTGGAGAGAGTGCTGATTCTGACACAGTTGTGGGAAGGAAACAATTAAGGTAACAAGGGCATGTGAGTCAGAGCTACTAGATTATGCCAAAGCCCCACAACCAAAATGAGGTAAGTGAGATGTGGTTTTTGTATCTTTAGAAAGCAGTAAAGGACCCACACACTACTTATATAATGTGTAAAATGAGCAAGTTCAAAAAATGAAAAGAAATGTTTTGATCTTTTCCAATTTACTGTGAGAATGTTTGGATTGTCAGACTCTGGGCCATTCCACTTTTAAACATTCAATAGTTTTAAAACTACTGGAATGATTTTCTTCCTCCAGGGTTGGGTTTGTAAATTTCATTGAGACTATGAACTGCAACTGCCTGCAAGACAGGTTATATAAGAAATTCTGGTTTGTACTTAATTATATGTTATATTGAATGGCAACAGATAAATTATAAAGATATATGGAAAGACCATATATGAAAGTACCGTGAGAGCGAAGTTAAACCTTAACTTTCAATCTTTGTTCGGTATTTTCGCGTTTTTGAGAGCTTAATTTTGAACTGTATGATTACATAAATTCTAGGTTTCTTTGGACTAGAATGAAAATATATATTTTATATATATAGTGATGATATATATCGCACTGTTTGCAAATGTAATACAAAGTGTGACCTTTTAGTTTTTTTACTAAACCTGTATTTAGATGGTCTCCATAAACGTATCTATTGCTACACGTTATGAAATGGATCTGATTGACACATGGCAATGTCAATAATTAATTTATTAATAAAGTGATAAAGCAAATATGTTTTCACTCTCAAAGAAGAGTGCATAAATAGGCTATTAGTGTTTTGTCTAGACACTTCAGTACTTCCAAGTCCATCAGAATAACAAAATATTCCTTTACAGTATGCTTTCATGAACACGTTTGTGAGGATGAGCAACATGCTATATTGTGTCAATACTTTTGAGAAGAGCAAAGCTGAAGTGAAGGAAGCAGTGTCTAGCCAACAGTGAAGTAATAAATGCCAGTTGTAGTTTGGGGTCTATGGTTCTGGGAAGTAGGATTGAGCTCTTGTGGATGTAATATTGCTCTTTGCTTCCCTGAGGATGCTCCAGATTGAGTGAAATTTGGAGACTAGGAAAAGGGATGAGAGGGACTAGAAAGAGAAAAGACAAATGATTTCTCCTTTTCTAAGTATAATTGTCTGCTGCTTTCTCAGGCCTGGTCTACACTGTGCGGGGGGGGGGGGTCGAACGAAGATACGGAAGTTCAGCTACGTGAATAGCGTAGCTGAACTCGAAGTACCTTAGTTCGAACTACTCACCCATCCAGACGCCGCGGGATCGAAGTCCGCGGCTCCCCCGTCGACTCCGCCACCGCCGTTCACGGTGGTGGAGTTCCGGAGTCGACGGGAGCGCGGTCGGAATTCGATATATCGTGTCTAGATGAGACGCGATATATCGAACTCCGAGAAGTCGAACGCTACCCGCCGACCCGGGCAGGTAGTATAGACGTAGCCTCAAAATTGCTTCTTTTGGAGTAGTAGTGGAGGGGCCAGAGCTTTGCAATAAGCTTGAGCTTAGTGTGTACTATTTTACTGCAAACTGTAATGGAGGGGGACAGATGTAGAGACTCTCACCTATCCTCTCACTGTAAGTCTTTTGAAAGTAATAATAGTTAGTTTAGTGTATACAATTACATGCTGCATGCACACAATAATAGAACTATAGGGCTAGAAGGGACCTCAGTAGGTCATCTAATCCAGTCCACTGCACTGAAAAGCCATTCCTGACAGGTGTTTGTCTAACCTGCTCCTAACAGTGATGGAGATTCCACAACCTCCCTAGATAATTTGTTCCAGTGCTTAATTATGGTAAACCCAGGGTTGTGAGTTCAATCCTTGAGAGGGCCACTTAGGGATCTGAGGCAAAAATCAGTACTTGGTCCTGCTAGTGAAGGCAGGGGGCTGGACTCAATGACCTTCGGGGTCCCTTCCAGTTCTATGAGATAGGTACCCTTACAGTTATGAAGTTTTTCCTAATGTCTAATCTAGATCTCCCCTGCTGCAATTTAACCTGATGAATTCTTGTCCTGTCCTCCGCAATTAGGAGAACAAGTTGTCACCCTCCTTTTTACAACAACCTTGTAAGAACATGAAGACTGTTGTCATGTCCTCCCTCAGCCTTCTCTTCTCCAGACTAAACAAACCCAATTTTTTCAATCTTTTTTCAAAGGTCATGTTTTCTAGACCTTTAATCACTTTTGTTGCTTTCTTCCGGTCTTCAATTTGTTCACATCTCTCTTGGATCAGTGTTATAGCGGGATATGCACAGCTCTTTGCGTCCCCTGGTATTAATACATACTCTGAGTTAATTAATAAGTAAAAGGCGATTTTTATTAAATACAGAAAGTAGGATTTAAGTGGTTCCAAGAAGCGACAGACAGAACAAAGTGAATTACCAAGTAAAATAAAATAAAACACGCCAGTCTATGTCTAATCCAACTGAATACAGATAAAATCCTCACCAGTTCCGGAATGCTTCCTTTTACAGACTAATCTCCTTTTAGTCTGGGTCAAGCAAGCACTCACACTCCTTGCAGTCACTGTCCTTTGTTCTAGTTTCTTTTAAGTACCTTTGGGGGTTAAGAGGCTCTCTTTTTAGCCAGCTGAAGACAAAATGGAGGGGTCTCCCCTGGGCTTAAATAGACTTTCTCTTGTGGGTGGAGACCCCTTCCTCTCTCCTATGCAAAGTCCAACTACAAAATGGAGTTTTGGAGTCACCTGGGCAACTCACATGTCCATGCTGACTGAGTTCCTTACCAGCCAAGCCACATTCCCGGGAAAGCCCAGATGTGGATTGGTGTCTCCAAGTTCATTATTGGCTTAAGTGTTTCTTGATAGGGCAGTTACTGAGAAGCTGACCAACTGCTTCACTACAGCCTACTTGGAATCAAACAAGTATGCAGCCAATATTCATAACTTCGAATACAAAAATGATACATGCATACAAATAGGATTAATAGATTCAGTAGATCATGACCTTTACAGCGATATGTTACCTGGCATATGTAGCATAAAACATATTCTATATATATATAGCGCACACACACATTCATAAGCATATTTCCATAAAGCCTTACCGGTGACACCATCAGACCCTCCTTCTGAACTTACTGCCAGAGGCTTGGACAATTAATGATTTTACCCGATATAAGCTTTATACAGGGTAAAACGGATTTCTTTGGGATTTAGACCACACTGGGAGTTGGGCATCTGAGTGTTAAAAACAAGAACACTTCTGTAAGCTGCTTTCAGTTAAGTCTGCAGCTTTGGGGCAAGAAATTCAGACCCTGGGTCTGTGTTGGAGCAGACGGCAGTGTCTGGCTTAGCAAAACAGGGTGCTGGGGTCTCGAAAGCAGGGACGGAGATAGTTTTGGCACATCAGTGGCAGCTCCCATGGGGGGTTCTGTGATCTCTAACCCATCACAACCACAAAAACAAAATGTGAGCTCAAGCTGCTGGCTATGCAGCAGGAAAACAGCTCTCAGACCTGTGAAAACATCAGTGGGTAAGTGCACCCGACAAAAGAGGTTCACTTCCATTTCTTTCAAACATTTTTCCTACCAATTGTTTGGTGAGTGAAATGAGTGAGTGAACTGTCTTGTGGGTTTACTAGTCCACTGGGCTTTAGCAAGCAGTTCAAATACAGTTATTGAACGTGGGTAATTTAAAGGGTTGTTTAACACTTCACGTCTGATATAAACAAGTCTTCACATTTTGAGATGTTACAGACTGGTTAATTCTATAGCAGGGATCGGCAACCTTTCAGAAGTGGTGTGCCGAGTCTTCATTTATTAACTCTAACTAAAGGTTTCGTGTGCCAGTAATACATTTTAACCTTTTTAGAAGGTCTCTTTCTAGAAGTCTACAATATATTACTAAACTATTGTTGTATGTAAAGTAAATAAGGTTTCAAAATGTTGAAGAAGCTTTATTTAAAATTAAATTAAAATGCAGAGCCCCCCCGGACTGGTGGCCAGGACCTAGGCAGTGTGAGTGCCACTGAAAATCAGCTCGCATGCCGCCTTCGGCACCTGTGCCATAGGTTGCCTACTCCTGTTCTATAGTGAACATTTCCCATGTTGATTTGCTTGTTCAGTAATGTAGTGTGAGATGCCACTTCTGGTAGGTATGCTCAGAAGCTATCTATTGGATCGGGTCCCATTCAAAATCAGGCTTGGGGGGTCGGGGGAGGAAGAGGTGGTCCTGGTGTCCACTTCATAACTTTCAGCCCAATGGTTAGACTGCTCACCTGGGATCAGGGTCAGTTTCCCTGAAGGGAGGGGGGAGCATTTAAACAGGGGTCTCCCACTTCTGAGGGGAGGGCTCCAACCAGTAAGCTATGGAATTCTTTTGTTGTGGGACTACTTCTATTGAAGCTGTTCACTTGCTGACCCAGTGCACCAGTTGCCTTCATCTGAGAGTTAACACTGTGCTTTTGAAAATACAATCATCTTAACAAAGGCTGCAGAGGTAACTTGCTGTGCAGATAGCAAAATAACCCTTAGCCCAGCCAACCCTCGGGTCAGCAGACAACTCTATGTACAGTAAGCACTGTGTCTGAATCTCTGTGGAGGTGGCCTTTAGAACTATTATAACCTCATTATGTCAAAATGTGTAATATATAAATGTGGGCTTTTATTAGCCACCAAGTAGTTCTGAATTATGAATGACTATTTTGTTTAAAAACCCAGCTGCAGAGAGATTAGAAGCAGGGTGGATTTTTTTCAGAAGCTTCACTGGTGCACTTCTGTTTTACTGTAGTGCAAGGCTTTCTTTGCAGAATCCTTAATTCTAATCCTGAATCTTAACTGCAGCCTGAACTTTAATCCTTTAATGTGTTTTAAATTGTCCATATATGAGACATGGGTCCATGCCACATCCTATTGGATCTTCAGCTGATGTCAGAGTAGCCCCATTGACTTTAGTGGAGCTCCACCGATTTACACCAGCAGAGGGCGTGGCCCAGCATTTAGATCTGGAGTCTGAGCATTTCATATCTGAGATGTCCCTGTCTAGAGCCTGCTTCTTGCATCCACTCCTGCAGTATAAAGGAGTCAGAAACCCAGCAAATTCAGCCTCTTCATGATTCTCCCTGTATGGAAGGAATCCCCAAGTAGTGCAAAACCACCATAGTAGCTCTTGCACAACTCCCTTCCTAGCCCACGGCATGTGGGGGATTCTTGTGAGGGGAAAAAGCAAGGGGCTGTGCACTGTTCTGCCTCATCAATCTTCAGCTGACAGAATAGCCTCTTGGGGCTGTGGGCAGATGGGCCAAAAGTGCTCTTGACCCGTGCAAGGGCCAGGTTGGTTGCTGGCTTGGCCGATTGTCGGGGGAATGCAGAGGTGGTGCAAAGCTGCCTTCTCCCTCCAGCTACTGAGTTCTGTCCCAGCAAATCTGGACCCGTTTGACTCTCAGTAAAGATGAGACAGTTAATGGAATTCAGCAATAGGGCCGGATTTTGAACAACCACAGAGTTCAATGGTGTTTGGATCCAGGAATTTGGTTCTGGCCAATTTCTTTTTTACATGGAAATGAAGCTTTATCAAGGGGGGAAAATGATGGTTCTTAATTTGAGCCAAGGTGTCATAGTCCAGTTTTTGCATATGTGCTTGGTGGTCTTTTTTAAAAACTAATAGTTTAGATTAGGGCTGTTGAGCAATTAAAAAGATTAATTGCGCAATTAAACAATAATAGAATACCATTTATTTAAATATTTTAGGATATTTTCTAAATTTTCAAATGTATTGATTTCATTTACAACACAGAATACATAGTGTACAGTGCTCACTTGATATTTATTTTTTATTACAAATATTTGCACTGTAAAAAAACAAAAGAAATAGTATTTTTCAGTTCACCTAATACAAGTACTGTAGTGCAATCTCTTTATAATGAAGGTTGAACTTACAAATGTAGAATTATATACAAAAAAACCTGCATTCAAAAATAAAACAATTGAAAACTTTAGAACCTACAAGTCCACTCAGTCCTACTTCAGCCAATCGCTCAGACAAACATGTTTGGTTACAATTTGCAGGAGATAATGCTGCCCACATCTTGTTTATAGTGTCACTTGAAAGTGAGAACACTATTCGCATGGCACTGTTGTAGCTGGCATCGCAAGATATTTACGTGCCAGATGCTCTAAAGATTCATATGTCCCTTCGTGCTTCAACTACCATTCCAGAGGACATGCGTCCATGCTGATGAAGGGTTCTGCTTGATAACTATCCAAAGCAGTGCAGACCGACGCATGTTCATTTTAATCATATGAGTCAGATGCCACCAGTGGAAGGTTGATTTTCTTTTTTGGTGGTTCGGGTTCTGTAGTTTCCTCATCGGAGTGTTGCTCTTTTAAGACATTTGAAAGCATGCTCCACACCTCGTCTGTCTCAGATTTTGCAAGGCACTTCAGAGTCTTAAACCTTGGGTCGAGTGCTGTAGCTATCCTTATGGCTTGGCTACACTTGAGAGTTACAGCGCTGGTGGTGGCTTTACAGCGCTGTAACTTACTCTCCGTCCACACTGGCAAGGCACATACAGCGCTGTATCTCCCTAGCTACAGCGCTGGTTGTACTCCACCTCGACAAGAGGAATAAAGAGAACAGAGCTGGTGCTGCAGCGCTGGAGTGCCAGTGTAAACAGTGATTAATCTTACTACACTGTAACTGACCTCTGGAACCTTCCCATAATGCTTTTTAAGTAAAGATAACACTCTTTTTGTTTTGTTGTGATGCCTCTTTGTTTTGTTGTGAACTCGGGGCTCCCGAAGCTGCTTATCTAAAAAACAAACACAGCTACTGTTTGCTCGAGCAGAGGCAGGCAGAGGGATCCCTTTGGAATGTTTGCTTGAGGAGAGAAACGGCATGCGGGGGGCGGGATCTGTTTCAGAGCAGCTGCTTATCTGGTCTGTGAGGAAAAAAACAAAGAGGGCTATTTGCATTTAGTGAATGAGAGAGGGGTGGCGGAAGGGGTCGGAACTTGCAAGGCAGGGAGCTGACACAGTGTCAGCTCCAAAAATCCACTCTCTCTGTCTCCCTCTCGCTCCCTGTCACACTCCACCCCACCCTCCTCTTTTGAAAAGCACGTTGCAGCCACTTGAACGCTAGGATAGCTGCCCATAATGCACCACTCCCAACACTGCTGCAAATGTGGCCACACTGCAGCGCTGGTAGCTGTCAGTGTGGCCACACTGCAGCGCTTTCCCTACACAGCTGTATGAAGACAGCTTTAACTCCCAGCGCTGTACAGCTGCAAGTGTAGCCAAACCCTTAGAAATCTCACATTGGTACCTTCTTTGCGTTTTGTCAAATCTGTTGTGAAAGTGTTCTTAAAACGAACATGTGCTGGGTCATAATCCGAGACTACTATAGCATGAAATATATGGCAGAATGCAGGTAAAACAGAATAGGAGACATACAGTTCTCCCCCAAGAAGTTCAGTCACCAGTTTAATTAATTAACACATTTTTTCTTAACAAGCGTCATCAGCATGGAAGCATGTCCTCTGGAATGGTGGTCGAAACATGAAAGGGCATGTGAATGTTTAGCATATCTGGCATGTAAATACCTTGCAATGCCGGATACAAAAGTCTCATGTGAATGCCAGTTCTCACTTTCAGGTGACGTTGTAAATAAGAAGCAGTCGGCAGTAACTCCTGTAAATGTAAACAAACTTGTTTGTTTTATCAATTGGCTGAGCAACAAGTAGGACTGAGTGGATTTGTAGGCTCTAAAGTTTTAATTGTTTTTGTTTTTGAGTGCAGTTATGTAACACAGAAAATCTACATTTGTAAGTTACACTTTCAGGATAAAGAGATTGCACTACACTATTTGTATGAAGTGAATTGAAAAATACTATTTTATCATTTTTACAGTGCAAATATTTGTAATAAAATAATATAAAGTGAGCACTGTACACCTTGTATTCTGTGTTATAATAGAAATCAATATATTTGAAAATGTAGAAAAACATCCAAAATATTTAATAAATTTCAATTCATAGAATCATAGAATATCAGGGTTGGAAGGGACCTCAGGAGGTCATCTAGTCCAACCCCCTGCTTGAAGTAGGACCAATCCCCAACTAAATCATCCCAGCCAGGGCTTTGTCAAGCCTGACCTTAAAAACCTCTTATGGAAGGAGATTCCGCCACCTCCTTAGGTAACCCATTCCGGCGCTTTACCTCCCTCCTAGTGAAAAAGTTTTTCCTAATATCCAACCTAAACCTCCCCCACTTCAACTTGAGGCCGTTACTCCTCATTCTGTCATCTGGTACCACTGAGAACAGTCTAGATCCATTCTCTTTGGGACCTCCTTTCAGGTAGTTGAAAGCGTCTATCAAATCCCCCCACCCCCCATTCTTCTCTTCTGCTGACTAAATAATTTCAGTTCACTCAGCCTCTCCTCATAAGTCATGTGCTCCTAATCATTTTTGTTGCCCTTCACTGGACTCTTTCCAGTTTTTCCACATCCTTCTTGCAGTGTGTGGCCCAAAACTCGACACAGTACTCCAGCTGAGGCCTCACCAATGCCGAATAGAGGGGAATGATCACGGCCCTCGATCTGCTGGCAATGCTCCTACTTATACAGCCCAAAATGCAGTTAGCCTTCCTTGCAACAAGGGCACACTGTTGACTCATATCCAGCTTCTCGTCCATTGTAACCTCTAGGTCCTTTTCTGCAGAACTGCTGCCTAGCTGCTCGGTCCCTAGTCTGTAGCAGTGTATGGGATTCTTCCGTCCTAAGTGCAGGACTCTGCACTTGTCCTTGTTGAACCTCATCAGATTTCTTTTGGCTCAATCCTCTAATTTGTCTAGGTCCTTCTGTATCCTATCCCTACCTTCCAGCATATCTACCACGCCTCCCAGTTTAATGTTATCTGCAAACTCGCTGATGGTGCAATACATGCCATCCTCCAGATCATTAATGAAGATTTTGAACAAAACCTACCCCAGGGCCAACCCTTGGGGTACTCCGCTTGATACCGGCTGCCAATTAGACATGAAGCCATTGATCACTACCCACTGAGCCTGATGATCTAGCCAGCCTTCCATCCACCTTATAGTCCATTCATCCAGCCCATACTTCTTTAACTTGCTGGCAAGAATACTGTGGGAGACCATATAAAAAGCTTTGCTAAAGTCAAGGAATAACACGTCCACTACTTTCCCCTCATCCACTGCTTTCCCTTCATCCAGAGAGCCAGTTATCTCATCGTAGAAGACAATTATGTTAGTCAGGCATGACTTGCCCATGGTGAATCCATGCTGAATGTTCCTGATCACTTTCCTCCCCATGAGTGCTTCAGAATTGATTCCTTGAGGATCTGCTCCATTATTTTTCTGGGGACTGAGGTGAGGCTGACTCGTCTGTAGAATAATTGGTAGTCTGTTGTTTAACAGTGATTAATCGCAATTAATTTTTTTAATCGTGATTAATTTTTTTGAGTTAATAGCGTGAGTTAAATCAACAACCCTAGTTTAGATCTGACTGCTGCGCTCCCTTACAATGAGTAAAACTCATAAGTAATCCCATTGAAATCAATGAGACTTACATAACATGAGTAAGGGTGGCAGAATTGTGTGTGCGTGCGCACATTATGGGTGGAGCTGGTAGTGCCACCTGTTGTTAAGGTTACCCAAGACTTCCCATTAGGAGACCCTATTTTCAGTTGTTTATAACTTTGTCAAATTTTAACCATTTGGGCTGAAATTATCTATGTAGTATGCCTGCCTCAGGCTCTGGGTTTTTTGGTAAATTTTAGCCAAAACCAATTCAGCTGTTTCTGAGAATAAGGTTAGGGGAAAATAGGTTGTTTTGCCTAGGTTAAAAATAAAATAAATCTGGCAACCTTTTCTTTGAACAACACTGCCATCAGCATGCTTTGGGGCAGGGACTTGAAATATGGCTGGGGATGACCTTAGATTGAGGAATGTGTCCTGGATGACAAAGGCCTGGGGTTCCAGGAAATGCTGGGGGTGGCAGCCATGATGGTGAAGTTCACGCCGATAGTCTCCATCTGTTCTTCCATCTTTCTCCCGTCTCTGAAGTCTCTTTCTTTAAGCACCCAAACAGAGAAGAATGGTTGGAATAGCACAGTCCCTCATTATTTTGTCCACCAATTAGGGCTAATATTTGACACCCCAATTTTAGTTCATTAATTTCTGGACCCACATTTTCTTGTCTGCCAAGCATGATCATAACTCAGTCCTTGAGTTGTATCGGTGAGCCTTTTTGTTTACATTAATTTTACTCTGTCACCCTTTCATATCTTTTCCCATCAACATTTGTTATTAAAGGTTATTGTGACATCTTATGAATTTTTACATACCGTACTTTTTACAGTTGAGCTCAGAATTAGGGTAAATTTGTAGGCTCAATTATCAGAACACTCCTTCCCTCTAATTAGGAGAGGGGTGGGACTGTATTAGTGCCTTGGCACATCTGAAATATTCTAATATATATCCAGGTATCTTTCATTATATAATTCACAAAACTCTCAGAGATATTTAGATTAGCCCTTAAAATCTCTGAATAAAATAAAAATCATGCATTTGATTGCCTCTTCGTTTCTTTCATATGCTTAGGTGAGGAATGTGTTTTACTAGGGCTGACATTAGATGTGTATGGTAATAATGAAATTCTTGAGAGCTTAGGTGCCTTAGGCATTATGTTGGCCCTCTGCACATGGGTGAATTATTCTTTGTGAGTTGCCATGTTCCTTTGTAATAAAGTAAAGAATGGCAGTTGAATTGCTGCTTTCTGGAAAAACAATTGCATGTGACCTGGTATTATCATGTTGCTTTGTTTACTCTAGATACGCTTTATACTGCTGTTCAGCCGACAAGGGAAATTAAGACTTCAGAAGTGGTACATAACGTTACCTGACAAAGAAAGGAAAAAGATCACACGGGAAATTGTTCAGATTATTCTGGCTCGCAGTCAAAAGATGAGCAGTTTTGTCGACTGGAAAGACCTAAAGCTAGTTTACAAAAGGTGTGAGTAGTTTTTATAAGAATAAAGATATATATATATAAGAGAGAGACACCTTAATCTTGTAAATGCTACTAGGATGAAGCACATGAGGAACAATGGGTGTCATGAGGGTTTGAAAATGCTGTATGTAAGAGCCTGAAAGTAGGAACAATGCAGGTTGATTCTAAACAAAATCAGCTTGCTTTTCCCCATTCCATACATTGACACAGTGAATTGCCATTAGAAAAATACTGGTATTGCTTACCACTGAAGAAAAATGGGAGTAAGAATTGATTGACAGTTTAAACTATAGAAGATGCTACGCCTAGCTAATCTTGCTAATTTAAAGGTATCATGCAGAAAAGCATGTTGTGCTTTGTCAGTGTATTGCAAGGTTACACACACTGTATCAAGGAGCCTTCTGCCAAATCATATCTTTGAAATATTTACCATTCTGGAACTTGTATCTTCCCCAGGTATATGAGCCTGAGTGATAACAGGCTATCCCTGCCTTTATAGTTACAGGAGAGAAATGAAGGCCCTAAAACAGAAGTCCACCCTTATTCAGCAAAACACTAAAATAAAGCATTTTTTAAGCGCTTTGTTGAAAAAGGATAGACTGACACAGCTTTAGATGCTTTGCTGAAATGGTGCTCCAGCCACTATCCTGAGAAGAATGCTCAAGTGGATATTCCTCCTTCCCATTCATGAAACTAGATTAACTAAATATAAAACTCTGCTACCAATCAGTAGAAAGAATTGATCAGCATGAGTAGTTACATGTAATCTGTTTCTTGAAATATGCACAGATTACCTTATTAATCATTTGGTAGCCTGAATAGTGGCCCAAATGTTTGTTCTTTCTATGCATATATATATTTTTTTAAAGCACCAAATTATTCTACAATCTAAACCAATACACCTACAGTAGAGGCTACTGCAGCATTTGGGGAAATTTTTGTCCCTTACCAGTTGTTATTTTTAAATGTAGTCCTGAAGCTTAAACACTGAGGAGATATTCAACAAATCTACTCAGCTTTTTTACAAAAAGAATAATTATTTACTGTTGTTAATATATTCCTTTTAAAATAAAGGTGCTGAGAGAGGAAAATCAATTTAGCTGTTAAGCTACAGCTACACTAGAGAGTTCACAGCAGTGGAGTTCGGGTGGTGCAGCTGCGCCGCTATAAGCTCTCTGTGGTAACTGCTCTAAGCCAGTGGGAGAGAACTCTCCCGTCAGCTTACCTACTCCAGCCCCACGAGCAGCGGTAGCTATGTCGGCAGGAGAAGCTCTCACGCTGACCTAGTGCTGTTTACACTGGTGCTTAGGTCAGTGTACTTTATGATGCTAAGGGGGGATGGCTTTTTTACACCCCCTGAGCAATGTAAATTATACCACAGTAAGTGCTAGTGTAGACGTAGCCCTACTGTAGAGAACAGACTTGCATAGGCAGGGATATGAACCAAATTATCTCTGTGATTGAGTTATTATTTCAGGTTTTACCAAGCACTCACCCATTTTTATTTTTTTAGGTATGCTAGTTTATATTTTTGCTGTGCAATAGAAGACCAGGATAATGAGCTGCTGACACTAGAGGTTGTTCATCGTTATGTAGAACTACTGGACAGGTATTTTGGAAATGTAAGTTTCCTTTTCTTCCTTAAGTTGTGATAATTTTTGCCCTTTAGCTGTTTGTCACAGAGTCAGGTGTGTAAATCTCTGTAGCTGCTCTTACTCAACCTTTCCCTCTGCCTTGGTTGTACCATGTCCACACATCCAGCATGAGGTGGATATGACAGTAA
This sequence comes from Mauremys mutica, assembly GCF_020497125.1. Lineage (NCBI taxonomy): Eukaryota > Metazoa > Chordata > Testudines > Geoemydidae > Mauremys > Mauremys mutica. The sequence goes on along the minus strand of NC_059080.1, from coordinate 68,542,085 downwards.
AATAGTGCCCAGGCTATTATAGGGAGTTAATGTCCCATAATATGCCCGACCCCAAAGAGAAGTCAATCCTGATGTTTCACATGCCACATCTCTTCCCAAGGGAGATATCTAGAAAGTTTTGGGGAAAAATTAGAAAAAGAATTTTAAAATGGGGGGAGGGGGCGGGGGGTTTGTTTTGTTTTAAATTATCAAAAATGACCTGACTCTTTTTAGCTCATATCAACCAACAGGAAACACCGCATGAGGGCAAGAGATCAGCAGGGTGTGCGGGCATAATGAGGGTGATATGGGCCAGGGGACATGGAGATGGTCCATGGGAGGCATTGGGCGCTGCAGGAGATCCACTTTTATGAATGTTTTCTACCATGGTCTCTTGAGCAGTTGATTTATCTGACTCCCCCTTAACATAAATCATTGTGCTGTGTCTTCCGTTGTCTTTGTTTTTGGTCTGTCAGATACTGTAAGATGTTTTTGGGGCAGAGAATGTCTTATTAAAAGTTGTTTCATGAAGTAAGTATTCTATAACAAAAAGTGTTTAAACAAATTTATTTATACTTAGTCTTTGTTCATGCAGAGAAGAATATGATTTCACTAATGCCAAAGTTGTGATATCAATTAATATTCAGTATTTCTATTTTGTACTTTACTGTCTGCCACAAGAGTGCATACGCTGAATAGATTTGGCAGTCAATAAGCTCTAGGAATGCTAATACATAGAATGCTATAATATTGTGCCTAAATGTGTATTTTGCTTCATCAGGTGTGCGAGCTGGATATTATCTTTAATTTTGAAAAGGCTTATTTTATTCTTGATGAGTTTATAATGGGTGGAGAAATACAAGAAACATCAAAGAAATCAGCAGTGAAAGCCATAGAAGATTCTGATATGTTACAAGAGGTAAGACAGAGGCACACACCTCACTCCAGGTTTTTTTGTCTGACAGGAGTAGTGTTTGATATCCCAATATGTCTGAAGTTTAGTACTACGAGGTACAACCATATAATTACAAAAGGTGGCAATATCTTATACCCTTAGTTCAATCTTCTGGCATCCTGTGATATGGTGTTAAGTTATTCATATGCTATTGCTGGCTACTTTGCAAGTAGAATGGTTGTTAATTAGTCACGTCAGTTGCTAGATATTAGACACTGCATTAATAATTTGTTTTATATAATTTTTAAATGACGTTTAACAAGTCATGGTAGAGGGCCTGAATGTTCGGGGTTTTTTTGTTTTGTTTTTATTGTTTCACTAATAAATTGACAAATGACCTACATGGTAATATCAAAATCAGCACAAGTATGTGCTGGTAACCTCCAGTTTGTCCATAACTAGACCATGTAATGGTTCCTATGAGGAATAGGTGTGAGACTTTTATTCAAAAACCTGCAGGAATGAGCTTCATTTTTCTACATTGTAAATTACTTTAGTGAGCCGAGAATGGGAAGAACTGGCAAACGCTATGGATGATTAAATTTTCAGGATGATCATTAGCGTGGAAGAAAGTGAGAGGCTGGTAGAACTAGTTAGGGAAACACTATGTGAATAGGCCCTTTGCAGTCTTTTTTCCAGACAGTTTCTTCAGTATAAGCTGGTATTTGCACATGCTGATCGGGTAACAGATAGGGTGAAACAGCCGGAGAGGGTTAAGAGCAGCCTGTGCATAACTCAGAATGGGTTTAAAGGGGGTGGGGTGAGAGGCAAGGGGAAAGGCCTCTGCTGTCTGCTTTGATCAAAGGAAAAAGCTTTGTTTTGTGTTTGAATAATACTCTCTGCCCTGGAGCACGGGCCTGAGGGAGGCATGGGCAAGGCACAGGTTCTTTCCTGGGCTGTTGAGGGAGCCCACCAGCTTGCAGTAGTGGCTCGTACAAAAGGCCAGCTAGATATAGCAACTACACGTGCAAGTTAGATGTTCAGTCTAACAGGGTTTTAAAGTATTATTATTGTAGATATTTCATTGATTAGTGTTTGTTCATAGGGTTTGGATCTGATGGAAATCAATCAAAAATTCCAACCCTGTTCAATTGGAACAGCTCAGGTCCTTACTCTATTTCATAGTATTTTACAATCTGTAACACCTCACTTGCTATTTTTTTTTTTTCAGACAATGGAGGAATATATGAACAAACCTGCATTTTAACTTTAAAACCTCCTGGAGGGACAGAGATGCTGCTTACTATCTGTAAAATTCACTTGTTGAAATTGCTTTTCTATGTGCCAGAGCCTCTGAGAAATACCAAAAACCAATAACTAAAGGGATTTGTATAGTAGTCAAAATGAAGGTCAGCTCCAATAATGTATATTGTTCTATATAGGAGTTTCTTAAAACTGTTATTACACTTAATCTAGCCACTATCCTCCTCCTAGACTAAAAACTAGTTTTTATACAATGGCTTTTAGCTATGAACTTTTTCAGTCTAAGAAAATATTTGCAAAAGATATTTATACTAGTTTTGGTCCATCATTGATTGCATCAGTATACTTTTGTAATAGTATATTTTTTGAATGTAATGATTATTCTGGTCTAATAATAATACTTTTTCTTAAAAGCTGAGTTTTTCTTTTCTTTTTTTTTTTCTGGAGTCTGCTTTGAAGACGTGTTAACACTTAAAATGCATATGCATCTCTTCAGCTCACCCTCTCCTGCCACTTCCTAGTAGGAGTACTATCTTCCTTCTACCTCTGGCTCTTCTACCCAATAAAATGGGAGCTCTTCCACCCCCTAAGCACACCACCTCCACTTAGTACTAGAAGGCCACGTTCCTAGTCTATCAGATTCTGTGATCTTCTATACCCTTCATGGTTCTACATGGCTGTTAGAGACCTTTCTGCTGCTATGTTCTGATGGCTTATTTCCATGTTTTTTCCCCACCCCAGCCTGACCTTCCGGTGCAAGCTTCCCCCTTGTTAGATCCGGGACCAAAGAAGAAAGAGACTGACTGATAGACCCCACTGGGAGGGCAGGTTTTGAGAGGGAGAGATTATTCCTGGCAAGAAGGACTGTTGGTGTCTGGTGTAATTTACTCCTCCCTTGAGTCCCAGCTTTACTATACCTTTTAGTGTCCAGAAATGGCTACTTCTCTCCAGCACAGTCCCCTGAAAACTAGCCAATTCAAAGTTGGTATACACCTACAGATTAGCCTGTTTCTTAAAAGTTGTAAGTGGCCTAATGTTGATAAGAATGGACACTATAATAAACCCCATTGTAATTTTGCAGACTACACAAAGATGGAAGAGACCAAGAATGACAGAGATGAGAAGAATCAAATATTTGGACTAACTTTATGATAATGTTTTGATAAAGTGTTTCAGAAGAGTGGAAAAAATAGCATGTTACCTTGTTTAGTTTCCTTCCAATGATGTATTTTTTTCTCTTTGGGTTGACCTTGAGTGCTTTGACCTGTCTGTAGTTTAACTGGACTCACATCACTTGAGTGATTATTTCATTCTAATAGGCTTCTAAGTTAAAAGACCTTTTCCTAGTTACTAAATTTTCTTTTCTCTATTTCATCACATTATACTTCTCTAGACCCTTTCCAAATCATGAAATTATCTTCTATATAAGTTTCGGAATTCTTTAATCTCTGTGTATTTGTCACCCAAAAGTACAGGTTTGATTTCCCCAATAATGTATGGGGTTTTTTCTCCTTCACTTCCAATCTTTTTGGCACTATGGTAAAAGCCATATTTCAGTTCCTTTTTCATCATTAAACTCCTTGAATTATTATTCTAAATATTTCACTGCTACTCCCTTAAGAGCCTATTTGTATCTTACTGGTTTTCTAAATACTTTGACATACAGCACCAACTTTGTTAATTACCAGCCCACTTCTTTTCTGTCTGTTATCTAATTTGTTAGTCAAACTTGTGAGTAGTCAGTTGGTAGTATCATATTGCTCACTTGTTCATTACTCTAGCCATCTGTTTTCTCCATATTGATGTCAAAGTGATACTTCCAATACCATGGAAAAAGTGAAAACACTGAAGGCTTTAAATAGCTTCAGAACATTGGTTTGAACATTCAATTACGTGAAACTGGGTGACTGCATATTATTTCATCGTGGTTTGAACTGCAGTAATTTAATAATAAATTCAGTATTTTTAAATCAGTTCATACCGTATACACTGGATCTTTTAAAATACTGGCTATTCAGATTATTAAGTGACTTTAAGTAATCATTATTAGTTTACTTTCTTCTCACTTTATGCCATTTCTGATACTCTTACTCACATTGATTAGAACTTTATTCCTCAAGCAGTCTCAGTGAGATCAAATGGAGCAGCTAAAGGGCTAAGATATTACTCAGTGCATGTAAGAGTAACAAAATCTGGCCCTTTGTGGTTGTTCTAACAAGGAACATAAGAAACACCTACTGCTTTACTTTATTCTGCATAGCAATAATACATAAGAGACCTGGAGGGATGCTTATGAAGAAGTATTAATCTCACGAGTAGAGAGCTAGGTGCTTGTATAGTCCACATCAGCATCATATCTGAGTTAAATAATGTGGCCCAAATTCTCTGCCATGCCCAGTTTGGGGGACTGCAAGGAGGCTGCTTGTGGGTCCCTTACTGTTGGGTTGCATCTACCCTAGACATGCTATAGACACTGCATAGATTAGCACTTCATGAGGTGCTGTGGTTTATGCTAGGTGGCTGCAGCTCCCCAGCGGGCCAGCTGAAGGTTGCTGAAGTGCAGTGTGCTCCAGCCTCAGTCCCTTCCCACCAATAATGCCCTCTACACGAGGGCTACAGAGCGGGAACAATAGAGGCTGGCAATGCCTAACTCTCTGGCCTGCTATGAACTCATCAGCAGATGGAAATCAGCGACTTTCCACTTGTGCTAAGAGCTGAGCTTTGTCCACATGGTGTGGCTAAGTAATGGTTAATGGGAGGCACAAGTCTACAACTATCAGCATATGAAGGTTTTAAACAGTGAAGAGGAAGAGACCTTATTTAGAATGGTACAGGTGGGTTACAACTGTACCAACCTTATTTAGAATGGGAACAAGTTATTGTTCAGGATTATGAAACCTTAGATTTATTTCACTTTCTATACAGTGTCAGTAACTCATAACTTAATTCATATTGTTACATAATAGCAAAAAAACCCCAATACGTTGTAGAATCACTTTTAGGCCCTATCCTGCAATGCTTTGTGGGTAGGGACATCCCTACCCACTACAGACACCCCCACTTCAAAGGGACCCTCTACAGATACAGGGACTGGGCTGCACTCAGTTTATTGCAGGGTCGGAGCCTTAATATCTCGTATTACATTTGATCTTGGTTATTCTTAAAATAGCCAATGTACAAAATTACAACTTAGTGTTGCCCAATTTGACAGTATGGGTAGTTACCCTACTAAATTTCAATCTCTCTGTACATTCCATCCAACAGAACATGTCCGATTTAAACTTTACTAAGTCTATGAGAGAGACTGTTTGGTGTCATTACTGTCTGATTATCAAACAGTTATCAATAAAGTAGGAAATAAGTAATACTAATATTGGTTGTAATAAGCAGCCTAAATACCAAGATAACTGCATTTTATCTTGGATTTTATCTGAACTCTCCTTGCTAGAGCGCGCACAGCCTCATTTTCTCAAAATAACCATTCAACACGGGCATATTTTGGCCTAGATTTCTTTCTTTGCTCTTGCTGGCTGTGTTGACTAGAAGCTTTTCCATTTTCTTATTAGCATTCTCTGCCTGTGGGATTCTTCCTGTGATCTTGTCACCTACCAGTGGTGACAGGGCTGGTTCTCTGCTATGCAGCTAATAGGAACTGCTGTCAGAATTCTGACAGGTAGAACCAGGTAAAAAGTATTTTTCTGGAAAAAAAAAATCTGGAGAATTTGTCAGCCTTTACTGAATTCAGTAGTGTATGTATTCTTTGGCAAGTTCATGGTATAAATAAAATCCAGCTATTGTATAAAATGACTTTTGATAAAGGAAATTTTTATAAGGTCGAGGTTGAAATATATCAATGGAAGTTTAGAGCAGAAATAAAGAATGAATTGCCGCATTGCACAGAAACTTGCTGTCATGGAAACCTATTGACTCAGACTATGACTAATGGGATCCAGGCTAAAAGAAATGATGTAGCTATTCAGCAAATCCTGAAAAAGACCAAGGTATCTGATAATACAATGAAGTTCTATTTATTCTAAATTCCACTGGCTTATCTATTAAAAGAAAGAAGGATAACAGCCCTCATAACAGGATGTTTTAATTATATAAAAAATTAAAGAAAAAGTTAGAAAACAAACAAGAATTTCCACCCAAATCATTTCTGTATTTGATGTTTATAAAAGACATATGCTCAGACACATAGGACAGATCCTCAGCTGGTATAAACTGTTTTATTGAAATTAACAGAGCAATGACAATTTACACCAGCTGGAGATCTGCCCCTTAGTAGAGCTAACAGCATAGGTGGCTACGTTAAGTACAGCTGCTGTCTTTCTGGTAACAAGCTCCATCTCTGCTACTTGACCCTGAACATTTCAACATACATAAGCTCATACTGAGTGCCCAGTTACACCTCAATCAGTCCAGCAAAAGTTGCTTTCCTCTAATGCTGGATAAATGAGTTATTGAGAGGCTAAAGCAGGTGAAATATATTAACAGATGAGTCTCAGTTTATAATCCCAAATGGTGGCAGTGATGTAATAAACAGCCAGTTTCCCAAAAGTCTTTTCAGGGTTCCCAGATTGTCTCTGGGGATCTCCCCTTTGCATTTCACACACTTCCTTGTAAGAGGCCAAACAGTCCAGAGATGAAGGCCCTTTGAATCCATTCTTCTAGCTTCTCACAGAAAACAAGCTGATAGTGTCACTACCTGGGTGGGCTTTTCCTTTGATGACAGGGTGAGGAGGAATGCTTTTTGAATCTTTGACCTCCAGTCATCATACACAATGATCAAATATTTTGAAATTAGCACTTTTCTCTTAAAGTTCTTCATTTGTATTTCACAAGACTTCTTTCTCCTTTGATTGGTTCTTTAATTACAGGAGTAAACACAATGTAAATTTTTACTACTATACTACATTATAACAGGATACAGATAAGTGAAAACAATGCAAATAACATCCCACTAGTTTTCATGAAGTTTAAACACCAAATATACTCTTATGTATGTAACAATCACTTTGATCTATACTATAGACAAGTGAATTGGCTTTGGCATGAGCTGGCAGCTGGTCTGCCACAGTCACGCTGATTACTTTGAAGAGATTGGAAAAGGGTCCTGGGAGAACAGTGTGCTGGGGAGTAGCACTGAAAGAAATAACCAAAAGAAGATCTCAGTTAAGGAACTTTCCATGAGAAGAGCTAAAACGAGAGTGCCAGATGAGGCTGTAAAATGATTGCTGATTATGGAATCAAGATGGAATATTTCCAGGAAATATTGTCTATGACTAAGGGATAACAGGGATTCTCTTCTTTGGAGTAGGGCTCTCTCAATCCATTTCCTGCTGGCTTTAGTGGATGCTGTTCCCTCCCATCATGTCTCTTACAATTGATGGGAAAAACTTTAAACTTGTGGAACTGATATTTTGGCCTTATCCAAAACACGAGGTAAAGAATGGCTTGTAAATCTACTGCTGTCAGGAAAGTGTGTGTGTGCAGAGGACTGAATGAAACATGAGAAAGCAGTTTAAAAAGGTAACAAACAAAAGAGCAGGTCATTTTAATGGCCTTCCAACAGGATTACTCTGGGGAAAATATGACAAAGTTTAGGGTAACAGTACTGTCCCAGTGAGGCTGAAAAATAATCAAAGCAAACCTAATATGGTTGTACTCTGAAACAGCATTCTAAAGATAGCATTGTGGGATTCTGTGCTTAATGTCTGAGTTCCATGTAATATGCACAGTGTTGAAGTATAAAGAGATTTCCGTGCCCCCCACAAAAGCCCCTAGGAGCTGATATTCAAGCCATGTTCGCTGTTGGCTAACTAATAGCGCTGGTTAGACAAGGGAGATGAAATGCAATTCTAGAAAAATTCTTATCCCCTCCCCTCTATTTTTTTTAGCTATATCTAACTGCTAATAACAATCTGGCAGTAAGGCCCTGATTCAGCCAATCTCTTCAGTATTCCTTTACCTTTAAACGTATGAATAGCCCAGCTGACTTTGATGGGGCTAGATGCAGTCTTGAAGTTAAATGTGATTATGTGCTTGGTTGAACTGGGGCCTTGGAATTTAGGTCCATCATTTGATGTGTGAGGCAGCAGAATTCAATTCACTCTCCCATAAGTGTTGATTTTAGAGTGATAGGAGTAAAATTTTACTTAAAATTAAGCAGGTAAAATAGTGAATACAGGACAGAGATCTGTTTAGACAGTCCATAGTCATTTTTTTCCTGAACTTAAGTCAAGAGAACTATTTGCAGCAGCAATAGAGAGGGGAGTTGACTGTGGGGAGGAAGGGAAGAAAGCTTTAAAAGTGGCTGTATTTTTGAGTGATACAGTAGGTAAAGTGAGACATGATCAAGGCAAGAATAAGCAACCCATAGCTAGTCAAATAAAGGCAGAGGCTTCCTAAAGCTAGGACACAGTATGGCAATGCTGAAGCTTTTTCCATAGCCAGGTGTTTTAAATGAAAGCAAGGCTTTGTGCAGCCAAAGTTTAAAACATCTCATCCATTTCTGATGACCTCTCTTTAGAAAACAAGGAGAAATCTATGGTATTTTCTGCTGAACTTTCCCCTTCTGCACAGGGATGGCCTGGCTCCCGTGACTGGAGAGGCTAAGTTAAAAGATTCTCTAGAGCACAGTCCTTCTGGGGATTCAGTAATGTACTCCAGCTGAGCTCAGTCACGTTTTCCTTTGCATTGGGACCCCGGTAATCCCTGCACTGAGGCCGGTAGCAGTGGCAATTTCTGTGCTTGAAGATCAGGGAGAGACGTAACCCTCTTTCTGCATCCCCGCTCCCTGCAGCAGATCTTTGTTCCCTTCTGCTGTGTGGAATGGAGCATGGAGATTGCACACTGAAGTCAAAGTAGGAGCAATGTTGTCGCTGAATCACAGTCCTAGTGGAGAAGTGGGGTTCAGCACCAGGACAGCTCCCAAGGAATGTGGCCCACTTCATTTTACTATACTAGATACCTCAGTTCAAGGGAGAAGACATCCTTGCCACCGATAGCTTGCCAACTTCAGCCATGCCCCCAACAAAGTGTGTGTGTGAACAGCAACGAGAGCTGTGACGTGTCAAGGGAGGAGAGACAAGGCCCAGATTGTGTGACTGTTTGGTGAAGAGTAGGCCACAGAATGAAGGAGTGAAGGCTGTTCTTGATTTAATAATTAAATGTCTTGTCAGCACTACAGAAGAAGTAGACTCATTAGAAGGAGGTATTCAACTGAAAAGAGGCCTTGGCCTTGTGGTGCAGCTCTGGAGGGGTGATTCATGAGTAGAAATTTAACTCCTGCTCCCTTCGCTTTGCAAAGTGATGTCCAATCAGCCACACGACAAGCAAAGCTGGGATATCACCAAAGAGGAAAAACAATAACACTTCTGTTTAGGGGAGATGTTGGAGATAATTCGGTGCGCCAGCACTCCCGACTTCCCTGGTCACATGACATGGAGAAAGCAAAGCTTGATCTCCTGCGGCTGGTGCTAATCCCCAAAAGCAGCAAGTCCTTCCTTAGCAACAGACCTCTGGAAGTAACAAGTTTCCCCACTGCCTGGGATGGGGGAAGCAGAGGAGGAGCAGCAGTGGGGGGCAGGAAGGAAGAGGTTCCATCCAGGGAGACCAACCTTCACAGCCCTTGGAGGTGAGTGAGCTCAACAGGCTTATTCACAACATGAACTAAGGATGACTTTTATTTGTTAGCAGATTGTTTTCTCCAGTCTCCTCCTGCTTCCCCCCATCCTCCTAAATCCTTCCTTGGCAGGTCTCCGTCTCTGCCCTCCATGTTCCTTTTCATCCTGCTTCTTCCCCTTCAGTCATTTCCCCGCCTCAGTCCTACTTACTCCCTCCCTCCGTCATTTCCTCCTCTGCCTGCTCCCCCACCAGAAAAAAATAAAGAACTGGAACCACATATGCATGTGCTCCTCCTTCCTCTGATTGCTCTGTTTGTATACTTACCCCTTTCCTTTGCCCTCCTAGAGATTAACATTTTGTCTCTTTAGCCTGTAAATTCTTTTGGGAAGGGGCCTGCCCTTCTGAGTTTCATGCTTCCTAGTATGGTTCCCAACCTCTGATACTGTATTATGGGTAATCATGGAATCCAGTCTACGGGCATATGATGATATGATTAACCCTTTAACATGCAGTGAAAATCTGGTAACTAGACAGGTGAGCAGGTCGATGGTTTTATAATTTGACTCTACATGTTTTAAGTACCAAGTACGTGGTTAAAATTAATCACATGCTGATCTGAAACTGAGTGAGAGACCTATTTGGTTTTTATTTTCCTTTGGGAATTGCCAGTGCTAAAGCACTAGTGGAGACTCTAGTGTCCATGATTATGACAGAAACCTCAAGGGAAAAGCCTCATATTCTTTTGGAGTGAGAAAACAGCACATCTACCTCTAGGGATGCAAATGCTCCAAATGCTGCTAGGAAAATAGCATTGTAGAAAATCTGTCAGAGGATGGCACTAAGAATGAAGTTAGTGCTTAAAAGGTCAGATTGTAAAAGCATCTCTGCTAAGTGACAAAAAGGTTGGGAGAGAGGTGCATCAGTTTTGTTAAGCAACAACTCTTGGTTCTGATGCCATGTTTTCTGCACTATTAAACACATCCTAATACTGCCATGTGGTTGGTCAATTATCCTTGGTTTTTGCATTTAAATACTAATGCAGTTAACCTGAGCAAGAAACACTGGAGACAGACTAATGCAGGAAGAAGCAAATGTATGTATATCAGGGTATCTGGGTTCTCATCTCAGCTGTGTTACAGAATGTGACCGTTCGTGTACCACTTAATGTCTCAGGGCCACGCTGACTTTTCAGACCTCCTCTGATCTTTCAAAACCCATTTGACTCCCTCTGAAGAGACTGAACCAGTAATTCCAGTATGCCTGCTTCTAGAAAAACTGTTCTGAGGAACCGGTGAATTGCTGTTTATAAGCAATACAACCTTCAAGGCAACCCTGAAATACATCTAAATTCATTTTTGAAATGGAAGCTCTCTCTTCTTGACTCCCACCCTGCATTACAGTTACGTGTCTGAAGACAAGGAGAAAGCTTTCTAGTTGTGAAGCACTGTCTAAGGGAGCTGGGGCTCAAATTATCTTAACAAGACTGAGGCTCAAATGTGGTGGATACACTCTCTGTTTTCAGATAATGTGAAGTCAGACAACACAGAAACCCACATAAAGGTCAAATCTCAGTTTACTGCATGTGTTTCTCTTTCCACTGCTTTCTGAAACAAGTCTTTCTGGTATAAGAATCTGCATTTTACATATGCTGGTTTTTGCAGCCTACCAGTTTTGCCACTGACTTCGATGGAAGCAAGATCAAAACCTAATGTTTGCATGAGAGGATGAAGTAATGGTTGTGCATTCAACTGTAACTCACATTTTTTGAGTTAATATTGCACTAGTGCAGGGTGGATGTTTTGCATTTATTATGAAGCGTTTCTTGATCCTTTATAATATTCTTGTTGGGGCTCCCTCATCTGTGTGTATTGTGATCCTGTAAAATGCTATTTTGGCAGTTTTAAGAACCACTTACTTGAAATTTGTGATACTTGGTATCATGCAAACATCTTATGAAAACTCTTTATAAACACAAAGTGGTCACTGTATTCAGTCTTACTTATATCAGTTTCTTCTGTTTGAGTTATTCTCCTTTGGAAGATACTGAACACTACTTAGAGATGAAGCATACACATGCAAAATATATATGGGGTTTTTCCCAAGGGGAATAATGCTATTGTGTAACAGCTACTATGTAATTAGCCAGTTTTTGTGAGGAAAGATGTTTTATCAACTGACACTTTAATAGAAAAGCAGTCTCCCACTCAAAAGACCAAACTAGAGATGTGTAGTTTAACTCTTCTTGTGCTGGATTTTTTTTTCATGGCCACTCAGATATGTGACCAAAGCAGTGATTGTTTGGGAGGAAGTTCCAGCTGTTTTGTTCAAGTGCCTTTTTCCCCTTTCTTAATTAAACTTTTTTTTTTTGCCATTTCAGAAGAGTGGAGAGTTTGACGTCATGTGTTGATGAGTCACTGCCTTTAACAGGGCAGCCAGCAGAGATGGTGTGCTCTGTCTGCACCAGCTGCTCTTAGTCATTCACGAAAAGATCAGAGAAAGCTCAAGGGACATGCCTGTGAATAATTAAATTTCTATTTTCATTATGAGGACGTGGTTGATTTATGGGAAGGATCTGTGTGAAGCCAGGCATTGACAAAGAGAATTTTCAGATAGCTCTCTGTTGATGCTTTTATAAATAGCTTCTGGGTTGTCATCTATGCTGATCAAGTGTTCACGTGAGTTACCAGATTAATACAAAACAGGTTATGTAACTTGGCTTTTATCAGCACAGTTGTCTCTCTTGTAGTGAGCACTTTATCCATACACATACTTGCTAAGAAAGAGCCACAGGATGAAGGTGTTGGGGGAAGCTAGTAATTGTACTCTGTAGGAAAAGAGATCAGAGAGTTTCTTTTAGCTGATGAATTAGGCTGGCCTAGATTAGAAAGTTAGGTTGGTGTAGTTATGTTGCTTGGGGTATGGACAAACTCACTCCCATGAGAAACATAGTGAAGCTGACCTAAGCCTCAAAATAGACAGGGCTATGTCAGTGGAATAATTCTTCTGTTAACCTAGCTGCTGCTTCTTGGGGAGGTGGACTTACTACAGCGACAGAAGAACCCCTTCCCTCGCTGTAGTAAATGTCTATGTGACAGTGACACAGCTTCAGTGCTGCCTCTGTAGTGTTTCTAATATAAACACACTCTGACTGGTATTTATAGCCTGCAGCCATATAACCTTGAGCTCTCAAACTAAGCCAGGTTGGCCAGATTTGTTTGTTGGAGGGCTCTCGTCTAAAAACACCCACAAGTGCTCCAAGAAGGGATGTTGCTCTCTGAGTTAACACTGAACCAATGCCCCAGTATGGTTTTAGGGGGCATTGTACTGCTTTCTGCTGGATGACGGAGAAACAGGAGGTGTTGACTACTTGCGATCATTAGAGCCCATCATATGGGGCTTCTTGGAAGAATGGGTAGAACTGTTATTCCAACCTGGTAAGAACATCCTAAATTCCACTGATGGTCCAACCATAGATAGCATTATCCATCTCTTTCTGACTTGTCTCTGGGTATTCAACAAGAGCTGGTGCATTACAATGGTAAGTAAAGTGATTCCTATATTCTGACCTTACTGACTTCTTGGGGATGGTGGGAGTTGTATTGAAATTGAAACCAGTCAAAACTCACTTTATTCTGAAGAGAGAGCAAAGGTCACTGAAGCTGAACAACAGGCTGGATTAATTTAAATTTAAAAAAATTCAAATAACTTAATATTTTAAATAAAAAAACCTTGATTTAAATAATTGGTTTTAAACATTTTTTGCTGTTTTGATTTTTACTAAGGAGAAGTTGATTCTCATTGGTTGGTAACTATATTACAACATGTTTAATTGCAACTAAATATAGCATTACGCTATTTATTACTACTTTTTGCTCGCAAGGAGGCTACACTGTATCTATATACTTATTTAAGCAATTATATGGCTTAAAATACTTATTTGCATTTTTATTTTTACATGTTTATGTTAGAAAATCATGAGTGATGCATTTCTTACTAAATTAACATTTTACTTGTGATTTGGGTCAAGCTCTATTTGCATTAAAATTGGAATGCATTAAAAATACACACTTTAAAAATTACCTTTAAATGTACTCGATAAACTTCTGTATCAAAACATTTTTAGCACTAAAAACTAACTGATTGTATTAAAGGAGGCAGTGAATTGAGTATTTAGTGAATTGAACTGTCTTTGGGCCCCATATCTTTCAAGATTTTAGAACTTGTAGATCTCACACTTCATTTTTTTTCTCAAGTTGGCAGAGGGAAAACAAGTTTTCCTGCCTCTTCAACTACTAATCAGTTTGCTAACTTTAAATGAATTAGTCATTGAACTGAACAAGTAAATATTTTCTTCATTTCAGTTTATTCTCTCTGCATTTGCAGAAGAGACTACTGCTGTCAAAAGTTGGTTCCAGGTGGTTAGCTAGTGACTTCCACCAATTCAGTAGTTTGACTTTCTTTAAAACTTTGGCAGCAAGCATGTACTGATTAATTGAAATGACTTTTAATTTAAGAATTTTGTTACAAAATCTACTTTTAGTTGTTGAAGTTATGGAAACCTATGGTAAGGCCTAAACTTACTATGCTCTATTAAATCATATACATTACATAAAAATATTAAACCATCAATTTTTATCTGATAGACAGAGTCAAAGGATGTCATTTTCCTTCTGTAGTTGGATATCACTGCTAAAATACAACAGTTTCCAACTATAGAAAATGAGACAGAGGCTGTTAGGCCACAGCCACAGAAAGAGTAAACTAATGAGGCTTTGTGACAGAAAGGGATAGAATTTACTTCCTTCAGCATGGTGGGCCAATTACTGTAGATTTACCACTTCTAATTGCCTAGTACATCAGTTTAATTGGCCATATAATCTTCTGAATATCAAAACTCTTCTGCCCTGACTCTAAAAGCTTTTTATCACATTAAAATGTGTTCCCAGCATTTTAAGTGATAGAACTGAAATGTGTGGCATTCTTTGGAACTGAAGTGGAAGAGAGAGACCTATTCCCGGCCCTAAAAACCATCTTTAAAATGTAATTCTACCTGAAAAACAGGTGAGAATGGCCCTGTGGTATTCCATATTCATGAGTTGCTGATTTTCATAGCAAACTTTCCTCAATTTGCAAGTACAAAGATACTTACTTTTTTCTAACTCCCAGGCCTGCAAGCTCACCCTGGGCTCTGATATAGTTTAAAACTGTTTCTCCCACTGCACCCCCTGCCAATCACACATAGCAGTAAGGAGTCTGCAGGCTGAATATAACCCTCTAGAGGTATGTCTCCACTGCAAAAAAAAGACCTGCAGCAGCGAGTCTCAGACCCCAGTCAACTGACTATTTTAGCTGTGTAGCGTTAACCCTGCATGTCTGTCAGTTGACCTGAGCTCTGAGACTCACTGCCAAGGGTCATTTTTGCAGTGTAGACAGACTCCAAGATACCAGTGCTACTCCAGTGTCTCCCTTCAGATTGTGCCGTTAGTGACATCTGTTCAAACCTACTTGGGGCATAATCTGGAGACAATGGGGTTTCATAGGTGTCATGTCACCAAAGGCCTGATGTTGACATAACCTTTTATTATTAATGACATCTGTATTGCCAAGCCCAAGTGTTCAAAAATCATGAGCCAGCCCCACCACCAAGCAACAATATTTTA
This sequence comes from Mauremys mutica, assembly GCF_020497125.1. NCBI lineage: Eukaryota > Metazoa > Chordata > Testudines > Geoemydidae > Mauremys > Mauremys mutica. The sequence continues at coordinate 68,526,659 of NC_059080.1, read as the reverse complement.
AAAATAAGACATTTTGGGTGAAATAATTGAAGTCAAATTTCACTCTTGGAGTTTATTTGGCTTCTGAGCCTTTTGAGTGTGTATTTTCAAGGGTTTTTTTTTTCTCTCTACAACCATGAGAGCTGGAATTTTTTTTTCTTTTTTTAATGAAAGCTGAGATTTTGGTATAGTTGTATGATGCCAAACTTTAAGACAAACACCAAACATTGTGAGACTTGCCATAAAATCAGCAGGGTTGGCAAATCTGTAACATGTCGAATAGAAAGAGTCCATCATGACAGTCAGAGTCCAGGCTGAGTTGGTTGGACTGGCAGGAGAATGTAAATAAACTAACTTTTTTTTACTTGCAAATGGAGCAAATTTTATATAAAATCCAATAACATAATTTTACAAAGTGACTTTTTAGGGCAAACTGAAGTTAAAACATTAAAGAAAATGGAAAAGGGGGACATTAAAGACTGAGTAAGAAACATATCAGATATAAAAATGAACAGTATCAATAGTGGGAAAAGGTTTTTAAAACATAAAAAGCACAATCTCCCTGAAGCCAAGCATCAAGGAGACACTCAAAGGAAATATATTTTATAAATTCAAGTATCATATCTATTTAAAAGGCCTTATTGAAGAGTTGTTGACATAGTGAAAATCATGAACTTATTAAGAGCTACCTGGAGTAACTGGCCAGGGGAGGCCTGTTATGTGACTGAGCTGCAGCTAGATAAAGCCATCAACAAGAAGTTTTCTATGGCAACGAAAGATAGGAGGGCTGTCCAGTCAGACTGTTACGCAAGCCATGAGCACGAAAGAGCTTCAGAGAAAGATAGTAAGATGAAGAACAGTGTGGTGAACGACAAGAGCTGAGGCAAATACAAATTCCCCTTTGTGATCATATTTGCAATGACTTGCATTTGCTAGGGCTGGTCAGGAAAAAAGACTAAATGGAAAATTCCAAGAAAACTGTCTCGGTTTTGCCCAATCACATCTATTTTTTTTTCTAAATGAGGTGTAGCCATAGCTTAGTTTTACGTTAACTGCTGTTCCAGCAATTCTCTAGACTATTTTCTGGAAAAAACTTTAAAAAAAGAAATAAATAAAAAGGCCTTTGAAGAGAGAAACAAAACATTATCATGAGGGACTGGAACAATCCGGGCATTAGTAAAGAGACACACAAACTTTCATCTCTTTGTTTACAGATCCAGCCTACGTCAGTAGTAGCCAAAAGTTGTTAATCCTCTGCTGGTTGGTTAATGGTTTATATGTGAAAAGAGAGTAAATCTCAATCTAGTTCCCAAGGAAAAGGTAAGAATTAATGCCTAAAGTTAGTATTAATTGGTAACCTTATTGTTTGTATCAGCTCATGAAGCAAAAGTTAAGTGGACATGGAAGATCAGCTATAGGACTGGTAATCTATAGAAAATGGCCTTGCTTCTTCACTCAGTCTGAGCTGTGGTTGTATGTAGCATGGGGCAAGGAGGACACAGGGCAGTGACACGGTGGCCGTAGCCCTGTTTTTAAGTTAGGGAAGGATATATATGTAAGAAAGAAAGTCATGAGCACTGCCAAATCTGTTTTTCCCTCTATCTCATACTGCACTATATCTGTGAATTTTATCATTCTTAAGGGATAATCAAAGTACCAGCCGTCATTCAGTCAAATATTCTAAATTCTTTGCACACCTTTGGCCCTTCATTTTAAATCTGGTCCTGCTCATCTAGGAGACGCTGCCTGGATTTATTGCCTACGTTGCCTCTTTTATACAGCAGTTGATATCTACCCACATAGCAAGACGCTGGGGATTTCTTCTAATGCCACAGATGTTAGGTTTAATATGTCATTATTAATTATTTACAGAATACTTAAAGGCTAGATCATACAGTTTTTATTGCTTGTACTTTTTTATGTTACTATGAATAGCACCTACAGTTAAACTAGCTAGGTTTTAGTTACAAATGGCACTTATTCTCATGCTCTTGGGAATATGTGTGTTCCCCTCATAGGGTAAGTAAGCAATTTATCTCCTTGCCTCCACACATGGCGTAACATCACACAGTGTGAAAAGTAGTATGTCCATTTCTTTCCCTATTCTGATACTTCCTCTATAGGCTACTGCTAGAGGCAGGATCCCAGACCCAACAGACTAGTGGTCTCTTGTGGAATGGCAGTTATTGTAATCCCAATGCTTTCAGTATGATTGTAGTCCGGAGGTACCCTCTGGGGCTGTGACAACTCAAATGATAATTCCATATATATGGGTGCAAATGTTCTGTAGCAGAGTGTGAGCTGAGGCTAGGAAATGGTCAGGACTGATCGGCACCTAAGGGGTGTTTCCCACACAGTGTAGCATGGCCAGTGTTACATTCATTTCACTATGTGTTTGTGCTGTAGATGAATGACCTGTTCATGGCTGTAGTTAGAATTCTAGCGAGAAGAACATGAAGCCATCGTCTGAAGGCATTACATGCATGAGTTGGTTTCTTTCACAACAACAGTTAATTCTGAATTTATAAATGAATAGGGTGCCTCTCTTCTTACCACCACTAGATGCCTGTCTTCTACGTTAAAGTCCACGTGAAAACCATCTGAACTTGATTCCTTTTTAGCAGAGATGGTTTAATTCTAGGTAGTAATCACTTACTGGTCATATGAAATTGTAATATTGATAAATGCACACCCAGTGCTGGCCGCACTTGAAAAGCATGCTGGGATATAAGGGAATAAATACGTTCAGAATGTACAGCTGGTGCAAAAATGGTAAGTATGTGTCATAAAACACTCCTGAAATGTTTTGGCTTTTAGATTTTGCATGTTAATGTTTTCCTTTAAAATAAGGAGTGGAGGGAGATTCTGCTCCATTCCAGTGCCTGCTGGGACCAGTATACAGAAGATTAGAAGGCCATCATCTGAGAGGATTTCGAAATGGAATGTGCTGGATCACCTTATGAGGGCAAGGAGATAGTTATTCATGCTGTTGGGATTCCAGGGATCTGCTATTGTGAGTTCATAGAAACCTAGATTGGTTATTGAAATCACAGATCGATGATCATGGGTATCGAACTGTAGGCTAGAGTGAGCATAACTGAATAAATTGAGCACATGACTAGCCCAATTCCTGTAGCCTTGAATAACTATACATTGCAGTAACTATACTATTGATGTATCAATCTAGGATGAATTTAATGGACTGAGGGCTGGTCCACACTAGCACTTTAAATCGAATTTAGCAGCGTTAAATCGAATTAAGCGTGCACCCGTCCACACCAGGAAGCCATTTAATTCGACATAGAGGGCTCTTTAGTTTGACTTCGGTACTCCACCTCGACAAGGGGAGTAGCGCTAAATTCAACATGGCTATGTCGAATTAGGCTAGGTGTGGATGCGAATCGATCTTAGTAGCTCCGGGAGCTATCCCAGAGTGCAACACTCTGCTGATGCTCTGGACGCCAGTCCGAGCTTGGATGCTCTGACCAGCCACACAGTCAATGCCCCTGGAAAATTTGAATTCCTTTTCCTGTCTGGACAGTTTGAATCTCATGTCCTGGTTGCTCATCGGGGCGAGCTCAGCAGCACCGGCAACGATGCAGAGTTCTCCACCAGAGGAGTCCAGGCAATCTCACACTACAAAGAGGTCCCCAGCATGGACTGACCGGGAAGTCTCGGATCTGATTGCTGTGTGGGGCGATGAGTCTGTGCTTTCGGAGCTGCGCTCCAGCAAACGGAATGCAAAGACCTTCGAGAAGGTCTCCAAAGCCATGAGAGACAGAGGATACAGCCGGGATACAATGCAGTGCCACGTGAAAGTCAAGGAGCTGAGAGAAGGCTACCAGAAACTCAGAGCGGCAAACGGATGCTCCGGAGCCCAGCCCCAGACATGCCGCTTCTACGAGGCACTGCATGCCATTCTCGGTGGGTCTGCCACCACTGCCCCACCAGTGACCATGGACTGAGAGGATGGGATACTGTCGACGGACTGTTCCTCGGAGATGTTCGCGTACGGGAAAGTTTAAGAGGATGAGGCAGTCGACAGCGCTTACAACACAGATTTCCCCGACACCCAGGATCTCTTCGTCACCGTCAATGAGATCCCCTACCAACACTCCCCACCCGTTACCATGGACCCTGAATCAGGAGAAGGATCAATCGGTAACTGCTTCAAACATGTTAACATTTATTTTTTAAATAAACTGGGAAAACAACTAGGCGAACACAAGGTCTATGTACAGGTGGATGGAACTGTCATCTTCCTCTGACATCTCCAGGAAGCTCTCCAGGAGGTAATCGCCAAGCCTCTGCATGAGGTTCCTGGGCAGGGCTTGCTTATTGGGTGCCCCGAGGAAGCACACTTTTCCACGCAACGCTCTCAGCTGGAACTCGGGGACCAGCGCCTTCACGAGCATGGCAGCATAGGCCCCAGGGTTCTGTTGGCTTTCCTCCAGCATGCGCGCTCTCTCTCTCCGTGACACTCTCCTCAGTGTGATGTCGCGCGCAGACTCCTGCATGTAATTAGAGTAATTTGTGTACCATTAGTAATGGTTGTGCTTAACTGTTCCTTTGCATAACAAGAAGCGTCACTGTACAGCCACGTGTAGGAGGCTGCAGAGTGGGAGAATACAGGGATCTCTAACAGGGAACGGCCGCGAGGGGCTGCAACAGGGGCACCGATTCTGCTTTCATGTTTGCCTGCAGCAGGAGGACAGTGCTGTAGATGCAACTTAAAGCTGCAAAAAAAATTGGCTTACCATGCCTGGCCGCTCCATGGATTCTTCTTTCCTGCCCCGCTTCTCTGGTCTGCAGTGCAATACCACAGGCAATGAAAGCGAACCCAGAGAAATCGAACTTTCCCCGAGTGCGTGCTCATGAGAGAGGTGCTGTGCTTGCTCTTGTTCACACACACTGAGTAGACTTTGTTTCTTTTTTGACCAAAAATATCTCTCTATGGAATTCACTCACTTTTTCCTGTCACATAGGTGCAACTGTATCCCTACCTGATCCAGGCGCCTTGTCGATGTTCTGCAGCACCGCAGGAAGGAGGACGGAGCTCCCCTTCACTGCATCTGCGACCGTCGCCCCCCGCCGCAAAGTCCAATCCCACCATCACCCAAAATGACAAGAGGAAGGGGCACCAGGGGCCGTGAAAAATGTTAATGCACCACAGCAGAGTGCTAAACTTACAAAACGCTCTCAGTACCTTACTTTTGAGAAGTCCTTCCCTTAATGTGCTGTTCATTATAAAAAGTTTTTATTTTTTGGTAATTTCTTTTCCCGTCAGGTTTCTTTGCAGAATACTTTCCGTGAAGGGGGGAGAATGGTTTGGGAATTGCATAGGACTTTCACCGTTAATAGTGGTACAGATATGGGGGCAAGATCAACAGCTGGTCACTCACAGAGTGCAGCCTCTAGTCACCCTGGTCAGTCTGTGGGGTGATTTTCATGTTCTGCTCATAGGCGGAAAGTGCCCTGCGCCAGGTATATTTGCAGGTGGGTCTCTCCACCGGCCATGCCTGGATCGTGCCCTGTCCCATGCGGGTCTCCCCCAGCCCCGTCAATTCCCTGCCTGGAGCAGGTACCAGCCCCCACCTGCCACCCCTCCTCCGGTATGTCGTCTCACACCCCCCCCCCGCTGTGCCGCGTCCCTGTCTCACAGTAGAGAGGCTACCCGCAGAAATGCTGTCTGCTGCCCCAGGGTCATTAAGCATGCCATCCACAAGTGGCAAGGCAGGTTGCCCTCACCCTGCCCTTCTATCGTAGCCCTGAGCCTCTACAATGCATCAAACCATCAGTCCCTAGCCCGCAACCCCCTACACCTCCTCCCCATTATCACACACCACTCACACCTTCCTATGCCCCCAACCCCCAGCCCAGAGCCTGCACCCAAACTCCGTCGCAAAGCCTGCACCACTCACCCATTCCTGCACACGCACCTGTACCAGTCCTCACCACAGAGACCGCTGTACGAGCAGGAGCCTATCAGTCCTATAGTCTAGAAGCGGTCTCTACATCACTGCACACCCAACCCACCACAGTCACCGTCCCTGTGTCAACCCTTTCACGCGAAGTCAGTAGTCCAGAGAAGGTTGTTGCTGAACAATGCTCTATTAACTTTATTTGTACACGTGTGTTGGAAGGGGGCAAACGGGGTGAACGGGATATAAAACTGTAGAGGAGAATCAACAGAAACTGGGTAAAGAAACGGGCAGGTTCCGCTTCTCTATACACAAAGTTAATAGTCACAGGTTACCCTGCTCGCTGAGGAACCTGGCTTTCAAGGCCTCCCTGATGCACACGGCTTCCCGCTGTGCTCTTCTAATCGCACGGGTGTCTGGCTGAGAGTAATCAGCAGCCAGATGATGTGCCTCAAGCTCCCATCCCGCCATAAACGTCTCCCCCTTGCTCTCACACAGATTGTGGAGCACACAGCAAGCTGCAATGACAATGGGGATATTGTTTTCGCTGAGATCCGAGCGAGTCAGTAAGCTCCTCCATCTCCCCTTCAGACGTCCGAAAGCACACTCCACCACCATTCTGCACTTGCTCAGCCGGTAGTTGAAGAGTTCCTTGTCAGTGTCCAAGGCGCCTGTATAGGGCTTCATGAGCCAGGGCATTAGCGGGTAGGCTGGGTCCCCGAGGATCACTGTAGGCATCTGCACATCCCCAACATTTATTTTGTAGTCTGGGAAGAAACTACCTTCCTGCAGGCGTCTAAACAGACCAGAGTTCTTGAACACACGCGCGTCATGAACCTTGCCCGGCCACCCGACGTTGATGTTGGTAAACCGTCCCCTATGGTCCACGAGTGCTTGCAGCACCATGGAAAAGTAGCCCTTGCGGTTTATATACTGGCTGGCCTGGTGGGCCGGTCCCAGGATAGGAATGTGAGTCCCATCTATAGCCCCACCGCAGTTTGGGAATCCCATTGCGGCGAAGCCATCTATGACAACCTGTACGTTTCCCAGGGTCACCACCTTCGAGAGCAGGAGATCAACGATTGCGTTGGCTACTTGCATCACAGCAAGCCCCACGGTAGATTTGCCCACACCAAAGTGGTTCGCTACTGAGCGGTAGCTGTCTGGCGTTGCAAGTTTCCAGAGGGCTATGGCCACTCGCTTCTGCACAGTCAGGGCTGCTCGCATCCGGGTGTCCTTGCGCGTCAGAGCAGGGGCCAGCAAGTCATACAGTTCAAGGAAAGTGCCCTTACGCATCCTGAAGTTTCGCAGCCACTGTGATTCATCCCAGACCTGCAGCACTATGCGGTCCCACCAGTCCGTGCTTGTTTCCCGGGCCCAGAATCGACGTCCCATAGCATGAACATGACCCATTGCCACCATGATCTCCACGGCGTGGCGTACCGTGCTTTCTGAGAGGTCTGTGCCACTCTGAGACTTCATGTCCTCACCACGCTGCCGTTGCCTTCTCGACCGAGTTCTCAACATCTCACTGTGGAAGAGGTGTTCGATAAGGTGCGAGGAGTTGACAATGGCCATAAGTGCAGCGATGATCGCAGCGGGCTCCATGGTCGCAGTGGAGTGCTGTGGCGTCCACGCTGTCACTTATAACAGGAAAAGTGCGCGAACTGATTTCCCGCCGGCGGGAGTGACGGTTGACTGATGACAGTTACCCAAAACCACCCTCGACACAGTTTCCCCCCCCCCCAGCATGCATTGGTGGGAAATCCCAGCATTCCGATGGGCGGCAGGTAGTGCGGGAACTGTGGGATAGCTTCCCACAGTGCACCGCTTCAAAAGTTGACGCTTCGCCCGTTACTGTGGACTCACGCAGTCGAATTACTGTATTTATTGTGGATACACAACTTCGACTATATTAGGTCGATTCCAGAAATTCGAATTAAGATGAATCGAAATAGTCTTGTAGTGTAGACGTACCCTGAGATGCAATATGATTATATAGCTGTTCCTGATCTCCCTTTGCTGGAATTTTGAATATCTATGGGCTTAGAGACAAAAAACAGATGTGCCTTATGCAGAGGACTGTCAGTCTTTAATATTTTCAGTCTATATGAAGACTATTTCCCCTGTGGAATAAAGGATAAAAATCAGAGCACCACAGTACTGTATAATGAGACATGGCTTTTTAGAGATGAACCTGGTTATCAGGTTTCAAGCTTGTTTCGTTAGCTCTCTTCAGCAAATACAATATAAATACCATCCAATCGCCTCGGCTTTCACACAAACTGGCTAAAAGAGTCGGACACTCAGACTTTTTTTATTAAGCACACTTTTTTCATGACTCATTTCCTTTAGTTAGTCACTGAGTCAGAGCTCATGTTTATGCTTAAAAAGTGCATGAAAATGTCTCAGAATGAACCCCTGGGTACTTCATGTTCTTTTTTTGGGAGGAGGCATTTTAAATATGCTTTTCTTCCTTTCTTTCAGCTGCACTGAGAGAGATCAATCAGAGGTGTTATATTTGGCCATTCCTTTAAAGGGATTACTCACTTGCCTTTCACCTGTGATTTACAGGTAGAGATGAGGCCAAATTCAGATCCTGCATCCAGACATCCCACAGACTTTGGACTAGACCTTTGGGCATGGCTACACTTGCAGATGTAGAGCTCTGTGAGTTAAACCCGCCTTCGGAGAGCGCAGCAGGGAAAGTGCTGCAGTCTGTGCACCCTGAAGCTGTTTGCGCACTGGAGTGGCCACATTTGTGGCACTTGCAGCAGCATTGGGAGCGATGCATTATAGGCACCTATCCCACGGAGCACCTCTTCCCAATCTGGCACTGTGGCTTGTGGGAAGGGGGTGGGAGGTGCGGGGCATTCTGTGTCCTGTCCCAACGCTCCATGATGCATCGGTTCACATCCCAGCATTCCCTGTGCTTCCATCCACATTTGGCGCCATTTTTCAATGGTTTTTGTACTGTGCGCTCTGTCTTCCCTTTTGGTTTGCGGGAATGGAGCCCGAACTGCTGAAGAATATGCTGACGTGTCTCGCCAGCACGTCATGTTTGGCAGTTGAGTTATTCCTTATGATCCAAAGTGACAGTGAGAGCTTCAATGATGATATCGACTCGAGTAACGCATATGACACAAGTTTGCTTGTGGCATTCACGGACATGCTCACCACCATGGAATGCCACTTTTGGGATCGGGAAACAAGCACTGAGTGGTGGGATCACATCATCATGCAGGTCTGGGATGACAAGCAGTGGCTGAAGAACTTTCAGATGAGAAAAGCCACTTTCATGGGACTGTGTGAGGAGCTTGCCCTCAACCTGCAGCGCAAGGACACGAGATTGAGAGCTGCCTGCCTGTGGAGAAGTGGGTGGCTATTGCAATCTGGAAGCTGGCAACTCCAGACAGCTACCAGTTTGGAGTGGGAAAGTCGACTGTTGGAATCATGTTGATGCAAGTTTGCAGGGCCATTAATTGAATCTTGCTCAGAAGAACCGTGACTCTGGGTAATGTGCATGACATTGTGGCTGGCTTTGCACAAATGGGTTTCCCTAACTGTGGAGGGGCGATAGATGGGACGCATATTCCTATTCTGGCACCAGCCCACCTAACCTCTGAGTACATTAATTGGAAGCACTTGTGGATCACCATGGGCATTTCATTGACATTAACACAGGCTGGCCCGGAAAGGTGCATGATGCATGCATCTTTCAGAACACTGGGCTGTTCAGGAACCTGCAAGCTGGGACTTTTTTCCCAGACCAGAAGATCACCGTAGGGGAAGTCGAAATGCCCATTGTGATCCTTGGAGACCCCCCTTACCCTTTAATGCCATGGCTCATGAAACTCTACACAGGGAGCCTTGACAGCAGCAAGGAGCGGTTCAACAACATGCTGAGCCAATGCAGAATGACTGTGGAGTGTGCTTTTTGCTGTTTAAAGGGCATCTGGCACTCTCTGTATGGGAAGCTGGACCTGACTAATGACAGTATCCCCGCTGTTATATCCGCATGCTGTACCCTCCATAACATTTGTGAAGGGAAGGGTGAAAGATTCACTCAGGCATGGAACTCGGAGGTTCAACACCTGGAGGCTGAATTTGAACAGCCAGAGAGCAGGGCTATTAGAGGGGCCCAGTGCGGGGTTGCAAGGATTAGGGATGCCTTGAGGGAGAAATTTGAGACTGAAAGCCACCAGTAATGTCTGGTGCCCTGCATGGGAGTGAAGTGCAGTGGTTCCAATGTTAGTAGAAATCTGTGTTTGCTACGCTGACTTGCAGTGCCTGTTGCTTTCCTGGGCTAAGGTATCTTTTAGTTTATGCAATAATAAAGAACGTTTTCAAAGCCAAAAAATCCATTTATTGAAAACAAAATTCATGTATTGAAAAGAAACACAACTGCTTAGGAAACAGAAAGGGTAAGGGGGTGGGGTGGGGAACGGTACAATCACAGATTTGTGTAGGTCTTGTCTGGAGTGCTGTGCAATGAGTGCTGCACTTTAGGCTGGCTATACTGCATGGTGATGGGGGTTGAGTACAGTGGGTAAGGGTAGTAGTTTTCAAGGCTGGGTGGTGAGTCAGGTGTTGGAGGCAGCTGGTGGTGATAAGAACCTGGATGTTGGGGAAAGTGGGTCGGAGGTGACATAGGGGCAGAAGGGAAAGTTTTGGGGACAAAGGCTGGGGTGGGCAGGGGCAGGCCATGTGGGCGCAGTAGTGCTCCACCTGCATGGGTACGAGCACCTGGATAGAGTCTGCTTGGTGCTCCATTATGCTTATCAGCCGATTGTGCTTTGCTGCCGGAGCACCTCGCTTTTGTGCCGGCGCTCCTTGTTCTGCTGGTGGACCCTCCTTTCGCTCTCCCTCCACTCCTGCACTTTTTGATTTTCATTATTTGAATGCTGCATTACTTCATGCAGCATTTCTTCCTTGCTTCTACGTGGCCTCTTTCTGATTCTTTGGAGTCTTTTGGCCAGTGATAACACAGACGGCTGAGATCTCAAGGTTGCATCTGTAAAGGCAAAATGCAACACTTAACAGAGACAGCATTGTTCACACCAGACAGAGCAAGGATTCGCCCGTACTTAAGGGCAAGCACAGTCTACACAATAGCATAATTTGCCCATCCCAAAGTGAGCGGACATAACCCATGGGAGCCCCAAAATGGTGAGTAAGCACAGGGTCAAGCATCACTGATTGTTTCACGGCTGTACTGTCCCCTGGGTTTCTGTGCCTTGGGGAGAGCCAACAGCGGCAGGGGGCCCCTATACTGAACACTGTCCCCACATTTTCCACAGGAGTTCGTCCTGGAAGATATCTCGCTGCTGAGGGTGACCTGGGAAGCAAGGGAGGGTCTTCTACTGCAATGCAGCTTCTGCCCTAGCTCATATGCAGCTTGTCTGTGTGCAGCAATGGTTCCCCCGCCCCTCACTGCACAGTGGTGCAGACAAGTTAGCCTGGCTGGGACAAAGACCACCGTGGCTCTCCCGAAAAACCTGCACAAGCACATTGCCTAAGTTCTGGATGAGACCTTTGAAGAGATCACTGAGGCCAATTACCGCAATGTGAGAGAGCACATCAACGCCCTATCTAGGCATGCATGCAGCCCTAATCCTCCTTGTCCCAAGAGCCCACACTGTATAACTTCCTTCCCAAAATAAAAGCCGCTTATCGGGAACCACCACAAACTGGTGTTTGTCCTTCCCCAAGCACCGGCCACCATGACTGGTTACCTTCCTCCTGGCTTGAGAACAGCTCCTGACTGCATGCATCTAGGGATGCCAGGGTGTCTTCCTCCGCCTCAGCACCCTCGCTCCCGCTTTCCTCCTCCTCCTCCTCCTGCCTTGTTGAACTGGGCTCTGAAATGTCCATGGTGGTCCCCGGAGTGGAGGTGGGGTCGCCCCCAAGTTTCGTGTCTAGCTCTTTGTAGAAACGGCAGGTCACAGGGGCAGCACCAGAGTGGTGGTTTGTCTTGCAGGCTTTGCCGTAGGCATTCTGCAGCTCCTTCACTTTAATCCTGCACTGCAGTGTGTCCCGGTCATGGCCCCTTTCCAGCATGGTCCTTGATATCTGCCCCTAGGTATCATAATTCCTATGGCTGGAGCGCAGCTGGGACTGGACAGCTTCCTCCCCACAAACACTGAGATCCAGCACCTTGCCATTGCTCCATACTGGGGATCGCCTGGCACATGGAGGCATGGTCACCTGGAAAGATTTTCTGAGAGCACTCCACCCCTGGCTGAGCAAACAGGACAGGGATTTTCAAAATTCCCAGAGAATTTAAAGGGTGGGTATGACGTTTGGTCACCTGAGGGCAGGGCAGTAGAATTCAAAGTGATGACCAGAGTGGCTAGAACAGGCATTGTGGGATAATTCTGGGGGCCAGTCAGAGTGCATTAACAAACCAGGGCATCCACACTGGCACCGCAGCACTCCAGTGGGTGTGCAGCAAACGTTATTCCACTCACCGAGGTGGAGTACCAGGAGCGCTCTAGCCACGGAGTCAGAGTGCTCTGGTGTGTTGCCAGTGTGGCTGGGGAGTGAGCTAGTGCGCATAGGGCTCCTTTATTGCACACTAACTTGCAAGTGTAGCCAAGCCCTAAATCTACATTTCTCAGATTGGGCCTTTATCTGTAGCAGACTTGACCTAAAATCTCAATTGCCAACTCCAGCAGCATGTGAGGAAAGTCAGGCCCCAGCCTTTAAATTTGCCTATCTCCTGTTAGCATTAGTTCTCAGCAAAATGTGCTTAGACTACAAAAGCCAATCACTGAAGGAAGATAATAGCCCTTTAGAATCTTCCCCGCACAATTCTAAAGTTTCATTGTTCCTCTTCCCCTGGCCTTCCTTTCTTCAGGCTGCTCTGTGGATGCTGACACTTAGCACTTCATCAGTTTCTCTCTCACCTTGTTATGGTGCATGAGCTTCAAGTGAAAGCAGCTAATTGAGCTTGTGAAGGCCTTACATTCAACTAGAGGTGTTTCTCTGTCTGTAATGCATTGGATTTGAATGTCAGAGCCATTCCATTCCAACATTTCAGGGAATGTTCTAGGCATAATGGTCAAAACCCTATTGTCTTGGAGGGAAAGAATGGGGTGTGTGTGTGTGTGCGCGCGTGCGCGCGCAAATCCTCACCAGCTCTTTAGTGGAGCCAAAACTTAAGACACCCATTAATGCCTTCCAACAAACACCCCTATCTAGTATCCCAACAGAGCTGAAAGTGTTGACACCCTGAATAACACGTCTCCCAGATGAAAAGAAGAAGAATGGGGAGAAGGGACATGCACAAAGCTCCTAGCATGGAGCAGGGTAAATGGGGGATCCTGGTATTGGGGAGGGAAGAGGAGGGGCTGACAGAGCCCCTAGGATGGGAGGAGGTAAATAACTGGGTTCATAGAAGCAGCAAAGAATCCTGTGGCACCTTATAGACTAACAGACATTTTGCAGCATGAGCTTTCGTGGGTGAATACCCACTTCTTCAGATGCAAGTAGTGGAAATTTCCAGGGGCAGGTATATATATGCAAGCTAGAGATAACGAGGTTAGTTCAATCAGGGAGGATGAGGCCCTGTTCTAGCAGTTGAGGTGTGAAAACCAAGGGAGGAGAATTGCCAATTACAGAACCAGTTTCTCCTCCCTGATTGATCTAACCTCATTATCTCTAGCTTGCTTCTTGCTTGCATATATATACCTGCCCCTGGAAATTTCCACTACTTGCATCCGAAGAAGTGGGTATTCACCCACGAAAGCTCATGCTGCAAAATGTCTGTTAGGCTATAAGGTGCCACAGGATTCTTTGCTGCTTCTACAGAACCAGACTAACACGGCTACCCCTCTGATACTTGGGTTCATAGAATGTCTGCCGTGGATGGGTGGGGGGTGGGGGGGATGCAGAACCCTGGAATGGGTAGAGGGAGGGAGGGGGCACACAGAACCCTTGATGGGGGAACCTGGTATGGGGGTAGGGGGTGTACAAAGCTCCAGCATGGGAGGGGTAAGGGAATGGAGAACATGGGGGGTGGGACTAGGAATGAGGATATGTGCAGAGCTATTGGAATGGGGGACTGTGGCATGTAGTGGAGGGGGAAGGGAGGATGCACAACTCCAGACACAAGGGAGGGCAATGCTGAAGTTACAGGGAGTCCCTGAACTAGAGAGGGATGGGAGGCGGGCACAGGGGAAGCTTGTGGGAGGGAATGTTGGAATGCAAGAGGGCCCCAGTGCGTGCAATTAACTCAGCCTGCAGAAGCTGGGAAGTGTGAGATCCCCTAGTTAAGAGTGGCATCTCTTCTGGATGATCTGAATGTTGGGGTTCACTACGCCTTGTTCCACAGATGCTGCCATGTCCTCACAGCTTGTGTCTCATCTCTGGTGTGTTTCATGATCCTTCCAGGGCCTCCCTGATCCATTTTGTAGCCCAAGAAATTGAACTGACTATAGACTGAAAGCTTCTTCTGCCTCTCTTCAAAGGCCAAAGGATCCTATTTCCTTCACGGCACGCTGGGTAAGCTACCCCACCAATAGCCAGAGATCCAGCTGTTTTAAACCAAACCAGGTTTATTTTGAAAATCAAGAAAAGGCCAGTTAGAAAATTATTTCTTACATTTATTTTAATATAACACAATCTCTCCTTTATTGTTGCTGTTCTCTTGACCTTTTATCAGTACAGCCATCTTCTCCTAAAAGATTTTAATTTTCTCTTTTGAGAGCAACCAATTTGTGAGAACTGTAAATCCCAGTACTGGTGCCAAAATGACTCGCTTATTTGTCTTATCATAAGCTCCAGGGAGAAAAGACCAGTCCAGTAAAGGGTAAGCATTAATGGACTGAAAGAAAGCCAAATGCATTATCTACCCCTTAATGAAAAGCAGGGGTGTGAACTCCTAGAAGTTCAGATGAATCACAAGAAACAAATGAAAAGACTTGTCTCAGAGCAATCACATCCCTTCACTCAAGCTTGTACTTAGTCCCAGTAAGTTCAAGGCAGTGCTCCCAGTCTGCTTTAGGATTCTTTGCTGGAGGAAGAGCTCTTGATAGCCAAAATGATCTTCCTCAAGTAGATGCCATCATAGCTGGCAAATAACAGGCCTAATTATGAGAGATACTGAGTCCAGGGTTTTGTGAGTGCTCAGCATCGTTCTAGATCTGGCCAGCATTTGCCAGAATAGTTATTGTGGAATTCTTCAGCTGTCATTTGAAGACACTCACATTCAGGGGTGCTGGAACAATTTGTATAGCGGGAGCGCTGAGAGCCATTGAACCAAACTGTAAACCCTGTATACGATGGAAACCACCTCAAGCCCAGTACCCCTAGTTCCAGCATCTGTTCTCACATTAAGCAAAGAACACACTTCAAATGAATATGAATAGTTCTTTGAATAAGTATGAATAGTTCTCTGAATAAGATGAGGAAATAAGAATTTGGCAAGAAACGTTGGCTATTGATGAATCAAGAGCTAATAGTAAGGCTGCTCTCTCACAAAGGAACCATTTGGTTCCTGGGTGGATAAACAAGACATAGTGGATTCTGAGGAGAGGGGTGCCTTCTAGCTGGGAAAACCCTAGGCACTTCTTTCTCTTTTGTGATGTGCAGAACCCCTCAAAGTTCCTGGGTGTTTAAATCCAGGTTTTTGGTTCTGCACATTATTGACCCGATGCTACCACCCTTACTCAGGCATCTATAAAATAAATGACTATATGCCCTATTCCTGGGGAGGGGAGGGCAGCTATTAAGTTTGAATCCAGATTAGAACATTTCCAAAGTTTTGAGAGGTTCGTATCTGGGGATTTGCTTTGGTCCATCTCTACTGTTACTATTTTGAGAGTCATAACTCAAGGTGCATTAATAATGTAATTCTAGACATTGCTGAAATCCTTTAAGTTGTCCAAAAAAGGTTATTGGGTGGTGCTCTCTTTCTGTTTTTTTTAAACATGATAATACGACTTAAATAGATTTTGGTCATTTTTTAATAGACTGTTCAACGGTCCGAAGGCAATTAAAAAACAACAGCTTTTAGTAGCTAAACTTAACTACAGGAGCAGGCTGGAAATCTAATTCCATTGCAGAATGAATTTTTTCATAAAACAATCCCTGGGAGCTATAGGAACGTTACATCACCAGAACAGTGGTTCATTGGAAGAACATACCACAGGAGCAGGACTCTATTGCCTAGCAACCACCAAGAGCTGATTAACCCTTTCCCAGATGTCACACAGTAATTGTATAGAACACATCTCGATACCTTTATGCATACAAGTAACAATTAAAAATGAAGGAGCTACTATTAGCATACTAAAGATGGTTACCAGATCTGATTTTTATGCATGCTCAACTGTACGGTGCTATTGTAAGTAATTAAAATAGAGGATGGACTCAGGAATGATTTTTAACTATTTTTGCTTTTTCTCCTCCATAGCTTACTTTGTCTGAGTTAAAATTTAGAGAAATAAACCAGTTCATAGTAACTCTTACATCTTTATTAAAAGATTTAAGCAAGGAGTTATATAAATTTTTTTAAGTAAACTGTCACTAGGTAAGTTCAAGTCTAGTTTTCCTAACTTAAATTACAAAGGTACAATACAGTGGTCAAATTTAGGTTACATTGAGACAGTCGGTAGGTCCAATGATTTGATTTATCGGGTTCACCAATTACTTTACTTAATAACTGAATCAAACAATGAGTAAATTAAATAAAACAATTATTTGAACAACTTACAATAAGAGGAAGGGGAGAATCTGTTTCCTTTCATGTACGCTCTTTAGCTCAGTGTTTGTTAGCAGCAGAGGCTGTTACTTGCTTTAGTTTTAAGGAAGTACATCACTCAGAATAAGTTCTTGGTATCTCCCTCTTTGGCTGTTTTCCCCCTGCTAAGCTTCACTGTTCACAAAGATTACATTAAGCTTGATTTGTTTTATATATTTCCCTCCCCACTTTAACACAATGCCTGTATCTTTCTGGCAGATTGGCACAGACAGAATGATTTCTAAAATCCCAGACTTCTAGCAGCTCTAGAGCAACCCTGGTCCAGAGATCTTTTACTGTTTTAACAACAGATTTAGGGGTTAGTGTCAGTGTTGTGGAATAGTAACAGAGAGAATCTCACACACACACTCTTACACTTGTGGGCATTGGCGTGATTCAAGCATCCTCAAGTTGTCCTACAGGATATTCACACCATCTAAAAATCTGTAGCTCACGTGGTTGGTCTTGGCTCTTGGACCAAGTAAATGTTTACTAGTATCTTCATCGATTATAAGATGTAACGTGCTTTTGCATGCAGTGGGCTTGATCTGTCCTTTCTTAGTTGCACTTCAGGCTTGTCTCAGCTGATGGTCAGAGTCTTTCAACTCTCTTCCTGTGGGTGGCCAGTCCAACAAAGAGGAAAGCAGGTTACAACTTCAGGTATTTGATGCAAGAGAAAGACCCCTTCCCCTACTTTGCATGACAGTTGGCATCTTTTGTAGGAATCAGGGGCTCGTCTACTGAGCCCCCGTTAGCGGTGCCATTGCCAGCATGTTGGCAATAGCTCATCGTGGATTAATGACTTCACATGTTGGTCTGAGAGTCACACTGAAGATTCCAGTTTGGTACATACGTGTCATAAACTGATTCCTTGCTATTAAAACAGATGTGTCTCAAAAACCGGATGCCAAAAAGTAATGTAAGGCCCTAACAGGAAAACTTCTGCTTAGATCCCAGACATGTGTCTTCATTGTTTAAATATAGTTGCCCAATCAGCATCCACACTTGTTCATTTTTACACATTCTCATGGCAATGAATTATTTATGACATTGGGAAAGTAGTCTAAGAAGTGGGGGCAGAGTCAAGGGCAAGTGAGTGACTGTTCTAATCATCTTTTGCCTACACACCTAAAAGCAGCTGCAAACTTCCTTAGCAACGCTAACTTTCATTAAACATTGGGCCAACTCAAGTCACTCAGGCCCAAACCTAAATATGGCAAGTTCCTGACATAGCGGATGACTGTCTTACCTGCTTACCAAGTATGAGGCGGAAAGAGACACTTAAAATACCACTTTCTCAAATAACAATAATAATAGCACCCAAGCACAATATCCTCACAGGTGGGATATGGACATTCCAGAGACTACTCCAGCCTGCAGAAAAAGGAAACTATCCTCTTAAACTTGGTACTAATCCTGAGAGTTGCTGGGCTATAGAACTCCAGTTGGTGGTGTTTCAAGTTGCCAGATGCTCAGTGACTCCTGTGGGGGAAGGGGGAAGGAGAGGGGTGTGTGTGTGTGTGTGTGTTTAAATATTGATACTGCCCTTCTTCTGTCTGACATTTTGCTACTTAGTATTGCTCAAATTTATCTTTCAAGTTTGGTTACTCTGTGAATTCACCAAGATGTAACATTTGTTTCATTCTAGTCAGTTTCCTTTGTGTGATTCTGTTGCATAGTAATGGTGAAAGGAAAAAATGTATTCTAAACAGGTGGTAAAACCTCAAAAACTAACAGGGGAATTCGGGGCAGCTAAAGCAACAGATTCTACCATTAACTAGCTTTTAGAAACTGATTAGATTTCAAATTGATAGTGTTCCTTTAATGTGTGAGAGAGCTTCTGCATGTTACAGCTCTCCTAGGCATCATAGCAGCAATTAATTCCTCCAGATATCTGCCTCAGTGCTATAACTTACTGCACAAGCACAGCAATGTGACCTCATAGAACCTGACTGACACTCCAGGTGAGTGCAGCAAACTGCAAGATGAAGAATGAAATGCACAAACTTTTTTCCACTTCAATATCTTGGGGATGTTGAGTTGCTCACAAGAAGGGGAGCATTGCTGCATAGATATGAATGTGAACAGCTCCTCTGTTTGCATGTTTGATTGTCAAAGGCATCAGAGAATAGACAATAGCCTCTTGCCCTGCACTAGTCTTATTTGGAAGTGTTATTTAGGAGAATTTTTTGCTTGCATGAGTCACCCTCAAGTCCTTAATAATTAAACACCAGTAGCTCGTTAGAATCAATCTAGTATAAAATTGCTGTGGGCACAATCTTTTTTAAAAAATCTGTCCTTCAGTGTTTTTAATAGAAACATAGATGTTCCCTGCAGACAAATGCAAAATCACAGAAGCATCTTGTTTCACACGTCTTCTCGTATGTGATGAACAGTGGCAGCATTCAAGGTCTCCTAATCCAGGAGAAGTACTGGAGAGCAGCTAATATGGTAAACAAGTTGACTGCAAGCTGCTTGATGTTCTGCACGATTGCTTTCCTGATAAATCTCAGCTCCCCTGGCAGATCTCAAGAGAGGACGCAACTGCAACACAGCCACAAACTAATAGGATCAGCTCTTTAAAATGTGATGCACAGTATTCACTGCTGTTCCAGACACACTTCTTTTAAAGGGGAATAAAGGAGAAGGGACTAAAACTGCCACCCATCACTGTTTGACTAGCTTCTTGCAGCAGCGATTGTGAATATAATTTTGCAAATCAAAACGTTTTGGTATTTAGCTAAAATGGAAAGATACATCCAGCCGGGTTTCAGATATGACTCCAATAAAAACAAATTATAAAGAACTGCACATCTACCCAGCTTTATATTTGCACACTATTTGTTAAATCTAACAGAACATCTATTAAGGGGCAATTGTACAGCTAGCCTTCTGGTGGCTTTTGTGTGCCTGTGATTGCACAGGTAAAATGAGTATGGTTATGAGTATTTATTTGACAAATGTACCCATGTTTGTGCATGCAGATTGGTAGCTGTACATGAAACCTCCCAGTTTATGGGTGACTGTGTACCAAAAAAGCATGTGCAAAACTGGAAGTCAGAGCTAAAAAATGTGACCTTTATGATTAAATTGGGGGTGGGGGAGGGTGTGAAGGAAGAGAAGCACTGAAATAACAATATCAAGAATCTCAACTAAACCTACAAATGCAATGAAAAGAAAAATAGCCTGCCTCTCAATCCTCATGTATCCAGCTCTGCCCACATAGTGTTGCCTGTGTAAGACAGATCACCAGCTGTTCTCAATATTTATATGCCCCACAAAGGAGGCAGTAACATTTAGACTAAATTCCTCACCTTAATGATCTGAAATCTCAATTTCTATCTTTATTAACATCAGTTTTTAGGGTGGAATTTTTAAGAGAGTTTTAGGTAGCATAACTCTGCTGCTGTTGAAATTACTGGTAAAGTCTTTATTCAACAGGAGTAAAATTAGGTCAGTGCTGAATGTTTTTGAAATTCCCCCCTCTTTAAATTGGTCTCCGTTAGCATTCTGTGGGGCCGCAGAAGGCCTGAATGAATCTGGCAGCCACTGGAGAATGGGCAGCTGCCTTTTTACTGTCTTTCTTCCCTCAAGTGGATTTAAGTAGCGAAGGGCCTCATGATTTTGGGGAGTAAAGTAGCTCTCTGGTTCCTGTGGGTCTAAAAACTGGAAAATCTGAAAAAAATGAGTCAAAGTTTTGCATTAAATTTACCATTCTAATTTGTGTGTGTTTATACTTTGTGAGGAATCTAGATCTCTGGATCGGAGAGGAAGTACCATCCAGCGGTTAGAGCACTACCCTGGGCTGTGAGAGCTGAGAGTAAAATTTCTGCTCTGCCACAAACATCCATGTGTGACTCTGGCCAAGTCACTTAGCCTCTTTGTGTCTCAGGTCTCCTATCTGTAAAATGGGCACAATAGCACTGCTTTACTTCACAGGAGTGTTATGAGGATAAATACATTAGATTGTGAGGCTCTCAGATACTGTGATGATGGCGAGTCAGATAAGTATCATAAGAAAAAAGGTGCTGGAAAAGTTAGGAAAATAGACCATATGCAACTAGTCATTTGAACTAGCCGTGTGTTAGTCAGCTGAAACTATGCGTAAAATAGGAACACACCAAAGAGTTGATAGTGGAAGTGATGTAAGATTGCCTGAGGAAATTAATAGTAACTACATTTAAAAATGGTTGATCCTTGATGTTTAGCTATCAGCACTGCTGTGTATCAGAATCACAGTTGATTCTTGCCTTGAAATGTGAAACTGGCAATAATGAATGGCTGATTTCATTTCTGTTTTGTTTAATAAGTGGCATGTCATCCAAATCTGAAGCAGTGAGTTTGCGGTCCAAATTGTTCACCAAGATGAATTAAAATGCCATTCCAGGTGAAGCTATTTCTTTCAATGCTGTCATCAGTGAGCCCTGGGGATCCTGTCCTTTCAATATAGATGACAGCTAGTGACAGATTTCTCAGTATTTGTTACACCCTTAATGCCTTTAACTGTACAGCACATCGGTGGAAAGTGCTCTGAATAGACAAACCTGGACTCTTTCATCTCATGTTTTGTTTAGGGAGATGCTTTTGAAAATGTGAAACCTATGATGTGAAGTTATCATCTTTTTTAATTAGAAGGGTAAAATCTGCCACATTCTATTCATTATACCTCAGAACTAGAATGATCTGAAGGCAATAACCTTATAAAGCATAGGAATGTTGTCAGAGAATCATGCAACTCTAGATAATTCTGAAGCACAATGAACATTCCACCACAAAGTTTCTCTTAAACGTTTGCTGTTTAGTTTTTGGGCAATCTTGTGCCCCACAAACTTTACTTTCCTGCAAAGTGTGTGCGCAGGTGGATGGGGGCTTGTGTGGTATGTGTGTGTGAGGGATTTTTTATGGTGATGATGATACTCTTAGGTAATGAGTGTCATACATGGACCTTACCATAATGTCTGAGCACCTCACAATCTTTAATGTATCCACCCTCACAACACCCAAATCCTAAGTTCCACTAGACCATCCTTCTTCTCAAAAATTCTGACTGATTTGTTCTGACTTGAATTCTCAAGCTGTTGACTGTTGAGAAATTGATTATTTTTTAATGAAAAAAGGGGTCGGTGCCCAAACAAATGCACTCTTGAAACATGACAAACTTTGGGGTGAAATTGGAGGAAAAACAAACCCAACGTTTTGGTCCAGGCGCCTTTTCATTGTAAATAAGAGCTGGTGACCCACCTGCTGCTTGGTGTCAGAACAGCTGCTGAATCCCCACTGCTTGTGCTAGACTGGGGGTTGGCAGGTGGGGGTCACATGATGTGCTGAGGTTTTGTCTCTCCTCCATACAGCATAATGGACCCAAAATCTCATTTCAGAAACAGTAAACATGTTTGCTGTGTCTGGAAAGCCTCAGTGTGTGTTTATTTCAAATGACTTGAGCGAATTGATGGCTTAGTTTTCTGTTATAACAGCGAACCTGCTGTGCCTTGATACTGTGTGAGCTGCCAAGCATTAGAAGGAACCAAGCAGATGGAACTGTCTCTTTGCAAAAAGTTGTTTGCACTGAGGTGTGGAAAGTTGCTGAAGAATGTTGTAATCTCTACATGCCATAAGCTGTTCCATCTCTGGCTACTAAGCACCATGCACAGGCTTGACAACTGAAAGTTGCTGCTTAGTTTTTTGAAAGAAATGTCACCAGTGTGTTGTCTCAGTCAAGGGCAAGCAGCCAGGGGATATAGGGTGGGAGGGAGGAGGAGGAAGTGATGATGAAGTCTGTGTTCTACATTCTTTTATCTCAAACTTTTAAGTAACTATTTCATTCTTCTAAAAGCACTTCACAAAGTCATTGTCTCCCAGCCTTGTATAATATTCACCACACAAAGGTCAATGGTAGACAGTTTTCCAATAGAATTACTCAAGTCCAAATTCTGCAATCTTTATTCAGACTGAGCAGTAATTACTCATGTGAATAGTTCCATTTGAAGTCAGTTCAACTTAGGCAAGAGTTACAAAATCTGGCACCAAGAAGTTAATAAGAATAGGCTAGCAATGGTAGTTGGATGACTTGATTTTAAATTTCTAAACTAATTTTAATAGTTAAAAGAACATGTTAAAGGGGTATTGCACAGATTCAGGAAACTAACAAATCAATTTAAAACTTAAATAGGAGGATAACTGTACCTGATGATATGGAATAGGACAAATCTTTTACATGGAGAAGGGTCAGGAGTAAATCACAGAAGCACGCTCCTGAAAAGTCACATCGTGTTGGACATAGAAACCAATAAAAATAGGAAACTGTGTCATATAAAACCTGAGGTGAGTTCTATAGCTGGTCTCCCACTTGCTAACTTGAAATAATCCTCTCATACCTTTAGCGTTGGCCTTCTTGAAGGCTTACTGACCCATCCTTCCTGCAGGAACCCACTTCTATCTCGATTGTGAACCACTGATTACTACTCTCTGAGCATGGTTTTCCAGGCAGTTGTGCACGCATCTTATAGTAGATTCATCTGGGCTGTATTTCTCCAATTTGTCTGAGACAGTCATGTGAGACAGTACTAAAAGCTGTACTAAAGCTGAGAGATATCCCCTAGATTGCTTTCCACATATCCACAATGGCTTGTTACCCTGTCAAAGAAGGATATTACTTTGTTTTTGGTCATGTTGATTGTTACTTATTACTTTATCTTCTAGGTGCTTACAAATTGATTATTTGCTCCATTATCTTTTTGCGTACCAAAGTTAAGCTGACCGGTCTGTAATTCCCTGCATTGTCCTTATTCTCTTTTTATAGATAGGTACTACAAACTCTTCAGCCAGTTCCTTAAGTAACCTATGATGAATTTCATCAGGCCCTGCCAATGTGAAGACATTTAGCTTGTCTAAGCCATTGCTGCATTTGCTGTTATTATCTTTCCTTCCTTATTGAGTAATGGGCCTAGCTTGTCCATGGTCTCTCTCTTGCTTCTCATATATTTGTAAAATGCTTTCTTTTTACCCTTCATAGCCCTAGTTAATTTAATCTCATTTTGTGCCGTGGCCTTTCTAATTTTGTCCCTACATGCTTGTGTTGTGTTTTTTTAAATATTCATCCTTTGTAATTTGACCTAGTTTCCACTTTTTGTATGACTCTTTTTTTAGTTTCAGGTAATTGAAGATCTTCTGGTTAAGCCAGGGTGGCCTCTTACCATATTTCATATCTTTCCTATGCACAGGGATAGTTTGCTCTTGTATCCTTAATAATGTTTCTTTTAAAAATTGCCAGCTGTCCTGAACTCTTTTCTCTTAGACTTGCTTCCCATGGAATCTTACCTACCAGTTCGCTGAGTTTGCTAAAGGTCTTGAAGTGCATTGTCTTTATTCTGCTGTTTATTCCTCCTATCATTTCATGATCACTTTCACCCACTCTGCCTTCAGATTCTCAGCTAGTTCCATCCTATTTGTCAGAATCAAATCCAGAATAGCCTTTGCCCTAGTCACTTTCTCCACCTTCTGTAATAAAAAGCTGTGTCCAATGCATTCCAAGAACTTGTTGGATAGTCTGTTCTCAGATGGATTATTTCCCCAGCAGATGTCTCATTAGACAAAATCTCTCATCACCACCAAGTCCTGTGGGTTTTTTTTTTTGAATGATCTTGTTAGTTGTTTTAAAAAAAAACCAACAACCTCATTCACCTCTTCTTCCTGGTTACATGTTCTATAGTAGTCACTTACCATGACTTCACCCTTCTCTTTAACCCTTTCTATCTTTGCCCAGGGACTTTCAACAGGTGTGCTCTCTGCTTCTATCTCGACTTCAGTGCACTTGTATATATGTGCACCTTTTTTTCATTGAACCAACTAGTTCCAAGCCCTGCTTCCAAGTCTCCAAAAATTGGGAGTGAAGGTTAAATATTTAAAATCTCTTTGGTAGCTGTCATCTAGATGACACAATTGCAAACATCTTAAATAAAGTTCTGACAGTAAATGACTAGAGCACATGAATTGCACAGAGTGCATGAATTTGCATAGAAAAGGAAACAGGGATTGCCAGCCTTCACAATATTGTTAAAAAGAGAAGGGAAGGGAAATTGTTGCATGGTTTTTGTTAGCAAAGAGAATCACCTCTGCTCAGAATCCAGCCAATATTGTGCCAGCCTATAAGTCATGCCAGCAGAACAGAGGTAGGGTGGAGGGGAAAGGACATCTTGTCTATCCATGGAAAAAATCAGCAAATTGAGCCTTTCCACAGAGAGGGTGAGTATGAGTAGCTGCTGTAGCCCTTAATTTAAAATGAAAAAAGTTGGCTAATTATAATGAAGTTTGTTTACAGCACAACGCAAAGTCCCCAGCACCATTTCTAGTTGTGATTACCCTAATTAAAAATAAGCAATTTCCACTCTGTTGGGGTGTTTATCGCATAATATCCTGAAGCAGTTAAATAAAATTAAGCAACTCATCAATATTACATCTGCAACAGATGGAGAAAATCTCCATGTATGGATGAGTAATCCCTTTAGTCCTCAAAACAAGATCTTGGGTGCTAGATTTAGTGTCTGGCTCTTTGATATAACTGTAAGATATAGCAATAGAAAACCACAGACAACTCCCTATTGACTACTCATCTATGCAGGCACATATGCAAAGCTTATTCCAGGTAAGTCTGGCAGTGACTTGCCACCCAATCTATTTTTAGACAGTAACTAATGAATCATTTTTGTCTTGGTTTAAAAACACACATTTTGGGATGAAGAATGTTCCTTCTAAGGGATCCCTCATTGCACAAGTGAAGGAGATAAAGATGCAGAGACTTGCCCAATTTGGAGGATGGCAGAATACCATCATACCAATACCACTTGGTGGTCCAGCCTCACAAATGCAAGCATCACTATGCTTTTCAGAGGTGCATGCAGGCAGATCTGATTGCAGACATATCTAATATTAATAATGGAGCAGGTGAGAGTGATTGCAATATCTGTTTGAAAACAGTCGAAGGAGTTTAGGGATGGAGCCAAGAGAAGATGATGGTCTAGCACTGTATCATCGTTGGTTAGCCTCTGCTACCCTTACTCACTTTGAATATTACGTACACCATGGGTGGCTTCATTGAAGTCAGTGGAACCTTTTGTGAATTAAGGTACTACTCATCATGAGTAAGGGCCCTTTGAATTAGTCTAGTTAAATTAAATAAAGAATGTAGCTGAATCCTATTGAAAGCTTGTTTACTTCCACCAAAACCCATGGTGGATTCTGGCTCCTGGAATCTAGATACCCGTTGCCTGTGAAGTTTAATGCTTGTTGAGTCTGATGCTCATTTTTGAATAGGTCATGGGGGAAAATCACAGAAGTAGGAACACTGCAGATTTGGAGAATGAGATTCAACTGTGTCTGTTTGCTTTAAGAATTCATACCCTCTTGAAAATGAATCATCAGACCAACACTTTGGCAGCTAGTTTTATGACAAACCTTCTGTTGTCTCTGAGGATCCCTTTACATAAACAGTTTGTTTGAGTACATTTTATTAGACTGGAAAAATAGCATATGTCTAACGTTTTCTAAATCATGTTGTATATTTCTTCTGTGTTACTGCAGAAATGACAATCTCTGTAAAATCTTTCTAAGTTTCATGAAATTCTCTTGTTTGGGAGCAAAACCATATATTGTTCCCTTCTTCCCTTTCCTCTGGCTTTATGCTTATCCTGAGGGAGGCTAACATGCTACTGCTGCTGTGGTGAGCAACTAGCCAGTCAAGAATCCATCCCCTATAATCTCTGATGTCCATCCCCCAGTTATAGACTATAATTAGGCAAACAGTTTTGATCCTTTCCAAATTCTAAGGAAGATGGAAACTCTTTTTTCCCTTCCTTTATCCCTTCCCTCTCTCCCGCTTCGTCCCCTTGTATGGGAGAGACTGTTGTTTCAGAGGAAAGCTTTTGCCAAATCCCCATGTGATCACTGTGTCAACAGCGGAACTAGCAACAATCTTTCCAAAGTCTGTCCATCCTGCTGTCTGCACCACTGTGTGTCTACAATCAAAGTGTATCCTTCCGACTTCCTCAGAAAGGGAGGGCAGGGAAAAGCTCAGCCATGCCTGTGAAAGAACACACATGCTCTCTCCTCCTATTGGTTGCCTTTACCATATGGGAGGGTGTTCAGTCAGTCAGTATAGACTGGTAGGATTCAGTTTCTCCAACCATTATCTCAACTGCTAGTACATGCCCATAGAGACTAACTGGTAGTCTAAGGAGGGGATTCCAAATCACTCCTGCTGGAGCTTTCCAAAACAGAATTTTTGTGACTACAGTGGGCACTATGCTGATCTTTAATACTGGTGGGTACTGTGTGTGATCTGCATGTGAGAGAGCAGCTATAGAGCAACGTATTACTGTAGTGTAATGGAAAATTACAGTACTTTCCCCTAATTATATGTACTATACCTGCCAATCAAGACCCTTTCACCAGAGAGAGAAGCAAAGTAAGGATTTTAGAAGACTTCTAGCTAAAGCAGAGCAGTCTATAATTAACACTCTACTTCTCATCCATCAGGGACTATCTGGAGTACAGTTTGAAGGTCTAAGGCAATTTCTCTCTTCAACCTGCAGATATATTATTAGTTTTCAGTGATCTTGCAGCTAGTTTGGGGGAATAATATTGATTGATTGATTGCATTTTGACTTTTGATGGATAATGTGTAGAGTAACCTGTCTGTTTCGTCTAGCTAATGAGCTTTTCTAGATTGAGTGATATTAAACAACACAGTCTAATCATTAACTGAGTTTTCAAAATGATAAAACATCACAGAAATAATTTCTGGTTGTTCACAGCCTCTGAGAACTGTCACACTTTTGTATTTCCCTGACTTTAAATGATTTTTTTTTAAAAGCAGCAAGTCAATCATTTTCAAAGGCACCCAAAATCATTTGCAGCCAAAAACTATACGGAGAAATGTCAATAATAAATGGCAGAGAGATGTAGCCTTTGTCAGCTCCATTGTGATCTCAAATAATTCTTCCTTCTGTTCTCAATTCTATGTTACATTTATGGATTTCATATTTCTGTCAGAAATGTTAAAGCTACTGAACATTCTCACATACTATCTATGAAGTTTGATGTAGAACATCTTGCAATATTGGTGAACAAGTATTTTAAGTTCCAGTAGGTTCCTGCTTGGCTGGAGGTAGCGTATTAACCTAGATCTCTTCTATTCTCTTTGCATAGTTGCATAAGAGTTGTGGCTGCAGTTGTCCTGATTTTACCTTCAGTAGGATTTTTGCCTGAGTAATGAAGTCTGATGACCTTCTTGGTGATTTATATGTATTGATTGATATTTGTAATGGATTTTGTTTTTTACCAGATTCACAGGCACTTTGATATGTATTGCACTAATGAAAACTGCAGGGTGATCCCATAGACACAGGGATCCCATAGACACAGGCCTGGTGCTATTAGAGGGAGGGGAGGAAGGCAAAGGGGACATTTGCTTCCCCTCCCAGAAGATCTTCAAGGGGCTCCAAATTATTGTCTGAAATGCCAGAATATGTACAAAATTACACAATGGTAAGCAATGGAACAGCAGCAGGTTGGTGAGTCTTCATCCTTTTATATAAATTATAAAAGCACAGCAAAAATTGTAAACTCTTAGACCCGAGAAAATCTTGGATTTGAACCCTGAAATCCTGGAAAATTGTTTGCTTTTCTTAAATAGTGACATCCAGGGACTCCAAAATACTCACTTCCCTCTAATAATGGGACCCTAGAACTGGCCCTGCATAGAAAAAGTGGGGCCAGTTTTCAGCACCCTGTGATGCAGTTTTCCACAATCAAGATGTTGGGCATGAAATTTGGATTTGTGTACACATTTGGGATATGAGATGATTAACGCCCTAGGTCTTGATTAGAGCTGGCTGAAAGACAGACTTTCTATTTCATGGGAAATTTTGACATATAAAAACTTGCTTTCCTACTGATTTTCAAAAATTATTTTATGACTTCCCATAAAACAAAAATTCCAAATTTTCCATTTAGAAATGTTTGTAAAATTTCATTTTAAAATGAAACTTTTTAAAATGATTTTTTAACTTTATATTTTATTTTACATTATTGTAGTTAACTTCATAATGACATATATTATGATATGGCAAGGCATATTATATGCTACTAACATATTACAATATGCCATGATAGTAAAAGTAATGTATTTTATTTTTTAAATGATTAAGGGCAGCTATTTAGTGAAGCTTGAAACATCATCTTATCTCTTCTTGCTCAAAGTGTCTCATGTTTTTTGTTGTAATTAAATAATTTGACACTTTGACTTAATGAACAAGAAAAGAGGAATGAACACTCAGTGTACTGATTAGAGGAGCAGTTATTTTCAGGACCCTGATAACATGATTCGAGGCTACCACAAAGACAGTGATGATAAAAATAAAAATATTTCCAAAATTTTTCCAAAATGAAAACTCTGGGAATAACAACAACAAATTTTGATTTTGTCACTAGACATTGATGAAATCAATATGATTTTTTTCAACAACAAAAAAAATCAGTTTTACAGAAAAAGCGTTTTCCAGTTGAAAACTTTCAACAAAAATGTTCCAGCCAGTTCTAGAGCTGATCCTGCAACCCCACAGATCAGCTGTCCAAGTGTAAGAATGTAGGATGTGGCTGCAGAGATCAAAGATCACTCTCCATTTAGGAGGGTGAGGGCCTGCACTCCAGAGATCAGGGGGCATGAGCCTACAGCAGGCTGTTCTCTCATGTATGGTTTAAATAAAAATAATATAACTGATAAAATACAAACTCTCTGTTATAATATAAGCAACAACAAAAAACGGTCAAAAATTAATTTCAGGGGAACAATTTCTCAGGGAAGGACATGGCTTCATCTAAACATTTTGCTGGATCATGTCAATTTTGATGAAATTTTCAATGGGAAAAAGTCTTTTTTTTCCCATGTTATCATTTTGATTGTTTTGATTTTTATTTTAAACTTACTTTAAAATTGTATTTTTACAATACTATAACATTAAACACATAACATGAAAGTCTACATTAAATGAATTGAAGTTATCCCAATTAAATGTTTTGATTATTCCAATTTTTTGGGGTGTGTGTGTGGGGAGGGCTGGAAGGGAAATTTCTGTTCTGCAGAAAACTGAAATTCTGGCTTTTTTTGTTCTGACTTAGAATGATTTTTAAGTTGAATTTTGGAAATGCCTGTGGAATATAAATTCTGGTTTCCAACTATCTCTAAAGGGGTGCAAACCCATGCGGACATGTGTGTACAGCCCATGCTTATGTGATAAGGTAATAATTAGAGATATACCAATCTCCTAGAACTGGAAGGGACCTTGAAAGGTCATTGAGTCCAGTCCCCTGCCTTCACTAGCAGGACCAATTTTTGCCCTGATTCCTAAGTGGCCTTCTCAAGGATTGAACTCACAACCCTGGGTTTAACAGGCCAATGCTCAAACCACTGAGCTATCCCTCTCCCAACCAAGCTAAACACTACTGGTGGGTGTGATGCCTTCCAGGGGCACCCAGGGTTGTGAGGCACCTCACTACCATCTGCCTTTAGCATGATTTTCTAGACCCTGGAGAGATGTTGTTATACAGCCCTAACCTCCAGTGTCGACAGAGCTGTTGCCAGGAAAGCTTCATCACTTGACATATCTACCACCTCTCAGGGAGGTGGAGTACCTACGCCGACAGAAGAATGCCGCTGCAGCAATGTATATGTACACAAGCCCAGGGAGATAAGTGTCTGCTATCTTCTGCCTGAAAGGAACATGTCTAAGGTATGTCACCTCTGGGTGACCTGCCTTAATTCCAAGACCTTAAGAACATAATTTTCATTGTAGAGCCATGACTTCTTAAATGTTATCCATACAAATGTTTCACAACGGTTATGACAATCAGTGAGCTACTGGCTTCTGGTAGAGACCTTCAATGCCACACTTCAGTGAACAATTATGGCTATATTAAAGCCTATGCACACCCTGTACCCTGCAAGATTAGCATGAAGGGGTCCATGGGTCACAGTGGGCTAGTGGCATTAACTAAAACAAACTGGAGCAAGGGATAGGATTGTCAGGTGTCCAGTTTTTGACCAGAACACCCAGTCAAAAAGGAACCCTGGCAGCTCCAGTCACTACCATTGACCAGGCCATTAAAAGTCTGGTTGGTGAGGGGCTAGCAGACTCCCTACCCAGCTCTGTGTGGCTCCTGGGAAGTGGTCAGCATATCCCTCTGACTCCTAGGTGTAGGGGAGGCCATGGCAGCTCCGCATGCTGCCCCTGTCCTGAGTGCTGGCTCTGCAGCTTCCATTGGCTGGGAACCAGGGCCAATGGGAGCTGCGGGGGCAGCGCCTGCGGGTGGAGGCAGGGCATGGAGCCTCCTGGCCACATCTCCACCTAGGAGCTGGAGAGACATGCTGGCTGCTTCTCAGGAGCTGCCTGAGGTAAGCACTGCCTGGAGCCTGCACCCCTTACCCCCTCCCACAACCCAACCCCTAACCCCAGCCCTGAGCCCCCTCCTGCACTCTAAACTCCTTGGCCCCATCCCAGAGCCTCCTCCTGCACCCCAAACCCTTCAGCCCAGGCCCCACTCCTGAGCCCACACCCCCAGCCTGAGCCCTCACCCCGCTCCCAGACACCACTGCCTACCCCAGCTTGGTGAAAATGAGTGCGAGAGTGAGGGTGGGGAAGAGTGAGTGATGGAGTAAGTGGGGGCAGGGCCATGGGGCAGAGGGCAGGGCAAGGGTGTTCAGTTTTCTGCTATTAGAAGATTGGCAACCCTAGCAATAGATGAAAGATCAGTCACCTGCTGAGTTTTTTGGTGGATAAAAACTTGGTCATGTAATATTGATTTAGAAGCTGAGTTCCATCTAACTGCATTGCTAAAGCACACATCATTTTGGTCACTTGGGGACAGCCAAAGCCCATTTTGAAAATTTGGCCTCTACTGTGTATGAGCATGTACTTTGTGCTGGTCACTGGGCTACTCTTTGTGAATTATTTAATTTCTCAAACAAATAAGTTGTATTAATAAATGGCAAATGTCCTGCTATAAATTGTTGCCCCATATCCCCAGACAGACCTGCTGATAAAAATGCGAGGCTCTGTATGATAGAGACGGATCCAACACTCACTGTACATTTTCAGGTTTGTGAATGACTAATGTGCAACTTCATGAGGTTTTAGTATAATTAAAGGATACAACTAGCTTAGGCCCAAAACTCTCGTGGAGCAGATTTTCTGCAAGTCCTTTATCAGAATAAGAATTAATTTGTAAATAATCCTTGTCCATAAGCATTCAAACAATTTTATCCACTTGTTTAAAATGTAGCACGCTCAAACCAGTGATGACAGTGGAGGAGGCTAATGCATACACCCTTGCTGAGCTAATTTGAGTGCACACTCCCACACTGTGTATTTGTTCATTCATGAAACCCTCATTCAAGGTAAATTGTTGATGGCATACACTGTGAAATTGTACGATTTACACCCTAAACGCACAATAGTATGTAAAAGAAGTTCATTAATTCCGCTTGAGCTTGCCAATGCCTCTTGAAACCTAGGGAGACAGTCTATCATCTCCAGTGTCAGCCTTAACATACTTTTGCCAGGACTCCAGGGCTGGTGCAAGGAAGTTTTGTGCCCTAGGTGAAACTTCCACCTTGCACCCCACCCCATCCCCACGCGGCAGCTAACCACGCTCACCCGCCCCTCCCACCAGAGGAGCCCCCCCATGGCAGCTAAATCCGTCCTCCGTGGCAGCTAACCCAGCCTGCCACCGCCCCCCCCCCCACAGCAGCTAGCCTCCCTGGAGCTCACCCTGCCCGGGGAACCCCCACTTTGCGGCAGCTAACCCCACCCAGGGAGGTCCCTCCGTGCAGGGGCGGCTCTAGGCACCAGCAAAACAAGCTGCTGCCTAGGGCGGCAAAATATAGGGGGCGGCAAAAGGCTGGGGCTGGGGCCCCAGCTCATCCTGCCACTGCGAGCCAAGGAGCGGCCCGTCCCCTGCAGCCAGGCAGGGCCGCGCTACCGGCTCCGCTTGGGGGAGAGGGATGGCCCCTTACCGGTAGCGCGGCCCCGCCTGGCTGCAGGGACGGGCCGCTCCTCCTCCGCTTGTTCTCCGGGTCCTAAACAGCCCGGCAGCAGCTTGGCTGGGGGGCGGG
Source organism: Mauremys mutica (assembly GCF_020497125.1). Taxonomy (NCBI): domain Eukaryota; kingdom Metazoa; phylum Chordata; order Testudines; family Geoemydidae; genus Mauremys; species Mauremys mutica. The sequence goes on along the minus strand of NC_059080.1, from coordinate 68,493,850 downwards.
GGGGCAGGGCTGAGCCCTGCCCCGCTCAGAGCTGCGTGGTCAGGAGGCGGGGCTACAAGCTCCGGGCCGAGCAGAGGCAGCTGAGCTCAGCCTGGAGCTTGCGGCCCCGCCCCCTCCCCACGCGGCTCTGGGGAAGAGTTCAGCCCTGTCTGGAGCCATGCGGCTGCCGCACGGTGAGCCGGGGGTAAGCAGCCAGGGGGGGGGATGGCTAAGGGGCAGGGAGTCCCGGGGGCAGGGAGGGGCACAGGTTCTGTGGGGGGGGGGGTCAGGGGCCAGGGAAGGGGGGTTGGATTGGGGAGGGTCTCAGGGAGGTGTTTGTCAGGCACCCCCCGACCCCATTACCCCCCAGGTCCAGCCCTGACCCTCAGCTCCGAGCCCAGCCCCTCTGATCCGGACACCCCCCTGACCCCATCCCCCTCACAGCCCTGACCCCCAGCTCCGAGCCCAGCCCTTCTGATCCGGACACCCCCCTGACCCGATTCCCCCCACAGCCCTGACCCCCAGCTCCGAGCCCAGCCCTTCTGATCCGGACACCCCCCTGACCCCATTCCCCCCACAGCCCTGACCCCAAGCTCTGAGCCCAGCCCCTCTGATCCAGACACCCCCCTCACCCCATTCCCCCCACAGCCCTGACCCCCAGCTCCGAGCCCAGCCCCTCTGAGCTGGGCACCCCCCTGACCCCATTCCCCCCACAGCCCTGACCCCCAGCTCCGAGCCCAGCCCCTCTGATCCAGACACCCCCCTCACCCCATTCCCCTCACAGCCCTGACCCCCAGCTCCGAGCCCAGCCCCTCTGATCCGGACACTCCCCGACCCCATCCCCCACTGCCCTGACCCCCAGCTCTGAGCCCAGCTGCTCTGAGGTGGGCACCCTCCGACCCCATTACCCCCCCCCCACGCCCCCCGCTCTTATGCGAGCCCCTCTGAGCCAGACAACCTCCGACCCCATCTCCTCACAGTCCTGAGCCCAGCCCCTGTGAGCCGGGCACCCCCCAGAGCCCAGCTCCCCACCCAGCCCTGGGCAACAGCAGCACCACCTCCAGGCAGTGACAGCCCATTGGCACCAATCATCACCATCACCCAGCAACAGCCCATTTTGTAATTGCAAATGTATACAGACTAGTAAAGCATTTAATGTTTTTAAATAATGTATTTGGTGTATTTTCAAATTATTCCAAATTAATTTTCACTAGTTATTTTTTACATTTCCAAATACATGTTAATATAGTATTGCAACTTTTTTTTATGGAAGGGGCCCCCAAAATTGCTTTGCCCCAGGCCCCCTGAATCCTCTGAGCGGCCCTACCCAGTGTGTGCGAGGAGCCGGGGAGGGAGGGAAACGGGGTCTCCTGGAGCCAAGTCCAGGCTGCGATGGCGGCGAGGGGCTCCTGGAGTGTGTGAGGAGGTGAGCGGCCGACTGGGTTCGTCGGTGCTGAGCAGGTAGCCCCGCAGCCGGAGATCCTCGCCTTCCCTCCTGCCAGGGCTGGGCCAGGGCACCGTGAGGCTGAAGAGCAGCAGGTCCAGGGGGCTCTCCAGGTCTTTGGCCGCCAGCATGTTGAGGGTGAGGGCGGTGAGCACGAACTGATCCACCTTGGCCACCAGCCGTGCTGCGAAGCCCAGGGAGGGGGCCGTGCCGCCACCTGGAAGTACTCCCACTCCGTGCTGCCCAGCAGCTCCACCCACATGGGGACAGAGTCACAGCTGGGCCAGGGCTCGGCTGCAGTGTGCTGGTAGCGGATCCCACATTTGGGGGGGAGGCTAGTGCTGGGGCAACAGGGGGTGTGAGTGGGGGGTACTGGTGGGTGGGGGGGCTCATGTCTGAGGGCGGGGGGGGGCAGCCAAAAATTTTTTTGCTTGGGGCGGCAAAAAACCTAGAGCCGGCCCTGCCTCCGTGGAAGCTAACCCCACCCCATCCACGGCAGCTAACACCGCCTGGGGAGCCCACCCCAGCTCACCTCCATGCTGCCTCCTCCACTGAGCACTCCGGTGCCGCTCTAATTCTCCTCCCCTCCCAGGCTTGCGGCGCTGATTGGAGGAAAATTAGAGTGGGGGCTGTGTGCTCAGCGAAAGAGGCAGAGTGGAGGTGATCTGGGGCGGGGAGTGGTTCCCCTGTGCGCCCCCCCCATTACTGTGGGTGGCTCACTCTGCGCCCCTCCCACCGCACCTCACCTGCTCGCCTGAGGGGGCTTTTAGGCTCCCTCAACCACTAGGTGCCCTAGGTGGCCGCCTAGTTCGCCTAGTGGGTACACTGGCCCTGCAGGACTCTGAACCATTTTGCCAGATATTTTCCACCAAACCATCACCATCCTCAAAATTACTGAGGCCTGATCCACTTCCCACACACTCAAATAGCCTTTGTCCATGATCATCACACCCCATTCTACATGAATGCGAATGAACACCACAATCTCCATGGTTATAAAGATATAAGCTAAGCGCGTGTCTCTAGAACCCAGGTATGTCCCCAAGTAATGCCCATCCCTTTTTCAGCAAACAGAGCTGCTGCTTTTTGTTAACCCCATTCATAGTAGCTACCTCATAGAGCAGCCAGCTGAGCTGGTGAAGTTGACTGGGGGTGGTGGAAGGGAGCACTTCAGGGACTACCACCAGGTTTGTCTCTCAGCCATCACCCTACTCTCCAGGAAGTTCCCAGAGAACAGCCCTCTCAAGCCAACCTTCCCCCACATCGTGTCTGAGCCATGTTAAGACCGCTGTCGGTGGAGAGCCAGAAGGCAGCTCAGCTGGCTCCACAATCATTTGCAGGTGGCTACAGCCTGAGGCTAGGGCCTGCATCCATGCTCCTGCTCACACCTCTCTCATCACAAGGGCACAGCAAATTGCGACAGGGTAGGGGGAAACCAAAAGAGAGTAAGGGGGAACATAAAGGAATGTGACCAAGAATGAATAAGCATGGCAGAGAGAGTGCCAGGGGTGAAAGTAACTTAAAGGACTTGCCGGTACTCCGGAATCCGGAGGAGGGGCGTGGCCTCCACTAGAAGAGGCGGAGCCTTTAAATCCCCAGGCCCTTTAAATTAGGATTTAAAGGGCCCGGGGCTAGGGCTGTGGTAGCAGCAGCTGGGAGCTCCAAGCCCTTTAAATCACCCCCTGAGCTCCCAGCTGCAGAGGTGGCTGGGAGCCCTGGGGTTCAGGGGCAATTTAAAGGGCCCGGGGAGCTAGCTGCTTCTACTGCAGCAGAGCCCTGGGCCCTTTAAATTACCAACAGAGCCCCAGGGCTCCAGCAGCAGGGCCCGGGGCTCCTGCTGCCACTATCCTCTAGGGCCCTTTAAATCGTCTCCGGAGCCCTGCTGCTGGAGCCCTGGGGTAGTGGCAGCAGGGCTCTAGTGGCTATTTAAAGGACCCAGGGTGGTAGAGGCAGCGGGAGCCCCAAACCCTTTCAATAGCCACCAGAGCCCTGCTGCCGCTACCCCAGGGCTCCAGCAGGCTCTGGGAGCTATTTAAAGGGCCCTGGGCTCCAGCCCTTTAAATTGCTGCCTCAGGAAGCCGGTCCACTCCGGTATGGTGCACCAGCTTTTGCCGGCAGGGGTGGCAGGTTTGTAGAAATTTTGGTGGTGCCCAGAACCTGCCCCTGCCCAAACTCTGCCCCCCCCAAACTCCACCCCCCGCCACCTGCCCAAGACTCTGGGAGGGAGTTTGGGTGGGGGAGGAGGTCTGGGGTGCAGGCCCTGGCTGGGCAGGGGATTGGGGTGCAGGAGGGGTGCAGGGTGCGGGCTCTGGGAGGGAGTTTGGGGATGGGAGGGAGTGTGGAGGGAGGGGGAGCAGGGGTGAGGGCTGTGGGGTGAGGCTGGGGGTGGATTTGGGATGTGGCTGGGGATGAGGGGTTTGGGGTGAGGGAGGGGACTCAGGGCTGAGGCAGAGGGTTAGGGTGCAGGGGGATGAGGGCTCTGGCTGGAGCTGGAGATGAGGGTTTGGTGTGTTGGAGAGACTCAGGGCTAGGACAGAGGGTTGGAGTGCGAGGGGGATGAGGGCTCTGGCTGGGGGCATGGGCTCTAGGGTGGGGCAGGGCTGGGGATGAGTTTGGGGTGCAGGCAGGCTGCCCTGGGACTGGAGCCAGAGAGGAGGACTCCCTCCAGCCCTCTCCCTGCTGGCAGCAGCGAGCTCTGCGGTAGGGACCCCCTTCTCCCCCCCTCCCCGGCAGCACACTCACCCACCCACTGTCACTGCATGTGCTCCTAGGGCCCCTCTCAGGTCCAGGAATCCCCCTCACCTCCCCTGTGGTGGGTGCCATGCTGGGGGGGGTGGCTGCCATCACATGTGCGCCTCCTCCCCGCTGCTGCCACTCACTGTAGCCTCACTGGGGCTGCCCCTTGCCCAGCATGGGGCAAGAGCAGTGACTGCGGGCAGGAGGGCGGCTGTACTGGTGGAGGGTCCCACTGGAAAATGAAAGGGTCTGAGGGGGAAGGGCAGACTCCCCTGGCGGTAGTGGAGGGGGGCACTAGGACCCTGTGGCAGCAGTTAATGCAGGCAGGCAGCATGGAGCTGCAGGGGACAGGGAGAGACAAATGCTCTGCTCCTGGACCCAGGGAGGTGCATGGGGGCAGCAAAGAGGGGCCGGGGCACACTCGTGGGGGCAGCAGGTGGGGTCAGGGGGGAGACTCGGTCCTGAACATTCGTGGAGCTGGGCTCCTGTACCCTCAATTTTGCTGGATCCAGGAGGCGGAGTCAGAGAGGGAGCGAATGCTCCATTTTCTTGCCGGTAGCTACTGCACCTTTTCTTACCGGTCCTCCGTACCGGCCCGTACTGGCTTACTTTCACCTCTGGAGAGCGCTAAGGAGAGGTGATAACAAGTCGGGAGGAATGAGAGATGCAAAGGGAAGGAGAAAGGCGTACAGAAAGTAGGACAGGATAAAATATTAGAGGGCAGCATGGGCATTTTTTCTGCCCTTCCTCTCCCCACCGCCTTCCCCACAACTTTGGAAAACCCCAGCTATGCCTTCCTTCCCAATCACCTTTCCCCTACGTCTTGTTTTGTGCCTTGAAAATCCGAGTGCCTTGTAATCAAACTTTTACTGCAACTATTTTTGAGACAGACTCAAGTGGCTCAAAGTTGCATATTGCCCTTTCTGATTTTTGTTTGCATATGAATTCCTCTATTACAGTGTCTTACATGAGGCTTTTTGACCGCTCATGTCCCAGTGAGTTCATCACAAATCCTGAGATCGTTGTCTGTCTTAACGCACTGAAAACATCAAATAGATAGTGATCGGTGTGGGTTTGTTTTTTAAAGCTATCTGCTGCTGCAGTCCCAGTATGGGGCACAGAAAATGTGCAATATAACCAGTGTGTTAGTAACTCCAGCCTATTCTTCATACTGAAGTAAAGCCTGTCCAGTGATTTTGGAGGGGGGAGAGCCGTACCATAATTCCATTGCCTTTAATGCTGCTGCGCTCTTTTACACCAGATGAGGATCTAGACCATCACTTTTATCAATCCAGCCAGATTTTGTAGTGCATTTGTCTGGGGGAATTCATCAAAGGCAGAATGGTTGCTTTCTCCATTAGTATTTCTGTGGAGCTCAACACAGGAGCCAAACTTTGCGTTCTTGGGTGAGCTTGCCAATCAGTTTTTTTAAATTGCCCCTCTGCTCTAAAGGATTTAAATACAACAAGCTCACTGAGGAGTTAGGGGTGGGGTAGCAAGCTAATTCTTTGGTATAGTTCCCCACATGGACTCATTATATGTAAAGCATGTGGAGGTTCTGTCCCCTGCAACGCCATCCTCCTGCTGTGGGAGAAATGGAGTTCAGTACCTTCTACTGGGAGCTCTGCTTAGCTGCTAACTTTTAGGAAAATTTTGCAACTGTCTAAATAAGGTGGAGTTCTAAGGCCACTAGAGAGGTTTAATGCACTGAGATTAATTCAAGCTCTGACATAGACTTGCTCAGTGGCCTTGGGCTAAAGTCTTAAATGGCGGACCACATTTTTCTAATTAACCTTAAGCACCTACATTCGGAGGGTATTCCATATTGGAAACAACACCACTGAAGTCAATAGAATTACACCAGTGAGAGCAGAATCAGGCCACCTGGTCTTTTGTCTTTATTCTGAAAAGCAGAAATAATGGGGCTTCAATATCTGATGTTGCCCTTTGTGACCACCACTGTAGTGAAGAGGTCAGAGGTTTGGTTCACGTCAACACTTGCGTTAGGTGGTTCTCCAGTGACCCAGCATGTGAGGATGTATGCAGCCTTATTTGCTTGAAATTATTTTATTTTTCAATTTTGGCTGAACTTGTGGTATGTCTGCAACTTGTTTTCCCATCTAGCTGAATTGATGGGACAGGACTATGTCATGCTGCATCTTAACAACACGAAAGCTCCAATAAATGCAATTTGTGCTAAAGTTGATGGATGAAGAAATATCATTAAGAGTTAATAGCGAACAGCAGAACTTTTCTGAATACACAGAGCCGCATTCTGATTGGTGCAAATGAAATCAGAGTCTGGCCCGCAGTAATTACAATCTTTTCTAAACTCCCTTTGGCAAGGTGCAAAGAAATCCTCTTCATTCCGGATGACTAAAAATAAATCCTATTTTGAGTTTAAGAAGTGGCAGCATGACTAAAATGAGACATTCACTTTCATTCATGTTTGCTGTCTATTAATCTGTTCTCTTCACCCTCAGTAGAGTATGACTCAGAATCGCTCATTGTCTTATTCCCTGAAAATGTGTGTTTTGACTTTAAATTCATCTGTCTGACGCAAAGCAGTGCTGAAATCATGACAGTTCGATCCAGCAAGCTCCCAGAAGACTCTTGATCTTTGCCGGCTGGTAAATGTAGCTCGCTCATAGCAGTTATGCAAAACAGATATTGATATTTTTACACCAAATGGGAAGACGATGTCATATGCCTGTGAAGGCATCTAAACTACTGGGGGGGGAGGGGGCGGAGGAAACAGGAAGGGGATAAAAATACTTTGCTAATTAAAAGAAAAGGTACATTTTAATTTGTTAGAATGTTTTCCTGCCTTACACATTACCCACCTCGGGGACTGAACTGGAAGAGAATAGTGGAACTCTAGTCAGGTTGGTTTTGTTCTCTCCTTTACATTCTCCTTCTTGTGGTGGGCTCTGTCCCCTGCTCCCTTCTGTGGTGGCTGCTGACCTCATTTTGGCTTCTCTGTTCAAGGCAAGGGGTATAACTAAGAGGGAAGGCATAAAATCATGAATTGCTTCCACAGTGTGGAACAGTATCCCAAAAGAGTTAGTGGAAGCCCCATAACTGAAATGGACAAAACATTGGAGGGAATCATGTAAGAGACAAACCTCCACTGGCAGCGAGCAAATTAAGGGCCCAATTTTGCATCATTTAAGTCAAAAGTAGCTTTGCCACTCACTGAAATGGGCACAGGCTCAAGACACCGATGACCAAATAGTTCTAATCCATCCCTACATTCTGCGATCTTTAACCACATTGAACAATAGTGAAATAATCAATAGTTGGCTCATGAACTGAAAATTTTGCCATCAGAGTTCACCTCCTGCTAAGATGAAGGGGCTAGTTCACGTCTCTCTGAACCTGGCCTCAGATACGGCCCATTTGCAATGCTGTGGTGATTCATTGGCTGTTTGGCGTTAAGGGCCATTTCCACCTGGTGTAAATCAGCTCTAACCTATGCCAGGGGCTGAGGCAGCTCAGTTGGATCCAAGGAATGGGCTCATTGTTTCTGGGTGTCTGCAGACTCAGGAAGACAGCGCTGACCTGGTTTCTGCTAAAAGTCCTGTAAGAACTGATAGAGCCACCAGGGGAGGACCGGAATAGTTCCCAACGTGTTCTGCCTCACTGTTAGGTCTGATTTGAGTTGAATGTACTGATGTAAAATTAGGGACGGACTCTTGGGAAGATGTGCTGTGTATTTATTTAGTTTTTGGGTTACACAGGGTTCCATGTACTCGTTTTGGGGGTGAGGGAGTAGTGAGATCAACAAGCAACTTTGCTCTGAGCCCTGGTCTCCAATTACAGTCAATTCCTGAGCCAGATCTGCTCCCTAGAAACTGAAAGAAGGGATTGTTGTGCATGCTGTTTGACATCTCATTTCAGGAATGGTGTATGGGTGTAAATTAAGCAAGTACAATCAGCCGACTTGCATAGCTTCAGATGTTGGCTATCATGCAGCAGAGGGTTGGTACTGGAGTCAGAGAAAGGAGCAACACTAAAATCATGAAAGATACTCCCCACACACACTCAATAGCAAGCTACTTTAATTGACAAATGCTTAAATTTTTGGTACATTTGAATCTGATGGGGATTTGGCATGGTTGACTAAATTAATTCCTGGTGTAACTGTCTTAATTTTCTTGCCTTCAAAGGAGTTACACCATCATGAACTTGACATCAATGGAACGGGGCAGTTTACACCAGCTGAGGATCTCACCCATTGTTTTTAGCATTTGCACCTTATGTTATCACAGAAAGCCCTGTCTGTATAGCTAGACAAATTGAGATACTTTGGCACCATCCCCAGGATGGGCGTTCCCCAACTATGAATACAAGAGAAGCATGAGCGTCGTGAAGTGGTACAGGAGGGGGAAATCTAAGGGGGTGCAGATTCTGATCCATTATCATAGTGAAAAACATCATCAAATTCAGTGGGATTACTCCTGGTATACACTGCAGTAACTCAGATTAGTATCTGTTCAGAGCCTTTTGAAAACAGTTGCCCTTTCAAACACATTGGGTTTAAACACATGGGTTCTGGAGTTCAAACTGATTCAAAGGAGCCATAAGGCAACAACCAATTGGGCCCCAAGAGGCAGTATTGTCTAGTGGATCAAGCACTGGAGTAAAACTCAGGAATATTGGGGTCCATTCCCAGCTCTGCTACTGGCTTTGGGCAAGTCATTGTGCCCAGCACAATGGAGCCTTGCACTCTATTTGTGTCCCTAGGTAGCAATGTAATAGTGCTCTAACTACATAATAATAGTCTTATCCCAATCGCCACCTGGGGTGGGAAGGTGCTGAGGTTTCATTGTGACAGTCCCTAGCATATGAAGCACATCTCCTAGAACTCTACCTTGCCTGAATTCTCTCCAATGCTTAAAATCAAAACAATCATGGGCACTCATTGGTCATGGTGTCGGACCTCTCTTTCCAATAATCTTATTCTATATCTATTTGGGTTTGAATATGTTATTCTCTGGTGTTTGATTTTCTGTTCAGCTCCCTGGGCATGTTGGTGCCACAGGACGGGGTTGTGGGAGTATGCAAATACTCCATCTTGGCTAGTCTGTTACGGTTTTGTAGATTCCCGTTGTGGGAGTGATCTTGGTTCCTAAGCAACATAGGCAAGGAAGCGTTGAAGAAATCAAACTCTTTGAGCAAAACTCTGAACTAAACCATTGTGGAGAATGAGCGAAAGAGCTGTATTGTTTCAGCTGTATGTGCTCAGTTTCTCTGCGTGATATTATTCTGTCTGATCACACAGAATTAAATCAAAGGATGCTAGGAAATGAGCTGGAAATGAAACAGTGACAGAGATAAGATATCGCCAGGGAAAATACCAAAGGGCCATAAGAGAATAATGGAGGAGCTATGAATTCAGGAATGCTCAGCTGCCTGAGTTTAAGATTAAAAGCAAAACAAAACAACCCTCCCAAATGAAACAACTTGCCCTGTAACAGTCACAACCAGACAAGGGGAGAGCCCACCGCTGGTAGTGGAAGTTACTTATGTGTATATGAGGACAGACGTTTCCCATTGTCTTTGGGACACGAGAGCTTGCACTTCACACAGGGCTTGATTTTCTGATCTTGCTTACCCCAGTTTAATTGATGTAATTCCACGGGAGTTACTCGTGATTTACACCAGAAAAACAAAACAGAATTAGGTGCTCAGCAGAATATCCGAGAGGAAAGGACTATGAGGTCAGGGCAGGTGCGGTAGATGTTCACCCATGTATCAGAAGTCAGAGCTAGGCTTCTTTTTTAAATTCAAGCAGAATAAGACCCTTAACACGTAAATGTTGGATGCAAATGGAGTTTGCTATTCCCAGAGACCTGTGTTCTAGAAGTGTCCCTGTGGAATGAGCACTAGCTGATCAGTGAGGCATGTTGACCAGGCTGGCTTTGAACCTATTGAATCCTGTTGCAGTGAGGAATGTCTCCCACTGATCTAGGACCCCCACAGACTCTTGCCCTACTCTGCCTCTTTGGTCCTTCAGGATTGTCCTTACAATCTGAAACCAGCACAGCACTAACTTTTTCCTTAACTTGTTCTTTTATTGTTTTTCTGTCTGAATCAGACAATGAAATGTGGGCCTTTTATTCTGAACGAAGTTTATTGAGGTCAGAGAGATTTGCATACAAATAGGGCTGATCTTTCGAGCACCAACCATGTGCAGGAAAGAAGTGGTCCAATAGAGGACTAAAGTTTGATGTCAAATGTATGTATTTAGTAAAATATCCATGGCTGCAATTAGAGAGACTAGGTGGGTGAGGTAATATCCTTTATCGGACCAACTTCTTTCTACAATGACAGTCATTTTCTGAGTTAAGGAAAAGCTCCATTTCCCCCATCCCCAGAAGAAAAGATGTTATGGATATTGATGTCAGATAAGAAAGCAATTTCAAAATGTTGTGACTGCATATAAACTATGCATTTACAGTAAATTATTTTTAGTTGCCAGCGGGAGAGAGTGACAAAAAAAATCCAATTTACTTCAGTATTGAAACAATCCCATTTTATTTTTAAGCAGCACTGACCTTTGTTGACACCAATTATATGAACTAGGAAATAGACTGAGGTTAACTCTTCACAAATGGCAAATTACTTTGGTGTTGGCAAATATAGTTACATCAGCAAATAAGCATGCTGTCAGTTGTTGTTTATTATTTACACCACCCCATGTCAGGGCCCCATTGTGCTCCAGGTTGAGCATACACATTGTGAGAGATGGATCCGGCCACTAAGAGCTTAGTCTGAATAGACAAAATAGAGAAAGGGTGCGAAAGGTAACCTGAGCACAGAGAGGGGAAGAGCCTTGGCCAAGGTCAACTGGCAAGTCAGGGGCTGATATAATAGAACCCAGATATTCTGACTCCCAGTCCTCTAGACCATGCTGTCTCTCACTTGTTTCCCAGCAGCAGTGCTTCCAAATTTTGGTTTCCCCCCCTCTCCATTCTTACCACCTTGAGGGTGCTATACAGGACACTCGCAATCTGAAGTCGTTTTGGTTTTGTTTAAAAGAAAAAAAAAGAGAGGGGATTTTTCCCCTAACATGTGACATAAAATCTCTTTTAAAAGTTTACTCTCAAATTCATACACAAGTTTCTGAGTAGCTTAGCTTTTACTTCAAGCAGAGCCAGGTAAGGTGGAGACTTTACAGTTATGTTCCTGAAAAATGTGACTTTAAGCAAAATGATGTTAAGTGAATCCAATTTCCCCATAAGAATTAATGTAAATGAGGGGGTTAGGTTCCAGGGAAAATTTTTTGGCCAGACAAAAGACTATATATATATACACACACACACAGTATACGTTTTAAACAAACAATTTAATATTGGTACACAGTGATGATGAGTGTGAAGCTTGGTTGAGGTGGAGGAGTCAGAGGGTGGGATATTTCCCAGGGAATGCCTTACTGCTAAATGATGAACTAGCAATTGGCTGAGCCCTCAAGGGTTAACTTTCACACTCTACAAGGCAGCAGGAATGGAGGGAGGGGAGACAGCATCGCAGACAGAGACACACACCTTGTGTGTGAGAGAGCGATGCGCATTTCCCCTTTAAGTACGCTGACCCTATTCTTAAGTACACTGCCTTGTTAATTAGATCAGCTTGCTGAGACCACAGCTGCTGCCAGCAAACTCCCTCCGTCCTGAGCCCTGTCGTGTGTCCCCCCTGCTCTATGGAAGATGGGGTAAGCGGGGTGCAGGAGTGGGGGGGACACCCTGACAGCCCCCCTTTTCCTCCCCTCCCCCCTGCACAGCAAGCAGGATCTCGGGGAGCAGCTCCAAGGCAGAGGGCAGTGGGGGGGAGGGACAGCTGAACCATTGGCAATTGATAGCGTGCTGGGAAGCTGCTGCACAGGGAACTTAGAGGAGCGGGGAGCTGATAGGGGGAGCTGATAGGGGAGCTGCCGGTCCACTCTGGCTCCAAGCCCCCACCAGATAGCTGCAACGGGCTGCTCGTCCTGCAAGCAGTGGCCAAAGCAGCCAGCTGCCAAACGATGTTAGAAGGGAGCATTGCACAACTTTAAACAAGCATGTTCCCTAATTGATCAGCAACGTAACAACATTAACTGGGATGACTTTAAGTAAGGAGTTACTATACTTACTAGATTAATGGATGTACATCTGGGGCTCTCACTTAAACTCTATCTACACTACAAAACACGCCATAAAGACACAGCATTTTTAAAACATTGGATTTGACTATTGTGGTTTTTCCCCAAGTGTAGTGGAGAGCATAATATGGCTAAAATGCTTTTGGAAAGCACTGTCAAGACATGATTACTTAGTAAGGGACTTCAGGCTGGTATAATGTATGTTTATCCTACCCATGTCCATAGAATGGCATGGTAGTCCTGAAACCCTTGCTCATGCATGTAGTGCCATTGACTTCAATGGAAGTGGAGACTTTACAGTATCTCTTTAGAGACACTCAGCATCCTACAACACTGGGGCCACAGGCCCAGACTCACAAAGATTCTTAGACACTTAGCCTGCCCATTGATTTCAACTCAGAGCAAGTGGTATAAGGAGAGACATGATTTAGGAGCCCTGAATGACTGACATCTTGAGGAAGGAAAAGTCTGGATGACAGCTACAGTAATTGATATATTTCCAAAACCAGTGAATGATGCTGGTCCTATCACTAGAGTTTCAAGAGAGCAAGTTAAGGTTATCCATGCTACTGATAACACAGGGGACAAGGATATAATTGTGTAACTGAAAAGAACAAAGATTATGTTTGGCTCATAGGACTTCAGTGCCACTGTAGAATTATTACAGTACAGAGTGGCTTTGCTGCAGTGGGAAATATGTCTCAGAGAAGGCTAATGCCTCAAAGTATTCTTCAAGATGTTGGAGGAGTTGTACCTGTAACTGTGGCCTCTTGAGAGCGAAGAGTCCATGCTGAGTGAGACAGGGTGTATTGTATTCAGCAATTCATTCCACAGTTGCTTAATCCAGGCCACAACTTAGCTGGACTGTGTGGGGGAAATAGGCCTCACAACGCTGTGCTCAGCAGTCTGTAAAGCAGAGAACCAACAAGCTACACAGCACACGTCAAACATCTCAAATGAGGAAAATCATTTTTGTGTACATTGCAACTGAATCATTGTCGCTCTCCTATCAGCAGGGAAGCTGCAAAGGGCCACAGTGCTCCTTGTCCCTTCCTCACCATTTGGGTTGAGGTCTTAACAGAAAGTGCTGGATTTTGACCAGATCCAGACTAGGGAACGCAATGGGGAAAAAAGGCTCTCCCTTGTGTATCCGTACAGGGACCAGACATAGCATGGCCCTGTATTTTACTCTAGTATTTTGTTAGGTGAAAAGGAAGTGAGGACTGTTACACTTTTTAGAAGTCCATGTCAAGTACACTAAATGCAATGAGTGTAGTGGGTGGGTGGGTGGTTTCAGGGGAGAGTTTTTCTCTGCCTTTCTGTTCCTTATGACAATTTAATTTAGTAATATTTATTGGTTTGGAAGGGGCATTCATCCTAGTTTTTCATTTTGTGCTGTAAAAGGTCAGAATTGTCAAGAAAGATTTATTTAGAGGAAAGGGAGTAGCTGAAGCAAACTCATCATTATGAAATAGAAAGGAAATAGAAGGCATTCAGTAACATCCAGAACAGCAGTTCAAGGAATGGCTTTTACCCATGCATTATATTTTGTGCTTTCTGATTTATAGCCAAGCAGTATTTTTGTCCTATTGCCTATATGCACAAGCTTTGGTAGGCTGATACCTGAGTGTAGCGTTTACTAAAATGACACATCATTGTTTACATGTCAATATGTTAATACTTGGGTGGGAGAAGTGTGAGCCTTTCCTACTCACTTCTGCACCAAGAAGGAAACAAAAGCAGGACAGAGTGGGAGACCTAGGCCTGCACCTTTGTTCCATCCTGAAGCCCAAAGCCATTCTGTTACGATGGGATGCAATAGAAACTGCATTATACTCTGCACTTCTCTGAAGAGGCTTTGGCCAGTGAATTAGTGTAGTGGAATGGCTACACCACCTCCCCCACAGTGCACACAATATGCAGGCGGTGTAGAAACACTCTTTTGTGCCTGAGTTTTTCCCCTCTCCACTGCTTTTTTTTGAGGGGTGAGGGCTTCTATGCCAGCTCAGAGGGAGATGGGAATGACAGGATTGACCCTTATGAGATTAAGTGGGAGTTTCATGAATGTTCCATGATGGCCTGTTGAAGTACTTCTGAAAATCCCACTCAAACTGTGGCCCCACAGGAAAGGCATATGCAAAACTAGGAAATAGATAGTCTGACCCTGTGTATCATGTGGGCCCTTCCATACCATGTCCTAATCCTTGGCCAGCAGTGCACATGCTTTATAAAACTCACGTATTCCTACTTTGCTATCCAGTCTTTGCACAGGTAGTCCGGTCACCTGTGTGGGCCTATTGAAATCAAACTGGAAACAGTAGGGTGGGCTCTTTCCACATACATGGTAGGGGCTGTACGCAGTTTAAAAGCTGGGGTAGATGTATGCTGACTTTATAAACTGAAAGCATTTATTATTGTATTAGATTAGAAAAATAATTTCTTAACCATTTTGGCTGGTATTCTCAAAGAGAGTGCCGGGCATTGAAAGTCACGATGCAGTCTATTAATTGTATGCAGATAACAGAATGTTCATGGTAGTTTTTTAAAATTTTTGTTGAGGGTTTTTTCCCAGTGTTCTTGTCTCTAGTATTCAGAAGGTCTCCCTGGCCCTGAGTCTTTTTGATTCTATGAAATCTGTAGTGTTCTCTAGAGGCAGACAGAGGGCATAATTGTACAGAAGAATTATCTCAAAAATAGCCCAAACTTATTTTTCTCCAGCATTCTCTCAACAGCTCCGCCGTGCTTGTGGTTTGTGACTGGGTGAGGTGACGTCAATGTGGCAGTGCAGAGTCAGGTGATGTACAGTATAAGCAGAGGGAGCTGTCCTAGTGCTGAAAACAGTCCACAAACTCGCAGCAAAAAGACAAGGAAGATCATGCTTTGGGTTCGCTCTGCTATCTAAGTCATACAGGTAAGGGAGCTTTTTTTCTTTGTAGTTTCAAAAACTGAATGTAAAGTTCTTTGTTCAGAGCTTTTCCCATTCCACTCTACACTAGGAAACCAGCACAATTAGGGACCAACCTGATGCACTTCGTTTAGCATAGAAATAGTGTTTTCCAGATGAGTGAATCTTTCTCTTTTTTATTTCTTACCTATGATTTAGACATGGATTTAAAAATAATTAAAGGGACATAATTAAAATACTGAATAAGTGGTATAAGTTAATGGTTCTACAGCTAGTGATTACAATTTGACATCAGCTTCATTTGTTCGCTGAAGCTATCAAACATCATTTA
Organism: Mauremys mutica; assembly: GCF_020497125.1. Lineage (NCBI taxonomy): Eukaryota > Metazoa > Chordata > Testudines > Geoemydidae > Mauremys > Mauremys mutica. Next base: position 68,478,312 of record NC_059080.1, on the reverse strand, counting down.
ATGTTTTTCTTTGTGATTTCATTCACTCTCAATGGTTCACTGACATGTTTAAAATAACTGTATAAAATAAGAGGTTGCCTTGGATACATGTACAGTTCAATTAATCTTCCACCCATCTAAACAATCAAGTATGCAATTCAGAAACCACTTGATTTACAAAATACTAAAATTAATCTTAATATGAACCCTAATTTGTATATTAGCAATAAGACAAACTTTTAAGAAAGCTAATTGACTGCAACCATTTTTAATTGCTCAAAAAGCAAACAAATGATGAAGAGGGTGTGTTGCATTTTCACATTTTCCTTACGGACAACTCCCATAGGGATTCCTGCTGTAGTTCACAGAGCATTATGAATTCTGTGCGAGTTCCATAGGAAAGGTTATGAGTTTTCATGCAAAATTTTAATTGGAAATATTATATTCCCATCAGAGCACCATGTGAATCTATAGGAAAGGGCTCAAGGGGAAATATGCTGCCATGGAAACACCCCAGAAAGGGAATTTTGTTTTTGGTTGTTTGTCTCTTCACAGAAGACCCCCTGTCTGCATTTCCTTTGACAGTACACATTACACTGAGAACTCAATCCCCACATTTTACAAATGCTGACTACTTAATTTGATGGACAGGAGTCTGGGTAAGAGATGACTTCTCTCTTTGTTAGGTACTAACAGGACAGATTGCACAATACAGACTAGCACCACAATTCTACAGCTGTTGGGAAAACAGCAGTTTTATCATAATGTGCTTTAAAAAGAATAAGAGAGAATGTTTTTTATAGATTTGACATCATGAAAAATGTACTCTATTTTTCTCATATTTATAAATTAGGATTGGGGAGGAGCCTATTTTCCCTAAATAAGGTATTACATTTAATGAACTGATTTTTGTAATCTTGTTTCAGAGGTTTTAAAACAAATTATATCCAACTGTTCTTTTCAAATATTTCAAATATCATCTACCAGTGATTTGGAAGTGAAACTGATCCAGACAGACATGCATATGAAATATTCAGAAAGGAATTCATAAGATATCATCTCTCAAAATGAAATATTTTTTAAATAAAATGCTACTAGAATGCCAGTCTAAACTTTGCCTGTGTTTCTCTCTTTCATGATTTTACTTTGATTTTCCTAAGTTTTACAGAGGATATAACACTATATAAATAGTATGTACTGTCAGAGGCTGAATTAATCATCTTCATCAGAGGGAGGATTTTAGTGGACTGTTTTACCTGGAAGATCTAGATCTATTATTATGAAATTAATTTTTCAGCAACTGAAAATTCATAGTATTTTATTTATTAATAAACTAAAGATTAATCAGTAACCAACTTCTCCACTGAAAAACATTAGCTTCATTCTATTGCAACTACAGGTTCTAATCAACATAAAAATTGTAACTGTGCAGGGTTTTGTGGGTTTTTTTGGACTGATTTTATCCCTTTCAAAGCTAAAGCCTTTTCCATAACAGAAGATACAGGGTTCTCTTGCTTTTGTTTATGTATAAAAAGAGATGGTGTTATTGATTGCTCTGAAATAATCCATTCTGGAGTATTAATACTTGATTGGATAAAATATTTGATATTTACAATGATAATTTCCTGCAGGCATGGAGAGAAAAAAAGCAATTGTGGGTAATTGAGGCTACTTTATTTTGTCAAATTATTTCTTGTTAAACTACAATAAAGAATCATCTGAATGGAAATCCTATGTGTGAACTGAAGAGAACATATCCACTGTTACAGCCAGGGGTAAATTCTAGTCTATGTAGGTCCTTCTACTAGTTTGAATCACTAACATCTTACCAGGATGTTTTCCATAGGCTCATGGCAAAAGTGAATGAAACAAAATAAGTCAATGAAGCTCAGTGTTTTTTTTCTATCCTTACCATTTTTCTCACTTACTGTACTTTATTCATGATGGAGGGAATAATATAATTGAATTGGGTAAAATAGACTAGTATTTGTTATAGCCAAGTCCTGTGAGGTGCTAAGCATCTCCTGGGAGTGGAGTCTTTAAGCTCAGTTGGTGCTGAGAACCTCAGCACCTTGAAGGATTGGGCCTTTTATAGAAATATTTTCATATGTTGCAATGGCATGTGATGGGTATAATATTTTCACTTATTTTACTTCGGTTTTTTTTATAGAGCAAAATTCTCTGGTGTCGTGCACCTCCACTAACTCAGGGAGTTTCACCCATCAGAGAATTAGGCCCGTAATGCCAAGATTCTACATGTGTATCCATCCTACTTGCTTGAAGTGAATGACAAAACACCCATTTTCATTTCAAAGCAAAAGTGAAAGACTGTTTAGCCACCACAGAAGAAATTGCTACTCAGTCTGGTCCTGACCAAGTACATTTAAAAACAGCAATTTAGGAAGACATCAAGAGATGATACCCTTAAGGGACAGAATAGATTAACCCACAAAGGGTCTTAGCTTTCCTCATTGCCTATGGAAAAATTAACAAACTTGTTTATTAATAATATTTTTGAAAAGCAGCATAAGGGAATATTTTAATATTTTTTAAATATTAATACAAGTAAACATATAACTCACCTCATGATTTTATTGGCCAGATTCTCCACTCTATCACATTGGTGTTAGCCTGGAATAAAACCATTCAGTGGAGTCAGTTCAGCAGACTGGACAACTGGGCAACAGGATTCTATGTACAGTTTATCACTAAGCTTGTATTAATATTTTAGGCCAAATTTTCAAATGCTGATGCTCAAATCAGTATCTAGATGCATAAATGGGTATTTTATCAACTATGTAGGATTTAGGTTTTTGGTTTAGATTGAAAAATCAAGCTCCTTTATATATAAATTAATTTTATTAGCGGCTTTTTACCTGCCATAGTATGAAGATGCAATGGTTTTATTATTTCAAACCAATAGGTTCCAGTGTTCTTATCAAAGGAATGACCTGGAAGACTTCCAGATAAACTCACAATAAATCTAGGGTTGCCATAAAGGGATCATATGGGAATTCTATTTGCTTTTCATAATTAATAAAAACATAAATACCATGAGTTCCAGTTCAAAGCAGCAATCTCAAATGTGCTGTTGCTTTGCACTTTCCTAACTATTTCTGTATGTTAACTGTCCCTTTTCTTTATTTTAAGGAAAGATTTCTAACATGGCAGATGCTAAAACCTGCTGGCTTGGAGCAGCCTCCTCTCTCACCCTTTTCTTTGTCCTAATCTGTTGTGTTGATGCAGCTTCAATCGAACCTTATCAGCTGCTTCAGAAAAACCCAGACTACTTAGTGAAAAATTTACAAAGGCTCCCAAGCCCAGATATGATCAAAGCCTTGGAATATATAGAAAATCTCCGCAAACAAGCTAACAAGGCTGAAAATGGCCCAGATTACAATTTTTATCAAGGTGCCCCTGTTCTTCTGCAGCAGAAAGAAAGCAAAGATCAGAGCCACCTAGCAGATAATATAAGAGATTCTTTGACTGAAGATGAGTCCCAATGGGTTAGGTCAATGTTGGAAGCCTTGAGGCAAACAGAAAAAGAGTCAAAGGCTGGATCAAAAGAAAATAAACCATATACTATGAGTTCAGATAACTTTCCAGCTGGTGTGAGTGATGATTATGAGGCTTATAAGTGGCCTGAGAGACGACACAAATATATCAAAATGCCACATGTACATGATGAAGAAACTTCAAGAGACAGTCCTTTTAAGCGCACCAATGAAATAGTGGAAGAACAATATACACCCCAAAGCCTTGCTACTTTGGAGTCTGTCTTTCAGGAGCTGGGGAAGATGACGGGACCAAGTAATCACAAAAAAGAGAGGCTGGATGAGGATCAGAAATTGTACACAGAAGATGAAGATGATGTATATAAAGTGAATAATATTGCTTATGAAGATGTAGTGGGAGGAGAAGACTGGAATCCAATAGAGGAAAAAGTGGAAAGCCAAATGCAAGAAGAGATAAAAGATCATAAAGAGGAAATTGATAAAAATGAAGAAGTGATTGATGATGAAATGAAGAGATCAGGGAAGCAAGGCTTCCTGGAGGATGAAATGGAGAGAGACAGTAAAGATCAAATGTCAGATGACATTACAAAGCTAATGAATTATTATCTGAAGAGGCTGATGAGCAATATTAGAAATGCCAGGTTAAGGACTGGACATGAAGAAAAAAGGGCAGGTACATTTTTGGAAAAACTTGATCCTCAGTCTATCTCTCAACTAATAGAAATCTCAAGGAATTTACAAATCCCTCCAGAGGATTTACTAGACATGTTGAAAACTGGAGAAAAGCAGCAGCAGAGTGAAAGGGTGGAGACAGAGCAAGAACCAGAGCTCCCAGAAGATCTTGAGGATGACATCTCTGAAACTAATCTAGACCGCATAGATAGATTTAAAAATAAAATGAACCCTAAAAATGGTTACATGAAGCAGCCAATTAATGTTATGCCAGATAATCTACCTGAAGACCTCAATATTGAAGATATTGTCAATCTTTTAGGGACTGATAATTTAGCTAATCAGAAAACCTCCTACTTTGTAAATCAGCTTAATGAAGAGAACAGTTTGCCAAGACTTTCCTACATTCCCAGAAGACCTAAAGGACATCAACTTCCTAAAGCTCCTTGGATTAATGATTTGGATAGACGACAAATAGAATACGAAAAACTAAATGAAAAAGATGAAGAACTAGCAGATTACTTGGCAAATATGTTGGCAAAATACCCTGACGTTATCAATACAAACCAGCTGAAACGCGTTCCAGTCCCAGTTTCATCTGAAAATGATCTACAGGAAGACGACCAATTTGAGCAAGCAATCAAAGAACATCTAAATCAGCTGGGACCACAAGAGTCTGATAAACTAGTCTCACTCAGCAAAAGGCTGTCCATGGCCCGGGAGAATGATGACACACAAAACAGGCAGTATCTGGATGAAGATATGCTAGTGAAGGTGCTAGAGTACCTAAACCAGGAGCAATCAGACAAAGGAAGAGATCACATTACTAAAAGGGCAATGGAAAATATGTAATTGTTACCCAAATATCATTTTTCTGCAATGTTTTGATTTTTACCCCTGTTCATTTGTGATTTGCCCTCCCCTCCCCCAAACAACTTGCAGTTACCGTTGAACAGTCTGCATAACTTTCTCAGCGCTGTTATTGTTTATGGATATACATATATGTTATAAATCTTGGAACAAGTAACAAATCGGTTCAATTGTTTTAAGGAGCAGGGTTACGAATTTTAGTAAAATCGTAATATGTAAACAAATGACCATTGCATTGTTGATAAAACATGATAAATGAACAGTGCTATCATATTTGAAGTTTTTTAAATTAATTCAATTATTTTGTTACTGTCTGTAGTGTTTTTTTGTGGAGTACTGAATAAAAATACAGCATATATATAGTTTTATTTATAAGGCTTTTTCTATTCTGTGTTTTATTGTTGATGAATAAATATTATTTCTGGACAATAGACTGTGTTTCTTTCTGACAGTTGATAGGATGTGATTTTTAGGAGAAAACATTTTTTTACTTCGATATCCAATCTTCCTAGCTTTAACTGATTTTTTGAAATTACTCAGCAGAAAATATTTCTGGCCTTTTGGGCTACACAGTTATGTACTGGCCTGATTGGTGAAGGTGCTGAGCAATTGCAGTTCTCCTGGTATCATTTGAAGCTGAGGCTGCATGGAATCTTTTGAAAATCTGGCCACATAAGATGATTGGTTATGAATCTAGGGGAAGCTGATCTATTCAGCAAAAAAGACACACTGCATTGGAAGCCTATAAAATAAATAAAACCAAGTGAAACCCAAACTTTTCAGGACAGTTCTACAGTTCAAGCAGGAAAGGGAAAGCTCCATCAAGTAGGTTCTTCAAAATATCATAAATTTTCCATATGTTGCTGTGTAGCAATGAGGCGTTAACCCACAGCTATGAACTAAAACAACTTATTTTTGTGATTATGGTAGCACAATGGATGGGGATTCCTTCCTTATATACTTTTTGTGTTTATAAAAATGATTACTGCTTCCCTTATCATTTAAAAAAGTTTTGGCTATTATGGCTCCGCTCTGCATGGAAGTTTGTTCCATTAATTAGGCTCTTGGTAAAGGCAAATGGCTGCCATAAATGTCTTTCCTGGGTTATGTATCAGTCAAGGAAGAATTCAATAGCGATATATATAGCCCTGGACCCTTTAAACTTTTTCTCCAGATCTTGTTAAGACCATTTAGAGGACTCCCTGAAAAGTCTAAGGTTCTGTTCCTCCAAACTGTTATGCATATGAGATGTCCACTGATTTTCAGGGGGCCTATTCATGGGCATAGTTAAAGTATGTCCAGGACTGAAGCCAAGGTAGAGTTCCTGCCATATTCTCAAGCATCTGATCACTACTTATGGTGAATGGGTGTGGGAGGATATGGTTTTAGCAGGAGTGGGTCACAAAATAGCTAATAAAGATACTACACAAATACTGCAAAGAGAAACGGTTATTTTAAGTCTCATCATTATCCTGTTCAACTGCGGTTTATCAGGGGTCCACTACAGTCCTTGCTTTGGGCTAGATTTTTTTTGTTAAAAAAATTTCTGTCAGTTGTGGTGACTTTACTTTCTTAAAACAGTTCATGTTACAGTTTTTTGTTTTTGATTATCTGATTGGCTAATGTACTAATTCCATACTGATATTGATTCAGCTGGAAGAAACTATAACATGATTAGCAGGCTTTAAAAAAAGTTAGGAATTAACCTACTGCTTGCAGTTCTCAATAAGTAGTAACCATCAGGTTGCTTCCAAAGGACATATATTCCACAGGTAGCTGTCTTCAGCAAATACTGATCTTCTGTTTTGTATAATATGATGTAAATGCTAAACCACAGAATGACTGGAATGAATCCTGCCACACTCATGTTAAAGTTCAACCCAAAAAATTTCCAGAAGACATCATCTCATTAGATAATACTATGCAATTTCATATTTTGCCTGTGCTCTAAAACTTATTTTCCTCATAACAGAAAAGATTTATAGGCAATAAGCTATAGCCAGAGAACCGTGCTCAGCCCAAGTAGAGTGACAGTAAAAGAACATGTTCTCTATTATTAAATAGGTTCAGGATGGAATCCTCCACTCCAGGCTGGGATACCAGGCATGTGGCAGTCCAGACACAGGATATAATGGGAGTAGCAGAGGCAGCCCCCACCCCCACTTCCTCCAAACAATGTCTCACATGGACCCAAAGTGGCAACACTTACTCACTTTCCCCTTCTATACTCTAAAGTAGAGCGCTGCTATAGCACTCTGCTGCATAGTGTGCCAACTCCTAGCAGAGGTTCTCTAGGGCTTGGCCCATTGCTCTGGCAGTAACATTGTTTTCACTGCATTTGTGCCTCTAAGTCAGTGGTGGGCAACCCACAGCCCATCAGGGTAATCCGCTGGCAGGCTGCCAGACAGTTTGTTTATATTTGCATGTCCACCCACACCTCCCAGTAGCCGCGGTTCGCCGTTCCTGGCTAATGGGAGCTGCGGGCGGCTGTACAAATGTAAACAAACTGCCTGGGGGCCCACCAGTGAGTTACCCTGACAGGCTGTGTGTGGGCCACAGGTTGCCCAGCATTGCTCCAAGTGACCATACCAGGCCAATTGGGATTTACCATCAGGATCCAGCCCTATGTCTCTGCCATCGAGCCCACCTGGTATGTTTGTCTGCTTTTCCTCAGTCTGCTTTTCCTTTTTAGCTGAGCCTGGGACCTCCATGAAAGGCACTGGGTTGAAATTAAACAGATGGAGATGATGTGGGCAGTTTGGGGAAACCATCCTGAAAGTGCGGTGAGTATTGTTTGCTAGGATTACTAACACTATGTGCCCACACTTCACCACACCTGGGGAGTGCTTATTTGGCCCTGATGGCCAAAGGTGCCGTTTCCTCCTCCCCACTCTCCTTTATGTCTAATTAAATGAGACTGCATGTTTGTTGAATCTAGATCCTACCAGTTATCCATGCGATTATGACTTCAAGGGTAAAATGGTCAATAGCGCCGAAGTCCAGTTTTCAGAAAGGATTTAGGAGTCCAATTCCCATTGAGTTTTAATGCGACGTAAGGACTGGGCCCACAAAGGGGACTTAAACTCCGCGTTGCAATGGCTAACATTTAGGCACCCTGCCCCCCTAGTGGAATCGACAGTCCTGAGTTATGTGTCCAGGCTCCCTGTACATGGGGAGAATTGTGCACCTACGAATGGGATTCACAAAAGCCAGCCCTGCCTAAACTAGCCAGCAGAAAGGGTGAGGAGAGGGGTGGGGGTCTAAGCCCCTCCTTTACCTTAGAGCCCAGCGTTAGAGACTTACCCAGGATATGGAAGACCTGGCTTCAAATTCCTATTCTGCCTTATTTGGAGTATGGTCTTAAACCCAGATCTCCAACTTCCCGGGCAGGTGCACTGTCCACCAGGCTCTGGGATATTCTGGGATGGGGCTGCCTCTCTTGCTGTTGAAACAGTTTCACTTTGTATAAAAGACTGATACATTCATTGGCACAGGGACTGGAACCTGATTGTGCTAGGTGAGTGCTCTCACCCACTGGGTATAGAGTCTTTCTCCGATGTCAGGATTAAGGCAGCTTTATGCACATCTTCCAGCAACAATTTAGGCACCTACGGGGTAAGACAGCAGCTGAGTGAGTGTTCTAGGCACCTAAACTTTAGATTTCCGTGCTTAAAGTGGCAGTTAGGTACCTACAGCCCTTTGTGCACTGGGCCCTAAATCTCTTTTGAAAACTAATCTTGACCTCCCCCAACCACTTAGGCACATTTAAAAATGTGACCTCTAGATTAAATTACCACAATGTGCACTATATTGGACTAGCCCCCTATCCCTACCCCCGAACAAAGATGTTAAACCAGCTCCCTCGGACTCACCCCTGAATGGGGCCCAGCTAGCGCAGTCTCTACATCATTCTCTCAGCAGTTCTCAGCATCAGGCTGTAGCCTCAAGGCTGGATTAAGGTGATCAGGGCCCTAGGCCTAGGTCAGGGCCCTGCCCCCCCACTACTTGGAGTGGCTGAGGGGCCTTTCTCCCGTGCCAGGGAGGCAGGGGCAGTAGCACAGGGCCCCCTTCACCTCCCACAAGTGGCAGCAGGTGCACACCCTCCCCTCAGGAGCATCAGGGCTCTCAGCAGAGGTGCCCTCCCAGCCAGAGAGTGGCAGGGATTGCAGCGGAGCCCCTCCAGCCCCCGCCGCCCAAGACTTGCTGGGGGAATGGCTGTTTGATTGGGCAGGGCACCTGCATCTCGGTCCTGCCACACAGAGTCCTCTACTGTGGCGATGGTAATGGAGAGCTTCCCAGAGAAGCAGGTCTTGGAGATAGTGTCCTATAGCGAGGAACAGAGGAGTTCACAGCTCTCAGAGGCATTGTTTCAGGCTGGCTGAAGACTCAGGAAGACATTGCCGCATCAGTTACATTCATGTCACAGATTCAGGCTGTCTTCATAACTTCAATAGCTAGAATTTCTGAGATTTCATTTTAAAAACCCTTTGTTTTCTAATCCCAGGTCTCCAGGAACCTACACCATAAATTCTTATAAAGACAATAGACTTTCTGGTTTTAAGACTGGGCCACAAAGGCCCAGTTGTGTTCACTATTTTGTATCAGCCGCGTTTGTCAGGCCTGACATACTTACTACCCCAACACACTTTTTTCATCATCTGTATCTAAATGGCATCATATAATTGGAAAACTAACACCTCAGTGATCATAAATGTTTTGGTGTAGTGTATGTACTGGGTATGTGCAAAGAGTTATGGACATGTGCTAGAATTATGTTCTGAATATGTGTTTGGCAAGCAATGCATAAGCCCAGTCTGCCAGAGACCATGGAATGGGTATTTGCTTGGCTGATGAGTCTGGTCATCAGGGAGAGACAATGAAGATGCATTTACCTAAAAGGCAAACACAGTCATCAAGCTAACATGGGGCAGAGGTAATGACAACTATCACCAACAGGGGAGGAAGTCTTTACCAGACTGTATGGGGTCCCTCTCTTCCCAGACGGAGAGAAGGAACTTTATCTGAGGGTACATTTCAATGGTATACTAGGCTACAAAGACAAGGGGGTCTGAACCTCAAATGATAAGTAATTGAATCAACTGATTGAATACAATATTGCTGTATTATAAAAGTGTATCAGGTAAGGTCTTCTGTGAAAGCTAATGACATACTGGTGATTAATATCACTGTAAAATGTATGTACTACTATATGAGGAATTATGAATAATCACTGCTATTATTCTTTAAAGTTTGTGACCAAACAAAGGGCGAACCAGGTTTTCTCCCAGTCAGCAGGGTAGGCAGCTTCTTACCTGTCTCCAAAGACATTACACCAAGTGTGACCAAAACCAGTGGAAGCCTCATTGACATACCAATCACCAGGGGGAAGGGAAGTGCAGAGGAAGGGAAGAACAGCATGAGGTCAGCTTGAATGTGGGACAGAACAGTGAGTTTGAGAAGATGTAAGGAGAGAGAAGAAGCCATCTTGGCATCAATCATGGGACAGACACAAGGAGCCAGAGCTCTTGCAAGCTGAGAAAGATGGGTCCTTCAGCCAAGGGAGTTGAAGTCCCTCGGAACTGAAGATAGGTGAGAAACCTGCTTAGGCAAAGATCTTTCATACAGCTAGATAAGGGAAAACAGCACCTTGTATTTCTGTGGAAGGTCCTGACTGAGAGAATGTCAGTCATGGCTGGAAAGAAGGAAACTGGTAAGAAATCTACCTTGAACTAAGGCTGTAGCTTGTTGTCTTAGCCACTGGAAAGTGTATTTTACTTTTATTCGCTTGTAACTACTCTGGCTTTACACGTTGTCGTTGAGCTCACTTAAAACAATTTTACCAGCGCTTAGAGCATAAACCTCCATTAAAACAGCAAGCGGTGTGCACACCCTGTTTGCCTACACCACTGTAACATTCTGGAGTGCAATTCAGACCAGTGAGGGGTTGTGTCTCCACCTGCCTTAAATGCTGGGTGCCTTAAATGCTCTGGCTGCTGTGGCTCACAGCCCTGACCCCAACAGCCAGCAGACAAGCATGCAGTTCCCCAAGTGTCCATGTGCTGTACAGCCTGGTTCAGTGCTCTGACCCCAGCAGCTTGCCTACAACACAACAGCCCCACCCTGGTCCCCCTCAGCCTTGGTTATCACCTTGCAGGGTGATCCCAAAAACATGAGAGACATGTATATATTAGACACAATAAAAATAGTAAAGATTACCAAGGTAGCTAATGGCATCCTGGGAGATATGCTGCCTGCCAGGGGCCCGTATGCAAGATGTTACAGAGGGATTGTTGAGGATCAACCGCCCTCTGAGTACTACCCCATGCTACTCATCCATGTGAGCACTAATGATACTGCGAGATATGACCCTCAGCAGATCAGAAGTGACTACAGGGCTCTGGGAGTAAGAGTGAGGGATTTGGGAGTGCAGGTGGTGTTCTCTTCAGTCCTTCCAGTCAAGGGTAGGGGCCTTGGCAAAGACAGATACATCCTGGAGGTGAATGCCTGGCTGCAAGGATGGTGTCGCCAGGAGGGCTTTGGCTTCCTTGACCACGGGATGCTTTCCAGGAAGAAGGACTGTTAAGCAGAGATGGGGTCTATCTATCAAGGAAAGAGAAGAGTGTATTTGGCTACAGATTGGCTAACCTAGTGAGGTGTATTTGGCTACAGACTGGCTAACCTAAACTAGGTTCAATGGGGCAGGTGACCAAAGCCCACAGGTAAGTAAAAAACATGGAGACCTGGGAGAAGGGTCGGAATCTAGGAGGAGCCTGGGCTGTTACAGCAGAAATAAGGGAAAGACAAGACAAAACTGTGGTGGGGGAATCAAGTCAGTATCTTAGATGTCTGTATACTAAGGCGAGAAATATGGGGAATAAGCAAGAAGAACTTGAAATGCTAATAACCATAACTAAGACATAGCTGGCATCATGGAGACTTGGTGGGATAATACACATGACTGGAATATTGGTATAGAAGGATACAGCTTGCTCAGAAAGGACAGGCAGGGAAAAAAGGGAGGAGGTGTTGCCTTATATATTAAAATGTACACAGTTGCACTGAGGTTGAGCTAGAAATAAGAGACAGACTTGTTGAAAGTCTCTGGGTAAGGATAAAAGGGATAAAAAACAAGGGTGATGTCACATTAGGGATCTACTACAGACCACCAAACCAGGAAGAAGAGGTGGATGAGGCTTTTTTTAAACAACTAACAAAATCACCGGACTTGGTGGTGATGCGGGACTTCAGCTACTCAGACATCTGTTGGGAAAATAACGCAGCAGGGCACATATTATCCAACAAGTTCTTGGAATGTATTCGAGACAATTTTTTATTTCAGGAGGTGGAGAAAGCTACTGGGGGAAGGCTATTCTAAATTTGATTTTGACAAATAGGGAGGAACTGGATGATAATTTGAAAATGGAAGGCAACTTGGGTGAAAGTGATCATGAAATGGTAGAGTTCATGATTCTAAGAAATGGTAGGAGGGAGAACAGCAAAATAAAGACAATGGATTTCAAGAAGGCAAACTTTAGCAAACTCAGGGAGTTGGTAGGTAAAATCCCATGAGAAGCAAGTCTAAGGGGAAAAACAATTGAAGACAGTTGGCAGTTTTTCAAAGAAACATTATTAAGGGCATAAGAACAAACAATCCCACTGCATAGGAAAGATAGGAAGTATGGCAAGAGACCACCTTGGCTTAGCAAGGAGATCTTCAATGATTTAAAACTCAAAAGAGAGTCCTACAAAAAGTGGAAACTCGATCAAATTACAAAGGATGAATATAAACAAATAACACAAGTACGTAGGGACAAAATTAGAAAAGCCAAAGCACAAAACGAGATCAAACTAGCTACAGATATAAAGGATAACAAGAAAATATTCTACAAATACATCAGAAGTGAGAGGAAGACCAAAGACAGAGTAGGCCCATTACTCAATGAGGGGGGAAAGACAATAACAGAAAATGTGGAAATGGCAGAGGTACTTAATGACGTCTTTGTTTTGGTTTTCACCAAGAAGGTTGGTGGCGATTGGACGTCTAACATAATGAATGCCAGTGAAAATGAGGTAGGATCAGAGACTAAACTAGGGAAAGAACAAATAAAAAATTACTAAGACAAGTTAGATGTCTTCAAATCACTAGGGCCTGATGAAATGCATCCTAGAATACTTAAGGAGCTGACTGAGGAGATATCTGAGCCATAAGCAATTATCTTGGAAAGTCATGGAAGATGGGAGACAGTCCAGAAGACTGGAAAAGAGAAAATATAGTGCCCATCTATAAAAAGGAAAATACGGACTACCCGGGGAATTACAGACCAGTCAGCTTAACTTCTATACCTGGAAAGATAATGGAGCAAATAATTAAGCAATCAATTTGGAAACACCTAGAAGATAATAAGGTGATAAATAACAGTCAGCATAGATTTGTCAAGAACAAATCCTGTCAAACCCACCTGATAGCTTTCTTTGACAGGGTAACAAGCCTTGTGGATAGGGGGGAAGCGGTAGATGTGGTATATCTTGACTTTAATAAGGCTTTTGCTACGGTCTTGCATAACCTTCTCATAAACAAACTAGAGAAATACAACAATCTAGATGGAGCTACTATAAGGTGGGTGCATAACTGTTTGGAAAATCATTCCCAGAGAGTAGTTATCAGTGGTTCACAGTCACGCTGGAAGGGCATAACAAGTGGGATCCCGCAGGGATCGGTTCAGGGTTTGGTTCTGTTCAATATCTTCATCAATGATTTAGATAATGGAATAGAGAGTACACTTATAAAGTTTGCAGACAATACCAAGCTGGGGGGCGGGTGGGGGAGAGGGTTGCACGTGCTTTGGAGGATAGGATTAAAATTCAGAATGATCTGGACAAACTGGAGAAATGGTCTGAAGTAAATAGGATGAAATTCAGTAAGGACAAATGCAAAGTACTCCACTTAGGAAGGAACAATCAGTTGCACACATACAAAATGGGAAATGACTGCCTAGGAAGGAGTGCTGCGGAAAGGGATCTGGGGGTCATAATAGATCACAAGCTAGATATGAGTCAACAGTGTAACACTGTTGCAAAAAAAGCAAACATAATTCTGGGATGTTTTAGCAAGAGTATTGTAAGCAAGACACGAGAAATAATTCTTCCGCTCTACTCTGTGCTGATTAGGCCTCAACTGAAGTATTGTGTCCCATTCTGGGTGCCACATTTCAGGAAAGATGTGGACAAATTGGAGAAAGTCCAGAGAAGACCAACAAAAACGATTAAAGGTCTAGAAAACATGATCTATGAGGGAAGATTAAAAAAATTGTGTTTGTTTAGTCTGGAGAAGAGAAGACTGAGAGGGGACATAACAGTTTTCAAGTACATAAAAGGTTGTTACAAGGAGGAGGAAGAAAAATAGTTTTTCTGAACCTCTGAGGTTAGGATAAGAAGCAATGGGCTTAAATTGCAGCAAGAGCAGTTTAGGCTGAACATTAGGAGATTGGACCTGTCAGGGATGGTCTAGATAAGACTTAGTCCTGCCTTAAGTGCAAGGGACTGGACTAGATGACCTCTCGAGGTTCCTTCCAGTTCTATGATTCTATGTTAACAGTATTCTTTATTGTTTAGCGACCTGATGCAAACCCATTGAAGTCAAAGGGAGTCTTTCTATTGACTTCAATGGGCTTTGGATAAGGCTCCAGGACAATACATTTCTCAAGTGTGAGGCTGTCCCATACATTATTAGATACTCATAGAGAGAATTTAGGCTCACTTTCTTGTATTAGATTATTGTGCCTGTGGTTTTAAAATCTATACACAGAGTGGTTGTGGATCAATATTAAGATCACACTTCAGCGCTAACATCTTGTCTCACTTCTTGTACCTCAAAGGTACTATATAAGGATTTTTCTCCATGCCTCCAAAAGAGATGATAAAATAATAAACAAATCACCCTTTTTACTTGTCACTTGGAAATTGAAGTTTGATTTTTGCTTCATTTTTTAAATGATGACACACAGTGGCTTATAAAAATAATGTCTATTCTGTCTCTCCATTGATGCTTGCTGAACAGAACTCCTCAGAGCTGCAGCCTCCCTTTTAGCCATGATCCCAGCATTCAGTTCTGAACCAACAGGTTGCTATGGCAGCAGGGACAAGATCAGCACAGTGAGGGGATCATTGCTTGGCCACTCTGTTAGGTGGTAATTGAACAATGCATCCTGGTGCTAAAGAACTTGCAGATTAAAATTGCTTGAAGTTTCAACCTTGGTTTCCGCTTTGTGTTAAAAATTACATAGGCATAGCCTCCCACCCAGACCTTTTAGCCTTAACCTTGCATTTAGGATTTGTGCAATGAGCTCAATGAATTATTTTTAATTCTCTCTTTCATTGACTCAATATGTACAAGCATTGTTAAGCACTGTTTGTTCTACTAATTTCATTGAAACCAGATTGATTCTAGTGATTTCGGACGGGAATAGAGCAGTGGTTCTCAACCTGTGGCCTACTTGTAGCCCAATCAGCACACAGCTGCAGCCCATGTGACATCCTCAGGGCCATACAGGTAGTTTAGATATTGTGTGGATGCAGCCCACATAACACATAGCGAGCTGCATATGTGGCCCATATTGGTAAATATGTTGAGAACCACTGGAGTAGAGGTTACTCAGCAAGCATGTGATAAGAAGTACTCAATATCTTCTTCAGAGACCAACTCTTGCTAATGCATTTTTTACCCACAGGATTTTTAATCAGGGGCGGCTCCAGGCCCCAGCACGCCAAGCGCGTGCTTGGGGCGGCACGCTGCGGGGGGGCGCTCTGCTGGTCGCCGGGAGGGCGGCAGGCAGCTCCGGTGAACCTCCTGCAGACATGCCTGCGGAGGGTTCGCTGGTCCCGCGGCTTCGGTGGAGCATCCGCAGCCAGAGCCGCGGGCCCAGCGGACCCTCCGCAGGCACGTCTGCGGGAGGTCCACGGGAGCCGTGGGACCGGTGACTGCTCCCCGCTGCGTGCCGCCGTGCTTGGGGCGACGAAATGGCTAGAGCCGCCCCTGTTTTTAATATATAGAAACACAAAAGTTATTTAAAAATAAAAAGGGTATGTAACTAACTCCGTTTATTATTATGTCTTTAAGGCATTACATTTCTCTTGAGAGAAAGTTTTTGCCTGCAGGGAATCTGAGTTTCACAGGTTTCCTCCTTGGACTGTTTTACCAGAAGATAATATACCTTTGTTTACAAGTCAAGACAAATGATTTGTGCTGCAGCCAAAGCAACAGATTTTTTTTAATGTGTTGGATTTATGTTCTCCCTAAGCTTGTGAAGTTCTCTGTCAAAGGAAAGCTCTTTGATGTTGTTTATCATACACAGGACCCCAAAAGGTTCTGTACAAGGATATTGTAGTGGGGTGGCTGCCCCACTCCAGTAAAGAGAGGTTAAAAGCAGCCCTGGAGAGGGCTGAGGCTGGGAAAAGGTAGGCTGATTGGGAAATCAGCCACAGCTGTGGCCAGCCTTATAAGAGGGCTGTGGGCCAGAAGCTAGGAGAGTCTCTCTCTTGCTGGAGAGAGAAGGACTGGGCTGCCTGGGAGCTGAGAAGGGTGCCTGAGGTGGAGCAGTGCTGGGGAAGGGCAGAGGGAGCTGGGGAGCTGGTAAAACCCCAGGCTGCAGGCCTTGTTAAAGGCCTACAAAAGGTACTGGGGCTGCAGAGGGGCAGCCAAGAGATAGGCAGAGGCAGCTGGTCCAACCCCCCTTGCCGATGATGAGTGGTTTACAGACTGCAGTCTGCCCCAGTGAGCAGGGGCTAGATGGAGACTGACAGTAGCCACTGAGGCAAGGTGGGGATAGAGGGTTGGAGGTTCCCCTAGCTGGGGAGACCCAGATTGGAGGTTGCTGCTGGGGACAGAACTCCGATGTAGAGGGGCACCGGGGTCTGGGAGGGACATGGGGGCCAGCGGCAGGTGAGGGCGCTCTGGGTTGGAAGAGCTAATTCCCAGGATGACCAGCAGGAGGCACCGCACCGGTGAGTTGTCACCTCACCACAGGGATCTAAATTAATCTTCTGGAAAAAAGAATAGTAATCTTGAATCTAGTTGATACAAGGGAGTTTCAGTTCTTAACCACGTACATACAGACACATCTTTGTAGGCACTGTGCTCCCACCAGAGAAAACACATCCAGAAGCAGAAACAAAGGGGGAAATTGGCCACCCCTCTTCTGCCTTTCTCCATTGTTTGTGAAGATGGTGCGCTAGAGGTCCTTGACAAAGGGAGCCAGGAAGAGATTTTCCAGGTGCAGTCATGGCTTTGTTTCCTTTTCACATCTCCTTGCCCCCTTGAACTTATACTCATGATAGCTGAGGAACAGCAGTTGGGATTGACCCTGCGTAGGGGACCTTGTGTGTGAGAAGACTCCTTCCACTCTCCCTCAACCCCTTACAAATCCAATGAAGTCCAATGACAATTTGGGTCTCAGAGTTTTAGAGACTAGTACAACCATTGTTTAAGGATTATGCTAGAACACCAAGCTTAGGAAAATTCAGGTATAAACTTTAATTGCTACATTATAGAAGACCTTCTCACTTACAACATTTAAGCAAATCCCTTTAGGAATTTTTTTCTTGTGTTTTTAATCTTTGCAAATAAAACAAATGTTGAGAATGACATAATAGGTCTGCATGGTATAATTGAGCATCTTTAAGGTTTTAAGTAGATTTAACATTTAAAAGATTCACTAAAGTTTTCTACACTAATAAATCAAAAATCCATAAAAAATAGTTGTACTTTTAAATTTTTTTTTAAAGCAATAAAATAGGAAAGTATTAAATAAAATAGTCTAACCCAGGTATGATATGCATGATTATAAAAACAAGACTGCAAGTAGAACAATGCTTAAGAACATCTTAGTAAAGCAACTGTAATCCCATGGTATTTAATCTAGGCTCTTGTAAAGCAGCAGTTGTTTATAATCGAGTTCACAGGCTATAGTTACCCAAATGCACAAGAGTGTCACGTGGTTCACCATATCTGCTTGGCTGAGCCACTCCAAAATAACTCACCAAATCTATTAACATGTAACTGAGTGCTTCACTGTTTCTAATACTCAACATGGTGTCTGCTCTAATTTTACCTATTTTATGTCTTCCTTATGCATATTATGGGACAAACAGTCATGCTGTTAATAATGCAAATAGAATGTATAATACCTTATACTGAATACCGCACTTATTATTTTATATGAAATAAGATGCCTACGCTTACTGTCTGTACTCAGGCAAAACTCCCATGGCTTTAATGAGTAAATTTTGCAGCATCAGACCTTCCTCCCAGAAGCATGGAGTTTAAAACTCTGCTCTTGGGATGTAAGACTCTACAATGCTCTTTAGATTGTACATTCTAGACAACTTAATGGCTAGGCAGGCAAAAGAATATGCTACACACTGATCTTCTCATCCTGAAGGCTATGAAGGGCCTGAGTTTTCTCATATTTGTAATTCAGTACTATCAGCCTCAGCCAAAATGGGCAGAAATTCAACTTCCAATAAACTGGTGACTGATTGCCTTTCAGCATAATCTAGAGAGAATGGTATATGGGGCCTTCTCTATCAAGAGCTGATGAGTGTCAAATGTTCTCCTCTTGCACATACCACAGTTATTATCAGAGCAAACCTTAAGGCAAGACAATTTTTTGCTTTTGCATTTGTTTATATGCAGCTTCAACTAGTGTATATACTTTGCATGTTGGCTTTAATTTTTTTTTAGTTGTTGGAGATATTTACTGTGGACACCTTTACTGGGGACACCTTGGACATGTTTCCTTTTTTAAAGGAGTCAAGGGTTGTTGTAGGTAGTTTTTGCTAGACACCCACAGGTCCCCAGGAACAAAAGTACTACCACTAAGGGCTAGTCTACACTTACCATCCGGGTCGACGCGGTGAGTTCGACTTCTCGGAGTTCAAACTATCGCGTCTGATCTAGACGCGATAGTTCGAACTCCGGAAGCGCCGCGGTCGACTTCGGTACTCCACCACTGCAAAAGGCGGTGGCGGAGTCGACCTTGGAGCCGCGGACTTCGATCCCGTGGCGGCTGGACAGGTAAGTAGTTCGAACTAGGGTACTTCGAGTTCAGCTACGCTATTCACGTAGCTGAACTTGCGTACCCTAGTTCGACCCCCGCCCTTAGTGTAGACCTGCCCAATGACAGTGTAAAAGTTGCTGTGCTGCTGGTATTGCAGAGTGAAATCTCCATTACAATGCACTGGTTCTGCTTTAGGTACTGCAGGAAAAGCAGCTTAATTGAAGCAGGATTTGTAATATAATGCCTTGCTCCCTTCCCAGAAGAGAAGGCGAAGCATACAGAAATGCACCCCCCAGCGGTCCATCTGTGAGGGGAGGTGGTTGAAAGCCTCTGAATACAGGTCCCTACCCTTCCGCCCCATGGGCACACATGGTGCCTGTGAGAAAGGCAGAGAGCAATGGGAAGGGAGCAGGACCAATATTTCTGCCTTCTATAGCTGCTCATTAGCTGGTTTGGAAGAGATGGGCTGCTGATTGGCTCCTTCTAGCCCCTCCCACTGTGATTAATACCTCCTCAAGTTTGTGGCCACTATCATAGGTACCTGGAGCTGTACCTCACTCAACCCTTCTTACAGGTTTTAGTCAACACTAGATTTCATTCTTTTTAAAGCAATGTCTTTCTCTGGTTATGAAGAAGTTTTTTTGAAGCCTCTCCCAAACCTGCCCTACTTTCCTGGATGCAAGGACAAGAGCAAAGTCTCCCTGTTGGAATTACCCCTGCAGCTGCAGAGGAAGAAAGGTCGAAGTCCTCTCTGCAGGTGCAGAGAGTGGGGGGAGTTCTGCTGCTGAAACTCCTCTCACTAGTTGTAGGAAAGGACATTAAGAGACCGGTGCTGAGGCCTAGGAGTATGTCTATATTTGAGATGGGAAGCGTGATTCCCAGCTCGTGTAGCTGTATTTGCACAAGCTATTCAAGCTAGTGCTGAAAACCAGCAGTGTCCCCTACAGTAGCATGGGTGGCCACAGAGCTAGCCGCTCAAGTACAATCAAGCCTGACTTCCAAAGCTCCCACCCATATTGACGTGGCACACACCTATTTTTAGGCACCAGCTCAGGCAGAGCTAGCGCGGGTACATCACTGTGAGCTGGGAATCACACCTCCCAGGTCAAATGTAGACATACACTCAGAAAAGAGATGCTGTTCCTCTCTTGCTGGGGATAAAACCCATTAATGATTGTGAGGCTCTCTGTAACAAGGGTCATAAAAGTACGCGAATGGATGGATGGGCTGATGAGACTCACACTTCCTGGGGAGCGAAGAGGAGGCACTCCTGGCATCTTCTAGATGTGATGAAACTTGGTTTACATAGTGAATTCCACCTGTGAAAAAACTGTTTTCTATAAAGAGGTATTTATGTAAATAATGTTAGCACGTCAATTCTTGTTTCTTCCATAGCAAAGGCTGATTTACCACATAATCTTGTCTGGTTTGGTATCACATGGACTGTGGGAGAGGAAAGAAAACTACAAGGTTCAGAAAAGGTTCAGAAAAGGGCAACTAAAATGATTAGGGGTTTGGAACGGGTGCCATATGAGGAGAGATTAAAGAGGCTAGGACTCTTCAGCTTGGAAAAGAGAAGACTAAGGGGGGATATGATAGAGGTATATAAAATCATGAGTGATGTGGAGAAAGTAGATAAGGAAAAGTTATTTACTTATTCCCATAATACAAGAACTAGGGGTCACCAAATGAAATTAATAAGCAGCAGGTTTAAAACAAATAAAAGGAAGTTCTTCTTCACGCAGCACACAGTCAACTTGTGGAACTCCTTACCTGAGGAGGTTATGAAGGCTAGGACTTTAACAGTGTTTAAAAGAGAACTGGATAAATTCATGGAGGTTAAGTCCATTAATGGCTATTAGCCAGGATGGGTAAGGAATGGTGTCCCTAGCCTCTGTTTGTCGGAGGGTAGAGATGGATGGCAGGAGAGAGATCACTTGATCATTACCTCCCTCTGGGGCACCATTCACTCCATCTGGGGCACCATTAGCCACTGTCGGTAGACAGGATACTGGGCTAGATGGACCTTTGGTCTGACCCAGTATGGCTGTTCTTATGTAAGCACCCAGCTCTTAGATAGCACTTTTTGTCTATACACAAAAGGAAGTCGGTATCACAGAGCTGAGAAATAACTTGCCTAACCAGGCAGTGACAGAGCCAGGAAGAGAACCCAGGTCTTCTGAGTCCTAGTCCAGTACTCTAGCCATAGGTTTCACTCTGCCAGTCGTGTTTTATGGGAATATCATTACCTTAAGAAAATAAACTTGTAATCCCTCATTCTACAGTCCTTACATAGGCAAATCTTCTATAGACTTCAGCAGGAATCTTGCTGGGGTAAGTAGTTCAGGAGAAAGTCTATAGTTTCCTATCAATGAACTGAGGAATTTATATGGATAACTCATTTGTGACAATGAATTGCACATGGGAATTGTGCCTCATGTAGCCCCTCAAATGTGTTTTATTATACTATCTAAAGTCAGTCTGTCTGGATGTGCTCTCCTCTTCTGTGTCTAAGGTCAGATTTAACTCAGTCAGCACCACAAGTCAATCAAATTAATAGCTGCAAGCAAGTGCCAAGCCTCCAGTGTATAGAATGGGAAGGATGAGCCCTGAATCAGTGTTGATTATCTGAAGAGCAACTTTGTTCCTGCCTTTTGGATGGTAATTCTAGAACATTAGAGATGTTTAATAATTCATGTTGCAAGAGCTGTAAATGTGACTGATTAAATGTGTTTAATGTTTCCCATAAGAGATCTTGTTACACAAGGAAACCATTGTGTATCTGCAAACACCTTAGAACTGCTGTTTCACTTATAAATGTTACACACACACACACACATAAAGGAAGAAAAGGAACCAAATTCGAATTCATTTGTACATATATACTATGGCTATATTATAATTAGTTTAAAACCATCAGTCAGGAGTTTTGTTATTTCGAGGCTCCAGATCCAATGCACAGAGGTTTTGCATACTCTTCACAGATTGCCTGTATTTTTTTTTCCAGCAGAGACAATGAGCTATGAAAGTTCCACAGTTTTATGGCTATTTAGACAACCCCAGACTTGCTGTCAGCAAACCCAAACATGCCACTCAGTGATGTTCATCCCAAAATCTACCTGGTGTCTGTCCAAAAATAAAATGTTTAGATTTATTATGATTCAGAAGGCACTTGGGACCCCATTCAAGCAAGCTCTCAATAAAAGAGATGCTCAAAAAGTGAAGACTTCAAGAGCATTAGTCCATCATGCTATATTTGACATTACCTTGCTTTCCCAGAGAAGGTGGCCTGGTTGAACATTGTCCAATGTCCAGTGAGAAGAAATGTCCAGATCTTTTGAAGCTATTTCTATCAATTAGAGAGGAAAAAGTGCATAATTCATAGATTCCAAGAGCAGAAAGGACCATTGTGATCGTCTAGGCCGACCTCCTGTATAACTTCCCCAAAATAATTCCTAGAGGACATCTTTTAAAAAAACACCCAATCTTGATTTTAAAATTGTCAGTGATGGAGAATCTACCACAACCCTTGATAAGCTGGTCCAATGGTTAATTACTCCCACCATTAAAAATGTATGCCTTATTTTTAGTCTGAATTTGCTTAGCTTCAACTTTCATCCATTGGATCATGTTATACCCTTCTCTGCTAAATTGAAGAGCCCATGAGTCCATGAATTTTGCATTTAGTCCTGAAAGTGTTCAGGTCAGGGTGACCAGACAGCAAGGGTGAAAAATCTGGGTGGGGTTGGGGGGTGTATAATAGACTCCTCCATACGAAAAAGCCCCAAACATCAGGACTTTCCTTATAAAATTGGGACATCTGGTCACCCTAGTTCTGGTCCATGATCAATCTAATGTCCTGTGGAGACGGATTCCATAGCCAGGTTTAAATCCTGTGAAAGTTCTGTCTTCTGCACTCATGAACCTCCCTCTGGATGGTTGCTAGTTTCATTGTTCTAAAGGTCTGTAACTGTCATGCAGAGCTGGGCTACATTTTTTTAATAAATATTTTATGTTAAAAAATGGACATCATCCTACACAAAAGGCATGTTAAAGCTATGATAACGATAATCAGTATTTGCTAAATAGATTCCCATATTATATAAAAACTAATTTAAAAATATAGCACTTTTCATTTCTAGATCACAAAACACTTTATAATAGCATGTGCTATTATCCCACTTCCAAGATGGACAAACCAAGATACAGAGATATTAAATGATCTGCCCATACTTACACAAGGCAGTGTTGGATGTAGGAAGAGAACCTAGGTTACACCAGGTTTCTACCTCTGTGCCTAGCCAACTGACAACATTGTCATCGTGATGGATACAGCAACAAAAATTGTGAACATTGTAAGGCATGGAGTTGAGAAGAATTGTTGGATTGATTTGGGTTATGATAAATGCAGAAATTGTAACTGAAATAGGAAGTGACCAACATCCTTAGCCTCAGCTAGAACTGGAGTGGTGAAATGTGGCACAAATTTTCAATCTGAAATATTGATGTTTGCTGAAACAAAATATGTTGGGTTGTAGTGCAATTTTACAATAATTTTGAAAGGAATAATTTCAAAAATACTGAATAGTTTGGATTTTTTGGGAGAAATTGTTTCAAAACTTTTTTGAAAAATGAAAAATCTAGTTAAAGAATTGTTTATTAATTTTTTCATCTTTGATAAATCCAATTTTCCCCATAAATAGCTATGCCATCATTTCTCAGCTCTTGGCTCCAAGCTAGGAAGTTAACGATTCATACCTAGCAATTCCCCTTCCTCTTTCCAAGTAAATTGGAAGATTGAGCCTAAAAACACAGAGCTACGCTTGAATACAGAAATG
The DNA here is from genome assembly GCF_020497125.1 of Mauremys mutica. Taxonomy (NCBI): domain Eukaryota; kingdom Metazoa; phylum Chordata; order Testudines; family Geoemydidae; genus Mauremys; species Mauremys mutica. Next base: position 68,454,384 of record NC_059080.1, on the reverse strand, counting down.
TATTCAGAGTCATGATAAGGACTATTCAGTAAGTCCATTAATGTCGCCAGAAGGAATGGTCTCTCCAAGGCTGATTGACAGAATCCCTAATGGAAAGAGTCTGAAAAGCAATCAAGCATTCAATACAATCTTGGCCTCTCCCCCCCTTTCTTTCTTTCTTTCTTTCTTTCTTTCTTTCTTTCCCAGATGATACATACATAATTTAGTAGTTCATCTTTTATAGTACACATTTCTGGTTGTACAATGTCTTTCACTCATTGGTCAATTAAATAGCCACAGCACAAGTATCAGTAGCAAATTATTTTAAATAGTCTTTCTTGATGAAACTGCTTTCTCTGTCATCTGAACATAGATGTATTTTAATTGCATATTTTACCTATTGAGCTATATACTTCAGTGGATGAGCCTTCATATGCTTTTTGATGAAAGAACAATTTGTCTACTAACTCCATACTTGGCTAACAAGTTATGATTGTTCTCCTACATACACTATGAATACAAAGTCAGACCTACAGTTTGCTATTTTATTTTACGTCTGTTTTTCATTTTAAAAGCAAATGAAGGGAGAATTAGTTTCTTTAATAATCCTTAATAAGTGTTCAGAGGAAATAAAACACACTGTTCCAAACAAGATCAATCATCTACTTTTATAATTGTAATTATTTTATTATACTTAGCAACAAGAATTTCAGGTGTTAGGGAAAAGTAGGGTGGATATATAGCTAGATGAGACAGAGAAATAAGTTTTCTAGTGTTTAGAGCACTGGACTTGGAATCAGGTGATGCACATTCTATTCTCCTCTCTGTCATTGACTTGTCATATTATCATGGGCAGGCCACTAAAAGCTATTTGCCACAGCTTCTCTATCTTACGTATATCACAAGGATTTTGGAAGGCTTAACTAAATAACGTTTGCAAAGCACTCAGGGTCTCTGATGAAAGGTGCTAGACAAGGCCAAAACATTTTATTAGCACTATTGAGGTGTTATGTATTAAGGTCAAAATTTTCAAACTTGGGTGTTGAAAATTAGGCACCTAAATCCATATTTAGATATGTATATTAAAATAGCTTGACTTTCAAAGCTATTAAGCACTGATAGATCCCAAGGAACTCTGAAATCATCAGCTTTTGTATTTATTCTCTTTTTTTCTTTATATAGAATTTTGTTTGTAGCCATTAGATGAAATTCTTTGCTGGTGTAAATTGCTGCAGCTCTACTGACTTGAGTTACTGTGAATCTGGCCCTGTGTCTGATTTTTATTTTATTTTTTTGAAGAAAAGCATTCACTGATTATTAAATATTTATATAGGGCCAAATTCTATTCTCACATACCTATTTGTTGCTTCAATGGATGCACATAAGTGCAAGAGTGGCATTTCACTAACAATGCACTTTAGCAACTCAGATTGCAAACTCTTCTGGGCAGGGACTGTGGTTTAGTGTAACACATGTCATCAAACTGGGTCAATAGAGCAGATGTGGGCAGGTGTGGAAATATCTTTGCTGAGAAGGTGCCATGAAAAAAGTAGGTCTGAAGGAGTGAATTGAAGGAGAAGAGAGAGAGAAACATATGACTAATTATCACCTTCCCACTTTTAAAAATGGCTTTAAAATACTTCCCATTACTCACAATATGAATCTATTGTAGTTTACAGAGTTTTTTTCCCCCAATGAAAACTTCAAGTCACAAATGTTTTGTTACTTATTGTGTATAAACATTTAGGGAAGAATAATTCTATTGGATACACACATGCATCTCCTATTGATGTCCATACGACTTGTGTGCTACCATCTGAGGGCAGGGCTAAATCCTGCCCTTGGTGGAAGTGCAACGAGATGCTCCCTTTACTGCTCCTCTCAACTGCTGCCAACTAGCCCTTGCTGCTGATCACAGGCTACAGGCTAGTTGTCAGAAAGGCTGGGTACACCCCTTTTCCAGTGGACCACATTCCCTCAGGCATGCTGAGGCACATCAGTCAGGTGTATATCCCAGCACACTGTTGTACACTATGGACATATTCTGCTTGTCTGCTTGCATGTGAAGAAGAGAGACTCCTTCTGCCCCCTCCATCCGTATGTACGAGTGAAGCAGAGAACAGGATATAACTCTTCTTCTTCCGAGATATTTATATGACCATCTGAGCACGTGCAACAGGCTTACAGGAATCCTTTTGGTAAAGGGATTATTGGAAGATTCCAGACAAAACACATCAGAGAGCCCACAGTTACTGTGAGATGACCATACGGAGGAGGTTTGTAGTAAGACTAGAAGCTGGAAGACAAGTGTCTCCAGCATTCAAGAAGTACAATGATCTGATGTATGCTGTTCCATTTTTAAAATACTCTAATCAGTGTTCTAAGATATGTGATAGTTAACTCATACTAACCCAGATCATTCCCTTTACCCACAGTAATTTGACATATCTAGCCATTTTACATGGCTGGATGAATAGCAGGGTGACTTGAGAGTTCATTTGGAGAATGCAGTTCAATTTAGTGAGTGAATTACTAAGGCCATCATCTTGACTGCAGTATATTTTTCAGTCCATTTTAGAAAGCACTAAAAGGACAACAAAACAGTTAGTGGTATTAGCAGGCACACATAGTATAGTATTGGCACAAAATGTGATTGTTAGTATGGATATTAAAGTGTTGAGATGGCAATTAGCTACAGCACTTTAATGAAAACAATTCCTTTTGGTAACAGAGAGGCTCTTCAATGGAGCTGAAAATGCTTTAGCTCTCTCAAATAAATGTACGTTAGCAACAACTCATAAGATTAATTAATCATAGGACTGTATTACTGTTTCCATTAGGAATTTTATGTTCCTGAGTCTAACTTGCTGTTGCAATACTCTGAAGAAACATATTATTATTACTTTTGTTTGTTGTTAAACATCAGGAACGTGCCTGTAATTGCAGAAGACAAAAGATGGACAGTCCCTGCACCAAAGTCATTGCAATCTAACCAAAGCAGATGCACAATACACAAAAAAGACCACAGAAGCAACTAGTGAGACTATATGGCCTACATTTTGAAAAGTGTCTAGTCATTTTGGGGTACCTTGTTTGAGATGCCTGAAAGGGGTCCAATTTTCAGAAATCCTGAGCATCCACACCCTCTGAAAAGTGATAGAGAAAATGGCAAACCATCTGTCAGGTACAAATGTGGCATAACCAAATCTTCTTCATGAAGTTTCTTTAGTTTGACCACATTTTCATGAAGTGAAAGAGCAAGTAACTTCTAAAAATGTTCCAGGCTTAGTGAATTGCCTTCACATTGTACTGGTTTGATAACCTTGGAAACTGAGGCCTTGATCTAACAAATAACTTTAAAAAAGTGAATAGACTAATCTGGTTTCTAAAGTTAAGTATGTGCTTTGCTGGATCAAAGCCTCTGTTTATCCACCAAAGAGATACAGTGCAAGCTGAATTCCAAAAGATTTGCCTTACTTGTACTCTGAAGGGATTTCTAAAGATGGTCCATTCTCTGTTGTCCTTCGACTACTGATCTCTCTACTGAGATTGCAAAGGATGCCAATGGGCATCAGTAATGATGTGGCCACATGTGCAAGAGAAACTGGACAGAAAACATTTTGGACATAGTCACTGGACAGAAAGCGGTTGGTAAGAGCTTTTGTCCACTGACTACGTGTATTGGATCTGAATTAGAGTTGAAAAAACTCCACATCCCATTACCAGTCACTTGAAAACTTGCAGTCCTCCTCAAGTACCAATGTAAGAGGCTGTAGGGATGAAAGTACAGTACATATTCACCTTTATACTATATTATTTTCCTGGAAGATCAGTTACTGAACATATATCAAACATATAATTATTTTTAATTCCTTATTTGATTTCTTGTATTGACATTTCTTAATTATCAATAAGTTGCCACTAAAAACTTTAAACCTTTGCATTATGGATGAAAACAACAAACAACAGGAAAAAAGCAGCAGCCTTATAATCCTAAAATCTATCCATCCAGTTACTTACATGGCCCTGATCAACACAGTACCAGAAGCTGAATTTCTGACAAGTACAGAACAGCTGTCGCCTTCTTGGAACTGTGACTTTAGGACACTTTGCTTAATAAAGTGCAAGAAAATGACTAATGGCCTTGGACTCATTTCCAGTCACTCTGTTCCTTTAGGAAAGAACAGAATGGACTTAAGATAGTTCATCAGGGTGGGAAGGCATGAGACCTGATTATTTAGTTCTCTTTAAAGAGATACTGCCAGGATTTTTGAGGGAGTATTTTTTCCCCCTTTTAGTTAGGAGTCTTTGCAATACCTTCTCTGAGCTGAAAGAAAAAGTATTGTCGTAGTTTTTACAACACTAATATTTCCCAGAAGGAGCCATTGGTCAGCTAGTGAAACTGGCTGGCTAAATGCATGTGTACCTTAAGAATTTTTCCCCTCGTGTGCTACCTGTTGCCAAACTTCGCCTCCTTTACCACAAGCCTTCCCTGCTTCCCCAACATAAATTCTCCTCCCTGAAGACTCTTCTGTGTACACCTGAAACCCCATGTTACTGCTACAACCTTTCTGTGCACACTTCTCTGACACACCACCAAGACTGTCCTCACTGCCACTCTCTTCTTTCTATAGTTACTTTGGTTGGTCACTCTGACAGTCTGTACCCGTATGTTCACATTTTTTACAAGACTATGATAAATTTTGTACAAAGTATGTCTCGTGAGGTTGTGATGCTCTGTACCTTGGGGGAACACCCTACACCCCCATGTTCATCTTTTTTAAATGATTGTGTGGCATCCAATGCAAAGTTTGTCATGTCAGGTGTCTTCAAATGGCTCATCATGCACTGAGCATTGTTGTTACAGTAATGTAAGAGTAATCTTATAGGTTATAATTTCATGAATGTAGTTATGAGGTTGAAAATGTATCCTCATGGCTTAAAATAAGCTCTGACAAAAACTCTCCAAGAGCAGAGAGGCAGTTCACACCTCATCAGGGCAAGTATGAGACAAACCCAGCCTCACAGGAACAAAATGTTGGCCTAGGCAGCAACAAAAGGATCTGTTAGTCTCTTGAGGGAGTCACCCCCCCCTTCCTTTGGTCAGTTTGGAACTGTGATGAGGTAAAGCTCACCTGACTCTGAAAGAGGGAGGGGGCAAAGCCAAGAGGGAAGAAAGGACATGATAAAAGGGAGAGACCTTTGCCACGCTCTTCCCCTCTCTTCCACCTACATCTACAGACACCACCACCAAGCGACTGAAGCGCTGATCAAAGGGAAGCGCCTGCCTGAAGAGCAAACCAGCCAGCCTGCGGTGAGAAGCATCTAAGTTTGTAAGGACACTGAAAGTGTTAGAATGCATTTTGACCAAATCTGACTTGTTATGTTTTGACTTATAATCACTTAAAATCTGTCTTTATAGTTAATAAATCTATTTGTTTATTCTACCTGAAGCAGCGTGTTTGGTTTGAAGTGTGTCAGAGACTCTCCTTGGGATAACAAGCCTGGTACATATCAATTTCTTTGTTAAATTGACGAACTCATATAAGCTTGCAGTGTCCAGCAGGCATAACTGGATACTGCAAGCTAGAGGTTCCTAGGGTTGTCTCTGGGACTGGAGATATTGGCTAGTGTCATTCGGTTGCAATTAGCTGGGGGCAGCTTACATGCCAGAGGCTGTGAGTGAACAGCCCAGGAGTGGGGGGTTCTCACAGCTGAGCAGAGTAAGGCCAGCTCACAGAGTCAAAGATTGGAGTGACCTGTCCAGATAACACCAGAGATCACCAGTCCAAATAACACCAGAGGGGATTGACGTCATCCACTGAACATTATTGGCCTGGTAAAATCTGTGGCAATATTGTATGTAAAGTTATAAGATTCTACTGTATGACTTTACTGAGACATGCTCCAAGTTTAGAAAAGCAGGCACAAACCAGTTCCTCGTAGACAAAAGGTAAACTGATGCCTCAGCCAGGTGGGTGTCAACAAAATCAAATTGTCTATTACCTGGCTAAGTGGCCATTCTTTGGCAGGAAGAACGGAGTTAGTGAGAAAGGTATCTCCTTTCTACCAGCCCCAGGTCTGAGGCTGTGATGTGAAGGCCCAAGACTGGGACCAGTGATTGGTGCAGAGACCAACACAGGGAGAGGGAGTGTATATTTCCCCTACCACAAAGTTCCCAGGCCACTCATTTGTGCACCTGGTTTGGAATGAGCATTGCAGAACGAGTTGAATTTTCCTTACACACACAGAGTAAGTTTTAACAGATAGTTACTCAAATTATGGTGTTGGGCCAGTTGTTAATTCTTCCACTTGCCACATCTCTGCCTGAGGAGCTAGATCAGAATTGTGTAAACTATGGCCTACAGGCCACATCCGGCCCGCGAGACCCTCCTGCCCGGCCCCTGAGCTCCTAGCCCGGAAGGCTTGCCCCTGGTCCCTCCCTCGCAGCCTCAGCTCACTGAGCTACTGGTGCAATGCTCTGGGCAGTGGGGCTGCGAGCTCCTGGGGTAGCGCAGCTGCAGAGCCCAACCTGACCCAGTGCTCTGTGCTGCGCAGTGGCATGGCTGGCTCCCGCCGGACGGCGCGGCCACCTATCCTGTTTCTCTGGGCAGCACGACTGTAGCGCCGCCAGCCACTGGTGCTCCAGGCAGCACGGTAAGGGGGTAGGGGAGTTCGGGGTGGTGGTGGTCAGGGGGTAGGGTTGTGGATAGGGGTCAGGGTGGTCAGAGGGCTTAGAACAGGGGGGTTGAATGGAGGGCACAGCCTCCCCTAACTGGCCCTCCATACAATTTCAGAAACCTGATGCGGCCCTCAGGCCAAAAAGTTTGCCTGCCCCTGAGCTAGATAGTGGATTCTTCTGCATTCCACGTACTGGAAGGGCCAGCACTAGCTCGGCCAACATACTCCCATTCTCTCTAGCTAGGGTTGGAGACCTGGGGCCAGATTCACCACTCTGATATGCTGGCTTCTGTCAGAGAAATTCAGGGCTATGGGTATCCAGCAGCAGCAAGTCCGTGCACAATAAGGTTGTACCTGTACAAATCACCTACAAGCACTGATTTATCCAATTCCAGTCAGTGCATCCCTCAAAGTGTGCAGCATTTGCTGGAGAAGGGCATGGCTAGGGGTCTGGGGAATGCAGGGCTGCCTGGGGGGGGGCGGGGGGGCAAGTGGGCCAATTTTCCCCAGGCCCCTCAGGAGCCCCCACAAGTATGTCGGAGGCTCCCCCCGCCTCCATCTTCCCCCATCCCCCGGTGTCTCAGCTGGTAAGGGGGCGGGGCTGCGAGCTGCGGCCGAGCGGCGGGAGCTCAGGCCCCGCTGGAAACACCACGCTGCTGCAGTGCTGGACGCGGTGCACTGAGGTTCCAGGAGAGGGGGTAAGCGGTTCCAGGAGAGGTTCCATGGTAAGGGGCCGGGGCCGTGGCCGGGGCCGGACACCCCTCTGATCCCATCCCCCACAGTCCTGACCCCAGCTCCGAGCCCAGCCCCTCTGAACCGGACACTCCCCCCCCCCCACAGCCTTGACCCCCAGCTCTGAGCCCAGCCCCTCTGAGCCAGACACCCCCCTGACCCCATCTCCTCACAGCCCTGAGTCCAGCCCCTGTGAGCCGGGCACCCCCCAACCGAGAGCCCAGATCCCCACCCAGCCCTGGGCAACAGCAGCGCCACCCCCAGGCAGCGACAGCCCATTGGCACCAAGCATCACCATCACCCAGCAACAGCCCATTATGTAATTGCAAATGTATACATACCATTAATGCATTTAATGTTTTTAAATAATGTATTTCGTGTATTTTCAAATTATTACAAATTAATTTTTGAATGTATTTCACTAGTTATTTTTTACATTTCCAAATACATGTTACTATAGTATTGCAACTTTTTTTCATGGAAGGGGCCCCCGAAATTGCTTTGCCCCAGGCCCCCTGAATCCTCTGGGCGGCCCTGGGGGAATGCACTTATTCATTACTTCCCCAGGCAAATTCACCCAGCAAGGTTCTGTGGATTCCCTGTCATAAGCTAGAGCAGTTTCCTCTTTTACACCTCCAGGAAAGGGAGCAGCAGAAACCCAACCTGCTCACCTCTGGCACATCTTCCCTTGCAAAAGGTGCAAGTGGCACAAATACTGTGAACCAGTCAAGCAAGACTCCGGGCTGCAGCAACATAGTCTAAAAGCAGCAATGAATTTACGCATGCTGTGCAGTGCATTTGGGGATACTTCCTCACCTGTCTCTTCAGGGTTTTATATCATGCTTTTGTTCTCTGCTTGGAAACACAAGGAACTTGCTGGCTGTCCACAGCACTTAGCATTATCCAAGCAACTCATAAGATTATCCTGGAATGCACAAAAGGGAAGGCCTATATGGAGCATATAAAACCAGACAGAGGTGCTGGAGTGTGTTTGTTTTTTTAAATTGCAGCCCTTGAAAAGCACATTTTGGGGTTAATTGGCACATTGACTTTCCATTAATATACAGGATGAGTAAAAATTTGATTATTAGTGTTGAGTATTTTGGAAAAAAAAATCACACCTAGTGACAACTGGCTGCTTATAGCCACAGAATGAGAGTTTAGGATTATAATTCAGACAGTTAAATTCACACGATGCACTGAAACAACTGAGTGGCAGATATAGTTAGCTGTCCAAAGGCAGGTTATTTAAAAACAATATTCTGTATTCATTCCAAAAAGGGGTAAAAATATGATGAGATTCTAAGTCACTGGTGTGTAGTTAGCATCCCAGAAATGTAATGATGCCTCTTTAATTTCTTTTGACATTTTCAAATGAATACAAAGAGTCAGGTTGGTGACTCACCAGTCCTGATAGGATATCAGTTCCTGTTGGCAGCGGCAGCAACAGCTGCTGCTGCTTCATTAGTCATTCACAAGAAAATTACTGAGAGAACTCAGGGGAAATGGTGGTGTAAACTGTCATTCAATTTCCAATTTCATTATCAGCATTCATCTGCTTTGCTTTTTCTGTCTGGTGTGTGTGTCTCAGTCCTGATGCTGAAAGGGATTTTTCTGCCTTGGTGATCTCTTTCTACAGAGCTATCTGCCCGTCTAATGTAGATTACATGAGGGGAAATTAAATTCTGTAGATCCGATTAATTAAAAGTAGATCAGAATGTTAGATGTGAATTATACATTTTTGTCCTCCTTATACTACTATTCTGTCACACAAGGATATATATAAAAATGAAACAGCAAAGGACTGGTGGTAGTATGGAAATTCCTTTATAATTGCTACACCATATAACAGATTACTGGTAATTAGAACAGACATATAATTGCTTCTTGTAGGTTTCTGTTACAGTACAATCAGAAGTATTTTTTTCTGGTTTCTCATGAGTTTAGATTCATGACTCTTGTTGATCTACATGGCTCAATAAAGGCAAAAGTCTGAGAAGTGCTAAGCATTTACAACTCAGGATTTCCATAGCTTCACATGCAGCTTTGTAAATGTATCCTGAATGAAGGCTTAGGGATATATTTCAAGAAGGAAATTCATAATATTGGCTATGTCATTGGAAAAACAATCATAACACAATGGAGCCCTTTAGTTCATGATGCTATGCACAGTACTCTTATGCTTTTCCTCTGTATTTTTATTTCACAGACGTATTTAGAACATGGATTCTAAATAATAATTTCCACTCAAAGCACTTCACATGCTTTTGGCTAAATTTTGTTCATCTGAATAAGACAAGTGGAATTTGGCTCATTAATTAAGCCTCATGACATTATTTTGATGTGGGTTAATATTTGAGCTGCTTGAATTATTCATTGTGAATGACATTCAATGCAAATTTAAGTCCTCCTTTCCATTCACAAAATCTTCATGGATAGATTCTAATTTATGACAGTGTGTTAGTCATTCCGATCTAGCGCGACAATTCTCATATTCTATTTCACGTGTTGCTTATTGCTGTTTAACCATTGCACAAAACTGGATTTAAGAAGAGAGAACACAAGTAAGGTCCCCTAGGAGAGTACAAAATGTGTCTGTCTCTTCTATAGCTGGCTGCACATGAATACTACATTGAGACATCTCTCCATTTTGATTAAAAAAACTAGAATGACATAAGATTAACATGGCACACATTAAGCAGATTAAACACTGGCTCACTGATAGGTCTCAAAATGAAGTTATAAACAGGGAATTGTCATTGAGGGGATTATTTCCAGTGGGGTCTCACAGGAATTGGTTCTTGGCCCTATGCTATTTACCATTTTTATCAGTGATCAGGAAGAAAACATAAAATCATCACTGATAAAGTTTGCAGATATCATAAAAATGAGGGAGTGGTAAATAATGAAGAGGACAGGTCACTGATTAAGAGCAATCTGGATTGCTTGGCATATGGGGTGCAAGCAAACAATATGCATTTTAATATGACTACATAAATGTTTACGTCTAGGCACAAAGAATTCAGGCCATGCTTACATGAGGGGGACTCTATCTTGGGAAGTGGTGACTCTGAAAAAGATTTGGTGGTCATGGTGGATAATCAGCCGAACACGAGCCCCCAGTGTGATGCTGTGGCCAAAAGAGCTAATGCAATCCTGGGATGCATAAAAAGGGGAATCTGGGGTAGGAAAAGAGAGCACTTGTGCAATTGCTGAGGGCATACTGGGTCCAGGTCTGGTGCCCAAAATTCAGGAAGGATGTTGCTATATTGGAACAGTGTAGGCCCTGAAGGGGTTAAAACAGCCCTGGGGAGGGCTGTGGCTGGAAAAAAGAGTTAAAAGCAGCCAAGCTAGACTGAGAGCCCAGCTGGCCCTTATAAGAAGGCTGGAGGCCAGGTGCTGGGAGAGTCTCTCTCGCTCTGGAGAAGGAAGGCCCTGGCTGCCTGAGAGCTTAGGGTACTGGGAGTAGAGCAGGGCTGAGGAGCTCCAGCCTGGTCAACCCCCAGGCTTCAGCCTTGCTAAAGGCCAAAGCTGGCACAGGCAGGAGTGAAAGTACCGGTAAGTTAGGACACTTACCGGTAAGGGCCGGGGGAGGGGCCTCAGGTGGAAGGGGCAGGGCTGGGGGTCAGCATCCCCCCCCAACCAGCTCTTCCAGGCTGCCTGGCCCATGCTGCTCGGGGCTCCCGTGTTGATTTAAGCAGCCCGGGGCTCCAGATGCCGCTGCTGCGCTAGCGGCAGCAACGTCCTGAGTCCTGGGCCCTTTTAAATCGCTGGCCCCAGTGAAACTGCTCCCTTTGCCCCCTTCCATTGGCCCTCCCCTGTCAGGGCTGCTGACAGGGGAAGCAAAAGGGGCAGGCACATTTAAGCACTACCACAACAGCGCTTCAATGTGGGCTAGGTATGGGCCGGTGCGGGTTCTTACCAGTATGGAGTACCAGCCCGTACTGTCTCACTTTACCCCTGGGTACAGGGGTTGCTGAGGTGCAGCCCGGGCTTAGGCAGAGGTAGAGGTAGCTGGTCTGACTCCCTTGCCAATGATGAGTGGCCTTTGCAGTCTGCCCCGGTAAGCAGGGGCTAGATGATGACTGGCAGTAGCCACTGAGGCAAGGTGGGTTTAGATCAGGGGTCGGTAACCTTTCAGAAGTGGGGTGCCGAGTCTTCATTTATTCACTCTAATTTAAGGTTTCACATGCCAGTAATACATTTTAACGTTTTTAGAAGATCTCTTTCTATAAGTCTATAATATAGAACTAAACTATTGTTGTACATAAAGTAAATAAGGCTTTTAAAATGTTTAAGAAGCTACATTTAAAATTAAATTAAAATGCAGAGCCCCCTAGAATGGTGGCCAGGGCCCGGACAGTGTGAGTGCCACTGAAAATCAGTTCACGTGCCGCCTTCGGCACCTGTGCCATAGGTTGCCTACCCCTGGTTTAGAGGGTTGGGGGCTCCCCTGTGAGGGAAGACCCAGAGTGTGGGGGTATTGCTGGGGCAGAACCCTGAGGAAAAGGGCACCAGGGTCTGGGAGGGACCCGGGGGCCAGTGGCAGGTGAGACACCAGCCTGAAGAGGGCATGCCATATGCTGGAATTGAGCTAATTCCCAAGACAACCAGCAGGAGGTGCCGCACCAGTGAGTTGTCACTTCGCTACAAGGGTGTTTACAGAAGAGTCACCAGAATGACAGGATTAGAAAACATGCTTTAGTTATAGACTCAAAGAGCTCAATCTAGTTAGCTTAACAAAGAAACATTTAAGAGGTGACAATTACAGTCTATAAGTAACTACATGGGGAACAAATATTTAATAATGGGCTCATCAGTCTAGCAGAGAAAGGTATAACATGATCCAGTAGCTGGAAGTTGAAGCTAGATAAATTAAGACTTCAAATAAGGCATACATTTTTAATAGTGACAGTAATTAACCATTGGGACAATTTACTAAGGGTCATGGTGGATTCTCCATTGCTGGCTATTTTTAGATCAAGATTGAATATTTTTCTCAGAGATCTGCTCTATGAATTATTTGGGGGATGTTCTATGGCCTGTATTATACAGAAGGTCAGGCAAGATGACCACATTGGTCCCTTGTGGCCTTGGAATCTATGAATTTACAGTGCAGTCCACAGACAAAAAGTCTTAATAGATACAAATTCCTTAGACTTCCTAGATAATGAAGGAAGGTAGCCATTGATGGGTTTGGAGGAGGGTTTGTGAGCGAAAGCAAATAAGACCACTTAGAATCATATTTAGCCAGTATATTTCATTAGACTGTACCCAACATTATTTGCAGCCAGAGCACACAAGATTATTTATGAAAGGAATTTACTGCTAGAGATAATGAGTTGGTTTTCAGCAAATGATAAATCTACAGGCTGTTTGTTAAGTCTTCTGCACAGTACGAACACAGATCATTGTTACTGTGAGAACTCTGTTAATAATGTAAACAATGGTGACATTTAGAATACTTGTTTAACCGAAGAAGGAGATTTATGCCACTTTTGGAATATTATCTAATAGGAAAATAAATCTCTGCAGATATTTCATCACAACTCTGCCAACTTTCTTTAATATCTTCATATTATGAATAATGCCTGTAAGACAATTATAATACAATATAAATATAATAAGCTTCTCAAAAAAAAAGGCATTGAAATAACCAGTCAAACACAGATCTTGGTTGCAGGGTCTACCACCAAGGAACAGCTTGCAGGATTAGGCTCTAACTTGTAGTGGTTTATTGTACCTTTAAAAAATGATACTCTGTGTCAGAAATTCCCTTCCTTCCAATCGTTCCGCATCACTTAGATGGATTGACTTGATGTTTTCAGTTAGGACACTAAATCAGTCCCTTCTGGGTTCTTAGGCCACTACAAAGAATAGCTATGAACAGAGGTGAAAGTAAGCCGATCCAGTCCGGTCTGGCATACCGGCAAGAGCCAGTATGCCGTGCCGGACCACACCGGCTTCCGTGGCAGGGATTTAAAGGGCTCAGAGCTCCCCACCACTGCAGGCAGCCCAGAGCCCTTTGAATCCCGGCCGCGGCTCTGGCGGCCAGGCTGGGGCTGGGATTTAAAGGGCTCAGGGCTCCCCGCAGTGGCAGGAGCTCTGGGCCCTTTAAATCCCGGCCCCAGCCTGACAAAGCTTGGGGTTCCCCGCAGTGGCCGGAGCCCCAGGCCCTTTAATTTGTCCCCCGAGCCCCGGGGGGCTCCCAGCCACCTCTGCAGCTGGTAGCCCCTCATTGATTTAAAGGCCCTGGGGCTCTCAGCCACAGCCGGTGCCCCAGGGCCTTTAAATATTGAGAGGCCCCCGCCTCTTCTGGTTGAGGCCACATCTCTTCCGGATGAGGCCACGCCCCCCTCAGGACTCCTGCAGTACCAGTAAGTCCTGTAAGTTACTTTCACCCCTGGCTATGAAAAAACAACAGTCTGTCAGGTTGGTAGATAGACTAAGCCCCAAAGTATGTAAGTATTGCACGGTGCAGCTTTAGGCTCCTAGGCATTGCAACTCTTATTTTCAAAACTGACCAAGGCACTGAGGTGTTGCAATGCCTAATTTTTAGGTGTTGAGCCACTCAAGCCCTGAGTTAGCATGTAGGCTCCCTATTCAATGCCCGGGGAGTGTTAAGCACCTGAGAATAGAATCCACAAAAGCCGGTACACTAGGCAGGCAGCTGCCTAAGTTAGCCAATAACAGGTATTGATGAAAGAGGTGTTTCCTAAGCCCTGCCCTTCTCACAGAGGCACCTGAGTCTGGGCTGGAAGGAGGTACCCATCTCTGTCTATGATCCACAGCCAGGAACCCCTTTCCTGCATACAGATGCTTAAGCTGTTTCTTGAAAGAATGGTGGCAACACAAGTCTTACTGCATGCAAAATGGCTGGGGGGAGGGGCAGTATTAAATTAACAGCAACATTGATGGTATACAAAAGAGTAAGTTTACAGGCCATCACAATGGAACGTTGGATCCTAATCTGGGAAGCCCAGTTCTAGGGGTGAGAGAAGAGTCCAGGAGCTAAGTCTATTCAGAGTCTGGTTTCTTTCTGAAAAGGCTAACAGTGTCATTGCTATTTTTTATAGATGAGCCTAAATTTGTACAATTTACAAACAGTCTAATAAAATGTCTGATAAACCAATGAACATTACTTAGACACCATAATTCAAGTTGTTGGATCCTATTAGGAACATCAGACTTCAGCATTCTTCTTCTGAAAGCAGAAATCTTATAAACCAGCACCCCCACTTCTCCAACACTCCCAACCTCACCAGTCTGTCTGTCAAATTCTCACACTACCACCTCCTGCTTTCCTCCTTTCAATCCTCCATGCATGGTATGATCTCCTCGAGCTCATCAGCAGGGCCCCTGCAATCTCATATTTGAGTCCTTCTTAAAGACCCTCTTCTCTGGTGCTGCCTACAGTGACTCAGGATGGTCACATAAATACCACCCTATACCGGAAACCCACTGACCGCTATACTTACTTACATGCCTCCAGCTTCCATCCCGGACACACCACACGATCCATTGTCTACAGCCAAGCTCTAAGATACAACTGTATTTGCTCCAATCCCTCAGACAGAGATAAACACCTACAAGATCTCTATCAAGCATTCTTAAAACTACAATACTCACCTGCTGAAGTGAAAAAACAGATTGACAGAGCCAGAAGAGTACCCAGAAGCCACCTACTACAGGACAGGCCTAAAAAAGAAAATAACAGAACGCCACTAGCCATCACCTACAGCCCCCAACTAAAACCTCTCCAGCGCATCATCAAAGATTTACAACCTATCCTTAAAGATGATCCCTCACTCTCACAGATCTTGGGAGACAGGCCAGTCTTCGCTTATAGACAGCCTCCCAACCTGAAGCAAATACTCACACCAACCGCACACCATACAACATAAACACTAACCCAGGAACCTATCCTTGCAACAAAGCCCGATGCCAGCTCTGTCCACATATCCATTCAAGTGACACCATCATAGGACCTAATCACATCAGACACGCCATCAGGGGCTCGTACACCTGCACATCTACCAACGTGAGATATGCCATCATGTGCCAGCAATGCCCTCTGCCATGTACATTGGCCAAACCGGACAGTCTCTACGCAAAAGAATAAATGGACACAAATCTGACATCAGGAATCATAACATTCAAAAACCAGTGGGAGAACACTTCAACCTCTCTAACCACTCAGTGACAGACTTGAAGGTGGCAATTTTGCAACAAAAAAACTTCAAAAACAGACTCCAAAGAGAAACTAGATACAATTAACTGTGGCCTAAACAGAGACTGGGAATGGTTGGGTCATTACACTAATTGAATCTATCTCCCTATGTTAAGTTCTCCTCACACCTTCTATGGGCCATCTTAATTATCACTTCAAAAAGTTTTTTTTCCTCCTGCTGGTGATAGCTCATCTCAATTGATTAGACTCTTCCTGTTGGTATGCATACTTCCACCTTTTCATGTTCTCTATATGTATAAATATCTCCTGTCTGTGTGTTCCATTCTATGCATCCGAAGAAGTGAGCTGCAACTCACGAAAGCTCATGCTAAAATAAATTTGTTAGTCTTTAAGGTGCCACAAGTACTCCTGTTCTTTTTGCAGATACAGACTAACACGGCTGCTACTCTGAAACCTGTCAAGTTAACTTGTATAACACTAGGCAATTTATATTTCCCTTCACCAATCTGTATTTTTTTTTGTCCTTCAATTATTAGCTCCTCAGAGCAGGGACTGTCCTTTTGAAGTATTTGGAGAGCACCTAACACATAATAGGTGCTACTGCAAATAAAAAAAACAAGTAAAAATTGCACATTCACAGTGATTCATATGAGTGATGTCATGGTTGTCTTACACATCTTCACCTTACCTGTATTCATGCTACTGTGGTACAGCTCAAAAATGGTCATGAGGTATTGGGGAATTGATGCTGCGGGGGCTGCAGAAAAGGTTATGGTAATAATTTACCTGTGGCATGATTGCCACATGATGTACCTGCAGGGTTCTTTTAGGTGTATACACATGAAAGCAAAAAAGGCCTCCTCCTTCACCATGGCTCTTTTATGGCCATCACCCAAATAATGAAAGCTGGAGGTGGTCCAGCCAACTAGGTCAGCCAACCATAGTCAAGTAACAGGAGTCCTCAACTAGGTTAACTAACCCAAAGTCACATTGAAGAATGCAAGGATGCAAGCGGCAAACCAGATGGCACCCCTTCTCGGTAGCCACTTGGCAAAACAGCCCTTAGCCAGAAGGGCTTAAAATAATATTTTTGTTGTAATTTCCAGCTGATTTCAAACCTACAAGATGAAGACTGAAGTCTCAACCCAAAACTTGCCAACCCATGACCTAGTTGGCTTTTGAAAGAGTCATGAACAACTGGTGCCATTCCTGTCTGAAATAGCTAACATCATTCACAAAAAGAATCTTCCCTTCTGTCTTCAAAAGACAACAGTTCAACCAACACTGAAGAAACCCACACTGGATACATCTGTTCTAGCCAACTACTACACAGTGTCAAATATCCCACTCCTCGGCAAGCTCACAGAGAAGCTAGCCAAAGGCCAATCACCAGTTCATTTAATGGAAGCTAACCTGGCACAATCTGGAGTCAGGCCAGGCCAGTGGCATTCATGGACGATCTCCTGTCAATGGATAGATGACAGACATCCATTTGGGACCTCCCTGTGCATTCAGCACTGTTGACCATAAGATACTTCTGTCTTGCTTGAGAGAGGTGGCAGAGGTGTACGATAATGTGCTAAAATGATTTGTGATGGGAAACTGTACGTACATTGCTAGACCACTGGTGGGGTTCCACAAGGATCAATTCCCTCTCCAGTTTTTTTCCAACATCTACTTGCAACCACTAGGTGAATGGGTCAGATAACATGGACTCAAATGTGAGTGATAAGCAGATAACACACAGCTCTACTTATTCTTCACCACATATAGCCACACTAGTGTACCAAGGTACCACATATAGCCACACCACATATAGCCACACTAGTGTACCAAGGTGTTCCAGAACTTGGATGAGATCAGTGCATGTATGAAGAACACCTGGCTGAAGCTGACAAGAAGCTAGCAAGACAGAGGTGGTACTGGGGCAGAGGAAATAATGTTGAAGAGTTTGCAGTCTTTTTTGGTAGAAGGTACAATTGGTCAATTTGGTCAGTAGTTTAGGAATACTCCTGGATTCTTTGCTGATGCCAAGCTTTCCCATAGCAGCATCCAGGCTTTCTATCATCTTAGTTGGCTAGGAGACACCCTCCCATCTGGGCAGATGATGACCTGGTCTCATGACTTTGTCACTTCTCAGCTAGACTACAGAAATGTGATGTACTTGGGCACAAAGCCTTCAGTGCTGTGGAAACTTCAGCTAGTACAGAACCCAGCAGCACATCTCAGCAACGCAGAATACCAAGAGAGCATCAAACCTGTCCTCTGTTCTCTATAATGGCTTCCCATAGAATTTCAAATCAAGTCTTGTTCTTTGTCTTCAAGGCTCTCCATGGCCTAGGCCCAGCATATCTAAAAGATTGCCTAAAGCTTCAGGGCAAAGACCATGGTTGATAACTCCACTCCTCTCTCTCTACAATAAGGATAAATCTTATCTGTGCAGGAGACACAACTTTCTCAGGTGCAGTCCAAGATCATGGCATAAACTCCCCCAGAAACTGAGGGCCATCACAAACCAAACCACTTTCCGTTCCAAGTGCAAGGTGCATTTCTCTGACCTTGCCTTCTGTAATGTAAATACATTTAAATAAACAAAAATAACACTCCTCCCCAACAAACCCAAAAGAACAGTTCCTAACCCAGCCAAAACAAGACATTCCAAATGCACATGCTTCTGACCCTGAGGAAAGAATGAGAGGACAAACAACACATGATAGATAACATAGTCACGTTGCTTAATGCACTATGAGAAGGTGCTCAGATACTCCAATGGAGAGCGCAGTTTAAGAAGCTGAATAGAAGAGACCATGAAGAGAAGTGAATTTGTTTAGCCCCTTCAATGGTCACTGAGGTCAACAGCAGTGAAGGATGCTTAAGAGTCATTCAGTCCATTGCAAGATGACACTTTTAATGAGGTTACAATATCACTTAATATTTTATTTCAATGTCACATATGACCAGAAACTATAGATATTAAAAAGTTATCAACATAAGAATTGCCTTTGCAGACAAAACATCACTCTCTGCAGTGTTTTCTAACGGTGTAACCTTTCTTTCCTCCCATCTGATTCCATTTGAAGAAGCCAGCTGCTGATATATCAAGTTCATCTGTTTTAAACATTTACTCTATGTAATCCTCACTTGCTTGGTGGGCCTTTGCCATAGTAACCTGCCTTAGCAACAGAGAAGCACAGTAACAAGAAGAGCAGCAAATAGATTTAAAAAGACAGCTCCTCACCTCTACACAGTGCATCATGAGCAGAGAAGAGCGCCCTGTCTCTTATCTTAACAATGCATTACTAATAGAACAGGTGTTTGTAGAAGAAGGGCTGGGGAGCAACGAAACATCTGTGTTTGCAAACTGCTCAGGGACACTTTGAAATCACCCTCATTTAGTGCAAATGGCCCAATTCCATATGCAATTCAACAGAGGGAAATTCTTGCAACTTTACAGAGTTTGAAATAAATATAGTGATTGTGACACTCTACATCCCAGGGAAGCTCCCTGTGACCCCCATATTCCTCATTTATATATGTGTGATATTGCATATAAAGCATGCTATATGGGTATCATGGGAAAGGTTATGATCTGCTGAAAGTCATTTTTCTTTCTAAATATGTATATCAGTAATGTATATGAAGTTATGAGAAGTGTGTTGTATGGTTATCTCTAAAACATGCTGTAAATTGGGGAATCAGCCAAATATCAGTACCCCAGAGACAACGCCTGGGTGGGTGTCAAACAACTATCAATAGCCATTGTCCAGTAAGGGAGCTACAATTCAATGACTCACCTGCATAAGGCCACACCAGGGGAATTGCTCAACCTTGCCTCGGGACTCAGCAATGCCCACCAGACATGCCTGGACTTGTGTTCTTCAAGCACATGGGACTGAGGGTATAAAACAGAGGCCACATGCTTGGCCTTTCTCCTGCCCCCACCTATGCTGCAAGCAACAAAGACACTGAGAAGAAGACTCCAGCAGAGGAGACTGGCTCAGGTTTAAGGGACAAACCTGTATATTAAGGACTGCAATTTCCAGTGGGGTGAGAGAAACTGGTTAATCTAGATGTTGCCAGTCTAATAGGGTTGAGAGGTTAGACTGCATGCTTATATTTCTTTTCTTTTGGTAATCACTCAGACTTCTTGCCTATCACTTATGATCACTTAAAATCTACCTTTTGTAGTTAATAAATTTGTTTAACTGTTTATCTTTACCAGTGAGTTTGCCTGAAGTGTTTGGTAAGGGTCTTTGCTCAGGTTTTACAAAGGCTGGTGTATATCCACTTGATGAAGTGGTGAACCAATTAATAAATTTCCACTGCTCATCTTGAGCAGTGCAAGACGGTATATTCCTCAGGTGCAAGGCTGAGAGCTGGGGAGATTTGGCTGCTGCCTTTCTCTGTGTGATTCATGAGTGGCTCAGGGAGCATTCATGCAATCTAGCTAGGTGGGAGCTCCACATGCAGTTGTACTGAGTGATAACAGCACCTGGAGGGCTTTGCTGCTTGTCACTAGCAAAGCATTGAGAGAGACAGCTCAGGCTGGAGAGTTAAGGGGGCACAGCAGTCCCACAGTCCCAGGCTGCATCCCAGGGATCCCATCAAAGTGATATATTTTGGCTTTTGTCTCCCTGGGCACACTGAGGAGTTACAGAAAGTGAGGCAGGAAGAAAGAGGGAGAGGAATAGATGTCTCTGGAGCCATTGTTCCCACATAGGAAGGATGCAGGACAGTTGGCAGCTGCTTTTGAAAAAAAATCTACCATGCACCTCTCCCAGTGTTGAATGCCCAGTGCCAATAGGCATCCTGGTGTGCAGAGATCGATAAGATTGTGGTCACACCCTGGCCCTTTTGGCCACAATATGTTGGGTCCTAGCAACATCATCAGGTATATCAGTTGTCCATTCAACCTAGAGCTCCGGTAAATGCTAGGTCTACATTGTTGCTGGCTTTTGAAGATGCATGCTGTGGGAAAGGCACTGTATTGGGATTCAGGAATTCTAGTTCAGTTCCTGTCCTTGCCACAAACTTCCTCTTTGACACTGGGCTAGTCACTTAACCTCTCTCTTCTATCACTTCCCCATCTGTAAAAGGGGGTTGATCAGAGGTGCATGGGGGAGAAATCCATTAATGTGTGTGTGTTGCTGCTATGAGACGGAGATTAGTTTCAGAGGAAAGCCTATAAACAAGTAAAATCAAGGGGCAGTGAGGGGGCAATATATGCTCCTTATGCCTTTTTCCGTAGTCCTTCAGTGCACTTGCATGGGCATTTGGAATTTAGCACAGAGAATGCAGGATCTGTAACCCTCCAGGCAGCAACTTACAGTATCACAAATGGGTCTCCATTTGGAGGTAGGGAAAACTGACACATACATCAGTTCAATGAAGATACAGACTCAGTACTCCTCAACTGGACAGATTATCATGGGATAAAATGGCAATGAACCTGAGACAGTTCATCTGTGCAGCAGTTCTACACGATCTATTCTTAACTCCCTGCTGATATCTGTTTTGTCATTTGAGGTTAGTGGTATCAAGTGAGTTATGCCTCTGTTTCTCCTATCTTGTAGTGTTGACACTTGTGCACATTTTTATGTGCACACAGTGGTATATTTACAACGGCCACTGACCCTAATGGAAACGAGGCCTGTGTTTGTTTGTTCATATCTGCTGGAATACTCAATTATTTTGCCTACATCTAGTGCTGCATTTAGAACTGCATCCTATGTCACTCGGTGCTTGTCTGCACTTACAGTTGTAGTACTTCACGAAAATGCTATGTACACTGATGGGAGAGCTTCTCCCATTGGAATAGGTACTCCACCTCCGCAAGAGGCAGGAGCTATGTCAATGGGAGAAGCCTCCCGTTGACAGAGAGCTGTCTACATCAGGGTGTAGGTCACTATAACTATGCCGCTATAACCAAGAAACACAGTTATACCAACAAATTCCTAGTGTAGCCCAAGCTTTAGCGAGTCAGCAGTGAGGGCTGCAGATTCATTCCTTTGTTCCACCTTGACTGGAGGGGAAACCCCAGGAGATTGAGCTGGTGTTCAGTCTGGACAGTTCTTTGTAGCCTCTCTGATGTTTCCAACCCTCTCAAGCCTCATAAATTGTTCTGGAAGTAACATGAAAAGAACAGTAATAGAGGTGGTTGGAAAAATTTGGAACCATTTTCTGTCGTAGAATGCAGTTCCATCCAAATCAAAATGTTTCCCCAAATTGTGTCAATTTCACCCAAATTTCATATGTGGGGGGGGAAGAGGGGGAAATTCTGACAATTTCAACATTTTCAGAATGAAACATTTTGAATTTTCCTTTCCAAAGGAGTTTCCCTTTTGAAACATGTTTTATTGTGGCTTTTGTTATATATTATAGTATAAAGCAAAGGAGTCAAAATCAAAACAGAATGTTGAAATGATTGTGTCACATGAAACATTTTGATCAATCCAAAATGGAATATTTTTCAGAACTTTCTTTTGAAGTGTTTCAAAATTTTTGGGTTTCACTTCTAATTGCAATCAAAACAAATTTTGAATCTTTCTGTGAAACAGAATTTCCATTCTCCATACAGTTCTAAGAACCACCCCTGGGGAGATGCAGTATTTTGGCATGATATGCTCCAGTAACATAAATACAAGAAAGGAAAATATTCTTTTCAAGACCATAATAAAATGTGGCTCAATACCTTAAAAAAAGCAAGTAAAGGCTCAAGGAAAAGTTTTATTTTTCCAGACCCATTCATCCATTTGGAATTGTATCTCATTCCTCCTACCTGATTACCAGCTTTTGCTGCACTTACTCACAGCAAACAGTGTGTTACTCCTTGAACAGTCCAATTGATTTCAGTGTGGGGCAAGCCACAACTGAAAGCAAGTAAGGATGTCAGGACCAGGCCCTAAATATCTTTGCAAGCAGCAAACTTGGAAAATTGTAACTGTTTCCATCATCTGACTCATCCAGAAAGTCATAAACATGCCCTGCACTGATCACTGGTATCAGTGGTTATGAGATGACTCACTTGTAAACCTGTACATTTCTCCTATTAAATCCTCTCTGCCAGCTTTCACATGATCAGCTCTGCTGCCTGGGGAATAATCATCCCCGAGAAGAGTACAGCCAGCCTAGCTGCATCTCCAAACATCTTCACTTTGCTACCCTGACAACATCAGTCCTTAATTCATTGCTAATACAGGGGCTGAATCTGCAAATGTTCCTTGCAGGGAATCGTGTTTACTCGTAGGCTCAGTCCCATTCGGTGTAAGTAACTACTTATCAGTAAGGGTTCCAGAATCAGCCCATATTTATCTCATCCAAAATATACAAATAGGAAAAGAAATCCCTTCTTTGCATTTTATTGTTTTCTCATTATTCAGAAACAAATGCCTTTCACAAGATTAACAACATTTGCTTGTGGTTATGACCTCAAGTCTTGACCAAAGAGTATGTAGATTAGAATCCAGACCCTTTAACACAAAGGGGAAAGGCACAGTCTTAACATATGATTTATTGTATAGTTCTGATCTTGAAAACATTTTGAAACTCGAAATATCTATCAAAGGGTAGAATTTATCAAGTCTAATTATTTTCTCCCTTTAAAATGATGGGCCTAGCAGTTTTGAAATAAATATTGATTGAATTTCAAGCAAAGGTACATGCAATTATTTCTATATACATGCACACAAATAGGAGGTGTGCCTGCAAATATTGATAAAAAGTTTATAGAAAAAGAAAACACAAAGGCTATTAACTGTAAAGTGGTCTGTCATTTAAAAAAAATCGGACTACATAATACAGAACACTTATGAGATAAATGTAAAAAAAGCATATTTCCCCTTAAACAAATCATGCCCTAAGCAATAAAGACGAGAAGTTCAAACTTGACATGTTTTCCAGGTTAGGGGGAATGAACAATTCCCAAGTATTTTATGCCAGCGGGGGCTCATGTAGCTCCATTCAGGAGCAATTAAGAGAATTAATTTGGCTTTGAATTTTGACATAATCCCTTGTATCTCCTAGGGATACAACGCATCCTAGGTAACACCAACCTTTGTTTATGCTGAAGAAAATTATGCTATATTATGCTGGAAGTTGGAAGTGACCAAAGGCCTGATCTTTAAAAATATTTAAGCATCTAAAGATGCAGATAGGCACCTAGTGGACTAACACACCCAGGATCCTAACTTCCACTAATTTCAATGGGATTTAGGCACCTCTCTGCATCTTTAGGCACTTAAATACCTTTAAACATCAGACCCAAATTCTCCGATACTACAGCAACATAAGCCACATGAATACCTAGATAAAATTCTCCCCAGTTCAGACATATGAAACATTAGCTCCAAAATAGCTCAGATACGCCGATCCCAGGGCATGCTGCAAAGCTTTTCCCAGGCATACAGAGAGGGTGGAGGTTTAGAGGGAACAGAGCTCTGAGGCACAGTGGGAATCTCTTTGTTTAGTCTATTCCTCTCATTGTCCTGGTGAATTTTGTTAGACAGGCAGTCTGATCACTCTGACTTTTTTTTTTTTTTGCATGGGATATACCAACCACTGTACAGGATTGAACCTTTCCCCCCCCATCATTTATTTTAGAAATTCAAATAAATACAGCATAATAATAATAATAATAATTAATAATCAAATCCAAGTCTAATCTTAGTAAAAATAGAATAATCAATAATCTATTTGGCAAACTACTTTCAAGCGGCTTTAAGTAACACAAACACCAGCTCAGCTGTTTATTACTATGCTGCTCCTCCATGCTATTCCATAAGCAGGCTGTTGAACTGGAGGCTGTCTAGACAGCCGAAACTAAAACCCCAAAGAGTACCGTACTTCAAAGTTGGGTCTGATTTTAAAGAGCCAGGTTACTGCAGATCTTGGCCCTCTTATACCTTTTAACTTTTTATTGTATGTTTGACTATTTATCATTTTACTGTTAATTTAGCCATGAAAGAACTGACAGCTCTGCACATTAAAATCTTTTATGGATTCTCTGCTCAGTACTGTTCAGCCAACTGATAGAATATAATTTGTCTTTTCCAAAGAAAGCTTTGTTGTATCTTAAAGATACCAGCTTTTCTATGAAATAAGCAGCAAAGAGTCCTGTGGCACCTTATAGACTACCAGACTTTTGGAGCATGAGCTTTCGTGGGTGAATACCCACTTCGTCGGATGCATGAAATAAGGTGATTCAATATTCAATCTTTCCCCTCTCTTGGGCTTTTTGAGAGCTAACAAATCCAGGAACTCATACTGGCCAAGAGCATCTGATTTATAATGTTTATAATTTACAGCACATTGCTGAAATAGCACTTAATCCACTAGGATCTACTGCGCTGGGCCCCTAAGAATAGCAAGGAGAGGGGCCTTTTGCACACAGATCTCTCACCTCATGGGCTTGAACAAAAAAAGAGGTGTAACTGTTGAGGTTACTCTGTACCCCAACCCCCTAGGGTGCCATGTCTTGGGGGCAAGCACTGTAAGTCTTCAGCAGCTAGGCCTTGTCGGCTCTACCTTGGTGGATCTCAATAACCACTCAATCAGAAGGGGAAAGGTTGCAAATATCCTAGGTACAGAGGCTTAAACAGTTTCAGTTCAAAGTGACACAATGTTGGGGTCTCTGGGGCAGTCCAAGCAAGAGACCTGGTGCCTGGGTTGCCCTCTCCAGTCCAGTCTCTGTCCAAGCAAATAAGCATTTGGGGATTTCCAAGCCAGGCTCAATCAGTCTCTCACACTGGAAGCCCTCTGCACTGATTCCCTGCCTAGCTGCTGCTGCTCCCCCATAAGTCACACACAGACCTACACCCAGCTGTAACATCTGGCAGTCATAGCCTGTTCCATATGCAGCTTTGTTCACAGTTCCTGGGGCTTCTCTCTCCCGCTGCCTGCTGCCATGTGGCTGCCACTTCCAAACAGAGCCCAGCCACCTGCTGGTTCAGGACCTTTCCCCTTACCTGGCCATGGGAAGGGGAAGTGCAATGGGAAACACAGCTCCTGCTGACAGGGGGAAGGGAATGCGCAATAGAGAGGGGACTGATGGGAGCTGTAGTTCCCTCTTTTTCACACCCATCACAGAGGTATTTGTAAAGCTTAGCAGACCAGCTACTCATTAAAGTCAACAAAGCTAAGCTGGTTTACACGGGATGAGGAGCTGGCCCCCCCTAATTAGATTTTTAGTGAATTCAAAAAACTTAAAATGAAATTAGTCAAGGAAAAAGCCTCCTTGGAAATATGTCCTTAGTAGCCATTATTATAGCATCCAAACACCTCACAATCTTTAGTGTACTTATCCTCACGACACCCCTGAGAGGCAGGGAAGTGCTATTATCCCCATTTTACAGATGGGGAACCAAGGCACAGAAAGGCTAATTGACTTGCCCAAGATCACAAAGCCTGTAGCAGAAGGAGGACTTGAAGCCAAGTTTCCCAAGTCCTAGGTTAGTGCCCCAATCACTGCATCATAGATTCATAGACTTAAGGTCAGAAGGGACCATTATGGTCATCTAGTCTGACCTCCTGCACAATGCAGGCCACAGAATCTCACCCACCCACTCCTGTAACAAACCCCTAACCTATGTCTGAGTTATTGAAGTCCTCAAATCGTGGTTTAAAGACCTCAAGGTGCAGAGAATCCTCCAGCATCATCCCTCCTTACAAGCCATCAGGATCTGGCACTTCTAATTAAAAATTAAAAGTTCAGAAATATGAAGAGCAGTCAACTCAAAGCATCCTGCTTTGGATAAAGTGGCAGGTCCAAGATCTTTATTATACTGAAAAACACCCAATCTGGCCCACATGAAAGTCAGTTGGTGTTTTTCAATTTACTTTAGGGGGATGGCCTGATAGTGAGACCAGGAAGAATAATATTTTAACATTGACTTACCTCTTCAGACACTGGGTATTCAGAAGTAACCGGAAGGTACAGAGGAAAGGGAAATTCTGTGGTTAAAATGGAGTTTGTAGGGCTGTCACATAATGGAACATTTTTTCTGAGTAACTGCACAAAAAGTAATTTCATGGGTTTTATTGAACAACACAAGATAATTTAAGCAGTCATAAAAGGATAATAAAAGTACAGAAAAGATGCCCAGGCACAGAGACTATTAGAGGCACTATAGAGTATGAGCATGATTTCATTTTTATTTTATTTATTTATGATTTTAAAAAATGAAATCCTCAAATGGTAAGGAACAAATTCTGTTTTCACTTCTAATTGAATGATTATTATTAGTTATTTGTATTACAGTAGATCCAACTAAGATCACAGACCCATTATGCTAGATGCTGCACACTATACATTGTAAGCCACCCTCTTCCCCCCCAAAAGCTTGCAATTGAAATAGCCAAGAAGTGTTATTAAATTTTTAAGAGAAGGAACAAAAGAGATTAAGTGATTTGCCCAAGGTTAAGCGGGAAATATGTGGCAGAGCTGGAAATTGAACGTGGATCTCCTGACTACCAGTCCTTTGCCTTAACCAAGCAAGATCCTTTGGAAACCCCACAATGAACAAAATACTTGTAAAGTCATTAATAAAACTCTGGAAACAAGCCAGAGCCACAAGATTTGGACTGAGGGATTGTTTGGATCTAGGGTTTAGTCTGTGACCATTTTTAGAAGGAAATTGCAACATCACATGTTTTTTAAAGTGAAGATTGTATCAGCAGTGTTAGAGCACTAGTTAGGAAAGAACTTTAATTTAGATCACTTCTAGAAAAAGACACAGCCTTACACAGTGACAGGGAGCTAGATTCTGATCTCAGTTACTCTGGTGTGAAATCAGAGTAATCTGCATTTCTTTCCAGGGAGGTAGAGTCCTCTGGCTCATAGAGTAACCCTGATGTAAATGAGATCAGCATGTGGCTCATTGTCTCTTAGTAACAATTTCAGTGATAGGTATAGCTGCTCTCTTGGGAAAAGAGAAAGCGCTGGTTTCAACAGGCAATGATATGTTATGCTTTTTCAATAGGTTATTTTTTGCCTACAATTTAATAGCTTTGTGGAAGTCATAGAACATCTGGGTAAATATTTTGATTCACCGTAAGACACCTTATCTTTTTCCCCTATTAGAAGATATCACAAATTTGTTCCCAATGTCTATTATGCAAGCAGGCCCTGATTCAGCAAGGCACTCATGCAAATACTTAACCTTAAATCAGTGGGAAATCACTAGGAATTTGGAATGCACAACACATCTAGGTTCTTGCTGAAATATCTGTATCATACACAGCCTAGCTGCTAGAATGAAATGGTTACATTTATCAGGCCTAGAAGATCAGGACTCTCAAGGGTGCTTTTAGATTCAGGGTGCCATGACTTCAGCATTGCTTTATGTCATAGAGCAGAATTTAAAGTCAGAACCCACATAACTCTTTGGAATAAGACAGCGAAGAATTCTGAATCATAGTCTAAAGCTGAGGGGGAAAAGAATGAATCAACAACAAATACGAATGAAAACATATTCTTTCACCCTTGATTTTCCATTGTCTTCAGACTGAAAGAGAAAACCCTCTTTACACCTTTCCAGATGGCAGTTCAAAAAGATGTTAATAAACTAGTATTTCAAAGCACTGCTCCTCCTTCTTGACTTTTTTATTATGGCAATTTTTTTCTTTGGTTTAGAAGACGGTGCTTGTCATTTGCAGCGGTGACATCAAGAACAAAGAGCCCCTGACAAAAGTTTTAGATGTAAAATAAAACCTCATTTGGCGGTGACAGGGGTGGTTGGTTGTAAGAAAGGTGAAGAACTGATTACAAAGCTTGTTAGAGACTCTATCTGCAAAACATAGCACAAGACAGAAGGATTAAAACAAACAAAACAGAAAGTGAAAGGATTTGTATGTGGACAAAAACACATGGCCCTATGTCATGAGCTCAGTCCTAAGCTCACCTAAAAATAGTTGTACCAACATATATTGAACATAGTATCATACTGAGGTGGGAGATCAATCTGGTATTGTTTCTTTGTCCATGACCTACTTTATTGTCAACTCTGGGGTGAAAATTCTCTCCCCCAACTGCTGATGATCAAGCTTAAACTGAGCATTAGAGGCGTGGGAAACATTTGACTCCGATGTAGAACAAACACTATAGGCCCACCAGCATCAATTCAAATTGGGTCACACCCATAAAACAGTGAGTTTGTGGAGTCTCAAATCCGAAATCAAACTCAGGGCTGGTGTTGTTTCAGGCATTCTTGTCAATGGAGTCCCAACAGATCTGCTTAACCGTGTTAATTTATTTAGTACCAGTGAAAAGGTTAGCTGTTGGAACACAGCATTCTGGAGTGCGAGTGGATATCATTTTATCAGCTTCTTCATCTTTGGGCCCTTTTGAGCAAAGCTTGCCAACCAAGGGTGACTCTATGTATTTTGCTGCTCCAAGCTCGGCACTCAGGCAGCTTTCGGCGGCGCACCTGCGGGAAGTACGCTGGTAACACGGATTCGGCATACCTGCTGCCAAAGGCAGCCTGACTGCCGCCCTCACGGCAACCGGCAGGCTGCCTCCCCGCAGCTTGCCGCCCCAGGCATGTGCTTGCTGTGCTGGTGCCTGGAGCCTCCCCTGCTGCCAACTAACTCATCTAAGGACATAATAAACGTTTCTAAGTGACCAGTGGGGAGATTACCAAAATTGTTTTATTCCAGATTATTTACAGACCAAAATAATTTTCAGTTGTTCTTTTTATGAGTAAATCTAAACCATGGTTCTAGAGGTAAAAAGCCTCTGGCTAATTTGTTAGCTAATTGCACTCAGTTACCTTATTTTATAATTCAAGCACAAAGAAGCAGCACTCAGTTATAAATAGACCTCACTGAGATATGGAGTGCACAAATTTACAAAAAGGATCAGAGAAACTGATGAACCATAATTGATATTAGAATTTGCAGAGAATTAACAGCAACCATTTGAACAGCTGAATTTTGGAAGTTACAAAAGTTATGCAGCTTTGCAGATTTTTTATTTATTTTGAGGGAGAGAGGTGGGTCAAATTCACCACAACAACATATTTTGCAACGAAAACAACTAACCAACCCTATAAATTTGAGCCCATTTTCTGTTTGCTTTTATTTTTCTCCAAATAAAACTATGTATCTTAAAACTACATCCATTGTTGCTTAGACAGTCCAATAACGCTATGCATAAAATTATAGAAGCTGTTGCAGCTCAAACCAAGACAGGAGTTATGTTTATAGGGCACAATGCTCAGAATAGTCTGAAGGGGTGGCAGTTTTCTACTTAGGAGCTTACATGACTCTTATCACCATAGTATCTGCATGCTTCCCAAGTATTTAAAACAGAAACAACAACAGTTTCTCCTAGGGTTGCCAGGCATCCAGTTTTCAATCGGAAAGCACGATCGAAAAAGGGATCCTGCCGGCTTCAGTCAGCACCACTGAAGTCAGGTCGGCTGCCTGCCCTGCTCCGCATGGCTCCAAGGCACAGGGGTGGTCGTGGGGACTCTACGCGCTGCCCCGTTCACAGGCACCACCCCGAGTGCTGGCTCCACAGCGCCCATTGGCTGTGAACTGCGGCCAATGGGAGCTTCTGGGGCTGCATCTGCAGGCAGGGGCAGCACATGGAGCCACTTGGCCGCCCCAGTGCCTAGGAGCTGGACGCTTCTGGGAGCCGCCTGACGTAAGCCTACACCTGGAGCCTACACCCCTCACCCTCTCCTGAATCCCAACCTTCTGCCCCAGCCCTGAGCCCCCTTCCACATCCAAACTCCCTCCTGGAGCCCGCACCCTCTCTTGTACCCCAACACCTTGCATCATCCCTGAGCCCCCTCCCACACCCAAACTCCCTCCTAGAGCCTGTGCCCCCTCCCGCATCCCAACCCTTTGCCCCAGCCCTGCACCCCCTCCTGCACCCCAGCTCCTTCCCAGAGCCCACACCCCCTCCCCACACTCCAACCCTCCACCCCAGCCCGGATCCCCCTCCCACACTCCAACCCTCCACCCCAGCCCGGATCCCCCTCCCACACTCCAAAGCCCTTGGTCCCAGCCTGGAGCCCCCTCCTGCACACCAAACCCCTCATCCCCGGCCCCACCCCAGAGCCCACACTCAAGCCAGAGCCCTCACCTAGCCCGGAGCTCCCTCCCACACCCTGAACCCCTCATTTCTGGCCCCATCCTGGAACCCCCCCATCCCAGAGCCCATACCCGCCTCCAACACCCCAACACTCTATCCCAGTCCAGAGCCCTTTCCTGCACCCTGAACCCCTCATCCCCAGCCCCACTCCAGAGCCCGCACTCCCAGCCCAGGGCCCATATCCCCGCCTGTAATCCAATCCGCTGCCCCAGCTTGGTGAAAATGAGTGAGTGAGTGAGTGAGGGTTGGGGAGAGTGAGCAACAGAGGGAGGGGGGGTGGAGTGAGCAGAGGCGGGGCCTCAGATAAGGGCAGGGCCTCAGGGAAGGAGAGGTGGGGGTGGGGCAAGAGTGTTCAGTTTTCTGCAAATGGAAAGTTGGCAGCCTTAGTTTTTCCCTTCTCCGGCAGAAAATCAGCCTGGTTCGGTCTTAGGTTGTTTTGCTTTTTGTCTATGCAGGATTTTTGTCTATGTAGGAATTTTTGGAGAAAGTCCTCAGCCCTATAATAGGATGGGATTTTCAGTTTTCTTTGGCCGTCTGGGAATTAAAGGACAAAATAATATGTGAAGCTTGCTCTACTAAATAAAGGCCCTAATCCAAAACCCACAGGGTTTAATGGGAGTCATCTCATTAATTTCACTAGGCTTTGGATCAGGCCCAAAATAAGGATTAAATGATCATTAATAACAGCTAAAAATAATTGTATTAAGACACTGGAAAAGTAAGTCAGATCCCTTAGCTGCAGAATGGACATTAATTATCTTTGTCCAATTCAAAAGCATATAGGAAGTTACAGAGAGAAACATACAGTAGGTAAAAGCAGCAAAGAGTCCCGTGGCACCTTATAGACTAACAGACGTTTTGGAGCATGAGCTTTCGTGGGTGAATACCCACTTTGTCGGATGCTCCAAAACGTCTGTTAGTCTATAAGATGCCACAGGACTCTTTGCTGCTTTTACAGATCCAGACTAACACGACTACCCCTCTGATACAGTAGGTAGAGGACCAAGATCTATTCTGAGGAACTATGAGCTCCTTATTTTATCACCCCCAAGTTAGACTACTGCATTCTCCTCTCTCTGGGGGCTGAATGCTATACAAAATCCAAGATGAGTGCAGGACTCAGCAGCATGCCTCGTAATTAATGAACACCGACACAAACATCTCCTGGGTGCTATGCAAACTCCTGCTCTTCTCAGGATTCCATTCCGAACCTCATTAGTCTAGATAAAGCTCTATATCTGACCTGTCAGTCCTCATCCTCAAAGGAAACCTGCAGAACACTTTCAAAAGATGAGCCTGGAAGCTTAAATTCATAACTTTGCTTGACACTAAAAATCATGGTTTTAATAAAGGCAGTGAATTCACCGCTTATTACAACTATCTGTAACCCACTAATCCCCCTTTTTGTCCTACAGAGGTGTTAATGGGCCACTTTGCCTTGAATGGTCCCTTAGAATATGTGCCCACTACTTAGGCTAAACTATCTGTTTGATCTTGTATTTAGCCACTGTGAGGGCAAGTCTACACTAAAAAATTAAGGGCTTGGCTACACTTGAAAGTTGCAGCGCTGGGAGTTACAGCGCTGGTCGTGCAGCTGTGCAGGAACAGCGCTGGTGTGTGGCCACACTCACAGCTACCAGCGTTGGTGTGTGGCCACATTTGCAGCATTTGCAGCGCTGTTGGGAGTGATGCATTATGGGCAGCTATCCCAGCGTTCAAGTGGCAGCAACGTGCTTTTCAAAAGAGGGGGTGGGGGGTGGTGTACTGTGACAGGGAGCGGGGAAGAGAGAGAGAGTGGATTTTTGGAGCCAACACTGTGTGTTAGCTTCCTGCCTTGAAAAATCAGAAAATGTTCCCGACCCCTTAGTCTTAACTCTTAATTGCAAACAGCCTGCATCCAACGGACTCCCCGCTGTTTCACTCACTCCCTGCCTGCCTCTCATTTGATTGTTCACAGCCAGGTACAGATTGATCACAGCAAACAGGAGCTGTGTTTGTCTTTTAGATAAGCAGCTCCGGGAGCAACGGAGCTCCGGAGCTCCAAGTTCACAACAAAACAAAGAGAGGCTGCATAACAAAACAAAGAGAGTAATTTAGTTAAAAGCATTCTGGGATATCTGCTAATACCCTGGAGGCCAATAACAGCACTGGTGTGTGTCCACACTTGATGAGCAGCGTTGCAATCGCTACACCCCAACCAGACCAGGTGTACAGCCAGCGCTGCAGCCAGGGAGTTGCAGCGCTGGATGTGCCTTGCAGGTGTGGACGGTTACTAATTGCAGCGCTGGAAAGCCTCCACCAGCACTGCAACTTTCAAGTGTAGCCAAGCCCTAAGTTGACCTAAGGCTACACTATAGCCTATGTCGGCAAAACTTATGTCTCTCATGGTGAGCTCTCTCCTGTCAGCGTAGAGCGTCTTCACTATATGCACTGCAGCTGTATCAGTATAGCTGTGCCGCAGCAGTGCTGTACATATAGACATACGCTAAATTGTGTCAATTTGCAGCCCACTCCTATAATTAATCTGCATTTGCATGTCCACACAGCACTCCTTGTGTTGGCAGTGTGTGTCCTCACCAAGAGCATTTGCACCAATTTAACTTTCAGTGTGGGGCATTGCGGGATGGCTTCTGAAAGGCAGCAACAGTCAATGTAAGTAACACAGTGTCTACACTGGCACTGCATCGACCTAACTACATTGAGATAAGTGCTATACCTCTTATCGAGGTGGAGTTATTAAGTCAGTGTAGTAGACGACTTACATCAGTGGGAGCTACATTGTAGTGTAGACACCAGTTAGGTCAATGTTAAGCTGCTTTGGTCCAATAAAAGATATTACCTCACCCACCTTGTTTCTCTACTATCCTGGGACTGATACGGCTACAACAACAATGCATATATAAAGCTTTTAATGTTCTGGAATCTGGTAAATTTAGAGACTGCCTCATCACCCACTTTGATCAAGGGCATTTGGGTGCTATAGGAAAAATGTAGCTGGAGAGACTCAGGGAAAAAGTAGAAACCAAGTTATCAGTGTGTATTTTCAGCAGGGAGAGAGAGGTCCTGCAAATTGATGGATTCAAGCTTGAATCTATTCAAAAAGTAAAATATATCTAAGTGACACAGCCCTTTCCTATCAGTAATGTCCAAAAAGAAATCCACACACAACTGGGGAAAGAGAGTGGAATCTTTACTTTTTTAAGCTATAAACCTTCTTCATAACTGTTGTTTGGTGCTTAATGCACCTGTGTGAGGAACTGACGTTCCATTTTGAAGGATTTAGAGATTTTGAAATTTGGCTTCACTCCAAATCAGAAAAAAAACCAAAAAATTTTAAATTCCCACAAAGGAAAATCCCGCCCTGCAAAAGTTTCATTTTGAGTCCATCAAAATATTTCATTTCACCAAAGCAGAAATGTTTCATTTAGATTCTGACTTATTAAAATTTTGCATTATTCAAAATTTTAGAAAGTTGAAACAAAAAGTCATTTCCAAGTGGGAAAAACAAACAACAATTCAGTCCTAAAATGTCAAAGCAGGACACTTTAAACACTGTTGAAATGTTTTTAGTTTTTCTCCCTAAATGAAATTCTGGCAAAAATCGACTTGATTTTGCAAAGTATTTCAATTTCAACACAACCACATATTCTGATGGAATATGGTTCTGTCAAAGTTACTCCAAGCAGCTTTAGTCCCTAAGTGCATTAGAAGTAAAATAGAAAGTGCTGGGATTCCTTCCAAGATCTTTTCCACTTAGCTCATCCAGAAGACCTTCTCTAGTTCTGGGACAACACTTCATCCAGTTCTCTGGGATCCTGAACACTCAGTTCCACTCCAGATTTCATCATTTGGATTCCTTTATTTGTCATACAGCAATGCTACACTGAGTTCTCAGACTCAAATGCAGGGAGAAGAATGCAGGGTACATCACATCTCCAAAGTTACACAGAAACCCTCTCCCTTTACATACATTTACACATCTCAGTGCTTTTCCTATACATTACATCACACTTTTTTTGGATTGGCTTGGTTATTTGGCAAGAGCCAGTCCCCGCGCAGCATACTCTGTTCATGCATTGTCCAGGCTCCACCTAGTCCAGGGGTCAGCAACCTCTGGCACGCAGCTCGCCAGGGTAAGTACCCTGGTGGGCTGGGCCAGTTTGTTTATCTGCCACATCAGCAGGTTCGGCAGACTGCGGCTCCCACTGGCCGCGGTTCGCTGACCCAGGCCAATGGGGGTGGCAGGAAGGATGTGCTAGCCATGGCTTCCCGCCATCCCCATTGCCCTGGGACGGCGAACCATGACCAGTGGGAGTCGCAGTCCGCTGAACCTGCCGACATGGCAGGTAAACAAACTGGCCTGACCCGCCAGGGTGCTTACCCTGGTAAGCCGCTTGCCAGAGGTTGCCGACCCCTGACCTAGTCCTTACCTCATCTCCGCATTCCTAACTTATTATCTTGTCCAATGTTATTCTTGCTCATAGTAAATGGTTCCCTGTGAATTCTTCCTCTTATTTTAGCTGGCTCAGACATTCTGTCTTTTTCAGCCTAATAATATGTTTACCTCCCTAGTTCGTCTTCCAAGAAATGAGGCCTCCCTGCAGGTGTTAATTACTCATCTCTGGCCAGAACTCAGATACAGACAGCTAGATAATCATCTTTTCTGACATATGGAGAGTGTGTAATTTTATGCATTAAAAGGCTTGGTTTTGTTTGGAAAGGAATTTTAGAACAGATATGAAGATAATATGTGGGGTGGGTGTGCACACTTATATATTTTTACCCATATATGATATATAAATAGGTATGTGTATTACTGCAAGGAACTGAATGATAAATTTATGATGCAGTAGCATATAGCACATAAAATATGCTGCTTTTCTCCTTTCTGCATGCAAAAGATAACCAGAAACAAGAATAAAAGAAATACATTTATCTTTTATCAAAGTATTTCATTGCAATCATACCATTTTCTTCTCTCCAAAGGTGGCATTCTGATTAGATTTCCCTATTTTCTTTGTAGCATAGTAAACCTATTTGTGTGAATGTTAGTAATAATCAGGCAAAATTCATGTATGATTCCTGTCTGCTAAGGTCAGATGAGTATCTTTTGTTTGTTCTACTCATAGAGCTAAATTCTGCTACCAGATTACATCAGTGTATGGACTTGCCCACATTGGGAAATTGATCAGGATAGCTATTGTGGAATAAGCTCTTCTGCAATAACTATTCCAAAATAGCTCCTCATGTGGGCACTCTATTCTGAATGAAGTTACTTTTATTCCTGAATAATTAAGGCACTCCTGGAGTAATTATTCTGGAATAAAATCATTTGTATTCCAGAAGAGAATGCCAACTATTACAGAATAGCCTATTCCACAATAGCTATTCTAATCAATTTCTCCATGTTTGTAGACAAGCCCCAGGTCTGCAATAACTTCACTAATTTCAGTGAAATTACTCCTGATTTTTGTTAAGCCATTTCTATGGAATTTCTCCTTTTACTGTCTTCAGTTCCTTTCCATTGTTTGTATTCGGTCCTGTATCTGAATCATCCTGTATATGAACTAGTCACCGAACTTGTCAAAACTGACACAGATACTACAGCCAATATATCAATTGTATGTTGCTTGCATCTTCGGTTTAAAATTAATCATTCCTGACCAAGGTTTTCAAAAACAGAGACCTGATTCTTCATTGCTGTGCACCCTATGTAGTCATTTGAACCAATGCAGGGTAGTTTTTAGGGGTGTTTCCCATCATCTTTGCGCAGGTGTAAATGACTGCACAACATGCAGAGCCATCGAAAATTAGGTCCTGGGTACCTAAATTAAATGGGAATTGCTTGGTGCTCAAAGAAATTCAGTCTAATTATTAAGGTGCCAAAATGTGGACTCATAAACTGGACTTTAAAATCTTGGTCTTTGTCTTTCAGAGTTGTTTGCTTTGCAGTTTGCTAGTCTAGTCTAGTTTGCTGGCTTATCTCTAAATAAATAAAAGCCCTTCTCATATTGTACCATTGATACATTTTTTTCCTGTCATCTTTATTCTCAGTTCTGTTGTTCTGGGCTGTCACACAATTTCAGATGGATCCTGGTCATCTTACCTTGTTCCATTGTTTAAGGATGTCTCTCTTTATTCCAAGCAGCTTTCTTAATAGAAGAGTCTATCCTAGATTAATTTGGTTCTTGTACATCAGTTGTGAGGTAAACATAGGGAATAAAAAATAGTTCTTCAATTTAAAGTTCTTCTAAACCACCAGTTTATTGCATCTCATCATATCCCCATACTAAAACACACACTAGAGATGGGCAAAAAAATTGAACAGATTTTTCAGTGCTCCAAAACATTTCATGAATTTGGGTTATTTTTCACTTCAAAGCAGCATTTCCAATTCAAATTTGGCCAATTAAACACACACAAGGATGAAAAACATCCCAAAAGTGCAAAATTGAAATGAAAAGCCTTGGGAAAAAATTTATGTCAAGTCAAACAAAATGTTTCAGTCAACTCAAAATGAATTGAAAAATCAAAAATTTTCATTTTGAATTGACCCAAAAAGTTTTCGTTGATTCAAAACAAAATTTTTCGATGCAATGAAAATGTTTGAAAAGAATTTGGTTTCAGTTTGAAACAGATTTTGTTGTTGTTGAGATTTTGATTGGGTCCCCAAACCAAAAGATCCATTTGTGCTCATCTCAGACTGGCTCTTCAGAAATGATACATCTGACCCATATAACAGAAGTCGAAATACATTTTGTCTGTTGTAGTGGATATGGGTGGCAGCAGTAGAACATTCGGCTACAGTTATCAGTTAAAGCAATGTCTCTTATCTGAAATAAATGAAAGGAATGCATCAATCTGAGAAACAAGCAGCTTATTTTGACACCTAGGGAATGTTCTTTGATTCAGCAGAAAAAATTAAAAAATGATTAACAGCAGGGGTGGGTATATGATGCTAACGTGGTAGACAGTGCTTTTAATAGAGTCTAAAGGACATGCATGGGTAGGGCTCCATGAGAAGAGATACCACAGATTAGAGCAAAAAATTTAAGGCAGGAAAAATCCATTGAAACAACAGCAATTATCTCAACTCTTACCAAGTTTAGAAGCTTTGTAAGCCACTTCATTATAGTACTTTCAATAACTCTTAGAAAGCTGCTTCAATCGAGTGACATACCGGGGTACAGTCCAGACCACTGGGGGCTGTTACACCCCTACCTTGTAACTTGGGGGTGCCTGGCAATGCCTTGGTGTTGTAGCCTGCCAGTCACACCCTGGCTCTTATTGGCCTTGTTATACTATAGGGTGACCCCAACACACTCCTACTCCTAGACTTTCCCCCATAAATGTAAGTTTTACACTGCCCAGGCCTCTCCTAGACAGTCCAATTATATTAAGTCTGTTATTTGTTTAAGAGACTATCATACACTAGCATATTATCTTAAATGGAGTTACCCAGACACTTCAATTTAAACAAGCTGGATTAGATAAAACAATAACACAAGTTCATTAATTGCAAGGAGAGATTTTAAATGAGTACAATAATGAGGCATAAAAGTCAGAAGTAGTTACAAGAAAAATAAAGATAAAATGTTTTCTAGTGCCTAACTTAACAAACTATATGAAAGTCAAGCAAAATTTTTCTCCACATGCTTCCAGCAAGATTATTGACCAAAAACTCTTCAGGTCAGGACCCCTCCCCCAGAGTCCAACAGCTGTTTCCTTTTGTCTTCTCAGGTGCAGAGAATGTGATGGGCAGGGGGAGGGGAGGGTCCCTTTGAGCATTTGCCCCTCTTTTTATAGTTTCAGTCCCATTCCTGAAAAAACATTTCCAGTTGAGAGCCAGGAGACAAGGAGTCTATGGGCTTGGCTACACTTACAAATTTGCAGCGCTGCAGCATGGTGTGAAAACACACCCTCTCCAGCACTGCAAATTGCGGCGCTGCAAAGCGCCAGTGTGGTCAAAGCCCCAGCGCTAGGAGCACGGCTCCCAGCGCTGTATGTTATTCCCCACAGGGAGGTGGAGTACGGACAGCGCTGGGAGAGCTTTCTCCCAGCACTGGCGCTTTGACTACACTTAGCGCTTCAAAGCGCTGCCGCGGCAGCGCTTTGAAGTGTAAGTGTAACCAAAGCCTATGTGGAAGAATGTTCTCTGCTGGTTCCACCCCCCCAGCCTGTTGGAGCTTCCTTTATTTTCCCTGTTCGCTACTCTCTTTACTACTTAAATGCAAATTAAGGCAAGCACACATTCCTTTGTTAAGGACAGCCCTGTTTGCCAACTTCTGCCTGGGCAGGGGTGTGAGGTAGAGGTTTGGAATAAGTGTTAATAACATCATGCAGGGGAATATAACTTCACATACAATGTTGCTGCATATATTTTATCAGGATACTATTGATCAGCAAGTTATGATTTTTCCAAGCATACCTCACAAGGTATACCATAGAGAAAGATTATTACAACAGTGTGTAGGATGTGAATACAGGGGTGTATAGATTGCTATAGTGAAAAAGAGCAAAAGGTCCATTTAGTCTGTCATCTCGCCTCCAGTAGGGGCTTACACTGGTTGTTGCAAAGAAAGGCAAAAAACTTCCAACAAAGCACCTGGCCAATTATGAATGCCAAATGCAGCCAGGTTTTGCCTCATCTTATATTGACAATCTCTAGCAGAGGACTCCAGAGGCAAAAAAGGGTTTTGCTGATATGAGCTACGTTAGTATTACACTCTTCATTGTTCAAATACTTGGCCCATATAGCAAGCTAAATGCTGATTTTTGTAGCATCTAGTAACCGAAAGAGGTTAAAAAAAATACTATACATGCAGTAAATACCAGCATGGAGTAAAACTACATGAAGTTCCTGCTGATTATTTCCCACAATTTTCAGATGTCTAAATTTCAAAGGAGAAAAACAAATAAACTGAAACTGGAGCAGGAAGAGAGAGTTTGTTGGTTTTATGGGAAACCATAAGCTGTTTTAAAAGTCACAAGTCAAAAGCTCAGTTCAGAGTGAAAAGGGTAGGAGAAAAACACAAGCAAAATAAAAGAGCACCCTGCTGAAATACAAATACATCACATGATTCAGGTTCATTCGAACGTGACAGTGCTTAAATGAACATCGCATTCTGCAAGATTGTCATGGTCTGTTCAGAGTACTGCGTTTTTCTCCTCCAGGCAATCTGTGATTCCAATGCATGCCACGCTTTGTTCCTCTGCTCCCCCTTCAGAATCGGAATAGTGTTGCTAGATTTAAGAAGCTGTTTTATCCTGCAGATTAAGCAGCAAACTAAAAAATGTTGACTTGCTTTAATTTAATTTGAAGAACTGGCAATGAATGTACTTGCATGTGCATAGAGAAATCACAAACAACACTATTTTGCTACAAATAAACACAAATCTAACATTAATGGAGTGGGCCAAATGTATCATTTCTGAAATGCCAGTTACAGCTGAGCAAATTATGGATTTTTTGATTTAGGGACCGAACCAAACACACACACACACACACACACAATCCTATTCAAACCAAAGCTGGTTCTTTTCAAAAATTATCATTGCATGGAAAAAAATGATGTGAAATGAAAATTTTGGGGGTTTCAGTTCATTTTGGTTGGTTTGAAATTTTTTTTTCATTTTGATTTGATCATTTTCAGGTGTTTTTCACCCTTTGTGGGTTTGGTTTTTTTAAAACTGGCCAAATTTGAATTTGAAATGCTGCTTTGAAGCAAAAAGTCAGAACAAAACATTTAAAAATTTTGAAATGAACCATCTCTCTCTCATTGGGAATGACTGAAGCACATTTAGTTCTTTTAAAGTTATATATTCCTTCTAATTAATGTCAGAGTTTTCATCTGTCTGTGTAGAAAAAAGGTGAACATCTTAGGGTTAATAAACTTCCACCTCAAGCTACACTTGTAAATATGGGTTACTTAGCAACCAGAAAAGCAAAAGATGTTCCATCTTAATGGCATGGGTTGCTATTAAATGTGAAAGGCCACATCACTTATAATGTGTGGGACAGGAAACTGCTCTTCAAAAACAGTTGAAAATTGGAAGTAGACAGGGAAATTACCGCATTTCAAATTCTAATGCAGATGATAAATGTTACATCCCCCCCCCCACCCTGCTCCCCATCCCTGGCATTTGTCTCCTCCACACCTTTTACAATCAGATTGAGATGATGAATGTCAGTTCTAAAAGGTTGGCTCGATCGTTATATTTGTTGCAAGGGGCGGGAAATCAAGAGATAAGGTGCTGCTTGGGGGAATGGTAATATCTACAAGCGGATCACCTGACATTTGAACAAGGCTAGAAATTCCATCCATATAGCACATTGCTAGTTCAAAGCCTAGTTCTATAATGTCTCACACATCAGTCAAGATAAGTCAATACTGACTGACAATGGTATAAAGTGCCATGTTGTTCTATGCCATGAAGTCTGTTCTCATCCGGCTGCTTATATAAATCCAGACCCTAGCTTCACAGTCATGGACCAATTGATCTGAAGAAGCTTCTGGGGAGAACTGCCTTCTCTCTCTTCCCACCATGTATCTCCAAAGCACATAAGCCAAGACAAAAAATGTACTGCAAGATCACAGCGCCTCTAATAAAGTTGCATTGTCTAACATGATAAACCTCACATGAGATGATTTCACTGGAGGTGACATCCACTTTACCACATGCACCATACAGCCATAATGTACAATCTCTAGAACACAAGAATGCAATCCCAGTTTCTGTGGGAAACTGTTGTTACAAGTCCTAGCTTTTGCATAGTGTATCACGTGTGTTTCATGTCTGCATTTTCACCTGCCATATTGAACTGGGACTTTATGAAATTTGAATCCGATGGGCATATCTTTGCAATGACAACATTTGCATTGTAAAGGCAGCATGTTGTGAGACTAGCTCAAAAGAACCCTGCCCCCTGGTATGCAGAGAGCATGGGGAGGAGTTCGGTCTTAGGGTCACACTTGAATTTGCTTAACTTCAGTGATCCCTGAACTCACTTTTTTCCAGCTTTGTCCAGCCCTAATAATGGGATGGGAACTACACCTGTATAGGTCTCTAGGCTGATATAAAAGAGACACTGTGTTTAAAAAGTATCAGAGGGGTAGCCGTGTTAGTCTGGTTCTGTAGAAGCAGCAAAGAATCCTGTGGCACCTTATAGACTAACAGACGTTTTGCAGCATGAGCTTTCGTGGGTGAATACCCACTTCTTCAGATGCAAGTGCACTTGCATCTGAAGAAGTGGGTATTCACCCACGAAAGCTCATGCTGCAAAACGTCTGTTAGTCTATAAGGTGCCACAGGATTCTTTGCTGTGTTTAAAAAGCACATCGTGACAAACTAAAAGGAACAGGTTTCATTTGACTTTACAGTGTGTATTTCTTGAACATCTTGTAGTTGAGCTACTGGATTGTGTGGAGGCTCCAGTCAGAGGAAATGAAAGGATTAAAAACCATTCTTGAATATTTGATATTTAGAATTACAGCTCTGTCACTCACAATAGAGTATTTTGTGGTGGATACTCCTTTACTGGAGAAAACTTGTATTACGCTTATTGTGATCGTTCCAACTTATAAGCAAACAAGCCCTGCAGTTTATTGCCTGGTCCAAAGCCCACTGAAGTCAATGATACTCTCTCCTCTAACTTCAGTGAGCTTTCGCTTTTACTTCTGGTGTCTGTCTGGTGGGCCCTGCCCACATGCTCAGGATCTAACTGATCGCCCTATTTGGGGTCCGGAAGGAATTTTTCCTGGGTCAGATTGGCAGAGACCCTGAGGAGTTTTCGCCTTCCTCGCAGCATGGGGCATGGGTTAATTGCAGGTTTAAACTAGTGTAAATGGTGAATTCTCTGTAACACAAAGTCTTTAAACCATGATTTGAGGACTTCAGTAACTCAGCCAGAGGTTAGTGGTCTATTTCAGGAGTGAGTGGATGAGGTTTTGTGACCTGCAATGTGCAGGAGGTCAGACTAGATGTTCATGATGGTCCCCTTCTGACCTGTGAG
Organism: Mauremys mutica; assembly: GCF_020497125.1. Lineage (NCBI taxonomy): Eukaryota > Metazoa > Chordata > Testudines > Geoemydidae > Mauremys > Mauremys mutica. Next base: position 68,411,694 of record NC_059080.1, on the reverse strand, counting down.
TCTATGAGTCTAAACACCATCATTAAAGAGGTGGAAAAAAATGAAGGCCTTGAGTGAAATCTTGGCCCTGTGAAAGTAAATGGGAGTTTAATCATTGCTTTCAACAGGCTCAGGATTCCATCTTTGTTTAATAGAAACTTTATACAGCTTCAAAAATCTACATCAGTTTTCAAGAGCGCACTGTTTGTGCTGAGGAGATAGATTTATACTGAAGTTCTGGGTTTCCCTGCATATGCTTATTTCATGTAAGGTCTTCAGTGTGAAGTTCTGAAAAAATAAACTTTCTCTTATCATTTAAAATGCTGACATGAGTCAAACTCTGATATCCATTATTATCCAAATCTTCATCTTCACTGACTTCATGAGATTTGTGGTTGTATAACTCAGAGCAGAATTTGGCATAATAAATTTGTTATAATTCCAAACTGCAAGCATTTCTGATGGCCTTGTTCTGCTCAGCAGCTGTATGACAAAATAATAAATCAGGACTAATTTTCATAAAACTTTGGCATGAAAGTACAAGGGAAGTTAATATGAACAGGAAAATATAATCTATATTCTTATAATGCAATTTAAACTATTTTTCTTCTTCCATATCAATAGGTCCTTGTTACATTCATGGGATTCATTAGCTCCCTCTAGTGGCTAATTATAGACTTATTTTTCTTCCATCACAGAATTAGGCCTGGTCTACACTAGGACTTTAATGCGAATTTAGCAGCGTTAATTCGAACTAACCGCTCAACCGTCCACACCAGGAAGCCATTTAATTCGAACTAGAGGGCTCGTTAGTTCGAATTTGGTACTCCACCCCGACAGGTGGAGTAACGCTAAATTCGACATGGCTAGCTCGAATTAGGCTAGGTGTGGATGCAAATCGAACTTAGTAGCTCCGGGAGCTATCCCACAGTGCACCACTCTGTTGACGCTCTGGACAGCAGTCCGAGCTTGGATTCTCTGACCAGCCACACAGGAAATGACCCGGGAAAATTTGAATTCATTTTCCTGTCTGGGCACTTTGAATCTGACGTCCTGGCTGGACATCGGGGCGAGCTCCGCAGCACCTGCAACGATGCAGAGCTCTCCAGCAGAGGAGTTCATGTTATCTGTGAATAGAAAGAGGGACCCAGCATAGACTGACTGGGAACTCTTCGATCTGATCAGTGTGTGGGGCGAGGAGTCTGTGCTTTCGGAGCTGCGCTCCAAAACAGGGAATGCGAAGACCTACGAGAAGGTCTCCAAAGCCATGAGAGACAGAGGATACAGGCAGGATGCAACGCAGCGCCGCGTGAAAATCAAGGACCCCAAACAAGGCTACCAAAAAATCAAAGCGGCAAACGGACGCTACGGAGCCTGCCACCACTGCCCCACCAGTGACCGTGGACTCTGACGATGGGACAGTGTCGACGGCCAGTTCCTCGGTGATGTTCGCAGACGGGGAAGATGAGGAAGTGTTTGTGGAGGACGAGGCAGGCGAGAGCGCTTACAACGATGGTTTCCCCGACAGCCAGGATCTATTCATCACCGTCACGGAGATCCCCCAACAACCCTCCCCGGCCATTAACCCGGACCCTGAATCAGGGGAAGGAGCAGTCGGTAAGTGCTGTAACCATGTTAATTTTTATTCTTAATATAACAGGAATCTGAAGTGTGTGAGAAGGAGGTCTCTCTATATATGGTGATAGAACAGAAATCCTCCTGGGAGATCTCCATGAAGCTCTCCTTCCGTTAATCGATAAGCATCAGCAGGAGGTTCCTGAGGAGAGCTGCCTTATTGGGTGCTCCGTGATAGCACCGTTTTCCGCGCGAGGCTTTCATGCGGTATTCAGGGAGCATTGCCTCCCCTTGCACGGCTGCATCGGGCCCTGGTTCGTGCTAGCTTTCACGCAGCATGCGCTCTCTATCTCCTTCAGTGACCCTCCTCAGGGTGATCTCGCTCGGAGACTCCTGCATCTAATTAGGTTAATTACTGTAATTTTACGCCTGGTCCAAAGTATTTTTAAAAAATCTAAGGACAGACGGCATAGCACAGACTCAGCACGCAGCTGCGTGACGACCGTAACGGAAAGCCAAAGAATATAATGGACGCTCATGGAGGGAGGGGGGAATGAGGACGCAAGGTATCCCACAGTTCCTGCTGTCTCCGAAAAGTATTTGCATTCTTGGATGAGCTCCAAATGCTTCTAGGGTCAAACACAGTGTCTGCAGTGGGTCAGGGCATAATTCGGCAATTTGCGCACACACCCCACCCACCACCAGAAGTGAAAACAATCCTCTGTTGACTCTTTTACATGTCACCCTATCTTTACTGAATGCTGCAGATAGACGCGATGGTGCAGCACTCAACACCAACATCCTTGCTCCCCCCACGCTATGGATGGCTGATGGTACAATAAGATGGAAATCCATCCTCATCATCAGCCTATTGGCACATGGGGCAGTGCAAAAGGGCTGGTAACCATGCCGACTAGTATCAGTAAGGTCGATCAAGGGCGCCTGTCCCTAATTTTTGATGGCTGATGGTACAATATGGCTGGTAACCGTCCTCATCATTGCAACAGGGGGCTGAGCTCCATCAGCCCCCACCCTTCATTGTAAATAAAAGATTCAATTGCCCCTGGACTAGCAGAGGGATGATGGGCTCCTTCATCCACACTCCTTAATGTCCTGCCTGGACTATCATTGCAGCTGGAGGCTTCCTTCCACTCATTTTTCACAAACAAGTCACTGTGTCTTATTCCTGCATTCTTTATTACTTCATCACACAAGTGGGGGGACAATGCTACGGTAGCCCAGGAAGGCTGGGGGAAGAACGGAATGAACAGGTGGTGTTGTTGCAGGAGCACCCCCTGTGAATAGCATACAGCTCATAATTTATGCAGGATCGGACACAGAGCAGCTGTGCTCTCTGGTTCTATGATACAGTGGTTCTCTACTACACTTGCCCATAATCTAGGCAGGACTGATTCTATTTTTAGGTACCAAAAAGGAGGGATTGACTCAGGGAGTCATTCCCAATTTTGGCTTTTGCGCCCCTGGCTAAGAGCAGCCAGGGGCACTTATGACAGCAGCAAATGGTACAAAAGGACTGGTAGCCATGATCATCTTACTTCCAATTTATGGAAGGGTTTGGATGGTGCAATATGGCTGGTAACCATCTCTGCTGTCATGCAAAAGCAAAAGCATGCTGCTGTGTAGCGCTGCTGGCCCGCCTCTGTCAGCGGCATCTAGTACACATACGGTGACATACACAAAAGGCAAAACAGTGTCCATGGTTGCCACGCTATGGCGTATGCCAGGGCAATTCTGGGAAAACGTGCTTGAAATGATTGTCTGCCGTTGCTTTCCCGGAGGAAGGAATGACTGGCGACATTTACCCAGAATCCACCGCGAAAATGATTTGTGCCCCAGCAGGCACAGGGGTCTCAACCCAGAATTCACAGAGACAGCCTAGACTCAGTTAATTGTTCGCAAAAATGTATCTTTGCAAGGAATTCACTCCCTGTTTCCCATCTCACAGCTTCCACTGTCTCCAGACCTGCCACAGCATCCCCCTCGCAGAGGCTGGCAAAGATTAGGCGGCGAAAGAAAAAGACAAGGGACAAGATGTTCGAGGACGTATGGGCTGCTACCTAGCAGAGGCGGACCAGCAGAGCCAGTGGAGGGAGACCGTCTCTCTGTGCCAGCGCTCACACAGCGAACGGGAGGAGAGGTGGCGTGAGGAAGACAAGCAGGCGACTGAAACAACGCTTGGACTAGTGAGGGAGCAAACGGACACGCTCAGGCGCCTTGTGGATGTTCTGCAGGACCGCAGGAGGACAGAGACACCCTGCAGTGTATCTGCAACCGCACTCCCCCGCCACAAAGTCCCATACCCCCCTCACCGAAAATAATCAGGAGGAGGGGCGGCCGGGGACATGAATACTGTCACTGCACCATAGCACAGTGCTCAAGTACCCAAAAGCTATCATACCCTACATTTGCCGAAGTCCTTCACTTCCAGACTCACAGTAGTCCCAATCCCAGTCCCATCCCCTAACTGTCTACTTAATTAATAAAAATGCTTTGCTGTTAATTACTGTTTCCGTTATGTTTTTTCAAAGAAGACTGTGTTTGAATGGGGGGCGTGGGGAAGGGGGTGGTTAATTGCATAGGACAGTCACCTTTCCCAGGATACAGACACGGGGGGCAGGATCAGCAGCGGGTCACACACACGGTGCAGTCAGTAGGCACCCTGGTCGGTTTTTGGAGGTGGTTTCCAGGATCTGTGTGGGCGGGGGAGATGTGACTTTGCAGCGGGGGAGGGCGGTTACAGATCTTATACAGCGGTCCTTGTCCTGGACCGCTGAGTCACGCAGCTGAGGAATCTGTATCCGTCCTCCTCCACCACAAGGTCACATATCCGCCCGCACACAGAATTCCATAAAGAGGGATGGCAGGCTCCGTTGAAAGAAGCCTTCCGGCACTGCGGACCGCTCTAGGAGCAGGAGCCTGTCATTCCTTGAGTTTAGAGGCGGTCTTTACATCACCGCACACCCTACCCAGCACAGCCTGCGTCCCAGTTTCAACCCTTTCACGAAAAGTCATGAATAAAGAAACCTTTGTTAAGTAATAATGGGACATGTATTTTATTTTTACACGTGTGCTGGAAGTGGGGGTAACGGGGTGAACGGGGTATGTAACCGAAGAGGAGAGTCAACGGTAACTGGGTAAAGAAACAGGGGCAGGTTCAGCTTCTCTGTAAAGAAACTGAACAGTCACAGGTCTCGCTGCTCGCTGGTATTTGAAGAGTTCCTTGTCGCTGTCCCAGGCGCCTGTATAGGGCTTCATGAGCAAGTGCATTAGCGGGCATGCTGGGTCCCCGAGGATGACTATAGGCATCTGCACATCCACAACAGTTATTTCGTGGTCCGGGAAGAAACTACCTTCCTGCAGGCATCTGAGCAGCCCACAGTTCCTGAAAACACACGCATCATGAACCTTGCCCGGCCACCCGACGTTGATGTTTGTAAAACGTCCCCTATGGTCCCCCAGTGGTTGCAGCACCATTGAAAAGTAGCCCAATTTCTCAGCAGCTGACTGTGGAAGACGTGGACGATAAAGTGCGAGGAGGAGAAAACGGCGATGATCGCAGCGGGCTCCGTGCTTGCAGTGCTGTGGCGTCCGCGCTGTCACTGACCAGAAAAGTGCACGAACAGATTGCCCGCAGGCGCTTTCCCGGAGGGAGGGAGGTTGTGATTGACGGTTCAATGACGACACTTACCCAAAACCACCCTCGACACATTTTTTCCCCCAGCAGGCATTGGGGACTCTACCCAGCATTCCAATGGGCAGCGGGGACTGCGGGAACTGTGGGATAGCTTCCCACAGTGCACCGCTTCCAAAGTCGACGCTGGCCCCGTGAATGTGGACTCAGAAATTCGAATTAGCGTATTTAGTATGGATACACAAATTCGACTTCATAAGGTCGAATCCACAAATTCGAACTAAGTTGATTCGAAATAGTCTTGTAGTGTAGACAAGGCCTTAGTGTGAGCAAGCAGGTGACACAGAAGACTCTGTAACAGGAGAAGCAACAATCAGTTCCACAGGGCTTTGTTTGATTTTAATGTCTGTTGTGGCTAAATAAATTATTAGCCCTTCAGGCTAAATCATGGCTTCTTCACAAGTCAATCAGCATGTTTTTTGCTGCCCCAGGAGTGGATCTGGAGTCAGACTGAGACTCACACAGATCCCCTTTGGTCTGGTAAGGAAAGTGCATTGTGCCCAGTCTATTGATGGCCCCGTGTATGTCTCCTGGTACAACTATACTGGCCAGAATGTTGGCTGAGGTAGAGCGTAGCACAAGGGGTGCTCCCTTGTGTGCAGAGGGGGTTCCATGTGGCTCCATGAAGACTGCTCTCCTCTTCAGCTCCCTCCCTCCCTCCCAATGCAGCTACCCATAGTAAGAGTCATCTGATGTACAATATTTGGTTGTTGCAAGTTTCTCACTATAACATTTTTGTACAGTTTGGTGTTCTCCCTCTCTTACACACATGCTATAGAGTCAATTTCACCACTAGCCTGAGTGAGTTCAACAAATCAAACAAATGACTTCAATAGGCTTGTATCCAACTACTCCAGCACTGAATTTACCCCTTTTACTGGGATAAGTTAGATGTTTATACTGTTATTTTTAACTAATTAAAAACAGAAAATTACAAAAGCAAAATAAAAACCACCAAGGGTTTGTCTATATGGTGGGGTAATGCACTTTACCAATGTGTAATTTCCAAAGAGCACTAACATGTTGCATAGTAAGTGCTTTGTGTAGATCCTGCTCGTGAGCACAAAAGGTTCTCCAGTATGTTTAACATAACCCCTTTCAAACTGCTCTATGTTAAAGTGCACCAACTGGGACTACACAGACTAATTAATGTGCAAAACATTAGCACTCTTTAGGAACCACACACCTGTAGAGCACATTAGCTCACTGCATAGACAAGCCCAGAGAGAGAAATACATATTTATAAAAACAGAACATTGCACTGTTGAGAGATTATATAATTGAGTTGAACAGATCCATCTTTGGAATGAAAATTAAAATTGCACAATTATATTTGCTGAGTTTTGAATGCTTGCTTTCCACATTAATAGAGAAGTTTCCAAAGGGTTATGGTACCAATTTGTACAGACTGATTGAAAGCATGTACCTAGTGCTCAGGGTTGTTGTTTTTAAATAATTGTTTGATAAAAGTGAAGTGGAAAGAGGAAAAATATGCTCCTTTTTTACATTAATTCAGGCTTACCGTAGCAAGCTGTTTGTCTTGGGAGATCTTGCTTGGTCATAAATATAAACACTTGACTGCAGGTATAATGATTGACAGATATGGATTATGGGAAATGAGATAGAACTCTCCAAATCCATGTCATTCTCCTGTTTTTCAGTCCTCTTACTGAAATATATTGAAAACATTGTACTAGATTAACTAGTATAAATTCCTACAAGAATTAGGTTTATAGATCCTATATTAATTTTTTAGAACAAAATGGAGGAATATTAGAACATTTGTGCCTAGCAAGTTCACTGAAGAAATGCAATAGCTGTTCAGTGGGAAAAAAAAATCTATTATGCATCAATTTCACTTATTCTTATTGCAGAATAATACTGACTAGTAACAAGAAAGGCAATTGAAAGAAACTCAGGACCACGGTTTTAAAAAGGGAAATTTGAGGCTTCTGCATAAATACATAGCTGTAATTTCACACTTTGTGTGCTCAGTTATTATAATTGTACATGCAAATCACGTGTTTATATACACACATATTTAGACAACTAGCCATTTGTATGTACCATTACCTGATGTCTACTCAACATAGTTAAGTCCCAGGCAGACTGCGAAGAGCTACAAAAGGATCTCACAAAACTGGGTGACTGGGCAACAAAATGGCAGATGAAATTTAATGTTGATAAATGCAAAGTAATGCACTTTGGAAAACATAATCCTAACTATACCTATACAATGATGGGTCTAAATTAGCTGTTAACACTCAAGAAAAAGATCTTGGAGTCATTGTGGATAGTTCTCTGAAAACATCCACTCAATGTGCAGCAGCAGTCAAAAAAGCAAACGGAATGTTCTGAATCATCAAGAATGGGATAGATAATAAGACAGAAAATATCATATTGCCTCTATATAAATCCATGGTACGCCCATGCCTTGAATACTGCGTGCAGTTGTGGTCGCCCCATCTCACAAAAGATATATTGGAACTGGAAAAGGTTCAGAAAAGAGCAACAAAAATTATTAGGGGTATAGAATGGTTTCTGTATGAGGAGATATTAATAAGTTTGGGACTTTTCAGCTTGGAAAATAGGCAACTAAAGGGGGATAAGATAGAGGTCTATAAAATCATGAGTGGTATAGAGAAAGTAAAAAAGAAAGTGTTATTTACTCCTTCTCATAATACAAGAACAAGGGGCCACCAAATGAAATTAATAGGTAGCAGATTTAAAACAAACACAAGAAAGTATTTTTCACGCAACGCACTGTCAACCTCTGGAACTCCTTGCCAGAGGGTATTGTGAAGGCCAATACTATAATGGGGTTCAAAAGGGAGCTAGATAGATTAATTGAAGATAGGTCCATCAATGGCTATTAGCCAGGATGAGCAAGAATGGTGTCCCTAGCCTCTGTTTGCCAGAAGTTGGGATTGGGTGACAGGGCATGGATCACTGTTCATTCCCTTTGGGGCACCTGCCATTGACCACTGTCAGAGGACAGGATAATGGGCTTGAAGGACCTTTGGTCTGACCCAGTGTGGCCATTCTTATGTTCTTAAGTGTGTGTGCAAATACATTAATTGAGTGTGCAGATGTAGACACGCAAGTATATCCACATCTTAATGAATAGATCATTTTTTAAAACCTATCCCTTTGTACTGTTCCTCAGATTCCTTCAGGGCTTTGGATCAGACCTTTAGAGAAGAAAGGTTTTATCATGGGACTTGGTATTGAGACAGTGAAATAGGCATTAACTTCTGAGTGTTAGACCATGTATACACTACCATTTATGTAGGCAAAATATATGTCACTCAGGAGGGTGAAAAAACCACTCCCCTGCCCTGAGCAACATAAGTTTCTCCAGCATAAGTGGTAGTGTGCACAGCGCTATGTCGGTGGGAGAACTTCACCCGCTGACATAGCTACCACCACACATAGAGGTGGTTTTATTATGTTGATGGGAGACCTCTGTCCCATTGGTATAGAGCGGCTACATGAGTGATCTTACAGTGGTGCATCTGTGCTACTGTAAGCCCGCTAGTGTAGATATGACTTTAAATGTTTCACTCACAGAAAAGGGATGCAGATGAAAAGTGATCATAAAAGCTATAGTAAGCTGTTGTACAAAACAATGGTCAGAGGCATATTTTGTTCCTCTTTCAAATAACTGTTTCACATTTAACTGTTTTGCCATCAAAATGTTGCAAAAGAAAAAAAAACTGGAAGAAGCCAAGACTTCAGGGAGGTTTAGCCATTTCTGTCAGAGAGTGTGCTGCATTGGATGAAGTGCAGTGCATGAGATGACCATGCCATCGATGACAGTAGCACAGGTCTCCGTTGGTATTAAAATACAAATTATTTAGTGACTGTTCAACGATATATTCTTCAAAACCCATATAGGCAGCTCACCCACCCCCAATTCCATCCTCCCCTGCAAGAAACCCTTTACACTTTCTTGCCCTCTTGGGTAGATGCATATTGAACATGTGGCGCATTAAAGTGCACATAATGCAATGATTGTCTTAATAGAATACTTTAGTCAAACTCATTTGTTATACTGAACAACAAAGATCCTTTTGTCTTTAAATAAAATTGTGAAGTCCCTCTTCAGAAAAGACTGGTACAGCGTTGGTGTAGTGATCAAAGGGCGGAATGTCCTCACTGCCCTCTCTCCCCCCCCACAAATGAACAAAAGCTCTGCTCTATCCGCATATGGAGAAGGAACAATGGGGCATGCCACAAGAGCACCTACTTACACTTCAACTTTCTTCCCCTGGCAGAAGCCTTGAGGAGCGGGGAAAACAGTATCATCACTTGTCCTTTCACAGATAAAATTTCCCCCTATAGTGCAATTGTACCCATTGGCATAGGGGGTACAAATTTCAACTGTGTGCCAGGTGGAGGAAATGAAGCCCATCTTGTGTATTTTCTGTAGAGTTAAAGGGTTGCCATGCACTAGCATTGATGGCAAAGCTACCTCTTTTGATGGCTGGAAGTTTTTTTATAACTAGCTTGTTCCAGGTTTTCACAGACCCTTTGCTTGTAGAGCGAGACCAATGTTTTCCATTCTGAGGCAACAACACTAGCTATACAAAGTGAGTTGTGAAGAGGGGATAACTGATTTTGGAGTTAATTCTGTCATCAGAAGTTAGTAAACCCAGTTCTTGGCTGAGATTGATTCTTCTGTTGAAATTCATAAAGCAAAGAAGAGCAATTTGATTCCTGAATAGTTTTGTTTGTTTGTTTTGTTTTTTTTACAAGACAGACCCACCATAAAATACCAAAAGTAATTAGTTTCATGACATTGCTTTTCTAATTCTAACTTGTGCTGGAAACAAATTCTGCAAAACATGTGATCTATATAGTGGATATAAGTATTCAAGTACTGAAAGAAGTACAAATGCCAGATTTTCAAATTCTTAGCAGCCACAATTGTGAACAGATTTTTAAAATTACCAGCAATGTAAGCTCTTAGAATCAAACCATTTGCATGCACATTAATCAGACTGGATACTCTTTTGGTGAGGGAAATTGAAATGCTTTTGCCATTGTCATCTATAAATTAGTTAGGTATTAATAATGCGTACTTTGTAGAGAGAACTTCTCAAATCCTGACAGAGTTAACAACAATACAGTACCTTCTAGGTTGAGTAAGTAAGTGGTACTAGGTTTAGAAGGTAAGCTTTCTATCCATTATCAGGTAGCATGATGGTTAAAGATGTTGATTCTATAGTTTTTATTTTTTGCCATACCCACAAAATGCTGCAAATAGCTAATTATGTATAGGTGATATAAAGTATGGCTTAGGAATAAAACCTGTATAATAGATAAGCCTGTTGCTATAACAACCACATTTCAAGGGCACAGATATAACAGATGCACACAACAACATCTGCATTGACAAAATGCTCCACTATCATAAACTTTACTTGAAAAAAGAACCAATTACATCTGAAAATTCTTTGTTCAAAAATAAATATGCAAGTTTTCTGTTACCAACAGCAGGATTCAGATCTTTCAAGGGGAAATTTTCCTCTGATTTCAAAGGGTTTTGGATCTCTCCCTAAATATTTCCCATCAATGTTAAGGAATTCGAATGCATCACAGATTTAGGCATCAGGTTGATCCCATTTAAGCCAATAGAAGTTTTGCCTTTGCTGTGGGCAGGATTGTACCCAGACTGTTACTTTATTTCAATTTTTGCTGCAAAGTTAAGAAGTAAGAATGAGATACAGTGAAGTGTAACTTAAGTGATCAGTCAAGGAACCAATCTAAGTGGTTATTTGGCAAATCTTGCTACCTCTTAATCAAATGCATTTTATGTGGTATTTTTCAATTTACCAAGAGCCCCAAACGTGTCTATGTCCAGCATGATACATTCCTACTTAAACCATTAGTTAAGTGGTCCATCATGGGAGATGGCTAGAGAATAATAAAGTCAAGCTGAAATCAATGGAGATAAATGGTGTTTCACAGCAGCAGACAGTGTTGTGATGTTCTGAATAAGTTTAAAAGATGTTCACAGGATAAGGAACGTCTACTGTACTTTACTGCAGCTGTGATAAATAAAGGGGAGATAGTTCCCTTTGATGGACACCTAGCCAGCCAGCTAGCTGTAAAATCCCTCTTGGTAGGTGTTCTTTACTTGCGTTACCTGTAAAGGGTTAAATAGTCCCCAGGTAAAGAAAAGGGAGTGGGCACCTGACCAAAAGAGCCAATGGGAAGGCTAGAACTTTTTAAATGGGAAAAAAGTTTCCCCTTTGTCTCTCTGTTGTTTTCTGGGCTGCATGGACATGGAGCAACAATGCTATAAGCAGAAATGCTGTGTAAGGTTTGAACCAGGCATGAAAAAGTATTTTCCATACCTAGAAGAAATCATTTGGATAGGGAATGTTTAGTTAAATGCTATCAGATTTATTTCTTATTTTGGCTTGTAACCTTTAAACTGATGCATTTGTTTGCTTGTAACCTTTAAGCTGAAACCCCAAGAAAGCTAGTTGGGTGCTTAATTTTTGGAATTGCTCTTTTAAAATCTAGCAAATGCCTAAGTTCCAGATTTATTTTCTTTCTTTTTATTTTAATAAAATTTACTTTATTTTAAGAACAGGATTGATTTTTGGTGTCCTAAGAGGTTTGTGCATGTTGTTTGATTAGCTGATAGCCACAGCTAATCTCCTTTGTTTTCTTTCTCAGCTCTCCAGAGCCTGGAGTGGCAAGTATTAATTTTTAAAAATCCTTGCGGGCCCCCACTTCCTGCACTTGGAATGACAGAGTGGGGATTCAGTCTTGATAGCAGCTGGATACAATAATACACAAAAAACTATTCTAAAATAAGCATAGTAATTTCCACTGTGTGGTTTGCTAGGAATTGTGATTTCAAAGTACAGGATTTAACAGAGCAGAAACCCATCACATGAGACACAATTACATGATAAAAAGTAATTTGCATGTTTGAAATAGCTACATTTAGAGGAGTATGTCTCAACCTTATATAGTAGTTATTTTTACAGTATCATGTGACTTCAGTCCACATGCCAAAGTCAGCCTTTCACTGAAAGCAAAAGACACAGAAAACATTCTGGAACAAAAATGGCCAAAGTGATTTTCACCAAATTTAGGAAATAATTTTTTCTACCATAAAACAAAAGATTTAGGAAGAAAACTGTAAATGATCATTAATGATAGTATTATGAAGAGAGACATTACTTATAATTTTTGACTGTATAAAGAGTTGGATATGAATTTATCCTAGATAGAATCAATCTTACAAGTTGAAGTCCTAACACATACCACTGGAGAGATATTCTTCCCCTAAATTTGTAATGTATGTGATGAAACTAAGTATGTAATTTGGCATTCGTATATACTATTTCTTTCATCAGTACCAAGCTCATTAGAACAAAGCAAATAATAAACACTGCTAGTTTGAATTACAGTGTTTCCTCCTTCTCTTTTTCAAGGCCATGGTTTTAGGAGTTTAAAATAGTCTAGGAAGTCTAGGATCAGAGTCAAGATTAAATGTAGCATAGCTTCACAGTACTTTCCAAAACTGTAATTCCATCAATACTAAGCTGTAAATGTGGGCATCTCTAAAGTGATCTTTTAAACTTGTCTTAAAAATATCGACTGTGGCTTTCAACCACCATTCATTGTTTTCCTTTTAAAAAAATAAGCGCTGGAAGCAAATGTCGATTACTGTGTGTTTCTCTTACCTTGATTGACTGTTTGGGGTTTCTGGTTAAAACACAAGTCTTGCAGCAGTAAAGCAGTTCGCCAAAGTCAGACCAAAGATATTTAGCAATAAAACTCACATTTTTTCTCTAAGTAAACATGAACACTGACATTTATTAGAACAAAGATTATTCAAAGACAGAAGATTACAAGTACATCATATTGCTGGAGGATGGAAGAACGCAGAGTTCATAACACCCTCACAAGTAAAACTAACTCATTCCTTGAGAATGGGAATCTACCCCACTTATAATGGGAATAGAACAAAGTGCACTTTGGGCTACTACAGGGTAGATTTATACCCCAGCTTGCCATGAACTAAATGGCCACGTAGAAAAGCACTAAATTACTCCTACCTGTGGTGTATTGAACACTGTTAAAATTACAAGCTATCATTAAGTTGCAAGGGGTTTCCTGATCCTGCTTGCAGACTAGTTGGTACTGTAAGGAAGTATGCAATCTGGGTATTCAGCAGTCAGTCTGTAAAACAGCCAGTCTGAAACAAGGTGGATTTCCTTAAATAATAGCTCAAATCTTTCTTAGTACTTGGTTGTTTTGTATTAGACTTCTGGATTCGTAGAAATAATGTTAGATTTCAACCTTTCAGGAAGAGTATTTGTTTTGTTTTTAACTCTCTCTGTGTATACCAGGAACATAATATTGCCTAGTAGCTGGAATAAGACCAAAGAAGGGATTATTTAGAGCTAAGTGCCTAATTTATGAGTAGGATCATGCTTTCACAGGGTGACTGGCCCCTTTCAGGAGGAGCAGGGTCGCTCAGTGTTTTCCTGAGGAATTGAAATTAGGGGGTCGGTGTTTGAATACAGTGAGAGAATTCTTCACTTTTTCAACTGCTGAGTCTTTCACTTTAGCACTGCATGCTTCAAACCAGTCAGCTGAGTTTCTTGCAGAAAGATAGTGAGCACTTGCCGGTCTTGATCAGAACCAGTGTCCAATTTCAGGATTAACAAGTGATAATGAACTTAATAGTGGCGTCCAGTTTGTAGTGTGTGGGATCTCTTGCTTAAATAGAAAGAATGATGCAACAGCCATGTTTGCATAAACTGTGTTGTGTCTCCAGCATTCCTAACAGCCTCATTAAGTACTTCTAAAATTGGCTTTGACAGTGACTGGCTTATAAGGTTTTCTGCATGTCGATGTAGTCCAGAGGGTTGGTGTTTTGCAGCTTTTTCATGCAGGTTATCAGCACTGGCTTTGCTTATCGGTCTGGCAAACCAAGCTCACCTCTTGAATTCTGCATGCAGTTCTGTCAAAAATTAAGCACTGCGGGTGACCCCCATCAATCAGGACAGACTAAGTAAAGTTCTGATGCCCTTTATTCATATAACAAAGATAAGTTTTCATTATCACTGTATTCAGTGCTAAAGTGATTTGTAACCCAACACCAGACAAAATTGATCACTTGGGCAACACAGCTCTGTCTGCTGGATACCTAGGCAAAGTAGGTGAGTTCATGTAAATACAGTCTGGTCCTGAAGCCTTTCCCCCACCACTCTCCGTATCATCACTAGCTGTCAGGGAGAGCTCATTCAGACCTTGATTATAAATCATCATTTGAAATTTTTAGGTTGGCCAACATCGCTGAAGCGAATACGTCAACATTGTCATAAAAACCCCCAGCAGTATGAGGATGCTAGTCTTTTTTAGGCACAAGTATTTTATCATATACTGTATATGCTTTTAAAAAGTGTGTATTAATGTTTCAATTTCAATTCAAATTCCCAACTGACTAAATTGTCAACATTGCAACTGTAACTAGTTGACAAATGGGGGTGAGGGGTGCTAGGGAAATTTGGGGGAGGGGGGAGGTGAAGGGAAATACCTGAAGTGTCCAGTGTACCTGTAACTTGTCAGCTGCCTCCCAACTGGGCTTAAAAGAGGACACCTGGGCCTAGATAAAATTGGAGACCTGGAGTTAGAGAACAGATGGGAGGTGCAAGGAAAGGGGCGGCAGCTAAGAGCTAAGGTCATTGCAGAGAGTGGAAAGTTTGGAAGCACTCCCTAGAAATAGGGAGGAACTGGTGAGGAAGCCAGCAGAATGTCTAGCCCCTGAGCTGGAGAGGGCTGAAGCCAGCAGAGCAGGGGAGAGGCTTACCCACTGATGTCAGCCTGTTGGAGAGCTGGAGTCAGGGGAGAGTGGAAGGGCCTACCCATTGGCCTGTCTGTTACATCAGAGGTTAACTGAACAGGGGAAGTGATGGATGCTCTACTAGTCAGGATGTACTATTCACAGAGAGGTAGTGGTGGGAAGGGGGCAGGTTTCCAGGTGGGAAGAGTGGTACTGTGTTCTAGTTGGAGAGGCTGGAGTGGTCAACCAACATAGAGCCCAGGTGGGTGGATGATGCCAGAATATGGTACATGGGACATAGAGGAACTAGATGTGAGATTTAAGGATCTACATGAACTGGGGATGATCAATGGACTATGTTTTTGGAGTTCTGTTATGGACTATTTTGTACTATGGTTTTGTAATGAACTGGCCCCAAAGAGGGGTGTTATTGAGGCAAGAAAGCTTGTATGGAGTTACTGGAGATTATGAAAAAGGGAAATTGAGGCAGTAATGCCTGTTCTGCCATAGCCTGCCATTGGAGGGTGCTCCAGGCAGGACTACCCTAATACTTGCATTAACCCACCTCCTTAGACATACCCATTTTCTCCCTACACCTCACTCCTTACTCTGCAGTCTTGAGAGTGAGGAAGCCAGAGTCTTAAGTCTTACTTCCACTCAGTGAAGAAGACAATGCTAGTTGCATCTCTACAGGTAACCTTCACTTGTATTTGCACTGGATCACATCCATCTTGCACTCTCGGCTGACCATTGCACAAGCATTTGCAGGATCAAAGCTGGAATTCAAGCTCTGAAGTTATTACATCCTGTTGAGACATGCCATGTGTATATTCTTGCACTTGCGCCAAATATTAAGTTACATTATTCTTCCCATTTGCATTTTTATATCATCGAAATATTTCCTTGTGCCCCAGCACAGTTTTCAAAATTGGTGCAAATGACAACCAGGAGCATCAAGCTGTCTCTGCTAAATCTTATAATCCATCTCTCCAAAAAAAGCTTTCTATTATCCAGCACAATAGCTGGCAAGAAGGCAGATGACATCTTGTGTAGTTCTTCAGATTTGATCTACTATTCATTATTAATGCCCACTTTTGGTAAGAAATGTGCAACACAGACCATTTCTTAAAGTTTCTAAACTGAAACATTTTAGTACTGGATTCAATAACAGCTGAATGATGAGATAAGCCCTGCTAAGTGTTTTTGGCCTTGAATCTTTCACAGAATCAAATGAAGCTTAATGGGTGATGTTATGGACAATGTCCTACTTAGGGTGACCATCAGGGGCTTTGTCTTATATATGCAACTATCCCACTCCCCACACATCCTGGGGAAAAAAAGTCCCAATTTTTTGAACTTGCTATCTGGTCATCCTCGCCCTACGCTACTCTGCAGGCATAATGTAAAGGACTTGGAGGTTGAGATGAACATTGGAATTGTCACATCGGAGCACACCAATAGCCCATTTAGACTTTTCTTTCTTCAACATTGGCCAATGCTATATGCTTCTTAGAAATAAGGCACCCAACTGTGTTGTGTTAGAAGTAGCTGGAAATAGGTCCCGCCTCCCCTCCCTCCCCCGAAAGTTATGACTGTTTGGCAAAAAACTTGAATCCAAAATATTTTGAGCAAAAACAAATATTTCAATTCCAAAATTCTGCTTCAGTGCCTTGTAGGAGTTGTAGTTCAGGTATTTCCTACTCCCATTCTTCTCTATGGGCTAGGAACCCTGGCTGGACATCTCTCAAGAGGGGAGGGGAAGCAGCATGGGAGATGTAGTCTTGCTGGGGCACCCGGCCCATAAAGGAGAATGGGGACATGAGACAATCCAACTACAGCTCTTATGAAGCATCACATCAGCATATCCAAATCAAAACTGAACTGGCTCTGTCAATCTGTTTTTTCACTTCAGCAGGTGGGTTATTGTAGTTTTAAGAATGCTTGACAGCCAAGCTCTAAGATACAACCGTATTTGCTCCAATCCCTCAGACAGAGATAAACACCTACAAGATCTCTATCAAGCATTATTAAAACTACAATAGCCACCTGCTGAAGTGAAAAAACAGATTGACAGAGCCAGAAGAGTACCCAGAAGCCACCTACTTCAGGACAGGCCTAAAAAAGAAAATAACAGAACGCCACTAGCCATCACCTACAGCCCCCAACTAAAACCTCTCCAGCACATCATCAAAGATTTACAACCTATCCTTAAAGATGATCCCTCACTCTCACAGATCTTGGGAGACAGGCCAGTCCTCGCTTATAGACAGCCTCCCAACCTGAAGCAAATACTCACACCAACCGCACACCATACAACATAAACACTAACCCAGGAACCTATCCTTGCAACAAAGCCCGATGCCAGCTCTGTCCACATATCCATTCAAGTGACACCATCGTAGGACCTAATCACATCAGACACGCCATCAGGGGCTCGTACACCTGCACATCTACGTGATATATGCCATCATGTGCCAGCAATGCCCCTCTGCCATGTACATTGGTCAAACCGGACAGTCTCTACGCAAAAGAATAAATGGACACAAATCTGACATCAGGAATCATAACATTCAAAAACCAGTGGGAGAACACTTCAACCTCTCTAACCACTCAGTGACAGACTTGAAGGTGGCAATTTTGCAACAAAAAAACTTCAAAAACGACTCCAAAGAGAAACTGCTGAACTTGAATTAATATGCAAACTAGATACAATTAACTGTGGCCTAAACAGAGACTGGGAATGGTTGGGTCATTACACTAATTGAATCTATTTCCCTATGTTAAGTTCTCCTCACACCTTCTATGGGCCATCTTAATTATCACTTCAAAAAGTTTTTTTTCCTCCTGCTGATGATAGCTCATCTCAATTGATTAGACTCTTCCTGTTGGTATGCATACTTCCACCTTTTCATGTTCTCTGTATGTATAAATATCTCCTGTCTGTGTGTTCCATTCTATGCATCCGAAGAAATGAGCTGCAGCTCACGAAAGCTCATGCTAAAATAAATTTGTTAGTCTTTAAGGTGCCACAAGTACTCCTGTTCTTTTTGCGGATACAGACTAACACGGCTGCTACTCTGAAACCAGTCTTCAAGGTGTTCATGGTTTTTGGACACCCCCATTCCTCCTAAAATCATCTAAATTTTCCATGGAAAGCAGGTTTGTTGGTTGGTTGGGTTTTTTCCTGCAAAAAGAGTAACTTAATCCAAAAGCCAATTTTTCCTATTAAAAAAAGTTTTCACTCAGCCCTAGGTACCATACAACTGGGAGTAATCTATGAAACATTCAAGTCTGTGCAGTTACGTGACTGTTCATGGGCCAGATCTTCATCTGGTGCTAACTGGGTGTAGCTCCAGAGACTTCAATGGAACTGCACCAATTTAAATCAGATGATGAACTGGACCTGTATCTTCTATATGCTTCAATCACTGGAGGTCAACAATCACACACTTTAGAAATGTCAGCACCAAAACTGATGCCGTATATTTAGGTGTAGCAGGCTGAAGTGATCTCTTGAGCAAGCTTGGTACGTCATCCTGTAAAAGTAGGAATACACAAACATTATGAGAGGACAGAAAAAAACCTGAATACTCTTAGTAGATGGATGTGGGGTGGTTGAAATTTCTCTGAATTCTAGTTGGTGGTCAGTTTCCATCCTGAAGCATGAAGACTGACAGCCTATGTCCCTTCTATGACAATCAGTAGCAAATATGTTTTCCCCCCCAATTCTTTCATGTTACCAGATTCTCCATGTTTTTCAGAGATGATTACCAGTAGTTATTTCAGTTCATGCATGTAATTGATCTATGTATCTTAGGGTTTTGTATTAATGCCCATCATTGTAGAATCTGAGAGCATAATGGGTAATAATACATCCTTAAACTCAGTGGAAAACAGTTTACACTGTTCAACAAATTCCATGAATTAGAGACATCATGTGATAGGCCTAACACAGCTGAATGTTATTATATAACTTGTTTTCCAGAGCCTCATTTTTATCCCAAGAACTAGATAATATATTCATTAATTTACCATTTGTTGCTTACTGCTCACTAGTAAAGTTCTACATTCCACTGATTTGTTTTTCTAACACAGAAATGCGTGATGTGATATTCTTAACTTTCTGTCAAACACTGTTTACATTTACATTGATTTTCTCAACCCCCAATTTTGTCACCATGTTTTATAGCTTTGAGCCATGGAGATATTAGAAGGTGCTGATTCAGTCTCATTTTCATTTCCTTCATTTACTGCCTCTGCAAAAGGAATCTCCTCAGTTGCTGAATATTAGAGGAGATAAAACCAACTCATGTATTTTAGTAAAAGAAAAACATGCCAACAGTTGCTTGTTTTAGTCATTTCTAAAAATTAACAACCATCCTTTACAGTTTTTTCCCCTGTGAAAGTTTCTTGGTTAGATTAAGACAGATGAAAGTTACTTCAACCATTTGAAAATATAAAGCTCTGTATTAGAGATGGTTATTATTATTAGCAAAGTTATATTTTTTCTCCTTACTGATGTGCCAGAACTGTAGAGGAATTGCTATCAGAATTGCAACTTATTTCAGGGAATAGACTGATCTGTGTTGAGCTTACTAGTTTTCCAGGTTCCTTTTATGACAGTAATCACATTTTCCTGGAGTCATTTTTAGGTATTTTAGTACACATTGCAAGTTGGAAACTGTTTTATAACTTTAGTAAGTCAGTTATTAAGTACAAATTTGCAATTCCTGAAATCAGAATCCACACAAAGACGTGCTGTGTTATCTGCCTTGAAATGTACAACATTCAGCCCAGTTATAGTATCCACACATACAGTCATAAAATGCTTGATATTACTTTAACTACCTAATCAAGCATATACATTTACAATCGATCATGGTGATATGTAAGAAAATCTAATTGTTTTTTTGCATCATGTCTATTCCATTATTCCTCCCAGAATAGGCAAAGATAAAAAGTAACATTTGTGGTAACTGAAGGAAGACTCTTTAGGTGAGATTTTTCAAAAGAACCTAAATGACTAAATCACTCTGATGCTTTTGACAGGTCCACCTCTATTATGTTATTTCCTAAAATGCAGCCTTATACAGTTAAAGGAAATACACTATAGCTCAGGAAATTGGTAATAGTTTGTAAAGCCTTTTACTTATAGTTTAAATCTTCTGCAGAGTAGGCAGTTAGTGACCAATGCTGTAATTTCCTAGTGGCTAAACAGAAAACATCACTTCCCAGGATCGTTACTCCAGCTACTTTCATAAGCACCATTACAAAAAACACTTAAATGCAAAAGTTTTTAGACAAAAGATGAATATTTTGGAATTTTTTTAAATCATTCCTTCTTTATACATCTTACTACCACTCATGTTGTCCTCCAGTGCCAGTAGGATTGTGATACAGACATTGTACTGGTATTTATTCAAAGTTTTCCCATGCAGTTTAACACTGTGATTGCAATGGATGTTTCCCAATGTGTGCCAAACTGAACGTTTTCCCACAAGTCCTCTCTTTCTAACAGTCACTTCACTTCCGGTCCTGGGAAAGACTGCACAACCAGATGTATAAATCATCAAGGATTTAGATAATGGCATAGAGAGTACACTTATAAAGTTTGTGGACAATATCAAGCTGGGAAGGGTTGCAAGTGCTTTGGAGGATAGGATTAAAATTCAAAATGCTTTGGACAGACTGGAGAAACAGCCTGAAGTAAATAGGATGAAATTTGATAAAGATAAATGCAAAGAACTACACTTAGGAAGGAACAATCAATTGCACACAAACAAAATGGGAAATGACTGCCTAGGAAGGAGTACTGCAGAAAGGGATCTGTGGGTTATAGTGGATCACAAGCTAAATATGAGTCAACAGTGAAACATTGTTGCAAAAAAGCTAACATCATTCTGGGAGTTTGTAAACAAGACACAAGAAGTAATTCTTCTAATCTATTCCATGCTGATAAGGCCTTAACCAGAGTAGTGTGTCCAGTTCTGAGTGACACATTTCAGGAAAGATGAGGACAAATTGGAGAAAGTCCAGAGAAGAGCAACAAAAATGATTAAAGGTCTAGAAAACTTGACCCATGTTGAAAGATTGAAAAAAATGGGTTTGTTTAGTCTGGAGAAGAGAAGACCGAGGGGGGAACATGATAACAGTTTTGTTACAAAGAGGAGGGTGAAAATTGTTCTTGTTAACTTCTGAGGATAGAACAAGAAGCCAACAGGCTTAAATTGCAGCAAGGGAGGTTTAGGTTGGATATTACAAAAAATGTCCTAACTGTCAGGGTAGTTAAGCACTGGAATAAATTGAGGGAAGTTGTGGAATCTCCATCAGTTTTTAAGAGCAGGTTAGACAAACATCTGTCAGGAGTGGTCTAGTTACTACTTAGTCCTGCTCTGAGTGCAGGGGACTGGACTAGATGATCTAATGAGGTCCTTTCCAGTCCTACACTTCTGTGATGCTCTGATAGCGCCTTTTGCTAATTAATTTCTGCAACAACACACTGAAAATAATGGGTCCAAACCAGCTTCAGCAACAGGAGGCATAAGCATGTGTGGGGATGTGGTATGGATAAACCTGTGCTTCTCATCGGTCTACTATTTACTGTATTTTTGGCAATGGTTTAACCACTCTGCATTAACAAGAGTAAGAAGTCTGTTCAGATCATGTAAATAATTCTGAAATGATCAGGGTAAGAAGTGAGTAGCCTATCAAATTCATTTAAGTTTTCTGCACCTTGCTCCGGGTATGTGACTTACTATTGAAATTTGTTAGACTAAACAAGCCAAGTTCTTTCAGACTCCTCTCAGAAGTTAGGCCCTCCATTCCCCTGTCATCTTAGTAGCTCTTCTCTGCACCTGTTCCAATTTAAATTAAGCTTTATTTGAACATGGGAGACCAGTATTGTACACAGAATTCAAAATGAGGTCTTACCAGTGCCTTGTACAATGGCATTGCCACTTCTCTACTGAAGATGCCTTCCTAATACATCCTAGCATTGATTTGCCTTTTTCACAGCCATATCACATTGGTGGCTCCTCATCGTCAATCACAGGATGACTCAGGCACCAGGTCTCTCTCTTCCTTGTTGTGTCCAACTGATGAGTCTCCAGTTTGGAGCAGAAATTTGTGTTATTGGACCCTAAGTGCATGACTTTGCACTTTGTGTTACTGAATTTCTATCACTCATCTTCAAATTCATCAAAATCTTCCTATATAACATCAGAGGGGTAGCCATGTTAGTCTGGATCTGTAAAAGCAGCATCCGACGAAGTGGGTATTCATCCACAAAAGCTCATGCTCCAATACGCCTGTTAGTCTATAAGGTGCCACAGGACTCTTTACTGCTATATAATATTGTGATCCTCCTCTGTATTGATGCTGCTGCCCAACTTTATATCAGCAAATTTCATTAAAAGACTCCTAGTTTTTGTGCCAATGTCATTAGTAAAAATATTGAATAAGATTGGTCCCAAGACCGATGCTTGAGAAACCCCATTAGTAAAATCCCTCTAATCTGATAATTCACCTTTCAATACAACCCGCTGCCTTCTCTCCTTTTGTCAGTTCCTTATCCACCTTACAATGCTTGTGCTGATCCACACCTTCCCTAATATAACTAATAATTTCTCATGTGGTATTGTGTCAAGTGCTTTACTAACGTCCAAGTATACTAGCTCCACTGCACTTCCCTTATCTAAAAAAATCAATTATTTTCTCAAAGAAGGAAATCTGGTTAGTCTGGCATGATCTGCCTTTGATAAACCACGTTGCATTACATCCCCTTTACGTCTATGAACTTAATTATTTTTTCCTTCACACTTTTTGTTAAATCCTTGCATTTAGGTCAAATGAACAGGTCTATAATTTCCCTGTCTTAAACGTAGGTTTGACGTTAGCTATTCTCCAGTCACATGGTACCACCTTCAGATAGAGTTATTAAAAATCTGTGATACTTTACTAGTAATTAAACTTTGTATCTGAGAGTCCTTGACTAAGCAGTCCAAAGATGCAGCCAAGATTCCCTCATACCAAAAGACCTTCTCTGTCACTAAGTAGTAAACTTTAGGCTTGCTCCCACTGAAATCAATGGAAAAACTCCCAAAGGGTTCAGTGGTGCCAGATCAAGCCCTCTGAGAATAAGTCTGCAAGAGAAATAATGTATCATGTTGTATATACAAGCAACTGATGATCACAGTATACCAAACCTGCAGCAATTATTCACACAACAAAGCCTCATTGATTTCAAAGGTGTGTGATGTAAGTTGCAGGACTGAGCTCACTATTTATTTTGTAAAATGTAGCAAACATTGCAATGGCTGCACAAATCCCTTAAATTCCCTCTCCACTATACTGATGTTTAGCTGTGTGGCTACAGAACTAAATCAGAAAAGAACATGCCCCTTAGTTTTTAGTATTTTGCTCTTTTTATTTTCTATCTGTAGGCATCTACTGAAAAAAATTGGAAGGTTACATACATTTGAGTAAAGTCAGAGGAAAGCTATGGCTGCAAGAGACAGTTGGCTTGTGTGTGGCCATGGGAAAGATGCATTATCATGCTGCTAAAGGTATGGTATGTCATATCATCAAAATGATGGTCTGAAAGCTTCTGCAAATACATGCTGTGGACTTATGGCCTAATTCAGAAGTTCTAAATCATACAGAATTCCCCCTGAATACACTGCCTGAGTAAGGAATGCAGTATCTGACTGTTAGAAACAAGGTCAATCATAGCAGAGAAAGTTAAGAACAAATATATTTAGAAGTGAAGTCTTCTAAACCAAATCAAACCAATTTTTTGCCTACATTTTGGCAATTAATTGATCTTTATTTATTAGCAGGTAAATATGCCCAATGGTCTGTGATGGGATGTTAGATGGGGTGGGATCTGAGTTACTACAGAGAATTCTTTCCTGGGTGCTGGCTGGTGAATCTTGCCCACATGCTCAGGGTGTAGCTGATCGCCATATTTGGGGTTGGGAAGGAATTTTCCTCCAGGGCAGATTGGCAGAGGCCCTGGAGGCGTTTCGCCTTCCTCTGCAGCATGGGGCACAGGTAACTTGCTGGAGGATTCTCTGCACCTTGAGGTCTTTAAACCACAATTTGAGGACTTCAGTAACTCAGACATAGGTTAGAGGTTTGTTACAGGAGTGGGTGGGTGAGATTCTGTGGCCTGCATTGTGCAGGAGGTCAGACTAGATGACCATAATGGTCCCTTCTGACCTTAAGTCTATGAATCTATTTTCAATTTTTTTTAAATTGTAGATTTTTGACTGGCTTTTAATTTTAGCAAACCCCTGTGTTTCTTAGCTTACACCAGAATGAAAGACTCCACACCAGTGCTCTTCAGATGAATATCTGATTTGGGGGAATGGTGGGCACTTTATCTGAATCAATACATGTAAAAGTAAATAAGGGAAATACACAGCACAAATAAATACAATTTATGGGCCATATTTTCCAATGGTGTCTCAACCAGGCCTCTGGGTTTGCACATACAATTCAGCCAGCACAATTATTTGCCTATGCAAGTAAAAAATTCATATTGTGTGCAAAATGATTGTATATTGAATACTCCCTCTCTTCAAGTGCCATTTTTGATATGGATGTTGTTGATCACTAGCTTCCATTTTTCACAGCTGCAACAGAGTTATAAAGCATCCACTCTCCTTTGGATACCAGTCCATCTGGCAATGTTTCTCATACAGCTGGCTCTCCTTCCTCTTCCTGCTTTGCCTGCAATCTTTCCTGACAATATGAGTGCTGGAATTGAGTTACTCTGCGATCGGCAAGAAATGTGTTCACAGAAAGATGTTATCCTTTCACCTAGTGTCTCCAGTAATTGCGCACTTTTTAAATTCATCCTTCTCATTACCTCATCCTTTATAGTTTTGCTATCACAAGTGACTAGCTATTATCTAGCAAATTTTTTATATTCTTCTGTAACAAAAAAATTCTAACACTCTGAGTCATGTCTGTCTCTGTTTTAAGAGTCATGCTCTCAGACCCATACAAGAGGGTTGGCCACGGGTTGAAATGTTGACCAAATATGAATAGTGCATATGCAAATTTAGGTTCGATTTTTCTCCTTAAAATGTAACACAAGTGAACAGATGAGATAAGTGAACAAAGCAGTTACCCAGCATATGAACATTCAAAATAAATAATTGTGAACACCTCAGGACATGGCCTTGACAGTTTTTAATTTGCCTGAAAATGGTTCAAATGGGATTTGTAAAATAAGATACAATTTTTTGACATTTTCAATTTGATTTGTAATGTTTTTAATTTATAAAAAAGTCCAGTTTTGTTGTCCCCTCCCCAAGTATTGCTATTAATTTTTATTATTGCTATTCATGGTTATTTTCTGAGAACACAGCTGTATAGGTTCAAGTAGGAAGGTAATTCACCTTTTGTGCTTTTCGGTTTAGGTTACTGGAGAACATTGAAAGTGCAAGATCTGCTAGTTAAAAATATACAGAAATGTGAAGATAAGTTAGAGCTGGTGAAAAAATGGGGCTTTCCCTGTGTGGAAACTTTCAACTTTTTGGTAGGAAAAAAATCCAAAATCTGAAGTTACAATACTGAAAATGTTATTGTGGTGCCTCACGCTCACATTGACCTCTATGGGTTGGTCTCCCTTACCAGATCTGTCGCCCATTCCCAGCTTCTGGCAAACAGAGGCTAGGGACACCATTCCTGCCCATCCTGGCTAATAGCCATTGATGGACCTATCCTCCATGAATTTATCTAGTTCTTTTTTTAACCCTGTTATAGTCTTGGCCTTCACAACATCCTCTGGCAAAGAGTCCCACAGGTTGACTGTGCGTTGTGTGAAGAAATACTTCCTTTTGTTTGTTTTAAACCTGCTGCCTATTAATTTTATTTGGTGACCCCTAGTTCTTGTGTTAGGAGAAGAAGTAACTAACACTTCCTTATTTATTTTCTCCACACAGTCATGAGTTTATAGACCTCAAATCATATTCCCCCCTTAGTCGTCTCTTTTCCGAGCTGAAAAGTCCCAGTTTTATTAATCTCTCCTCATATGGAAGCAATTCTATACCCTAATAATTTTTGTTTCCCTTTTCTGAACCTTTCCAATTCCAATATAACCTTTTCCAATTCCAATACGCACACAAACTACCAGTCCTATAAGGTACCATTGCATCATTGCTAAATCAAAAGGTTGGGAGGGGGGTGTTAAGTCCTAGGGGCAGCCGGTGTAGGAAGCAATCACTTGAGGCCAGAGAGCAGACAGCTAACCAAAACCTCCATTTTATTTACAGACACAGAGAGCTCACTCAGCCGGTTGAAACCGGCTGAGCTATCCCTTAATAGTCTAACTCAGTTGCCATAGTAACAAAACCCATGACAACCAAATACACAACATATTCCTCCCCCCCTAATAAGAACATCCCCAAAATAAAACACACACTAAACTAGAGAAGGAGGGTAGACTGCCTCCATTCCCGGCTAAACCCTGGGGATTATTTTGCCCCATAACCGTGGGTTCGCCCTAACTAAAGATCCAGCCGATGAGGAGGCCTTCTGTCTCTAGGTGGATTATGGCGAACTTCTGGTGTTGTTGCACCCGAAAGTACTAGGGGCTCAGGGTCCGCAGCACGAATAGGTGAGGAGGTGGTATCAGCTCGTGCTGGGCAAAGGGGTATCTCAGCTGCCGGCGGTAATGGAGGAGAACAGTCAGGAACAGGTGACTCATGATTCGGTGTCTCACCAGGAGGGGTGAAGTCAGACCCCTCAACTGCAGATGCGTCCTGAAGACTGGCATGACCTGGCAACAGCTGATCTACATGTCGCCGCCAGGTAAGATTCTCTGCAGTCCGGACTGTATAGGAAACAGGTCCTGTTTGAGTGATGACTGTGGCCGGGACCCATTTAGCTCTGGAAGTATAATTCCGAGCCAAAACTGGCTGTCCTGGGCTAAAGGTTCGGTCTTTTGCTCTGGGTGCCCGTCTGATGACTTGATATTGCTGCTGATGTTGCACAGTTTGTCTGGGTTCAGAAGGTTTCAGCAGATCAAAGCAAGTGCGCAGCTGTCGTCCCATCATTAGAAAGGCTGGGGAAGCCTGGGTCGTAGCATGAGGTGTGTTTCTATAGGAAAGTAAGAAGGTATCCAGACGCTTTTGAATGGAGTGTTGTCCCTTTGCTGATTTCAAAGCGTTTTTCATTGTCTGCACAAATCTTTCAGCTAATCCGTTGGTGGACGGATGATATGGTGCTGACGTGATGTGGTGTATCCCATTTGCCTTCATAAAATTTTGAAACTCCTGAGAGACGAACTGCGGTCCGTTGTCGCTCACAAGTTGTTCTGGCAGACCAAAACGACTAAAGAGTCCTCGTAGTTTTTGAATAGTACTCTCTGCAGTAGTGGACTGCATTATAGAGACTACTGGCCATTTAGAATGGGCATCTACTGCCACCAAGAACATGCTTCCTTCAAGGGGGCCAGCAAAGTCAACGTGAATACGTTGCCACGGGTTTTCAGGCCAGTCCCATGGGTGTAGGGGTGCCAACTGGGGTGCATTTCTTACACCCTGACATGACATACAAGCTTTTGCCTTCTCTTCAATAGCACTGTCCAATCTAGGCCACCAAAAATAGCTTCGTGCAATTTCCTTCATGCGCACTATTCCACAGTGACCGGAATGTAGCTGTTCTAACATCTGTGATCTCAGGGGTGGTGGAATAATGACACGCCTCCCCCACAACAAACAACCAGATTGGACCGATAACTCCGTCCGCCTGGACATGTAGGGAACAAGGTCGGGTGAGACCGGAGAGGTTTGTCAAGATTTTCCATGCATCACCAGGTCCATAACTTGGGATAATACTGGGTCAACGCGGGTTGCCTTCTTTATCTGAGTAGCAGTGATGGGTGTATTCTCTACCTGTTCAAAGTAGAAGATTTCCTTTTGGGCACTATCTTGATGTTTGACCGGTAAAGGCAACCTTGAGAGGCCATCTGCATTGCCGTGCAGAGTGGATTTCCGATATTTGATTTCATATGTGTGTGCAGAAAGTATCAATGCCCAACGTTGCATACGACTAGCAGCTAATGGGGGAATGCCTGTGTAGGGTCCAAAAATTGATGTCAGAGGTCGATGGTCTGTAAGAAGAGTAAACTTTCGCCCAAACAGGTACTGATGAAACTTCCTAATTCCAAAAACAATTCCTAATGCCTCACGTTCGATTTGGGCGTAGTTAGTTTCTGCTTTGCTTAGAGTGCATGAAGCAAAAGCAATAGGTCTTTCTTCTCCCGAAGGCATAATGTGTGACACGACCGCTCCCACTCCATAAGGGGAAGCATCGCAGGCCAATTGCAGGGGTAAGGATGGATCAAAGTGCGTTAGAACTTCAGAATTTAACAATGCATCCTTAGCTTTGTTAAATGCAACATCACAGGCTTCAGTCCACTTCCAGGCCTTGTTCTGCCCAAGGAGCTCATGAAGTGGTTTTAGCAGTGTGGCTAACTGTGAGATGAACTTTCCATAATAGTTCAGTAGTCCTAGAAATGAGCGCAGCTGGCTTACATTTCGAGGTTGGGGAGCCTCCACAATAGCTTTAACTTTTGCAGGGGCCTTATGAAGACCTGCAGAATCAATGATGTCCCAAATATTCAACAGAGGGCTTGAAGAATTCACACTTGTCTTTGCGAACTCGTAGGCCATACTCTTCCAGTCTTTGTAGGGTAGCCTCTAAATTCTTTAAGTGATCCTCTTCATTTCTTCCAGTGACCAGGATATCATCCAGATAGCACTGAACTCCTGACAAGCCACACAAGATCTGGTCCATAGCCCTCTGGAACAGGGCAGGAGCCGATGTGATTCCGAAGGGTAGGCGACAGTATCGATAAAGCCCCTTATGAGTCACAATAGTCAACAGCTCTTGGGACTTTTCATCGACGTGCATCTGTAAATATGCTTGACTCAGATCAATCTTACTGAACTTTTGTCCCCCAGCCAGGCCTGCGAAGAGGTCATCGATGCGGGGAAGCGGGTATTGCTCTGCACACAACACTGGGTTGACAGTGACTTTAAAATCACCGCAAATCCGGAGAGAGCCATCTTTCTTCACTATTGGAACGATAGGAGTGGCCCATGAGCTATGGGTAACTGGTATTAGGACTCCATTGGTGACCAGGCGCTCCAGGTCTGCTTCAACTTTTGGTCTGATGGCATATGGCACAGTTCGGGCTTTCAGATATTTTGGTGGACTGCCAGGTTTAATGTTCAATGTCACAGTGATTCCCTTCATACTTCCCAAATCATCTCCAAAAACAGCAGCATGTTTCCTTAGTATAGGGGTTAGACTGGTTTCTTCTTTAGTCATCCGGTGCACTTCTGCCCAGTTCAGCTGAATCTTCCCAAGCCAAGACCTACCCATTAAGGCTGGGTAGTTACCTCTCACCACAAACAGTGGCAATTTAGCCGCCCGTCCATTGAGCTCCACCTTAACATCAATAGTGCCCAACATGGGCACAGCTTCACCTGTATACGTCTTCAGAACAGTTTTTGTTGCCTTAAGCGGAAGATGCTGTAGCTTTTCCTTATACACAGTCTCAGGAACCAACGAGACAGCTGCACCGGTGTCTAGTTCCATGCGTATAGGTTTGCCCTCCAATAAGGGGGTTACCCAGTATTCATGTGAGCCCGCTGCCAAAGACAAAACATGCAGAGGCACTTCCTCTTGTGAGGAGGTGTCACCTTGATCATCCTGGGTCTGCTCTAGGGTATGCAAGGTTCCTCTTTTTGTCGGCCAGACCACAGGCCTCTTTTTCTTTTGTTTACAGGCATACTCAATGTGTCCCTTTTTGCCACAGTGTCGACACACCAGGTCCTTACACCAGCATTCTGATGCCTGGTGACCCAGCTTACCACAGCGGTAACATTCTTGACTCTGCACCGTTTTGTGGGTCAGTTCTTGTGACACTTTTTGCACCCTAGGGGATGCACCGATGTATTGTGCCTCCCTTGTAGCCAGTTCCATGGAGACAGCAATATCAACAGCCTTCTGTAATGTCATTTGCAATACCAAAAAGCTCAAAACGCTCAGTATACACATGCCACTGCTCTGTATTCTCATCAAAAGGCTCCAGGGGCCTGGTCAGAGTAGCCATGATTTTTAGTTTCACTTTCACAGTCAGTGCAAACAAGCAGCTTTTTTTCTTTGTTTGGTCTTTACCTTGACTTCTACTTCCTTCTGTTACTGGAGCAGCACCAGGATCCCACCCTCGTCGCCAGTGTTAAGTCCTAGGGGCAGCCGGTGTAGGAAGCAATCACTTGAGGCCAGAGAGCAGACAGCTAACCAAAACCTCCATTTTATTTACAGACACAGAGAGCTCACTCAGCCGGTTGAAACCGGCTGAGCTATCCCTTAATAGTCTAACTCAGTTGCCATAGTAATAAAACCCATGACAACCAAATACACAACAGGGGGGTCTCAATTTTTTTTTATGTAACATCAAAATTTTCCATGGACAGAAGATACGTTTCACAAAATAATTTCATTTAATTGAAACCCCAATTTTCCATTGAAAAAGTTTTGACCAAAAAATTAGATACTTGTGTATGTCTTTCAAATATAGAATATTAAGGAATAGTCAAGATCTGTTATTTTACATGCCTGTAAATGCTTAATTTCTAATTGTAGTTACTTGGGGGAAGGAGTAAGCCCTAAAAAGGGCCATGATCACTTTGAAATCTAGCCAATTGCAGGAAAAAAGTAGTTGAATGTTGTTTCAAATAATATAATCTGCTCTTGAGTCCCCTTGACAATTTTTTTCCCTTTCACCTATTCCTGCGTGAAAGGCCCATAAAAACAAGGGAAATTAAAACTCTTTAGAACTCATTTCAGCCATGATGGCTACAAAACCCTCAACAATGATTAGGAAGCTGGTGTGCCCTGACTGATGCTTGTTGTGTTAATCATTGTCTGTTACCTAGTGCTCTGTTTGTAGTATCCATCTGTTACTGCCTATATCATTGTGAGATTGCAAGCTCTTTGGGCAACATTACATTACTCTTTTTTATTATACGCTTGCTCCTAGCACTTTTGGGCTGGGCATTACCACAATACAAATATTAATTATAATGAATAAATTAAATCACTATCCAGAGGAAAGAGCGAAACAAATTGATCCCTTACTGCCTTCCAGTGCAGAAAGAAAACAGAATGAAAGACACAAGTATTCTCTCCTTATCTTTCTGGTATAGTCATCATAGACATTGCTTGTAACAATAGCAAGTTAAAAAAGTCCAAACAGCAGCATGTTTTTTTAAGTCGACAGTATCCTTCTAAGCTGAATCTTGAATTTAGCAGCGATAAGACGTGCAAGCAAAAAGGTTTTCTCATTTGATCAACAAAAGTATTATTGCAATGACTTCAAGGAAATTTGCACAGAAAAAATTATGTTGCTGTTTTGTAGCTCTTAATATTACTTTGTGGCTTTGTAGCAATTGCTGCCTCGCCTGAGATCTGCCAGTAGAGCTTATTATATTCATCAGGAAGGCAATTGGTGCAGAACATTAAGCAGTCTGCAGTCCACTTACAATAACAATATCAGCTGCTCACTATACTAGATAGAGAGCTAGAGATAGATAATACAGCCTTGAGAGACAGGACGGTCTGCTACCTGTCAAATCCTATACATCTGAGTAAAACAACGTAGCTGGGTTGGCTCAGCTGTTTTGAGCAGAGATGATGCATATAGTCTTAACAAGAACATCCCTGGATGATGAAGCAAGCTCTAAGATTCACATTAAAAATAATGAAGAGAAATCATTCTTGCAGCCATTTTGGACACCAGATTCTTTCTAAATGGTGCAGAAATATCAACATGGAGGTTCCCAGCTCCCTGTCGGGAGCACAGCAGCTGCCAGGGCTCTCGGCTCCCTGCCAGGAGCATGGATGCAGCCAGGCTCCCGGCGGGGAGCTAGGAGTGGGACGCCTGGCAGGCCAGTCCAGCTTGGAGCGGGGAGCCCCGGGGGCAGCCGGGCCCTAGCTGGAGTCCCCCATCCGCCCCTGGTGACAGCCCGGCTCAAGCCTGGAGCTGTGAAATTGGCAAGCATGGACAGCCAATAGCGATGTAAGTAACTCACATTGTCTACACAGCTGTGTGCCATTTCCCCACACTTACACAGGTTCAAGTGGAATCCGGTGGAAAATGAAAGAGTCAAAGGGCCAGTGCAGGTACATAAAGTCCTCAGTAGAGCTGGGCAAAATTTTGGGACAAATAGTTTATTCAATTAAAAAAAATTAGTTTTGATTGATCCAAAACTATTTGTGAATTTGACATGAGGTAGAGGAGGAGAAGGTGCCCCCCCGCCTTATAACCATTAGCCCATTGGTTAAGGCACTGGGGTGAAAAAGGAGAGGTAGTACCTCTGAAAGTCAGTGCAGTTACACTCTGAATGGTTCTCTTTCATTGCTCTTCACTTCACACCTAGCTCTCACCTGTGGCTCCAAGTAGTTGCTAATATGCAGCAGTAGCCATATCCTGGGACACTGCTTCAACAGGTGGCCTAAACCAGGTAGAGATTAGCCATGAGGGGAAACATCTATCCCAGGGATACTAAGGCCTAGTCTACGCTTAAAATGTAAGTTGACCTCACTACATTGCTCAGGGCTATGAAAAATTAGATCAACCTAACCCCACTGTGGACACTGCTAGGTTGACTGAAGAAGATTTTTCCATTGACCTAACTACTGCCTTTCAAGGGGGTGGATGTACTACAGCAACAGAAAAACCCTTTCAGTTGCTGAAGTAAGTATCTACTTTATAGCAATGTAGCTGCTGCTGTATTGCTTGTAGTATAGTCATATCCTAAGTCTCTTTTGGCAGACCAGGCAGAGGAGACCTTTTGGACCAATAGCTAGAAAGGCACTGAAATTATGTATAATTGAATACGTAAGGTTGACGAGGCACAAAAGACGTCAACGGCAATCCACTACAGCTAATGAAGTTCAGAATGGTTGTTTTATGTCACCACTGGTCCTCAACTTCAGCAGATGACAGAGTGAGATTGCCCCAGTGCAATGGTCTTCTCACTTAAAAAATCTTATGCACAGGTACTAATGTATCATTAAGGGAACCTACCTGGAATGTGAAAGACTCAGGTTTGAATTCCCACTGCAGAAGAGACACCAAAAGTTCTGAAAAATTTCGGATTCAGTTTGGCCTGAACCATTTTTTTTGCGGGGGAGGGGTGAGGAAGAACTGCCTCCAAACCAAAAAAAAATTAGTTATTGGCACAAATGTAGTCCCCAGCAGATTCAGGTTCTGCACAGATCTTACAAGGCACTAGAAGGGTTTTGGTACCAGAGGTTTTTTATTTTTTTGTCTATTCAAGAAGGGGTGAAAACCTCTCTCTCTCTCTCACACACACACATACACACAAATAAGTACATAAAAGGAAATTAATTTTCCTCTTCCCTTAGGGTTTTCTGCCAGAACCTGCCTATATTAATCATCTACCATTTGAAGAAAAAAAGTTGCTTTCTAAGAAGTACTGTTCCTCTGTTTATGAAAACATCTATAACCTACAGCTATTAAGGAGATAGAAAGAGGGTGCTTATCGTAGGGTGTGAGTATAAATATGTAAGTTGTTAATGTAGTATTTATCAGCTTTCATCCTGAAGAATCCCAAAGTGTTTGTTAGTCTATATACATAGATACTTCATCCACTTCTAGGGCAAAGAAGTAACAGCCTCCCAATCTGGAAGATTTGTGCTGAAGTTGTATTGTCCCTTGATTCTACAAAAACACCAGAAAGAACAGGCAGCAACCCAGACTACTGGCAGCAGCAATCTGTGCTATTAGGAGAGTGTGAGCCACCGCTGAAGAAGGAATAACAGTCTCTCTCCCCGCCCCCAGTTCTTAAGTTACTGTGGGTAGGTTCAGAGTCATTCCTGAAACCCCACAATAACTTCAGTTGGATCTGGTGCAGATGGGTAACATTAGCATTACAGTAATGCCTCATGGCCCCGCAATCAGAATCAGGGCCCTCTATATTAAAAGCAATACAAATACATACAAAAACATGATTCCTGCCCAAAGAAAGAGGTAGATGCTAGAGACAGTCAATCTGAAATCTTTTCAGTGGAAGACATAGCAGCCTCTCCTGGATGTACCCCTACGACAGGGCGTAGGGGAGGCGGGGTTCCCCGCCACCCCGGAGAGAGACAAGCTCTGCCGGACACCAGAGTGGGTGGAGCCAGAACACTCCAAGCCTGCACTCCCAGCCAGACAAGAAGTATAAGAGCCCAACCCCAGAGCTCACTCGGGAGGCAGCTGCTGGAGAGGCCAGACGCCTCCGGCCCATCTCCTGGGGACTGGCCTGACCGGCCGATACTTGACGCAGATCAGCGTGTGGGAGCGTTGCTGGGCCTACCCCTTCCAAGCTACCCAGAAGAGTTGCTGAGCCTACCCCTCACCAGGATCCCCCTGAGGACACCACCTTGACCCAGGTACCTCCAGAAGGGGAGTTGGGAAGTAGCTTGGGGACAGCCAACCCGAGCCTAGCTGCAACACTGCCGGAACATATGTCAATGTGTTGCAGCCAGGATCCCCACTGACACAGCAGCGGGCCTTTGGCTGCTGCTAGGGCCCCGGGCTAGGATGCACTGGAGTGGGAGGGCTGGTGCATCCCCCCCACCGCCCAACATGTGGGTGGTAGTCTCCCCCTCTCCCAGGCTGCTCGGAGCCTGAAGCCTGGGTGTACTATTCACCTGGGTTTGCTCAGTCCCTGCCTGAGGCCTGAGCCTTGAACTCATTGCTGCCCTGCCCTGACCCAGGGCCTGGGCTTGTTAACTGCTAACTGTTACCTGTGGACGGCTTGAGCCAGGACTCCTGTGGCCTGACTGATTCCCCAGGGGCTAGTGCAGGGACTAAGGGAGGCAGCGTGATTCCCCACTGCTCCGGAGGGGGACGAGCCCCAACGAGCCCTCTCTACACAGAGCAACAGCAGATACTAGAATAGCTAATGTAGGTGGGAGTCGCTGCATCTCTGGCATAGAATATGCCAGGAAACAGCCAAAAGCAGGACAAATATTTCTCGCCTCTCAGTACATAAAGGCAGGGGCAGCGACAGAGATAATACAGACGTTCCAAGATAATCACAGACCATACCAATGTTGTCATTTGTCAGAAAACGATCTCTACATGATTCATGGGCTGATAGTGCTCGCACACCTATGTAAATCAGCACCTAGTCCTAGGAAGTCAATGGAAACTGCTGGTGCTTGGCATTGTTCACAATCATGGCCTAAATATGGACTTAGGGACTATCTACAGGTACTCATTTTTTAACACTCCAGCCAACATTTTATGCCCTCTCAGTGAAAGAATTAAAAATAATGTGATAACTGAAAACAGAGACTGAAATTCACTGAAAGTAATAAGGCAATAAGTGAAAAATATCAGCACATCATTTACACACTATTTTAATTAGTATATTCAAGAGTATTAAGAACCAGTGTTCCATTCAGTCTTTACAGAGCAGCAGCCTGGTGAGTAACAGTGCTACTTATCAGGGTGGTCACATCATCTATTGTGCCTAAATTAAAGAAGGACTTTTGGAAGCTTGTTCCTTACAAAAGTGAATTTGTTGACCATTGTCTCTGGGCGCACTGGTCTTGCCAAACTGGGATACCCACTGGTGGCCAATTTGGGAAGGGTGAAATTGTATGATTCAGAACTGGCTATATTTTCCTGTGATTACACATATTGCTGGGAAGAATAACGAAAGGTATTTTGCACCTTAAGCATCTTCCATCTCAGGATATCCGATGATCTTACATGCATTGTTATCATATTACAACATTTCATTATTTGCCATGTTGCAGATGAGGAAACCGAGGCATCAAGAAATTAAATTACAAGCCTTTAATCAGAAAGGAAGTCTGTGAGATAACAAATAATAGAACCCAGATGTCTAGGGGTTGTGCTTTCATAAGACCTTCCCTCCTTATATGAAATGTAAATAGTGATTATAAAAATTGAAAAGTGCTGATCAGACCTAGAAGGTAGTTAAATACCTCTGATTTCACTCAGGATAGGATGTCTGTTAGAAAAAGAATGGAATGTACACAAATCCCTGGGAATGTAAAGCTTTTATCAGTCAAAATAAGGCACTTTAGTTTGCAGCTGTGATTTCAAACAGACTCAGACATTACAAAGAAACCATGAAAATGGCTATTTAATGCTGCTCAAAGTAATAAACTGCACAGCAAAGTTCAAAATTTAAATGTAATTTGTAATAAGAAATTCATAGGGGGAAAGCAAATGGAATGATAACCTCAGCATTATGCAGCTGTATGATAAAGTTTTAGGTTTTGAAAAAGATGATTTCTGAAATTATTTACGTCTAGCAAAACACAAACGTATACAATTTGGGTAAAAGATACCTTAATATATTCTAGCTCCTGTATGCTGCTCTGTTTGTGAATCAAATAGAGGAGGGGGACAATGGGCCAAAAATGGTGAAGGAGGTTCAGGTTCACCATTTTCCCCAAAAAGACGTTAGGTTTTGGGGATCCCCATTGCCTTGGGGGCTTCTGTTGGGAGAAGAAAGTACTAGGGCCGTGCAAATCACAGTCCAGATTTGCTGAGCTTTCCTAGACCTGGTCCAGCATTCATAGGCTAGGCTAGAAGTGGATCCCATCCTTTCAGGTGGATTTATAGGTTCTAGTGTATCCTCTTGCACAGTCCTTATGCCACCCCCTGCCACAGAAGGAGTTGTATTTCATTGCTGTTATGGGCATATAGTTTGTGAGATCCTTTAAGGTGAAAACATAAAGCACCATTTTAGCTATGTAAAAGCCCTGGAAACAAGAGGCAGGCACTGGTGCCATTTAGCATCTATTAGTGTGGAGTAGCCCATCCTGGCCTCCCAGTTCAGATCATTGCTTAAGGTAAGAGCTAATAGGGAAAGTAACCTCTTGCTATTTTTCTTGTAGAATTATCCACCGGACAATGGTACCATGATAAATTCTGCATTTAAACAAACTGGAAGGTGACAGGAATGTGGAAATGACACTCATTTGCTAGGCGATTTTTACTGTTTCTCACATTTTGAAAACGTACCTTTGAAGCTGCTGGTGAGGGCTATTAAAGCCAGGCTTGCTTTCAGACTAGAAATATCAAATCATGACACCGGAGAACGAAGCACCCCTAGATGTGACAATGACTTACAGTTACATATAGTATCTTTCATCCAGAAGGAAGCTGTGGTGCTTTTCAAACAATGCAATTGCTTCTGCACCCCTTGGCCCAGATCCACCCTGTGCCAGTGCAGAGCCTCATGCAGAGACTGAGAGGGAGCTTTGTGCCCTCTTTGTTCTGCGGGGCCAAATTGGCCCTGATGCAGATTAGAGAAGTCTTGAGGGGTTTGCTAATTTGTGCATGGTTGCCCTATGGGATTTTCAGTCATCATGGGATAACCAGGGCACAGGACCATCACAGCAACATCCCCTTCTGCCACTTCCATATATGCCCCAGAATGTTCCTTGCACCAGAGCCCCAAGGACTCTCACAGAGCATGCAGGACTAGCAGAGCTGACTCTGCCTAGTGGGGAAGATCTTCTGCACAAGGGTCATTCCCCAGGGAACAGGGTAGGGTGGGCATGAAGCTGCTTTGTGGTCCATTTGCACCAGCATATGCAGTGCAAAGGAGCTGCAGAGCAACCATGAACTGGGCCCATTGAACTTTATGACAAAATGACTTCAGTGGGAGTAGGATTGGGCCCACCTGCCACTGAAATGGAAACTGTCCGATGTGAAACACAGCAACTGTTAAACTTACAGGAATGCTAATGAGATAGGACTTCAGAAGACTATCCAGCTGAGACAGTAAGGGGGTGGGGTTTTGTTTGTTTTTGTGTAGGCAGAATGTAAATGGAATCTGGCTAGAATACTGACATCCCTGCTGTAATGCAAAGTGCCATGGAACCTCTACCAGCTCCAATGGTCAGGATTTCAACTGTACATCTCCTGCAAAATGCAGCTGTTGAAGCAGAATGATGCATCTTTAAAAAACGCTGGGCTATTTGTTCAATGCTGATGCTGAGGGATCAGTGCCACTTACTAAGTTGGCCACCAGCACCACTTAAATCACCTTTAAAAAAAAAAAAAAAAAGAAGCTTCTCCCTTTTGTATATACCATATATAGCAAAATGCTTACCAGGCTGACTCCCCTTAGCATGCAAAACCTGACACAGAGCCCAACATGGAGCGGCTGGAAGCTGAGTTCTTGTATATTGTACCTATTATTACTACAGATTCAACACACCTAACTGGGTTGGCAAAAATCACAACTCTCTAATATTAACAGTATCTTGAAGAGATTAATACAGCCTGTGTTTCTGTGTAACTATCAAAGCCCTGTTTTGTCTGTACTGCATCTTTGAATTTCTAAGGAATCTGCTGGCCTGTTCAGAGTCTCCGCAATGTGGAGAGCAATTTCAGTACAAAATGGATGCAGTCATTGAATTGCACATACGCTATCCTCTCACGGAGTGCTTACGTTTGTTCTTTCTGGTGTTACAATTAAAAATAAAAAAGTAAATGATTCCTGGTGAGCTGCAGAATAGCAAATTGCTGCTTTAAAAAATGGCAAAATCTAATGAGAACAAAAGTGGAAACTGTCTTTGTTCAGAACCTCTGTACAGGTACAAGGGGATGCATTGTGAATATCCCATTCCCACCCTTACCAGCAGGAGTAACTAAAAATCCTCAGCTGCAAAGGTCATGTGCCTTTTAGAACACAGTCTCTGGTCTAGTTTGAGTCATGAGCTTCAGCCAAGTCAAGGTTGAATAAATAGAAATGAAAGTGCCCGTCATCACTGAAGGGACAGCACTAGAACCAGCAAAGTCATTCTACTGGTAACTAAAGGTCAAGGCTTCAAGCAAGTGAAATGAGCTTTGATCCATTAAGCAAGCAAGCAAGCAACCCCCACCCCCACCATCTCATTTCACAATAGTGACACAATAATAAACTATTCTGATTCGTT
The DNA here is from genome assembly GCF_020497125.1 of Mauremys mutica. Taxonomy (NCBI): domain Eukaryota; kingdom Metazoa; phylum Chordata; order Testudines; family Geoemydidae; genus Mauremys; species Mauremys mutica. Next base: position 68,372,587 of record NC_059080.1, on the reverse strand, counting down.
TATAAAAGGAAAATTATTTCAAAAATCTCCCTATTAAAACAAAATAATGTTTGACAAACTGAAGTCTGTTCTGAGCATAAAACATCTTCCCCCTCCACTCCTTTTCATATAGATTGGGGTATTCTTTGTGAAGCTCTGAGATGCCGGAGCTCAGCTGTGACTAAGAACAACTAAAAAATGAGTCATAACAAAGGTCTCTTTTGCTGATTGAGTTTGAGCAGACCACTTATTCACCCAACCTGATGCCCCCTTTTTTTTTCAAAGCAGGGCCTAAAGGAGAAAGTGTTCAATTCCATTAGGATTTGTTATTTTTACCATGTTGCCCTGTTGGACAAGTCCAGGTATTAGAATCACTTGGTTCCTGCCAAGCACTCTCTCAGCCTTTGCACTGTTAGCCACAGGCTTTAATGTTAGCCATAAACAGTCACCCCAAGATAAAACTGTTGGATCTCAGCCAAGGACAGAGATTTATGTTTTGTTTAAACGTATTGTGTCAAATCTCATTCTGATTACACGTTGGAATCAGAGGCCCAGAAGGCCCTAGCTATTTTTTTTTAATGGGACTCTGCACCCACCTAACTATTCCCACCAAGGGTCATGCTGATGTGGACAGAAGCATGAAAGAGCTCCCCTGCAGCTCTGTGGTGGGGCTCCACAAAGCTATTAAGGGGGCAGAGCTAGGGAAGGGACATTATATGAGCTCATCAAACCCTTAAATGGGATGTCTGGTATTGACCGCTCTCCCCAAGCCAACCCCGCCTTCCCCACAAAGGTCCCACAGAGACTCAGTAGTGCAGAGCTCCCAGCTATGCTAAGAGGTGAAGAAGAAATGCAGAATAGGGTTGGCTTGAGGCATTGAGAAACATGCATAGACCTCGTGTGCAGGCAGCACAATGACTGGGACCCAAGCTCACCTTTGTGCCAGAGTGGAAGGATGCGGGAAGGTCTTTGTGCCCTCTAAATTCTGGGGTTTACTCATGTGGGACCAGCCACAATTTGGATTTGTAGCTAAAATCTCTCTGTGGCTCAAGAATAAACTCTCTCAGCACACAGGAAGATGTGTTATCAAAGCTTGTTGATTATGGATGGCTCCGTTAGGTTTCATTAGCCTGAACATACAGGAAAGTGTGTCTGAAATGCAACCCTAGTGCTAAAGAGATTCCTTTGTTAAGATGAGTATGAGAGGCTTGCATTGCCAGGGAATAACTCTGGGCATTCCTTAAAGCAGTGATACTTAGACTGAGGCATGGGAGCAACAAGTGACTCTTTAATGTGTCTCCTGCAGCTCTCTGTAGCACATGATATTAAAACACTGTTAACCAGTCTAAGTCATTAACCCATCTGGATTATTTTATTATATTATTAACCAATTGTAATTGATAAAATAATAATACTTGGTCAGTCATTGTGCTGTGATAATAATATACATACTGTATATACTTGTTCATTAGCCCGTTCATTTATAAGTCGACCCCTCAAGATGGTTAGGTAAAAATAGCAAATACTGTGTGACCCTTTCATAAGCCAACCCTATATCTCAGGGGTTGGCAAACTTTGGCTCCCGGCCATCAGGGTAAGCCGCTAGTGGGGCGGGACATTTTGTTTACTTGGAGCGTCTGCAGGCATGGAGCCCCTCAGCTCCGTGTGGCCGCAGTTCGCCGTTCCCAGCCAATGGGAGCTGAGGGGCTCCATGCCTGCAGACACTCCAGGTAAGCAAAATGACAATGTATTAGATATTCAATTCAATGATTCCATAGAGTTTAAAATCATCAAATTTTGGTGTAGACCCATTTATAAGCCAACCCCCGCTCTTTGATGCGTCATTTTTTTACCAAAAATATTTGGCTTATGAACGAGTATATATGGTATATATAAAAACTAAATATGAATATATAGTACTCTAATGAAACAATTAAGTCACACTACTGTGGTTCTTTTGGATAATGTTGATTGCTAATTTGGCTCCTGAAACAGTGAGGTCTGAATACAAACTGCCTTAAAGAGTGTGTCAGAAGGCAGGTGCTGAAAGGAAGTGGGGTCCAGTCATCATGGACAGAGACTGTGACACACCTGATTAAAATAAATTAGCTGTATCACAGTGGAGAGTTTTGACATTGAGAAGCAAAGGAAATTGTATAGCCAGTCCCAACAGGAATTCTGTTAATTATTAACAGGGACTTGTTGTAGTTGACGTCTCTGGCACTGGAGGAAATCCAAAGTGACTTTGTACGTGGGCGAGATATCCACTGCTGACTAAATGAGCCAATATATCCAATAAACCTAGGCTGCCTTCCTTAGCTGGCCATGAGCAAGAAGAAAATTAAAGGGTCAGAGGTTGAGAGAGAAATCAGCCTATTTGAACTTCTGACTCAGTGACAGAAAATACTTTCCTTTGATTCTCTCTGAAGTTTAAAATTTATTAAACTCATGAATATAGTACAATGGCTAAGAAGAAAAGAATTCTGGCTGTGTTCATATAAGCCTTCTGCATGCTTTTCTTTTCTTTCAGTTTAATGAATTCTCTTTCCTAACCTTATTGCTGCAAACCCATTTAGAGCTGGTTGAATATCAAAATAACCTGTTCACACATCAGAGGCCTGAGTTTGGGTCACTATGTTTCCTAGTGTTGTCATGTTAATCGGTCACAAGTATTCAAACAACTGACAGGTATTTGTGAAAACATCTGCAGATCCCAGAAGTTTCACAAATGTTAGCCCGAATACTTATTCATCAAAACATTCTGGCCAGAACAGAACGGTCATTATTTTCTCTCCATTTTTTTTACAAGAAGCTTCAGTCATAGAATCATAGAAGATTAGGGTTGGAAGAGACCTCAGGAGATCATCTAGTCCAACCCCCTGCTCAAAGCAGAACCAACACCTACTAAATCATCCCAGCCAGGGCTTTGTCAAGCCAGGCCTTAAAAACCTCTAAGGATGGAGATGCCACCACCTCCCTAGGTAACCAATTCCAGTACTTCACCACCCTCCTAGTGAAATAGTTTGTCCTAATATCCAGCCTAGACCTCCCCCACTGCAACTTGAGACTATTGCTCCTTGTTCTGTCATCTGCCACCACTGAGAACAGCCTAGCTCCATCCTCTTTGGAACCCTCCTTCAGGTAGTTGAAGGCTGCTATCAAATCCCCCCTCGCTCTTCTTTTCTGAAGACTAAATAACCCCAGTTCCCTCAACCTCTCCTTGTAAGTCATGTGCCCCAGCCCCCTAATCATTTTCATTGCCCTCTGCTGGACTCTCTCCTATTTGTTCACATCCTGTCTGTAGTGGGGGGCCAAAATCTGGATGCAATACTCCATATGTGGCCTCACCAGTGCCAAATAGAGGGGAATAATCACTTCCCTCGATCTACTGGCAGTGCTCCTACTAATACAGCCCAATATGCTGTTGGCCTTCTTGGCAACAAGAGCACACTGTTGACTCATATCCAGCATCTCATCCACTGTAATCCCCAGGTCCTTTTCTGCAGAACTGCCACTTAGCCAGTCGGTCCCCAGCCTGTAGTAGTGCATGGTATTCTTCTGTCCTAAGTGCAGGACTCTGCACTTGTCCTTGTTGAACCTCATCAGATTTCTTTTGGCCCAATCCTCCAATTTGTCTAGGTCACGCTGGACCCTATCTCTATCCTCCAGCATATCTATCTCTCCCCCAGATTAGTGGCATCCGCAAACTTGCTGAGGGTGCAATACATGCCATCATCCAGATCATTAATGAAGATGTTGAATAAAATTGACCCCATGACCGACCCGTGGGTCACTCCACTTGATACGGGCTGACAACTAGACACTGAGCCATTGATCACTACCCATTGAGCCCAACGATCTAGCCAGCTTTCTATCTACCTGTGATGGGCCAGGTGCCCCAGCGCCCCCTCGTGGCAGGGGCGGGTTGGGGCCTAGCGCTGCACCACTCGCTTGTCCTTCGGACTGCCCCTGGTAGCCGGCGTATTACGGCCTAGCGGCCAGAGTCTATGGACACCCCCTCCGGGGTGGAGTAGCTCGGCCTAGCGGCCGGAGTCCGTAACCGCCCCCCTCTCGGGGTGGGGTAGCGCGGCCTAGCGGCCGGAGTCCATAAGCGCCCCCTTCGGGGCGAAGTAGCACGGCCTAGCGGCCGGAGTCCATACACACGCCTTCGGGGTGGGGTAGCGCGGCCTAGCGGCCGGAGTCCATAAGCGCCCCCTTCGGGGCGGGGTAGCGCGGCCTAGCGGCCGGAGTCCATAAACACCCCTTCGGGGTGGGGTAGCGCGGCCTAGCGGCCGGAGTCCACAAGCGCCCCCTTCGGGGCGGGGTAGCGCGGCCTAGCGGCCTGAGTCCACAAGCGCCCCCTTCGGGGCGGGGTAGCGCGGCCTAGCGGCCGGAGTCCATAAACCCCCCCCTTCAGGGCGGGGTAGCGCGGTCTAGTGGCCGGAGTCCATAAACCCCCCCTTCGGGGTGGGGTAGCACGGCCTAGCGGCCTGAGTCCCTACACACCCCCTTCGGGGTGGGGGTAGCGCGGCCTAGCGGCCTGAGTCCCTACACCCCCCCTTCGGGGTGGGGTAGCGCGGCCTAGCGGCCTGAGTCCATAAATACCCCCTTCGGGGTGGGGTATTACGGGGTGGGGTAGGGGGACTCGGGCCCTCCCTCTCCACCGAGCCCCGACCCAGGGCCCTGTTTGTGGCAAGTTCTCCTTGCCACCCGCTCGGCGGGGATCCGCCCGCAACACGCCGAGCGGTACTGCAGCTTTAAGGCTGTCAGTCTCTACAATGCCCCTGGGTCACTTCCTACCCTGCCTGGCCGGACGTCTGCGTTGTGGGAGCGGCTCCCCCGTAGGTCCGTCACTGCCGGCGTCCCTCCCCGGGGGCTCCGGGTCGGCCCCGGTTCGGCTGGCGCCCCAGTCCGAGCTCCTGGGCTTTCCCTCTGCAGAGGCTGACGGTCTACGTCCTTCTCCCCTGGTGGCCAGCCCAGACTGAGCAGACCTGCAGGCTTTTATACTGGTCTGCCAGTTGGAGCATGCCCAGCAGAACTTCCTGGGCGTGGCTTCCTCTGCTAGTAAAGAAGGGTTAACCTCTGCTGTACCAGTGCGGGGCTGCCCTGCCCCGTCACACAACCTTATAGTCCATTCATCCAATCCATACTTTGTTAACTTGCTGGGAAGAATACTGTGGGAGACTGTATCAAAAGCTTTGCTAAAGTCAAATCAATATCACATCCAAAGTCAATATCACATCCACCACTTTCCCCATATCCACAGAGCCAGTTATCTCATCATAGAAGGCAATCAGGTTGGTCAGGCATGACTTGCCCTGGGTGAATCAATGTTGACTGTTCCTGATCACCTTCCTCTCCTACAAGTGCTTCAAAATGGATTCCTTGAGGACCTGCTCTATGATTTTTCCAGGGACTGAGGTGAGGCTGACCAGTCTGTAGTTCCCCGGAGTCTTCCCTTTTTTAAAGATGGGCACTATATTTGCCTTTTTCCTGTCATCCGGGACCTCCCACGATGGCCACGAGTTTTCAGAGATAATGACCAATGGCTCTCAATCACATCAGCCAATTCCCTCAGCACCCTCTGATGCTTTAGATCTGGACCCATGGACTTGTGCATGTCCAGTTTTCTATAATCCTTAATTTGTTCTTTCACCACTGAGGGCTGCTCACCTCCCGCCCATACTGTGTTGCCCAGTGCAGCAGTCTGGGAGCTGACCTTGTCTGTGAAGACTGAGGCAAAAAAAGCATTGAGTACTTCAGCATTTTCCACATCATTTGTCACTGGGTTGCCTCCCCATTCAGTAAGGGTCCCATGCTTTCCCTGACCTTCTTCTTGTTGCTAACATACCTGTAGAAACCCTTCTTGTTACCCTTCACATCCCTTGCTAGCTGCAACTCCAATTGTCCTTTGGCCTTCCTGCATGCTCGAGCACTATTTTTTTACTCCTCCCTAGTCATCTGTCCAAGTTTCCACTTCTTGTAAGCTTCCTTTTTGTGTTTAAACTCACTGAGGCTTTCTCTGTTATCCAGTTAAGAAGCAAGAAATACCACCATGTGGCTCAAGGACCAGCCACACATGATTACCAAATAGTAATCAAGCAAACAGTTCATGAGCATGAATCTATGGTCAGCAAATGCTTACAAATAACTAAAATAGCTCAAGAAAAGCAGGATCAGTTCATGAATAATTTGCTACCCCAAAAAGGAGCTAACATAGTAACAAATAATATTTGTAACAAATACTTCAAACCAACCCCACTCCCATTTCACTGGACTCCTCGTATCAATATACCAAGATTAGTATCGCAGTACAGTTGGATGTTTACAAGGTTGACTTAATGTTCCAAAGCACCCAAAGCCAGAAATTCCTGGCTATAAATAGATACATTTTTAGGATAGATATCTCCTTGTGCAAAGACATCCTCAGCTATTCAAGAGCTTAATAGGCACGAGATAGAGTTGGATAAATATCCACATTGGGGTGTTTATCGGTTGAATGTGTGCAAATACAGTTTCAGTTATTGCTAGTAATTAATGCACCTACAGCAATTCTCCACACACCATCCCGAATACTTGCATTTCTGAGGGAAGAACGTCTGAGCTGTGGATGCAGAGCAAAATAGATTTCTCCTTTCAACTCTTACCTCTTAAGAGTTTGGTTACCTGTTACATCAGCCAATCACTTAGCCTCTCAATGACACCTGTGGACCTGGCAAATCACCACACTCCCCTTCTTCCTTCCAGGGTGCCTGCTACATTTGACTGTCCGTGTGCTCAGGTAGTCAGTCACCTCTATGTCTTTTTCCATCCAGCACCCTCCCTCCCCCAAGCATGTTGAAATGTCCCTGATCCCCTCCATAATGCCCTTTACCAGATAAATTATACACACTTATAATTTGCAGGAACAGGGCCTAATCAGAACAGGTAAATCTATTTGAATATGGAATTAACTGTGCCAGAGAGATGGCTCAAAGACACAATATCTAGGGTGATTGCGATGCACAAAAATGAAACCCTCACCCACACTCCCAGGTTAGACTAACAGCAATCCAGCCATATTCAATCACCCATATGATCATTCATTAATAACCGGATCCAAACTAACCCCCAACATCTAACCATAAAGATCACCACCCCCAACATCTTCTCTAATGCTTCCAATGTTCTTCTAATAACACAGGATAATATATTGGATATAATAAAACAGGCAAATTTGCCCACTAGCATGATCCAGATGAGACCACAGGGAAATTTATATCTGAGGGCTGTTAACTGACTTGAATATGATTGATTGCCTTCATTTCTGTTTTATTCCCAGTATTAGGTATGTGCTTGGTGTTTTTCAAGGGAGGATTTAATAAGATTTGTGATATGCTTGCTCCATCTAGAATATTGAGGCTGAAAGCTTTCGATTGCTCTGGATTTCCCAGAATAAGTTTAACAGTTTTAAACAAGAGATGAGTTGGGGTAAAGGTCAGGGGAGTTTGGAGAGCCCAAAGATACTAGGTTAGAGCTACACATTTTAGACAACGTAAGAAAGAGATGTAAGTGCTGAGGTGCTGGCTGATGTGGTGTACACAAAGGAAAAATATTACCTTCTCCAAGTCTGTCTACTTCTTACAGGGTAACATTTAACTATCCATTTTCAGCCATAATACTATATATTTTTGAAACTGAAAGAAGAATTTCTTTTGAGCAATTACACACACACAAAGCCATTTATGCCAATGGGAATTCCATTTGTAGCTTAAGGACTGTGTATGGGGTCAAACCTTGGTCTCGACACTCATGGATAAGGATTAAAATGCTGTAGCTGAAAATGCTGAAATTGTACAGTAGCGGGCCAAAGCCAGGAACTATGCAATAGAAGACCTTTATCAGCAGAGCTATGTGTTCCCCATGGCAGAAGGATTGTCAGCCCCTGATATTCTTTCCCTAGATGAGGTTCTCTGAGCACAGTGTCTATGGCATTTCTCGTATAGGCCCAACCCCGGCTCTCCCTGCGTAGGAGGGGCAATATGCAGAGAGTCTGCAACTACTTGTGGATCATGGATTTCTGCTCTGCTGGGTTAAAATTCCTGGGAGCATGAAGAGCAGGTTCAGAGTCAGGGGTGGGTTACAGGAGTGGGAACTGGGTTGCAGGCAATGGGTCAATGCCTGTGCTGACACACCAGCCCATACCTCCCTATGCAGGGGAGGGAAGCACTAACTGTGCAGTCTCCAAAAGCTCATGTCCCCTGATATTTCTTGGGTGGAAGAAGTGATAAGTGACATGATTTTGCTTCTTGAATTAGGATTAAGCCCTAAAGTAGCCAAACTGATGAAGACTGTGAAGTCTCCCTGGCTATAGTGAATTTTTGCTGTATAGAACCTAGTAAATATTGTACTGCTTGAAATAACTTTGCTATATATATTGCATTAGAAAATTCCTCCTGGAAGATTGGCACCGCAGTCATTACAGTGAGTAGTGCAATAATATGATACAGGTTGTTGAGAGCAGACAGGATGCATCAGGTAGAAGAGAGAGAATGATTAGCTGTGAGACGGGGTTCTGTCCTGAGACCTGTATTTTCATTAATAACTTGGACGATGGAGTAGAATAGTCCACTTATAAAATTTGCACATGACACCTAGATGGCAAGAGTTGGTAGGATTTTGAAAAATAGGATTAGAATTCAAATGACCTGGATAAATTGGAGAACTGGTCTGAAATCAACAAAATTAAATTTGAGAGAGACAAGTATTACACTTTGGAAGGAAAAAAGAAATCTAAATGCACAAAGTGGGGAATAACTGGCTAGGTAGCCGTACTGCAGAAAAGGATCTGGGGGTTATAGTGGATCACAAAATGAAGAGAAGCCAACAATGTAATGCTAGGGTTGCCAACTTTCTAATTCCAGAAAACCAAACACCCTTGCCCCGCCCACTGACCCACCCACCCACAGCCTGCTCCTTCCTGGGGCCCCACTCCTCCCTCCATTCTGCCCCCCTCCTTCTATTCCCCCCCCCCATCACTTGTTTTCCCCTACCCTCGCTCACCTGCTCATTTTCACTGCAAGGCCAAAACAGGCATATTGATTGTTTTGACAGATGTATTATGCTATTATCAGGTTTTATTTGTTACAGAACACTAGAGCTGGTGGCAAAATAGTCAAAAACGGTAATTTTTAAAAAAACAAAATTTCACAAAAGTTTCCCCTCCCTTCCCATTTTCCGTAACCAGCTCCATAGGTTTTGTTCACTAAAGTTATTGTAATTTTATGTGTGGAATTAGGACTACACATTATCACAGCTGCAATGGGTCCATTAAAGGCCCACTCCTGAAGCCCAAACACAAAATCTATAGAGCACAACCACAGAAATGCACACCTGGCCATTTACCTATATACGTAAATCTGTAGAAACTGACTCCCACACCTACATGCAGATACACACGTGTATTCATGTATACACGTCTAGCATGCAGTAACACATATACTTCCACATTATTTATTATTACAATTGTTGTTTAGTGCCTAGAGATCCCATCTAAGATCAGGGCTCCAGGGTAGTAAATGCTAGACATATACATAAAAAGAGAGTGTCTGCAACAAAGAGTTTATACTGTAGCTAGACAAAAGTGGGGAGAAATGTATGGTACATTGGCTCTTCTGCAATTACTAGTCAACAACATTCACTTTTTAAGAAATAATACATTTCTTTTAGAGTTCCCTTCTCTTTTAAAAACTTGTTTAAAATGGATACACACATTTTGTGTCAATTTTTTTGTGCACAAGCCAGCAAAAGGAGTAAAAGTCAAAGAGTTAGGCTGCGCATTTTATTCAGACAGGTATACACACATGTGGCAATATATGCACCTCCCTACATAAAGACACACAGTTTCTTACACACATACAATGCATGTATGCACTTCCCTACACAGAGACACCCAGCAGTGCAGGGGATGGCGGTGCAGCCCCATTCCCAGCACTTGGAGATGGGGATACATACCTCAAACTCCTGGGTGCCGGTGATGGGGCAACAGAGGGCGGTTCACCGCAGCTTGAGCCCAGCCACAGGAGGAACGCAAAGAGGAGAACAGGGTTGGCAGAGGTGGAAGAGGCGCGCGCCACAACCACTCAACAACTGCCTGCTAGGCACGCTAGTTCGTCCCCTGCCCTGACCTGGCCAGTGGGAGCTGTGCCTGTGGGCGGGGCAGCATGCAGATCCCTCTGGGCACCCCTAAGCCTAGGAGCCGGACATGCTCGCTGCTTCCCGGGAGCCACACAGCAGCTAGCAGGGAGCCTGCCAGCCCTGCAGCATAGCCCCGCCAACCGTGGGGTTGCAGCGGTGCTGACTGGATCCAGTTGTTCCAGTTGAAAACTGGACAACTGGTCACCCTATGTAATGCAGTTGTGAAAAAAGGCAAGTGTCATTCTGGAATGTATTACCAAGAGTGTTGTATATAAGACATGGGAGATAATTCTTCCAGTGTATTTGGCTCTGGTGAGTCCTCAGTGATAAAAGGTTTAGAAACCATGAACTATGAGGGCAAGTTAAGAAAATTGCACATGTTTAATTTTGAGAAGAAAAGGTGCGGAGGGGGCCATGTTAACAGTCTTAAAAATGTAAAAGGTTGTTTAAAGAGGATGGTGATCAATTGCTCTCCATGTCCATCAAAGGTCAGACAAGATGTAATAAGCTTATTCTTCAGCAAGGGAGATTTGGTTAGATATTAGGAAAATCTTTCTAACTTTAAAGGAACAGGTTACCTAGGTAGGTTGTAGAATCCGCATCACTGATGGTTTTTAAGATCAAGTTAGCCAAACATCTACCAGGGATGATCTAGGTATACTTAATGCTTCCTGGGTGTGGGAGGATTGACTAGATGACTTCTTGAGGTCCCATCCAGCCCTACACATCTATGATTCTATAAAAGAAAGGCCAAAGGAGCATGAAGGAGAGAGAGGAACAAGAAGCTTGGAGACAGAGTGAGAGGGGCCTGACAGCCACCGAAGGAGTGTGACAACAGCAGATGTAGCCTTATGAGAGAGGAACTGATTGGAAAAACAATGCAAAGGGAGTCGTGGAAGTAGAGTTGGTAGCAAACTGACATGAAGTGAGCCAGGCATTAAAGAGAAGGGAAACAGGTCTGGGACTAGACAAAGGAGGAGCTTGCCACTCCAGCTGTTAGATGAAGAGCCCCGGCAGATGAATAAGATACTGAGACCATGAGACTGTGGTGTATTGAGAGGACTGTGCTGGAATTGCAAGCTAACACTTTAAGAGTGGGATGGCAGCTGAGGGGAAGGCTCCAGATCCCGCTTTCATGCTAGGAGGCTCTGTAGTGAAGAGTGGGGGCCAGAGTCAATAAGGAAAAAGCCATTTTAAAGCAGGTGTGTTGAGTTGTGCCTCTCTGCTTTAGGGAGCAGTTTCTCTCTCTCTCTGTATTTGGGTTCTTGTGTGTTATCATTCTGAATTCTGAGTAATTAGTGGTGTTAGGTTGCAACCTGTCAGCAAGATTATTCATGTTTTTATCTAATTTTTCTGTGTTTATACTGTAAACATAACAGGGGCCTTGAAGGAAAAAAGAAGAGAAATCTAGAAAGGAGGAATTGTTGTGCAGAAGAGGTATGAGAATAAAGGACTGAACTGATCTCAGTTACTCTTGTGTAAGTCACCATTTCAGCAGGTTCTCCAGATCTACACCAGCAGAATTAAAATCAAAATCTGTCCCAGAATCTCTAGGACGTTGCAAGTCTGGACTTTTAAAAAATATTCCCCAACATGCTTTGGTTATATAGTAATCCATTTAAGCCCCCGTTCTGCAATGAGCTCCACATAGATGCAAATCAGGGCCTTAGTTTTGAAAACCATGATTTTGATTCCATTTAGTAGCTTCTGCTTAGAAAAAAATATTAAGTATTCTTTCAGAAAATTTCTGCTTGCTCTTCTAGCATCTAGAATTAACCATAAAGTCATATTTTTGTCCGCAATCCTTGGTGGTTACTTATACAGCTTTGTAATATCTCAGCCTCCAAAGCTTTTAAAAGTAGCAATCTTTTCCCCTCCTCCCATACGCTAAGAAAAATAGAACCTATCAACTTCTCAAGCTCACAGCTAACCCCCACGTAAATACTTACTTTTAAAAAATCTAGCACATTTTAACAGGAAACATTCTCTATCCACAAACATTTGCATAATATGGACATACTGGGGGCAAGAACTGGGTAGGGTGACATAATAGAATTTAACATTTATAATAAATGTTCTGATTTCATGTTTTCATTACATTTTGCAGTCATATTGTACCACAAGCTCACTTCCCTGTTATTCTCCACCTCCAGCACTAACGTCACCTCTTGGCTTCCTTTTGCTATTGACTGCTATCTAGATTACAACCCTGTGGTTCTTCATAAACAGCGAGTACATCATTTACATGGATTTTTAGTAGTTGCTAGGTTGGGGAGGAAAGCAAGGGATGTATAGGGTAAGAAAAGCACGGCCAAATGAAAGTAAAGTTTGCAGTCGCGCACAGGACAATGGTGCCTTGATATCATTACTCCTCTAAGGAAAGTTTGAGTTATGTTAGTATAGGTGTGGGCTGGGTCAGGTGGCACAAAAGGTAAAACCTTTTCTCAGATGCTAGGAAACCTCTACTTTAATAACAAATATAAATATGGCATATTTCATCAGTAGATCTCAAAGTGCTTTGCAGGAAAAGTAAATGTAATTTTCCTCATTACATGGGGAACTGAAGCAAAGAAATAGAAAGTGACTTGCCCAAGGTCACCCGGGATGGTAGTGGCAAAGCTGGGAGTGAAATCCAGGTCTCAAGCCCTAATCCAGAGCACTCTCCATTAGACCACATTGCATATAAAAAGCCACTGTTCCTATAAAGACAGCAGTAGGAATCAGGTGGTCAGGAGATTATGTTAAAGAAGAGAAAGGGCTTCTTTTTCTCCAAGCTCCAGTCTTGATAAGGGTTTACTGAGAAAACATTGTTTTTCCTGCTCCTTTACCTAAATGTAAACTTTAAAGTGCATGTAACTGGTTTTGTTTCTTCAACCCAGTAATATTTACTATAATCAGCAAAGAGGCTTCTGTCAATATGGCTGAAATTCAGACAAAGCCAGTTCTAATTTGGTGCCCTCACTACAGGGTATAATCAATTATGATAATCTTTTCTTTGCTGTTGCTATTTACCCTTCAAGGGATTGGAGCAGATTTATTTACCTTTTAGATCTGTTGTATCTTTGTGCGTGGATTTTTCTCTTTGCTATTGAGTTTTTCTGGTTCCTTTTCTCTCTCTGCATTCAACAAGGGTAACCACCTCCAACATGACATTTTATATGATCTGTATGCACTGAGCAGTAGGCAGCATAGAGAAAGATTTTATTACATCATTCACAAGCTACCATTGACACGGCCTTGACAGTGCAGTTTATTATGGCTATAACACACCTGACTGCAAGTAGTAAAGGAAATGTGCATTCAGGTCATGTCCTGACAGGTCATATATTCTCAACACCAGTGATTCCAATGGTAATATCAGTGGGCCCCCTGGGAAATCTTTTCCTTTAATTTGAGTAATTTAAGTACACCTGACCTTCTTCAACTGACAAATGACAGAGCATTGAATTCCCTCCTCTGGCTTGATCCTCTTCTCATTTATATTAGTTCTACACTGGTGTTCAGTGGGGTTATTCTTGATTGACACCGATGTACACGAGAGGAGAGTTAGGCTTTCAAAAGTGATCAGTGATTTTGGGGTATCTAACTTGAGCCACTTTAAAGAGAACAGATTTACTGAGAGTGATGAGCACCCAACCCCTGAAAAGCAGGCCCTTTTCAGTTGTTTCATATTGGAGCTAAGATTGGGGCAGCCAAAAACCACTAGCCCCTTTTTAAAAATCTAGCCAGACCAGTACCCTTTTGGGTTCCATTCATTCTAGCTTATACATCTGCATCCAGTTTATAAATTGGATGAAGGTTTATTTGGTTGGGTTTTTTTACTTGACAAACAGAAAATAAATAAGAGATCAAAAGAAATTAGAAGCAGAGTTCCACCCGCTACATGGCTCAGCTGGAAAGCACAGTAGAAATTTGGGAGCTCCAAACAGAGATGACTTGTCCTTAGCGCTCATCCTTTGTTTCTCAGTGTGTCTCTTTTATCCGATGTAGAGGACGTACAAACATGTAAAAGGGTCCGTTATTTAACAGGTTGGGAAAATCCTTCCTCTCAACTGTCTGAAAACCAAGCAAATAATATTTTTTTTAAAAGTGATTAATATGTTCTTTAAAGGATATTTGAGGGCTATTTCTGGGCCTTTGGGGTTTTACGTAGGGGAAGTTATATTGCCTGCTAGTACAATTTCATTCTTCATTTGGAAAATATCTCCCCATTGATTTTCTGTGGAGGAAAAGTTATTAAAAATAAATGTTTTCATTATTAAGCTTCTGCTATCATAGTCCCTCATGCAGGGGATGTTTTCCTGTTTACTTATCCAGTTAAGTATTTCAATAGTTCTAGTGAAATGAACCCTAAGTGACAGCTCATGGCTGACCAACCCTGGCAGAATCATAAAAATCTTCCTTAAAATTATTGTTGAACTTGTCATCAAGTCACCGTAGGCAAAATTGTCCTCTCACCTCTTCACAGAGAATGGTGACTGGTATTTTGCTCTCTTAATTTGTGCAGGCCTCCCATAGATATGAGTTGGAATTCTCTTCAGGAAAGGACACGACAATAGGGGATTCAAGAGCCTTGTGGATCTTAGATTATTTTACTCTCTAGCTATGTGGATGTGTCTAAATGGAGTAGGTGCATTTTGTTTTGACTTTTGCAAAGTTAATGGTATTGTTCTTCCTCTGATTCCATGTGAGTGAACATGATTTAAAAAGCTATGGTCTGCAGAGACAGATTCATCCCACTCAATCTATGTATCTGCCAAAGCAGGTCAGCAGTGCCACTGTTACGTGGGTGATATTTTGGATGTTTTTTCCCCACAGGCACTCATTGCCATTTCTTTGGTTGTGACGTGGTGCTTCACCACAGAATTTCACAGAAAGAACAAGCCATACAGCCTTTACTAAATCAATCTCCTAGGGAAGTACTGAGAAAATGACATGAGAAGCACCCACCCCTTCCCTACTGCAGTACTCTGATTCCTAAAAGGTGGGTCTGAGTCATGAAAGGTAGCTCATGAGCTATATTTTTGGGTGTCCATTTCTATTATTTTGGTTTGTTTATTCTAGGGGGCCAGAGGTTAGGTTGCTTTAGCTTTGCTAAAGTTACAGTGGACCAAACCAACTTCGTGTTGCATGAAATCCTGAATTGGATCTAGATTTGTCTGATTTAGGTATTTGGGTAATCATTTAGCAACTTCCTTTTCAAAAGCTTTTTGAAAACCCAAGGAAGCCTGCTCTTCACTCATTACCCTTTTATTTGAAATGTATGCCTTACCCAGTTTGGTTTGTTGCATTACATCGGGCAGATGTTCAAGTTTTTAAAGAAACATGCAAAGAAAGGCTGCGTTTGAATGATTTTCAGCCCAACTAGAAGCAGTAAGTACTAGAAACGGCATCAAAAGTCTGTCCTCACGAGATCTCAGCAATCCCAAGAAGTTCATACAGTTTGGATAGGTTTCAGGTTAACAGTGTGGTGTATGACACTACACGCAGGTAGGAGAAATGTTATAAATGTGCTTTCTTGTCTGCTGTACCTTTAAAAGGTCAAGATTTCCCCTGCCAGGCTACAGTGCTATGAATCCATTCAAAAGGGCTCTGACAGATTTAGAGCACTTTTTTTTTTAAAATTTGAAATCAAAGTCATCCTGAAAAGTAGGTTTGATCTTTATATAGGATAAACACCACATTGGAACTGGTAAGTAGGCTTTTTACTCTAAAATCCATACCATTTGAGCATCCATCATTAACTTTTAACTCCGTCAGTATGTTAGAACAATGGTATGCTGAACTAATTAGGCTCATTACAAAGATTACTGTTGCTTAATGTCTTTTTAAAATGTTTTTAATATTGGAATTGTGGATGACTAGCAATTTCTAGCATTCACTAATCAGTTTTGATAAGAAAATGCCTTTTAGTAATAAAATAATAATAATGCTTTGACTTATTCCTGCACTTCCTTGTATTGGAAGTGACCAGAAGGGGGAACTCCAGAGATCTGAAATACCATGAAAGAGATATTCTTGTGGTATTTCCAAGCTGCATGGAACAGGAGGTACCAGATAGTTCACAAGCAAACCTGCTTTTGTGAGATTGCTGGCACAGTTCTAGACAAGAGAGCTGTGACTCAGCCTCTGAACTTTGGAATATTTATCCAGAGCAAACCTTTGCAACTGCTGAAGTTCATCTGTAACAAACAGATTTTCTATTTGAAATCTGCTTTGAATGGATGTATGAATTGAGTATTTTACAAGATACAGAACAGGATAGTGGGAAAGGGCCCATTCATTTGTGTTTCCTGTCGAATGCCTACCACACTTGGTAATCTCTCAGCACTTCTATCACCTGCCACTTTACTGCAGGAAAATAGGAGTTAAATAGTATTTCCTATTCATAATAAGTCATTAGTAGGGTAAGAGTTCCAAATACATTTTAGGTGAAAAGATCAGGGCCGCCCAGAGGATTCAGGGGGCCTGGGGTCTTTGGTGGTGGGGGACCCCCGCCGCCGAATTGCCGCTGAAGACCTGGAGTGGAAGAAGCTCCGGGGGCCTGGGCCCCGCAAGAGTTTTCGGGGCCCCCGGAGCAAGTGAAGGACCCCACTCCAGGGCCCCTGAAAAACTCTCCTGGGTGCCCCTGCGGGGCCTGGGGCAAATTGTCCCACTTGCCCCACCCCCTCTGGGTGGCTCTGGAAAAGATCCTCATTTCATAAAAATACCACAGAGGTTTTGGCCCATCCTGGAAATGTCACATGAGGCAGTGACAGGGCCAATCGGGAGGCGGGGGGAGGGGACAGGAGGGCCATTTGGCCTGGGCCTCAAGCTCAAAGGGGGCCTCAAATTTAGACACTTGTTAAGTTTTTGGCATTTGATAAGTTTTGCAACTTGTTTTTATGCACATCCCTATCAGACCAGGGAAGCATTTATTAAATAAAAAATATTCTAATTATGTCTCTTTTTTTGGTGCCTTATTTTGTTTTCATGTGTCGTCAGTTTTTATTTTTATTATGGCTAGGGGCCTCAAAAGTTGGAAGTGTTCTGGGCCTCTCTGGACCTCTGAGAGGGCCTGGGCAGTGAGACCTGTTTCTGGATAACATGGCTAGATGGCTCACAAAAAAAAGTTGTCCTGCTCTACCTGAAAGTCTGAGTGAACTGTATTCCATTAAAGGACAAATCTTGCAGTCTTGAGCAGGTAAAAAAACTCCTACTTAAGCAGGGCATCAAGTTACATCATAGCTAGTACTAAGTCATGTCAGAAATTCGGTAATATTCAGTGTAACATTACCACAGATGGCACAACTTGCAAGCATTTGAAAACAGCTGTCCATTCCCTATCAATATACTTTACACTGTAAATACTAAACAAAGGGTCTGATTCATACCAGGGTAACTCCAGGGAAGTCACCAGTTATACTGTTTTTTCACTTGTGTGAGAGCAGAATCAGACCCAGAATATGTTTTATGCCAGTCCAAGAAAGAGCTTCCCCTGAAGCAAGCATTTCTGATGTAAATTTAATTCACAGTGTGATTTGCCTTTTCAGGTCAACAGCGTTTTCTGAAATGGCTTCATTCTTTTTTATTAAGAGACACTCCTCTCTATACAACACCTTGAATTCCACCTAAGCCAGCAGCAAAGCAAATCAGATCTGTCAGGCAGCAATCAGTCAATGCAAATGAATAAAAGGCAGCATTTAGAATTTATTGCAAGCTTTGTCAAAATGTGCCACGCTGTTAACATCCTTAACAGCTTCCTGACAGACGTTTTGTCCTTACTACAGCTGGGAGACACCTGCTTTCTTATTTTTGTATTATAATTTCCTATTTAATCTGACATTTCAGCATAAATTAGAGCACACAAGCAGCACAATGAAAGTTTTGCATCTCTAAAGTTGGACCAACATGAATGCCTGAGAGGTGTAATTAGAGCCAGATGGTGCCTGGACTTAGAGTAGGCACATGGAGCCATCCCCACCTTATGCCACCTGTGAAATGACCAGGAACCTATGCAGCAGAACCTACGCGGGGTGTGGGGGACTGTAGACGGGTCGGGACTCACCCCCGCGGCACCTCCTGCTGGTGACTCGGGGAATTAGCTCTATTCCAGCGCTGGAGCGCCCTCTGCAGGCTGGTGATCCACCTGTCCTCTGGCCCCCGTGTCCCTCCCTGGACCCGGTGCCCTTTCACATGGGGTGCTGCCCCTGGCAGTAACCCCTTTCTCTTAGGGTCTCCCCTCCTCAGGGAACCCTCACCCTCTATCCCCACCTTGCCTCAGTATTTGGCTACTGCCAGTCATTGTCTAGCCCCACACTCTGGGGCAGACTGTAGTATCAGCCTACTCATCACAGGCAAAAGGGTTTGGACCTGCTGCCTTGGCCTACCCCTGGGCTGCCCCCTGCAACCCCTAGTACCTTTTGCCCTATGCTAGGCCGCAGCCTGGGGTTTTCTAGGCTGGAGCTTCCCCAGCTCCTCAGCCTTTCCCCAGCCCTGCTTCACCCTAGGTACCTTGTCTCAGTTCCCTGCAGCCAGGCCCATCTCCCTCTAGAAACAGAGAGAGACTGTCTGGGCTCCTGGCTCATAGCCTTTTATAGGGGCCAGCTGTGGCCTGATTGGGGTGTGGCCCAGCTGCAGGTACTTCCCCAATCAGCCCAGCTTTGACAGCAGCAGCTCTCAAGCCCTGCCAAGCCGCTTTTAAACCCCTTTCAGCAGGAGCAGGGTCCACCCTGCTACAGGGACATACAGCATGCCAAAAGGGGGCTGGAATGTGGTGATGCAGTGTTTCTTGCCTCCCAATGCTCCTCAGGCACCCTGGAAAGATTAAGCTGCACCACGCAAAGGGATGGTGAGCTAGGGGAGAAGTTGTACCTCCTGGATTTCCACTGGGGATATTCAGCTCTGCCCTCTCCCTCTCCTCACCTCTATTCTCTCCCCCTCCCTCCATATATACACTTTACAGTCTGGCCCTTAGTGAAGGCAAGAGAATCACCTGGGCATGAGTGAAAGCAGAATTTGGAACAAGCTATAGGATGTGACACCTCTGTAAAATACGAGCATGGTGATGTTTTCTGAAAAGGTGTTTCTGCATTTCACTGCTCCATCACCACAGCAACCTGACTGGAACTATGGCTAGACAAACACAAGAGTTTTATAATCCATCATTCACTTAGCGAGGTTATCTGTATCATGGATTCTTTCTGTTTGCTGCCAGAGTGACCCTTTTCCCTGACCTGCATATCACAAAAGGCAGAGTGGGAAGAAGTTGACTGTGTCAATAGGAAGTATTACAGCCTATAATACAGCAATAATACATTTCAAGGGCTGCTGAGGGTATGTCTACACTGAAACCACCCCACAACCCAAGGCAGAGAGTATCAGAGCCCAGATCAACTGATTGGGCTCATACTCCAGGGCTAAAAATAGCAGTGTCAATGTTCCCACTTGGGCTGGAGACCGGGCTCTGAAGCCTGGAAGTGGAGAGGGTCTCAGAGCCCAGGCTCCAGCTCGAGCAGAAACGGTTGACCTGGACATCCAAGCAGGGCCAGCTCCAGGCACCAGCAAAGGAAGCAGGTGCTTGGGGCGGCCAATGGAAAGGGGAGGCACGTCTGGGTCTTTGACGACAATTCGGCGGCAGGTCCCTCACTCCTTCTTGGAGGGAAGGACCCGCGGCCGAAGAATGAAGAGGCGCAGTAGAGCTGCCGCCGGAGAGCCGCCGATCGTGGCTTTTTTTTTTTGGCTTTGCCACTTGGGGCGGCAAAAAAGCTGAAGCCAGCCCTGGATCCAAGACTCCTGCTATATTTTTTTGTATTGGATTGGTTTTTTGTTGTTGTTTTGCAGCATAGACTTATCCTGAGTAATGACAGGCTATTTCTGGAAAATGGGTAAGTTAGTGATCAAAATAAAGGAAACAGGGATGGGGCCCTGTATTGCAGATATGTTTGAATAGACCCATTTCTTCAGTTCCAGTTTTTCTGCTTCCCTGAAGAAATCTTCAACTGACTCCAGGCCCCTTTTTACAGAGCCATTCCAGTGCTTTCTCCCTGGAGGTCCTGGATCCTTGTGTTACTTCCTACCAGTTTGCTGCTGATGCAGGGTCCCTTCAGGCTCCCAGGCAGCACAGAGCTCTTGGCAGGCTGGGTCTCCTGCAGCTATCTCAGCCGTCCCACCCTAGGTTTCTTTCCTTGGAAGCCTCCTCTTTCTAGGAGCACCCTTTCTCCTCTAACTGAGCTCTAGTAGCTTTTGATCAGATCCAGGTTCCCAGGTAGCTGCCAGCCAGGTACGTAGACAGTTAATTGCTTACAAGTAGACCAAGATGGAGACATTCTCCTGAAAGAAGGCCAGCATGAGTAGACGGGCCCTGAATCCCCTTAGAGGGGCCAGCCATCCCATGACACTAGGCCTAACAGAACTGTATAGAAGTGGCAGGGTCAGAGATCTGGAACCATGCTACTCCCCTTTCTATTGCTTGATGTATAGTAACCAACGCCATTTTCAACAGAAAATGTTGATCCCATTGAAATATAGATTGTGCTTCACAAATCAAACCCTGCTAAGACTTCAGACTGCTGGGGGGAGGAAAGCATTTGGCTGTTTAACAAAGATAAAAAGCAATTTCTTCTCAGAAACACTAAAGGTCTGCCTGACTTGCTCTGCCAAGGCAGATTGTAACTCTCTTGGGACAGGGACTGAGTCTTCTCTGATGTTTAGACAGTGCCAAGCACACTGCAGCCACTCAATAAATCAGAAGCTGCCTCCATAAAAGTCTGCATACATTTCATTAAATAATTTAAGCATGTGTGCAAGTAACTGTGTGCATGACCTTCAAGTGGAGTAGAGCTGAATTCCATAGCAACCCCAGTGACATTAGAGAAAATAAATGCTGCCTTTAGAATTAATGGCTAGAGAGATCATGAATTTCATAGAATATCAGGGTTGGAAGGGACCTCAGGTGGTCATCTTGTCCAACCCCCTGCTCAAAGCAGGACCAATCCCCAGACAGATTTTTAGCCTAGTTCCCTAAATGGCCCCCTCAAGGATTGAATTTATGCACATGGGTTTAGTTGGCCAATGCTCAAGCCACTGAGCTCTCTCTCCTCACTTTCAGCTGGACTAACCCCTACTGCTTTCAGGTTCCAGTACTGAACCCACTGCTCATTTCCCCTCATTGAAGAAGTATTGTTAAAATGAGGCAATTTCAATGGGGAAATGATGCCTTCCTCAATGGGGAGGTATGCTTAGTTACTTTTTTTAGTCCCCTAAGGCAATCATTTCTCAATGTGTATTGCATTTGTATAAGCTATGGGTGAAATTCAATGCAGGACCCTTGTAACATGAAAGCCTCTGCTGCTCCTGTGTGAATGAGGGTGTAGAGGTGCGGACTCACCCCCTGCGGCACCTCCTGCTGGTCTCTCAAGGAATTAGCTCTTTTTCCAGCCAGGAGTGCCTTCTGCAGGCCGGTGATCCGCCTGTCCTCTTGGCCCCCTGTGTCCCTCCCTGGACCCCGGTGCCCTTTTACCTGGGGTGCTGCCCCTTAGCAGTAACACCTTTCTCTCTGGGTTTCCACCTCCCAGGGGAAGCCCCACTCATTATCCCCCTCCTCACCTCGGTATCAGGCTACTGCCAGTCATCATCTAGCCCCACACCCTGGGGCAGACTGCAGTATCAGCCAAGCCCTTCTCCCTCTACAGACAGAGAGAGACTGAGTGAGCTTCTGGCTCCCAGCCTCTTATAGGGGCCAGCTGAGCCTGATTGGGGCATGGCCACAGCTGAGCCTATTTTCCCCAATCAACCCAGGCTTCTTGCCCCAGCCACAGCCCTCCTCCTGGGCTGTTTTAAGCCCTTCAGGGCAAGAGCAGGGGACCACTCTGCTACAGAGGGGGATGAACACCAAACCCTGTACAACCCAAATAGACCTGTAATAGAGACAGGCCAGAGAAAGGTCCATGAGAGCTGGTCAGTGCAGTTTCAGTGGCCCTACTACATGATATAAGCAGTAAAGAGTGATTGCATCAGCTATTCCAGCCAGCGAAGTGTTGGTTTACAAGCACTCTAGTCATCACAGGGGTCACAGGTTAGTTGGTAGCTTTCATCTGACTTATCCTCTCCTTTACAGTACACCTGAAGAAAGGCTGCATAATTGGGATTTATTCAGGCTAAATTAATTTCACCTAGTGGGCTTAAATCCTGCTTAAAAATCCTCTTGACTCCAGTGGAAATAGGACCCCTCCCATTTGCAGTAATCCCCCCAATCACAGGTTAATGTATCTTTTGTGTCCTCTAGAAATCACTTGGAACCCAAGAGCAAGAGTTTGTCATTATATACTCAAACACCCATTATGTTCACGACATACACACAAAAACATTAGATAAAAACAAAGTACTCTTTCTGGAAGGTTGAAATGTAACACTGCGTTATTTCTTAGAATTCAGAACAATAAACAAAAGAACTCCAGAACAGAGACAGACAAAGCAGGTTGCTCCCTAAAACAGAGAGGCACAACTCCTCTGACTGTACTCTGTGCTGGCTTTGTGCAGACTGTGTCTGATCGCACATTTCCTGACAGAGCCCCCTACCCTGTAAGCAGAACCAGGAAAACCCCACTGCCACTCTTAAGAGTAAAACTTGCAATTCCAACACAGTCTTCAAAACACCATACTCCTCATGTTACTATCTGATCTTTGAAATATGAATTAATTAAACGTGTAGTTCTACTGTGAAAAGTAACTATGTGAAAAAGTACCTTTTTCTCCACAGACTCAGCTACTTAAGACTGCGCTACTTTGTTTCTTGGTTGTCCTGCAGAGCTTGTGCATCATCCATGCAACTGGTTAGTAAGTTCTTATGAGTTATTCCTGTGTAAAATCACTGAGAGAGAGGGCGATACACAGATTTAACAGAGGACCTGATTTGCCTAGAAGTACATATCACCAATGATGATCCAAAAGCAACAAAAGTAATTTTCTATCAAAATTTAATGGAAAGTGTTCAGCCTGCTCTAGTGCTTAATATTTTAAACTGATCTCAATTTGGGACTGTGGTTGCCGGACACTTCTGATTCTGGCTAAGTCTTGGCTGCTAATATGTGTATGTTTTAAACATCAGGATAACTGTTGATGTAAAATCCTAGGCTTTGTCTACACTGCACTTTTGTCAGTAAAATTTGTGTTGGTCAGAGTTGTGAAAAAAAACACCCTTGATCAGCATAAGTTTCACTGACAAAAGTGCTGGTGTGAACAGCGCTATGTCAGCGGGAGATGCTCTCTCCTGCTGGCAAAAAGTGGCTACATGGGAGACCTTACAGTGGCACTCTGGCCCCATTGCCTGATTCCAGCCTGGTAACTACCTCTGATCTCCAGTCTCTGATGTCAGCCTGACTAGGACCTGATTCTTGCTTATCGATCCTGACTCGAGTGATTATTCCGATCCCTGCTCACTGATAACTACCTTGACCTGTGGACATACACTCAGCTGTGACCACTAGACAAGACTGCATATGCCCTGGTCTCTTACAGTAAGTGCCTAACTTGAGGCACTCATGTTTGATGATAGGGTCTAAGTGACGTGCCTAAAATCACAAAAGAAGTCTGTGGAAGAACCACCTCCCCCAATTCCCAGTCCCTTTGGCAAAGATGGACTGTTCACTTTGGAGATGAGATCCAAGCTGGTAAGACTTCCACGAGCACCACAGGGGCCACACTGAAGGGCTGGGGTCAGGAGGCAGCTCTGTCTGGCCCAGGGGCCAGTACTCATGGGGTACAGCTTTCTGATTCCTTCGGGTCTGTCACTACTGTGGCTGGGCAGTTTCAGCTGCCAGGACCTGGCGTCCAGCTCATCTCACTCCCCTATTGTGTAGAGGAAGCTGATGGGGCCACACTGAAGTCCAGTGGGGAAGTTGAGTGAGGACGTAGGTCCCAAAAAAGCCCAAATTTGGATATTAAAAAAATCAATAAAACCCAGATATTGGCTTTTTCATAACCTAGGAATTTTTCAGAAACAACGGGTAAATAGGTAAAATGAAGGAAGTTATGTATGAGGGATGTACAAGAGAGGTATAAACATAACTAAGTTCAGCTGTGATAACCAAGGCTTAAAAGAATTATAACATTTCTCCTGACTGTCAGTCTAGTGTGTAGAAGAGAAAGATGTAGCACAAATAATTTTGCAACAATAACAACAATAATTCTGGTCCAAATCCTGCCTTTAGCTCATGCGGGTGACTTCAAATGGGAGCTACTTCCTCACTTCTGAATTTATCGTTCTGTTTTGGAAAGATCTCATGCCATACGTGAAAGATTCAGAGGTAGGAAGAACAGTGTCAGTCTTGTTAGCTTCTTGCTATGCACATTGAGCTTCACCATCTTCATTATCTCTGAGCAGTGGCAGAATTATATCTCCCTTGTGCAACAGCCATGGGGGCTTATAAGAAGGACATATTGATTTATTATTTTCATTCCAGGGCAATTTAATTGTACTCTGGCTTGTAGCAGCTTTGCTTAGTTATATTCATGTGTTAGAGAAACCTTCCTTGGGGCACAGAGAGATGCATGAATTTATCTCTGCACTGACAACAGTGAGCCCTATGACAGTATTTGTATATTCGTGTACTGCTTGAACAGAGATCTATTTTCATAGCCTACAATTTCAGCATCCAAATCAGTGACAGGCAAAGACACATAGCATAAGCTAATCGATTGGTGATTGCTACTAACCTGAATCTGTGGCCTTAAAGGTGAGGGTTAAATTGGGGAATCCTTGTAGTTCTATGAAGGGCAAGGAAATAGATGGCAAAGAAATTTAAGCATTCACCAGCCATATGGAAAAATCTATACCTTATGTTATTCCAGGGGAAAGAATTTTACAGCTGACTACTGATGGCTGTTCCATGACACTGTATCAGTTCTCCCATAGTAAAATATCCAGGCTGCTAGAAAATGGAATGCAAAACTTAACTGTAGAGCACCAAAGAGGTGAAAATTACAGAATTAAATAGCAAGACTCAAGGGTAGTCAGCAATCAGAGCCATATTGGAGCTATTCATTCAAGGGCAGGATTTGGCCGATACAGAGGGCAGAGAGAGGAGAAGTGATTGTACAGCTAGGCATACTCACAGCAGCAGGTAAGTCTGCCTCCCTCTTTTCCAAGAAAGCGCCAAATTCCAGTCAAATCCAACCTGCCATAAAATTCTAGGGAGGGGGAAATAGTAGGAGCTCATGCCCTGTTGTTTCTGGGTGTTTCGCTCCCAGCGACCCTTTCATAGATAGATATAGCCAGGGAGAAGCCGTAAATAGTGCTTTGTTCTACCCCCCCTTCAAGTCAGAACCCAGTTCAGCTTCTATCACATTAACAGCAAAAGTCTTTTCTTCGTTCCCATGGGATGGGGAGAAGGAGTAGATCTTTGCTGTTTTGTTGACTGTGTGGGGGTAGAATAGCGTAGAGGGGCTAGGAAGCAGGACTAAGCAGTGCTCCTTACTGCTCCTCCAAAAAAGAGCAGTGTGTGTTGCCCCTGAATGGCATTAGATATGCACTGAGTCAAAAGGCCTGGCCGTGCCCTCTGTCTGGTTAATCGTGCTGCTTGGGGCTGCAGAGCACTGCCCAGGGCATCATCCAAGCACTTTTTGACTGAACACTATTGCACTGAACTTTAGGTGAAACTTCAGATTTTCAGAAAGTATATAAAAGTTGAGGTCATTAGCGAATAAAACCCAACTCTCATTAGCAGCAGGGAGTGTTTTTTAAGCTAGCTAGTTTCGGG
This sequence comes from Mauremys mutica, assembly GCF_020497125.1. Classification (NCBI taxonomy): domain Eukaryota; kingdom Metazoa; phylum Chordata; order Testudines; family Geoemydidae; genus Mauremys; species Mauremys mutica. The sequence goes on along the minus strand of NC_059080.1, from coordinate 68,346,695 downwards.
CAGCAGAGAGGCTTTATGCACTTGAGAAGCTGGCTTCAAGACGAACTGGTAAAGTCTGGCCTTGATTTGGCCTGTCAGTGAAATTTTGCTCATGTTTCTGACCAAGAGAATGTGTTCAAAGGGATGAATCAGTTGAGAAAAAAAACTATTATCTCACCTACTAAGCTAGTAAGGCAAAAGAGCTAAGATTATTCTCATTACAAAATAGCAAGAGAATAATGAAAACTTAACTGGAATTATTTATGATTTCGAGAAGTCAGACTGGACTAATAACCTTTGAGCAAGAATGGAAGAGTTGGGGGGGGGGGATCATATACCATGCCTAGTACAGCTGTATTTTTCCCCTTATTGATACCAGTGTTGCTCGTCTACCAATGGTTGCAGATGTCTAAGGCAGTATAGGTCAGCTTTTAGGTAGAATAGAAATCTGAAAATACCCAGAGTCTGCATCCCGAAGTGAGACTTGTTTTATTTACACATACACCAGTCCTAGAACAGAGGTGGTCAAACAGCTTGCAAGGCAATCCCATTTTTCAGGAATTTTAGCCCAACATCAATGCCCAATTCCAACAGAGCATGTTTGCCTCAACAGTTCTCTCTAAACAGAGACCAATGCAGAGAGCAAACTCTCCTGCTTTTTGCACAGCTCTTTCTCCAAAGATTGTTGCCTCTACATGGCACCTTGCATAATCCAAAATTAACATAGCATACGTCAAGACTGAACATTTGCTCGCACACTAAGGAAAAGAATTTGGAAGACTATGCGTACTATCACCACCCGGTAACATGTGACAGAAAATCAGCATTCCCCTTGAGTCTAATGTTAGAATTTTCCTTTTGTGTCTATCAGACCTTTCTGAGAGCACTCACTTTTGCCAGTCTAGTTTGTAGTGGTGGATGGGAAGGAGGGAGTCTTCTACCTGATAGCACAGCCTTCTCCTAAGCTCAAAAGGCATGCTTTAAATTTTCAACTCATCCAAGAAAAAACGAAAAGCACTCCAATTTGGGTTTACATTGGGGTAGAGATGGATAAAACTGTGCCAACCCCCAATTCCTATCTAATCAGGCCATCACAAAATACAATATATTGTGGATCTTTTTATGAGAATAAAATAAATTTTGTTTGCCACCAATTTGAACTTTATTTTACATATTTTAAGTTACCAAGCACTAAAAGGTGTTGTCTCCGTGAGCTCCTCTTTCACGACCAAATATCAGGCTTAGAAGACAACGATGACAGACTATCCCTTCTCTAACTCTGCCTAACAGTATCAATGGATAGATCTTTTTCACCAGTCCATTAATAGCGGTAGGGGATAGAGTCAGACAAATGAAAAAAAAAAAAAAAAAGCAAAGCTCTGAAAGCCACCAACACGCTAGTAAATATAATGGCATAATTAAATACTTTTGGGTTACATTAGCTATTTTCTTACTTAAAAACCTAACTAGAGCTAGTCTCAAAAAAGATGGAGGAAATTGTGAATTTTTGTAATTTTCCCCTTTTGTCAATCAACTCCACAGCTGATCAAAAGGGGGAAAAAAACACTGTGAAACATTTTTTCATTAAAATTTCAATCCATTTTTTTCAGATTTTTTCTTTCAGATAGTGAAATATCCAAATTCTGGAATTTGAAAACTTTCCACCAGCCCTAATCCCAACTCACTGGATATTTTACCTCACTCTTGTTCTAAAATTGTGTATGTTTCACCTCACACAGTTTGAACTTGACTTTGATTCTAAGTGAGGGATATCTGAGACCTTTTAGCTGGGCTACATACTCAGCCATCCAGAAGAGCCTGAGACCTTGCCTCTGTTCTCAGCAAAGGATGCTCCCAGGATGAGACTAAATTTATTTTCATTCTTCCCAACAGACATTTAAGAATCTTCATCCTTTTCCTTGATGACAGCGTGTGGCCAACATATCATTCTAAGGTACCTGTCCATCCAATTTCACACATTTTAATTAGTTCTGTACACCCAAAAATAATTGAAAAGATTTGTCCATTCCTTTTTTAAGAGGAGCTCATAAGTGACAACACTTTTAGTAAAATATTTTGACGACATGGGTAAGAAAAAGGTACATTTAATTCAAATGCACACATTAGTTATATTTTTGAAGTAACAGAATGGAAAAGGGCTACAATTTTTGTTTCAAAGTCAGGTGCTGTCTCTCCTACACAAAGGGAGTATTATATGTAGCTTTATCTTAAATTGGCTCCTCTAATTTAAAACATACACAATATTCTTCCACTAAATTAGAACCCAATCCTGCTATGCATTCACATGCAGGAGTCCTATGCACCTAAGTGAGCATCCTGTAGCTAGAAAGGTAGCAGGAGTAACTGAAACCTCAGTTGCCACGAGTATATTTGGTAAGTTTTATGAACACTGTATTATCTAAAGATTCCAGAGGAGAATTTGTCCCTTTTTCATCCTTTTATTCTGCTGTCTATATAAAATAATGATTTGCCCTTTATACAAGGGACAATCTCTTGAAAATTGTTCAGGAAATGAAACGTGTTTCCTGACCAGCTGAGGTTATGAGCTGATTTCTCCATCCTAACTGCGACAACCCAATTAGAGACAACGCTAAAGAGACCCTTCACCAGAATCATGCTGAAATATTGCCTTCTTTCTGGCAACATGAGTGAATTGCCAGTTTAGTAATTACAACAAATGCACTAAATCTTCCATCAGTGTTGTTCTAATAGAACATACTTAAATCAGGGCTTTGTGATACATCTTCCAACACACTGCAGAAATTAAAGAAGCAGGGAGAATTCAAAGCCATTTTGATCTCCGGATGCAATAGGTCAGGATGACCCCACTGTCCTCTTGTTAAAAGTTTTGCAAATTAGGAAAGTATCTATTCTATGTGGAAAACTAAGCATTTTAGTTAGGATTCTTGATTTTAAAATGAACCAAGATATTTTGCTTTATAGGTGCTCTAGGGTTTGAGGAGATCATTTGGATTGTGATTTGATTATACAATAGAAACACCAAAATATATTTCTTAGTTGTTCTATAGAAGCCTGAACATTTTGGGGAAACTCAGATTATTTTTATATTATTTCTGATTTCATAATTACTTTGATGCCTGTGGGGCATTTTCCATTTTCTACTGCACCTTTTTCTTTTTGTATTCTACCTTCAAATCTCTCAGCATTCTGTTGTCTAGTGCATGCAACCATTGTGTGTTAACTTCAGAACAATGGAGACAAACAGGATGCTCTCTCTCCCCCAAAGACACTTTGAAATGTTAACAGGAAGAACAAAATAAACTTAATAAAGTCAGATAAAAAGCATAAACTTGCTCTTGTGTATGGAAAAGTGCAATGCCTCTATGCAAGTGATAGCTGACATGATTTTGAATCCATACATTTAAAAGCCAGGAAGTACCATTATGATAATCTTATCTGACCTTCTGAAAAATACAGGCCATAGACCTAATCATTTATGGATTAAGCCCATCACTTTTTCCGCTTTAGCATATCATTTAGAAAAATAGGGGGAAATAGGAGAAATGGCTCAAGTCTTATTACTAAATGCACAGGCTACGATGCAATTTCAGGATAATAGCCTCCCATTCTGCACAGAGTTGGCCTGATCCTGTGCTTCTTGTGATTTGGATGTGAAAGGCATTCGGAATTGGACTCTAATTGTTTAATTTAATCAAACAGTATGAAGGGACTATTGTAACAAATCCTTAGATACTCCTGATACTGAAACAGGCTCTCATAAGTGAAAATCACTGCCTTCCCATCTGTTAGTGCTTAGGGTCACCCTACAGACTTCAGAGAGGCATGTACTCTGAGTCTTCACATGGTAACATCAGGAAAAGCCATTTCAATCTCCAAAAGAAGGGATTAGAAGTGCAGGAGGTCAGTAAACACCATCAGTTGCTCTGTAGCACTAGAGTCAGAATGGTGGATTAAAGGAGAGAGGGAATTTGGAGAGATGCTGTTCACTGCATACCAAAGAATTTCAAAACAGAAGAAAAGTGACATTTTCCTGACATTACCCATAGTGAAAATATTTGGTTCCCAAACTACAAGTGTGGAAATTAAGATTTTAGTCAAATGCCCTCAGTTCTGGCAAGACTGTAGACTTCGAGTCAACACTCATTAATAGAGTCAACCTGGCTTTTTATAACAACAATGCTAAGATTTGCTCTGTGAAATATGTGGGCTTTGGTTATTGGGATATGCCTGGGAAGAGCCCCCATGCACAGGAAGCTTGCTACAGCATTAGCAATTTGTTGCAGCTTGCTGTTCTTAATCCAGTTGTCTTAAAATAATAATTTTGGTTTCAAATGTGAGGAAAAACATAGGTGTCATCAGATAACATGTTCTGTATTTCTTTGTGCCAAGCAAATAAAGTAAACAGGTTTTGCTTACACTTTGCTGTCTTTCACAATCAAAATATAAATATATAAACTACATAAATACCATACCAGGGCTGGTTCCTACACATCCTATTAGCATCACAGTTTGAGTTTTAGGTTATGTGGTTTCTTCAGAGGGAGCTTGGAGCATACAAGGCATTCAACAACAACAACCACCCCGTAACTCAGAATATCCAACCCAAATCTTTTGGGGGATGACAGGATCTTTAGGTCTAAGATATACACACACGCAGAGAGACACAGAGAGAGAGAGAGACACACACACACACACACACACACACACACACACACACACACACACACACAGAGATACGTGTGCAAGCATCTTTAAGGTCTGCAAGTGTTTCACTTTCCTAACAGTAACAGTCTACATCTACCTTTAAAATAAATGTGTCTGAAAATGTCAAAGGCTAATGTATTCTTTTTAGTGCCGAGAAGTTTTTTTTTGATAAAACATTTTTGCCAAAAATGCAGCTTCAGGTCAATGAAAACATTTTGCAAATCCATGTTGAATTCACCAAATTTTGGGGTTGGAAAAAAAAATCTGAAAATGATGAAATATTTATGTTTGATATTTTTGAAATAAAACATTTTATTTGAAACAACTTTTCATTTTGAATTTTTCTTCGGTTTTTTTTTAAAAGGTAAAAACCTCAAATGAAATAAAACATTTGTTTTGGAGTCAAGCGATTTTTGGTTTGCAACATTTTTAAAAAATGTTTATTTTGTGTTGTCCCAAAATGAATTCCATCCCGTTTTCCCCCACCCAACAATCCCTCCCTCCCCCACGCCAGCCATGGAACAAAGAAAAAAAACAACTTGATTATTTGCACATCTGTAGTTCTTTTCCCTGAAGCATCCTATTTGATTAGATAAATATTTATATATTGTGTGGAATCTCTCTATTACTTTGGAATTTAATATATAGAAGACTTTGTTAATATATTCCGTGTTCATACTCAATTGTGCCCCATTCCCACAAGCATTATGCTACAGCCTTTACTAATACAACAACTTTATTTCTCAAATACCCCCATGTGATACAGAGATACACCTGTACAGCACAACTTGTGATCATGTAAATAAAGACTACATTATTAAGCAGTCATTCAGGTAGCTGATTGCACATTAAAATGAAGCTTTCACATTTCTGGATCTCTACGAGCCTGATTCAAACACATTGAAATCAAGGAGAGGCTCTCTTTTGACTTCAATAGAATCTGTGTTATTAGGCCCCAAGTACATAACTCTAAAACAAGATAAAAAAAACAATGGTATCTCTACTGTGAACAACAAAAGCTAATCTGGGTTTAGAAAGGTCCTGAGAAGTGACATGATGCACAAGAAAAATTCCTGGCACAGGAAATATAAAACCAACATCAGCAGAGCCGTAGTTCCAATGTATCAAAACAAATGATATATTTAAGGTATCTTGAAAAAAAGACTGTTGCTTACCGGTCAATATAGAGAAATTTTTTGCCAATTTCAAAGAGAATCAAGTTAAAAATGCGGCCTCAATTGATGGAGTGACTCTTCTGATAAAGAAATGGAACCAATGGCTTTCATTATCCTGAAGTATGACAGACTTCTGAAAAGAGATACTCACTTACAGCAGAATAACCACTGTAAGACGCATGAGAAGGTCAGAGTTGATCATAGCCTCTTCTCCAGAAGCAGAAAGAACCATTTTTGAAGACTGCTGTCAAGGTCTAAAAAGGAGAAATAGGGATAAAGAGAAATTCTGAGTTAAAATAAATTAAAACAAAAACGAAAAACAGATGGTCAAAGTAAATATTGTTAAATACTTGGAAATCCAAAAAGCATAGCAATAAACTTTAGATGACACAAAGAAGTGGTAAGTTATAAGCAAAAAGGAAAGGAAACATTCTGTATCTCTATCAGAGTCTTGATGAAATTATGCAAATTGTGTTATTTGTGCTGAGAATATAAAAATTGTCATATACACATACTTGTCACATTCATTATACTAACTGAGCAGTACTAAACATGAAGATGTTACATAAAGGGTTTCATATTAGTGCCCCTCAGTGTAATATATGAACACTCTACCATGCATGTACAGTATAGGCATTTTTTTGAATATTTGACATTTTTTATCTAGCCAGTTTCACCTTTGCACTATAATAATTTCTCCTTGTTTCAGTGACTATTGCACATGGGGGATGGGGGGAATAGTTAAATAGTGCTGTATGGGCGTGAATAGAAATTGTCTCTCTGTGGTACTGGTACATAGATGGATATAAAGTTGAGATCCAGGTCCAATTTTAATCAAAATCAAGAATTATTTGACTCTGTGGTTTTAGTCTGGTGCACTATAGATATAGGGCTACTCACAAAGTTCAGATCCAGATTCAAACCTACCCCAACATAAGGGGGTTTTAATTCAGTGTTTTGGTTTGGGACATCCCTTTGAGAAATCTGAGCATGTCCCCCCCCCGCCAATTGGGGATTTTATTTGCTTCTTATAAAAAGGGAAAGCTAAATAAAGAAGGAGTGATTTGGGGATGTAGGGTAAAGAACCATTTTTAAAATGTAAACTACTTTAACTTTCAAGTTTTATCTATCAGTGACCTCCCAGACAACCATTCTGCATCCATGTTACAGAGAGATTTATCCCACCAGGCCATAAGAGGGAGATGTGTGACTCCTGCTGCCCAGTTCTGGAATCCTCTGTTTTTCAGAGTGAGTGTCTGTAATAGTCCCTGAAGAAAGTACAGTACATATTCCAATCTGTTCCTCCTAAATAATTCACTTTGTATCAGTGCAACTGTTGCCACTGTTAGCTTTCAGGAGAACAAGCCAGTCACCAATTATTAAAAACAAATTACAGAACAAGCCAGCAATGCAAGTACTGGCTCAGAGAATAACAGCCAATAAGGAGCTTCACTGCAACTAGAGCTAGGCCAAAAGCAAAACCCCAAATACAAACATCTGGGAAGTATGCAGAAATTTGGCTCTTGAACCCATTTTGCAGGGTGTGCCCATCTCTGTTGGAACTGAGAAGACCATGGCAGAAACCAAGGAACATGGAACCAAGGAACATTTCAACAGAAGTGTAGACATACATATACAAAAGGTTGCATGGAGTTATGAGTTCAGTGTGTATGTTCTGAGGGGAGATCAGATACAGGTGAGTGGAGTTATCCCCACTTCTCCCCATAGGATCCAAAACATTGCTTGTAGCGGTTTTTTACTTAAGTCTAAAAGCTTTTAATTTAAATAAATGGTGACAAGCCAATAGCAGGTTCTGATTTGTTAGGCTTTCCCATATCCAAAACAATGCCTTCTTTTCATTTTGACTTTATCTTTTGCCTTTGTCAAGTGAGCAAGTGCATCCCATGCCCATGAAGAATTAAGATCCAGGAGTCCCTGTATCACTGATGACCTATTGCTACTTTACGCATAGTAACCACTTAATCATAGCTTTAAAAAGTGAAAGGGGCAGATTTTCATTGCTGTTCATGGAGATTGACAGAGCCCCATTTATTTTACTCGTGTGACTAGCTCTATTGAAGTCAATCACACACAGTGGTTTCCCCAGGAATTGAAATTAGGGGGGGTGTTCGAAATTACAGGAGGGGGTGTCAGGACCAAATTTTTTGAGAGATATATAATAAAGTTATGAAATAAAAGTAAATGTTTTGTTATGATTATGCAAATTTAACATAAGAATAATTGCAAGTTACACCAAAATCCACTTAAAAAGGTCTAGATTTCTAAAAAAAATAATATAATTTAAAAAAAAAAGGTATTTAATTTTAAATTGACTTTATGAACCAAGTAGCCATCATGGGTGGTAAGTAGGGAAAGTCTCTCATGGATCAGTAACTGGTTAAAAAGATGGGGAAACCAAAAGGGTAGGAATAAAATTATCAGGTTTTCCAGAATGGAGAGAGATATAATAGTGGTTATCCTCTGACGGGGTCGGTACTGGGTCCAGTGTGTTCAAAATATTCATAAATTGATCTGGAAAAATGGGAGTAACAACAGGTGAGGTCGTTGCAAAATTTGCCGATGATTACAAGGCTATTTCAAGATAGGTAAGTCACAGGCAGACTGCGAAAGTGGAATTACAAAGGGAATCTCATAAAACTGGCGTGGACTGGGCTGGGCAAAAAAAATCGGCAGATGAAATTTAAATGTTGATTAAATGCAAAGTAATTGTACATTGGCAAAACAATCTCAAACCTTTAATACCAAAATGAAGGAGTTCTGAAGTAGATGTTTAACACTCAAGAAAGATATTGCAGTCATTGTGGATAGTTCTTCTGAATAAATCACAACTCAGTGTCGCACAGCGGCAGTCAGTGATTCCCAAACATTCTTGTTTTGCTTTTTTAAAAAAGAATCAGAGCACCTTGTGGCACCTTAGAGACTAAACAAATTGTATTTGAGCATAAGCATTTCGTGGGCTACAGTTCACACTTCATCTGGAATGTAGCCACGTAAAGCTTAAGTTATGTTCTTTTTGCTAATACAGACTAACATGGGCTGCTACTCTGAAACCTTTGCTTTTATAAGAAAAGGAATAGATAATAAGGACAGGAAAATATTCATATTGCCTCTCTATAAAAAAACTAAAATCCATGGCACATTTAAACCTAGAATACTGTGTGCAGATCTGGTTTACCCCATCCCGGAAAAAGTCATACTGGTAAATGCTAAAAAGTACCAGCGGAAGGCAATCTAATAAAAATTGTTTAGGGATATGAAACAGGGGAGATAGGAAATTAAATATGACTGGGAATTTTCAGCTTATGGAAAAGAGGTGACGACTTAAGGGGGATATGCTAAAGGTCTATAAAATCTTGACTGATGTGAATGAAAATGTATATAAAGTTAAATGTTTTGTTAGGATAATGCAAAATTTAACATAAGGGAAAAATGCAAGTTACACCAAATTACATAAACAGAACCTAGATTTCTTAAAAAAATATATATAATTTAAAAAAATGTATTTAATTTAAATTGACTTTGTGGAAAAGTATAAGCCATCCATGGGGTAAGAGGGAAGATCCTCTTCATGGCTCAGTAACTGGTTATAATGATGGGAAACAAATGGGTAGGCGAATAAATTAATCAGTTTTCAGAATGGAGAGGGAATGATAAAATCGTGGTATTCCTTGAGGGGGTCAGTAACTGGGGACCAGTTCCTATTCAACATATTCATTCTGGGAAAAATGGGTAAACAGTGAAGGGTGGCAACATTTGCTGATGATACAAAAACTATTCAAGATAGTTAAGTCCCAGGGCACGACTGTGAAGCGCTTCCAAAGGGATCTCCACAAAGAACTGGTGTGAATTGGGCAACAAAAATGGCATAATTAAATTCTATGCTTTGATAAAATGCAAAAGTAATTGCAACATTGGAAAGCAATCTCAACATATACATACAATAATGATGGCATTCTGAATTAGCTGTTAAACACGCAAGGAATGAGATCTCTGGCATCATTGTGGAATAGTTCTCTGAAAACATCCACTCCATGTGCAGCAACAGGTCACAAAAGCATAACAATGTTGGAGAATCATTAGAGAAAGGGGATAGAATAATAAGACAGGAAAGTATCCATATTGCCTCTATATAAAATCGTACGGTGCCACACCTTGAATAGTGGTTGTGTCGATCTGTATCACCCATCTAAAAAAATATATATTTGGAATTGGAAAAGGTACAAGAGATGGGGCAACACTAAATGATTGAGGTGTTTGAAACAGGAGGAGTGAGTTAAAGTGGACTGGGAATTTTTCAGCTTAGGAAAAAGAGCATGACTAATGGGGATATTTGATAAGAGTGGTTTACAAAACTCTTGGACTGGTGCGAAAGAAATGTGGAAATAAGGAAATTTTATTTTAATCCTTCACATAAAACAAGAACTAGCAGTCACCCAATTGACTAAATAAGGGAAGTATTTCTTCACACAATATAAAGTCAACCCAGGGAAACTTCTTTGCCATGGGGATGCTGTGAAAGGACCAAAAACTATAACAGGATTTTTTAATGTACTAGGATAAATATCCTGGAGAACAGGTCCAATCTGTGGCTATTAGCCAGGCATGAGAGGGATGCAATGGCCCATGCTCTGAGTGTCCCTAGCCCTGTTTGCCAGAAGCTTGGGGATATGAGGCCAACAGGGGCATGGATTACTTGATGATTCCCCTTGTTTTCTGTTCATGCCACTCTGAAGCACCTGGCCTTGGATCCACTGTTTGGGAAGGACAGGGGTAATGGGCTATCATGGACCATGGGTCTGACCCAGTATGACCATTCTTTAAGTTAAAAATTTAATTATAATAAACAATTGTTGTAGTATCAGAAACTCATCAACATAATGATCTCCCAAGATGCAACAATGTGGAGATAACATACTTGACAAAATGATGGCAATTTAAAAATCTTGGGCCTACTCGGGAAACATAGTTTACATAAGTTTCCATTCACAGTCAACCATATCTAGGCATTCTGGAGCTAAAGTGACTAAAATATAGTACCCATACAAACCAATATGTTTATGGTTACATGCCCTCTCTTTTTCCCTCCACCGCACTACTCAGCACTCACCGGTGATTGTCCTGGGTCAGTGGAAGACCCTTTTCAGAGTTAAGAGGTGCTTTCACGTGAGGTTACACCTTCCAGCGGGTGGGGGGAACAATAAGGCACAGTTTGCTCTGGCCAATGGCTGTTCGTTGTGCCAAACGTTCACTCACACCACCGCTCTGTTGTCCATATTGGCCCTGCACAGTCACCCTTCTGCTGTCACCTACCCACTGTGACCTCATGCGAGTTGGTCTCTTGATTGGTTCCACCAGCTCTCAGTGATTTCAGCTGATGCTCTCAGTGCGGGAACCTCCGCTGCTAAGTGCAGTCTGGGCTGTCTCTTACCACAAAAACAACTGTACCCACTAGGAACACTGTCCCCACAAACAAGACCTAAGCAATTAGACCTGAGGAATTGTCAGTTGATTTCAGCTGCAGTGGTCACTTTAATATAATATAAGTGGAGATCTTCCAATCTCATAGTACAGGAAGGGACGCTCAAAAAGGTACTCGATAGGTCCAGCCCCCTGCCTTCACTAGCAGGACCAATTTTTGCCCTGATCTCTAAGTGGCCCCCATCAAGGATTTGAATTCACACAACCCTGGGGTTTAGCAGGCCCAATGCTCAATGCCACCTGAGCTATCCCTCCCCTTAACAGAACAAAAGTCTATCTATTTGGAAGCCTAATCAGCTCTGTCTTTAAACAGTGGAGAGGGAAAGGTCTCCCCACCCTCTCTCTCTTGAAGTCTTCAATATCACAGGACTAAGTACAGAATTCTACTGCCCTTTACTTCATACAATTAAAGGGAACAACATGTCATCCCCCCTTCACCCCCACATTCAAGTGGTTTGTACCCAACCCAACCCACAGCCAAAATTCTATCACTTGGGACAACACAGCTCTGTTTGCTGGATATCTAAGGTAGATTAGGTGTGAATTGTAATTATAATCTGGCCCCTGAATGCCTTAGCCCCCAGCTCCATCACTAGCTGTCAGGGTTTGAACTCATCTAGACTTTGCATTACAAATCTTCATTTTGTAAATTATTAGGTTGGCCCAAACATCACCGAAATTGAATGGCATGACATCATAAAAAACAGCCGTATAAGGAAGCAAGGAAAGCTTGTCTATGTTCATACTTTTTTCAAAATCTTATTTTACTTTTTCAGATACACATATTTTAATCATTTTCACTCTGTTATAAGCTTTTAAAGTTATGTGTATTAATGTGTCAGTTTAAATTCAGATATCAAACCATTCACAAAATTGGTATGTAACTAGCTCACAAAACTGGGGGGGGGTGTTGGGAAAATTCAGGAGGGGTGTACACCCCTCCTGGGGGGGGGTGTAGGGAAATCACTGATCACACATGAATAAGGAGATAAGGATTTGCCCCTTGGGTATGAAACTCTTGTTTGCTGCAATAGTAGAATGCATGCATCTAATTCCCCATAATAATCATACCACCACCTAGCTCTCATACTGAACTTGTCATTCATAGATTTCAAAGCAGTTTACAAAGCAGCTCAGTATCATTACCTCCAACTTACAAATGGGGAAACTGAGGCACAAAGCAGTGACGCAACTGGCCAGTGGCAGAGCTGGGAATAGAACCCAGCTCTCTGTGTCCCGGTCCACGCCAAAGATTGTATTGAAATGTTTCCCCCAAAGGCAGAGTTTTGTTTAAAGGAACATGTTAGCTGAGTGTCTCATTTTCCCTTTGGCAAATTAAAAACACTGCAGAATGAAAATGTATTTCCAAAAGGAATTGAGATTGTCACTCACGACTGCAATATTTTTTATTCACTAGAGAAGAGAATTTGAGGTAGGTGGGATTAATAAGAGTATTGATCAAATTCTGTTCTGAAAATTTAAATTTGATTTCAATCTCTGACTTCTTTAACATATAGTTTTCCCTTAACTAATTGGGAACTATTAAATATGTTTCTTTTGTCCAAGGACAAGAGTGAGTCCTTGTAACTGATTGCTTCTCTATCTGTTCTGTTTGTGTACTGGTTTCCTTTGTTATGAAGCTATTTATTAAACGTACTTAATTTTTAAGTGTTTTGTATTTTCTGAATGGTCTTCAAAGAATTAATTTCACTCTTTTTCATCTGCTGAATGATTAACCCTGGAGCCAATCAGACAACCCCTTAACCATTTGAGTAGTCTGTTCCTATGACTGGTCCCACTGTCTTCAATGGGATTATATGTATAAGGATTACTCAAATGAGTAAGGATTTGCAGGATCATGCCCAGAATCTGTGCATTAGCAATCACATTAAGCCGTGGGCAGGTCATGATGGCCGAGCAGTCTAAGGTGCTATGTTTCGGCAGCAGTCTCCTCTGGAGACATGGGTAACAATCCTGTCAACATGTACCTGCTCTGTGCACCCCATACTTACATGATGTAAGTGTCAAAGCTGATCAATTACAGGTATAATTTTTATGCTGATATCTTTGATATTCTGAAATCAGCCAGGAGATGCTGCTGCTAAAAGGGGCTAGTGTGTAATGCAGCTGTTTTATGATTCACACACTTTTGGTGAGCACATTTTCATTACCTTAAATGGTGTGGAAGTTTTAATAGTTTGTTAGTACATTTGATGGCAGCATGGGCAATCTCTACAGTCTAAGAGTAGAATGATCACAACTTAATTATTACCAGGGCGGCCCATCCATATAGCTGAACTAGGCAGTCGCCTAGGGTGCCAAGTTAAATGAGGCACCAAGTTCGAGGGGGAAAATCAAATAAAAAAAATAAAATTAAAAAAATGAAAAAGCTGAAAAAATACAAATAAAATAACAAAGATGTCATTATTTCAATTCTCGTGCGCGTACAGAGGGAATATGAATTATAATTCATTTCTCTACATTTCTGAGAATTTATTAATATGTCAACTCTTTTATTTACTTCAAAAATAAATATTTGAGTTCAATTTTGTTTCAATTTGTGACCTAAGGTCAAGATGACCCGCTCCACAATTTTGATAAGCAATAACTCAGCCACAATTAAACACATCCGCCAGTGGCAAGAGCTGCAATGCTAGTGACACCTAACTCAAATATACATCAAGGTCGCATAGCCGGAAATTCATGTAGAGCGGAGATATTGCAAGTTGATACATGTCAAACTGTCATTTTAACACACGTTGCAGGTAGATGCTTAAGAATTGCGTGAATGCTGTGTAAAATTGTGTTTCTTGCTGCCAAAGAATAAAGAATAATGTCTGTCAGCATTATAAATACAAAATGTGAGTATCTTTAAGCATTATTAAACCTTAGCGTTATTATTGGGCTGAATAATTATGAACTTTTCTCTGTTATAACTGGTTAACATGTAATAAATAAGGTCCATAAAAGAAAAGTAACAGCGTTAACGCTTAATAGACTATGAAAGTGATGACGTCACACTCCAAGCGGGTAACCATGAGGAAGGGGATTACTTTCCAAACAACCGGTGTCGGGTTATAAAGTTGAAAAAGGACATTTTGTTTCCATGTAAATGCTGTAACTAACTGTTTTAATAGGTAAGTGAGTGTATGTCACTAATCACTGAACCTTTAAGCAGTGAAAAGACATGTTGGGATGGCTGCAATGTGGTTTAAATCGCCAACCATGTGGTGTGTCAGCCATCCTTACCGCTATAATGCTTGCAGTCGGGAGCACAGTTAGTACATAACAATATTCAAATACCCTATGGCAGGAAGAGGAAAAAGAAAACCTTCAGTAGCTGAGTATCGTAAACGAAAGGCTGAGAAAGAAAAGGACCAAGCAAAACAGTAGGGATCCTTCCTGAAATATCTTCTCTTTAATCCAAATAAAGATGGAAGCAGTTCACAGCATCCAGATGAAGGAACTTTACTTGGAGAGGAGGTTAGCTCACATCCGCATGGAAGCAGTTTGGAACATCAAGATGAAGGTATATTACTTCGAGATAAGGGTAGCTCACATCCACAAAAAAGCAGTTTGGAAACTCAAGATGATGGAAACTTACTTCTAGATGAAGGCAGCTCACAGCATCAGACTGATATGGAAGTGGAGAAAATTTATTCACTTTCAGAGACATATGCAGAAATTGAAGTAAATGAAGTAGAAGGAAGAAAGGATTGAGGAAGTTACAAACAAGTTACAGTATGGAGACCCAGCTTCATGGCCCAGATGTGGTCATGGTGTGTGGCAAATTCTTGTGGCACATGGACCCGAACAAGTTCATGAATTCCCCTTTCCTAAGGATGGAAATAAAAGAAAATTCTCTGCTCAGCATTACAAGAGGAAACTCATTAATGGGGAAGAAATTCATCATAACTGGTTACAATATTCAGTGTTGAAGGACTCTGTGTTTTGCTTTTGCTGCAAGTTGTTTAGAAATCAAGCAACTGGTACATCGCTTACTGAAAATGGTTCGAAGGACTGGAAAAACATATCTTCAGTTCTCTCTTCACATGAAGGAAGTACAGAACATTTGGAATTTTTCAAAATTGGAAAGAACTTGAATTACAATTCAAAAAAGGAAAAACTATCAATGAAGAAAATTTACGGGTGGTCAAGGAAAAAGAAGAATATTGGCAACAAATCTTAGAGCATCTGATTGCTTTAGTGAGAGTTCTCAGTGGGCAAAATTTAGCATTCCACGGCCGTGGTAGAAATGAAAAATTATAGACTCCAGGTAATGGAAACTTTTTAAAATTTGTTGAATACCTAGCTTTGTTTGATCCAGTCATGAAGGAGCATCTACATAAAATAACTGATCATGAAACAGAGGTTCATTACTTAGGAAAAAATATGCAGAATGAACTGATTCAAATCCTCGCAAATGCCATTAAAAAGAAAATTGTAGAAGCTGCCCATTCTGCAAAATACTTTACAATAATAGTGGACCAGATGTAAGTCATGTTGAACAAATGACGATCATTCGTTTTGTGGATATGGAAAAGTCTGCAGATGAAGATCATTTTGAAGTGCTCATAAGGGAACATTTTTGGGGTTTCATACCACTGAAGGAGATGACTGGAGCATTTATGACTGAAACTATTCTACAAGAGCTTGAAACAATGTCATTATCTGTTGACAACTTACGTGGCCAAGGCTATGATAATGGGAGTAATATGAAGGGTAAAGACAATGGTGTGCAAAGGAGGAAAGATGGAAATCAATCCTAGGGCCTTTTTGTTCCTTGCAGTGCCATTCTCTGAATTTGGTTGTCAATGATGATGCTAGATGCTGTTTGGAGGCAAGCAGTTTCTTTGATCTGGTGCAATGTGTTTGTGTGTTTTTCTCAGGCTCAACACACTATTGGGAGATTCTGACTCGCCATGTGAATTCTCTTAACTGTGAAACAACCTATGGCTTGGCTACACTTGCAAGTTAGAGCACATTAAATCAGCCCCAGGTGCCATAATCCTGAGGTGTCCACACTGGCAAGGCACTTAGAGCGCCTGGACTCTGCAGCTGGAGCGTTCCTGGTAATCCACCTTCACGAGAAGCATAAAGCTTGCTGCACCCTGGCTGAAATGCCCAGGTGTCAGTGTGGACGATGTGTTGCATTACTACACTGTGATTGGCCTCCGGAAATGTCCCATTGTTCCCTGAAGTCAAGTGGATACTTTTGTCATTGTTTTGAACCCGGCTACAGGCATGCAGATATCCCCATTCAAAGCTCTGTTTCTGACAGCCGGCATGCTTATATGCTCTGGGACAAAGCAAACCATTATTGTGGAATGCTGTTGCTGTGAGTGTATGTGAGATAGTGAGGTGGGGGAAAGGGGAGTCTGCTGCTGTCTGAACTTACAAGACAGCTTGCTGACACACTCTCTGCCCTCCAAAACACAGTCTCTCCCCACACATACATACAACACACTCCCTGTCACATTCCACCACCCCACCCCATTTGAAAAGCACGCTGCAGCCACTTGCACACTGGGATAGCTACCACAATGCACTGCTCTTTGTGGCGTTCCAAGAGCTGCTAATGTGGCCATGCAGTGAGCTTGCAGCTGACAGTGTAAACACACAGCAGCATTTTCCCTGCTGCAGTCTCCAAAGGCTGGTTTAACTCCCAGCACTCTACATCTGCAAGTGTAGCCAAGGCCTAAGTCAGACAAGATGGGAGAGTCGCATTGATGCTTTGAAGCCTCTTCGCTATGAACTTGGAAACATTTATGATGCCCTAATTGAAATTTCCGATGATACTACCTTTACTGGATCATCTGGCAATATAGCACGTTCAGATGCAGAAGCTCTTGCAAATGGCCTTTCCAAGTTCAAATTTTTGGCTTCACTCATTTGTGGTGTAATATCCTTTTCTAGATTAACCTCACTAGTAAGTAGCTTCAAGAAAAGAACTTGAACATACATTCTGTTATTCAAAAACTGCAGCAAACTAAAAATATTCTGGAGGAATTCGGAAGTGATGAAGGGTTCAAAAGAACACTGGTAGATTCTCTTGAGCTTACTGAAGAAATAGACTTTCTGACAGAATTTGAACCAGAGCCAGTTCAAATTTGGCAAAAGAAACAGCAGTGTTCATCTGAAGGATGAGACACACTCATTCAGAACCCAAAACAAAGGTTCAAAGTGAATTTCTACTTCGCAGTCCTTGATACTGCTATTTACTTGGTTGATGAAAAATTTCAACAGATGCAGCAGCTAGAGTCAGTATTTGGCTTTCTATAGGATATCCACAGCTTGCAAAAGAAAACAGCAAAACAGATAAGATAATTTTGTATAAAACTGGAGTTGGCATTGACTCATGAAAATTCAAAAGACATTGATGCTACAGATTTGTGTACTGAGCTTCAGGCTTTTTCCAGATGACTTAAGAAATATTCCACTCCTGAAGAGGTACTGAAGTTTGCTTGTGAAAATAAACTCACAGACAGATTTCCAAACATTTTTATAGCTCTGTGCATTCTTTTAACTTTGCCAGTTTCCATAGCTAGTGGGGAACATACCTTCTCAAAGTTAAAATTGTTAAAAACATATCTGTGTTCAATGATGGTGCAAGAGAGACGTTTTAGACTTGCCACAATGTCAATAGAGCATGAAATAGCTGGAAAACTAGATCTAAAAGAACTAGTGACTGAATTTTCAAAACTTAAAGCAAGAAAAGTCATGTTTTAAGAGCACAGAGCGTTTTTTATTTGGAGTGTTTCGTAAATACAGGTTAAAGTTCATTGAAGAGTTTTCTTATTTCTTTCTATATTGGATATGGTGGTAATGGCCGCTAAAGCAGGATAGCATAATGGATTATTTTGGATTTGTAATAATAAAAATTATAATTAACATTTTAATGCCTTTTTATTTGAAATCGGACTGAAATATCATCTAGCTGTCATGTACAAATCTATTCTGAAAATTTCGTGTCTCTATTTTATCTGATCTCAGAAACATTGGTTGGACAGATGGATGGACGGACAAACTGAATAATTAAGCCTCTGTTTAAAAAAAAAAGACTTAAAAACATTAAAAGGAAAAAAGGGGCAAAATGTTTCCCAGTTTACCAAAAACCTCAGCATAGATCTGCCCTTGGGCTTTGGGGGTGGGAGGCGCCGATTGCTAGCAGCTAGTCTAGGACCGCCCCTGATTATTACTACTGTGGCTCCATAGGAATGCAAGGTGCTTTACAAACAACTCAGCGAGACAAATCAGAGCTCCCAAAGTCTTACAATCGAGGGTCTAAACCTTTAAAAAAAAAACCACAGGGGTGTTCTTGGGTGGAACTGTTTACAGGATCTAGACCTAAATCAGAGCAAGGTGAGGGGTGCGGTGGGAGGCATTGGGTGGGGAAAGCAGTATGTTGAAAGGCGAGTGTCACAGTAATTATCACAACAGGTTTTTGTTCAGTACACATCTTCCTACGGGTTTGTTTTGTTCATAAGAACTTGTAGGTGTGAGATTATTGATCTGTTACATTTAGGGCTCAGGGGAGCCAAGTCAAGCAGGAGGACAGGATTTGTACGGTTCAAAAGTGAAGACATTCATCAGGATATTGAGAACAGGATAATGGAAAACTTCCACAAGACAGGCAGACTGAAGTACAAAGCAGGAAAAAGCCATAGAACGGGGAGGTTGTCAGTCACCAGCATGCAATGAAATCAGTCAGAGGCATATGCAACTGTGAGGAGAGTGATAGCTCACTGTGCCTAACACATTCATTGCAAGAGGTCTGCTCTATATTTAGAGGCCTCTTTAAAAACTGTGGTAACATTTAGGGGATATTAAAAGGATACCATCACGTCAGTTCTTGACTCCTTTTCGTGTTTACATGGGGTTGGAGGTGCCCATGGTTCTTTGCCCCTCCTCCCGGGCCACGCATGGGTTCAGAAGACTTGGAGTTTCAATCCTGTTCTCTTCAGGGTGTTTCCATTGTATCCTCAGTTTCCACATCCTTTCTTGCTGACTTCTTCCTCCCACGATTTCTTTGCTGGTCATTCTTATCACATGTCCAGCCCACCTAAAACATGCACTTTCCAGCCTATCATCTTCCCCCTAATTTCTTCTGTTCTCACTCTGTCTCTCCTGCCATTCTCCTCAGTATATTATTTTCCACTGTTGTATCTTCTTTTCTTCCACCTTGTAAGACCCACCATTTCCAAATCATAGAGAAGGCAGAGGCAGACACATGCAGCATACATTTTTCTTTTCAGTTTGTTACTTAATTGCCAATCCCACAGCACTCCTGCTACCTTTTTTCACTGCCACCCATGAACATTGGGTTCTTCTTTTCAGTTCTCCAGATCTCTCTTCCGAGGGCACTCAGTGCACTCCAACTACACAAATTCTTTCTTCTGATTCAACTTCTCTCCTGAAACTCAGCCAACAGTTTGTCTTCTACCTTCTCTGATTGCATAAGTTGAGTTTTCTTTGCAGTTACCATCAAACATGGGCTTCAAACACAGATTCCCACTGTAAGACCACATTTACCAATTCCTCTTTGCTGTCAGACAAAAGGACCACATCATCTATGTATATTAATTTTCTCTGTCTCCCCACAAGCTTGGGTCTCCTACTAATTAACTCCATAACAAAGATAAAGGGAAGTTGACTCAGCATGCTGTCTCAATCCCACCGTCACCTCAAAACTCTCCGAAATTCCATGTGTTGTTACCACCTTAGCTCTTGCCCTCAATACAGCTCCTCAATACAGCTCCACTTCTTGCAGTCCCCCTCCCATCCATGTCGATATTCCAAACACCAGCTTCCAGAGCACCATGTCATATGCTTTCTCAAGCTCAATAAATGTTACATCACAGTTAGACCCTCCATTTATCACTCTGTCAAATTTCTATCTCATTGCAAGTGTAACCCTTCTGCCCCTCTGAGTTGGCAGCAACAAGGGCTGGGTTCAGTATCCAGGGGTTCCATGTCAATAACACAATGCAAAACCGGCTCGAGCCCTCACCCAGTGACCTGGGACAATTACATACCACCCCCCTGGGCGCCTCTAGGAGGCAATACTTCCCCACTCGCAAGCACAGAGTCCGAGAGTGGCAAAATCCTTTTAATAAAGGAGGGAAACAATGCGGCATCACGTTGGAGAGACACCACAAACAGGACTATACACAAACCATAAGCAAAAAACCCACCTCCAAGTACATTTGGCACTGTCCTTTCCTCCTTAGGGTCTTAAGTCCAATCACCCCAAAGTCCAACAACCCAAAAGTCTCTGTCTCTGGTCAGTGCCACCCCAGAGTTCAAAAGTTTATCTGCAGAGTTTTACCCCCCCCCAGCCTGGGTGGAAATGGGGGGGGGCACACACAGGGTGTTAAGGGGCACCTTACGTGGGCCAGAGCCGACTGCTCCGCCTCTTTGTGGAGTTCTGCTGCAGCCTTCACCACAACTGGCTCCACTCCACCAGCTGTGCTGCTCCTCAAGCCATCCTCACAAACTGCTCCGCTCCACTCGCTCCGTGGGCCGCTCCACCCGTCCCACAGCTGCTCCGCTCTGCCAGCTGCTCTGGTCCACCAGCCATCCCCGCAAACTGCTCGGCTCCACTCACTCCGTGGCTCCACGAACTGCTCCACTCCGCTCTGCAGTATAGCTTCAGGCTCCCCCACTAGTTAGCACAGTACTCAGTGCTCTCAGCTCAGCAATTCCAGCTCTTTAGTGATTTCAGCTCTTAGTGATTTCAGCTCACAGTAGGGGAGCCCTAGTGCTAGTGCACCATTTAGCCCAAAGTGAGTTCAGCTCAGTAACCTGTACCTAGATTCTTTAAGGGAATCAAAAATCAACTCTGATATTCCACAATGGAGAGAGACATAGGTGGGGCTGGTGCTTCCAGCTCACACAAGGCGCCTGTATCACCAGATACAGATACCTGTCCCCAGCCTCTCTCAATTCACTGGGTTTTGGAACCCATGTCCCTTGTCTAGCAAGTACTATTTAGTTGATAATGAAACCCTTTATCATAAGACAGTTTTGTAGTTCCTCATTTACTTAATCAGGGTGACAACATTTTATTCCTCCTGCCCCAACAACAAAGAAATTGGGGATCCCACAGCTGTGAAAATAACCATCCCAGGCTGCTCTGCTCTATGCTAATTGGACTGGGTTTGCCAATGCAAATGCACATTCCTGAAATTCCTTTCCCCACTCCTCATAATTTACCACCAGATGTCAGGGTAGAGCTCATCCTGACTCTGCTTACACAAGTATTGCATCTGTAGTACTCCTTCCCTTCCTAAAACCATGTTTCTCGTCTTCAGTATTTTCCTACACCTTGCACCTCAACCATGACTCCAAAAAACTCTTCAAGATCTTAAGAGGCTGACTTGACAGGGTGATGCCCCTATTTGGTGTTGGGATTGTTTGCATTCACACTTATCCTTCCAAAGAGGCACAAATCAATACTGTTCTCCAGTCATTTGGTATCCTCACTTGATCCCATCAAACCACATAGTGATTTATGAAGTCACTTCATTCCAGTACCTCCAACTGCCTTGATCACATCAATAGTTCTCATCTTCACCAGCTTGTTTACCATTCTTCATATTCAGTGCTTCTTCTACCTCCTCTGCAGAGATTGATACCTTTTGAGACTTCCCTGTGATTATCAGCAGTGCTTGCACTCACAACTTTCTTTTCTCATTTAACAGCCTTTGGAAATATTTTTTTCCATATCTAGCACCTCTTTAGGGTTAGTTTCCTTCACACAAAGATTTTTTTCCATATCTTGTGTTTCCTTGTTCCTTTTTTTGCCAATCGAAAACCCAATTTCCTGCCATCACTTTCCTCCAGCTTTTTGTATAATTCCTCTTAACTTAGCAACCACTTCTTTTGCCTGTTCGTACAGTATGCATTTATCATTATCGGGACCTGCTTCCTCAAACTCTTTCGGTAATTTGTTCTTTTTAACTTCTCTTGGACATCAGACTTCCCCCACCAGCTTGTTCTCTGAAAGCACTCCATTTTCCCACTTGTTCTGAATGTTGCCTCCACAGCCTTAATGAAAAATTCTTTAAACTTCCTCCACTGACTTCATTGTTGTCGGCAAGGTATGAAAGCCTTTCTTTACTTTTTGGCAGAACTCTTCCTTTCCCTCCCCGCACTTACATTATTACCAAAACAATTTCTTCCTCAATTTCATCTTTGATCCTGTTTTATCAGGTTGGATTTTAGCTATTAATACCTTATGTTATTCTGCCACATATTCACTCAGTATAACCTTATGTCTTTCACCATTTTCATACATCTCATCAAAATATAGTCCAGGTGTAGACCAGGCCATAGTTCCAATTAACCTGGGAATTTAGGAGTAGCTAAAAGTCAGGGTAAAATCCTGGCCCCATTGAAGTCAATGGCAAAACTACTTTAGTGCAGCCAGGATTTTACCCCATGGCACCATATGGTGCTAACATTGGATATCTGGCCCCTTTAAAATAAGCATTTAAAAAAATTATAGAGGCCTAATCCCACAAAGGCTAAGCATGAGTAAATTTCAAACACCAATCATATGCTTAATTCACATTGTAATAAAAATCAACACTATGGAAAATGTTGCATATTACTGTATACCACAACAGATGCCACATGCATGAGTACTGATCGAGACTTCTCCTGAATCCTATAGTTCACATAAAAGGGGAAATATCATTTATTGCAGGATAGGGTTAATGCCTGAGCATAAAATAGAGTTTTGAGCAGCATTTGAGAAAGGAAAATAAAATAGATTCTTAAGAAAAGTGAGTTGAAACAGGAAATCCTCCCAAAAATTATGCTTATAAAGTTATTATAATTAAGCAGTATATTCTTTAGATGTATCTTATTCTCAGCCTTTTCCAGCCAAAAGATCTTGGTTTAGGGACAGTTTTTGCACCTCATATGCAGAAAGTGTCAGAGGAAATAAAGTGCTGTTCCACTGGAGGTAAAATTAATAGCCAGCAAATAGCCAAGGTACCTCTACACTTCACGGCTCTAGAAATGCAGGCACCAAAGTGTCATGGAAAAGCTGTTTTCATAGTATTTTCTGTTTCTGGTTCTGCAGGGGCGGCTCCAGGCCCCAGCATGCCAAGCGCATGCTTGGGGCGGCATGCCGCGGGGGGGCGCTCTGCCGGTCGCCAGGAGGGCGGCAGGCAGGCAGCCTTTGGCGGCATGTCTGCGGAGGGTCCGCTGGTCCCGCGGCTCCGGTGGACCTCCCGCAGGCGTCTAGAGCCCCCCCTATGGTCCTGGCCAGAAGTGCCAGGAATCTCATGAGGCAGGCTATTCTCAGGCATTTCTAGATCGGATTTTGCAGACTTTCCTGCTCCTGACCATAATCTGAATTCTTCGATGTTTATCTGAACAAACCCAAACCCGTGAACCTTTTCAGGTTCACACATGAGTACAATAAACTCCCCTCTTGCAGCATGTGTTTAGTGTTTAATGGATACATGTAGCTAAGAGGCATGGCCACCCTTGGAAATTGACAGTGAGGGGTGGCCAGTCTCCCCATAGTGGGACAGGAACAGGAAGTATAAAAGGTGGGCCCTGTAGCTCAGGTGGGAGGCAGCTGCTAAGGGAGACAGGCACGTTCTCCGCACTGTCCCGAGGAGGGCCCTGAGCTACCTATACGGCCAGACATGCTGGAACTGCTGCTCCCAGTGTACCCTGGGGAGATTGAGGACGACCCTTGGAAGGTACACCCGAGGGGAAGTATAGGAAGCAGCCCAAGGGAACTAGACTACCATCTGGCTGTGGTGCCACTGGAGACACGGTCAGCGTGTTGTGGGTGGATTCCCCGCTGACCCAGTGGCTGGGACGCAGTGGAGTTGGGCAGGCTCACGTCTTCCCGCTACCCCTCCCCTGGGGTGTCAGTACTTCCCCCCACACCCCTTTAGGTCAGGACACCTGTGCTTGCCAGAGCCCCCTAGACTGTGCTGGGTGCACCCCTGCTTGAAGGCCGGGTCCTAGATCCTTACCTGCTCTACCCTACCTGAGGGTTTGAGCCCTAAAGACAGCTAATTTCCCCGTCATTCCAGGTGCATGACAGCGAAGAGGCATGGCCACCCTCGGAGACTGGCACTGAGGGGCGGCTACGCAAGCCTACACACCTACACTTCACAAGCATTCAATAAACTCTAATTTAATTTACAACTATTTTGTAAGGTAATACTTGAGAGGTTGCATTGTGAGCCTCTGTGGCTGTGTAAATCAGCAGACAGGCGAAAGACTAACTAGTATCAAGTGCTGATCTCCAACAGAATGTGTTATGTCCTGCCCCTCACAGAAGGCCCATCAACACCAGACAAACTTTTGTGGGATGTTCAAGAGGACAAAAGACCTTGGTGGTTCAGCCCTGCCCCTGCTCCCAGTCCCTGTCTGATGAGTCACGCAAGTGGATTCCTCCCATCAGCTGAGTTTGGAGCTCAGAGCACAAGGGAAAGGGGATAAAAACCCCTAACAAGAGGGAAATGGATCTCAGTGCTGCTTGGACTTTTTTGGGGGGTGAGGTTTTCTAGGGCTAAGCAAGAGATCCCCAGTGCTTAGCCCTAAAAGATATATAAAGCTTGCATATCGTAGCAGCTTCTATTACCTTTTGAAACTTAAGACTGTAACTCGTGTATATACTGTATGTTTACCTGCTTTAACCTTGTAAATAACTCATTCTTTTCCTATTTAATATACAATTTATTATAGGATTAGCTACAAGCATTCTTTGATTTGAGATCTTTAGGTGCAATTGACCCAGGAAGCGATTAGTCCTTTGGAACTGGGAGTAACCTTAATATTGCTGTGATTCTTCGTGCCAGGGACCATCTATTACAAAGGTATGCTTATCTGGGTGGCAGGATAGATTGGCATATCAAAGGGGACTGTCTGTGACTCCATGTTTAGGCTGTTATAGTGCCTGAAGAGTTTATATTTGATATTAGTTGATGAAATCAAAGTATAGAATTCACAGCCAATTTGGGTTTGTGCCCTGGTTCTTAAGTTTGCCTTGAGATTATTCCCACTTTTGAGTCATAGGAGGCAGCATTTCAGTTTACATGATCATTGGAATAGAGGATTGCCAAAACTGCCATAATTGCTGCTAAAAATTGTTAATCACGCTTTAAAATTTGTGGGAATAATTTGTGGTCTCTTCCCACACCCCTCAGCAAAGACGAAATAGCAGAGGGGCTCAGATTACCAAGGAGGTAGAGAGAGCTCCTGGGGGTTCATGCAAGTGACAGAGCAATTTCCTGCGAGTTCCTGGAGAAACCTTATTGAATTAACTAATACTTTTGGGATCCACTGTATTAAAAATACAATTGTTTGTGTTTGGTAACACTGCTAGGAAACTGACTAATGAGAAAATGCTAGGAACTTCGAAGAACTATTTGGGACAATATGTCTGAAGTGAGTTTCCTAGGAGGTACTTGGGAAGGTAGTTTGCAGATACACCCTGAGAAGAAAAATTCATTTGTTTGACCAGTAATCAGCTTTGTTCTTTTTGCTATCCCTTTATAATCACTTAAAAACTGAGCAAATAAAACAAAACACACAACCTAAGTTTAATTCACTAAAGAATCACTTAAAATTTACCTTTTGTAGTTAATAAACTTATTTTTTATTTATTCCAAAACCCATTTTGTGCAATTAATAACTGGGGGAGGGGGCAAAAAGCTGTGCATATCTCCCTCCACCTTGAGGGAGGGGGTGATTTTTAGGAGCTACACTGTGTAGATGTCTATACAGTGCAAGACAATATAATTTTAGGTTTAGGCTCCAGAAGGTGTGGGTAGGGGAGCTGGGCATTCCTCTAGCTGAGCCCTCCCAGAGAGAGCTAATCGCAGACTCTGTGTGATTCTACAGCTGAATGTGTCCCTGAAAGGGGCTTGAGAGCCTGTCACAGCAGCACAGAGTAAGGGAAACCCAGGCTGGTAGGACAGGTGGGCTCAGTGGGACCCCGGCACATGCAGTGGCACCCCGAAAGGGGGGGTCCAACCCATCACATATGCAACTAACTAACTTGAAAATCTCTACTTCATCAGCAGGAACCTTGAGCTGCAAATGTTGCAGGCAGAAGGATTAAGAAAGCTGTTATTAACGACAGCTCCTATCATACCAATCCTTATCATGAACTATCTGACAAATGAACAATGCTGATGGAAGTCATTTTATATGTGTACACACATACAGATAGACATGTACTATATACGAGCTAGCTATATATAAATGATAAAGTTTTGCTTTATTTTCCGAACTGATTCAGCTGCATTTGGCTGCCACACAAGAAGTTCGCTGTTTGTTCCTACAGGCAGAGCTATGCAGAGGAGGAGTATGACTATTGCCATGGATAGGAGCCAATAGCTGCAGTGAAGTCTTTATCCCAATAGTCCATCTTCCTAAAAAGCAAGGATGTGAAAATGGAGCTTTTTATGTGCATTGGCAATCTTACAAATGAGATACTGCAGAGTGCTCCTCTCCCTAGAGCCAACATTCAATCAGATCTATCAGACAACACCGTACATGTTTTCATCATGTTAATAGTTTTGCCAGAGATGGGGGAGCAGCATGTTTAATGGATAAGTGGCACTTTGCCAGAGAAGAAGCTCTGAAGCTAAAGAATTACCAGAATTGATTATTTTCACCCAGTATATCAGACTGCTATCTCTCAGAGTTAGTAAAAGATAGTGACATTATCAGACTCCACTGAGAGCAGTCTTCAGCCAGATACATGGCTTGAGTTCTGTCAGTGCAAGACTGGGAAATATGAAACCCATACAGAGATGAGGGTGGTCAAACAGCACTATTCATGCAGCTTGGGGAAAGCCTGCACTGCAAGAACATCCATTTTATTTAGTGTATATGGAAGAGGACAGTCCCAACAAATTGCTGAGATTCTTGTGATTGCTCTGAAGAGATTAGAATCCTCAGTGGGATATGGGCACGAGGAGGAGGTAGGGAAAGGAATCTGCAGGAGAACATTATAAAGAGAGCAGAAGGTTAGGTCAGATTCTGAATGATAGGAGTGGAGGAAACTTACAGGAGTAGAATAACTGAAGAGATGTCATAGCTGTTCAGAAGTTGGCAGAGGCCCAGAATTACTTGGGAGAGAGGAGAGGTCAGAGAGAGATGAAAAATAAAGTATATTTAAGAAGAAAGGGGAGAGAAGACCCAAAGAGCCTTCTCAAAGGTCAGACTTGTGCTGCAAACTTGTGTGCTCTCACAAGCTAAACAGGGCTTGACCTGCTCAATATAGGTGACCTCCGAAGGAAAATCCAGTTGGTGCTGCTGTTCAGGAGAAGGTATTCCTTCCCTCTCAGTATTCAATGAAAGCCTCACCAGGGGATCCATAGATTCTCAGGACAGACGGAACCATTGTAATTATCTAGTCTGACCTCCTGTATGACACAGACCATAGAAGTTCCCCACAATAATTCCTAAAGTGCCTCTTTTTTTGCTGTCAGAACAGGAACTGTATCTACAGATGATTGTGAAAAAATTGTTCCTTCCCCCACCTTCCTTGAAAACTTCAGATTTTCAAGAAAAAACTAATTCAAAAATACCAACATGGTGCGTCATGGGAATTATAGTTAAAGTGCCTCACACCCCCATTCTCCTCTATGAGCTGGTTGCTCTGTCCCCACTATATCTCCCATGATGGGGCAGTCTCCCTTCTTTTTGAGTCACTGGCATACATCATGGGAGATGTTGTCCCACAAAGGTCCCCACCCCACTGAGGAGAATGAGGACATGAGGCACTTGAACTACAACGCCTATGGGATACCATAGCAGCATTTGCAAATGAACAACATTTTTTGGTAGAAAAGATATTCACTTTTTTAAATGTTTTTTTTTGGGGGGTGGGGGGGGACAAAGATGAAGTTTTCCATAGTAAGCAGACATTTTGCAAAATAAACTCTTTAGTTAAAAACTCAATTTTACATCAAGAACAGTTTTGATGGAAAATCTTCTATCAGCCCTAAATGTAATCCAAGATGAAGAGTTATTCTGTGCACCTTAATTCCCTCTGAAATTTAATTGGGTGCAGTATTCTTTACTATGCAATAGTTTAGGCAGGGCCGGCTCCAGGCACCAGAATTCCAAGCAGGTGCTTGGAGCGGCAATCTGCAAGGGGCGGCAGTCTGTGTGTTTTTGCCCCCAAGCAGCGCGCCGAATTGCCACCGCGGACGGCAGGGGCAGTCCATGTGCCGTTAGGGCAGCACACGCGTTTCCATGGCAGCAGCAATTCGGCGGCAGCTTCTATGTTCAGCTGTCTGTGGCAGTGCAACTTCTGTCTTTCAGCTGAAGACAGAAGCTGCTGCTGAATTGCCGCTGCTGCGGAAACACGCATGCCACCCGAACGGCACACGGACTGCCCCCACCATCCACGGCGGCAATTCAGCACGCTGCTTGGGGCAGCGAAAACAGTAGAACCGACCCTGAGTTTAGGACAGGAAGTATTTCTGTGCACTGTGAAAGGGATGCCCTATTTCACCTATTACAGGTCAGTCATAGGTGAAATGATTTCTATATGAACTAGTAGTTTGTAACATGCTTCACAATAAAAGGGATAATAAATATAAATGGAAATTATAGTTATCAGATAGGGCCAGAGAAATTATTTTGTGAGAGTCCAGCTGGTGGGTGGCAGAATACTTTCAAGAGCTCACCAATAGGGAGCTAGAATAAGATGTGCTGAGCAAGGAAAGATTCTCTGCAATATGAAATTTATTTCAATGCAGCTCATGTTTCTCCCCTCCCCACTTCAGCTCATTGGGCACTTGTGTCTGGCAGCAATGCACACAGCTTCTTACAGGGACCCCTTTTTCTATCCCCATTATTCATGTAACATTTGCAATTTAAAATCGCCCCAAGTCAAACTCCATGTCATTTCTGTCATTCATGGTGGTTCTTGAGACATGGGGGCAAGTCCACCATAAGAATTGTTAGAATGCACACCCGACATTACTTAGCTGAAGCAACAGAGTTAGGGCCAGAGTCTCATACTCTTACTCTGCTGCAGAAACACTATTCCACAAGTAATCCCATTAAAATCAGTCAGGCTAATTGAGGAGTACATTTATATTCAAGGTGCAGACTCTGGCCCTTAGAAAATCGAGTCATTTTTAACACTGATATTGTCCAATTTGTGTGCCTTCTCCCAGGGCTGGCTCTGGCATTTTTGCCTCCCCAAGCAAAAAAACATCTGCGGCCCGGCCGGAGCAGCGAAGCGGGGGACAAACAAACCTGCAGGCCGGCCGGAGCAGCGAAGTGGGGGGACGAACAAACCTGCGGGCCGGCCGGAGCAGCGAAGTGGGGGGACGACAAACAAACCTGCGAGCGGCCGGAGCAGCGATGGGGGGGGGGACGACGAACAAACCTGTGGGCCAGCTGGAGCAGTGAAGTGTGGGGGGGAACAAACAAACCTGCGGG
Organism: Mauremys mutica; assembly: GCF_020497125.1. NCBI lineage: Eukaryota > Metazoa > Chordata > Testudines > Geoemydidae > Mauremys > Mauremys mutica. The sequence continues at coordinate 68,316,888 of NC_059080.1, read as the reverse complement.
GCGGCTGGAGCAGCGAAGTGGGGGGACGACAAACAAACCTGCGAGCGGCCGGAGCAGCGAAGGGGTGGGCGGGGGACAAACAAACCTGCGGGGCGGATGGAGCAGCGAAGTCGGGCGGGGGACAAACAAACCTGCAGGGCGGATGGAGCGCAGGTGCACGGGGACTCCCAGCCCTGCAGATGTGCCCCGGGCAGCGGGGGCGGGGGCAGAGAGAAGGGAGGCAGCCAGAGCTTCCTTCAGCGGGGCACTCGCCACATTGCCTGCCAGGAGGGCTCTGCGCCGCTCGGGTCGGCAGGCAGGGAAGGACGCAGGCTGCCCTGCCGTGCTTGCTACAGACCTGGCACCGCTCCCAGCAGGGCGCTCCTCTCCTCTGCACTGCTGCTCCCTACAGGGCGGCCGGAGCAGCGAACCAAACAGAAAAAAGAAAAAAACTTGCGGGGGCGGCCGAAGCAGCAAATGCCGCCCCTTGCAATCTGCCGCCCCAAGCACGAGCTTGCTCGGCTGGTGCCTGGAGCCGGCCCTGCCTTCTCCTTATGAGAACTTGAATGAAAGCCCAGAAGTGCTTTTTCTGCCAAGAACTGACTTTCTGGCAGTTATAGTTTGTGGTGATGGGATCCTTATTTATATACGTGCTTGATTAGAATGAAAGACTGAAGCCATTACTCCTGCGAGTAGTATTTACATAAGTTGATCTGTCCAGTTTAATGGGTTTACTTGTATAAGGACAGTCCCGGGGGGGAAGGATCACAGAGCAAGGACCTGAATGACAGTAAAGGACAGTTAGAATATGGGGTGGATATGCAATATCGGATGACCCAGTGGCAGGCCCTTATATCACCTCCACATCTTCTCTCCCCTGCTATGTCGCTCCTCTCTACTTTCTCTGAGTTACAGGAATTCATTTCAGCACAAGATAATTTAATTTGCTTTTCACCCATCCCACAGCTGTAGCTTATATTTTCTCCTGGAGAAAGTGAAACTGAACAGGAGTGTGTATGATTTATTCACATACATGGAGGATGAAGCAGAAATGTGAAAGAAGGGAAGGCATATTCATGGCTGCTGAGAAGGATTTAAATAAAAGTAGCTGTTGCAGAAAAACGAGAGGTGAAAAGAGTGCTGATTGGGCCTATAAATGCTAAATTTAACTGCTGTGGTCACAGTGTAAAAATGCTGGATCAATGCTAGAGCTTTTTCAAATTTAGAGAGTAGAAAGCTAGTCAAAGTCATTTTCAGGAGAAGAGCCTTTCTAACATGTCTCAGTATAAATAAAATGAACATGAACCTGGCAAGCTAGAATCATGGGGCTGGAAAGTGCATAATGTCAAACCCATCCTGACATTTTCAGCTACAACACTCGATATATTTGTATTTTAAACTTGTTGCAATTAATGCTAGGCTCCTAGAGAGTCTTATACCCACATTTCTTAATATCCCTCTGAATATCTACATAGGTGCAGTATCTGATTAAATTCAGAAACTTCCCTCCCCTTCCTATTTTTTTAAGCCCAGACACGAGGTGCTTGTGCAGAAATGCTGAATAGTTGCAGTGAAGAAATGCTTCCATACATAGCTAGGACATGATCAAGACTTATTACAGATTGATCAGGTACAGCGCCTAAAATTAAATATCTGCTCCAAGTCTAGGCATCCCTATTTAGGGTTTTTTAAAAATATTTGTGGGCTCACTGCCCCTTCACAAGTCTTCAACACTGTTGCCACTGGCTCGCCCTTATTTTTGGTTGTTAGCTGCTTTTCTTTCTATTGATCTGGTTGCTCTAAGACTTCTAAGTCCTTAGCTGACTGCTGCTTCACTGAACAAGACAAGAGACGTTCCACCCACTTCTACCCAGGGCCAGCTCCAGACCCCAGCGCGCCAAGCGCGTGCTTGGGGCGGCATGCCGCGGGGGGGCGCTCTGCCTGTCGCCGGGAGGGCGGTAGGCGGTTCCGGTGGACCTCCCGCAGGCGTGCCTGCGGAGGGTCCGCTGGTCCCGTGGCTTTGGTGGAGCATCCGCAGGCATGCCTGCAGGAGGTCCACTGGCGCCGCGGGACCAGCGGACCCTCCGCAGGCACGTCTGCAGGAGGTCCACCGGAGCCGCAGGACCGGCGACCGCCAGAGCGCCCTCCGCGGCGTGCCACTGTGCTTGGGGCGGCGAAATTCCTAGAGCCGCCCCTGCTTCTACCTCATATTTAAACAGCATATTCATGTGTGCCCTTCAGCGTCTTTAGAAATCTCAGACATGACTTGGTTTAGAGACCACAAATTCAGGTTACCAGTTTTTGGTCTCAATGACAACTGGTACCTTTCATCATATCTGCTAAAGTTCATTTGTTCAATCTGGTTTTGGTGAAGCTTGGAAAGTTCCATAAGGTTTCATGCTTACAGTAATATTTGCTGAGCTCTGATGGTACTTTTTAAAAATATGGTGGACTGGTCTCCAGAAGTTGCTATAACCAAGAATTATGGTTCATGAGGTTTGGGACTCAGACAAAAGAGAGGACTCTAGAACAAAAAGATAGGGGAGAGTCCAGATCTAAGCAGCAGGAAAGAGATTAACCTAATCACTGGAAATGATTGTTTGGTGCCAACATTACAATCTCATTAAATCTAATACACATTGTAATATCTGCTATTTGTTATGTATATAAGACTATGGACTTAAAGCAACTTCTGCAGGGGTATGTGTGTCACATACTGACCAGCTGTCAAGATCACCATTCACAGACGTAAATATAAGTTTTAATTTTTAACATTTTAAAAAGTTATTGAATAAAAAATATGTTAAGATTGAGTTAAATTTGTACCAATATCCCAAGCAATAGAACCTTTAAATGACATTGTAATTAAAAATTGGCAGAACATCAGGACACAAAATGTTAAAGTTTCACCTTAAAATCATCATTTTTAAAGTCTGGAAATGCAGAGCCCAAATGACCCTGACTTTAGCATAGCAAAGTTTTTTGTCTGGGTATGTTTTGCATTTTAAAAACAGATACGCCCATTTCTGCTGACAAGAAGTATTTTGCTCTCATTGCCAAATTTGCAAGAAGTATTTCCATCTTGTAATGGAATCAGCAGAGAATGAGTTTTACTTTAGGTAAAAAATGTTTCATAAAGCTCTAATTGCAACCAAGCTGTTATATCTTTTATGCTTGTGTTTTCACAAATAATTGCTTATTATCAAACTAATAAAACATCACCTCAAAACATTGATCAGCCTTTCCCCCCTTTAGCTAATTCATAGTTTGTTTTCAATGAACTGAACTATTTCCCAGCCAGTTTGTTTAGACTCTAAATGGATGGCTAGAGAAGCAATAGAAAGAGTAGAACTTAGAACTAACTAACTAACAGCTGGTCATCTGGAACACCACCCCCCAGCCTTTTGACCTCAAGCAGACAGACATCCTATTACAAGGTTCCTCGGCAGTAGAGTTATGTCAGCATCCACCATTATGGGAAACAGTCAAAAGAACAAGTTAAAAATTACTTAGACAACTTAGATGTCTTCAAGTCACCAGGGCCTAATGAAATACATCCTAGAATACTCAAGGAGCTGACTGAGGAGATATCTGAGCCACTAGCAATTATCTTTGAAAAGTCATGGAAGACAGGAGAGATTCCAGAGGAAGGGCAAATATAGTGCCAACCTATAAAAAGGGAAATAAGGACAACCCGGGGAATTACAGACCAGTCAGCTTAACTTCAGTACCCAGAAAGATAATGAAGCAAATAATTAAGCAATGTTTGCAGACATCTAGAAGATAATAAGATAAGGAACTGTCAGCATTGATTTGTCAAGAACAAATCACGTCAAACCAACTTAATAGCTTTCTTTGACAGGGTAGCAAGCTTTGTAGATGGGAGGCAGCGGTAAATGTGGTATATCTTGACTTAAGGAAGGCTTTTGATACTGTCTCGCATGAGCTTCTCTTAAACAAACTAGGGAAATATAACCTAGATGGAGCTACTATAAAGTGGGTGCATAACTGGTTGGAAAACCATTCTCAGAGAATAGTTATCAGTGGTTCACAATCAAGCTAGAAGGGCATATCGAGATGGGTTCCACAGGGATCAATTCTGGGTCCGGTTCTGTTCAATATCTTCGTCAATTATTTAGACAATGTCATAGAGAGTACACTTATAAAGTTTGTGGATGATACCAAGCTGGGAGGGGTCACAAGTGCTTTTGAGGACAGGATTAAAATTCAAAATGATCTGGACAAACTGGAGAAATGGTCTAAAGTAAATAGGATGAAAGTCAATAAGGACAAATGCAAAGTACTCCACTTAGGAAGGAACAATCAGTTGCACACATACAAAATGGGAAATGACTGCCTAGGATGGAGTACTGCTGAAAGGGATCTGGGATCATAGCGGATCACAAGCTAGATATGAGTGAACAGTATAACACTAGTGCAAAAAAAGCAAACATCATTCTGGGATGCATTAGCAGGAGTGTTGTAAGCAAGACATGAGAAGTAATTCTTCCTCTCTACTCCATGTTGGTAAGGCCTCAACTGGAGTACTGTGTCCAGTTGTGGGTGCCACATTTCAGAAAAGATGTGAACAAATTGGAGAAAGTCCCGAGAAGAGCAACAAAAATGATTAAAGAGTTAGAAAACATGATCTATGAGGAAAGATTTAAAAAATGGGTTTGTTTATTCTGGAGAAGAAAAGACAGCGGGGACATAATAGTTTTCAAGTAGATAAAAGGTTACAAGGAGGAGGGAGAAAAATTGTTCTCTTTAGCCTCTGAGGATAGGACAAGAAGCAATGGGCTCAAATTGCAGCAGGGGCAGTTTAGGTTGGCCATTAAGAAAAATTTTGTCAGGATGGTTAAACACTGGAATAAATTGCATAGAGAGGATGTGGAATCTTCATCACTGGAAATTTTTAAGAATAGGTTAGACAAACACCTGTCAGGGATGGTCTAGATCAGTGCATCTCGAAGCCGGTCCGCCGCTTGTTCAGGGAAAGCCCCTGGCAGTCCGGGCCGGTTTGTTTACCTGCCACGTCCGCAGGTTTGGCCGATCGCAGCTCCTACTGCCCACGGTTCACCGCTCCAGGCCAATGGAGGCTGCGGGAAGGGCAGCCAGCACATCCCTCGGCCTGCACCTCTTCCTGCAGCCGGCCAGTGGGAGCCGCAATCAGCCGAACCTGTGGACGCAGCAGGTAAACAAACTGGCCCAGACCACCAGGGGCTTTCCCTGAGCAAGTGGCAGCCCAACTTTGAGAAGCACTGGTCTAGATAATACTTAGTCCTGCCTTGAGTGCAGGGGACTGAACTAAATGACCTCTCGAGGTCCCTTCCAGACCTACAATTCTATGATTACCCTAGCAGTGTGCAGTTAAAAAAAAAATTTTTTTTTTAAATCACACAACCCATCCACACTAAGAAAAATTAATTTTAAGACTGGCTGATGAAGTCAATTGCAGGATCGATCATCTTTCAAACAGGATTGAACTTAGCCCATTGTGAACAGGTCCAAATTATGTTATAAATGGATTCAGTAACTATGCTGTAGTTTAAAGTTCCACCTGAAGTCCAACATGATTTTATGACTTGCTTTAGGCCTATCTACATAGGCCGGGCCTAACTCCAAGTACACTTGAAACAAAAACAAGCTTAAATAACCCTTGTTAGACTGGATGTCCTTGTAGTTTATACAGGGCTGTGCAGTAGCCACTAAATGATCTCTTCTGGGTAAACATGAACACCCGATGAGTCTTAGTTTGACTGTTTGTTTCCTTTTTTTGTCCATGTACCAGTACACTGTATAAAGAACATAGGAATTGGCCTTCATGCCAGTAGCTGAATTGAACGAATCCCTTTTGTCCCTAACAGATAAAACATACTGGCTCTAGGCATATCAATAGGGATATTTTTATGCATATAACCCATTACAAGACTTGCAGTGAATGAGTTTTTATTCTTACGCTAATTTTGCTGGATTCAACGAAATGTGGAGAAGAGAATTAATGGAAGAGACAATGCACCTTTTTGCTGTTCCTGCACATGTGAAGTTTTTCCACTTCACTTTGGCAAAAATAAAGATTAATTTTCCTGCTTTTGCCTGTTTTCAAACAAATAACATTATGTTCTAATGGTTTTAAGCATAAATACAGAGTATCTTCACATGATGCAGTAAAGAACGATAGCACAACTAAAGGAAGTCCCACTTGATAACTGTCTGTTCTGTTCATTCCCTCTGAAGTTCTTGGCATTGGTCACTGTCAGAAGACAGGATACTGGGCTAGATGGACCATTGGTCTGACCCAGTATGGCAGTTCTTATGTAGATGTGTCAATATCCTGGATAAATCTTTTTGAATTAAGTTCAATTAGTTTAGGAGTTCATTATATTAAAAATGCAAATGTTTATATATTATTATAGGATTGTATGCCGGGGTGGGGTGAGGGAGGAGAGACATGACTAATATCAACCTTGGGAAAGGTTATTTCTAATGGTCATTTGAAGCTCACAATGTGTCATGCCCCACTCCAGTTATGCAAGAACTCACCCTTTGGAAGCTTTGCCCTGGGGAGGGGATCTTTGCTGCTCATCTGTTACATGAGGACAAGATCAGAGGTCCAAACTGTATGAAATAGTGACTGCATGGCTGTTTGGGCTGAGCTAACAGCTGTTATGAACTTGTGATAACAGCAGAAACACCTTGGTGGGGTCTGAAGGACTGATCACTGGCCAAAACCCTTGTTGGAATTTGTGTGGTCGGCTTGTAAACTTCTTAATATCCACGTAGGTTCTTCTATTGGTTTTAAAACATTTTCATCCTACAAATACATGTGCTTGCTTTGAAAGAGCAGTGTGGTAACTTATACCTATGGACAATTATGCTGTTTTGAAGTCTGAGGAGAAGGCAAAGTAGGCCTGGGTAGACGGTTGTCTTGCTGGGGAATTCACAGTGTAGGCAGGGAACTCTGAATCCTGGGGAAAAGCAGAGTCAGGCAGAAGACAAACAGAGGCTTCTACCCAAGAGATGACAACTGAGGAGCCCAGAGCAGGTGCCCTTCCTGGACTACCCGGGGGAATACAGATACAGTTGTTAGAACTGTCCTATTTTCAAGCAAGAGGACTTTTCCTTGAGGAATTTTGGCTAAAACCATTAAGTGATGATATAATGTCACTATCTTAATTGACCTTCGTTTCTTCATCAGCCTGAAGAATCAGATGAGCTGCTCTGCATCAGCTCCCTGCCTCCTCTGGACAGCCAGCCTTCCCCCTCAGAGGACTTTTACCCATAGGTTTGGAATGATGAGACTGACAGTGACATATGGCCTCATGTCCACCCCATCAAAACAGAGAGGTTTTTTCCCCAAAGTCCCAAATCACACACTTCCCTGGAGAGCCCCCTCGCCTGGAAACTGGACAAGGAAACTCTTCAAAACTTAGTGTTAACTTCTTATTTTAAAACACCAGTACACCATACCTTGCATTCATAGGCTCCATTTGGACAAAAATACTGGTCAGGTTTTTTTTAAAAACAGATTTCAACCAAACATTTGCTCTACCACACAATTCAAATTGCTAAAACATCTCAATTCCTTATGTGTTTACATCGTTTGTAGTTAGAAATGTTATGTCTCATTCACTGCTCATAACTCCCATTGACACAAGTAGGAGCAGTAGATGGGCTGAGAGAAAAATATGTTCCCTATTTGCCCATTATACATTCCTTGCGCAATCCAAGATGTCATTAACTTTGACACAGGGCTCAGGCTGTCCAAAAGAGAAAAAAAGGTGGGTTAGGCCCTACATTTGGTGTCATATTACTGTGCCATCAGTTAGGCTGTAAAAGGAATTGTGGGTTGGATCCTCAGGAGGCATAAGTCAGTATTGCTTCAATAAGTTCAGAGCTACATCAATTTACAGAGGAGATAAGCCCATTTAAGGCTGAGGCTACACTTGCAGTTCAAAGCGCTACTGCGGCAGCGCTGCCGCGGCAGTGCTTTGAAGCGCTAAGTGTAGTCAAAGCGCCAGCGCTAGGAGAGAGCTCTCCCAGCGCTGCCCGTACTCCACCTCCCTGTGGGGAATAACGTACAGCACTGGGAGCTGTGCTCCCAGCGCTGGGGCTTTGACCACACTGGCGCTTTGCAGCGCCGCAATTTGCAGCGCTGGAGAACATAAGAACATAACATAACATAAGAAAGGCCGTACCGGGTCAGACCAAAGGTCCATCTAGCCCAGTATCTGTCTACCGACAGTGGCCAATGCCAGGTGCCCCTGAGGGAGTGAACCTAACAGGCAATGATCAAGTGATCTCTCTCCTGCCATCCATCTCCATCCTCTGACGAACAGAGGCTAGGGACACCATTCTTACCCATCCTGGCTAATAGTCATTTATGGACTTAGCCACCATGAATTTATCCAGTCCCCTTTTAAACATTGTTATAGTCCTAGCCTTCACAACCTCCTCAGGTAAGGAGTTCCACAAGTTGACTGTGCGCTGCGTGAAGAAGAACTTCCTTTTATTTGTTTTAAACCTGCTGCCTATTAATTTCATTTGGTGACCCCTAGTTCTTGTATTATGGGAATAAGTAAATAACTTTTCCTTATCCACTTTCTCAACATCACTCATGATTTTATATACCTCTATCATGTCCCCCCTTAGTCTTCTCTTTTCCAAACTGAAGAGTCCTAGCCTCTTTAATCTTTCCTCATATGGGACCCTCTCTAAACCCCTAATCATTTTAGTTGCTCTTTTCTGAACCTTTTCTAGTGCTAGAATATCTTTTTTGAGGTGAGGAGACCACGTCTGTACACAGTATTCGAGATGTGGGCGTACCATGGATTTATATAAGGGCAATAATATATTCTCAGTCTTATTCTCTATCCCCTTTTTAATGATTCCTAACATCCTGTTTGCTTTTTTGACCGCCTCTGCACACTGCGTGGACATCTTCAGAGAACTATCCACGATGACTCCAAGATCTTTTTCCTGACTCGTTGTAGCTAAATTAGCCCCCATCATGTTGTATGTATAGTTGGGGTTATTTTTTCCAATGTGCATTACTTTACATTTATCCACATTAAATTTCATTTGCCATTTTGTTGCCCAATCACTTAGTTTTGTGAGATCTTTTTGAAGTTCTTCACAATCTGCTTTGGTCTTAACTATCTTGAGTAGTTTAGTATCATCTGCAAGTAGTTTAGTATCATCTGCAGGGTTTTCACACCCTGCTGCAACGCTGCAAATTTGCAAGTGTAGCCATGGCCTTATTTTCCTACCAATTAACCAGGGCATATTTAAGTGATAGAGCAGCTTCACTGAACCATGTCCCAGGGAAGCGTTTACCCTGTCACTGAATGACAAGCACAACTCCATTACACTAGGAGGTATTTTGTCTAGTAAAGGGATGCTTCCTGCCTGTGCCAGTGGACTAAGTGGTGTTTAGCCTATTATTCAACAGGTGCAAGACTCTGAATTGCAGTCAGTTAATACACAAGTTGACAAGTATAGATTGACTCACTGCAGTCACTTCCTCTCTTCTTATACTGAATAAATTATAAAATTTTAAGAAAGTTTAAAAAAAACATTTATCAGGACAGCCTCTTCGTCCATAGCACCAGCTCCCTGTGGTGTCCCATTTAGGGGAAGTCTATATTACCTCAACATTGTTGATTCCATGGGCAATATGGTACCAGATCTTTCCCCTCCCATAGGGGAACCTCTGGGAGGAAATCTTTGAAAGGATTCCCCACACAGAGACCCTTCCGTCTTCCCCATCAGGCAAGGGGATTCCCCCCATAAAAGGCTTTGGAACTTGACTAAAATAACCTTGGGAAAGGTTATTTCTAATGGTCATTTGAAGCTGACAATGTGTTGTACCCCACTCCAGTTATGCAAGAACTCAGCCTTTGGAAGCTTTGCCCTGGGGAGGGGGGTCTTTGCTGCTCATCTGTTACATGAGGCATGTACATCTGTTACAAGTCAAGTTCCAAAGCCTTTTACAGGGGGAATCCCCTTGCCTGATGGGGAAGACGGAAGGATCTCTGTGAGGGGAATCCTTGCAAAGATTGGCAGATCTGAAATATGGCAGCTCTGCAGAGACACACACTGCCTAGATTCTCCAGGGACTTCTCCCGCCTGGCAATGCGGGACTAACTCTGGCTGCAGCTGTCCCCAGGGAAAGCTCTGCAGAAGACACTAGAGATTCTTCACAGGGCTGGAGGGAGAACAATGTGAATAGACCTGCCCCAGCCCCAGCTAGCCTATTCTATCCCCAGTCAGTACTTGTCTCTCCATGCAGGCTCTGGAAGCCACAGAAAGGCCTATGCAGGATCTTGGGGAGAGGGGAGGGTGGAAAACGGTGCAGCAAAGTCATATGACTCACTTTCAGCATGAAAGGAGGATGGCCACAAGGGAAGAGTCCCTTCCAAGCTCAGAACTATGGGGGAAAATATAGGCCATGGTGATCAGTTCCATTAGGTGATGGACCAAATGATCATGCCTCAGGTATCATCTTATCTTGAATAAAAAGAACAGGAGTACTTGTGGCATCTTAGAGACTAACACATTTCTTTGGGCATAAGCTTTCATGGGCTAAAACCTATTTCATCAGATGCATGCAGTGGAAAATACAGTAGGAAGATATAAATACACAGAGAACATAAAAAAATGGGCGTTGCCATACCAAATCTAATGAGACTAATCAATTAAGGTGGGCTATTATCAGCAGGAGAAAAAAACTTTTGTAGTGATAATCAGGGTGCCCCATTTCAAACAGTTGACAAGAAGGTGTGAGTAACAGTAGGGGAAAAATTAGCATGGGGAAATAGTTTTTACTTTGTGTAATGACTCATCCACTCCGTCTTAATTCAAGCCTAATTTAATGGTGTCCAGTTTGCAAATTAATTCCAGTTCTGTAGTTTCTCACTGGAGTCTGTTTTTGAAGTTCTTTTGTTGAAGGATTGTGACTTTTAGGTCTGTAATCGAGTGACCAGGGAGGCTGAAGAGTTCTCCAACTGGTTTTTGAATGTTATAATTCTTGGCGTCTGATTTGTGTCCATTTATTCTTTTGTGTAGAGACTGTCCAGTTTGGCCAATGTACATGGCAATGCCCCTCTGCCATGAGGGGTGCACAGGGGTATAACACACTGCTCTCTCCGTAACCAGGGCAAGATGTTGTTTAAAATGGATTGCTAGGCTCCAAGTGGGGTACACCATGGAGTTCCACTCTGGAAAGAGTGCAGGTCATGGTTAGTCTCTTGGAAAGCGACAAGGGAGAGATCACAGGTGCAGCTCACCCGAGCCATCACACATGACCACACACCTTTTTTCCACCTGCCCCTGCTCACTCCATGCAGTGTCAAGGAGGCCTGCCTTATTTACTGCATGCTTTTCAGACCCTACCCTGCCTGCAGAATTATTCATTTCCTCATAGGCTTGTCTACGATGCTCACTGCTGCATCATCCAAGTGCTTCACAAACACGAATGTATTTTCACAACACCTGTGTTGAGGAGGGGACATATCTCCATTTTACAGATGAGGAGCTGAAGCACAGAACGATTAAGGTCAAAAATGTCCATGCATTTGGGGAGCCTGATTTGACAAACCTATGACCTGATTTTTCAGGGAACTTCATTTATATGCTCAGAGCAGAGCTCTTATTGACTTTAGTTACAGGTGTGAGCATTCAGCACCGCTGCAAATCAGACATCAGATTACTCAAGCTGGGCACCCAGAAAATGAGGCACACACATTTAGTGACCAAATGCAAACATTTTGGGTTTAAGGGACTCATCCCAAATCACATAAGAAGGACTCAGAGTCCAGGATAGAATCCCTTTGTCCAGGGTAATATTCAACTACAATATCTTTTCTCTTCCTGCAATCCCCTTCCTCATGCATTACACACCTTGTACCTTCTGCAACAAACGAAGACTCTACAGCCAATAGCCTCCTTCACAACAGAGCCCTGGTTCATTCCCAAAGCATTGTTCATCTTGTACACTGATAGATTCTACAAAAAAAAAAATCCCTGTTTGTGATGGAAGAAATAGGAGAATAAGAATTTGTACGCATTAGTAGCTAAGACCCCGTCACCATCTAACTGATATATTAGCATTCATTGGCAGGATGAGGAGGGGACTCTATTTTTAGCAACCTCTGAAACCCAGTTGCATAAACTTCATTGTTATTAGTAACGGTGGTTTGTGCAAAAGGTTGATTTACAGATTTTGAATTTCCATCTGATTGTACACTCCACTATGTATACGTCAAGGAACACTGAAGAAAAATTCGGAACTGTCCTTAAGTTTAATCTATTGGTGCAATGTACTGACTCACATGGCTTGCAAATGTAAATATTTTGTTAACAAGAGGTAATGTTTAACTCCTATAAATTGTTGCAAAACTAGGTTGTATTTGTGAGCTTATTAGCATTCCATTCATACAACTGCCCTTTTGTTCCCCAAGTACATTTTCTTCAAGTTTAGTATAAATATTGTCTTACTAAAATAATTTAACAAATAAAGTTATATTTTTAAACAACATAATATTGTTGGAATGGAGCAACAAGAGAAAGCCATTGACCAGTTCTTCAGCTCCTCCACATTCCCTTTCCATTGTTCCAGCAGTGCAAAAGGGGATCAAGGCTGCAATACATAGACATCTGGGGATTTCCATGGCCTGGGAGAATCCCTGAGTGGCATGAAACCAGGCAGGAGGCAGAGTGGCCGCACCATGCTGTGCTCTGGCAATCCCCACCAGTGTAAGTTAATGCCAATTCTTTGAACCAGAAGAGTGGTTCTCAAACTGTGGGTTGTGACCTCATTTTAATGTATTATTTCCATACTCCCCTTCTCACAAGCCTTCCTGTGATCACAACAAGTGACACTTTTTCCATGTTCTGATTTTCTGAATAAGACACCTCAAGATGATCTGTTTTATCTTAGGATAGTCCCCCATCTGAGGCTTATAATGAGCTATTGCTCCCATTCTTAGCCACAAGTTTTCACCCAGCTTTTAAGTATATCACTTCAGGACTGCATCTTTTGGAGCCATGATTCTTCCTATCCATTGTTCCTGTAGCTGTTTGCGTCATATCAAAGGATTTCTTTATAGTGAGGGGTGCGCCAGTTAAATATATTTACTTTTGCTTCTCTTTATTTTTCATCTGTTAACTTCATATGCAGAGCAAAACCCTACAACCAAGAGTTGTGTATTTTTCCTCTAAATCTTTATAACTAAATTTCATCATGGCTTATGTACCCATGTAGAAATAACTGAGCTGCTTCTTGCAAGTTCTTTTCAGGAGAGATTGTCAATCTGGCAACTTTTCCAAGGGCTAAAATAAGTCAACTAGAGCTCAAAAAAAGGCAAGATGAACATTTTGGAAGACTAAATGTCCCTGTTAGCTACAGAACAGGTAGAGAATGAACCACCTGTCCCCTTCATGTCTACACTGCAACTGGGAGCATGCATCACATTATCTCTGTGCGAGCCAGTGCACTAAAAATAGCAGGGCAGTCGGGGTGACACAAGCAGAGGCTCATGCTAGTCACTCAAGTTCATACCTAGGGGTCTGGGCAGGTTTATACTGAGATGGCTAGCCCAAGATGCCACCCATGTCACTGCAGCCACACTGCAAATTTTAGCATGCTAGCTCCAGTCAAGTTTGTGTGTGTTACATCTACCCATGCTAGGAAGCATGGTCCAAGCTGCCGCAGAGATGTACCCTGAGCCTGACCTAAGGAGAGTAACATTAAATGGGGGAAGAGAGAAGTTTATTCTCTGTGGGTATGTCTACAGTGGAGCTGGAGGTATAATTTCCCCAGCCAGCTATACTTCCAGCTCCAGTGTAGACAAGTCCCTGTGTCCATGCAATCCTAAATCTCTGCTGATCCTAGTGAGGGAGTGTTCCACATAGATCCAATTGCATCTACCATCACAAAACTATCATCACTTCTCCATTTGGAATAGGATGTAGACTATCAGTTAGTTTTACACACTAGTACAATAGGCCCTTGAATCGCCCACATATAATAGCAGCCTTCAATCACTAATTACCTAGGAAGGATTTGATCTGGCAAATAGGAGTTAAAAAACTCTAACTCCATTTTAAGTCCACTGCTATCCAGGTCCCCTTTCTTTCCACAGATCTCGATTATAAATTGACACAGCTGCTGAGTCCAAATCAGCGGGAGATTGACTTGGGAAAGGACTGTATGTTACAGATGGTTGTTTAATAGCAGGTTTTATTTCAGCTATGACACACTTAAATTAAACAGATGTTTAGTGAATGATTTCAAAAGTGTCTGTACACAACACTAGAACTTTGGACTATTTCAAAACATTATTAGCGGACTGCTTCATTACTTTTAGAAGCTAAGATATATTTCAAAACATTTATTTAACAAGAAAAAAAACCTTGGGGAAATATTTAGTCCTTGCTTAGTTATACAGCACCCACATGAGGAACAGAAGCTTTTTGCTTTTTTTTTTCTTTTTTTCTGGAAAGTATTTTCTTAGGAAATAGGAAAACATTGGTGGCTAGTCACAATTTGTGATCTTGTTAACAGCAGAATTTAGAATTAAAAGAGTCTTAAAGCAGCTTAACCAACTCAGGCTGAATACATTAAAGCTTTATATAAAACCAGCAGTATCCAAAACAGGAGTCAAAGTTTCAGCATGAGCTCAATTAAACTGGATAAAACCAAAAGTTCAAATTCACTGAAAGTTATTGCAGAAAGAAGGATTATACAACACAAGAAACGCTGCCTTTCACAGATGGGATCCCAGTGTGATAAGGGAAAAGTGATAAGAAACAACCTGACTTTGGATCTTTAGGCATCAAGCCTTTCTTTAAAGTTGTTCTTTAATTAAACCATACAGAATTAAATGGACTAACTAATTACATTCATTTATGTCAAGCATATAAGTCATTTTGTCCAAGCAATAATCTGGATATTTCAGATATGTTGTGAGTTTAAGAAATAGAGCAGAGATTAACAAAGTGTTTACAGTTGCCTTATGCTCCAAGCCAGTGTCAGATAGTAAGAGGCATCCTACAAATTCAATTCCAAGCCCCAGTTAGGTGTGATGATTCAGTACTTCCTAATCAGATTCTTCATAGAAAGGGCTTGGTCCTGTGAGGTAATGAGCATCCTTAGCTAGTGGGAGCTGAGGGAATTGTGCACCTCACAGGATCAGGTCCGAACATTTATTTCATGCTGAGACTAGAGAGAAACCTAGTCTCGGTTCACAGAGAACAAGAAATCCATTGTTTTACTGTAATATTGTGTAGCAAAGGGAAGGAAAACTGACTGATGTTTGTAAGAAAGTGAGCACACTTGGATGCAAGTCTAGTTATCTCAGCACTTTTAAAGAAGCAGGTTCTCTTTTAAAGTTTTCTTTCTATAAAGACATATTGTGAGACAGATTTGAAAAAAACCACCCATTAAATACCCTTGCAAACATTATCAGTTTGCCTTCCCTTTTCTTCACATTCAGGGTTGCATCCTAGGGTTACCTTTGAAAAGGTGAACCTAAAAGGAGTTATTTTCAGCATGTTTCACCACATATTCTGTTCCTAGTTATGGGTTGAAAAGTCATGCAGAGCCCACATTCTTCAAATGCTCAGAACCCAAAATTGGAGCCAGATTTTCAGATGGGCTTAGAACTCAGCAGCCCCACCTGCGACTCCCATGGGCAGATTCTCAGAAGAGCTCCAGACTCAACATGCTGAGCTCCCTTTAAAATCCTCCCACTTATTTGGGTGCCTAAATTGGAGCCAAGCCCTTTAAGATCTGGCCCCACATGGCTACTGTGAAGGAAGTTAAATATAGGCAAAGTCAACAGTGGATCCTATAAATGGTACAACACAGAATTTTCTGAAGTATGCGAGAGGAAATATGAAAAAGTTACAAATGGGAATGTTTCCAACCCCCCTGATCCAAACTTTGGGGAACTGCATGGATCAGCCTCACTTCACAAACATAATTACATTCCAGAGGCACCATGTTTATCCTTTCCAAGCCTGTATGCAGCGCAGCAATCAACCACTTTAAATAAAACTGTAAAAACAAGAGATTTCACCGCTCCTACTAGCTGCAGTATGTTTATAATAATGTTCTATTCAGCTTGGGACCATAAAAGGCGTAATTCCCCCTGTATTAGTGCATATTAAGCAAAGGAATTTTTAGTTTGCCCTTGCGGTGGTACATTTGGGCCCACTCCTGCTCCTGCTGAAAAACTAACTGGAGTTCTCTCTCCTGCCTCCCTATCAACTTCAATGGTAACCAGATCAGATACAATAGGAATATCCTGGGACTGGCTGTGCTACATTGAACTACTGGCTTTTTGTGACTGTGTTCAGGGATAAATCCTTACACGCTGCACAATGGTCTTGGCACAGCAGGATCTCAACGAGGTTTGAATGGGTACGACAGTGAGCCAGGAAGCTCTAGGACCCCCACCAAGCAGGCTCCCAAAATGAACCTCACCTGTGTTCTGCCACTGCTTCAAACAGCATCTGTGAAACATTTTGATTTTGGCAAATCAGTATTCTCCATACACGGTCCCTCAGAGAAATTGTGACCAGCTCTGCAGGTCAGGTTAAAACTGCTGAAACTGTTATAGCAGTCCACCGAAATTCCCATGGCACAGGAAGGGGTAGATTATTGCTCCTATTCCCCTTCTCTATTACTGGAATCTCTAATGACTTCTCTGTGCAATTCCTAAAGCTTCCTGAATTTCACACTGTAACTTTGATGAACTAAATGGCTTAGTCCTTTTGTCTTAGAGAGATCTCAGCAGCGGCCAGTCACTCCTCTTCTTCAAGGGCTCTTGATATATTTTGTTTAATGTCACATTACAAATAATTATATAAAATCAAAAGTAAGTCCTTTGATAAGGACATTTGAATATTTCTAGAACAAAATTTTGCAGGAAATTGATTTTTGTTCCAATTTGGGAGAAAAGAAAATTTTGAAACTTCAGATTTTTCCATGGAACAGAAATTGTGTGCTTTGACCAGCTCTAGTGTTAATAATTTATAGCACTGTATGTATTTCAGATTATAATGTAGGAAGCTATTGGTGGTGTAATGATCCATAGAGACCAAGTACAGGGGAGAGAAGACAAAAGATTTGCTGGTGAACAGCTACGGTAGATTACGGAATTAGATAATTATGCAACCTGGACTAAGGAAGCGGCAGTTTGGTTGGACAGCAAAGCAAGATTCACATTCCCCAACAGGAGTTCATAGAGCTGAGTGCTGGACCTTCTTAAATGGATTAACTCAGTTTTCTTGTTTGACATTAAAGAGCACTTAGAACGGATCAGTTGGGGACCTTCCTTAAGGTCATCTCTGATATGCCACGATGGTTTATTTTAGGCCAGTGACATCAAGGGACAGTTCTACATGAAAGGAGGAACAATAGACAGAAGCCAGGAAAATAATGTAGAAAGTCTGGCATTTCTCAGAATACCAAATTATAATGTTGAACCAGATCTCAAGATAATGAAGAGTCATCTCATTTAACTTGCTTGTTATAGAAAGTAAGGCTGATATAAGCATCTGCTGTTTTGGTCATTAGAAAGTTAGAAACGACAGCACATGAGCTACAGAAAATATGTGCACCTTAGTTTAACTACCAGCTAACATTAGCGATCAGACAAGGAAATACATTCTGTGGGCAAAGTTCTGCTCTGTTACACCAGTGTAAGTCTTGAGCTACTCCATGGATTTCATATCAAAGTCAATGGAAGTGCTTTCCACTCCTGCTCCCAGTCCAAAGCAAATCCATTAACTTCAGTAAGAGATCCAGGGAATAGCTCCAGATTTACACCCATGCAACAGCAGCTGACCAGCATCTTTAATCTGGGTCCATTTTAAGTGGCTGCATTTCTGCAGAAGTATTGTACCTTATCTCAGCTAGTCAGTCATAACAATGCTGTACAAATAATGCCTGTCTGAGTTTACCTAGATGTGCACAGTGGTCAGTTCCAAAAGACAATATCTAGAGTTAGGTTTGTATTATTCTTAAATGACATGTTACAAAGGCCATCACTGCAGAGCTAGCCAGTCTTACTAGCAATGAAATGGGCTATAAGACTGTTTGCACACTGTAGCTATTTTTACTAGTGGCCTATTTTTCTGCCTATATTCCCTCTAATCCCATCAGAAATAGAAAACAGATTTATTTATTTTGAAGGTTAGTAGGTTAATTTCATTCTGATTAGTACCTCACCGTCTGTTTATCATAAAGCATACAGGCCTCCCCTTGCAGTAAATTAATCGCAATCCTGCAAGGTGTTGAGTGACTATTGGATGGTGCCAAATCACCCTTTAGTTGGGAGCCACTAGTGGAATCACCACTACACAATCAGTTTCTGACCCCTTACTGAAGACCAGGGGCGGCTCTACAAATTCGGCCACCCCAAGCAGTCATGCCCGGGAGGCGCCCCCGAGCCGCGGGAGCAGCGGACCTCCCGCGGGCATGACTGCGGAGGGTCTGCTGGTCGCGCGGCTCGGCTGGACCTCCCGCAGCTGCGGGCGGTTCGCAGGTCCGGCGGCTCCGCTGGAGCTGCCGCAGTCATGCCTGCGGGAGGTCCAGCCGAGCCGCGGGACCAGCGAACCGTCCGCAGTCATGCCTGCGGCAGGTCCACTGGAGCCGCCGGCCGAGCGTCCCCTCCGCAGTCATGCCGCCCGGGGCTCCGGTGGACCTCCCGCAGGCATGACTGCGGCAGGTCCGCCGGCCCAGCCTGCTGCCCCCCCGGGAAAGGGCCGCCCCAGGCGGGTGCTTGCCCCGCTGGGCTCTGGAGCCGGCCCTGCTGAAGACACTGGAGCTTTATATGCATAAGGATTGAGCACATATTTTGTACAACTTGCACATTGGTGCTATTGAATAAAATTAAACGATTGAGGTGTCAATTTGAGAGAAAAAGACCAAACAATAAAATTACCTCATATTTAATAGAGATAAAGTGCTTAGATACTCCCACTCACATGAGCATGGCAGCTGAGCCTGCCCCAGTCTGTGTATTTGTCTTCATGGCACCCTGAGAAGTGCTAGTATCTGCAATTTACAAATGGGAGCTGAGGCAGACATACCAAGAGTATGTCTACAGTGCCAACTGGAGAATCATAGAATCATAGAACTTAAGATCAGAAGGGACCATTATGATCATCTAGTCTGACCTCCCGCAAAATGCAGGCCACAAAAGCTGACCCACCCACTCCTGAAATAATTCTCTCCCTTGACTCAGCTGTTGAAGTCCCCAAATCCTGATTTAAAGACTTCAAGTAGCAGATAATCCTCCAGCAAGCGACCCCTGCCCCATGCTGCGGAGGAAGGCAAAAAACCTCCAGGGCCACTGCCAATCTACCCTGGAGGAAAATTCCTTCCCGACCCCAAATATGGCGATCAGCTGAACCCCGAGCATGCGGGCAAGACTCTCCAGCCAGACACTCGGGAAAAAGACTTTCAATATCCCAACATTGACCCTCGGTACTAATTACCAGTGGCGGCACGTTATTGACCTATTGACTAAATCACGTTATCCTATCAAACCATTCCCTCCATAAACTTATCAAGCTTAATCTTAAAGCCAGAGAGGTCCTTCGCCCCCACTGTTTCCCTCGGTAGGCTGTTCCAGAATTTCACTCCCCTGATGGTTAGAAACCTTCGTCTAATTTCAAGCCTAAACTTCCCAACTGCCAATTTATATCCATTTGTTCTCGTGTCCACATTAGTACTGAGCTGAAATAATTCCTCTCCCTCCCTGGTATTTATCCCTCTGATATATTTAAAGAGAGCAATCATATCTCCTCTCAACCTTCTTTTGGTTAAGGAAAACAAACCGAGCTCCTCAAGTCTCTTTTCATACGACAGGCTTTCCATTCCTCGGATCATTCTAGTGGCCCTTCTTTGTACCCGTTCCAGTTTGAATTCATCCTTCTTAAACATGGGAGACCAAAACTGCACACAGTACTCCAAATGGAGGTGTGATCGCAGCTTGGGTAGACATACCCCAGCTAGCTTTAGATTAGCTAGCAAGCGTAGTGAAGCTGTGGTGGCAGGCTTTGGTGCAGGCTAGTAATGAGATAGCCTGGGTACTGGGTGAGCATGTGCAGCCTGTGCTGAAGACCATACCACTGCATCTTCATTTTTTAGCCAAGCTAGCTAGATTAAAGATAGCATGTCTATGCAAGCTGTAATCACACCTCCAATTGCATTGTAGATGTATCCTAAGTAGCTTGCCCAAGGTCCTACAGCAAGTCTGTGGTGCACCAGGGAATTAATCCCAGGGCCACAAGATGAAGGCCAGCACCTTAACCATCAGATCATCCTTCTTCTCGTTTGACTGGTATATGACCAAACCAGAAAGCCAACAAGCTGGTCCTTTTAAACTGTGCATTTATGTATCAGTTACATTCTAGGTGCATTTCAGAAGACAGTAGAACATTACATTAAACTTTAGATTCAGAAGTTCTCAAGTGTAGTGAGAACATCAAAAGCAAAGACATTTTATTTCAGAAGAAGCTGCAACAGAAAGCCATGGACCTACAGAGCTTGACTGAGCTTTTAGTTATTCCAGCAGCGTGCTGGAGCAGGTCGGGGATTATAGTGAGAAAAGACACTTGCAATACCAACTATGCCCTGTGAGTGTTATTTTAGAAGTACATGTTGCTAGTCAGAAGATGCAAAGTCAGGAAGTCTGTAGTAATCCTAACCACTGTGTAAACCTCCCCTACCTGGGCAGAACCCATGAGGGAGGGCATTGATGCAACTGCCATGGTAGAACTCTGCCCATTCTGTACCATTTAACAATAAAGGGAGCAAATGAGTTACAGGGCCATTTTCAAACGAGCACATTTGCCTCCATCATGGACCAAGTTTTGATCACAGTTCTTGCTGTGTGCTACCTTGGAGCCAGATCAAAGCCTGATTTACGCCTGTGTGGAGAGTTTCACAAGCAAGGTGAGACCTGCAGACATTCAGGAACATGTTTGAAAGTCTGGCCTGAAATTTGGCATTCTACTTGTAAAAATATTTCAAGCAATGTATGTATTGAAATGACAAGGCTGCTCTGTGCTCACAGATTAACAAGGTCAGATTCAGTCAAGGTAGAAGTGTGGAAGCCTTTGCAGGTTTGAACTGATGCATACCGTGGTGAAGGCTTGGTGATTTCACAGGCCATGGCCTACAGTGCTGCTTACCCTCCTAACTCCAACTAAACTGGATTGGGTGTGTTTATACAGAAGCTATTTTGCATCCACTTGAAGACATCCAAGATATATACCCTTCACCATTGTACAGCAAGAAGACACCAATCTATGCTAGAGAGGCAGATAGAATGATCAAGTGTTGTTTTAGGGCCACAATGAAAATTTGGCTTCCACAATCAACTCACCATCTCAAGGTGCTCGTGTTCTTTTTTGCTGTGTGACTGATCAATGCAGCAAAGCCGAACTGATTAAACACTCATTCAAGTCTCCCTTGCCCAATACAAAATGATGTTTTGCTTAGTTAGGTAGCTCAAATGAGAGCCAACAGAATTGCAGTGAGCTGCTTGCCAGAAACTCAAATAAGGCCCTTGAAGACTGCTTGCAAACCCTCCCCAGGTTAGGAGTGTTGTTCTGTGAAAAGAGAAACTACCATGAGAAACTCCCCCAAAATGTTTGAGTCACAGTAAATATGGGCGCCAAGGGAGCTTACTCCACTGCCAGAGCTCTAATTGAATGTTCAGACTGAATTCATTTCATTGTGTACCAGGGAGGCACTGTGGTCTAGAGGTTACAGAAGTCTGGGAAACAGAAGTATCCTCCTGGGATCCTATTTAAAATGAGCCACTTAGTTTGTGACTTTAAGTGGCTTGATCTGATTTCTGTGCCTGTGTGCTACAAAATTGGGAGAAAGTAGGACATGAATAAAAACCACGAGATATTGCATTCAGAAGTGATCCAGCCTGAGTCAGTGAATTATTCTCAACATGGTTTAGTTGGGGTCTGAGAAGCAGTCCATGTTTGACTAAGAAGCAGGACTGAGTGCAAAGATTTGCTGTTCCTATTTTACTATTTAAGATTGAATAGATGAGATGCAAACTCCCACAAGTTGTTTGCATCTCATCTAAGGAGTTATTGTGAAACTAATCTTTAGTTGTATGGATCCACCATCAGAAAAATCATCTAACTGGTTCCTTCTTCCCCAAACTCCTTTTCAAAAAATAACTAACTTATGAGAGCAGACACAGAAAAGCAGTGCAATACAGGGTTCCCTCTTCAGTGAGGTATTTAAGGGTATGTCTACACTACAAGAGTAGTTCGATTTAACTTAGGTCGAATTTGTGGATTCGACCTTATGAAGTCAAATTTGTGTATCCACACTAAGGACACTAATTCGACTTTGTGAGTCCACACTAACGGGGCAAGCGTCGACATTGGAAGCGGTGCATTCTGGGCAGCTATCCCACAGTTCCCTCAGTCCCCGCTTCCCATTAGAATGCTGGGTAGAGCCCCCAATGCCTGCTGGGGGAAAAATGTATTGAGGGTGGTTTTGGGTAACTGCCGTCATTCAACAGTCACTCCCGCCCTCCCTCCCTGAAAGCGCCGGCGGGAAATCTGTTTGCGCACTTTTCTGGTCAGTGACAGCGTGGACGCCACAGCACTGCGAGCATGGAGCCCGCTGCGATCATCGCTGCACTTATGGCCGTTGTCAACTCCTCGCACCTTATCGTCCACCTCTTCCACAGTCAGCTGCTGAGAAATCGGGCGAGGAGGCTCCGGCAGCGCGGTGAGGACAGGAAGTCACAGAGTGGCGCAGACCTCTCACAAAGCACGGGACCCCGCGCCGCGGACATCATGGTGGCAATGGGTCACGTTCATGCTATGGGACGGCGATTCTGGGCCCGGGAAACAAGCACGGACTGGTGGGACCGCATAGTGCTGCAGGTCTGGGATGAATCACAGTGGCTGCGAAACTTCAGGATGCGTAAGGGCACTTTCCTTGAACTGTGTGACTTGCTGTCCCCTGCTCTGAAGCGCCAGGACACCCGGATGCGAGCAGCCCTGAGTGTGCAGAAGCGAGTGGCCATAGCCCTCTGGAAACTTGCAACGCCAGACAGCTACCGGTCAGTAGCGAACCACTTTGGCGTGGGCAAATCTACCGTGGGGGTTGCTGTGATGCAAGTAGCCCACGCAATCGTTGACCTACTGCTGTCAAAGGTAGTGACCCTGGGAAACGTCCAGGTCGTCATAGATGGCTTCGCTGCGATGGGATTCCCAAACTGCGGTGGGGCTATAGATGGGACTCACATCCCTATCCTGGGACCGGCCCACCAGGCCAGCCAGTATATTAACCAAAAGGGGTACTTTTCAATGGTGCTGCAAGCACTGGTGGACCATAGGGGACGTTTTACCAACATCTACATCGGGTGGCCGGGCAAGGTTCATGACGCACGTGTTTTCAGGAACTCTGGTCTGTTTAGACGCCTGCAGGAAGGTAGTTTCTTCCCGGACCACAAAATAACTGTTGGGGATGTGGAGATGCCTACAGTGATCCTCGGGGACCCAGCCTACCCGCTAATGCCCTGGCTCATGAAGCCCTATACAGGCGCCCTGGACAGTGACAATTAGCTCTTCAACTACCGGCTGAGCAAGTGCAGAATGGTGGTGGAGTGTGCTTTCGGACGTCTCAAGGGGAGATGGAGGAGCTTACTGACTCGCTCAGATCTCAGCGAAACCAATATCCCCATTGTTATTGCAGCTTGCTGTGTGCTCCACAATCTCTGTGAGAGCAAGGGGGAGACCTTTATGGCGGGATGGGAGGTTGAGGCAAATCGCCTGGCTGCTGATTACGCTCAGCCAGACAGCCGTGCATCTGTCCAGAAGAGCCCAGCGGGAAGCGCTGTGCATCCGGGAGGCTTTGAAAGCTAGGTTCCTCAGAGAGCAGGGTAACCTATGACTGTCCAGTCTCTTTACAGAGAAGCTGAACCTGCCCCTGTTTCAGTTACTATTGACTTTTTTCAGCGGTTACATACCCCGTTCACCAGGTTTCCCCCCTTCCAACAGACATTTAAAAATAAAGTTATTGGAACATTTTTAATTAACAAAGTTTTCTTTACTAACAAATTCACGTTAAAGGGTTCAAACAGGGACGCAGACTGTGGTGGGTACGGTGTGCAGTGATGTACAGACCGCTTCTACACTCGAGGAATGACAGGCTCCTGCTCCTACAGCGGTCTCTGGGGGGAGGACGGTTACAGGAGGGTGTGCAGGAAGGGGTGGGTTTGCAGGAAGGGGTGAGGGGTGTGTGGGAAGGGTGAGTAGGTGTAGGGGGATGATGGCTCTGGCTGGGGCTCAGGGCATCGGAGAGGCTCATGGCTAGGGTGGAAGGGCATGGTAAGGGCAGCCTGCCTTGCCATTTGTGGATGCCAGGCGCTCGGACCCTGGGGCAGCAGACACCTCCCAGACTGACCTGGAGCAGCAGACACCTCCCAGAGTGACCCGGGTGCCTAGTGACTGCACTCTGTGTGTGACCTGCTGTTGATCCTGCCCCCATGTCTGTACCCTGGTAATGGTGGCTGTCCTATGCAATTAACAAACCCCTATCTCCCCTTCACAAAAAATCTTCTGCAAAGAAACATGACGGAAACAGTAATGAACAGCAAACTATTTTTAATACTCAACTACACAGTTGGGGGATGAAACTGGGATTTTGGATTGGGTGAGCCAGGAAGGGAAGCAATTCTCATACTTTAGGGAATGAGAGCTGTTTGTTACATGAGCGCTCTGCTGGGGTGGAGTGACAGTTTTCACGGCCCCTAGCGCCCCTCCTTCTTGTGATTTTGGGTGAGGGGGGGACAGGACTTTGTGGCGGGGGAGGGCGGTTGCAGATACAGTTCAGGGGGGCTCTCTGCTCCTGCCTGCGGTCCTGCAGAACATCCACAAGGCGCCGGAGCGTGTCCGTTTGCTCCCTCATTAGTCCAAGCAGCGTTTGAGTCGCCTGCTGGTCTTCCTGCCACCACCTGTCCTCCCGTTCGCTGTGTGAGCGCTGCTGCTGAGAGAGGGTCTCCCTCCACTGGCTCTGCTGGGCCGCCTCGGCTCTGGAGCAGGCCATCAGTTCAGCGAACATCTCGTCCCGAGTCTTTTTCTTTCGCCGCCTAATCTGCGCCAGCCTCTGTGAGGGGGATGCCGGGGCAGTTCGGGAAACAGCCACAGCTGTGTGATGGGAAAAAGGAAGTGATTTCCTTGCAAAGATACATGTTTGCGAACACTGAACACAGTCTAGTCTGTTTCTGTGAACAAGACCATACACGGCACCTATCTCATGTGCTCTCAGGACAAGTTCGAATTTTCGGCATTCGCTTTCATTGCCTGGGGTCTTGCACTGGAGATCGAACAAGCGGGGCAGGACAGCAGAATCCGTGTAGCAGCCAGGCCTGGTAAGCCGTAAACTTTAGGCTGCTTAACAGTTAATGGATAGCTGTGCCCTCCTGCTGCAGGCAATCTGGAAAGCATAAAGTCTGACCCTGTTCCAGCCCCTCGCGGCTGTCCCCGGGAAAGATCCCTGTATGCTTTCCCTCTGCAGCCTACAACACGTGGCTGTTAAATGACGGTCATTGTTATGCAAAGGAAAAGTCAAGCATTCCCAATAGTAACATTACACTAATTCCCCTAATTAGATGCAGCAGTCGCCGAGCGAGATCACCCTGAGGCGGGTCACTAAGAGAGACAGAGAGCGCATGCTGCGTGAATCCCTGCACAGACCAGGGCCCTATGCTGCCATGCTCGTCGAGGCAATGCTCCCACTGTACCTGAGGATAGCCTGGCGCAGAAGAGTGTGCTTCCACGGAGCACCCAATAAGGCACCTCTCCCCAGGCTTTTTGAGTACCTCTACGAGAGCTTCGTGGAACTCTCCCAAGAGGATTTCTGTTCTATCCCTATATGTATTGACCTTCTTTTCATATAGTTTTTATTCCTGTTTTTTAAAAAATAAATGTTTACATGTTTATAGCACTTACCGACTGATCCTTCCCCTGATTCAGAGTCCAGGTTAACGGCCGGGGAGGGTTGGTAGGGGATCTCTGTGAGGCTGATGAAAAGATCCTGGCTGTCGGGGAAAGCAGTATTGTAAGCGCTGTCGCCTGCCTCGTCCTCCACAAACCCTTCCTCATCTTCCCCATCCGCGAACATCGCCGAGAAACTGCCCCTCGACACTATCCCATCCTCAGAGTCCACGGTCACTGGTGGGGCAGTGGTGGCAGACCCACCGAGAATGGCATGCAGTGCCTCGTAGAAGCGGCATGTCTGGGGCTGGTCTCCGGAGCGTCCGTTTGCCGCTTTGATTTTTTGGTAGCCTTGTCTCAGGTCTTTGATTTTCACGCGGCACTGCGCTGCATCCCGGCTGTATCCTCTGAGTGCCATGGCTTTGGAGACCTTCTCGTAGGTCTTTGCATTCCGTTTTTTGGAGCGCAGTTCCGAAAGCACAGACTCATCGCCCCACACAGCGATCAGATCCAAGACTTCCCGGTCAGTCCATGCTGGGGCCCTCTTTCTACTCTGAGATTGCATGGACCCCTCTGCTGGAGAGCTCTGCATCGTTGCCGGTGCTGCTGAGCTTGCCCCGATGTCCAACCAGGAATTGAGATTCAAAATGGCCAGACAGGAAAAGGAATTCAAATTTTCCCAGGGCTTTTCCTGTATGGCTGATCAGAACATCTGAGCTCGGACTGCTGTCCAGAGCGTCAACACAGTGGTGCACTGTGGGATAGCTCCCGGAGCTACTAAGGTCGATTTCCGTCCACACATAGGCTAACTCGACATAGCCATGTCGAATTTAGCACTACTCCCCTCGTCGGGGTGGAGTACCGAATTCGAACTAAAGAGCCCTCTAGGTCGAACTAATTAGCTTCCTGGTGTGGACGGTTGCACGGTTAAATCGAATTAACGCTGCTAAATTCGACATAAACTCCTAGTGTAGACCAGGTCTAAGATAGCAGCACAGGGAAGAAGTTTCTCCTTTATTTAGCTTACAGAGTTCTAATAGTCACTATTATAGAGCAGCAGGAGTTAGGTTGAGAGTTGAGCTTCTGTTTAAAGAGGGCAATTTTCCAGAGTTCTCCAAAGTCCACATGTGCAATCACATTGGCCTGAAGATTGCTATGCCGATAGAAGGGACGGGGTTGAATTAATGGTGCAAGTTTGGGGTCATTTGGTTAAGGGCTTGCAACATCCATGGAATGGGAGAGCCGGCCAACCCACTCCCTTGAAGCAGGTCTCTGCCATTCTACCTAATCACATTGCATATATGAAGTTTAGTTAGGACAGGGAAAAGATGCAGCGCCCAAGCTTTCCACTGTCTTGCACTTCCTATAATTTGCATCTGTGCAAAATGGGCATAAAATGCTACTGTTCTGGTTTAGTATAATTTCACACAAGTATAAGCCTGAACTTTCAAAGTCCTAAATGTAATTGGCATATTGGGGTATCGGCCCAATCCTGCAGTCTTCAGAGTTGACCTGGGAGATGCTGCTCTGTCTCCACTAACACATCTGGCAAGTTCAGTCCCACAAGAAGAGAAAGAAGCAAGAGCTCATATTCTATTTTTCCTCCTGTTTCATATATAGAAGTTTGGTGGGGGGTGGGGAGGGTATTGAATTAGATTAAATGATCCAAAAATATAGCCTAGAGATGGTCTCATGCTGGAAGAAGTCATGTCTGGATCCACATCTTAAATACTCCTGAAGTTCAAAACTGTTTGGATTGGTACATTGCTGATGGAGGGGCCATCCACCATATTCACTCTGGAGTCAAATTCCAAACCTACCCTCCACACATTCAGGTGTGCTTGTCTTGGGGTTCCAGTCCAGATCCATCTCTTTCCTGAGGGAATCTTAAGTTTTGTCTGTGTCTAAGCTTAAACTTTCTCTGTCGGCAAGGATTTTGGTTTATAGGGTTTTGTTTAAGCTATATTCTAACCTTATTTCCTTTCCTTCTATTCCAGTTTCCATAGCACAAAGTAGAAGGAACCTATGAAAGCCAAAGGTTGTGGCAATGCAGTTCTACTACAGAAGTTTAAGATGGTCAGAGAAGACATTCGCATTGCACAAATTGAGATTGGACCCAATCACACTTTTCTTACTAAGATCAAGAGGAGTTTTGCCCAAGGAAAGAGTCCTGTATCAAGGCCACAGTACACACACTAGATACAAATCCTGCAGATTAACTAGAGCCCCTCTCCATGAGCCCCCTCAAGCCTTTAGCTCTAAAATGAACTGAATACACATTGAACCAAAGAAGGAGAAGTCTTGGCTGGAATGAAAGTTGCCACATTTTGTTTTATTGTAGGTGATGTCTCATTTTAAAGTAAGTGTATTTGCGGGGGCGGGGGTGTATTACATTTGAGCTTCTGCTTCAGAGATTGTGTCAAATGGATTCGATGGGAAAACATTTTTTGGTAACAAAGTGCTCTCCCTTTGCCAAAGTTTTACTACTGGATTTCATAAGCCATTTGTGAGCCATCTGAGCTATTTACCTAGGAAATGCATGACTAGGCATGGGAAAGCAGACTTCTGATCACATCAAAAGGATCACATACAAGTTCTCACGTGGAACGTCCACAAAGTTTTATTTGCTGACAAGATGGAATGGATGTGTTTATATATATACACATACACACACACCCCACACACATGGTGAACAGTACAGTAGGCTGAAAGGGAAAGAAATGCTATATTTATACCGTATGAAAATGTTGTCCTATTACATCACATAGGAGAGAGTTCAGTAGTTTGAGCAGGGGCCTGGAAAGCATGATTTCTGAGATCCAGTCTCACATCTGACAGTGACTGGAACAAGTGACCACCTCCTGTTCCCCATTGCAGCTTTCAAAGAATTATAACAAGACCTAGTTTACATCCCCAAATGAACAAGCTTTACAAACATTACATTTCAGGATTCCCCAGTGGGGTAGATAAGTATTACCAGTTCATTTGTGGCTGATTTCCTGTTTAAGGGCCTAACACTGTATATCCTCACTTGCAGGATTAGCTCTGCTGAATACAATGAGGCTACTTGGACAAGTAACAGTTAGCAGGATTGGGCCTTATACACACCAATCTTCTAAGAGATGGGATATCTACTGAGACGTGTTTAGATGCAATATAGGATTATTAATTATGATCCAGGGTAAAGAAAGAAAATTTGAAAGACTATTCTCAACTCAATTGTCCAAGTGTACAGTAACTTCCATTAATATTATCAGACTTGGAGAAAGTACTATAGCCTGGGAAACATTTTGGTGAAGGTACCTGCAAGATAAATAGATTTCTAGCGCAATATTGGTTTTGAGTAGCCCTCTAGAATGAGTCTGAAAATAGGGATTTATAGCAGTTAAAGTGCTAACTTTTGCTTAGTCCTTTAGCTACTAACTATCTTGCATTGGCAAGTAGGTGGACTATTTGATTTAGGTCTCCTACCTCAAGCTTCCAAATTAATATTTACTGTTTAACTACAGTTAAAGTGGTCACAATTTAATAGTCAGTCTTTGCCAACAGATACCTGTGACATACCAGGGTACAATCCAGACCAATAAATAGCTGTGTCACCCCATTCTGAAACTTGATGCCCTTTACACTGCCTGGCTTCTGTAGCCTTTAACCTGGACTGCTCACAAACAGCCTCCAGCATGTAAATCACTCCCAGCTATGTCTCTTGGCTCTTGCCAGCCTTAAAAATTACCACAGGGTGACCCCAATACACTCCTCGTCCCAGATTTCCCCCTGGAAATCTCCTGTACTGGCCAGCCCAAATATCTTAAGCCCATTAGTCCTTAGAGGGAATAATATGCACATAACTTGCCAACCCAAATGGAAGTTTCTCAGACTTTTCAATTTAAACCAGGGATCAGCAACCTTTGGCACATGGCCTACCAGGGAAATCTGCTGGCTGGCCGGGACGGTTTGTTTACCTGCAGCATCTGCAGGTTTGGCCGATTGCAGCTCCCACTGGCCACGGTTCACCATTCCAGGCCAATGGGGGCTGCTGGAAGCGGTGGCCAGCAAATCCCTAGGCCTGCGCCACTTCCCGCAGCCCCCACTGGCCTGGCCTGCACATTGCAAGCCACAGAACCTCATCCGCCCACTCCTATAATAGACCCCTAACTTCCAGGTTTTCTAGAAAAAAACCCTAGGATTTCTGGGCATGGGAAGAGGAAGAGAGAAAAGAGTATTTTGGAGTGTTTGCCCCTGCTTTTTAGTTTCAGTCTCCCTCTTGAAAAAAGTACCAGAGGGGTAGCCGTGTTAGTCTGGTTCTGTAAAAGCAGCAAAGAATCCTGTGGCACCTTATAGACTAACAGACGTTTTGCAGCATGAGCTTTCGTGGGTGAACTTGCATCCGAAGAAGTGGGTATTCACCCATGAAAGCTCATGCTGCAAAACGTCTGTAAGGCCTTGGCTACACTTACAAATTTGCAGCGCTGCAGCAGGGTGTGAAAACACACCTTCTGCAGCGCTGCAAATTGCGGCGCTACAAAGCGCCAGTGTAGTCAAAGCCCCAGCGCTGGGAGCTGCGCTCCCAGCGCTGTCCGTTATTCCCCACAGGGAGGTGGAGTACGGACAGCGCTGGGAGAGCTTTCTTCCAGCGCTGGGCTTTGACTACACTTAGCGCTTCAAAGCGTTGCTGCGGCAGCGCTTTGAAGTGTAAGTGTAACCAAGCCCTTAGTCTTTCTTTGCTGCTCTTGAAAAAACATTTTCAGCTGGGAGCAAGGCAACAGGCAGTCTGTATGGAAGGAAACCCTGCACTGTTTCTTTGCTAAGATGTAGATTCTTGCTGCTGTCCCCTTTCCTGCCAAAGAATGGCCACTTAGTAGGTAATGGCCCATCAGTCTTTGTTTACATCTGGCTGAGGCAGCAGCTTCCCTTTGTCTCTCAGGGACTGGTTTGGCCAGTCCCCAGACTTCTCTGGAAAATATACTTTTAGTCATGAGCTCAGCTTATGTTTATAACTTCACATATAATGCTGCAATATGCATTTTGCCATGATATTATTGATCAATTATGAGTTTTCAGATGATACCTTACAAGGCATACTTTGTACAAACATAATAGTATGTAAGGTGTGAACACAGGGTACATTCTGTCACAATACCTCACAGTTGTTTCCTAGTCAACATACACAAAATTCAGATTTCAGACACCACTGCATAGTAACTATTAGAAAATGCTGATTTTGGTGACAAATAGTGTCCCTAATACAGCTATCCATTGATTCAACAGTATATAAATAAGCAGAGAATGTTAACTACATAAATGTGTGGTTGAAATTCCCATTTCGATATGAACTACTATTTGGAAGGAGTTTTGCATTATATAAAGCTATGGGTTTATACCTACCCCCATTTGATGGCAAAAATTCTCAGGTGCAGGTTTGGCTCTAAGCGATCAATCCTGAAAACATTTAGACAGTTACTTTACTTACATGAATTGCCCATCAGCTCAGAATAGGATTATTCAGAATCATGCCATAGTGTGAACTTGCAAACAGAACTGGGTATATAACAGATTTCAGTTTGCTGGCAACTGCAAGAATTTTTTTTAAAAAACCCCACCAATCAAAGGGTTTCATTTGACCCAAAGCAAAATAGTGTTTCAATTGATCATTAAAGTTTAAAAAAATATAAAATAAAGAACATTTCTAGTCATTTCAAATAAAAAACAAAATGCTTAACGTTGAAAATGTCAAAATGAAACATTGTATGCAATGTAGTTGTAGCCATGTCAGTTCCAGGATTTTTCAGAATGTCTACTCCCCCCCCCCCCCAACCAAAACAATGTATCAGAAGATTAATGTGGATTTTTGCTAAGAGTTTTGATCAAAGAGTTTCCTCCAATTCCACTTGCTAAAAATGCTTCATGTAAAATTAACAACGGGCTGGATAAATTGCTTGTTTGCAATCTCAAAATCCTTTAGCAGTTTAGATCAGTATGAAGCTTTAAACTATTTAATTTTAAACTGTCCTTTCTGAATGGTTTTTAAATCAGACTTTAAAGGTAACAAACTACAAAATAGATGTCGCAGACAGATTAGAGATCAAAGAGACATCCCAGTTGAGAAATCTTATTGCTCAGAGAGAAGCTTATTAGCTAGTGGAATGTAATGTTTTGACCATTAAAAGCTTCCCTTTTACAGGACTATTCTAGTCATTTGTGCTCTTTGGTTGACCTCCTAGGAAAATGTTCCACTAGATGAGATTTGCTCAGGAAAGTTACACATTGCAAGGGCTTCCCAAGTTTAGACAGGTTAGCACAAAATTCTTGTCTAGCTCTCATTCTCACTCACTGCCCTTTCTAGCAGTGTCTCTCTCTCTCTCTCTCTCTCTGTTCCTACACATAGGAGGGCCACTGCTGATACAATAAGCTTTTCTTCTGTTACTCCCACATTCAGGGACAGCCTCCTCTGTCTTGATTTTCACTCTCTACAATCTTAGCAGAAACAAATTCCCTTGCCTGAATATCTTTATTTCCCTGTCTGCTATTCTTCTTCTTCATTTAGCTCTAATTGTATCAGATGTTTGGAATAAGATTACCATGAGACCTTATACAATATGAGATTGTACTGAATAATGATGGCCAGCTGTGCAGTGCTCTGTTTCAAGCACCTATCCCAGTGGATCAAGTCCTTGGGCTTAAATACACTCACAGGATTTGCCTCAGTTACAGCTATAACTGGCCAGTGGAGAAAGGCAAAGCTGCTATTTTGAACTGGTGCCATTTATCCTGGTTCCAAGTAGGGGTAGCAGCTCCGCCCTTCTACACTACTGGCTTGCATTGGTGCAGCTCCACCAGAGAGCGGCTGCCCACCAGTGGTGGAAATCCTTAGTCAAAGCCTTCATCTCATTAAAGTCAAGGGGAGTCTTTGCATGAACTTCAATAGCACTAGAATTTGGCTCAAAGTTAATAGATTCTGTAGTAGTTGTGATCAGGCAATTCAGAACATATGAATATACAACTCAAAGGCAACACCAGCCTGAACCGGAGATCTTTCAGGGACCTGCTCTCAAATAAACAATGCATTTAATAGCTCAGGAAAAATTAAGACACAAAGTGGAAAAATGATCTTTTACAAGGATTTTTGCCTTAAATATCCAATTATAGTTGATGCCATCCAAAATATTAGAGCATTCATTTTATTGTCTGAGATGTTTCACTTGTAAGATTTATTTTTTTCAAGAAAGTCAGAATCTCTTCATTAATTTTTAAGCAGCTAAGTTAGAAACACTGATTGTTTCATGGCATTGAGAATGTGTTTTTGAACCACTAGCGTTTAGTCAGTAATGATCATTTATCTTCCACAGTATTTCAGTTTCAGAAGTTTGTGCATGTGTATGCATGATTGCATGTGCTCGAGGCAGAAATTTAGTGGTGAGGAAGGAAACCCCATTGGATTAATACAGGACTTCAGGCTCCAGAACTGTCCAAGGATTAGGGCCAGAACTGGGAGGGTGTGAGTGGATATGCCACACCATGTTTCACCAATGTCCCAAGGATGATAAAGGGAAGAGACTAGTGTTGCTTATGGGACAGTCCATTTTTCCAGTTCCGGAACAGCACAGGCAGGAACTTCACCCCAGATTTGGATGGACAGCCTTCAAAAGGAGAAGGGTAGTTCAGGCTCCATGCTCATTCAGATTCACTGCACAGTTTAAGATTATGTAGAAGAGCGGGCTGACCACTGGCACACCCCTCATGACTGGGCCCACTGTAGGAGCCTCTCCAGGTTCGCAGGGCTCTCCTCCTGCCCCACCCAACTCTCAAACAAAAATAAGCTTAAAACTACCTTTGCCCTCCTTGCCTTTAAATTTCCATTCCTCTTAAATTTCCCCTGTGCTCTATTCCTCAGTTGAATGCCTGCCAGAGCAGGGCTGAATTAACTCTCATGTGGGCCCAGGGCTATTAGATTTTGTATACAGGGGCCCCTATATACAAGTCTTTTTCCTAATTTAAATCAAAATGGTCACAATTACGGCATCGAGGCTATTAACGCCATACTAAACTTGCCTTTTAATTAACAAAGCTGTTCTGTGGTTACATTTCTGTCTTCAAACATGTAGACTATAGTTAAGTTAATTCAAATAGCCTATTTCTTACCTTAGAACAGCTGTTATATTAGTTTCTTTCTGGGAGGGAGTTTGGGTGCAGGAGGCAGCTCCAGGCTGAGGTAGAGTGTTGGGGTGCAGCAGAGTGTGAGGGGTGTGGGCTCTGGGAGGGAGTTTGGTGCAGGAGGGGATTCTGACCTGGGACAGGGCGTTGGGGTGCAGGAAGGGGTTCAAGGTGCAGGCTCTGGCCATGATGCACTTACCACAGGCGGCCAGCGGTGCAGGAGGGCTCAGGCAGGCTGCCTGCCAGCCATAGCCCCATGCTGCTCCCAAAAGTGGCCAGCTGCTGGCATATCTCTGCCCTCCCCTGCAGAGAGGGGGACAGCCTGTCTCCATGCACTGCCCATGCCCACAAGCACTGCCCCCACACTTCCCATTGGATGGTGCTGGCCTCCCACTGCCAGCTGCTTCTGGGAGCAGCATGGGGCTATTGCAGGCAGGCAGATTTTAGCAGCTTGGAGAGCGCAATCAACTGGCAGAGGCTCTAGGATTGACCAGTCGATTGCAATTGACAGTTTGGTGACCACTGAATTGTATATAATTATGGATTTATTTTTGCGGGGGCTCCCCTTAGCCTGAGGCTGCAGAACCCTAAATCCCCTACATTAATCCAGCCCTGTGCCAGAGTTCTCTACTTGAAGGTCCAGATCCTGCCCTTTAATCAAGGCTCACTCCCTGAACTTGTTCCACTCCAGTGCCTTTGCCGGGAGTTCTTTATTCAGGCAGAGTAGCCCAAGGGCAATTCTCTCCACAGCTTCCCCTTCAATGTTGCAGGTCTCACCACTATTACCAAGAGAAGAATAGCAGGAGTTTCCTCCTCTTACTCTGGGGGCTTGGCTACACTTACAAGTTGCAGCGCTGGTGGAGGCTTTCCAGCGCTGCAACAACACCCCGTCCACACTTGCAGGGCACAACCAGCGCTGCAACTCCCTGGTTGCAGCGCTGGCTGAAAACCCATCCCGGCAGGGGTATAAGGAGTGCAGCGCTGGTGATCCAGCGCTGCCCAGCAGGTGTGGACACTCACCAGCGCTTTACCTGTCCTCCAGGGAATAAGGAGGTATCCCAGAATTCCTGTTCAGCCACTCTGCACATCAGTTTGCACTCTACTGCTCTTGCCTCAGGTGACCCGCCCTGTAAATGCCCCGGGAAATTTAAAAATCTCCTTCCTGTTTGCTGCAGCCAGGTGTGGAGTGCAATCAGTTTTAATCAGTTACAGGTGACCATGCCTCCACGCGGCAAACGAGCCCCAGCATGGAGCACTGGTGAATTGCAGGACCTCATCAGTGTTTGGGGTGAGGCATCTGTTCAGGCACAGCTGCGCTCCGGCCGTAGGAATTACGATATCTTTGAGCAGATATCAAGGGCCATGCTGGATCGGGGCCATGATCGGGACGCAGTACAATGCAGGGTGAAAATTAAAGAGCTGCGGAGTGCCTATTACAAAGCCCGAGAGGGGAATCGACGATCCGGAGCTGCTCCCACGATCTGCCGTTTTTACAGGGAGATGGATGAGATACTTGGGGGTGACCCCACTGCCAATCCCAGGATAACGATGGACACTTCTGAGCAGGCTGGGGGACAGGAGGAGGAGGCGGAGGAGGCGGCGGAGGCGGAGGCGTGGGGGGGGGAGGAAACCGCGAGTGAAGCTCCTGGCATGGGGGAAGAAACCGCAGATTCCCTGGAGGCATGCAGCCAGGAGCTCTTCTCAAGCCAGGAGGAAAGCACCCAATCGCAGCAGCCAGCAGTTGCAGAAGGACAAGCAGAGGAGCGTGTTACTGGTAAGCGGCTTTTATTTTCTGGGTGAAATGTTTCTGGAGAGGAGGAGGGGTTATGGATGCATGCATGCCAGCCTCTAGATGTGGAATAGCCCGTTGATGTGGTCTATCACGTCGCGGTAATCTGCCTCAGTTATCTCAGCAAAAGCTTCATCCAGAGCGTGGGCAATATGCCTGCGCAGGTTTATAGGCAGAGCCACTGTGTCCCTTGTCCCAGTGACGGTGACGCGTCCGCGCCACTCTTCTGCCAGTGGTGGGGGGACCATTTCTGAACACAGGCAAGCCGCATAGGGTCCCGGGCGGAATCCACATTGCTCTAAAAGAGCCCCCCGCTGTTCCCTAGTGACTCGCAGTAGGGAAACATCTTCCAGGATTAAGTCCTGTGAAAAATGTTGGGAGACTCTTTAGTGAAGAGATAGGGAGATAAGATCACCCCTGCATCTGCATCTTCATTTCACTCAACCCCTCTAGCACTCCAGATTACCCGAAGCAACCAGCTCCCCTCTATCACCCAAGCCCCACTTCTCCCCATATAAGCACTGCTCACTCACCATGTCGTGGCTTCTGTAGTGTTATGCGTGTGGGTAAAAGAATGCTTAAATAAGAACTCACTCCCTCAGTGTAACAATTCATGTCTGGAGATAGTGGATACAATGCTGCCCGTGTTAAATGTTGTCATTTCTGTTTCTACAGTGACCTTGACTACTGGACTGCCCAGATGTTCAACATCACAGAGGCTTCAAAATTTGAGAAAAAATCCCCGAAAGAGCAAAGAAGACATGCTGAAAACTGTTCTTAATCAGTCTGCTCGAGAGAGTAAGGACTTGAAGGATTGGCGAGAGAAAGAAAGCAGGACACGCAAGAGAAATGCAGTGGCCAAGAGGAAAACCACGGAGCGGCTGCTAAGCATCCTGGAGCGCCAAGCGGAGTCTATAGAGTCACTCGTTGCCATGCAAGCAGAGCACTACCGTGCTACTCCCCCACCCGCCCCGTCCTTTGTGCCTTGTGCCCCAATGTCAGCTCAAACCACCTTTCCCCAGCATCCAGGTTCTTACCACCACCAGCTGCCTCCAACACCTGTATGTTCCCCAACCAGCCCTGATACCTACCACCACCCTTACCCTCTGCATTCAACCCCCATCACCATGCAGTATATGAACCCTGAAGTGCAGGATTCATTAAACAGCAATCCAGACAGGGCATATGCAAACTTGTGACTGTACAGTTCACCAACCCACACCCCTGCCCTCTTGTGTTCATGAAATGTTGTGTGTCTGTCTGTCTGTCAAGGAAGTTTTTTTCTTTTCAATAAAACAATTCTTGGCTTTGAAAACAGTCTTTATTATAGCAGATAGTGAAAGATACCTTAGCCCAGTAAAGAAAGAGGCACTACAAATCATATTATTATTATGGATAATAGAATAACAGTGTAAGCAGTGCAATTCACTCCCATGCAAGGCAGCAAACATTATTGTTGGCTTTCAGCCTCAAATTCTTCCCTCAAGGCATCCCTAATCCTTGTAGCCCTGTGCTGGGCCTCTCTATTAGCCCTGCTCTCTGGCTGTGCATATTCAGCCTCCAGGACTTGAACCTCGGTGGTCCATGCCTCACTGAATGTTTCACCCTTCCCTTCACAAATATTATGGAGGGTACAGCAAGCGCATATAACCGCGGGGATGCTGCTTTCCCCCAAGTCTAGCTTCCCATACAAGCAACGCCAGCGGGCTTTTAAACGCCCAAAAGCACACTCCACAGTCATTCTGCACCGGCTCAGCCTGTAGTTGAACCGGTCCTTGCTCCTGTCAAGCTTCCCTGTATAGGGTTTCATGAGCCAAGGCAGTAACGGGTACGCGGGGTCTCCAAGGATCACAGTGGGCATTTCGACATCCCCTACTGTGATCTTCCTGTCTG
The DNA here is from genome assembly GCF_020497125.1 of Mauremys mutica. Lineage (NCBI taxonomy): Eukaryota > Metazoa > Chordata > Testudines > Geoemydidae > Mauremys > Mauremys mutica. The sequence continues at coordinate 68,279,078 of NC_059080.1, read as the reverse complement.
GGAAAAAAGTCCCTGCCTGCATCTTCCTGAACAGGCCACTGTTCCGAAAGATGCGTGCATCATGCACCTTTCCAGGCCAGCCTGTGTAAATGTCAATGAAACGCCCGCGGTGATCCACAAGCGCCTGGAGAACCATAGAGAAATACCCCTTCCGATTAACGTACTCTGATGCCAGGTGGGGGGGGGCCAGAATAGGAATATGCGTCCCATCTATTGCCCCTCCACAGTTAGGGAAACCCATGTGTGCAAAGCCATCCACAATGTCCTGCACGCTCCCCAGAGTCACGGTCTTTCTTAGCAGGATGCGATTAATTGCCTTGCAAACTTGCATCAAAACGATTCCCACGGTCGACTTTCCCACACCAAACTGGTTCCCGACCGACCGGTAGCTGTCTGAAGTTGCCAGCTTCCAGATTGCAATAGCCACTCGCTTTTCCACCGTCAGGGCAGCTCTCAATCTTGTGTCCTTGCGCCGCAGAGTGGGGGCGAGCTCAGCACACAGTCCCATGAAAGTGGCTTTTCTCATACGAAAGTTCTGCAGCCACTGCTCGTCATCCCAGACTTCCATGACGATGTGATCCCACCACTCAGTGCTTGTTTCCCGAGCCCAAAAGCGGCGTTCAACGGTGCTGAGCATTTCCGTAAATGCCGCAAGCACTTTAGTGTCACACGCGGCAGGCAAATCCATATTGATATCATCGTCGGAATCCTCACTGTCACTTTGGAGCTGAAGGAATAGCTGGACTGCCAAACGTGTTGTGCTGGTGACACTCATCAGCAGAGTCCTCAGCAGATCGGGCTCCATTTGCCACAGAAATCGCGATTCACACAGAGAGTAACAGAAAGACACTCACAATGGCGCCAAACGCTGCTGGAAAGAGTGAATGCTGGGATGTGAAGCGATGCACCACGGGGCGCTGGCAAACAGGAAGCGGAATGACCCGCACACTTCCTTCCCCTTCCCACAATACTCAGCGCCAAAACGGCGCCAAAACGGGACGAGGTGCTCTGTGGGATAGCTGCCCACAATGCACCTCTCAATACAGCGCTGGAAAGTGCTGCAAGTGTGGCCACACTGCAGCGCTGGTAGCTGTCAGTGTGGCCACACTCCAGCGCTGGCCCTTCCACAGCTGCATGACCAGCGCTGTAACTCCCAGCGCTGCAACTTGTAAGTGTAGCCAAGCCCTGGGAGTCCTTTCTGTATAGTAGCCACCCAACTCCACCCCTAGCTGGGACTCATCTTTAATTAAGCTTGGCCCTCCCTCCAGGTGCACCTAGGTTTCCAAAATGAGCTCTCCAGCTCCAGTTAACTCTTTTCAGGAGGTAGCTGGGGTATACACCCAATCACATTTGTCAGTTGATGCCAGTTGTGGTGGTCCAATTCTCTTCTCATATCCCATCAGCTGGGCCCTGAACTGAGACCATCCAACTCAGTTCACATAGGTAACTGGACAGCCTGATGGTAGTAACTTTTGGTCTCTGTCAACCTGAGCTGTACTGAACCAGTTTCCTGAGCCTGTAGGCTACCTTAGTTAGGCTTCCATTAATTAAACTCTCACCAGTATTTTGCTTAACAGAAAGCATATGAACAACTGATGTATTCAAGTCTCAGAACCATAAGAGATTCCTAGTGGTTTGGATTTCCATTTAGAGAATGTGTCAACCTGGTTTCAAACACTTGGATTTAATCTGATCAAGGAGGAGGTTTGTTTTGTTTTTTTCATAAGTTTCATAAGTGTCCAGGGACACATATTTGAAGTGCAAATAAATTTAGAAGAAATGCAGTAAGGTGTTTACTTACTGAAGAGATCTATGTGCTGTACAGTCAATACTACTTGATATTCTTGGATCAAGCCAGCTTTTAAAGAGGCAGATATTAAGTGACTCATTCATTAAAAGTTGCAGTGTATTTTCTGCTACTTTTCAATGAATTCAAATAGAAGTTTTTAAAGCAGCCTACTGACCTGGGAAAAGGACCGTCCAGCAATTTTGCTTCCATCTATTGCAACTGATGTAAGCTGACATTGTCAGAATGTCTCTAATAGAGAGAAGGGCTTTTCAAGGAGCAGTGTAACTTCAAGGTACAAATACCTTTTGATTCCCATTGACGTCAGTGGGAATTAAAGTTTTCCTGCATTGTACAAAGATCAGGCCAGTGACTGGAGAAGTTTCAATGTATGAATGATTGCACATAAGCTTTCTCATGGTTCTTAGGAGTTGAAAGTTGTACCATGTCAACCAGGAGCTTATTTTTTCCTGTAGACCGACACCACAATTTTGAGATTTGAGGTCTGACCTATCAACTTCACCTATAGTAATCAAACTTTTAGTCCTCTAAGACCATTAGGCATTGAAAGCTTTGGCTAGTTCCTTAGTGGGTGTAAGTTTGCATAGTTCTAGTGAAACTGTACTTTTTTATACCAACTGAGAATCTGACCTACTGTCAGTACAGTGGTAGTTTCCTTTTGAGAGGAATTCAAGCCACAAGCTTTAGGTCTGGATTTTGAACATCCCAAGTTATACAGGGTTATTGTTTATGTATTATTTTAAAAGAGCCAGGAGCCATATGCAAAATTTGGAGCTGAAGCCAAGTTCAGATTGAAGGTGTTGTTGTCCAACACCCTGATTTTCCCCTAAACTTGCAATTTAGCCTGGCTTAGGTACCTCTATTTATTTTTATGAAGATGGAGTGTCCCATTTTTTAAAAGCAGAAATCCTTTGCCTGGCTGACAGAAATTTATGGCAAAGCAATCTCATCGCTTATTCATTGTATTTACAACTCCCATGCAAGGCAAGTGTTTTCCTGACCCAAGTAAAAAAAGTTTCACTATTTTGACAGTGAAAAAAAGTATATTGCTTATTTTATTTCTGTTTCAGAGAAAACATTCAAAGCAAGATCCAATCTTAAAGAGCCAGGTAACAAAATTTTCAATCATGCTGACGGTTTCGCCCATTTCACATTTTTGAACAAAACAGACATTGGCTATTAGTTTAACTCAACTAAAACACTAAGTTTTAAATAAACTGTAACAACTTTATTCTAATGTAAATAGACTTTCATGAACAGCCCAAACTTACAGTCGCAGAAAACACTTCCATAAAATGCTTAGTTTTTTTGCAACACTAAGCATTTTATGGAAGTGGTTTTTGTAGTTCATTTATTTCCTCTCGTTGGTCAGATAAACACCCTTTTGTGAACTAATTTCACACAAGGATTTGAGGAGTTTTATTAGCCAGCAGACAGCAACAGGTCACATATGAAGTTGTGCAACTGCAATCCTTCATCACTGTGACATTGTATCAAAGTTTGCCAGGAATAACCAGACTGAAAACTACAATTGTTTATTTAACTTTTGTTTCTTCCCCAAAAGACCAGCTACTTTAATATCTGTTGAACCATGTTAATTAGTTATTTCAGCCTAGAAGTCAGGGGGTCAATGGGCCTTTGTATGCAGCGTCCTCTCCAACTGCCACCTTTTGCCTTTTGAGACAAGTAGCTAAAGTGTGGCTTTAATAATTTCCATTGAAGACATTTACTGTTAATTCATTTAAGAAGGGATACAAATACTTATGTTCTAGCAGAGATAGGTTCATGCATAATTATGCCTTTCTCAGGGGAGTTTGGGTCTGCCCTTTGAAGCTCACTCCCATTTTTATAAAGTTGGCTTTGATCTGAAGTTTCTCAGGCTGGGAGCGTCCTGACCCAAAGTTTTAGTTTGGACACGTCTTTTCTGTCATTTAAAAAAGGGGTTCTTTCTTCCTTCTGTGGTTGTGTGTGTTCCTCTTGCAATCCTCAATGGAGGTGTGTAAAGGAGACACATACAGCATACCCCATAATACAATAATTGCAATTAATACAAGTTTTAAACTCAGAAGTTTTCTCTGATCCAACACACTTTTGAACATATTCTTGATTTAACAGATTAATACAAGTAGACTCCATTTCCACAGAATTTAATCACTCACTCATTGTTTTGTATGTCACTTTTGACTTCACAATTCTATGTGGACAGCTCTTGCCCAAGGAGCAGTACATTAGTTTTCTTCTGTTGGGTAACAGTCTCCTTTTAAGTTGACATCAAGCGAGTTCTAAAATATTCCTTTCAACTATAGAACAGCTTAGTTTTCAGTGAAAAACTCCTTGTTTACTGCCACATAGAGAAGTGTCTCACCTCCTCTCCACTTTCTCCCACAGGTAGCTAGCCCTTCTGTCATGTGGTTAATGGCAGCAAAAAGGGACAAATTCAATATGACTCTTGATAAATAGCTAACCCATCTTAAGCTGTTACCCAGACTCCTGGGAAAACCAATATGCCCTCCCTAGGTGACTAACAGGGCAAATGTCTGACATACAGTTATTCAGACTGTGTACAGATAAAGCAGTCTGTATTACAGAAAATGGAACACAGTCAAACCTGGGAAAACACTGGAACAGAACAGATATGCAAATTATCCCTTCCAGTAATTTTGGCAGGTAATGGTCCATTGGCCACCTCACCCACCTGTCAAACTTCACCCACAGTTTGGATCAGTGATCAGCAGCAGTTCAAGTCTCTTGGCAGGTCTGTCTCCAGTCCCAAGGAAGCTGCGTGTCAGGTTCCATTTGTAGGCACCAATCACCTAACCCTGTTTAATGAATCTGCTTTACATAGTGTTGGGTAGGTGGAGGCCCCATTGGAGCCCACTCAGTTCTGCTGCTAAACAATGTACCTTCTCAGCAGAGAGTTCTCAGACTGTGCTGTGTCTTGCTCCAGAGTCCCCACAGGAGGGAAGCCAGGTGCAATTAGTACTCTTGCAGAGTCCTGGTTGCTTGAAAATGAGCTCTTTGCATAAGGTAAGAACTCTTTCCCTTTCTTATGCCTTTAATCACAGAACTCTGGAGCATGGACAGCAACAGTGCATGTTTCTGCAGCTTGCCTCCAAGCAATATGCCATAAGCATGCTGACAGGCCCACTTTTCACCCCATCTCCACAGAGTCTGGAAAGGCAGCCCAACAAGTCAGCTAATTAAAATGCACATGTATTGGCTATGTTGCATTTCCAATCAAAATCATGCATGGATTCTTGTGCACTGGTAAATTAAAATTGTCTGTTGGCTTCCATTCCCAGAGACAGTAAATCCAATTACTCGTCTGTTTTTTTTTCATTCTCACAGCTGTTCTTTGAGTTGCTAACCAGAGCACAGATAATTTTAACCTAGGAATTTAAATATCTTCCATATGGTACCCAACTGTGTCATTTTGGGGCATTTGGTTTGAAGATTGAGAGTTACTAGGGCTTTTCAGGAATAGGCCATGGAAAAGAGAGCAAATATTCCTCAAAAATCAGACCCAATCTCACTAGCCATCTGTGGTGTTTATATGTGCTTGTAATTATTAGAACTGGGAGCACTGGTTGCTGGGAGTCTGAAAGGACAGGAAACAGGAAGAAGAAGGGAGGAGTTGAGGAAGCTGAGTGAGAGTTACAGAGGGTGCAGCAGCAGCTTGGTACAGAGGTTTCCACTGTAAAATGAAGTCCTGTTGAAGTTGTTAGTAACTTGCCTGGTTGATACAACATCATCCAAGTGCTTTTAGTGCCAAGACTTTGCTAGGGCTACATGGAGTATAATATAAAAAAGAGTCAAGACTAATTACAGCATTTAGCGGCAGCTGAGTCCTAGTAAGATTGTATTACTTGCACCTGGGAAAATGATCAAAAGAGCATGGAATACTGTAGCTGTGTCAATTTGGGGAAGATGTTCCCTATAACAAACAAGTAGTAGTACTGTAGTGAAACTGCAAAGCAAATGCCTATTTATATTAATATTTCTTTAGCACATTATTTTTAGGTAGAGGAACAAAACCCCAACCACCTTTGGTAAGGACTGCATATTTTAATGCATAAGTAGATTTATGTTACAATGTAAATATTCAATGACATCCTAGGCCATCAAAGCCAAATCTGAGATTATATTAAAGAAGGTCTAAACAAAAATTTCACACAAAGGGGAGAAAAAATCTGTATTTGTTTCCACTGGGAGTTTCTCCTCTATTCCTTTCTGATATGGGTATTTACTTCATTCAATCACATTCTAACTTATAGGTTCCCTCTATTTAAAACACTTGTTCTCTGAAAGACATAACTTTTGGACAAGAAATAGTGACACAGAAGCTGAAGTGGTACCATTTTCTGTGACAAAGTGTGTCTTGAATGGCTGCTGCATTCTCTCAAAGCACATACATATATTTCTATTTCTCTTAAACCATTAAGATCAGACTGGTTCTGCCTCTTTAGAGACAAAATGATAGAAGTGCTTAATGGGTATTTTAATTATCCCTTTACCCAGGCTTTCTAGCCAGTGCCCAAAGTGAGTAGAAATTGCTCTCTTTAGTAGTGATGAACTCTATTTGGGCATGGGAGGAATAAACGCAATCAATATAGTAGCCAGAATGGCTATTAGCGGCTATGCTATCCTTCAACCTACATGCTTTATCTTCCAGATATAGTACTCAAATACCAAGACAAACTCAGTTTCAGTAGGAGTATAGACCTGTCCAAGATGCTCACAAACCCGAACACTGAGGGACAGTAACATCAGGCCTTCAAAGAAAGTTGACTCCCAAAGGGCTCCACAACGAACTGTCTGCACTGGATAGTCCCTCAAAAGCATCACTTTTCTTCACATGTATAAAGCAAGTCATGTTACTTCATTGGATCTAAAAGCCTCTATTCACCAGCAAAACAGCTTTCCACTTAGTAAAATGACATTTGCTTCCCCACAGGGAAAGCTGGGGACGGGTATATTCCACTTGCTGACATGTTTTGTCAAGTTGAATTGAATCTTACCTACAACTGTTCAGAACAGAAAGCTCTAAGGGGGAAGGGAGCTAGACTGTAGGAATACACATTAAAAAAATAGATAAGCTGGCATTTGACACAACACCACCCATATATGGATAGGATATGTATTCAGTTTTTAAACTTGGCTTCTTATCAAAGTTATTTAAGTGGTCCCCATTACTAGGGTATTGGGTCACACTTGTGGGAAGGAAATGCTATTATCTCCATTTCACAGATGGGGCACTGAGACTCTAAGGCCGTGGTGGGCAATCTGTGGCCCATCAGGGTAATCCGCTGGCGAGCCACCAGACCATTTGTTTACATTTGCACGACCGCCCGCAACTTGCAATGGCTGCAATTCACTGTTCCCGGACAATGGGAGCTGCGGGAAGCGACAGCCAGCACGTCCCTGTGGCCCGCGCCACTTCCCGCAGCTCTTATTGGCTGGGAACGATGAACCATAGCCACTGGGAGCTGCGGGTGGCCATGCAAATGTAAACAAAACAGTCTGGTGGCCCACCAGCAGATTACCCTGATGTCCCGAGTGGCACAGGTTGGCCACCACTGCTCTTAGGGCATGTCTACACTACAAAATTAAGTCAACCTAATTTATGTCAGCATACAGCAGCTGCACTAATTGCATTGCTTGTGTATTTCTACACTTTGCTCCATGTGCCGTCTCACCATGAGTACTTGCACCAATTGAACTGTCAATGTGGGTCATTGTGGGACAGCTTCTGAAAACCAGAAACAGTAGATATAAGCACCAGTGTCCACACTGATACAGCATCAACCTAACTGCATCACCTCCATGAGAGGCAGAGTAAATGTTGGAGTTAAGCCAGTGTAATGGGTGAGTTATGTTGGCGAGAGCAAAATTTTAGTGTAGACACTTAGAATTACATCAGCATAAACTTCCTTGCGTTGGCCTATCTCCGTAGTGTAAACGAGGGCTAAATGAGTGGACCCAGTTCACACAGCTAGTCTGTAGTAGAGCAAGGAATTGAATCTAGGTCTCCAAAGTCCTACGCTAGGGCCATAACCATAGGACCATTCTTCCTCAGAAGGGATAGATTAGTGAGAACTTTAATGGTTGTATTTTTTTTCTGTAGTGTTGTGCAATGCTCATTTCTCCTGTATTATTTGTCTATAGGAGAAGGTGAAAGAGGAATGGGAGTTCTCTTGAAGATGAAAGGCATGGTCATCTCACCTAGGAGACATGGCTTTAGAACGCAGCACTACCACTGACTCACTGTGAAATCTTGGGCAAGTTTCTTTACTGCTCTGTTCTTCATGTTACCCATTCCTGGAACCAGCCAGGAAATAACCACAGACACAGGGTTGAACTTGAGCAGTACTGCGGGTTAACTTATTGCTTCCCGTATTTGTGCAGTTATACTCACACACACAACTCATTCATGCTGGCAGACTGAAGGCACGGATGTTGATTTCGGTGACTGAGGCTGGCCAGGCCACAATTGCCCAGAGATCGAACCGCTAGGCAATGAGAGTCTCCAGAGTCCCTTCCGGTCTGCAGGAGGGCTTCCGGTCCGGTCCCGAGTTAACATACTGTTACATTTCCTTGTTGGTAACCTAACCTGGCTGCTCATCTCGAAATTTATACCTTCACCACGATAATACCATGGTACCATAAAAGGCGATGTTTGCTTCTTTGCTTTGCCATTGGCTGTCACTCACACTATCTCACTTATTCCTTACATTAATTGATTACGAATACAATTGGTGATATAGAGCAATACAGCTTTATGCAAGCATCTAACTTTCCGTTGCTGCTTGTGGTTTAGTAACAGCATAACAGGAAACTATGCAGATGGTATTCAAAAGAGCAAATGAGGGTGGGAGGGTTGGGGGGGGCTGCATCCAGCTACACTTCATTATCCCCATCTTACAGATGGGAAAATAGAGCTGATACCTTGTTGTACAGAACTTCATTAATACTTTGAGATTTCTAGACTTAAAAGTGCTATATATATATATTGTTATTAAAAGGAGAAGACAATGCTCTTCAAGGCTGGCCTTAGAACAGTAAGGTACATTCTGGGGGAGGATATCAATGATCTGCCCACCTCCACTGAGTCACACCACCGCCACAGAAAATTAAGCCTGCCTGCTCTTTCAATGAAGAACACCCTGGTCTAAGTAGCCCCACTTCTAGGCTGCCAAACATCCAAATCACCCTCCTCCTAGCTCCTCTGTATGGACGTGTCTCAATACCCATGGATCTCTTACTTGCTGAGCTTCTTCCCATAGTGGTTTCTGAGGTCTAGGCTCCCACACAGTTTACGTTACACAAGATCCACAAAACTTAGGGCTAACTCTAGAACTCAGTCACTGACAACCAAGCCCACAAACTGTCAGTCTTTTCTAACCAGAGAGCTGCAAGACTCAGTGTGCCAAACAATATTCTTTATTCTTCCCCCTCTTACTTTTAAGGGCTCTGTATTGGAATAGCAGTTCAGTGGACCCAGGAGTGGCTCCTCTGTTTTAGGAATAAATGAACAGTTACCATCTTACGAGTCTAGAGAGATCAGTTTGAAGTGAATTGATGCTCAGTCCATTTTGTCATGGTTAATTGTTCTTTTTATGTCAAAACTATAACCACCCCATTACCCTGGTGGGCAGGTCAAGGACTGAAGGAGCAAAGATAGAACCTGAAATTCCATCCAATCCCTACCTCTGATTCCTCCAGTTCAGGATACTGGTAGATTACTGTAGGGAAGCTTGCACCAATACCAGCCATGTTACACTTGTTGTGTAAACAGAGGATTGTTTTCCAGAGGATTATTCCAGTACCTTTCACACATACTAGGGGCCAGATCCAATGCTCATTGACGTCAATCAATCTTATACAAGGAAGTCTATGGAATCTACAGCCTGATCCAAACCCCAATAAAATGGAATAGAGAAGAAAAAAAGCTCAAGTATTTTATTTAGGAGGAGCAGCAATCCTAAAAACAGAGCCTATGCCAGATAAACAAGGCAGAAGCTTCTCTGCTCCCATTAAGACACTTTGTACTTTTCCATTTTAAGCTACTGTTTTGCTTCTGTTGCACAGAATTTTACTACAGCTCAGAACAAGTCAAACAGATGCAAGTTATAAAAAAATCTTTTATACGTACACAAGCGACACCAAAAAGGTCAGCATTATGCAATTATACACACCATTTAAAAAACAAAAACAAAACAGACATTGATGGGGTTACTTTATTTCACAGCAATGTATTGTTCACGTGACCTGTAACAGCATTACTACATGATTAAGCTATGTGGGTCATTCATAGGTATAAAAGAAATTTACTAATTTTACATATACTGGTAATTTAAGAGAAGAAGTTCTAGAAGTATTTTTGTTTAATACCTCGGAGCTTTGGCTAACAATATGGAATTAAAATCCACAACATTTCTTGCCTGAGCAATCTGTTTTCTTCAAGTTCTGAGAGGGCAAAAATGCGTCTGACCCCCACTGTCTGAAGAAGACATGCCCTGTGGGGGTTTCTATCATAGGGTGGGTGACTGGAGGGTCTACACAATTGCAGAACTCTAGCTCTGCTCTTAACACTCCTTGCATGAAGTCGTACATGGAGCCCCTAAAGAACTTGGCTTTGTGCCACACAGCAAGCGACCACCATTTTGGTAGTCGCTTCCCAAATCCTGCCTCCTCCTTGCACAGTGAAGTCCTCAGTTCTGCTGCCATGGAGCCATTACAACAGTGGTGGGCAACCTGCGGCCCATCAAGGTAATCTGCTGGCGGGCTGCCAGACTGTTCAGTTACATTTGCACGGCCACCTGCAGCTCCCAGTGGCTGCGGTTCACCGTTCCCGGCCAATGGGAGCTGCGGGAAGTGGCAGCCAGGCCTGTGCCACTTCCTGCAGCTCCCATTGGCTGGGAACGGCAAACCACGGCCACTAGATTCTGCGGGCAGCCATGCAAATGTAAAAAAATGGTCTGGCAGCCCGCCAACGGATTACCTTGACAGGCAGCAGGCCGAAGGTTGCCCACCACTGCATTACTGCCATGGAAGCAGAAGCAATAAATTGCTAGACGCTTCTAGAATCTGGGATTTTAACCTCTATTTCCAGATGAGATCTGACTACAAATTGACATATCATCTAGCAACATTCTAGGCTCTCTCCCTTCTTTTATTCTCAACTGCTTTCTTGATTTTTTTCCCCTTGTGTGCTGGTTTATAGCTATAGTAAAAGTTAACATCCACTATTGCAGAAGTTTACAATACAATGGAATTACAGCTTTCAACACACCCTGGACATCCCTCTTACAGGATAGTTCAGAATCACCCACAAAGTTCCACAGTCTGGGGCAGTGCCAGGATCTCTGGGGTGTCTGCACAGAAGGTGTTGCTGCCAGCATGCTGGAGGGCAGCCCGTGTGTGGATGCATGCTGTGCAACGACCATCTTTTCAGTAGTGCTCAACACCTCCCCTTGTGACATTTATGGCCACACTTTTAGACAGTGAATGTTCAAAATGCCAAGCTCTTTTGAAAGTCTGGAAAGTTATTCTGGTATCTACGGGAGAACAAAGCTCTCTTTATATATATATATATATATATCCCCAATTGTGATGCTAAGCACATCTGAAAGTTCTAGCCATAGCAGCAATTTTTTTTCCTTCCATGGAAAGGTATCTGGGACCATGTTTGCATATCTGGGTGCTTTGCAAATCCAGAGAATTTATGGTAATCCTTGCTCTTCGTTTTTTAAATTTTTATTTAAGTCGCTTCAATGATTTATTATTTCAGAAGACAATGAAATTGTCTCGATTAAATATTCTTCATAATTTGAATTTTTAGGACCGGATAGCATTCTTCTTGGTGAAGACTATACCTCACAAGGAATCTTGGTTCCAGAGTGTTTTACATTTCTTGTAAAAAAATAAATTTCTTGTCAAAGGGGCACAAAAAAATTGAGACACGAGTGAAGAGTTGCCAAAAGGATGGTTTAAGCTTATTTGCTGTATCAATTCATTTTTCCAAACCACCATGAAAAGTTCAAAAAAATAAAAACACAAGTTTAAATAAAGCTCCTGTTAAAATTGAACCTCTAACAGAATTATCAATAGTACGGCTCCCACATCACCTGAACATAGTTTATCTGTAGCCTAATCCTTTGACCTGAAGGAGCCTTGGGTATTCCATATAGAAATTGGATATTCCATTCCATGTGTCAAACAATACTTTTTGACTAATGACTGAGATAGCTGCATTAATGTACCTAATAGCATGTTTTCCAGATACAATCAGGTGCTGTCCATGGGGAGGTTTGGGTGCATGTCCTATATTGACTACTCTCTTTCCATATCATAAGAGTATGTGTTTGTGAGGAGGAGAAGACTAAGATAAGAATTGTCATTTGTGGCCTACATAGGAACAGTGTAGCTGGTCTCACCCATTTATAATTTTCTTATAATCCATATCATACCCAGTCTCTTATCAAAACTAATCCCATTAAAGTTGCCTTCTTGATTTAGTTTACTAGCTTGTTACTCTTCTAAGCTTCCCTTGGGTGAGTGGGAAAATCTAGCATGCTTTTTTTTAATACATCTGTAAGTTACATTTTGTGTTATTAGTGGGGAATATTTGTTATCTAAAGCCAGCATGCAAGTGTATTTAGTGTATTTTCCAGACTACTGCTCTAGAAACTAGAATTAGGAAGATGGTGTGATAGTTAATTCAGTTATAGAATTTTAATTCCTATCTTCCCCCACTGAGTTTGAGAGTTTCCTCTAGTAAAAGTTACTGTAATTATTCCCTTCCCTTTGTTTATAAAAGGAGAAATCCTCGAGCTGCAAGTAGAGCAGATGTGAGACCTAGGATTAAGTCAGCAACTGAAAGGAATATCACATTTATACATGCAAAGCCAGTTTATTACATACTTTCCCTTCATTAGCAAAGCTTATCCTGTTTCACAGCTGTTTAAATTCAATGGACGGGTATTAATCTGTTTTCAGCTAACATTCATATCCAATATCATACACCTCATGAGCTTAGGGTGACCAGACAGCAAATGTGAAAAATCGGGACAGAGGTGGAGGGTAATAGGAGCATATATAAGAAAAAGACCTGAAAATCAGGACAGTCCCTATACAATCGGGACATCTGGTCACGCTACATGAGCTGGGACTACAGCCCAGGGCCTTCTATTGCAGGAAGAACACAAACTCCTGCTATTTGAGCTAAAGCTATTTGGAGACTATAGATATATACTTAACAAAGTTACTGTGTAACACAGCCTGATCTGATGAATTTTGTGCCATTTTAATATCTGCTTAACTGCTCCGGTTTGTTTTTATGCAAGATAAAAGTCTGTTGCTGCATACAATAGAAACAAAATGGTTCTAGTTTAGCCACATAAAGATGACTCCCAGCATGTTAACTATGGGGAGTTGGGTTGTTTGTTTAAACTGAACTCTACTTTTTGTTGGCTCCAATTCAATTTCCCATTTTCTCTGGAGCAGGCCTTTGTCTAGATCTTAGGCCTCCTAAGCATACAGGCTCAATGTTTTCATGGGAGACCTCAAAAGGAAACCCCAGCATGATGCAAAAAGGAAGCAGTTCAGAGACATTTCTCACACCTACCCCCTGCCAGCCTCCACTTTAGAGGTGGAACTAACAGCTATGCCTCCTAACAGGCCACAGCAGCTGCTACCTCTTCTCAACTCAGGCCACTGTCTTCCTTTTGCAGCCAATGAAGAAGTTGGTCATCATCCTGAGTGGGGCATACAGGCCTAGGTCAACATAGGGACTTAGGGTTACTGTTAGTGTGGCAAAACTTAATTGTGAGACTACAAACTTGCTCTCTCTGGCCCACTGATTGTTCCACTGTGGATAAACAAATAGTCATTGGGCCACAGAGAAAGACTGACTAGTTCAGTCATCAGGGCACCCGCTGCGAGGTGGGAGACCCAGGATCCATTCCCCCTGTTCCAATCACTTTCATTATCCACAGCAGAACACCTTCAACAGGTGAGACTGAATCTCTTGTATCTCAGTAGTTAGAGCACTCAGCAGGGGATACTCCTCTGCTCAAATCCCCAACCACCCTCGCCCAGCAGAGAGGGGGGACTTGAACCAGGGTATCTCACACCCTATCTGAGTTCTCTAACACTAGCTTAAAAGTTTGAAGTTGGGCACCACCTGCTTTTGAATGGGATCCAGCTAATAGGCAGCTGCTGAGCACACCTGCCAGAAAGGGCCTCACATGCAAGTCAGGCAGGCAAAAGCCAATCTTCCCCAGTTCGTGGATTGCTTTGGGGCTTAGGTGGGAGATAGGCATTGGACACCTAAAGTGTGGCAGCAGACATGCCCCAAAGGCAGAAACATAGATGACAAGGGAACTTTTACTCTGAAAACTTAGGCTCCTGCACTCACTTGGTGCCTAAGGTGTTCAACAGGAGTTCTGTAGATCACAGTGGAGCCGAAATGGGGACTTAAATGCCTAAGTACCTTTGTGGATCTTGGCCATAAATCCAACACTTTCCTTCCAACAAGTTCTGGAGACCTCTCCCCCACCACACACACACTTCCCCTTCCACCCAGGAGTCTTGGTCTTGATTCATAAGCATACTCTGTACTTTCGTGAGCATGGGCTCAGGTGTGAGAGCCCTGACTCTTTAATCAAGATTTGAGTTTGGGATTCAGTGTGAATATTCAACCTGGGACTAGTGATAAACTTGACATTCTGGCTAAATTCCAGTTTGGGTAACTACATTCTGATCCCCTCCAGTCGCCTCCTCCCCCTCTCCCACTAAGGGATGTGCTATTTCTTCATCTCCAGTTCTGAACTGTCTGCAGTGTTACTATTAAACAGCTGCCATGTCCCACTCTATGGACAACTGCTGGAATAATCCCAGTGTATATAGAATTATGCAAAACTCTTTGGGCATTCTTGGGGATTAAAGATTCTAGAGTTTTAAGGTTCTAGGTTATTAGCTAACTGGCCCTTTTATTGGGGAAGAGTTAAAAATCTTGTATAAGCAGTAACTAAAGAGCAGTAACTAAAGAGCATTTGAAAGCTAAAACTACATATAGGTTAAACCAGATATTTCTGGCATAACTGAGTGAGACAAATGTTCTGATGGCCAAAAAAATAAATATGCCCTTTAATCTACATGAAAATGAGCAAAATGGTGTATCCTATGATGAGCTTTTCACCTTTTCCTGAAATTGTCCAAGAGCCAGAGCCCAACAGCAGCACTTTCTCTGGGAACTTTTTCTACACTGTTCCATCCCATATACCTTGGCTCTCAGCTGCCTTAAACAAAAACAAAAAACACAGAAGAAAACAAAAAGAAAAAGAAAGTCACATCCGTCAGAACTCTCAAGGGTGCTCCACTGAAGGGTGGGGTTCATTCATGTACCAGATCAACCTCCAAACCAGAGATTAAATTTACGAAACCAGGCTCTAATGGAAAATAAATGTCAGCCCAAACTGCCTCTAAACAGGAAAGGCAGAGGATAGAAGTGAAGGTCAGATGATAGAATCTGTTTTATGAGCTGCATTTTTGCGAACAGAAAAAGCTCGTATAAGGTCCCCCTTTCTCCAAGCTTTTGGGGTGATCTGATCGATGTCATCCAAAAAGTTCTAAAGAATGATAATCAATCTGTAGTTACACTGCTATGGGCCAACTAAGAACTAGCCACAGTTTATTTGGCACCCCGCCTCCCTCCAACCCGCACCTGCTCCCACTTGTTTGTCTGAGCAGTCTGGCTGGCTGCTAGGCGTTATCCCAAAATAAGTGCTAAAACCTAATTCAAGTGTTCCACTATCAGCCTCTATTCATGGGCATTCACATGCACCTCAATAGCCTACCATTCCAAAGCCAAACTTAAGGGTATGGCCAGTATTGTTCAAGACCAGTACTGCTAGTCATGGTTACTTTTCAAACTGGGAGGAAACTATCCCTGCAAGTAACATAAGAAATTATCTGGATTATCTTCAGGGATGACATTCTCCTGAAGGAAAAGTCACAAAATGTCTGTCAGAGTTGCCCTTTTCATAAGTCACTGAAGTATTAAAACTGAGTTTCACCCTTGAGACTAGAAGAAGAGATCATATCATCCTCCGACAATGCAAGACAGAAGGACACCTAATCAGAGCTTCATAAATATCATTAAGGTAAAGTTGAAAATAATCTCAGTCAGTGGAAGAATCTTACTTTTGATTAACACCGCTCTTAAAAAAAACAAACAAACAAAAAACCACCCTTCCAAGCTTCCTAATTCTATCCTTCATGAACAGCCTAGACGGACATTAACAAGCTGCTGTACAGTGGTATCAAACATTTAAAAGAAGCTGAAGGGTATTTGTTCAAAGTATTAGCCTGAACAGAAAAACTGTTTTTTCAGATACTAGAGGAAATGATTTATTTAAAATCACTGACTTGCCTAAGGTAAGATCCTCCTTTGACAAGCCCAGTGCATCTCCCTTTGGACTTCTGAACTGCAAAACAAGCATTATCAGTAAAATAGGACTTGACAAGCTTAACAACCGGCAACATAATTGGAACTTGGGACACATAATTAAGCAATAAGATCCAACATGCCAAGCTTGGCTGGGGAATAATAATATGCTTCAAGTGGTATTAAAAGGTATGAGGCTGACAGCTGATGCCATTTAACCACTTAATTTCCTAGAGGGCCACAGTTTATATTATCTTTAATGAAATGGGACTGACTTTTTATAAAAGAAACAGTCACAGCCATTATTCTGTTGTGCCTTATTGACATGCTTGTGACAGTGAAATCCCTTCAGAAGCCTTCATTTGAATTTTAATTCTAGTTCATTTTTTGTTGTAGAGCCTGTTTAAACTCTCATGGGAGTCAATAGAAAAATCACCCTCTGACTTCAATGACACTGGATCAGGGCCCAAAGCAGTATTATACGTAAGACTAATTAGATAGATATAAAACCAGTATTTTCAGGGTGAAAGTTGGTAGACATGGGCTCAGTCTGAAGTTCTGATTTGGTCAGAGTTTGTTTCTAGGAAAACGCTGCTGGAATTTAGTAGGCTCTTTAGTGCCCAACTAAAAAGCTAACTCCATTTTTGAAATGTAAAAGCCAAACATTTATTTCCCCCACTCCTCCTTTTCTATTGTTTTATGCACATCCCCAAGAGCTAGGGAAGAACTATTCCCATTTTATAGATGGGAACTGAGCCACAGGTTAGACAAAATGACTTATCCAAGGTTACACTGAGTTTGTGACTGAACTGGGAGTTGAACTGAGGTTTCCTGAAACTCACTCCATTGTCTTAGGCACCAGCCCATTTCCAAATTAACAATGCAATAATTGCATGAATTGCAATACCCGTCAATCTCACTGCCCATTTTATCAACCCGCCTCCTCAAGAGCCAGAAAGAATATTTCAGTTGTCACTCCAATATAGGAACAAATCTGCATTCCAGTAGGACACCTGCACAAACACTGGAATATTCTCACGAGAGGTTTAGTACTCTAGACCTCTAAGGGAAACCACTGGAAATTCCACATGCAGAGGTCTTACAAAATTAGGGGCAATTGTTTTAATATGTCACACAAGAAGTCTTCAGCTGAAAGTGAGAGTCATTCACTGATAATCCACAGAAACACTTTATTGCTCTTCCCACTGTAGCAGAATATTTTAAATTAGTGGTGGGGAAATATCATCACAGCTTTTACATTTATTTTGCTGAGTGTCCAAACCAGAACACGCCATCCCTGTAGTCCAGAACAGGATAGCTACTGACAACACTGAATGTGATATTGGGGTATAATGAATCAGTAACACTTGCAGCCTTTAATTATGTATTGAGCAATTCACAGCCTTCGTGTGGTGGCAGTAACTTTCTATTTTTACATCTTTCTGATGTGCGTACCTGTTTATAGAGCCTTTGGAGTTTGTGGTGTCTAGTTTGGTGTAATTAAGAGACAGCCAACCACCTATGGTGGCACTACGCAGACTAAACAATTGCTTAAGGCCCTGAGCAGCTCGAGGGGGTCCAGATTTAGCATTACCCCTAAAATACCATTCATCTTATTTAATATGGAATTTTTTGAACAAGTGTATGAATATGTGTTATGTTGGTATGTTTTTGTATGTGGAAATAATACAATTAATATTTTTAAAGTGTGGATGACGGGTAAGAGGGGCCGCAAATCTTCCTACTTAGTGACCCCAATGGGCTAGCACTGCCTCTGCCAACATCTGAAACCCATCCACTCTACTGCTGCACTAGGAGCTTTCCAACAAACTTTATTCATCCACTTCCATTAAGAATGTAACATGAACAATAGTTCATGAACCCCAGGGTAGCAGCATTGAGGCAAAATACTGCACTACAGGAATTTGTAGGGACACTATAGTAAAATAGCCAAATTCTGCCATCAAATTTATCACTATTATTTAGCACCTAGGAGTCCCAATGTGCTGGGTGCTGCACAAGTGTATCCCCTATGCTTTCACATTGGCTTTAGCCAAGTTGAACAGATATAAGTGAGGGCAGTACTGGCTCTATGAGCCTGACCCCTGTTGCTGAGCATCCATAAGGCCAAAGGAAGTGTTCAGTATCCCTTAAGAACAGACCCAATAAGTGTAATATTAGGATAAATACATTTTAAAAGCCTTGCTTCATCCTGGAGCCAAGTTGCCCTTTTCAGCCACCCTTAGGCTGCAGGGGGCACCAGATATCTGCTCCCAAACAGGACCTTGGTGGGGGTGTGACATTCCCCTCTGATATTATCCGGACCAGTGATATGCTAGGTCACTCCAATCCTTGTCTTTGGGAGCCATCCTTACCCTGCTGTGCTGTGAGAACCCCCACTCCTGGGCTGTTCACGCACAATGTCTGGGGGTGACTCACTCGAGAGTCCAACAGATTCTTTGTTGTTAAAATCATAGAAGATTAGGGTTGGAAGAGACCTCAGGAGGTCATCTAGTCCAATCCCCTGCTCAAAGCAGGACCAACACCAGCTAAATCATCCCAGCCAGGGCTTTGTCAAGCGGGGCCTTAAAAACCTCTAAGGAAGGAGATTCCACCACCTCCCTAGGTAACCCATTCCAGTGCTTCACCACCCTCCTAGTGAAATAGTGTTTCCTAATATCCTACCTAGACCTCCCCCACTGCAACTTGAGATCATTGCTTCTTGTTCTGTCATCTGCCACCACTGAGAATTCCCTAGCTCCATTCTCTTTGGAACCCCCATCAGGTAGTTGAAGGCTGCTATCAAATCCCCCCTCACTCTTCTCTTCTGCAGACTAAATAACCCCAGTTCCCTCAGCCTCTTGTCATAAGTCATGTGCCCCAGCCCCCTAGTCATTTTCATTGCCCTCCGCTGGACTCTCTCCAATTTGTCCACATCCTTTCTGTAGTGGGGGGCCAAAAACTGGATGCAATACTCCAGGTGTGGCCTCACCAGTGCCGAATAGAGGGGAATAATCACTTCCCTTGATCTGCTGGCAATGCTCCTACTAATACAGCCCAATATGCTGTTGGCCTTCTTGGCAACAAGAGCACACTGCTGACTCATATCCAGCTTCTTATCCACTGTAACCCCAACATCCTTTTCTGCAGAATTGCTGCTTAGCCAGTTCCCAGCCTGTAGCAGTGCATGGGATTTTTCTTTCCTAAGTGCAGGACTCTGCACTTGTCCTTGCTGAACCACAGATTTCTTTTGGCCCAATCCTCCAATTTGTCTAGGTCATGCTGGAACCTGTCCCTACCCTCCAGTCTATCTACCTTGTTGCCTAGGCCTGTGTCCTTTGTTCCTGTGAGGCTGGGCTTGTCCCATACATGCCCTGATGAGGTGTGAACTGCCCCTCTGCTTCTGGAGAGTTTTTGCCTGGGCTTGCTTTGAGCCATGAGGATATATTTTCAGCCTCATAACTACATACCTGAAATTATAACCTATAACAATTACTATTTACTATACCACCAATGCTCAGTACATCATGAGCCTTCTGAAGACACCTGACATGACAAACTTTGCATTAGATACCCATACAATAATTTTACAAGGATGAACACGGGGGTGCTGGGTGTTCCCCCAAGGTACAGAGCATCACAGGGGAGCTACCTACATTATCCTACTATTCTGTGTGCAGACATGAAGAGCCAGAACCGTGTAGTATTCCAGCTTTTTCTTTTCTCTACATATGTTGTCATCTCAAACACTTCCTGGAAGTAAAGTTCCTACACATAAGCACACTATAATATATGTATAATATAGTCATTCTCTGGGGAAGCCATCGATCCTAACACCTACTATACGGTCCTTCTGCTGAAAAACCAACATGAGACCAACCTTAGACCCAAAAGGACCCAGTTCCTTTTGTAAGTTTGACTCAGTCTTTTAGTGACGTTCCTGAACTTCACTAGTCTGAAGTAAGTCTACTGGGACACAACTTCCTGGCTCACTATGCAGACTACTGCAAGTTCTTCCTCCCTCAAGTCATTCAGTTACTCAATATGACTAACATTTGCTGATGCCAAAGGAAATGAGGTACATATTAAACATGAAATACTTCCATGTAATACCCCAAAGTTCTAAACTGCATTATGCTAATTGAAAGTACAACATAACTATAGTATGATGAGTAGAACAAGAGTAAAAGATTAGATTTCTGGAGAGCCCTAAATGGATGAGGAACCCAAGACTCGGCAATGCTGGCAAATAGAGCCTTAGCATTACTCTGGCTTCTCAGCATATTTAGTAAAGCTTTGTTTCACACAGTTCTGCTTGCCTGCCCCATCACTTTGCTAGTCAACTAGTATTGTTCAGATTCATCTGTTGCATAAAGCAGGACAGAAAGCTGAGTTCCTTCCATTTTCTTATAGAAGCTGAATCTACAATTGGACCCAAGATAAAAATCTTGATTCCCAATTTCAAACTGCTTTGCACTGGTCCTAGGTTTTGGTGCTGGCCATTATGAAGATAAAAATCCCCTGTCAAATTCAGATCTAGGTTGAAAATCTGAACTCATTCTCCCACCTGAAGTTGGAGATATTAGATCAGGAGCTTTGGTTTAGGCTTCTTTCTAACTGCCACACATTCTACAAATGCCAATCTTGTTTAAAAACATTTAAGTACATAAATCAAACACTTTCCACAGGAGACATCAATATTTCCTGCTCCAAAACACCACACCGTTTCCTTTGCATGAGAATGACAGTGGGTGGCTAATGTTACTGCAGGGTGATTGACAAGTTTGTTGCTTCTGAATAGGGGTTGGCATATTAGCCCTGTACATCACAAATAAGTACTGTAATGCAGTGGTTCTCAACCAGGGTACACATATTCCTGGGGGTACGCAGAGGTATTCCAGGGGGTACGTCAACTCATCTAGATATTTGCCTAGTTTTACAACAGGTACATAAAAAGCACTAGCGAAGTCAGTACAAACTAAAATTTCATACAGACAATGACTTGATTATATTGCTCTATGTACTTACTTTTCAACGTATAGTATAATATCTATATTCCAATTGATTTGTTTTATAATGATATGGTAAAAATGAGAAAGTAGGCAATTTTTCAGTAACAGTGTGCTGTGACACTTTTGTATTTTTAGGTCTGATTTTGTAAGCAAGTAGTTTTTAAGTGAGGTGTGACTTGGGGGTATGCAAGTCAAATCAGACTCCTGAAAGGGGTGCAGTAGACTGGAAAGGTTGACAGCCACTGCTGTGTATATGTGCACACCCATCCTTCCCTGTCCCTTTCTTGGATGGGATCAGAACTGCTCAAACTGTGTGTCAGACTCTATAGTGTCATGAGTTTAAGAGCAGCAAAGAGTCCTGTGGCATCGGCTGCATCCGACGAAGTGGGTATTCACCCACGAAAGCTCATGCTCCAATACGTCTGTTAGTCTATAAGATGCCACAGGACTCTTTGCTGCTTTTACAGATCCAGACTAACACGGCTACCCCTCGGATATATGCGTTTAAGAGAGATTCCTCCTTAGCTTAGGTGGTAAGTACCTGTGTTTTTTGGATCAGGAATATTTTGCTGGTTGCTCTGAAGATCTGAGTAGCCATTGTGTGCAACAGTGACATCTGTGAAGTTCCTAGGTAGTGATGGCTCTATTGAAATGACATTGAGCAAAAGAGAGCAAACAGGGAATATATTTTCAAGGATCTTTGGAGGCAGGACGCAGCCCCTCCAACATGGAAGCACATAGCCATTAATGTTAGAAATATAAATGAGAATATTTGGCAAGAAAAATTGGGTTAAGGAGGGTATGATGGGGGCTGTGAAACTTCTATCCACCCATCTGTGACCCTGCCAGACAAGATACCAGCTCTTGCCAAGGTTTTAGGCCTCACCCGAGCACTGACAAATTCATTGCGGGAAACCAGTCTGTTCCACCTATGTGTTAGTATGGGTGAGATGAATATTGAACCTATAACAATGAGTTTATGACATGCTTGTAAATTGCTACATTCATTAATCTCATTTATAATTTCCTGTATCACCTGCTATCAGGTAATATTTAAGTTTTTGCTTTGTAACAGTAAGAAAAAAAGAATGTTTGCTTTGAAACGGTGAACCCGTCTGGAGGGATTGTCTCCTGCCCATCAAGAAGGCCTATCAAAACTAAATGGGCCACCACAGTACAAATACTTTGTTAGTTGTCCCCTTGCTTCCGTAAGGAGGCTACCTGCAAAAGGGCTGGTCCCAACAGCTTGAATTCTGGAAGAAGGAAATAAATATAGCTGACAAGAAATTCTCATCTCTTTTGCTGTTTGGACCCTCACAGGGCTGGAGCTACAAAACAGAAGCTGAGATCCCCAGGGTCAGCCTGGCTTAGCCCTAAAAAGACATTCAGAGCTGGCAGATTTCTACCTCTGTCACCTTTTAAAACCAAAGACTAACTGATTTGTGCATATGTACACTTGCATGCTTTAATCTTGATATAACTCCTTTGTTTTCTTAGTTAATAAATCCTTAGATAGTTTACTATAGGATTGGCTGTAAGTGTTGGCTTTGGCATGAGATCAAAGATATAAATTGACATGGGGTAAGTGTCTGGTCCTTTGAGACTAGGAATAACCTAAATAGTTTGTGATCTTTGATGGATAGCAACCATCTATCAGTAAGTCCAGCTTGCCTGAGTGGCAAGATAGACTAGAATGCCCACAGGGACTGATACACTTCATGGTAAGACTGTTACTGCTTTAGGAGTTCATATTTGTTACTGGGTCAGTGAAATCCAATTATAGACCATACCACCAATTTGGGGTCTTTGCCCTGCTTCCTAACAGCCCACCCGGAGTTTGACACCCATGAACATGAACCTCTCTGGATAGCATGACACAATCTTTGTGAATCTGCGCTATCTGGAGTATAACTGAAATTAGCCCCACTCTGATTTCAGATAGATTTTGGCTGCTAGGCAAAGTATTCACAAACAGTTATAAGGAACTGCAGTGGAGGGCGGAGTTTGGGGAAGGAGGATGGAACTCTAGTTCAGACTTTTGTGCAAGTGTAATGTCTCATCATTTGACCAACTTGAGGAGTCCCACTCTAATATGCAAATAGTGCCTATACATAGAGTTGGTGAGAAACCAGAATTTCTGTTCTGTGGGTTACAGCGAATAAAAAAGTTGATTTGTGACCATCAAAAACATTCAAACACTGAAATGTTTCATTTCGATGATGAAAAAACAATGTAATGTTAACTAATTAATATATTAGAGTAAAAATGCAATTAATGGAAACAAAGGCAAAATTAAATGATTTTACCCTGTTGAAATGGTGTTCAGCATTGTTTAAACTTGCTTGTTTCATTTCTGTGATTCCTTGTGTCTCCCCTGCCTCTTCCAATCAAAAGTCTTGTTGAAATTTGCATGTTCTTGCTACATCTTTTTATTTTGACAGATCTGTTGTTTTGGACTGAAAACTGTTGACTGAAAATTTTTTGGTCAGCTCCACCTATATAGAAGATAAGCTCTGCTACTCCACCTAGTGGAAAGAGCTCAGAGCATCCCAGCTCTTGTAATGAATAAGCAATCGGACAAGGGACTAGGTCCTGTCTATTTGGATGACCCCATTAACTTTTAATTCTATTTTATATAAAAACACCACTGAAATGTATCTGCTTCCAGGGAGGAAGTAGCGACCAACTGGCAAACAGCACGTTGCACAGAAGTGTGAGGAAAGGAATATTTTGCTGAGGACATCAGGACATTCATTGAGATGGGGATCCTTAATGTATATTCAGGACTCTTTAAAAAAAATAAAAAAAACCCAAACACTTAAATCAAGGGCGCTGGTTCCTAAACAAGCTAAGTGTGAAACAGCTGAGCACTTGATTTTTAGCTGACTTTAATTAGATATACTAATCTAGCAGTTGCATAGGCAAATTGTTATTCGAGGCCATTTGCACATGCAGTTATAAGGTTTAAGCAGTCAGGGACAGTATCTGTATATTGTATGCTTACCTTGATAAAAAATCATGCCCATGGCATCTATGAAATAATGGTTTCCATACAGAAGTACCAGGGATGCCTTTTGCTTAGATTTTGTGGAGACGGTCAGGAGCACCGGAGAAAAGACCCTTGCAAATCTGATGGATTCTAAAAAATGGCACCCTATGAATCTGTCTACTCTCATCACAATCTTTCTCCAAGCTCCCCTGAAGGCTTTGCAGCTCTTCATAGCCATTAACACGAGCTAGTGCCTAAATGGAACAATTTGCCCCTCTCTTAGGACGATCAGTTACAGTCACATGCCCCAACCTCCAGATTTGCTGTGCTGAGCATGCCCAGTAACATGTGTCGAAGCTACTGCCCTCACTCTGCTGTCCCCCGCCGCCCCACATCGGCAGTTATGGGTCATCTTTGGGTTACGCTCAGGATTTCTGAAGCAGCAATCTCTAGAGAGAAGCATGAGGAAGTCTGTAGGAATGAGTTGCCTGTGGCCCTGCACAGACGGAGCAGATGTGTAGAAATGAATCATTTTCCAGGGAATCGTGATCAAATTGGATCACGAGGGAGATCTGATTCCAAAAGAAATGTCCCTGATTGCCATTAGTGTGTTCCCAATGATGTTTGAGGAACTTGCAGAGCTAGCATGGAAATAAAAAGCCAGCTAGTATGCAAAAGCAATATTTTAATCTAAATTACGTCATGTGGAATCCAATTTATTTCCAGTGTAAATAATGAATGACTCCTGCCACATTCCGCATGTTGCGCAAGCTTTGGCTTTAATGGGAAAGAGATAAGGCTCCACGTTCAGGGAATGCATGCAGCTCAGTATTCAAACTTTAAAACTGAGGGGCCACATGCTGTTTCCAAAACACTTTTTTGCATGCTTACTTTATGGGTCTCTTGATGACAACCTAAATACTGACTGTTCTTCAGCAAGCCATTAATCTCCCAGATAGCAACTTCCTTGAATTCCATGTAGCAATAAAGAATAAGAGTACTTTCAGAGTCTAATGTGAAAAGAGGCCAGGGGAGAAGGGCACAGAGAGGGGCCTTAATTTTAAGAGATGGCCTCCTGGTATCTAACACTCTAGGCCCTAGTGCTGTCTGCATAATCATCCTATTTAGGGTCTGATCCTGTTCTCACTGAAGTCTATTGGGGCTTTGCCATTGATTTGAAGGGGAATGAGATCAGCCCCTATAAAGTCAGGCTAAGTAGAGAAGAAAGGGTAGATTATCTGCAGCATCCAGTTTCCACTGAGCTCAGCAGCAAAGAGGGAAAGAGCAGCAAACATTTTAAGGAGGGAATCTAGAGTTCACGGAAGAACTAAGTTGACAGCCCTGGAAACTGAAGCTCAGCCTCCACAGAACAAACAACACAGGCAGTGGATGAGAACTCTTCCCCGCTGATGGGATTCATCACTTATCTGATGAGACCACCTTTAGGCGTGAGAGTCACTAGCCCCCTTCTGTCCTGGACCTCTCCGCTGAGCCTGCCAACAAGGGCATCTGCTGTACTGCAGACACTACCTGTCTAACAAAGGCTTCACTCAGATCACTGACCCTGTCACATAAGTCACCAAAGAACTATAGATGGTAACTACTACCAGCCTGGTTTTGCAGATGAACTGGTGGCCTGTAGTGGAATTAGCAATTCAGAATCTCACGTTGTGACAGTAAGTTTACCAAGCCCCTGAGCCATCCAGCCTCCTATAAAATTGATGTTAGCCGTATGTCAGTGTGACCTTTACCCAGTAGGTATGTAAGCACCTTCATAATTATTCAAAAGAGGGAATAGCAGTAAGTATTTGAAATGCCAAAGGAATGGGAAGCATTAATGTTCACAGCAGATTGAAATGCCCTCCACATTGGTAAAGAGATAAGGAGAGGCCTGACATTGAATTCCTAGCCCTACCGCTCAGGAGAAGTTAGACACCTCAAGAACACACAAAAGGAGAGACACTCCCTCACTGTACCTTTACCAGTTGAAATTAGTAAAGTTCTCAATAGAAATACCCGAGGGAAAACCAAGAATATATGGAGGGGAAGCCTCCAGCAGTTTCACCTTTGCTCTACCCCTACACACACCCACCTCACAAGCATCCCTTACAATGGGACACTTGTAATCCCAAAGTTCCACATCCATGTAATGCACTGGGTAGGGGTTACTACTCCCCAGCCTGGGCACTCCCGCCTGGCCAGGCATGGTACAACAGCCTCTTTGACTTTGGCGTCCCTTATCCGCAGTCCTGCCAAGCAGGGCCGGCTCTGGCTTTTTTGCCGCCCCAAGCAAAAAAAAAAAGGGGGGGGGGCCGCCGGAGCGGCAAAGCAGGGGAAAAAACAAAAACAAAACCACAGCGGGGCCAGAGCGGCAAAGCGGGGTGGGGTGGGGGACAAAAAACGGCGGGGCTGGAATGGCAAAGGGGGTGGGGGGGAAACTGCAGCACAGCCGGAGCAGCAATGCAGGGGGAAAAAAAACAACATAAAACATAAAACACGGTGGGGCTGGAGCGGTAAAGGGGGCGGGACAGGGAGCTGGAGCGGCAAAGCAGGTGAAGAAAAAAAAAAGAAAAAGAAAACACGGCGCAGCCAGAGCGGCACAGCAGGGTGGGGGGAACAAAAAACCGGCGCAGCTGGAATGGCAAAGCAGGGAAGAAAAAAACCAAACCTGCAGCACAGCCGGAGCGGTGAAGCAGGGTGGGGGAAAAACAAACAAACCTGCAGGGCTGGAGCGGCAAAGCAGGTGAAAAAAAACAACCTGCGGCGCGGCTGGAGCGGCAAAGCGGGGGTGGGGGAACGGCAAAGCAGGGGAGAACAAAACAAAAAACCCTACAGGGCGGCCGGAGCCAGGGGACTCCCTGTGCTGCAGAGTGCGGCCCGGTCTAATGGGCGGGGGGGAGAGAGAGAAGGGGGCAGCCAGGGCTTCAGCGGGGCGCTCACCACCTCCGCGCCGCCTGCCCGGAGGGCTCCGAGCTGCAGCTGCTCCGGTCGGCGGGGAGGGAAGGATGTGGGCTGCCCTGCCGGGCTTGCTGCAGGGCGCTGCCCTCCTCTGCCCCCTACAGGGCGGCCAGAGCAGCAAAAAAAAAAAAAAAAAAAGCATCAGTGCCGCCCTAGGATTGGGCGGATGCTGCCCCCTAGAATCTCCCGCCCCAAGCACCAGCTTGCTCAGCTGGTGCCTGGAGCTGGCCCTGCCGCCAAGCCTGCTGTGGTTTTCCCCTTGTTATGTTTCATCCCTCTGGCCAGGTTGCTTATAGTCCCAACACATTCTGGGATAATAAAAAGAGTCCCACAAAATAGAAGCCTAGTGACCTTATCTGACGCCTACAACCCCACCCTGGATTCAAAAGCTCTTCTCCTCCCATGTCCTCACATCAAGTGCACTTTTACATCTTCTTCCTTGAGAGACAGTAGGTGAACACACACACTCCCTCTACTCTGGGTTCAAGCCCAGGGGTACTGTATTAAGCAGCTAAGTTCTGCTTCTTCAAACACACTGCTGTTTCCCCAAACCACTTCCTACCTTCATCTGCCTCCAGACTCTTCCACAGAGCAACTCCTTCCGGTGCTTTCTCTCAGGAGGTTCCAGCTCCTTGGGCCACTTCCTATCAGCCTGTGGCTGATAGAGATGTAAGGGACTGTTGTCCCCTTACTAAAACACAGTGAGGGTTTTTTTTGTTTTTTTGTTGGTTTTTTTGGTGGGCTAACTCCCAGTGCCAAAAGAAAGGGGAAGGGTTGATGGGAAATCAGGACCCTGAGACTGACAATCCCCAGGAACAATGGGGAGAGGCCAATGCTCCAGATTGCCTGATTGACAACCTGTGAGCTGGAATTGCCAGGGTCAGACAGAACAGGGCCGAGCTAAGGAGAAAGCAGGGGCCCAAGCTGAGCTGGGGAACTGCTGTGCCAGATCCAGAGGGGCCAGAAAAGCAGCCCAGGGAGCAGATCCTGTTCTGAGAGCAGAGCTGCAGCCACAGAGCCAGAGACACAACACAGAGAGAGCAGACCCTGTGCTGGGAGCAGGGCTGCAGCACAGAGCCAGAGGGGCCAGAGAAGCAGCCCGGGGGCTGGAGGCAGAGCAGCAGCAGCAGCAGTGCTGAGGCTGAGCGGAGCCGGGGCTAGAACAGGAGCTAGGACTGGAGCAGTCTGGAGCCGGGTGCAGTGAGCAACTGGCGCCAGCCAAAGGGGGACCCTGGGCAAAGGGCCCAGCGCAGAAAGACACCCCCAGCCAAGGGTCCTTGCAGCTCAGACTGGGAGGGGGATCTTAACCCAATGGGGGGCTGACATTGGAAAGAAGGATCCCACCACCCAAAGCCCAGAGGTGTGTGGCTACCACCAGAGCAAGTGTCCAACCCGTAGCATCCCTGCAGCACGGCCAGGGCCTGAGAAGGAGGCCTGGGACCTACAAGGAACAGACTGTAAACTGCCCTTGCATTCCAGAGACACTGTAACATTCCCTGCCACAGAGCGAGGTGACGTGTTTTCCTTTAACCTTTCCCATTTTTCCTTATTCTTTTTAAAATTAATTGCTGATTAAATAAATTGTATTTGCTTTAAATTGTATGTAATGATCAGTGGGTCAGGGAAGCGTCCAGTGCAGAGAGAGTACCCCAGAGTGGGGACATCCTAGCCCCTGTCCTAGGTGACCACAGCAAGGTTAGGGGTTGAGCCCCCCAGGAATCCTGGGCCCAGCCTTGTTGGTGTTACAAGGACTCTGCCAGACAGGAGAGTGGAAGGGGAGTCCTCAAGGACAGGGAGGCCTCTGGGTAAAGGAAGTGGGAGCAAGGACTCAGATCCTTCCGCTAGCCCATTTCACCAGGGTAATGCAGAAGCCAGGAAAGTTTCCCCACTATAGCAGGCCCATTCCCCTGCTTAAACAGAGGCTTTTAAGGTTCCCTGGTAGCACACAGCTCCTCACAGGCTATGTCCTCAACAGATACCCAGAAGGCTCTTTCCTAAATGCCTTTCCCTAGCAGCTCCTCTTCTTAGGAGCACCTCAATTTAGCAGCACCTGAGCTCTGGTAGCTTTCTGTCAAGTCCAGGTGCTCGTTAGCTGCTAACCGGCCACAGAGGCAGTTAAATACTTCTAGGTGGGCCAAGATGGAGTCAATCTCCTTCAAGAAACCTGTCATGAATAGATTGGGCCCTAACTGCCCTTAAAGAGGCCAGCCACCCTATGATCTGTCCCTTCACTTTTATTGATCAAAATGATTTACAGGAGAAATACAGAACCATGCAGATGAGGCTATAAAAAGAGTCTTTTGCAATAATGGAAGGAATTCCTCAGCATTTTCAGTTTCCTCCATTAATAATTTGTGTCCCTCTTATTTTGGGTCTCTGTCAAACACTGTGTCCCACCTTTGGGCCTTCACAAGACCAGGGTTATGGGTGCATACACACAATCAAAAGAGTAAGACAAAGAATAGGGTAGGTCAGGGTACAAACAGGCCGTTATCCATCTAAGTGCCACGTATGTGTAACCCACACACATTCTGGATGTGCTGTTCTGTCCCATCTGGTGGCACCAAGACCATTTAAAGAGAGAGAAAATGAGTCTGCTCTACAGCCTTAGCTAACAGCCAGTTGGCTTTTCGCTCATGCTGTAGAGGCTCATGCACTAAGCTCCGGAGGCCCCAGGTGCGATCCCGACCAGGGAGTGTCGGTGTTATATATGCACCTACAATTCATTGGCAGATGCAGAAATTTGAGCACCATCTTTGTGGGCACAAGCAATATGCCCACAAACCAGGAAGCTGGACCAAGGCCTAAAGCATCACTATTACTTGCTAATTCAGTACAGTGGCCCTCAATGACAGTTAACTACCACCAATCATGTTTTCCTCTTGTAAAGACTCACAGCAAATACAGAGCCCACCTCTTCAACCTGAGTTACATTCATTCCACCCACAACTTGCTAAATCCAGGTAACATTTCATAGAGAGACTCAATCCTCAGTAATTCTACTGGGCTAAGAACAGTTAATAATAAAATGCGGAACAAGTGCCTCAGAGCAATGTTGTTGCTGTTTCTTCAGTGGAAAAACATGATTAATGTTCCTTAAGAAAATAGCGCTTCAGTGACTATAACTCATGTGCCATTATTATATATCACCCATGTGCCACACTGGAGCTGCAGAGAAAACTGATCAAACCTAACAGCTGCATGACAGATTTCTTGGTATTGCTCAATTTAGAATCCTATGTATGTAGCAACGGCTCAGACAGTAACATATAGGAAGACAAAGCAGGGCGATTCACAAACCTTGCACAGGAACATCATGTAATGGTGTATGTGTAGAATCACACGGGGAGCATTGCAGCAAGCAAGGATGCTCACTCGCCTTCACCTACCGCTGCTGCCAAAGACTTCTTTGCTGATTGTTACAGGAGCAGCAAAGTTCTAACCCTGCTAACAGGCTGGATTGTAATTTATCAGCATCGTTAGACTATAGCTGCCGCCGTGATAGAAAAATGGCAAAGGGTCACTTTATAGTGTTATGTATCTATATGGAAAATGCCTACAATGATGCCCTGTTAAGGTCTTAAGAGAAAGACTGTTACAATCAGTGCAGCCAGCACCTCTACCATAACAAGTATTACAGGGCATTTTGGGGGGCTGTGTGGCTAATATTCTAGAATAATATTTGTCTAAATATTTATAGGGCTTCATTCACCACAATGTCTGAGCACCTCCAATGGATTTATAAATAGAATAATAACAGTTGCTTTTGATTCGTCCTTCCCAGACTGGAGGAAGCCTGGCTTGATTGGTTTACAGTTTTGTGTGTTGAGTGAGTGTGGTGTGTAGGCACGGGACAGAGCACCTCTTTGTGGGAAAGCAATGTGAAGCAATGAGATTTGCATTTAGTTCTGAGAAGAGTGAACTCTGTGGTCATTCTGACATCATGCAGGAGTGAATTCAAGAGCTTCTTGTGAAAGTTCTGTCTCCCACACTCACACCTCCTTCTATTGATTGGCACTTTCAGTGGAATTCCGCTGCCATGGGAAGGGAAGATTCTAGGACTAGTCCCATGGGAGACTTTGAATGTCACAACCCATCTTAAACAGAGCCCTGTGATCAATGGTGAGCTGAAGTGATATGTTCACGTGGAGTAGTGTTGTTAAGCAGTTGAGTTTGAACCAGTTGGAGGTTTTTCAGAATGTGTGATTTCTTTGCTAGATATAGAGAGTGTCACTCTATTTATCTTAGGTATCCTCTGGCAGAATTACTGTATTATCTGAGCACCTCACAATCTTAAAGTTTTTATTCTCATAACACCTCTCTGAAATAGCAAAGTGCCATTATCCTATTCTACACATGGGGAAGGGCAGCACGGAGGGTAAGTGACTTTCCCAAGGTCCCACAGAAAGTCTGTAGCAGAGCATAGAATTGAACCTGGTCTGTTAAGTTCTAGTCCCTGCTCGTTCCCACTTCCTCCAGCAGAGGCCCCAGGTCTCCCTTGGCTGGGGAGTCCCTCCTCTCTCTTACCCACACAGTGTATGAGCTGATGCCACCAGGAGTCAAGTTCTCAGCGGACCCCTCTGCACTCCACTACACAGGAACAGACTCCCCGTGCACCAGGTCACAACACTCTTTGGCCCGGCAGCTCTTCGGTCCAGATAGATGGGCATTTCTGTGGCATTGCAACCCCATGTGCCAAGTTGCAGCACCACTCATTAAAATTTGACCCAGCTGCCTCTCAGTGGCATTGCAACCACACAGCTGAGGCAATACTCCAGACCGCTCTGGTAGCAGCTATATTGATTTAGTGAGGGACCACTGCTTAAACGTGGTCACATCATGTCCCCTTCCCCCTCCAATACGGCAGCCCATGGGACTTTGAGCAAATGCAAAAACCCTTGGGAGGCATTTGCAACCCTTAGACCACCCTAATTGGCTAAAACACCAAGAAAAAGGGTGAGCTTGCTCAGTGCTTACTTTGTAATGAAAGAGGTGCTGGGGCTCAAGCAATTTTTTTACTGTGATAACTGACATGGCAAGTCCAGAAGTGGTGGGGCTCAGCCCTGGCACAAATTAAGAACTGATCTGGCTATTATTTCTGGCCCAGGTGTGTAGGGGAGTGCAGAGGCATGTGAAGATGGAAAAAAATAATCAAATGTGTCCATAGGTAAAATACACTCCGTGATTTAACAACCAATGGTTTGGTCAGCTCTAGTCATTCTTCTGGCTCTCCAGTCCAAGAATTTGCATTTCTTACTCGGCATAATGTGGATCTAGACTAATAACACAGCTTCTCTGAGAAAGAAAAGAGCTTTCAGATGAAACCACAGCATCTAAATAGTTTATAGCCAATACATGTCTGAGCAAGAAATAACACAGGGCCACTGTATAGCCCAGCTGTTCTATCGTGTTATTCCATGATACTGGGCAAATTGCTGAGGTGTCCTGTGCCTCATTTTGCCTAGCTATGATAACACTGACTTACCTCAGAGCAGGGCTTCCTTCATATTTATAAATGCTCTGAGATTCTTGGGTGAAATATTCTATATAAAGGCAAAGTATTATTATACTTTATCTTGACTGAAAGCATCAGTGAGGATGCCTCTGTTACACTCTTAAGAGAACTATATATTTGAGGCCTGTGTATCAAATATTCTGGAATAATATATTTATGCAGGTACTTATGTGGTTGCCATCACGGTCGCATCTGAGCACCATGTGTTTAACAATAGAAATAACATTCAGAGTCTCTCCTAATCTCTGTTTCCATCCTTCCCAGCCTGTAGCTGAATGGACTTGATTAATTTATAGCTTTATCCTCATATCCCCCCAGGCAATTGGAAGCAGGAAGTATCTGCAGAGCTGGACTCCTGATGTGCAGGGAGCTTATGGTGCCTGTGCAGATTGCAAACATCCTGTGTCCCAGTGCAGTAGACCTACAGCAGCACTGCTCCAGGCAGAGCTCTCTATGTTGGCAGAGACACCGGCAGGATTTCCTCCTTAATTATTACCTAGATGTATCTGTTGCAGATGAGAGAATTACCTATATGGGGTGAGTATAACCCATTCTTTGGCCTTAGGTCCCAACATCTGTCAAGGAGCATTACAAATCCACATGCTGAACTTGCTGCTGTATTTTATTCAACAGATGATCGCTGAGCTAGCTTATGGATAAAAACCGCACATAGTTCCCTATAGCTAATCCAGCAAATAGATGACATATAGTGCTGCCATGAAATGTGTGCCTAATTAATATGTTCATTTCAGAGAGGAATATGCAAATAACTGGTGTGCTGGGCTGGAACCTTCTACATTTGGTCAGATTATAAGCCATTATCATTATCTTCCAGCCCAGGCATATTAGCCATGAATCTGACCTAATTCACTTGTGAGAAATATCCACACCATTGAGGAGTATAACTAAATCAGTATTTTTTTCCTCTAGCTGCCTGTGGGCTTTAAAAACTAACTAAACTGAGAAAATATTCTCTCTTTAGTTCACAGTTTGTAAAGAGCCTCCTTTATTTTGAAACAATAACGAATGGTAGGTCACCAAGCAGTCTGTGAAACTTCTTTTCTTTCTGTGTCATTGCCAATTAACTTTTTAAGCTACATGCTTGTTTGTTAGCTTTTTCCTCGGCAAATCTAAGTATTAATTTAAACAAAGACCAAAAGCAAAGGAAATAGATACATGTAAAACTATAGAGTATATTTTCCCCCTAGTTATGCACAGTACCAGGATAGGCTAGATGTCTATCAAGTCTTTGTCAAAGTGATCGTATTATCCTTCACACTTTTTAGCTGGCTTCAGTGTAAACAGATCCCAAATATTTTTATATCTCATTTTCATTTCTCCATTTATTGTACCACAATTTAAGCCCAGAAACAAGCTAAACTTGTGTTGCCAAAGTTGAGCTGTATTTTTTTCTTTCTTTCTTATCTCCAGGGCTGTCAGAAGTCATTCATCAGGTTCACTGATGAGGCCACAGAAGCAATGAGACACAGACACTGCAATATGGTTCAGTATGGAAGTTGGAACTTTACTTAACTCATACCTAACAGGGGAAACCTCTCCATACTCCCCAGTTCCAGTGCAACTTTCAGCAGATACCAATGGCCCCGATGCACTATTAGCCTGAGGGTGAGGGTGATGGCCAGGTCTGATCTACTCCCTCAAGCCTACCAAAGGACCCTGACTTGACTCCAGAGTCCTGACCAGCTCCCCTCCTCCAAGCTGGAGGAGAAATGAGATGAGGAGAGCCACAAGCTGCACAGGACAGAGGCAAACACCCTCACTATGCCATGTGAATGCCCAACACCAATGCCCAGGCAGCCCACTGGATTACCGGGACCTCAGTCAGATCCTTTCTAACCCCCCACCATCACAGTGGAGCCTGCCAAAGTTGTGACAATTTTAATGTAAACTTCCCAAACCAGACCTACATGATGTTGAGTGGAAGGAGAAAAAACCCACACTGCAGTTTGCTGATTTTTGCCAAATGATAAAAATCCCTTCCAGCCCCCCAAACCGTCTATTAACCAAGCCCCCCTCACAGT
This sequence comes from Mauremys mutica, assembly GCF_020497125.1. Taxonomy (NCBI): domain Eukaryota; kingdom Metazoa; phylum Chordata; order Testudines; family Geoemydidae; genus Mauremys; species Mauremys mutica. Next base: position 68,244,306 of record NC_059080.1, on the reverse strand, counting down.
GTCCCCTGAGCCCCGGCAAATAGATGAAGGATGGGGCTGAAACAGGGAAGCCCATGTCTATGCCACCAAGGTGGAAGACTGTATCAACACTTCCTCTCTGTCCACCAATACTACAGAGGAGCCCAGCACCTCCCCGATGGCAGTAGCTGTGAATAGGACAGGCCCAGAGGCTCAGCCCAGATGCGACCTGTGACGCTTCCCTCCCCCTGTGCCAGACACCACAAGCATGGTACAGAGGGGGAAAAGAGAAGAAGCAGTCCCCAGAAGCTGAAGGTGAAGGGACGGAGCTATGAAGGGAGTGTTTCCACTCCTTTCAGCCCCCCTCCCCAGCTAGTGAAGTGAGCAATTTCATAACATGCTTAGCTCATAGTAGTTTACTGGCTGCATTTACAGTATAGAAACCTGTAACTCTGCCTTTACCAGCAGACATCACAGTGAAAACACAGTCATTTCTATGGGTTTTGTAAGATAAACATGTGTGGAGCTATCTCAAAGGGCCAAACTGTGCTAACCTTCTTCACATGGAGTAGTACCTTACTCTACGAGTAGCCCATCTGGTTTCAGTGGAGCTACTTAGAAAGTAAGGTCCTATTGAATGTGAGTGGCACAATCTGGTCCTAAATCATTAGTGAAGTTATCATAATTTGAAGTGAACATTCCAACTACAGTACAAAATATTGCTGAAAAAATATGGAATAGCTGTTGGTGTTTAATATTCCTGTTTAAACTGGCAAGCAAATCGCAGTCATTAAAACCAAAAGGTAATTTAGTCTGAGTGGTAAGATACAGCAGAAAAGCATTTAAAACCAAAATTACATATTGGTTTGGAGATATTTGATACAGTAATAGTAATAAATAATACAAATTTCCATTTAGATGCGTAGTATCTGTGGATCTGAAAGCTCTTTGCAAAAGGCAAGTACAGAATTCCTATCTCATTTTGTGTGTGGGGAGGGGCGGGTTTCAGAGGTGCAGACAGAATGGGTTGTTCAAGACAATATCAGAGTCAGAAAAAGAACCTAGAATGCTTGATTCCCAGTTCTGTGTTCAGTCCACTATCTCCTTCCACACATGGAGATATCGGAAATCAATTAAACAAGAAGCTAAGAAAAGGACCCATTACTCGACATCTGTTTGGAGTAGTGAACAAACATTATTCCCAGGAAAGGTGTTTCTTTATTTAAATAAAAATTAGTGCCAATAAAAACAATAAACTATAAATATATAAGACAATTATATACAACTCAGTATATACACCATTTTTACAGCTACAAATACATTTATACTAAAATAAAAGGATGGAGGAGAAAGCAATGGAAAATGTGACAACTCACATGTCAGTCTCAGTTGGAAAGTTTCAGGATTCAAGTGATTCCAGGCAAAGTGCCAAATTTAATTTGGCTTCTTACAAACTTAAACAGCCCCCTTTGGAGTAAATCTATCAAAAGCTTTATATGGTCTGATCTAAAGCTCACTGAAGTCAATGGAAAGAAAATCACTGACTTCAAGAGGTTTTGGATCAGGCCCCTAGTGACCAATAGAGCTTTTTCCAACCACAAATATCCCCTGCTGTATAAGAAGGCTGAAGTGATATGTCTGTATAGCCTCTCACATTATATTAACCCTTCAAAGTGAAAACAGAGCTCCCACTGCTGAACAGCAGGAGTACAGAGGACTTTTGCCTCAGTTAATTTCTGCTGCTGTGTTCATGTTTTTCAAACTGTCTCTCAAGCTCTAATGCCAATGGATAAATCAGAGCTATTTTAACTCAGGAAGTATGCAGGGACATTTTATAAGCATATTCCTGTGCAGTGCTTTAAGATTTCAGTTCTTTGCTGTTCTGCGTAAGAACTAATCTATGCATAATGTTATAATAAAATTTCATGCATGATTGAAGTAATCATACTTTGATACAATATTAACCTTTGCTTATTTAGAAAAAATGAAGTAATTTAGTAGCTAATGCATTTGTAAAACCACACTGCCATTCGATGAGGAAAAGTGTTACAACAGTGGTTTAAAAAAATTACTGATCACAATACAGAAATGCATGTGCCACACATGCAAGCCAATAGTGAAAGAAAAAGGAACAGACAAAAAATGCAACCTGATGTTTATCTACATTGGTTTCAGTGGAAGGGTCAAATTCTCTGATGGTGTAAATGGGCACAACTTCCTAGACTTCAATGGAGAATTTCACCCTGAATGCTTAGGGTGCAATGGTCCCCTTGAAGTCAAATGGGAGTATAGCCATTGACTTCAGTTAGGCCAAGGTTTCACCCTTAATAGTTAAAATTCTGCTCTCAGTTATACCCATGAAAGACCATTTATTTCAATTCAGTGCAACAGAGCAGAGCTAGCATTTCTAGCTCTTACAGTTTGTAGCAAAGATCTTTTAACATGTTTTGCACTGAAAGATCTCTGACTTTTGCATTCAAATTTATATTGCTAAATGCACATTTCTAATTGGTCATGTGAAGTCTCAGGCATCTTCAAGTAAAACTGCAGTGATCTGTGGCTTGCCAGAAGGAAACACAGTAAAAATACTTCTAGTAGATCACATATCTCTGACAATGGACATTAACAATGATGATTCAAAACTAGTCACTTACACTTGGATAACTACTCTCAACATTTCCCAGACATTTGCAGAATTTTGAAATATGCAGAGGATATATCAGTAATAGTTACCTACTGAGAAAAATATTCTCCATGTTCTTAGCATTTACAGTAAAAAAACAGCATTCAATTTTCTAATTAGTTTAAAAAAAACTAGTTTTTAAGTTTCACTTTGATGTTTGTGTATTTGATTCCTCATCTTGCCAGCTTTCAATAACATATTAGGCTCTGGAGCACAGCTACCTGTTGAGAGTTCATTGAACAGGAAAGTAAAACTGCAAGATCTTAACATTAGTTCCACTCACTCTTTTGCTAGCTGATGGGGCTGCTTTTCAAAGGCCTGCAAGTGCTAGGAATTTTGGTGGATGTTTTCCGAAGACCCTTCACTGCTCTCATTGAGAAGGGCTTCTGACGCTTCCCCCAGCTCAGCATCCAGCACTTCCTCTTGAATGGTGAAGTGAATATCAGGTGAGGAAGACTCCGAACTCACACTGCTTCCCTCCATGGAGCAGACAGCACATGACAAAGATGGTACCATACTCTCTTGCAGCACATTTAGCATCATGGGGATCTGGACAGACCTCAGTCCTGACACGGTTGGCCGAGATTTCATGGCTTCTCCCCAACGCCTTTCTTCATCTTTGTAGAGCAGAAGCAAATTGGATTTCTTTTCTTTCCTCTTGGATTTCATGTAGCCCAGCATTATTCCCATTAAGAAGATCCCATAGAAAGACATGACAATCAGTATGTAAAAGTACTCATTGCCACTGCTGTTGTTCTTCTCCGGAGTCTGAGGTTCAGCAGTCAACATGGTTTGGGTCATGTTTGTATGATTCATCTTCAATATCAAAACACTTTTGCCAGAATTTAAGCCTAGAAGAGAACATGTGTGTTAGGTATCAAAACTCCAGATCAGCTATTTGAAAACAAGCCCCTATAGACATTCATGAATTAAAAACCCAGGCTGTTCTTTGTCACTCACAGTGTGATCTTTTAAAAGCTGGCAGAACCCAACACACTGAAGTTTGCATAGTCTACAGTATTTGGGCAATAACTAATCTTTTAATCTAATGAAATATCATTCAAATACAGAAAGTGTTATACAGAGAGTATACAATATTAAATTATAATAAATACAACTTTAAAATATACCAAAACCCAAATATGGACATTTAGAATTATGAGTAAAAGTGGAAAATACTCTACAAGTCACGTTTATGTAACTGAAACTGGCAATTCTGCTGGTTGCCAGTGTTTCAATAGGAAAAACAAAGTTAAAAGTGTTATTGCATTGAATGGTGTGGGAGAAAGAAAAGAGACGTGAGCCACTTACGTGACTATGCAAATAATTCCTTACTTCACAAAGCTCAAGAGATCCTTCCTCTGCCAAATGCTGGGTATTCTGAAAACTTTGCTCTGCTGCAGTCAGAATATATAGTCTCTCAAGAAATGTGTCATCACGTGTCCTGGAGGCAAAGTTTATAATAGTTTTGGGTTGGAGTCAACAGCTGAACTCAAAGGATTGCAGTTCAACCCACTGAACTCTTGACAGCTGTGAAAAGAAAAAGGGTTGGGAATTTAGAGTTACTTTTTCTTAACCAGCACAGCACCAGATCTTTCAGGTTGAAAATCTGTTCCCTCCTCCGCTTCCCCCCACTACAAAAAATACTAAATTTGAACACCGAAAGCTGTTGTACATAACAAAAACTCCGTTAATCATAAACTCCCCTTTGTCATAAAATACAGAAAAATACATTCACGGTTTTATAGTACACTGTGGAGAAGGCCTGCTGCAGCCAGGTACAATGTTACTGCTTTCCCTGAAGTCTGTTGGGGGCCAGATTCTCTGGTGCCCTGAACCTGGTGTAGTTATTTAAACCATGACAAATGGAGAGCAAAATGCTTCCACATTGGAATGGTGGTGGCATCCATCTACTTTGCTCTCACTTTGCACAAGGAGCAGGGCAATGGAGAATCAGGTCTTAGATCCTGAATGAACCTTTCTCGGTAAAACACCCTTGTGTATAAAATGGTAGTTTTCAGTAGGATCAGTAAGCTAATAATACTTAGTATTACAGGGTCATGTTCACCCTGAAGCAGAGATTTAATGATAGGCGCTCTGCACCATTGAAACCGATGGCTAGGCTGCCATTACAGGATGCTTCTGTAACTCCGCATGAAAATCAGGGTGCATCAAGGTCTCTGTGCCAGCCCCTGATAGCCCAGCATGGAGGACAGCACAGGGAGCAGACTAGCGAGTGAGTCCACAGAACCTACAATTGCACTGATCAATTGAACCTAACTACTATCTCCTATAAGTGGCACAAGGAGCTTGTGACTATTATGCCACCATAGGCTCCAGTACATGCTGTAGGAGGCAGGAGGCCTATGCTGCATCTTGGACTTTCACCTCTGCATGGCCCCCACTCCCACACAAAGCCTGATTAGCCAGGCCCCATGCATATTATGTGAATGTCTCCCATAGTGGATCACTTCAAGGATGTTTATGTAACAGGACGCTTCCGTTCCAGACAATATTTTACCAAGGTTGTGGAATTTACCCATTGTAGGTTCTGAACTTTTCCACAGTAAATTGTGGCTTCCTTCAACAGGCTCCAAATGCTTTACAGCATCATGTCCTCTCAGCATCCCTATGCTATATTGGTTTATATTATTATACCCATTTTATAAGTGGGTAAGCCAAAGTACAGAGAAGGAAAATGATTTTTAATGAAATTCTTAAGTCCAGGTGATACAGAACACAAGCCATATCCATTTTCTACTTTGATGTGTTTCCTTTTTCTATAAGGCCCATAGATAGAAAGACTAAACCAGCAGGAAGGATTCCCCTCCCCGTCCCTTGAAACTGAGGACCTGCTCTCTAGGATGTTGATTTTATTCTCTCCTCACACATTCCCATATGATAGCGCAGGAGATGTTGATGTTGGACTAATGTCTATTGGGATTTCATATGACAAAATCTGTCTGCAGCACCCTCTTGCCAAGTCTGCATTTTTCCTCCATGTTCCCTACAGATTACTGAGCAGAAAGCACTAACATAAGAGTGGGCTTAAATGCCTATCATAGAATACCAGGGTTGGAACGGACCTCAGGAGGTCATCTAGTCCAACCCCCTGCTCAAAGCAGGACCAACCCCATATCAGTGCAGGACTCCCATTTGTCTGGTTACCTTTGAGAATTTTCTTTGATATTCCTGTCAGCTTCATATCACAGCCACCTCCCTCCCAGCCAAGAGGGCTAGATGATATCCTGCCCCAATAGGCCTCCCACCTGGCTGTGGGAATTTAGAATTCAACACATTAAAGCCCGTGGGTTATATTTTTCCCCTCAGATAAGCATGCAAGACTTCCATGGACTTGGACAGAAGAGACAAAGATGCATCCAAGGTTAACATTTGGCCCAGTGCAATACATCCTAGCAGGGTGAAATCTCCTCCCCATGCCCAAGTAAATGGGCTTTGTGCAGGGAACCAACTGGTAGTTGGGGGTAGGGGAGCACAGAGACAGGGAGAAGGGCAGCTCTTCAGATCCTCTGCAGTCACTGCTCCAGCTCCTGAACTGAAACAGGGACATGTGAGAACCCCCAGTGCAGAGAACTGTGTCTACCTACATACTTGTAGCCTCTTATTCCACCTAAACTATCATGGTCTCACACTGTCCAGTCTCCGATCTTCACCCCATCACACACTAGCAGCCATGGCATGGAGCCATATGCAGAAGGTAGAACTCCCTTTTGCACCTGCTCCGTAGCTTCCCATTCCCCATGTGGTGAAATGGTATGTAAAATAATACTGAATTAAATTGCTGCAGCAAGTCAGAGCACAAGAAAGCTGTGCAGGTACCACAGCCCAAACAGTTATGCAATTCCTTGAATTTTGACTGAGAGGGGAATGGATGTGCATGATGTCCCCATTTTTGCTAGGGGAGGAGACACTAACCCCTTTTGAAATGGTAAAGAGGAGGGGTAGAGGGACACTGAGGTGATGATGGGTAACAGGGTGACATGGTGGAGATGATGTCAGATGTTAGATGGCCAGGTTATTTCTGGGCTTGTGGATGAGAGTTCTGAGGACAATAGTCAATTACAGCACTGGATTTTATAGCAAATTTTTTTATAGATTTTATAGAGTGCAGTGGTAAGAGGATGGAGAACACCTTCCAGTTGAATAATGGCAAGTTTAGGGTGCTTTCCTCAGTCTTTACATAGTAATAATTAAATCCTTGTCTTTGTGTTATCAGCTCAGAAACAGGAAGTATCTCTAAGTTATTTGTTGAATACAAAGCTTATATAGAATCCAAAATTGCACTAACATCAGCGGGAGTTGGGGCTGAGTATGGGGCTTGTCCTAAAGAGGTATCACATTGTACTGTTTAATTAGCAACCGTTACTAGAGCTGGCTCAACAATTTCTGCCTGAATTTATCTTTCCCATCAAATCAGCAGTATACACCACACTGACCAGTGGGAAATGAGGGTGTTCAATATACAGCGTCGTGGCAGTTTTGATTTGGAAAAAAACTGGAATGGATCATTTTCATAAGATTGACAGGGGACATTTAGTTTGTGTTTCAAAACGACTTCATTTCAATATTTTTAGTCTATAAAATTTAAATCAGAATGAAACTTTTTGATCAACCCAAAACATTTTTTTCCAGAATTTCATTTTGAGGGAAATTTCAATTTTTTTGTTCCATTTCAAAACAGAAAAAAATTGCAAAAATTACAGAATTTCCTGTGGAAACAACAGCTCTGGCTCCTGCACAGCTTTCGTTATTATCCATCTTCACTCATCTTTGTCATGAGGAGAATCTTACTCCCAGCATGATCTATAAAAATTAGTTTATGAACAGTCTGCTGTTGCCCCTCCTATTTCCATCCCCCGGAGGTTTCCAGGGCTACCAAAGGAGAAGAGAGGAATGGCCAGCCAATCAAGAAAAATTATAACATTGAAAAGGTCACCTCCCCTCTCCTGGATTGCCTTGAGCAGCTAGTCCGAGAAAGGCACTCACATCCTAATGAGTCTTTTGTGAAAATAAGTAACATGAATGGAAGCAGGGCTGGCTCCAGGCACCAGCGAAGAAAGCAGGTGCCTGGGGCAGCCAATAGAAAGGGGCGGCAGCCCGTCCGTTGTTGGGGCAGCACGCCCAGGTCTGCGGCGGCACTTCAGCGACAGGTCCTTGACTCCCTCTTCCTCTTTGGCAGCACTTCGGCAGCCGCTTAATCAGGTTTTCCTTTTTTTTTTCTTCGCCTCTTGAGGCAGCAAAAAAGCTGGAGCCGGCCCTGAATGGAAGTGGCATATCTTTAAGAATAACAACAAGACTTTGTTCTTCTTTAAACACCCTTCATCCAGGGACTCAAATATTCATTAAGGCTCACAGCATCCCCATGGGTAGGTATCTATCTGATGACAAAGACAGCAAGGCCCAGGGGATGGTAGAACATGAACCCACACTCAAAATAAAGGTTAGGAGAGAGGAGAAAGGGAAATGGCACAGACACAATCCATTATCAGTACAACGTGAGCTGCAGCAAGCAGTTTCCCCCAGAGAGCCAGACAAGTTGCTGCAGGCTGAAGTGGAAAATACAGGCTTAACCCTTTGGGGACCACTGTGTTCCCAGTGCTGAATTTATGTGCCAGTTTCTATCTAGTAAGTCAGAAAGACTGCTGTTACATAATTACCCAGGCTTGATTACATGAGCTGCTGAAGCACCCTCAACTCCCATTAGTCCATATGCATATGTACAAAGTTCTCTAATGGTTTTCTTCTCTGAAGCAATCATTTTAAAATTGATGTGAAAGAAAGGGAAGAGAGTCAGGGGAGTATTATGAGAAGTGAAACTTTAATGGGGATGGCAGGTCAGATATCTACAGCTGAAAAAGGAAATGGGAGACCTTTCATTGTACAAATATTTACTAAATTGTGGCTCAGAACATTTGGATACTACAACTGAAAAGGGAGAGTAAAGGATAATTAGTATCTTGAGTTTACATATATGATTTCATTTAAGCTAAAATTGGTGATCGTGAGGTATCTGACACCTGAAAGAAGCAAGCAAAAAGAGCACTGATGTTTGATTGATTGTTCCTTTTGAAAAAGACCTGCCACTTTAACATGTGTGCTGACATTTGGGCCCATCATGAAAGCATAAGTCTGTCTAAAGGTATGATCCAGATCACTGAAGTCAATTTCCATTAACTTCAATGGGCTTTGAATCCGATCCAAAGCAAATGTCAGAGCAGAAGTGATGGATATTATAATAATAGCTGCCAAACTCTCAAAGTTGCCATTAGGAATCCTTTCCTGTAAAGACACTGACTGCTGCATAAAAGTGCAAAACCATTATTAACCTGCCACATCTAACGTCAGAGCACCTCTCACATTGCTCTGTGTTTCGATGTAACTTTCCCTCTCTCTCAGTTGTCTCTCACCATACCATATAAATGTATAACTTTTTTCCTTATACACACACCTTCCCTGCCTCCTTTTCTGGAGCAAAATAATCACCTGCTCCTACAGCAAAATCCACAATGCTGCACACATACCCATTGGCAAGAAGTGACTTCCTTTCCAGTTAATAGCTGCTAAAGGCAAACATTACAAGCCCAGTGTTCATAGCACCAATGGGTAAAATGCAGCATTAATACTGGTCTGATAAAACAACTGAAATGTTCATACAATATATAGTGAACTCTCCGTTCTCTAAGTCAAAATATATTTTTAAAAATCAGCAGAGCCTTCCAGTGTTCTGTCTTAAAAAAACAAAAAATAACTACATTTAAGAATGTCTCTATATTACAATATGCACAGTGTGCGAGGCACTTGACAAATATATATAAAAGACACCGCCGCTGCCCTGAATACCTTCCAATCTATGTACAGAATATTCAGACCTAAAGAGAGGAAGGGAGGCAACACAGTCCAGTTTGACAGAGGAGTAGAGTATGACATATGTCCTGTGTTTCCACGCTGGGTTTGTTTTTTGGTTTGTTACTTAATTAAATTAAAATTACAGTTAATTTTCAAAACAGTGTTTAGAACTACCTGCCACTGTTCCAGAATCACCATGGGGTGAATGGAACTCTAGTTTCTTTGGCTTTGTCTTTACAAGGAAAATTAGGACTCATCATTCTTAACTGGTGGTAGCTAATATGGAGTCAGTACAATTTTTACCACTGTGTCCTCTAATACCGCTCAGGGTAGTTCTAGTCAACCTGGTGGTTAAAAAAGCAGTGGCTTTCTACACTATCTTTCCTACACATGGTAGGGTAGTGGTGAAAAATTGCCCAAATGAGTCTGGTGTAGACATGGCCGTGTTAATGATACTATATTAAATTCCCAGCAGGAAGCAGAGACTTTTGAGGTAGATTAGGTTCCTGAACTTAGGTGTTTGACTTAACAGCAGTATTTTAGAAAGAAAGAAAGAAAGAAATGAAAAAATCTGGGATTTTTTCTGGAAAAAAATGTGATTTTTTTTTAAATCAATGGCTCTACTATATATATATGTGTGTGAGTGTGTGTGCAATAGAAAGTGCTACAGATACCATTGTAGGTTTGACTATGCCTATAAATGTTGATTTAATAGCATAGCACCTACTGTTTATTGTTATTTTTCTGCACATAAAGAATTTAAGATGGCTGCTATCCTCCCCTAGTTTTAGAGATGGACTTTTTCTGTCTCAAATTCATGCAGAAAAACAAAATATACATTTCTGTTCTTTTAGTAACAGGAATCTGGTACAAATATTTACTTCCATCGGTAAAAAGATGTCTTATGATGGGACATGCACGTGTCCTGTGAAGCTTTCCTGATTCTAACATACTCAGAATCAGCATCATAATGTGACACTGGGGAAGGCTTCTTTCCCAACAGGTTGTGAATAAAGAGATTGAGTTTTCAAGAATCCCCTTAAGCATAAAAGATGCTTATCCAAATAGATAACTGAAACTAAGGCCTTGTCTACATTAATGAGGTAAATCAATCTAAGTTACGTAAATTATGTAACTTAATTCGACATAGCTTAGATCACTTGAAGTGGTGTCTACACCATGCTATGTTGATGGAAGATGGTCTCCCATTGATATAGCTTCTGCCTCTCATTGAGGTTTAGTACTGAAGTTGATGGGAGAGCGCTCTCCTATCAACTTATCGCGTCTTCACCAGACCCACTAAATCGACGCCACTGCATCAATCGCAATAGCGCCAATTTAGCCTGTAGAGGAGACAAGCCCTCAGGCTGAGTTTAGATTACAACTCGACTTTGTCTTCTTCAAACAAAAGAACTTTCTGTTAGCTCATTTCTTGTTCTGCAGTCATCATTCATTTACAAATCTGATTGCACTTATCCCTTCTGCTTTTCACTTCTGCTAGCTCAGTGGAAGCCAAGCATGGTTATTTGTTGGTTTTTTTAGAAATAACATTTATAACAAAGACAGAAGAAAAGTGAATTGATGCACTTTATAAGACTATATTACACACAAGCCATGAAATGATATGGTAAGGACTGGGGATCCAGTGGCTTTAGAACTGCCCTTTATTGGCAAAGATACAATGGGAATTCTCATGGCCTATAATACTTCAAAAAATATTTTAAAAAATAGACAGGAAAATAACCACTGGGGAAATCAAATACCCTGAAGTCAAAGAGACAGTTGTTGCTTAGTTTTAACTAAAGCCAGCCAACTCAGTTACTGTTTCTTGTAACATGAAAATTGTAAAGAGGCTAATGTTTTAGACCAGGGTTTCTCAAACAGGGGTTGCCGCTTGTGTAGGGAAAGCCCCTGGCGGGCCGGGCCGGTTTGTTTACCTGCCCCGTCCGCAGGTCCGGCTGATCGCGGCTCCCACTGGCTGCAGTTCGCCGCTCCAGGCTAATGGGGGCTGCTGGAAGCAGCACAGGCCGAGGGATGTACTGGCTGCTGCTTCCAGCAGTTCCCATTGGCCACCATTGCTGGACCTGCGGACGGCGCAGGTAAACAAACCGGCCCGGCCTGCCAGGGGCTTTCCCTACACAAGCGGCGACCCCTGTTTGAGAAACCCTGTTTTAGACCAATTAGTGCCAGGGCCGCCCGGAGGGGGAGGGGGGGGGACAAGTGGGGCAATTTGCCCCAGGCCCTGGGCCCCACAGGGGCCACAACGAGAGTTTTTCGAGGCCCCTGGAGCAGGGTCCTTCACTCGCTCTGGGGGCCCCGGAAAATTCTCGCGGGGCCCAGGCCCCCAGAGCTTCTTCCGCTCCGGGTCTTCGGCAGCAATTCGGCGGCAGGGGGTCCTTCCGCTCTGGGATCCGCCACTGAAGTGCCCCGAAGACCCATGGCGGGGGGGATCCTTCCACCCCGGGACCCGTCACTGAAGTATTGGGTCTTCAGCGGCAATTTGGCGGCGGGGGTCCTTCCGCCCCGGGACCCGCCGCCAAAGTGCTGGGTCTTTGGCGGCAATTCAGCAGCAGGGAGCCCCCGCCACCGAAGACCCCAGGCCCCCTGAATCCTCTGGGCGGCCCTGATTAGTGCAGTGCTGACTTACTCCTATTGAATTAAATGGGAATTTAGGGTGTGTAAAGAATACAGCATAAGGCCCACTGTATGTTTTCTTCACAGAGTGAGTATGCGTTCTGCTTAGTTATCTGCCTTTCTGGAATCTAAAATACCTAACAACATATAGGAAATATTTCCTGTTACTAATACAGATTAATAATAATAATATTGGTGGAAGCAATATTGGACAGGTTGGACAAAATTAAAATAAACCACTCCAATAAAGGCATCGTGGTGTCTTCACCAAGGTTGAACCAGCATAATCTCTCTCCAGGGCACCAGCAAGCAACTGTGCCTAGCTAACAGCTCAACAGGAACATCATCCTGACCTTCTCCTCCCCCACACCAAACCAAGCCATGAGAGGAATCTTCAGTCTGCTCTCCCAGAAAATGGTGTTCAGTAAGGGATGGATAGGATAAATTGTGCTTTCTCAGTTCCACCCACAAAATCCCACTGGTTCATTGAGGGAGCATAGCCGTAGATGAACAAGCTGCATTATCTTTTTTTTTTTCAATCCTGGATAAAATGGTTTACAAATAAAAAGCTGTTCATGTTGTTTCACAGCCATCTCAGAGTAGCATCCCAGGTCGCTATGACCTTAATAGCATAACAGATGTCATTTTCACACAGATAACAGATGTTGAACTATATCTCCAACATACAAGGCACTCGGGCTTTCCTTCAACATCAGGCAGACACATCACATGCATTTGTAACATTTCCTCCAAGATTTTTTTCTTGAGATAGTCACACTATTGCAGCTGTTGTAAGGAAAATGCCATACTTCATTAATGTTTGAACTACACTCTGATAGCCTCTATCTTTGCATGATTATACATGCAGACCAGCATTCTGCAGTCCTTTTTGTATTGTGTTCCCTTTAAAGCCCAGGTGTTAAAATGGTGGCATTTATTATTCTCCAGTTTTGTAGCTCAGGGGATTGAGTCTAAGGACTGTATTAATTTTTGGCATAAAAATATCCTCAGAATTGCTCTTTGTACCATTATCCCAAAAGTCTGCATTAACACCAATAGCAGGAGAACTGAAGACCACAGAAAGGAGGATGTGGGTGAGTAAATTCAGGTGTGTAGGAGAGAGGGGATATATAAGTGTATGAATTAGTCCCATTTGCAAGTGACAGTCTTTTTTATTATTATTATTCTGCATGCCAATGAAAAGGGACTTAAATAGTAAATTCCTGATTCCAAGGCTGAAATTTTGGTCCCATTGAACTTAATGGGAGTTTTGCCATGGGCCCAGGATTTCCCACCAGGTCCATGGACAGGAAGAGAAGATTAGTAACTAGAATGCACAGTGGGTCCTAAAAATGGGCTCTGATCAACTCATGAGTTTGACCTCACAAAGCTCTAATGAAACAGTCCCATGAGTCCATTCACTTCTAGTCAATGTGGCTGTGACGCAGGGCAACTGCTCTTTATGGGGAATTAGGGCCCAATCTGGCTGTGACTGCCTTATGAAGGCCCCACCTGGGGGTAATTGACTGCCCCAAGTGGCTGATTAATAAACAAGCACCTGGACCTAAAAAGCTTCACCAAGTTCAGTTAGAAGGATCTCTGAAGGGAGACAGGAGATTTCTGAGGAGGGGAGTTACTAAGAGAAACCTGAGCCAGAGAGCTGTGCAGGAAGCCTAGAAGGTAAGCTCCCTGGGGAACCTACCAGGACAGGGAACCTTTAAGAAGAGAAAACAAGAGCCTCCTAGATAGAAGGCTGCAGCCAGCAGACATCCAAGAGGGCCTGGTCTCAGCCAGGAGTCCACCAGACATTGGCCAGAAGCCTGCCCTGGCAAGGGTCACCCACTGTCCATGGAGAAGAGTTGCAGTGGATGGCCTTCCAGAGAAATGATATTATTCCAGTAGGGGCAAGAGGCCTAACACCAGAGGCAGAGACTGGTACCAAAAGAACCCTGGAGGAAGAGCCTGGGTAGTGGTGAACACTGGACTCAGGTGGAGGACACGGACTGAGAATGACCTAATTGCCCCACTGGGATGTAAGTCATATGTTCTGTGTTGACTGTTTGAACTTATTGATACCCTGTGTGAGGGGGAAAAAATCAAGTAAAGGCTCATCCGCAACACTATGACCACATGCTGGATCAGCCTGGAATCGTGACAGGTTGCAAGAGTGTAAATGAGCAGAGATTTTGTCACTACATGCAAAATACAGGTCAGAAGACACCACCACCCCCAGTGACAGACAGGCTCTTTTACCCGTACCCTGAATCACCACAACCCCAGATAGTCTTCATTGTTGGAAGTCCATTGGAGTCCCAGGATCAAGTTAAGTCTACTGACCTCCATCAGAACTGCTGGGCAGGGGTGGCAGTGCAAACATTTCTTTCCAGTAAGGTGGGTAAGGTTTCCCCTCCAAGAAGCTAACAACCAGGAGCAGAATTTCAAAATAAAGGCCTTGACTACTCTAGAAAGTTGTAATAATAAAGTGCAACTGACACAACTATTTTGACAGGGAGTTCAAGCTTGTTTGCTTCCCCTAGCACACTATAGTTCACACAGAGTCAATTTGTATGGGCAAAAGCACGTTGCATGGTGGGTAGGCATCCCACTGTCCTCTGCACTGTCTTCAGGCACCCTCCATTATGGAAAACGGTCACCAAGTATTGTCTCCCCTCCTCCCCAAAAAATGTGAGTTATGCTGATTACATTAAAAAAATGTAGACAAGGTCTATGCAAGTAGGTGGATAGAAAATTAACTAAAATTTGTGAAAATTAATATTTCATAATGCTGTAAGAGAAAGTAAAACCCAGTCTGAAAGATAATACAAAGTCTGAATCTCTGCTAGCAGCAGGACGGTTTCTCTGAGTGACACATAGCCTTCCCAGGTTCCTTTCTCTCAGGCACAGATATTCACACTGAAGCATTTGGTGAGAAATAATCACTCCTTGTATATTTTAATAATAATATTGTTAATCCAATGGAATTATTATTTTCCCTATTTTAGTCCTAAATTGTATCTGTTGGCTAATGACATGGAATTAGCCACCCAATGTAAACAAGGCACAGCTGATACACAGAAATGTGTGTGGTCTTTTTAGCTATACATGCTAGAAGTGGGTTATTATTTTACAACCATCAAAAAGAATTCAATGAAAGGAAGTGATGCAAGAACAGGGGATTCTGCAGTTTCACAAGAGTCTCTTGAAGTGAAGCACATCTAGGGAATGTGGCAAATTGCCAGTACTGTTATGCTGGGTCTCGCACTTTCTCTTCTTTGGGGAAGGTTCAGGGCACCATTGATTGCCTCTGAACTGGTATTTTTAATTACCCCACTAGTGTCCTTGAGGAGTGGAGTGGAGAGGGAGGGACCTGGGCCCGCCCTCTTCTCCAGGTCCCAACCCAGGGGCCCTGAGGTTAGTGGTGAACCACTTGTACTGGTGGTTCCTTCCCCTGGGTTACTTCCCTCTCCTGCCCTTCAGCTTGTGGAGGGGCTTCTTGCCTTCCTTCTACACAAGCCAGGTGCCCCTTACCTAGGGTTTTTGGACTTCTCAGCCCACCGCAGCACTCTTCCAAACTTTCCTTTTGTCTCTCTTCAAAACTGTTCTCTGCTTCAACTCCTTCAAACCGCTCTCTGCTCCAACCAAACCTTTCTGCTCCAACAACCCACACTGTCTGACCTGAAGCAGGAGTTTATATCATGTGACTCACTGCTGGTACTCTAATTGGCTTCAGGTGCTCTAGTTAATCTATAGCAAACCTTCCACCCCTTGCAGGGAATAAGGCTCCCTGCTAACACTCTCCTGCTGCCCTCTGGCCATGCTGTATCACAGGAAGGATATTTTTATTTGACTGGAAATATTAGAGAATAATATCCCCAGAGATACGTGTTAAAGGTGAACAAAGACTAGTCACATGCTCAATTCATATTCACTTGTATAATAAAGAGAATTTTGATGTGCCCCCAATGTTCATGAATATTCCTGTGTCCCATTTCATGAATATTTGAATGCTCAAGCTTCAATCAACTGCTAGTGAATAGAAAACATTAAATGCAGGGTTTCTCAAACAGGGGACGCCGCTTGTGTAGGGAAAGCCCCTGGTGGGCCGGGCCAGTTTGTTTACCTGCCCCAGCCGCAGGTCCAGCCGCGGATCACCACTCCAGGCCAATGGGGGCTGCTGGAAGCAGCGCAGACCGAGGGACATACTGGCCGCCACTTCCAGCAGCTCCCATTGGCACAGAGCAGTGAACCGCGGCTACTGGGAGCTGTGATCAGCTGGACCTGCGGACGGGGCAGGTAAACAAACCGGCCCGGCCCGCCAGGGGCTTTCCCTACACAAGCGGTGACCCCTGTTTGAGAAACCCTGATTAAATGTAAGTGTTAATACTTTCTGACAAAATTTTGAACTGTATATTTAATTGTAAGATCAACAGTTCAGGTGTGTTGGTTACTTACATAAATCATCCAATCAGGGAACAAACAATAGTAATGTTATGTAAATTGTCCAACACAGCATGACAAACTCTTTGCTAGCATGCTACTGATCAGGAATCAATTTGCTGATTCTTCAGCAGCCATTCTAAAGAAAGTCCCATGCTTGAAAGTATTCCATCTGTTTTCAGAAGTTGATGAACAGAAGAAAAGGTCACATTTGGATATTTCTTATTAATTGCAAGTTATTCATTCAGCTCCCGTACATACTACTCACGCTTGCAGGGATGAAAACCACGAGAAAGTACACTCACATAATAAATGAATTTACTCGCCATTCCTTTCAAGCTACCCACTCTTTTCATTCTGTCCAAATTACTTATCCATGTCCTTCTCTTCTAATGTCTTTTGGATAATTAACCTCACATTACCCAAAATGCTGCTGCTAGAACCATGTCTCACCTGTCACATTAATCATTTCACCCTCCCTCTGAGTCATTTCAGTGGCTCTCTGTTGGGCTATCATGTTAATAGATTTTAAGGGCACAAGAGACCATTAGCATCATCTTGTCTGACCTCCTACACAACAACAGGCCATAGAACCTACCTCATCCACTAATACTTGTACTAAGCCCACAACTTCTCATTAAAAAAAAAATCCCATGGCTGTGCTTTCAAGACTTTACATCATGCAGAACTAGCTTCCATCTCTGACCTTGTCACCTTCTATGTGCCCAGTACTCCCCTCAGTATCTTAATACCCTGCCCATCTCCCCCTCTCAGAAATATCTCTGGGTTTTCTTCCATGTTACCTCTTATGTTTGGAATGCCCATCACAAACGTGGTTTCTAAAGTGCCTTCTTTACCCCCTTCAAGTCTCGTCTAAAAAAAATAACCACCCTCTTGCCTATGAAAAGGACAGGGCTAAATTATTTAAAAAATAATAAAATAGAGGTCACGATGTATATATCTCACAGAGCAACCACATGATCTTATTCCTTGTCCTTCTTTTCCCCTGCACCTTTCTCACATTTCTGATTCTGACTCTCATTCATTGTGTCATATCAAATCAAGGTGATGTGTTTTTCTGGGCAGGGACCATGTCTTTGTTTGGTGAGGCAGTTACCATATTTCTGGGCACTCAGTAATATGGTATCATGCACTTGTGACTGTCTCACTCACCCTCCATCTCTAAGCCATTTTGTTGTGATTCTTTCTAAGATTGCAAACAGCTGACTTTTAAAAGAGAAAGCTGCCAAAAAAATACATCCTCCTTTCCCCAAAATATGGAATTTCCCTACCACTTTTCCCTGAGGATTATCAACCTAATAGATTTTAGCTTTTTACCCTCCGCACTTTTGGCACTTGAGCTGGTGAAACAAAACATTCCAAGAATGTTTAACAGGAATAGAGTGCTCTTGTTTTTAACTCTCCACATATTCCCAAATGGCTGAGTTATTTTTTATCAGACTTTTCACAAACATTCACTCTCAAACAGAGACCAAGGCATCTATTTTAAAAGGTTCTCATTGCAGGTAAATCTGTGCATCCTCACAGCATACCATTGACGGGTACATCTTCCAGGACCAGATCATCAACCTGGAAAATTTCCACCCAAAATAATCACCATTTGAGAAAATTGTGACCATCTGAAAACAGGACCTTAGAATGGAAACTTTTACACAAACCTAATTACTATTTAACAGTCATTATTGCTCTAGACATAATAATCTTAGCTTTAGCATTTTCTACATGCATGTGCAAGAAAGAGTGGTTCACTTTGATTAAAAAGTCTTTACAATTAAACTTTAGGAAGCCACTGAACAGAACAATATGCCTAAAATTAAATTGACCACACAGGATTTTTCTCCAACCCAAGAACCGACAAGTTAGAACTAGACAAATTCCCATCAGTGTTTTGAGTAAGCGTTGATATAAAGTAGTCTTTTAAATATGAAAATTAATTAAAAAGCAGAAATTATGCAGGCAGTCACTGCAAAATTGGACAACAGACTATCAGCTGACTGTGTTAGAGTCTGAATAAACAGAATAAAAATAAAATACAGCACAACTTATCAGGTGTGAAGTTATTCAACAACAGAACACATCTGAAGTTACTTAGGATATACGGTATATTTTGAATAATAGCTGCCAGAAATACTGTGATAAACAAATCTTTTGTTACTAGAACCTATAGAATTCTGGCTAAAAAGAACTTTGCTAAATCAAGAACCAGATTTTCTCCTATATCCACTCCTCCTTGTAGGAGAGAATTTGTATTAAGTAGAAGAAAGGCCCATGCATTCCAGAGGGAATCCATTACTATATGGCTCAATCAATTTCTTTGTTCCCAAGTGCTCAGGTGTGAAGTCTCAAGGTGCCTCTAACTAATTTCTCCCCGTTGGCCTGAGCATCCATGTGGGCCTATGAAAGAACCCGGCCAGAGAGGTGGCTCAGCAGGGGAGGGTGCCTAGGGGATGGAGCAGCCCCATGCCTCCTGGGGGCAGGACCCTGGGTGGGTAGGGGCAGGGGGGCAAATGAAGAGGGTGCTAAGCCCCTGCTTGGGGGACTGCTGTGGAGCTTGCAGGTTCTGGGCATGAACAGGCTGGAACTCACTTCCCACCTGCCACTCCAGAGCTTAGCTGAGGGGCGGAGAGGCTACTCTGTGCCAGCGCTGTGCGGGGCTTTGGTACATTCAGTGCTTGGCTCCTCCTGGCCAGCACCCCGGGCTGGAGGGTCTTGGGCTCTCCTGAAGTGCCAGCCCAGCCAGAGGCAGTGGGGGAAGGAAGGAGCCTGCTGGCCAGGCTGTTGGTGAGCTGAGTGCTCCAACCAGGGGCTGGTTCTCCACACAAGGCTGGGAGTGTGACGCGCTCCTGCCGGGTGGGATATGGAGGAGCAGTGGGGCTGGGAGGAGAGTGGGGTGTGAAGGGACAAAGCAGGAAGAGGACAGCAAGAGGGGGAGCACGTAAACGGCCGATGGCTGGGCAGCAGAGGTGACACATAACCGGCTGGCACCTGCCGGAAACAAGATGGAGGGTGGGGTCCTGCTGGTTGAGAGCTGGCACGTAGCAGAGGCTGCACTGACCGACCAGCAGGAGGAGCGGCTGGCCCTGTGCACTGCAGCTTTGCCCCACCACCAAAAGACAGTTATCTTTTCTGTAACTGGTGTTCTTCGAGATGTGTTGCTCATGTCTATTCCACAACAGGTGTGCATGCTCGCCACATGCACCGGTGCCGGAAGTTTTTCCCCTAGCAGAAACCGTAGGGGAGCACCCCAGTGACCCCGGAGTGGCATCTCTATGGCACAGTATAAGGGGCACTGTGTGCTCTCCCCACCCTCAGTTCCTTCTTGCCAGACAACTCCAACAGAGAGGAAGGAGGGCAGGATGTGGAATAGACATGAGCAACACATCTCGAAGAACAGCAGTTACGGAAAAAGTAACTGTCTTTTCTTCTTCGAGTGATTGCTCATGTGCATTCCACAATAGATGATTCCAACCTATATCTTTTGGAGGTGGGTAGGAGTTCACAAACTCTCGGGACGGAGCACAGCCCTGCCGAACCTGACATCTTCCCTGGTCTGGGAGACGATTGTATAATGTGAGGTGAATGTGTGAACTGAACACCACGTGGCAGCCCTACAAATGTCCTGAATAGGGACTTGGGCTAAAAAGGCAGCCGACAAGGCTTGTGCCCTAGTTGAGTGTGCCCTCACAATTGATGGCAGAGGGATTCCTGCCAGGTCATAACAGGTACGGATGCACGAGCTAATCCAGTTGGGAGATCCAGTGGAGATTGACCGACCCCCTCATGTGTTCAGCCAAAGCGATGAACAGCTGCGAAGACTTCCTGAATGGCTTAGTCCACTCCAGGTTAAAGGCCAGAGCCCATTTCACATCCAGCGTTGGAGGGAGTGCTCCTCACTGGACGCATGGGTCTTGGGGCGGAGGACTGGCAGGAAAGTGTCCTGACCCATGTGGTAGGCGGAGACCACCTTTGGGAGGAATGAAGGATGTGGGCGGAGCTGGACCTTATCCTTATGGAACACCATGTATGGGGGCTCAGAAGTCAAGGCCCTGAGTTCTGAGACCCACCTAGCTGACATGAGAGGTGCGACCAGAAGCATGTAGCTAGCAGCTCAAAGGGGGAACCCTTCAACTGGACCAGCACCAAGTTCAGGTCCTACTGCAGGACTGGGGGCCTAACGTACGAGAAAAGATGATCCAATCCCTTAAGGAATCGGCCAGTCATAGTATGGGAGAATACTGTGTGCACCTGCACCAGCGGGTGGCAGGCCAATATGGCCACCAAGTGCACCTTGATGGATGAGGGCGCCAGGCCTTGGGCTCTAAGGTGAAGGAGATTGTCTAAAATAAGCTGGATTGGGGCAGCTGGATTGGGAAAATGCCCTGCTCAGCCGCCCATCAGGAAAACCGAGACCACTTAGCCAAACAGATACGATGCATGGAGGGTCGCTTGCTTTCCAAGAGGATGCGCTGAAACCCTTCCAAGCATGTCCTTTCCTCAGCCTAACCTTTGAGCAGCCATGCCGTGAGGTGGAGTGCCGCTAGGTTGGCGTGGAGAAGGCGGCCATTTTCCTGGGAGACAGGTCTGAGCGGAATGGAAACGGCCACAGCGGAGTAACCGCCAGGCTTGTGAGGGTCCCGTATCTATGTTGCCTGGGCCACGCTGGGGCAATCAGGAGGACCCAGGTCCTGTCCGTCCTTATCTTTTCCAGGACCTTGCCAATCAGCAGGATCGTGGGGAAGGCATAGAGAAGCTGGTCTGACCAGGATAGGAGGAAGGCATCGGAGAGGGCGCCCATTCCCAGCCCTCCCCCTCCGGAGCAGAACTGGGGACACCAGCTGGGAAGTTCCCCACTCTTGGAAAAGTCTATGCACCACCTCTGGGTGTAGAGACCACTCATGCTGAGAGGAGTAGTCTCAGCTCAGGCGATCCACCCACAAGTTTCGGGCATCTAGTAGGTGGTAGGCCTGTAGGCAAATATTGTGGGCTATACAGAAGTCCCACAGCCTGAGGGCTTCCTGGCAGAGGGCAGAGGAGCGGGCCTCACCTAGTCTGTTGATGTAAAACATCAAGGCCGTGTTTTCCGTGAGAACCCTAATGACTCTGCCCTCCAGGTGCGAGCGGAAGGCCATGCACGCCAGCCAGACCGCCCTGAGTTCCTTGACATTTATATACAGGGCAAGGTCTGGCGCAGACCACAGACTTTGGGTCTGAACGTCCCCCACATGAGCTCCTCACCCCAGGACGATGCGTCGGACATCAGCTCCACCGACGGGAGCCTGACCCTGTACGGGACCCCGCGGAGAATGTTCCCCAAGGATGACCACCATTGTAAGGAGGCGATCACCGGCTCGGGCACAGTGAGGACCTTTTCCATCTTGTCTCTGTCCTGGGAGAACACCGAGGCCAACCAGAGCAGTAGGGGCCTCATCCTGACTCTGGCATGGCGAACCATATATGTTCATGATGACATGTGACCCCGGAGCTGGAGACATGCTCTGGCTGTCGTCCTATGAAACTTTGCGACTGTGTTGATGAGCGTTTTCAGGGTCTCGAATCTGTCCAGTGGGAGGGAGGCCCTGTCCGATGTTGCGTCCAGGACTGCCCCGTTAGTCCCAGTGTAGCACATAGAGTTTAACGTGGACTTGGTGTCATTCACTAACAGGCCCAGGGTGGCGCGTGTGGACAGGAGGAGCACCACGTGATCCCGCACCTGTGACTGGGAGCTGTCCTGGACCAGCCAGTCATCCAGATAGGGGAAGATCTGGACCTCACGACATCTGAGGTAGGCCGCCACCATAGAAATGCACTTTGTAAATACCCTGGGAGCAGTGGACAGGCCAAATGGGAGGACCGTAAATTGGTAGTTCTCCTGCCCAACCATGAAACGGAGGAAACGTCTGTGCCCCTTGAATATATGAATGTGGAAGTACGCGTCCTGCAGATTGAGGGCGGTGTACCAGTCCCCGGGATGCAGGGAGGGGATGATGGAGTCCAGATAGACAATGCGGAACTTGAGCTTTACCATGTACTGGTTCAGGCCTCGCAGGTCCAGGATGGGCTTGAGCCCCCCTTTGGCCTTCGGGATAAGGAAACAGTGGGAGTAGAAACCTTTGTATCTGAACTCCGTTGGCACCACTTCCGCTGCTGCTAGGCCAAGGAGCCACCCCACTTCCTGCTTGAGCAGGGCCTTGTGAGGGGGTTCCTCAGGAAGGACAGGGGTGGAGGGTGGTTGGGCGGGGTAGAGGTAAACTGGAGGGTGTAGCCCCGGGAGACAGTGTTGAGGATCCATCGGTCTGAGGTCAGCTGCAACCACTCCAGGAGAAAAGCACACAACCAGTTGGAGAAGGGAAGCTTTATTGCGGGTGGATCCCTGGTGTGAACTGGTAGGTCGCCTCTGGGCGTCCCATCAAAGCTGACGTTTCCTCGCCTGTTTACCCTTGGAGGACCCAGGCTGGGGGGCAGACCGGGACTGCCTCTGTGGGCATTTCTTATAGTCCCGCGACTTTTTATAAGGGGGCTCGTATTTACAGAGAGTGACCTGGGTGGGAGCCTGCTGTGGCTTAAACTTAGGTCTAGCCAGAGCCAGAACATAGAGGCCAAGAGTCTTAAGTGTAGTGCGAGAATCTTTCAGGCTATACAACTTCACGTCCGTCTGTTCAACAAACAGGGCCTTACCATCAAATTGGAGGTTCCGCAAGGAAGGAGTCCTCGAATTTGGGTAGAGAGCCCCACAAATTGAACTCATACTGACCCAGGAGAGCCTGATCCTTAATTGGAAACTCGAAGATGAATAAACCTTTCTCCCAAATAAATCCAGCCTCCTTGAGTCTTTATTTTTCGGAGCATGGGCTGGTTTGCCCTGCCGCTCCCTGTGGTTGACCGACTCAACCACCAGGGAATTGGGGGCAGGGTGGATGTACAGGTATTCATGCCCCTTGGCAGAAGCAAAGTACTTCTGTTCAGTTCTCTTAGAGACGGGGGGCAAGGAAGATGGGGTTTGCCACAAGGCGTTCGAAATGTTTGTCACCCTTTTATGGCATGCGAGAGCCACAAAAGAAGGAGGGAAGTGGGAGTCCGAGTGTTTCTCCACCTCCTCAGCCTGAAGGTTGAGGCTCGATGCCACCCTTTTCAATAGTTCCTGGAGAGCTTTAGAGTCCTCCTGTGGGACAGAGGGAGGAGGGGCTGTAATTGCCTCATCAGGGGAGGGTGAGGATGCAGGTGCAGTACT
Source organism: Mauremys mutica (assembly GCF_020497125.1). Taxonomy (NCBI): domain Eukaryota; kingdom Metazoa; phylum Chordata; order Testudines; family Geoemydidae; genus Mauremys; species Mauremys mutica. Next base: position 68,220,478 of record NC_059080.1, on the reverse strand, counting down.
CTGCGTACCTACCAGTACCAGGGGTCCCACCACTTGGTCACCCTCTGGGCACTGAACGGAAGATGTACATCCCACCGACTCCTTCCTAGGAGGCTGGGAAAGAGAGGCCGATGGCCATTCCGAGGCTCCTGCCACCGAGCAAGCCCCCACTGGGGGCTGCGTCGGGGACCACAGGGCCCATTGGTACCACGGTGCCAGCCTAGGAGCCTGGTATCACTGCACCTTCTGTGGCACTGGCAGAGCAGGCTGTTCAGCCTCATTGGCCTGTCCCATCAATCTACAGCTATGAAGGGAGGCCGGGCTGGCCGGAGACCTGTCACTGTCCCTGGACCAGGGGGATCAGCGGCGGCGGGACCGGTGCCAACCACGAGACCGTGATCCCGACGTGGAGAAACAGTACTGCTAGTAGCAGCTGCTTCGCAATCGGCTCCAGTGGGCGGATCTGCGACGGCGAGGTGCTGGCGATCGACGCCCGGGACGGCGGGAGTGGTACTGTGGCGGGGACCTGGAGCGAGACAATGAACGGTAATGGCGCTAACGTTTGTGTCACAACTGGCTACGGTAACCCCTCGGAGACGAGGACCTCTGGTGCATCTGTCTCGGTCTCGACAGAGCCCACTCCTCTAGGTGGAGCAGTGCCTGGAGCCCCTGTTAGTTGGAACCCAGCCAGACAACCTGGCAGGGGTCGACAGTGCCCGGTGTGAACTACGAATGGGGCGGTCACTGAGCGGTGAACGGCGTTGGGAACATTCCCTCAACCATGAACGGTACCGAGCAGGGGGTGACCGCGGAGATGCCAGCAGTGGCTTGCCTGTGGACCAGGGAGCCAACGTCCACTGATGTCAATGGTAAGATATCCTTTGAGTTGAGCAAGGATCAGGCCTTTAGTCAGCTAGCTACCCATTTTCCTTCTGTGCCACTAATGTGTGCACACAGTGGAGGACACATGTTGGCTCTGCAATGCAGGAAAAAAATAAAGTAAAGCAAGCAGCTGAGACACTGAATTTACCCAGGAAGCAGATCTTTTGATTAAGAAGGTGTCATTTTACTTAGTCTTTTTTTTTTTAAATGTAGAACTGCACTCCAGAGAGTTATAGACATGGGAAAGTTATACTGGTATAAGATGGAAATGTAAACTGATATCATTACACCAGTATAGCCACCCTCCCCACTCCCCCAGCAACCCGTATAGACACTCTTATTCCAGCAGACCAGTGGCTTTTTTGGTGTAGCTTAAACTTCATTGCCAAGTGACATAAAGCTAACTGAAAAAAAGGCTTTTATAGTAGAATAAGGCTACATCTACACTACCAGCTAGGGGTGTGATTTCCAGGTTGCCTTGGAGTTTCCATATGGAGAGTTATAATACCAGTATAACTATACTGATTTAACTGTATTGGTATAACTGTGTTGGAATAACTGGTCAAATTTCCCTGTGTAAATAAGCCCTCAGGTCCATTTCTCTTCCCAAGCCCAAACAGATTTTAAGATTTCACACAATAGAAAGGTGTTGTAGGTGCAGTTTCAAAGTTGAAAAGATCACACTGCACTTCCCTGGCATCCCAAAGGAAATATGACAGCAAGCAACCTAAAAAAGAAATGCAATCTAGGTAACAGTCACAATAGTGATTCACCCTTTTAGATTTGCCCATGAATGGTTTCTTTGGTTCATCAAAGTTAGGAAAATAATTTACCTGAAGGTGTACTGAGGACTGTATCCTGCCATCATGCACCCTTAGCAATATGTCTAATTTCTCTTAATACTGTGCAGATAACCTAAGGTCAAATCCTGCTCAACTTATCCACAAGAACAGTCCACTAAAATCTTCTGAGTAAGGCAAGCAGAGTTTGGTCACTAATTGTCTTTTCACCTGCCCCTCCTCTGCATTTAAGAAGCAAAAGATTTTAAAACCATCACTCCCTTTGAAGAGTTTAGACGCAGACTGTACCATAGTCCTTAGAAAACAGTAATAATTGTATTGGACTAAGCTGTCATATCCCTAACAATGGCCAACTTGGACCTTGCTGACTGCCTGTTGTCATAGTTACCTGCAATGCATGGAAACAAATGCTACTATGTAAAATAAATTGTCATGGAACAGAGAACATCTGGATGTTACTGCATAAAAATATCACATTCAGGGTGCTGGATGACATTCTAATTAATAAAGAAATCAACTGCAATCCCCCTCATCTAGCTAATGCATGGCTTTGAAAGAACTGCCATGAAATTAAGATTAAAGATGTGTTTTGCATGGGCTGTGCCAAAAAAAAAAGACAGAGGTTCTTCTTAAATAAATATGAATTACAGAGAATAATTCTTTCAAAATATATAAAAAAAGAAGTTTATGTAGGATTTATATATACATAACATATAGTAGTTTCCTGCTTTGAATTAGTGTAAATGAAAAGAGAATCAGGCCCCATGTGTCTAGGATACACAGTACTGCCTTCTCAAAGAGGAAGACGAGAAGCTTCACAGAAGGAAGTTACAATGCAAGGGGAGCCACACCGATGAAGCAGTGAAATTGTCTTGAAATTCCCAGTGCTTTCAGCAAACGTCAGATGATGCAGTGGGAAATGAGATACTGTGGTCAGCAGACTAATGCTCAGTCATCTATTCCTGAAAGCAACAATGTGCCTGAGTCTGTATTGGCAGAGAAGCATATGGCCATTGAACTTAGTGGGATTTTTGTCTGCCTATGGATTAGAACTGAAGTAATTCACAAATACGCCTAATAAACCCCAGAATTGACAACTCTTGTGATTTAATTGGGAGCCGTATGATATTGGGGAGCTGATGTTTAGCTAGTGTAAATTGACATAGAGCTCTGACAATCTACACTAGCAGAGCCTCATCCCCTTGTTGTTTTGTTTTGTTTTCCTTAAAGGCCCAGCTGCTGGCATCCGGTTATGCCATGAGAACCTCAGCTTTCATTTAAAACAAAAACCACTTTGTTTCTAGCCCTCATGAGTGTGGGGAAAATTTGACAACATGACCCCAAAGTGCTCCAACATGAGATGTCAAATAAAAAGACCCCCCAACAATATTAATTTTTAAATCTCAACTTTTAGAGCCCTGACTCACAATTTCTGAATGTTTGTGGTTGGCAATAACGCCAAACAATCCCGCTTGGGCTCCCTTTCCGCCCCCTGAGTATTCAGTAAGCTTTATTTTTTCATTTGAATCCCTCCTTATTCCCTGAAGACTGTAACAGAGCCTTTACATTTGTCAGCCACATTTCCCTTGTGTTTCAGGAGATGACCAAAGGCTTTAGACAAGGGCAGGGGAATCAGTCATTCTAGGAAAAGTTGGGAGCAGAAGCTTTTCTTTATCTGACTGGGAAAAGTTTACCAGAGCTGTGGCCAACACGAATGACGGCATGGCCTGAAGTACAGTGCAGCTGGCTGTGCTGTGACACAAAGCAGCATGTGATGTACACTGAACAGACCAGAGAAAGTTGGAAATTCCAGCCCGATACTACTGCATTACTTTGCCCTGACTGGAACTGTCAAACTTTTATGTTCTCTCTATTTTTCATAAAGGGTGCACTGAAAGTGTTTGTTCTGCTGCTGCTTACCCGTCCATTAACCCGCTTAGGTAGAGACCAGCAGCACTGATCCGAAAGTCTGAGCCAAGAACAAGGGCCATTAGCATTCAGATAATTTACACTTATATAGAACTTCTATTCAAAGGCCCTTGAGGTGCTCCATGAACATTAATGAATTAGCCCCTACACCCATATGATGCAAGTATTATTATTACTTTTCTGTACAGAATTGTTTTTTGGCCAATATAAAGACACTGAACACATTTTAAAGTAACTAAAACCGGATTGGGATGGAAATATTTACAAGTATTACTGTAAGGACTCTGCGTCAGTTCTTCATCACAGGGGGCAGCTTGGGAACAAACATGAGAAAATAAATGAAAAAAAGCTTAAACAACTCTTGGAGCATTTAAGGCAATGCTCAAATTGAACTCTGTAACTGAAGGGTGAGGCTGTCTGTCTTCCCTCTGAAGTAAGGATGCATTAAGGTTAGACATCTGGATCATTTTTATTAAGAATTTGACCTAGTTTTTTTATCTGGAAGATTCTTCCTCTCTGGGTCCAAAAGGAAAAAGAAGGAGGTGAGAACTATTGTTCATATCATCAGAACAGACAGCTTCTTTGCTCTTAGTCTGAGCTGGTTCAACAATACAAAAACCTGAGAATTTACAAATAGAACCACATCTGTTGCTCATGAGTATTTGTATGACTGTTGTTTGATTCATGAAAATGGTCACAAGTCACAGACACTTAGCACAGCTGGTTATTCCTCTGACAATTCTAGTCAGAAATGTGTTATTCTTCTGTTTAAAAAGACGGCCTCATACAAATTAGGAGCAAAAACACTATAACACAACTGAGAGGGCAAATCAAACCCTATGGATGGCAAATGGCAAATTGTGGTAGATATGTTGGCAGTGAATCACTTGCAAACGACTTATTGGCTAAAATTTGTTCATATCAGTCAGCAAACATTTGTGAAAGCCAAATTCACCTCTAGTAATTAGGATCAGTCACCGTATAATCCATGAAAAGAAGATTAAAATCACAAATAATTTGACTAGCTCTCTTTTCAATAGAGCATGTGGTTTGGATGGTAAGCATATGTGATGTACTAACAGTGTCTCAATACCTATCATCAAAAATTTACCGGCTCAGACACAAAAATTTACCCACCAACCCTGATAATCAAATGGGGGGGAGAAAAGGGGGGAAGAGTGCCCAAATGTCATTTCCACTAAGGCTGCTTCATATTTTTCTGTTAGGCCCCTTTGCATTGTGAGGTGGCCACAGTATAAATGAGAATCAAGTCTTCGGTTTGTGCTCACCTGGCTAAAAAAAAGTTACCCCAAGCAAGTGGAATTTAGCAAGAACATATGAACAGGTTCATTTAGACTGAGCCTGACCCTCTGCCTTCTTACTCCAGGTTTACAGCCAGAGGTAACACGCAACTGTTGATAGATGGGGGGCACAATTTAAAGGTTCGGAGGGCACCTGACCACCCCACCTATGCGTGCAGGAACCTTCCAGCCCACCCTTCCTGAGTTAGGGCAGCCAATCCTGCTGGCTCCTGGAAGGCTGGGCTCAGACATGCAGGAAGCACATGCCACCAGGCCAGCCCCTGCCCTGGGCGGGGAACTCACAGCAACAACGTTTCTCCCCAGAGCCTCCATGCCCTTGCTGACACCTCAGTGGAGGTAGGGGTGCAGGCAATGCCCCTAACGAGGGCTAAGCACCAGGGCCAATAGGGGCGGGGGAAAAGCCAGCACAAATTACATGGGCCCGGCGGTCCGGAAGGGGGCCCAGGGCCCGGCTTCCCCAGCTTTGTCGGCCCTGTTTAGCCGGTTCGCTCTTCCTGGGAGGCCCGAAAGAAATTTTCACCAGGGCCCGAACCCACTCTCGGCAGCCCTGCTAAGCAGAGGGAACCTGCTCCTGGCACCTCCCCGACTGACTCCCTGCCCTGCACCCAGCCAGGGCCGCAGCTGCACTCTCCCGGCCCCGTCAGGGTTGCTGCCTCCCCAGCCAGCCTCTCACAGGCAGCCCCTGCGCTGCACAGAGACAGCGACCTGGAGCGGCCACCCTCACCTAGCAGGAGAAGTGGCTCCATCCCCCTTCCCCCAGAGATGACCCGTGCTTGCCAATAGTGTTGGGGGTTCAGAGTGAGGGCACTTGGCTTCAGCAGTATTATTGAGCATGCTCAGTATAAGCCAAGCAGCAAATCTGGGGGGACATGTGACCCCAAATTCCCCCCCACGCATCGCCTCTGTCACCCCCCTCGCTCCCGACCCAGACCTGGATGCCGGGGAGAGGGGCTGAGCGAGCTGGAAATGTATCACGGTGGGAGTGGCGCAGTGTGAGGACAGAGTCCCCCTGTCCCCCAGCAAGCTGAGAAAACAAGCCCAGGAGCAGCCCACAGGGCTGTGGTGAAGGGCCGGGAGCTGGCGGGGGAGCAGCACTGGGCACATCAGGCTCACGCGGCATGTCACACAGAGCCTGGCCATGGGCTCTTTGTGGGGCCCCAGGGTCAGTTCACTGTGAGCCCTGCAAGGGCAGCTTGGTGCTCGCAGAAATCTTGGGGGGAGGGTGCAGGACCTCCCAAGCATTGCTTCTGTTTACAGCAGTGTAACTCTATCCACTTCAACACATTTACTCTGGAATTTCTAGTGTCTCCTGTGCAAAGAGAAAAAGAATCAGAAAAAGATTGTGTACACAATCTCCTTTTTCTCCTCATATGTTCTGTTTGCATCAAGTGCAATTATTCAATAGAGATGTTAAAAAAATATATTTAAAAATAATTAGGTGACATCTCTGCGTGCAGTAGCCTTTTCTGCCTAAGTCTCTGTAACGCTTATAACCCACAATCGTCCAGGAGCTGGTCTCCCTTTTTTAGCATTGACTTCATTGTAACAAATTCAGTTCTCAAGAATGATATTTTATTGGGGGTGGTGGGGTAGAGAGGGGCATGTTAAATATACAGAGTGAACAAGCAATTTGCTAGACTCCCAGTGCCCTTAACCTTTCCATTCACCATCATGATCATTATCATTCATCCTTGGAGTCCTATATATTTCCTATGTGGAGGCACCAGCAGTTAAGAATGACATCATCATATTAATTTATATGGCCCCGCTAGCTGCTTACTGAGTATTTAGTGTAGCAGACAAAAGTGTTTAACAACTTTTGTACAAAAGAGGCTATACAGCCATATTTAAAAAACACACACTCTATTCTATGCTGAAGTGTTCTTAGAGGTCCTCTGGGCATGATTTACTAAAACCATGGGCTTTCTAAAAGCCTTATTTAATGGACTACTTGAATTCATGACAATATTTGGTGTACAGACTTTTAAAACAAAGATGAATACAAAGCTTTCCTATAAATATAAAATATGTACACTATGTTGTTTAGGATCCAAAATTGTGTGTTTGTGCGTGTGTGCATACATGCACAGACACTAATGAATAAGCAGTTAATTATAAAAAAAATACCTGCCCCCGAATGACATCACAGTGAATAGACCTAGAGACTCTCCAAAAGAACAAAGAAGAGAGCCTAAATGTGTTTGGAACAGACCTGAAATGGACTTTTTCAATTCATAAGAATTTCTAAAAAATTTCAATTTTTTTTGTTTTGGAACTGCCACCAAACTGAAAACAGATTATTTGCCAAGCTGAAATGAGCATAACTTTTTGCATGAGCTTTCTGGTATGAATACTTGTGATTATGAATTTTAAATTTGATTTCCACAAATATTCAGCAATATCCATATACAATTAGCTGTTTTGGCAAACATTCCTGCCAGTAAACTTGTTCACTACCATATTCATGGAAAACCAACACAAAAAAGTTTCAGACACAACAAAGCAAACTTGTTGAAAAATTCAGTGACATGTTCATGAATAAAATTTCCAGTGATTACCCAGCTCAATTACTCCCATTCAGCCAGATGAAGCTTACAAATAGTAAATTTCAGAAACAAAAATAATTATCCATCCACCAGCTAAGAGAAACTTCAAACTTTTCTCAAGTGAAGGAACCAGCAAAGAGGATGATCCAGTGGTTAGGAAAGTAGCCAGGAATCTGGGTTCAAATCACTGTCTTCATCACAGACTTCCACCATGTCACTTTGGTGATATCACTTAAGGCTTGGCTTCAATGGAGCTATGCTAATTTGCACCAGCTGAGGATCTGCCCCATCTGCAACACTAGGGATACTAGTACTTCCTTACTTTCTCAGGGGTGTTATGAGGATAAATACATTAAAGATTGTGAGGTGCTTAGTAATTATGGTGGTAATGGGGGTGGGGGGGACATAGAAGCACTTAGAATATATGATAAAGCTGCTGCCGTAAATGATGAAAATCAGAAGGGGAAAAATCTCATGGCTTTGTGATCTAGTTCTAAACATGACTGTTTGGATGTGCATGTGCAACTAGCCAGAGACCAGTTTAGTACAAATAGAAGGTGAAAGCAGACAGGCTGTGTATACAAACACTATACGTTGCTGGTGTTCTTGAAAGTAAAACAAATCAGAACAGGTTAGAGATAAATATTTAGCCATGACGCATGGAAGTGGATTGAATCAAGTAACCAAATTCCAGGCATCACATTGAATTACTCCTTGGAGAATGTAAGCCCATGTTGGGTTGCTGATTTTTACTGGACACACTGTGGTATGTACTCAACCGACTGAGACTAAAATCAAGACCAAAACAAAAAAGAGGAAGGAGCATGACCCCTTCAAATAACATTTTAAGTGTGTCTAAAATATGCACACAGCGGGCTAAATTGAGGGTATTTGCAACTGTAGTCTCAAGTGATCATCCTTAAAAATGCTTCTGATAAGAAAAAAATAATAGGAGATCTTTAAACTAAACAGAAATGAGGAGTACCTACTCATATCCGCCTCCTAGGACTGGAAATTTACTGTGGAAAATAATCTCCCTTAAAAAGAATGCACTAGCTACAGGGCACAAAGATGCTCAGATTGTGACCTAAGCTTTTCAAACAACTTCCATTTGAGATGGTCACATGCACCACTACAGGAAATCAATAGAGGTGACATGCTTCTAAACCAACAAGGCTTGAGATCATTACCCTGGGAAATATAAATCAAGTTAATCATTTTAACCTCAGAAAGATTTAGTTATTGATTTTCTTTCCTCTAATAAAACATTGTTTACTTCCCTGGGGAATTAACTTTACGATAGTCTTCATGATGCTAATTTTCTGATCTTCCTGACATCAAGTATTTACTGGGAATGTTATTTACTGAGGCAGCTGGTATTTATTATTCTGAAGGAGCTGGCCGGTTACAGCTCAGAACTACAACCATCTCAAGGTTCCAGAAGTGATGTTTAGTGTCATCATGGAAAACTGTTTTGTGAGGCTTGTTAGGACAATGGGTATGTCTACACTACAAAATTAGGTCGTCTTAATAGAAGTCGATTTTTTAGAAACTGATTTGATCCATCGATTGTGTGTGTCCCACTAAGCGCATTAAGTCAGCGGAGTAGGTCCACAGTACCAAGGCTAGTGTCGACTTTTGGAGAGTTGCACTGTGGTAGCTATCCCACAGTTCCTGCAGTCTCCGCTATTCATTGGAATTCTGGGTTGAGCTCCCAAAGCCTGGTGGGGCAAAAACATTGTCACGGGTGGTTCTGGGTACATGTCATCAGGCCCCCCTCCCTCAGTGAGAACAACAGTTGAGAATCATTTCACGCCTTTTTTCCACGCAGACACCATACCACGGCAAGCATGGAGCCCGCTCAGATCACCACAGCAGTTATGAGCACTGTAAACACCATGCACATTATCCTGCAGTCAGGGGCGGCTCTAGGGATTTTGCCGCCCCAAGCACTGCAGGCAGGCTGCCTCCGTCGGTTTGCCTGCGGAGGGTCCGCTGGTCCCGCGGCTTCAGCGGACCTCCCGCAGACGTGCCTGCGGAAGGTCCTCCAAAGCCGCGGGACCAGCGGACCCTCCGCAGGCAAGCCACCAGAGGCAGCCTGCCTGCCGCCCTCGCGGTGCCGGCAGAGCGCCCCCCACGCCTTGCCGCCCCAAGCACGCGCTTGGTGTGCTGGGGCCTGGAGCCGCCCTTGCCTGCAGTGTATGCAGCACTGGAACCTGCAAAAGCAGGCAAGGAGGCGATGGCAGTGTGGTGATGAGAGTGATGAAGACATGGACACAGACTTCTCTCAAAGCATGGGCCCTGGCAATTTGGACATCATGGTGGTAATGGGGGAGGTTCATACCGTGGAATACCGATTCTGGGCCCAGGACACAAGCACAGACTGGTGGGACTGTTGCAGGTCTGGGATGATTCCCAGTGATTCGCATGCATAAGGGCACTTTCATGGAACTTTGTGACTTGCTTTCCCCTGCCCTGAAGCGCAAGAATACCAAGATGAGAGCAGCCCTCACAGTTCACAAGCGAGTGGCAATATCCCTCTGGAAGCTTGCAACGCCAGACAGCTACCGGTCAGTCGGGCATCAATTTGGAGTGGGCAAATCTACTGTGGGGCTGCTGTGATCCAAGTAGCCAACATGATCACTGAGCTGCTGCTATCAAGGGTAGTGACTCTGGGAAATGTGCATAGTGGATGGCTTTGATGCAATGGGATTCTCTAACTGTGGTGGGGTGATAGAGGGAACGCATATCCCTATCTTTGGACCGGAGCACCAAGGCAGCCAGTACATAAACTGAAGGGGTACTTTTCAATGGTGCTGCAAGCACTGGTGGATCACAAGGGACATTTCACCAACATCACCGTGGGATGGCCGGGAAAGGTACATGATGCTCACATCTTAAGGAACTCTGCTCTGTGTGAACGGCTGCAGCAAGGGACTTACTTTCCAGACCAGAAAATAACCATTGGGGATGTTGAAATGCCTATAGTTATCCTTGGGGACCCAGCCTACCCCTAATGCCATGGCTCATGAAGCAGTACACAGACACCCTGGACAGTAGTCAGGAACTGTTCAACTATAGGCTGAGCAAGTGCAGAATGGTGGTAGAATGTGCCTTTGGACGTTTAAAAACACGCTGGTGCAGTTTACTGACTCAGTTAGACCTCAGCGAAACCAATGTTCCCATTGTTATTACTGCTTGCTGTGTGCTCCACAATATCTGTGAGAGTAAGTGGGAGATGTTTATGATGGATTGGGAGGTCGAGGCAAATTGCCTGGCTGCTGATTACGCGCAGCCAGACACCAGGATGGTTAGAAGAGCACAGCAGGGCATGCTGCGTATCAGAGAAGCTTTGAAAACCAGTTTCATGACTGGTCAGGCTACAGTGTGAAAGTTCTGTTTGTTTCTCCTTGATGAAAACCCACCCCCTTGGTTCACTCTACTTCCCTGTAAGCCAACCGCCCTCCCCTCCCCTCTTTGATCATCGCTTGCAGAGGCAATAAAGTCATTGTTGCTTCACATTCATGCATTCTTTATTACTTACACAAATGGGGGGATAACTGCCCAGGTAGCCCAGGAGGGGTGGGGGAGGAAAGAAACACCAGGTGAGGTGGTGGAGGAAGGGAGGATAAGGCCACACTGCACTTTAAAACTTATTGAATGCCAGCCTTTTGTTGCTTGGGCAGTCCTTTGGGGTGGAGTGGTTGGGTTTCTGGAGGCCCCCCCACCACGTTCTTGGGCGTCTGGGTGAGGAGGCTATGGAACTTGGGGAAGAGGGTGGTTCGTTACACAGGGGCTGCAGCGGCGGTCTGTGCTCATGCTGCCTTTCCTGCACCTCAACAATATGCCGGAGCATATCAGCTTGATCTTCTAGTAGCCTCAGCATTGCATCCTGCCTCTTCTCATCATGCTGACGCCACCTATCATCTTGATCCCGCCACATGTCCTCACGTTCATTTAGTGATTTCCTGCACTCTGACAGTGTCTGCCTCCAAGCATTCTGCTGGGCTCTTTCAGTGCGGGAGGATGGCATGAGCTCAGAGAACATTTCATCGCGAGTGCGTTTTTTTCACCTTCTAATCTTCACTAGCCTCTGGGATGGAGATGATATGGGGAGTGTTGAAACATATGCAGCTGCGGGAGGGAAAAAAGGGAGAGTAGTATTTAAAAAGACACATTTTAGAGAACAATGGGTAGACTCTTTCCCGGTGAACCAAGCTATTAACATTACATGGTTTCAAACAGCAGTGCCCTCATTTCCCATACCAAGCACCTGTTGGGTTGGCTATTTAAAATGGGTTAGCCATTTAAAAGGAGGGGCTGCAGTTTTTGGGTTAACGTGCAGCACAAACCCAACTAACCCCCCCCCCCCCCACCAGACACACACACTTATTCTCTGGGATGATCACTTCACCCCTCCCCCCACCGCGTGGCGCACAGTGGGGATGATCTCTGTTCAGCCACAGGCAAACAGCCCAGCAGGAACGGCCACCTCTGAATGTCCCCTTAATAAAATTCCCCTATTTCAACAAGGTGACTATGAATTATATCACTCTCCTGAGGATAACACAGAGAGATAAAGAACGGATGTTGCTTGAATGCCAGCAAAAATCAGGACCATACACTGCCAAGCTTTGTTATGCAATGATTCCAGACTACATGCTGGCATGGTAAAGTGTCCTACCATGGAGGATGGAATAAGGCTGCCCTGCCCAGAAACTTTTTGCAAAGGCTTTGGGAGTACATCCAGGAGATCATTGAGATGTCCATGGAGGATTTACGCTCCATCCCCATACGCATTAATAGACTTTTCCAGTAGCTGTACTGGCTGCGAATGCATCCCAAGTCTTCAGGGCAAATTAATAATTAAACACGCTTTCTTTTAAACCATGTACAATATTTACAAAGGTTCACTCACCAGAGATCCCTTCTTTGCCTTCCAGGTCTGGGAGCCCGCCTTGGGTGGGTTGGGAGGGTACTGAGTCCAGGGTGATAAACAGTTCCTGTCTGTGGGGAAAAACATTTTCTCTGCTTGCTTGCTCTGTGCCATCTTCAACGTCTTCCTCATCATCTTCTTCATCCCCAAAATCCGCATCCCTGTTGCATGAGAATCCATTGACGGAGTCCATACACGGAGGTGGGATAGTTGTAAGGGCACCCCCTAGAATGGCATGCAGCTCATCATAGAAGTGGCATGCCTGGGGCTCTGACCAAGAGTGGCCGTTTGCCTCTCTGGTTCTTTGGTAGGCGTCATGTGGCACTGCTGCAGGTCCCTGTTATAGCCTCTGTCCTTCATGACTTTGGAGATTTTTTCAAATATTGGGGCATTTCATCTATTGGAACGGAGCTCTGATAGTACGGATCCATCTCCCCAAACAGCAATAAGATCCAGTACCACCCGTTCGGTCAATGCTGGAGTTTTTTTTGCGGATTAAGGAATGGGAGGGGCCAGCAGATGTAAAGAGGGACTTGAAGAGAATTCAGCTGGAAAGCAGATATGTAAGGGATGGCTGTGTAGTACTGGGACTGTATGGTCACCTGTGCTGATGAGCTCTGCATGGTCACCTGTGCTGATCAGCTCACCACGTTGGCCAAACAAGAAATGAAATTCAAAAGTTCGCGGGGCTTTTCCTGTCTACCTGGCCAGTGCATCTGAGTTGAGAGTGCTGTCCAGAGTGGTCACAATGGAGCACTCTCGGATAGCTCCTGGAGGCCAATACCGTCGAATTGCATCCACAATACTGCAAATTCGACCCAGCAAGGTTGATTTCAGCGCTAATCCCCTTGTCGGGAAGGAGTACCAAAATTGATTTTAAGAGCCCTTTAAGTCGACAAAAATGGCTTTGTCGTGTGGACGGGTGCAGGGTTAAATCAATCTAACGCTGCTAAATTCGACCTAAACTTGTAGTGTAGACCAGGGCAATGAGTACAGATTAAGGAATGGGAGGGGCCAGCAGATGTAAAGAGGGACTTGAAGAGAATTCAGCTGGAAAGCAGATATGTAAGGGATGGCTGTGTAGTACTGGACCTTACTATTCCTTGATTTACTGTCTTCAATACTATTTTCCCCTATGTTTCCTGAAGATACATTTACTCTCCTCCCTCCCTCAACCCATTTCTAGGATCACTGGGGACAAAACTATGTCCATATTTTTCATTTGTGTGTAAAGTCATTTTGGAGTGTTGTGTTTTTATTTAGCAAATAATGATGTAAGTAAACATTAATTTTTATTTTACTAGTAGGTCTAGATATCTATTTAAAAGAAAAGAGGTAACTGCTAGACATTGAAGCCAAATTCACCATTGGCTCCAAATGGTGCAAACCCATTGACTACAATAAAAGTTGCACCCACTTTCATCAGCAATAAGCTTGCCTGATTGGCTTTAAAATAAATTGACACAGACGAGAACAGAGAGAAGTAAATAGGTTGTGGCTGGCTTAGATAACCTGTCACTAGCTACAAGGTGCACAAACAAATGGCCAAATTACACACTAGGTGAGGTGTGCACAACTAATGTTGACTTGTATGTGTGTGACTAGGGACAGAGTGTAAAGCTAACTTGGGATGAGGCCAGCTGGGATGAGAGAGAGAGAGAGAACAGATTATAATGCTGCAGAGTGAGAAGAGGAGGAAGGAATCCCATCGATAATGGAAAAGCAAGGGAACAGCTTGAGTAATGCAAAGGAGGCTTTAAAACAGAGTTTGATAAATTCATGAAAAGAATTATGTGAGGGGGTTACCTGTGATAGTGGGAGACTGGACTCCATGACCCAGGAGCTCCCTTCCACTCCTATATTCTTATGATCGTGCCCATGCAGCCAATGGTAGATATCATGGACTTCATGCACTGCTTCCATCCCATGGATTTGCCTGCACAGTGAATGAGATCCACATGACAAGAGGGAAAATTATACTAATTTGATATCTTATGGACATTAAAGTCAATTGCCTTTTATAAATTTTAAGGAACATTGTTAATGGACATCCCCTTGAAGATTTTGAAATATTAATTACGCTTCTGAGAATGACACATACTTGGTATCCACCAGTATTAGACTGATTTAATATGGATTTTGTTTTGTTTTTTTTGATAAATTGAAATCATAAGCATGAGTAATTAATTTTGTATTAACTATTGTTAGTTTTTAATCTTTATGTAGCACATAGAGTGTCAGATAGAACAGTGGATGAAATTCACCCCAGTGCAGAAAACCTTTACAAAATCTGTGCCCCACTTAAGTTTCCCTTAATGCATAAAAAAATAGGTTGAGTAGGACCTTCCTATGCAGATAGTGTTACTGAAGTCAATTGGACTATTCATATAGTAGCTCACTAATTGGCATATGTATGTGTGGCAGAATCTGATACTAAATAAACATAGTAGTAATTGTAATGGAAAATTATTAAAAAGATTACAAAGTATTTATAGATAGAACGTACTGTACTATGTGCCTCTGAGTGCTATTCTTCCAAAGTTAGAGAGATTAACTAAACACAGTTTATAAATCATTCAGATGCTGAGAAATATCAGATGGTCTGAAGGCATTTGGTCAGATTATTAATGATTAAGCCTGGTTGTTTGTCACTGCAAACAATGGCCAAAAAAATGCAAAAAAATCAAAATTTTAGTTGAAGAATAAAAAGGATAATGGCATGGTAACCTATACAGTTATGAACATTAAGTTGTTTTTGTGAGGAATTATGACAAAAATCAAGGCATAGATTTTCAAAGTGGGTTAGGCTGAATGGCAGCCGGGGGCCTAGTCTCCTTTGAAAGAGCCCCAACCCAAATAAATATCCTTCATTTTACAAAGAATATTGTTTAAACCATAGACTAACATGTAAATAATAATGTCAAGCCTTTTAAAAGCCCATACTCAGCTACACTGGACCACTATAGAGGCAAATTTGTGATGACAAAGAACATGTCACTTCTTATGGGGAAAACATTCTAAAAGTTATGGTTTTTGTCAAGGAAATTATGTCATGATAAACGTATATTCTCATTAATGTTGGATCAGCCTGAACAAGTTTGGATGCTCAGTTCAGTTAAGCACTCCAAAGTTTAGATGCTTCTCCAAATCTCTTGAACTGGTGATATTGATCTGAAAAATCTCACACCAACAGACAATCTTGTGAGATTTTCAACCTGCTTCAGGTTTGACTAGAAATACTTTAAGACTAAAAATACTTTCTTATGGTATTTTATTGCTTAGGCATTCACAATTCCAATCTCTAGTAAAATTTGGAACTGCAGTAGGTGCAAAAATGAAAAAAATAATGGAGGAAGGGGAAATGGTCAAACTTTTTTGAACCTTAAAAAGATTTTCTTCAAATCTGGTGAGTTGAGGAGATTGAGGCTATTGCCTATTCTTATGATTATGTAGCCATTCAAAAAGGATATAAGTTCTCAGTTTTCCTATTTAAAACTGTAACGGGAAACTTTAGAATCTCTCACTTTGTGGTCTACAACATATTTTTCATGTTCTGGATGTATTTAATCACCAGAGGAACCTGAAAGCCACAGTTGGCTGGAATATTACAAGTACAGGAAAATTCCTGCATAATAAGGCTATGCAAAGAAGTCCTGGAGCTTTTTTGGAAAAGTGCATAGAGGTTAAACAAGATGAAAATAATTAAAATCAGAATTACGAAAACATAGGAGCGGGAGCTCTCAGTATCCCAAATTGGTTTGGGACTTTAAACGTGATCCAAGCTCCATATAAAAGAGAAAAAAATACACTGCTGGCGTAAGAAGGTGCAGCTGCCTTGGTCACATTTACGTCAGCTGCAAATTCAGTCCAAGGCATATGATTGGCTCCAACATCCGTCATGACTTGTGGTGTGGCTTTTGTGAGAGCTTTGAGACTGGAGCACACTCACACACACAGCTGGAGAGAAACGTATAATTACAGAGATTTGCATGACAGGTATATGATTCTAGAGCACCCACAACATCCCCAAAGTCTTTGAGCCTGAGTGAGCATGGCAGATCAGGTCATCCCTCTCAGGAATTACACAGCACAGACATAAGCCAGTCTTCTGCAGCTGTGCCAGATACTGTGCTATAAACTCAGGCAAACATAGAAACTAGCAGTAGTATCCAAGAAAGTTGTTCTCTCTCTATGCAGCTGTTGACCTGCAGCATAGGACCAAAGAACTGTGTGATAGTTTCTATCCAACATTTCTTCAAATTATATCAAAAAGGCATTCCTCTGGAAATGAGTATAGGGCTTTCCATATTTCATTTCATTCTCCTTGGCATTGCAAAGGGTATTTCCTTTCTTCATCCTCTGCAAAGTAAGCTGACAAGAAGAACTTCTGTGTTAAAAAAATCTCGAAGCAATTATTTCCATGGTGTATGTCTCCCTCATTTGTCATATGGATGATAGGGCCTGATCCAAAGGCCACCGGAGACACTAAAAAGATTTCTGTTACCTTCCATGGGCTTTGGATCAGACCCACAGTCATTTGTTTTGCATTGAACAGCTTCTCTTTGTAAATTAATACATGTGAAACATGCTTTGATGCATACATGATGCAAGGCTGGAAGAAACCTCTAAGGTCCTGAACACCACCAACTAAGAGTTGCAGGTTCTCAACATGTTTCTGATTAAGTCCCACACAGTTCCTAGGCACGGTGGTGGAAAATGGGGGGGAGTGGTATGTATCATCCTTTCAGACTGACTACGAATGAAAACTGCTACAAGATATGGGCCTGATCCTGTAACGTGCTGACCATGCACTTCTCTTTTTTACTTGAAAGGAAGGGGGAGATGCTCAGTATCCCATGGGCACAGGCCCAAAGTATATCTTAGAAGAGCAAGAAACAGGAATATCAGAGCAATCTACTATCCTGATAAAATTCATTCTATTTAACATCAGAGAGAGCTGTGTTTCTCATTTCTTAAAGCATGATCCACCAGGGGCTCAAGGGGCCACCCTCCACAAGTTGTCCCACCTGTGATGCCCTGGCACCTCAATATTCACCACTGTCACGTAATTAGGATATGTTTTGTACAAAGTACGCCTTGTGAAGTATCATTCTAAAAGTCAAGATCTGCTAGACTTTAATATCTCATTGGATTGTGTGTGCTATCATCACCTGTGAAGTTATGAAGTTTGGCTATGTATGTGTTACTGAAACATATTTGTGAGGTTGAAAACACTCATAAGCAGCCTTTCAGGTACAACAGTAAAAAGGCCAAACAACATTAATGGCTTATTGAGGAATTGCACACAAGGACAAGGATTACTCCCGGAACTGTGTACAATAGAAACCTCTCAGAGATAGCATTGCACAATGGGAACTGTTTGACCTAGGTCACAGCAAAAGAGCTTTCCAACAGGTGGGAAGAAGACATAAAAAAGGGGGACAATGACATCATGATGGTACCTCACTCTCCCTACAACAATACACCTGGAAACACCTGAGGAATAAAGACTGAACAGGTGGGAAGTGATGGTCCCAGGCTAAGGGATTGCCTGTGTATGAAAACTGGGAAACCCAAGCTGCAAAACCAAGGCAGCTTGTGCCTTAAGAATCTGCCAGCCTGTTTATCACTCAGGGTGAGAATTTGCTAATTTATATCCTACCTATCTGGTGTTAAGCTCAGTTTGAAGTTTTGTTTATTTACTAAGGTAATCTGCTTTGATCTGTTTGCAGTCACTTATAATGACTTAACATTGATCCTTTTGTAGTTAATAAATTTATTTTGTACTTTAATCCAAACCAGTGTGCATTTGACTAAGATGTCTGGGGAAAATCTCAGCTGGTTACCACAAGTGTGTATGGTCCTCTTCACATTGAAGGCGAGGCGGACTGGATGTTAACCGCATATACTGGCCAGATTTACCAGGACAGGATGGTACTGCTCTGGGGTCCTAGGCTGGGAAGCTGAGGGAGCTCATGCTGGTGGGTCAGAGGGCTCAGTGGCACCCCAGTTCCAGGTGGCACCCTGGGGGGAACCTGTCACACCACCCCTTCCACAATATGGCAGCAAAATCACATGGGCACTAAGACCCAGAGGAGAATGAGTGAAGCCGCTCCTCTCTCACCTTTTCTTCTCCTGCTGCCAATGCACTACCCCTGCTCAATCTGCAATCTGGCCCTACACAGCTCTTCATCCTTCCCTTTTTCTCCCCACCCCCACTTACACAGCACATGCTCCATAGCATCTTCAAGCACCACTTACCCCACAGATGAACACTGTGCAGGTGGGGCAGGAGGGAGGAAGCCCTATTTCCACCACCTTCTTCATCAGCCCCCCATTTGGCACCTCTCTCTTCTCCTTCTTCCTGCCTCCTATTCAGCACATAGTAACTCCCACTTAGCACCCAAAGCCAGCTGTCGTTTCTTTCTATTACACAGAATCTGAGGTTAAAAATAAGAAACCATGAGTGGGTTTGGGGTGCTGGATGGGAAAAAGTTGAGAACTCCTGGAAGAGAGGGCTGGACCTCCTGAATACGAGTCCTTGTGACATCTACAGCTGATTAGTTAGTGCAGTGTAGTCCATACAATATCTGTTGACTGGATTCCTCAGTAGAAGCCTGTCTAGCTATAAAACTCCACACTAATTGGGAGTTTACATCTACGGAATACACTCAACTCCATCAGAACGGCATAATCAGAGCAGAAGAGTTTGCAGCCTGTTCCATTTTTGGGAAAAAGCACTACAAAGAGGCCATACTGCTAAATCATCTGGTATATGTCAGGGTCTGTTTCTGCAAGCTTCTCAAGACACGTGATTCATGTAAGAGTCTGTGCGGTTGTTTGACTCACACTTGCTCTTACATCAGATAACTGCATTTTCTCTGACCTACTTACGCTACTTACTGAAAGTGCTACTGATGGATAAAGGAACAAAAATTATATAAGAGAAAGAGGGAGGTTTGTGTGGGAATTTAACTGGAAGTAAAATGATCCTACGTACACATTGTACATCATAGAAAGATGAACCTCCGTATGTATGTAGATAAAGAATACACAGAGGACAGACAAAGATAGACTGGGCACTGGGGTATTAGCTTACTGTAGATCTAACTTACATTAGAGTTCTCCTGTAGTATATTTGAAGGTTAGTCTGCAAATAGATTCTTGACTAGTATTGTTCTTGCTTTCTGAGGTTTTTTACATTGTAATCAATGCTATCTTCATTAGGGCAGCAATGCATAATGAGAAGCCAGCTAATGAAGATCATTAAACTGATATTGCAAATTATAAAACTGGTTTATGAAGGAGATTCACTGCACAGATCTTTAATATATTCAAAACGATGCTTTTCTTTCTTAGACTCAGTACAACGAATACTATTAGAATAACTGCTGAATGCCAGAGTTCAATAGATCAAGTTAGAGTGATACAGGTAGACTGCCCTCTAGCTGCTGGACATTTAGCTGTCTGACTTATTGCAAAATACCATATCAAATGTAAAAGATGATCTGTAGCTTACGACTAAGATTCTTGAAGCTGTCTATGGGATTTGGCTGCTCCAGTCCATAATGGGAATTGAGCTGCCAAATCTCTGAAGCAGCTCAGCGCTGAAATTCTCAGTTCAGGGACATGGCCCAGTCAGCAAAAAAGATGGTGGGGACGAAGGGACTGGGTATAAGTGAAGAACATGCAGTAAGCTAAGAAAATGGAGGCACATAGAGAGCTGGCACATCCCAGGGCCCACAGAGCAGCCTCGGGGTCAGAAAATCCAGCAACAAACTCCAACAGGTCTGCGCTACAAGCCAAGAGTGGCTCTTCAAGCCTGCAAACAATTAACTGAATCCTCACTATAGTCTAGAAGGACAGTGGGTGAGTGCCACGAGATACAAAACCCATTCAGAATGCACGATTGTGGCGGAGGAAGTGGGGTGGCAACCATCTTGAGAGAGGCCAGACAAGCAGGGAGGAAGTGCAATGGTGGCCATGTGGAGAGGGGAGCGATAAGCAAGGAGGAAGCGACCCCACAGCATTCCAGGTTTAAAAAAACAAACAAACACAAACTAGATGCCTGGAAAAGGAAGAAAATCTTCCAATATAAAGATCTTTTCCCTCAAAAACAAAGACAGCACCCGGAAAAAGGGCAGCACCTTCTGCAGCAGACAACCTAGAGAGGCAGAAAGAGAATCACCAGTAACGAAGCATAGGGCTACACTACAAGCTAGGAGTGTGATTCCCAGCTTGTGTACACATACTCATGCTAGCTCTCTTCTGCCCTAGCATGCTAAAAGTAGTAGTGCAGCTACAGTAGCACAGGCAGTGGCAGCACAGGCTAGTCACCCCAGGTACGTATCCACTGGGTTTGTATTTGAGGCAGCTAGCCTGTGCTACCATGGCATCACTGCTACTTTAGCATAGTAGCTCAGATGAAAGCTAATACTAGTATGTTTACACAGGCTGGGAATCGCACTCCCAGCTTATAGTGCAGGTATAGCCTACGGCTGACCAAGAAGGCTTTTGATAAAGTAGAGAGACCTTCGCTAAAAACAGGGGTATCAGAGCTGGCTTTCGGAGGCAGCATGAAGACTTGGATAAATATATTATATAACTCTCCCTTCGTTAGGATAGAGGTTAAAGAATTTCAACTACAAAGAGTAAACAGACAAGGCTGTCTTTATCCCTCTTAGAATCATAGAAATCATAGAAAGGTTGGACTGGAAGGGATTGTGATAGATCATCTAGTCCAGTCCCCTGAAGTATTATCTAAACCATCCCTGACAGGTGATTGTCTAATGGTTCCTGCTCTTAAAAACCTCCAGTGATGGAGATTCCACAACCTCCCTAGGTAGTTTTTTCCTGTGCTTAAATACCCTTACAGTTAGGAAGTTTTTCTTAATGTCTAACCTAAATCACCCTTGCTGTAATTTAAGTCCATTACTTCTTGTTCTGTTCTCAGTGAGTAAGGAGAACAATTTATCACCCTTCTCTTTATAACAACCTTTTACGTGTTTGAAAACTGTTATGTCATCCCCGTCTTTTTTTCTCCAGACTAAACAAACCCAATTTTTTCAATCTTTCCTTGTAGGTCATGTTTCCTAGAACTTCAGTGATTTTTCTTGCTATCCTCTGGGCTATATCCAATCTGTCCACATCTTTCCAGAAGTGTGGTACCCAGAACTGGCTGCAGTACTCCAGTTGAGGTCTTATCAGCACTGAGTAGAGTGGAAGAACTACTTCTCTAGTGTCTAGCTTACAACATTCCTGCTAATATATCTCAGAATGATTTTTTTTTGCTACAGTATTATATTGTTAACTCATATTTCATTTGTGGTCCACTATTACCCCCAGATCCTTTTCTGAAATACTCCTTCCTAAGCAGCCATTTCCCATTTTGTATTTGTGCAATTGATTATACCGTCTTAAGTGTAGTATATGGGATTTGGCTGCTCCAGTCCCATAGCCAAAGTTCAAAGCATTTGTCCCTACTAAGTTTCATCCTATTTATTTCAGACCATTTCTCCAGATCATTTTAAATTCTAATCCTGTTCCCCACAGCACTTGCAGCCCTTCCCAGCTTGGTATTATCCACAAACTTTATAAGTATATTCTCTATGCCATTATCCAAATGATTTATGAATATATTGGACCCAAGACAGATCTCTGTGGGACTTCACTCGATATGCCTTGCAGCTTGATTGTAAACCATGGACAAGTACTCTCTGAATATGCTTTTCCAACCAGTTGTGCACTCACCTTATAGTAAATTCATCTAGACTATATTTCCCTAGTTTGTTTATTAGGTCATTTGAGACTATCAAAAGCCTTACTAAAGTTGAGATATATCACATCTACTGCCTCCCCCATCCACAAGACTTGTTACCCTGTCAAAGAAGGATATTAGGTTGGTTTGTCATGATTTGTTCTTCAAAAATCCATGTTGACTGTTGCTTATCACCTTATTTTCTTCTAGGTGCTTACAAACCAATTGATTGATTATTTGCTCCATTATCTCTCTGAGTACCAAAGTTAAACTGAGTGGTCTATAATTCTCTAGGTTGTCTTTATTCCCCTTTTATAGATAGTTACTACATTTACCCTTTTCCAGTCCTCTGGGATTTCTCCCGTCCTCCACGAGTTCTCAAAGATAATCACTAATGGATCCGAGATACTTCAGTCAGTTCAATTCCTGAAAGAACTTAGGATGTATTTCATCAGGCCCTGCTGACCTGAAGACATCCAGCTTGTCTAAGTAATTCTTAACTTGTTCCTTTCCTATTTTAGCCTCAGACCCTACTGAAGTTACACTGATGTTCACTATGTTAGTTGTCCAATTGCTAACTTTTCTGGTGAAAACTGAAACAAAAAAAGCATTTAATCCTTCTGCCATCTTCACATTTTCTGTTATTGTTTTTCTCCCCCCCATTGAGTAAGGGGCCTACCCTGTCATTGGTCTTCCTCTTGCTTCTAATGTATTTGTAAATAGTTTTCTTGTTACCTTTATGCCCCTAGATAGTTTAATTTAACCTTGTGCCTTGGCCTTTCTAATTTTGTCTCTATATGCTTGTGTTGGTTGTTTAGATTCATCCTTCGTAATTTGACCTAGTTTCCATTTTATGTAGGACTCTTCCTTGAGTTTCAGGTAATTGAAAATCTCCTAGGTAAGCCAAGGTGCTGTTTTACTAAACTTCCTATCTCCCCTATGCATTGGGATAGTTTGCTCTTGTGCCCTTAATAACATCTCTTTAAAAAAAATGCCAACTCTCCTGAATTCTTTTTTCACTTAGACTTACTTCCCACAGGATCTTAAAGTCTGTCTTCTTGAAGCACGTTTTTATTCTGCTGTTTTCCCTCCTATCATACCTTAGAATCGTGAGCCTTATCATTTTATGATAATTATCACCCAACCTGCTTTCCACCTTCAAATACTCAACCAGTTCTGCTTGTTTGTCAGTATTAAGTCTAGAATAGTCTTTCCCCTAGTTGCTTTCTCCTCCTCTGCATTAAAAAAATTGTCTCCAATGCATTCAAAGAACTTGTTGGGTAATCTGTGCCCTGCAATATTATTTTCCCCCAGCAGATATCTGGGTAACTGAAGTCCCCAATCACCACCAAGTCCTGTGCGTTGGATGATTTTGTTAGTTATTTTAAAAAACCTCATTCACCTTTTCTTCCTGATTAGGTGGTCTACAGTAAACCCCTACTGTGACATCACACTTGTTTTTTTTTAACCCCTTTTATCCTTACTCAGAGACTTTCACCAGGTCTGCCTCCTCCTTCTAGCTCCATCTCAATTCAACTATCTATCTATATCTTTGATATACAAAGCAACACCTCCTCCCCATTTCCTTGCCCGTATTCCCTGAACAAGCTGTACCCTTCTATACCAATATTCATAATATGATAATAGGAGATATACCAATCTCCTAGAACTGGAAGGGACTTTGAAAGGTTATTGAGTCCAGCCCCCTGCCTTCACTAGCAGGACCAAGTACTGATTTTTGCCCCAGATGCCTAAGTGGTCCCCTCAAGGATTGAACTCACAACCCTGGGTTTAGCAGGCCAATGCTCAAACCACTGAGCTATCCCTCCCCCCTGAATTCACATATTCCAGACATGTGAATTATCCCACCAAGTTTTGGCAATGCCAATTATGTCAGAATTGTGATTATTCACTAGTATATATAATATATCTTCCTCTTCATGTTGATTCCCCATACTTCTTGCATTAGTTTACAGACATACAACATGTTCATTAGATTTCCCCTGTATATTCCCTCTTATGTTTCCTTTGTCCCTGCTTTCATTGCCCATGTTGCACCCAGATTCCAGCCCTTCACCCTTCTCCATGTTACAAGGCCACCTTGTAACACCAACCATGCAGCCATGCACTCACCTCTAGATGAGTCTGTCTCCTTGCACCTACATCTCTCTGAAATCAGTGCCGCCAACATTCAGACTAGCTATAGCCACATGCCTGTCCCACACACAAATTATATCTGCCATGGGCAGGAATAATCTGAATGAGACATTGGGCAGAAGACCAGAAAATACATTTGTTAAAATGTGCTGACCACAGGCCAGATCCTCAGCGGGTGTAAATTGGTATCTTTACATCAAAGTGAATAGACCCACGTTGGTTTACAGCAGCTGAGGACTTTACCCAAACCTCTTGAAATAATGTGCTGTCCCAATCCTCACTTCCTAAATCTGGCTGTGCAGAACCTGGCGAAGG
Source organism: Mauremys mutica (assembly GCF_020497125.1). Classification (NCBI taxonomy): domain Eukaryota; kingdom Metazoa; phylum Chordata; order Testudines; family Geoemydidae; genus Mauremys; species Mauremys mutica. The sequence goes on along the minus strand of NC_059080.1, from coordinate 68,195,855 downwards.
TGGGTGGGAAGAGAGGCATGTGCACATGAGCAAGAGAGAGTGTATGTGTGCACATGCTCAGCTGGTTTAATTATTAGTTGCAAATAATTTGTTGGCCTGTTTTGGCCCTTTTTTTTTTCAGTTCATGAATGATTCAAGAACAGGTTGGGATTTGTAATAATTTGTTCAGTAACTTTACTTGCTAGATGAAGCTTGTATGAAAATTGAGGAGGTGGCTTTCCCAATTGGCCAAAAGAGCTCTGTGGATGTGAATACACTCACATCTATTTAGGCACACTGACCTTCCTGATGCTTTTGTTGTGCATGAACTCTCACTCATCTGACCAGTACAGAACTGAAAAGGGAAGTGAATGGCAACAGCATGAAGCACCAAGTTTAATTCACTCTAACAGTGGTGAAAATGGGTGGGATTTCAAAGGGGCCCAAAGGAGTTAGGCATCCAATTCCCATTGACTTTCAATAGGTGCTGGGCACCTAATTTCCTTAGGCCCCTTTGAAAATCCCAGAATATACAGCATGCATTCAGCCTACATCAGCTAATAAAAACTATGCTCCCTCCATAACTTTCTACTAGTTGTACTGAAGTCTTATAGTTTATACACTTAAGTAGCTAGATAGAGCTGAACATTTGCGAATAGAGTACATCTCCATTGACCCGAATGACTAGGGGTTGATCCAAAAAGCTTTGGATAACCAGGTGTTTGCATAAAAAGAAGCATTTAACTAACCGGGCTACACATAGATTCAGATAACTAGAATTTTTGAATAAAGGGAATTTGGATAACTGGAATTATACTGTACATAGTATCTGTCAAAAATAAGATGAGCCTGAACCAATGCTGTTGATCTCAACTCCCCTGACCTTTGGGAAAGTTTTCCTCCTGAGGGAATTCTGTGCCAAAATATTAAAAATTATGTGCACAATATTGCAAAATTCTGCATCTTTTATTTGTCAAAATAACACAATATAATCACCCACTTTAAATTATTTTTGGTCATTTATTTCAAAATACCTAGCAGCAAGTATGTCTGTAACAACACAGACAACAACAAAAATTCAGGAAATATTTTTTGAGAAATAGATTCCTTACTAGGCATATAAATACAAAACTCTGAGTAATAATTTATTTAAACTACAAAATAGAACCATATTTTCCCCACACCTCAGAAGCAGGGCAAAGGCTTAGGGGAGTCAGGGGTAAGGGAGGAGCTGAGGAAAAGGGAAGTCATAGCTCAGAAGGATCCTGGGTGTGAATTTGGAGGGTTGTTGGGTATGGGTGAGAAAAGTATGGAGCAAGTTGTTTTTTTTTTGGCAGAGAGTGGGGGAAGGATTGTTAGGGAGCTTCCCCCATGCAGACCCTGGCTGATCCCTAACCTGACCTATTCAGTCAGGTACATCTGCCCCGTCCACATGTGTCCCTCCACCCCCACTCAGACACCCACTCCCCCATGGCCCTGCACCCCCTCCCCCCATCTCCATATATCTCTGTGGCCCCACTCAGCAACCCCCCATCTCTGTGACCCTGCACCTCCCTCCCCCAGTGGTCCTGTGCCTCCACTCCCATTCAACCCCTGCCCCCGTCTGTCCTCCCACACTAGCCTTTGTGTGTCCCTGTCTGACCCCCAAGCAGCCCCACGTTGTCTGTCGGCCCTGTCTCCTGACCTGGCCCGACAGGCACTGTAAAGAAGGCAGGTTCTTTCTAGTGAATGCTAATGGGAAGGGGGTAGGTTTGGAAGATAAAATTAAAAAAGAGCAAGTTAAAAATCACTTAGAAAAGTTAGATGCTGGTAATTCACCAGGGCCTGATGAAATGCATCCTAGAATACTCAAGGAGCTAATAGAGGAGGTATCTGAGCCTCTAGCTATTATCTTTGGAAAATCATGGGAGACAGGAGAGATTCCAGGAGACTGGAAAAGGGCAAATATAGTGCCCATCTATAAAAGGGGAAATAGAAACAACCCAGGAAACTACAGACCAGTTAGTTTAAATTCTGTGCCAGGGAAGATAATGGAGCAAGTAATTAAGGAAATCATCTGCAAACACTTGAAAGGTGGTAAGGTGATAGGGAATAGCCAGCATGGATTTGTAAACAACAAATCATGTCAGACCAATCTGATAGCTTTCTTTGATAGGATAACGAGCAGGAGAGGCACCAGGGTTTTTGCCGCCCTAGGGGGCAGCGCTCCTCCTCTGAGCATTCAGCGGCAGGGGTCCTTCCACTCCGCCTCTTCGGGGCACTTCGGTGGTGGGTCCCGGAGTGAGTGAAGGACCCACCATTGAATTTCCATGGAAGACATGGAGCAGAAGGACCCTCCGCCACCAAATTTCCATCGAGGGTGCCCCCCAAATCCGGCCGCCCTAGTCGAATGCCTAGAGTTGCCTAGTGGAAGCTCCGGCCCTGATAACGAGTCTTGTGGATAAGGGAGAAGCGGTGGATGTGATATACCTAGACTTTAGTAAGGCATTTGATATGGGCTCACATGATATTCTTATCAATAAACTAGGCAAATACAACTTAGATGGGGCTACTATAAGGTGGGTGCATAACTGGCTGGATAACCGTACTCAGAGAGTAGTTATTAATGGTTCCCAATCCTGCTGGAAAGGTATAACAAGTGGGGTTCCGTAGGGGTCTGTTTTGGGACCAGCTCTGTTAAATATCTTCATCAACAACTTAGATATTGGCATAGAAAGTATGCTTATTAAGTTTGCAGATGATACCAAACTGGGAGGGATTGCAACTGCTTTGGAGGATAGGGTCATAATTCAAAATGATCTGGACAAATTGGAGAAATGGTCTGAGGTATACAGGATGAAGTTTAATAAAGACAAATGCAAAGTGCTCCACTTAGGAAGGAACAATCAATTTCACACATACAGAATGGGAAGAGACAGTCTAGGAAGGAGTACAGCAGAAAGGGATCTAGGGGTTATAGTGGACCACAAGCTAAATAGAAGTAAACAGTGTGATGCTGTTGCAAAAAAAGCAAACATGATTCTGGGATGCATTAACAGGTGTATTGTGAGCAAGACACAAGAAGTCATTCTTCCACTCTACTCTGCACTGGTTAGGCCTTAACTGGAATATTGTGTCCAGTTCTGGGCACCGCATTTCAAGAAAGATGTGGAGAAATTGGAAAGAGTCCAGAGAAGAGCAACAAGAATGATTAAAGGTCTAGAGAGAACATGACCTACGAAGGAAGGCTGAAAGAATTGGGTTTGTTTAGTATGGAAAAGAGAAGATTGAGAGGGGACATGATAGCAGTTTTCAGGTATCTAAAAGGGTGTCGTAAGGAGGAGGGAGAAAACTTGTTCATCTTAGCCGCTAAGGATAGAACAAGAAGTAATGGGCTTAAACTGCAGCAAGGGAGGTTTAGGTTGGACTTTAGGAAAAAGTTCCTAACTGTCAGGGTGGTTAAACACTGGAATAAATTGCCTAGGGAGGTTGCGGAATCTCCATCTCTGGAGATATTTAACAGTAGGTTAGATAAATGTCTATCAGGGATGGTCTAGAGAGTATTTGGTCCTGCCATGAGGGCAGGGGACTGTACTCGATGACGTCTCGAGGTCCCTTCCAGCCCTACAATCAATGAACCTTCCCTAGCTGGCCCGGAGCTGCTGCTCGGTTTTATCACCACAGCCCCAACTGGTGGGCAAAAGGTGGAACTGCAGCAACTTTCTGGCAGAAGTTTTTTCTGCCCAAAAAATAAAAATGTGTGGCTCTTTAATTATATGTGCACGTCCAGTGGTGCAGAATTCATAGGGAGTAAAAGTTTGGATCTGAACTTTGTAGTTCAGGTCCAGTTTTGCAACAAAACCCATATTAATTAACATACAGTATATTCTTTGAAGTGCTTTCATCCAAAATTTTTCCATGGGAAAAAAAATAATGTTTGGTCAGTTTAATAATTTCTATTCACTGCTGCTGTCCTCACTCTCCCCCTAACTGCTATCCACTCTTTTTGATATCTGCTTTTTACCTTCTGCATTTCTCATAGCAGCATACATTATTAATCATTTTATCTTGATTCATTCACTTGGCTTGAACAACTTATATTTGAGGATTATTTTTAGGGCCTAGAGATTAAAGTGGAGGCATATGGCTTTTTTGCTGCTGTTCTTGGCAGCACTTCATGGCCTAGCAGGCTGGAATAGACTTTTTTCCCCCCTCCATGCAATGTGCATGGAGTTCTTCCACTGGCTGTAGTTGTGTTGCTGGCAGTGGGTGTATGTTCATGGTGAAAAAACTTTATCAGTCTTTCTGAGGAAACTGTGATGCTTTCTTTTCAGCTATACATCATCATACCCACCTTCTGAACTTGACTGTAATAGGCTGATAAGTGCAAGGGTATGCACAAATAACCTCAGCGTTATGAACACCAGAGTTATGAACTGACCAGTCAACCACACACCTCCTCTGGAGCCAGAAGTACACAATTGGGCAGCAGAGACCAAAAAAAAAAAATACCAACCCACAATGCAAATACAGTACAGTACTGTGTTAAATGTCAACTACTAAAAAATAAAGGGAATGTTTTAAAAAAGATGTGACAAGGTAAGGAAACTGTGTCCGTGCTCATTTCATTTAAATTAAGATGGTTAAAAGTAGCATGTTTCTTCTGCGCAGTAAAGTTTCAAAGCTGTATTAAGTCAATGTTCAGTTGTAAACTTTTGAAAGAACAACCAAAATGTTTTGTTCAGAGTTACGAACATTGCAGTTATGGACCATTTCCATTCCCGAGGTGTTCGTAACTCGGAGGTTCTACTGTACCATTATTACTTTGTATCACAGTAGTGCTTTGACACCCCAAATGAGATCAGAACCCTGTTGTGCTAGGTGGGCCCTGCCCCAAAGAGCTGACCATCTAAATAGACTAGACAGACAAAGGAAGTATTATCTGCATTTTACAGTGCGATCAAGTGACTTGTCCAATGTCCCACAGGGAGCCCGAGCAGAGCTGGAACCGGGGTGAAAGTAGAAATAGGGACTTACTGGTATGGGGCTGGGTTGGGGCCAGTTCTGACTCCCGGAAGGGGTGGGGATGGGGGGGGGGTCAGAGCCAGCCCCAGCCCGCCCTGTACCAGTAAGTGCCCTCCCCTTCCCTGCTGGGGTAGCAGCGGCAGTTGGGGGCTCTGGCAGCGGCAGCTGGGGGCTCTGGCAGCAGTTTAAAGGGCCCAGGGCTCAGCAGCTGCTATGGCCCCTGCCCTTTAAATAGCCGCCAAAGCCCGCTGGAGTCCTGGGGTAGCAGCAGCAGCTGGAGACTCTGGCAGCAATTTAAAGGGCCCGGGCTGTAGAGGCAGCAGGAGCCATGGGCTCTTTAAATAGCCCCTGGAGCCCCGCTGCTAGTCCAGGGCTCTGGGGGCTATTTAAAGGGCTCAGGACTCCCGTGCTTCTACTGCCCCGGCCTTTTAAATAGCCCCCGGAGCCCCGTGCTATTCCAGGGCTCCGGCAGCAGGGCTCTGGCGGCAATTTAAAGGGCCCAGGGCTCCAGCCACTGCTGGGAACCCCAAGCCCTTTAAATTGCTATCTGGCAAAGCTGGGCCGCCCCGGTACGGCGCACTGGCTCTTGCTGGTACGCTGTACCGGGGTGTACCAGCTTACTTTCACCTCTGGCTGGAACTGAACTCAGATCTCCTGAATCCCAGTGCAATGTCTTAAGTATAAAATCATCTTGCCTAATATTTAGTTTTTATAGCACATTTTGCATCTTCAAAGTGCTGAAGAAACTGACAAACCCTCCTGATGCCCTGTGAAATATGTAGGCAGCAGCCTCATTTTATAGCAGAGGAAACCAAGGCATTGAAGTGAAGTGACTTGCCCAAGGTCATAGATCAAATCCCTGAAAGAACAGGGATGATCACTCAGGACCTTCCTGACTCACAACCCTAAGCTCATTTCCTTTGATCATGTTGCTTCCCAGTAAAGACTGATCCCATGTTATTTCCATAACATGTGGTCATTTAAAAACTAACTATATATTATGGAGACATACTAGATCTTCTATAGTTAAAGCTGAGCTGAGCGTCCCACTTAAAGCAGGAATAAAAGCCCTTTTAAAAATCAACAGATGAGTGAATTTAAGCTGCAGATTTTACACAGAAGCTGCTCCCATCCTTGTTGAATTTTTATATATTCTCTGTTTGTAGATAGATAAAATTTTGCAGTTTTGCTAAAGGAAGCATTTGAAAATGCTTTTTTGGACGTTTGGGTCATGGCATCTCACCATTTTTTCAGATCCTTCTAGTTAAAGAACCGTAGTACGTAGAAACCACTGGCTGCATGCTCACACAGTACACTTATGCAGTGAAATGCTGGTGTGACTTATCTAAATGAAACATCGTCAACGCTATTCCCCTCATTCATCACAACATTAAGTAGCTCCCTGCCAAGAGCTACCAATGGAGTTCTACTCAGTCACCCACTTCTTGTTTCTGACCTGCTCTCCCCCACTCACCAGCAAGATTCAGTGCAGAACCCCAGTGAGCCCAGGTGGAGGACTTAGCAGAAAGGAGCAATGGCTGTCTTGAGGGCAGAGGGTAAATCAGCAGTAACAGGATCATAGAGTTGGAATGCCAAAATTCTGGGAACAGATAAGAACAGATATAAGGTAGGTCTGGTTGTCGGGAGGGCGATGTACAATCCTGCTCCTTAGCTCTGGGGAACATGCTTCCCACTCTTGTTCTGCCAAATAGCCTTTGGTTTGTCAGACAGGATTATCCCAGCTGATGAACTATATATCGCTCCCCAGAGAGGGATCTGAGATTCCTTTCAGTATCCAGCACTGAGATTGCTTATCATATTTGTTTCAAGAGCAAGTCTCTTTCTTTTGTCATAGTTGGAAGAAGCACATATGGGTGGACTTGTACATGAAGCTGTTTTATAAACCAAGCTATCAGCCCTACTGCTCCAAAAGTTTCTCCCTTCTGGTAACTTATTTTTAGCTCTTCAGCTGGCAAGTCCCAGTCTGAAAAGCCAAAGGAGATCAGGGAGATTGTGTCTGCTGGATGTGAGGGGAAGCACTTCCCCCAGACCCAGCAAAAAGAAACCAGCAGCTTAACATCAGCTCTGCTCATCTTTTCCCCTCCCTTTCCCTATCCAAAATCCCATCGTCTCCTGGGCAGTTCCTTCTTCCCCTTTGCGATGTAGTGCTCTCACCTCTCATAAGCGCCTCCTGCCGGCTGGGTGTGAGCCTGCACTCTTTCCTTTCTCAGCTTCTGGTGCCCCCTGTTGACCGTTGCCCTCATCAGGTGGATCTTTGGTGGCCCAGCCCTCCGGCCAAGTCACATGCAGTCAAATGTATGAAGGAACCCTGGGTAACAAAGTCCAACAATTGGTGCTCTCCAGGGTCTTCAGCGCCATCTCTGGGCCTGTTTAAATTCTAGTCCCTCTCTTGGGTTTTTCATACTAAGCCTTATCCCCTTCTTTGGCTTCGGCCACTTCCCCATTGGCCAGTGGGGAGATCCAGGCCCACCCACTACTCCAGGTCCCAATCCAGGGACCCTATAAAAAGCAGATGTGTATTGCTTCACTTTATAATTGCTGCTGCTGCATTCCCTGGACTCCTTCCCACTTGGTCCCATCACCTTCTTGGGTTCACTGTCTGTGCAGGGTCAATCCCAGGCCTCCTTGCCTGGAGAGTTTCTCAGTCTCTGTCCTGATTTCTCAGTGTCTTCTCTCAGGCCTCTGTCTGTAGAGCTTTACAGTCCTATCCCTGCTTGAGCAGGGTCTCTCCCGAGCCTCTTTACCTGTGGAGTTTCACAGCCTTACAGTCCTCCTTCACCCTTCTGGTCCCAGCCAGCAATTGACCTGCTCAGATCCTGTTGCTCCTTTTAACTTGGCCTGCTGATCTCTGATTGGCTGCTTTCCTGTAGCCTTTGTAGGCAGGTCTGGAGGACCTACCTTCACTGCTCCTTTTCCTGGGGCAAGGCTGGCAGGACTGCAAAGCCTCCAGCAGACAGGGGCGGTTCTAGGTATTCTGCCGCCCCAACCACTGCAGGCAGGCTGCCTTCGGCGGCTTGCCTGCTAGAGGTCCCCATCCCGCGGATTCGGAGGCACGCCGGCGGGAGGTCCACCGAAGCCGCAGGACCAGCGGACCCTCCGCAGGCATGCCGCCAAAGGCAACCTGCCTGCCGCCCTCCCGGCGACCGGCAGAGCGCCCCCCGTGGCTTGCAGCCCCAGGCATGCGTTTGGCGTGCTGGTGCCTGGAGCCACCCCTGCCAGCAGGGGGCCTCAAAGGGCCTGGTACACCTCCTCATGCCCTTTCAGACTTCTCTGTGCCTGGAAGAGGAAAGCTGAAGATCCAGAGCTGCCGCAGGATAGTCTTTTCCTGCCCTCTCCCCTACCTCCTGCTCCTGGAGCACTGTCTCAGTGTAGCACAGCAGGACACCAAAACTTGAATGCACTTCAGTGAGGTACACTTGAGTGTTCTGCCTCTAAGGAAGCCCAGGACCTTCGTCAGAAAGAGAAGATGCTTGAACAGCTAAGCTGGAGCCATCTACAATGTAGCTGTTCTCACCCAGCCCCATGCAACATTCAGATCTAGAGCAATTGGCATGAAAGTTTCCTCCCATGAGGGAGGCCACATTGAGAGAGAGACAAAGGATTCTAGCAAAGATGTAGAGTTTGCAGGAGAATCCCAAGAATATCAGTCTGTACAGGAAATTCTTGAAGAAGCCTCTTATTTTACTTCCTTTAGCTACTCCAGGAGCTGATCTAAGCTACTGAAGACAATGGGAGTGTCTTTCCACTGAACTCAGTAGGCTTTGGGATGGGAAGGACAGAGGAGACATTTGTGCCTTAGTCCAGTGAATCCCTCTGCTCTGTCTCTGAATACATTGAAACCTGAAGTCTATTGACTATGAAAAGTTTAGCTGGGCAAATAAAATTTGTTAAACTAAAATTGAAAGGTTTTAGGCCTTTTTTTTATTCCAACAATTTTCAAACTGACACTGACCTCAGGGAGTGGAATCATTATTTGAGAGTATTTTCTAAATCATTTGGACCAATCATTTTCCAGACTTTAGATGATCCCTGAACTATTCCCAATACATGATAGAATAAATTCTCTTTTCAATCTTCTCCTTTTCCAATTTTTTCTTATGAGAAATTATTGACCAAGGTGATGTACCGTCTACTGGTCATGTATTGTACATTGTGGTTACAAAGTTTCCTTCTCATCCATGCTTTCAATGCAGCATTCAAGTCACTACGAAAAATCACAGATGATGTTTCACACGTCAAAGCAGTAGAGCAAAGGAAAGAATGGCGACGGAAGACAGTGAGGCTACAAAAGAAGAGGAATATTTGCTTTGTCAGCACAGGTGTAATAACTCGTTGAATTTGTGTGCGCCAGTAAGTTTCCATATTTATTTTATTGCTCTGTGGCCTAAATAGGTCCTTCATATAGGCTATGTGATTACTGATATTGCAAGTACAGTATCAGTTTATTTTTAAAATGCTTGTTTGATGCCCCTATCATTCCACAGGAGGTATGACATCATTCCACATGCACAGCTGGCCTTGGGTAATTGTTAGATGTCTGCAATTCAAAGCAGGCTCATAAAAGCTCAGTGGCATTGATGTGGGCCTCTTGTTCCTATGGCTGACTCGAGAATACCCAAAGCCATATTTGATTGTCAGCTAAAGCGAGGCACCCATTTTCACGGTGGCCAGTGTAAACGATATAAAGACACACTGAACTCAAACTTGAAAGTGTGTGAGGTTGACTCCAGCATCTGGGACACAACATCAGAGCGAGATGGTTGCAGATTTGTCATGTTGCCATTAACTGCTTTGCAGCAAGGCACATTAACACCTTATGTGAAAACCATGAACCGTGCAAATCAAAGATACAACAGCCTGCAATGGTCTTGTCTATTCCACGTGTAACCGTATTTGCAGTTCTCGTATTGGTCTGACCTTGTATATATGTGTTTGTTTGATGAACCCTAGTACATCAACATTGACGTGAGACACCGTCATTATCACAGTATCAGTTCAGTGTTGATAATCTTTGACTATTAGAAAGCTGTTCTTACCACTCTGATCTCTTTTTTTTACATTTGTTTGTTTCAGTACACAACAGTGCTAGAGTTTATATTTCATTTTAACTATTTTGTCGATTTAAAGAAAAATGCACTTATTAATTGTAGGATAGTCCAGAAAATAAATCTATTTTCTGTTGTGCATATGCACAGGATCCCTTAGATTCACCAATTAGGCTTAAGAGTAGTTTTTCTGGACTCAGATAGAACGTATAGGAGGAGTCCCAAGTGTTGATTATAAAGCAGAAAAATCTGCAAAACAATTACATAGAATCAATATGCTGTGATATAATTGTATGTGTGACATAACCAGACTGATTTTCATCTGAGGGGTTTATAGCACATTAACGAGCATAGCAGGCTGTGGCCCTGAGCCAGCCTCTCCTAACTGATCCTTTAAAACACCCTCATAGGCTCTACTCAAACAGGCAACAAAGGCTGTCAAATAAACAAACCTCAAATTAAAACCTTCACACCAAAGTTCTTTCCACCATGGAGTCTCTGCTGGGATGCAGTTTCCAGTCTTCCTGCACAACTTGGGAGATAGCTCCAGAGGAAAGGTCCAAACTCAGTACTAGAAGAGGTCAGCAGGCAGGCAAACAGTCCTTCTCCTGCTAGGGACTTGCCAAGTACAAAGGAAATAGCACATGATATGCTGCCCTCCCCTTCCCAGAACTCGGTGGTGGCTGAGACCACTTCCTTTTCCAACCATGCAGGGTCCTAGAGCCCTGGCTCCAGCCCAAGCATCTGCACTGCAATTAAACAGTCCCTTAGCCCAAGCCAGCTGACACAGGCCAGCCGCGGGTTTTTAATTGCAATGCAGACATACCCTAAGATTCCACCCTCTGGCCTGCATTTCAACCAGTTATACACTGAATGTGTCTAATGCTTTCAAAACAGCTAATGAACTGTGTTAAGTCTGGATTCACATAAGCATAGGAAAGCTATGTTCACACTGCATCTGGGAAGGTGCTTGCCAGCTCTGGTAGACAGACACTAAAACAGCGGTGAAGCCGGGGCAACACAGGTGGGGGCTTGGCCTTAGCCACCTGAGTATGTACTTAAGGGGTTTTGGTGGGTTTGTACTCACATAGCTAGCCCAAGCTGCCACCAGTACTACCTCCAGCGACACAGTGATTTTTACCAGGTAATCGAGCAGAGCCAGCACAGCTCCCTGCCCGTGCTGGAAAGCACGACTCCAGCTGCTAAGTAGATGTACCCTAAGGATATGTCTACCGAGTTTTAAAGCTTGCAGCAGCAAGTCTCTAAACCCAGGTCTACAGATTTGGGCTTGTGCTACAGTGCTAAAAACAGCTGTGTCGACATTGCAGTTTGGGCTGGAGCTCAGGCTCTGAAGCCCATCCCCCAACCTGGGCTTCAGAGTCCCAGAGCCAGCTTGAGACCAAACAGCTACACAGCTATTTTTAGCACTGTCGCACAAGCCCGACTGTAGAGCTGGTTTCCGAGACTCACTGCTGCAGGTTTTTAATACAATGTAGACATAGCCTGAGATGCTTCACAGTTGCATAGCTGAACCCTGGTTTTGTTCGCAGTCTATTACTATGTAGTTCTAGTAATTGCATTTCCTCTCTCTATACACACACACATATATCTGCCTACCACAGGTTGTCAGAATTCCTTTATTTATCCTAATAAATCTGCAACTTTTTCCCATTTTGGGTTCATTATTTTAAGCCATTTGGGTTTTGCCCCTTACCTTTTGTTAGTGTAGATCACTGGAATGTGGACTTCCAGTTTTATGTGCTCAACTCATCCATTATTCTCGTATCCATTTTTCTAAACACGTTTGTCACTGCCTCCTGGCGGTTTCCTTAATATAACACCCATATGAAAATTAAGTTCCATAAGGTTACTTAATATTTTATTCTTTCTTAGTACCCTGAGTTAGATTAGCTTCTATAATATTTTACAGTCCTTCACTTCATTTATTGAATTTATCATACAAATAACATCCTGCAGAGAGTTTAGCTGCTGCAGTGCCTTAGGAAAAAATAATTAAAGTCAAATTATCGAGAATTAGTTTAAACCAGGGATAGGCAACCTATGGCACGTGTGCCAAAGGCGGCACGTGATCTGATTTTCAGTGGCACTCACACTGCCTGGGTCCTGGCCACTGGTCCAGTGGGGCTCTGCATTTTAATTTAATTTTAAATGAAGCTTCTTAAATATTTTAAAAACCTTATTTACTTTACATACAACAATAGTTTAGTTATATATTATAGACTTATAGAAAGAGACCTTCTAAAAACGTTAAAATGTATTACTGGCATGCAAAACCTTAAATCAGAGTGAATAAATGAAGACTCGGCACACCACTTCAGAAAGGTTGCCGACCCCTGGTTTAAACTAAAAAAGTTTCCAGCTTTAGAAATAACATCTTTGAAGGTTTTGAATACAAGTGTGTACCAGGAGGAGTCTGGTGTCCTCTCACACATGGATGGATGCAAAATAAATGGGCTGTCTGTTCAGCAGGAAGGGCTTAGCATCCAGCCAGCGATAATTCTGTCCCACCAGGTCCATGGAGACTAAAAACCTACTGTGAGAGTGGGTGCATTTCAATATGAAGAGTAATAGAACTACAGCTTTACAGCAAGATACTACTGTGATTAATGCAGAAATATAGGGCTAGTGGACTCACTCCCAAGTTTAAAAGTAGACAGATCACATGGTTGACACTCTGGCCCTCAGCCTGAACCTTTGCCATGTAATCAATATAAATGGGACAGTATCTGAGATTGACTCAAATCTTTGAAACTGATTTCAAGATTACTAGCATTCATTTACGACACTCCAGCCCTCCAACACAATGGGTACCATAACATGGTCTAAAAGAGGTAAAACTAATCATTGCAACCAAGGTTGGAATACAGGAAATAAAAAATATTTACATATCACATAAAAATTGCCAAGCACAGTGTTATAATACTAAATATTAGCATCACACAACACTACAAGCATTGTTATAGAAATAAGCTTGCGTGGTCTGAATGTAATAGACAATAAAAATGTAAGCGGGAAAGGAAAGAATTATTAGAGGGAGACAGGAATGATATACTCTGTCACACACTTGTGCAAAAAGGTTTCCAACAAAGGATAAAAATTCAGAGCATGTCCCCTTTGAAAATAGCAACAGTCTCAATGGTCTTAATTCATTAACATTTTTAAAAGTGGCAAGAACATAGTTTAAATGTGAACGGTTAGATAGGTCCTCAGCTGATGGACATGTATACTGTTCCATCAAGTCAATGGAGTGACCCTAATTTACACCCGCTATGGTTGTGGTCCAGAGTGATTTTCTGTTGGGGGGAAAAAACCAACACCCTGAAAAGGTGAAGAAAAGGAAGTGCAAGGCTTAATTTGTGAAACTCAATTTTACCTTTCTTTATTTTTGAAACTTAATGTCCAATTACAAATAAATAATTCATACAATATAAATCAGTTATGATATACACTTTTTCAGGCAGTTCATATTAACAACCAAACCAAGATGCCATTGAAAATGAGTTTGCATTAAATAACCAATTATAGTAATATACAACTGGTGATTCAATTACATTTTCAGACTGGTCTAAAGTGTACAAACTTAAAGAGAGACTTCTCCTCTTACTAGTATGGAAGACACAGATGTATACAATTTTCTTACAAGCTCAAACGAATGAATACACCACATTTATAAAAAAATGCTGCAACACAAAGTCTAAGTGGAGTTCTAATACAGAATAAAAGCTTGCGAATTTCAGCAGCATAAATATAAAAGTTTACTGCCATGGACGCTTATCCCCTGTGGCAGTTTCTGCCTAAATTTACAAACTTTGTAGGATGTTTTTAGTAGGGTTTCAATTCCATACATTTATCTTCATCCTATTTATAAAATTGACAGCATGTATCTATGTACTATATTTTTAGTTTCAATTGCACACAGCTTTTAACTTCAGCAAAATGTTTTACTGCTGAGAAGACACTGCTTCCCCTTGAGGTACAGTCAATTTTTCTGTAAACTGCAATAGTAACAGCATCAGTAAACTTGCCAGGTCTTTTCTGACCTCTAATTTTTAATTTCCTAACCACATCCAGAAAAGTTTAGTTTATTCCCTGTAAAGAACACTTGTGACATCTGGATTGAAGTGTCAGTCTAAAGTCTTGAAGCATTTCAAAAAATAACACCAGAAGATGTGTGCCAACTATTCATCTTCCAGTCCTGGTTCTTACTAGGTCATTTAGTCCTCTTTTATAATGCAACTCAAAATTCATTGCTATGTACACTTTCACATGAGGATAAGTAGCTAATGATCACTACTATCCCACTGATTCAGAATTTTAGGAATTTTAAATTGCCTCGTCAAGATGCTTCTTTTCCAGAGCCAAATTTTAGGGCCAGAATAGACTCTCAGCTCCAGTTCCCACCCCATATTCTTATTATGAGAATCTTGAAATGTGGAGACTAAATCCATTCCATCAAGTTGCTAGATATTTTTCACATAATTGGTGTCTGGTGTCACGTAGGCTGCTACCATTAGGGTTCCTGTGAACTGCCTCCCAATTGAATTGTTCCTCTGCTAAGCAGCTAGCATGGCCCATGATCACAAAATGAAAGGATGGTGGCAGCTCAAGCACCCAAGAGGTATCATTACTCGATGTACTACAATCACAAGGGACACGTGAATTTTAATTTCAGTTATGACATGGGCTCCTTTTGTGGCCCTGGTCATTTAACGTAACTTTTCTGCCTTAGAGCCTGCTCTTGAGAAGATCTGAGAACCCACAACAAGTGACTTCAACAGGAGTTGCAAATATTCAGAACCTCATAGGATCAGGCCATTTGTTCCCCCCATCTTCGAGACAGGATGATAATAATACTTACCAAAAAATGTTTTTTAGGCCCACCCAAAAATTCAAAGCCTTTTTGCTCTTTAAAATTGTTCTAGTGGTTTATTTTCACTTAGAGGAAACAAAAGCTTTATCTTTTACAAAACCAATCTGATCTCAACAAAAACTGGAACTATTTGTCTACATCAACTTAAAAGTACATCAGAAAAGAAAATTGGATTGAAAAACAGATGCAGAGTTAGATTACAGCCCAACCTTCTGGTGGAGCTGGAAGAAAAGTGAAGACTTATTTCCAAACTAATGTTAAAACATCTGTTCATTACGGTGATTTATCCAAAGTGCATTTAAGAACTTAACAGTATACTTTAAAATACTATTTCTTTCAGAATTCTTCTTCTGGATTAATCACATTTAGAATTTTATTAATATACTACAAAGTACAACCAGTGGTCTTGAGATGCTGGACATATTTTGTTAGACATATTTTGGATTACTTTTGTTTTTCTAGGATCACAAAAAAAAACATTTGCAATCTTGAGCAAAGTATATCATTTGCTTCAAATGCAGGCTCTATTTATGAACCTTATTGCTTCTTGCTGCCATTTGACAGAGTGCAAATCCATATTTTATTAAACATTTTTCTATACCTAACAGGATTATACTTTTCCTTTGAACTTGGCAGCTCATGTGCTCCCATTCTTCAATCAATCACTTTCCTACGTTTAGTCTTATCTGTATATATCTATCATGTGTTTATAACTTCCTTAACATTCAGATGATGTATAGCCTGGATTACAACAGCCTCATTACCTCATTTCTGATACAAATGCGATTTTGAACCCCTTTTAAATCTGACAATTCCATTTGACTAAATACACCAAACCTCATCAAAAGGTGCAGAGAGTTCTCCAGCACCAACAATAGTGCAAATCTATTGCAATCCAGTAAGAGCTATTAAAAATACAGCTCACTCTTCCGTTATTTAAGTGACTGAAACTAGGTATGATACATTCAGCTTTCACCAGCAAAGGGAACCTACTTGACTTTGGTCTCCTATACAACTGCACAGAGTGTCAATTTTCATATACTTCAGAATTAATTTTTTTCATCAGAGTTTGTGTGAAACCTTCTCCAAAAACTCCCAAGTTAAAGCTCTACCAATGCTAACTGCAGAAAAGGGTGGTTTTAAGTACTGCATGTCTTTTGTACAGCCAATGCTCTGTTATCAAACTATTGCATCAAGCAAGCATAAAGACCTGACTTTTTACATTGTAATTACATATACCATATGAGGAAAGACATTTCAGCAAATTAAAGCCCTTTTAATATCTGGTCCATCACAAAATTTACTGATGTATGCCTTTCCATGTTCTCATGGGACCCTGATCAGAATATTTTCTCTAAATTAATATATTAAAAAACTAATAATAAAATACATATCTGAAACCAATCTAGAGGCTCCCACTTTAGACCTAGCTAGTACCCAGAACTCTCAAAATGAAAGCTTCACAGGACTATTTATAATCAACTAACTCAAGAATTTGGTTGCAACAATTAAACAACCAAGCAGGCAAAATAAATATGACTCTTAACTGACAATACTTCAGACATTTGCCTTCAAAGAAAAAAAATATATAAACAAAAGAACGTGAAATTATTAATTTAGGGGGAGATTTTCAAAGGCACAAATGGGAGTTAGGTGCCCAATTCCAACTGGTACCTAACTGGACATTTAGGCCTTTAAGAAATTTCCCTCCAAAAGATTTGGGCTGCAGCTAGGTTTGAACATGACTATTATCAATGATTTACAAGCAACAAAACAGAAAACCTGAATTGTGCATGTAAGGCTGATGAGAAAAGAGATGATTTTTGTTGAAGTCCCAGCAAACTTTCTAAATTCATTTTACTTAACACTTAGAAGTTCTCACAAGTTTTAAACAATATAACTTCTGTACTGAATATAATGGCCTGAAGATATTTTAAACGTGAATTTCAATATTAGACAGATTATTCACAGGTGTAGTTTTTGGTGTGTTAAATAGCATCTTTTGCATTAATAAAGCCTCAAACAACATATTCTCCAGGGCTGTCTACTTATATACAGTGCTATGCCATGCTCACCTTTCTTTTTTAGATAAAAAATAAAATATTTAAGATCAACCATCAGGCACATATTTCAGGTGTATTTCACAAGTCAGAATGTCAGACTTTTTCTTTCTTAAATTTACAAAGAACAATTGCACAGCAACAAATAATCTGGTCTTCCGTCCAACAGTGATTTGAGTTATAAGCATTTTCAGATTACATAATTTCACGTCAATCACTTTTTATATTTAAATATTTATATAAAAAAGGCCCCCAGAATATCCATTTCTTACATAGCCAAGTTATCTGCCTATACATCCAAACTTTAAAAAGTTGCAAACAGAACATTATATAGGCTTTATAAATCATATTTAAAAACTTGAGGCTTCAAAATCACAGTTTCCCAAAAGAACTCAGGAAAATCCACATATTGACAGGGTAGCAGAGAATACTGGAAAGAAGGAGACAGACACAAGTTTGCTGCCTTAACATTTTACTAATCCTGACAGGTAAAGGTGTTGATGTTATCAGAAGTAACAGTTTAAACTGAAAATGAGGAATGGTGTTTTGTGTGTTGGTCTCAAGTACTGAGACATGAGATTCAAGTATTTCCTATTTGATCTGAGCTCACTGTAGCAAAGAAGCGCAGGAAAAGAATTATTTTGTTTTTCCATACATTCGATCAATGTCCACCTGGTAGTGTGATGTGAGCTCTCTGCGTTTTAATTTGAAGGCATCTGTCACCAGACCAGTCTCAGGAGTCCAAGGATCAGGGCTCAAATGAATTTTCAATGGTATTTCAAATTTCTCCAGATGAGCTGCAATAATAAAAAAATACAAGTATGAGAAAGATTTCAAACATAGATTGAGGGACTAAATCATGCTCTCACACAGAAAAGACAAGGCTAAGAGGATAAAAGTACTCCTCAAACTTTAGTTTGCAGCCACACAGAGAGATCTTTAAAGCATGTGGAGTCACAGGATCTCTGGACAATTATATTCCATCACCATGGAATATGCCCAATGTGCTTGGGCTTTTGTGCTGCTCACTGGCTTTGCAAATGCACGTACATACACATAGCAGAATGGCTCACTCAAGATCTATGCTGTCAGGCCTATTTTGTGACCCCGACACTTTGAATGTAGGAGGAGGCATGGAATTGAATTTATTTAGGCTCAAAAAAGTGCTACTTTCTGCTGTTTATTTCTGATGATATTTCTAGAAAGTTGCTGGGAGAACATGTTGAGTACAGTAGCTGATTCCCTTGCTACAATATACTCCCAAACCTGCACAGCCCCAATTATATGCTGTTTGTACAGTTGAACTTCAGTGAACTCACCGACAAGGGAAACTGAAGAAGAGGGAGAGAGGAAGAATGTAATTTACATTTTACTTTCCTTCTTTCATTGTTTTCCCACCCTTTTTGTTCTCTATGGAACACAATGGAGAGGAGTGTTTAACTATTACTCTTTAGCATGGAGGCTAAGGTTATGAAGTAATGTAAAAGTAAAGTCAATGGAACACTGCGCAAATGAAAACAAATATCAGTGTATTGCATACTGTATGCTCATTAGCTTACACAATATTTAACATGCTATATTATCTATTAAAGTTTTTGAGACAGGCAAGGAGAAAAATGGGGGTTACTTACCTGTAACTGGAAGTTCTTCAAGATTTGTAGTCCCATCTATATTCCATACATGGGTACACACACTCCCTGTGTCTGAGACCAGAGACTTCTAGCAAGTAGAGTCTGTTGGTCCACACGTGGGCAGTTTCTTGTCTTATGCTTCATATCAAGGGCATACATAGTAGTGCAGACGGACGCCTCTCCAATTAATCCTCTTACTGCGAATCCGAGAGTATCAAAAGCAGAGAAGGAGGGCAGGAAGTGGAATACAAATAGGGACCACACATCTTGAAGAACTTCCAGTTACGGGTAGAGTAACCGAGTGCTGGTCCGTATGTGTACCCCACATGTGGGTGACTGGTAAGCTGTATTAGAAGAGGAGGGTGGTGTAAGGATGCAGTCAATATAGATGTCTGTAACACTGCTGTCCCATCTGCTGCATCTGCAGAAGATGCCTGGACTAAGATGTAATCTTTGAGAAATATGGATGGAACGCCAGATTGCTGCCTTACAAATGTCCAATACAGGTACTTCTTGAAGACATGCTATGGATGTTGCCTGTGCTCTAGTAGAGCGGGTCCTCACCCTGTCTGCAGAAGGGAGATGTGCCAACTGATTACAAAGAGCAATACAGATATCAATTTAGAGAGTCCCTGAGCAGAAATGCTGGTCCCTGTGAATGCTTTGCTATAGTGACAAATAGTCTAGGAATTTTCCTCATTGGTTTCATTCTTTGCACACAGAACGCTAAAGCCCATCTGACATCAAGGGAATGAAATCTCCTTTCCTCATTAGAAGCACGAGTTTTAGTGAAGAATACAGCAAGTGAAGAGACTGCTTCACATGAAAAACTCAGAAATTATCTTAGGGGTGATTTTTGGGTGAAGGTGAAGGGAAACCTCCTTATGAAACGTAGTGCTCCCAGTTCACTCACCCTGCTGGCTGCTGTGATGGTGACAAGAAACATGACCTTCATGGAAAAAGGAGACATCAGGCATATGGCAATGGTTCAAAGGGTGGCCCAGTAAGTATCGACAGTACAAAAATAGGCACACACTTCTAGTTTTCTCCAGGGATGCTTCACCCCCGCCGCTCCACTCTGAGGCCCCACCCACACTCTGCTCTTTTCCCCAATGCCCTGCCCTCGCTCCACCTCTTCCTGCCCCCACTCCACCCCTCTCCAAGGCCCCTGACTGCCTGTCGCTCACTGCCCTCCCCCAAGCCCCTCCGTGAGCTGCCAAACAGCTGTTTGGCAGGGTCACTGAACAGCTGTTTGGCAGCATTCCCAACTAGCTCATCAGGAGCGTTGCCAAACAGCTGATTGGTGCTGAGCACCAGCTATTGTTTTTTCCGTGGGTCCTCCAGCCTCGCAGCACCCATAAAATCGGTGCCTATGGGATCAAATCTGAGGTCCTACTGCAATGTTGGCATTGCTACTGGAGGGAAGGTCCTAGTGAGACCCTTCAGAAATCTGACTATTGTCAGATGACTAAAAATGGATTAGCTCTCTATTGGAGAATAGAAGACATTGATTGCAGTGAGCTAATGAAAAGTCCTGACATCTTGAGGGTTAAGAAGGTAGTCTAAAATAGCAGGAATACCTGCTTTTTCTGAGGATAACTGGCCCTGTTGCATCCACATAGAGAAACACTTCCATTCTGCTAAATACCATTTTCTGGTGGAGTCTTTTCTGCTGTGATTGAGAATTGTCTGAATGGTCTTTGATCACAGCTATTAGAGGGGTGCTACTCACAGACTGAGGCCAAGGTACATAGGGTTCCCTCTGACCTGGATCAGACTTGTGTCTCATGGCCTTCTCTGTGAGGTCCTTCCTCAGTTGGAGCTCTCGTCTCTCACAGGTCCGAGAGGGAAGGAGCAGCAGATGCTGCACTTAGTGTAGATATCAGACTCCACAAGACAGTAAAGACAGTACTGGTGGCCATTGCTAACCAAGATGCAGGAAGGGGGCAGGAGATATAGTTCTTAAATCCTGGGAACTCTGGGAATAGTCATGGTTCCTAAGGTGGGGACAAACTAAACTACACTAACTAAACTATAAAATACTAAAAATGTTACAACTATATACAGTTATATATATATAGGTTATAAAAGATAGCTTCAGACACAGAAGATTCTGACTGAGGCCACATGTCCGTAAGAAGGAACTGGAAAAGCATCTGTCCTTACCACTCTTTATACAGTCATTATGGGGTGTAAGGGGAGCAACTGTGCAGGTGCAGACCAAGAGACATTACTTACTAGAAATATCCAGTCTCAGACACATGAAGCACATATGTACCCATGTGTGGAAATCACACAGAGACTAGCACTCTAAGAAGATTTATGTAGACTATGTCACCCACCCCTCTCACACACAAAAAGCATCCTCCAGTTAAAGTCAGGTTTTGCAGAAAACACACACACTTCATTATAGGCAGATTCTACTTTGGACGCAAATTACACATAATAAAACATCTTTTATAAATTGATATGCATATTTTGTTTCTACTGTTTTATATTTTAACAATACATTAAGCTCCACAAAGCAAATACAAATGACCTGACTGCTCACCTGAGCTAGCAGCTTCAGCTACTACCTTCAGTACCTCTTTTTCCATTTCAGCACTGGTACAGATCTCTTCCCAGGTTCCTTTAAATCCTTTCTTCCGAGCTAGCTCTGTAAGCTCCTTTTGATTTGGCACAACAAATGCAATGACATACGACTGGAAACTGAGAAGTATAAAATGTACTTTAGTATGAATTTTGTAGAGTTAACAATTACGTCATTTAAAAATAATATTAAAGTTTAAATTTTTTCTATTTAATATATATTGATTTTTAACTTTTGTTCATCTAGAATCTCACAGAATAAGTACATGGAATTGTACCTCTGCCCTTTTCTAAATAAGCAGAAGTTTGTATTACTGAATATGGTTACTTATGCCATAACAGACCCATGTAAGTAAGTATGATACTGGCAGAAAATACACAACTTAGGTATTAAATACATAGTAAACTAACTATAATGTCAAATCAGCCATTTGTAACTGTAATTTCCTTATTATGAGATCATTATGTAAATAGGCAATCCAAATTAATAAAAATAAGGCATATCGGGTTCAAATAATTCACTGAGGGGCAAATCTTAACCTGTCCTTTACAGATATGGAAAGTCCTCCTGCAAAGGAATCAGTGCAGTTCTGCTATACTAAGGTGAGGAGAAGCAGGGCTCAGCATTTGCAGGATGTGCACACCTCATGCCTAAGGAGGATACCAATTCTGGTAGGTCTCACCTGCACCTGTCACACTGGAGTACGTGGGAGTGAATCCCTCCCCGGATAGATGCACTACCCACTGTTCCCTGGGGAGGTAGAGTATAACAGCAAAGAGGTAACTGACAGGGGTATTTCTCGTTGATGCTCCAAGGACTGGTGGACCATTATAGCAGGTTTACAGACATAAATGCAGGCTGGTCTACAAGTGTCCTTGACACCAAGATCTTTTGGAACTCGGTATTATTTGAAATTAATGGGGAAATGACTGTTTGCCCCCAGGAGCACTATGGACATTAATGGTGTGGAGTTTTGTCTAGTTATTCTGGGAGACCAAACTTATCTCTTGGTGCCCTGGCTAATGACAGGCCGCTTGGACAGAAGGAAGGAACATTTTAATTATTGCCCAAGTAGTTGTACTATGGTAGTTGATTGTGCATTTGGTCATTTGACAGGCAGATGGCACGGTTTATGTAACAGATTGGAAGCAGCGGGGGAATAAAGGTCCATTATAATTGCTTGTTGTGTTTTACACAATATTTGTACGAGCAAGGGGGAAAGCCTTATAGGTGGATGGGAGACTAGAGGTGAGGAGATTTGCTCAGAGGTTCGAGCAACCAGCAAGGCATCCTACACAGAACACAAACACCAGGGGATTGCTGTTAGGGATGCCTACTGTTTGTATTATGAGTCACATACCTGAACACATTAGCCAGTGGCGTGTGTTCGGATGCAAACATTATGAGCGCTCGTGGGTGGTTGAAGTTGAATGGTCCCTATATGCTTTTGTAAAAGCTGATGAATTATTTCAGGTTTATTTAAAGGATTTTCTGTGTTTAATGCATTGATGACTCATAATGGATGTATTATGTATAAATAGTTTTATTATGAAAAAACAATAAAAACACCAAATACAAACCTTTTAATGGAACAAATGGGAAAAAATTGTATTTGGAACCCCATTTAACTAACCAATCTTCTTAAATAACCAACTGCATAAAACCCTTTAACAAGTGCAACAGTAAGAAATTTCAAATGCAACAATTTGGAGGAGGTATGCAGAAAGTTAAAGGCAAGTATACACCTTGCCCCTGGCTCTTCTCATCCACATAGGTTCTCAGGTTGAGTGCCTGGGCTCAAAATTCTCAGAGGCTTTGTAGGGCTCAAAAGAACTGGACTCCCAAGTGCAAGTGTCTCAGTCCCTCGAGGTTGGATTTGAGAGGTGAATGGGAACTGCTGGAAGCATTGCTGTGGGGATGCAGAGGTTAGGAGTTAGTGCTGTCCAGGGTCTGAAGAACATGACTGGGTCCCAAACTATGGGACTGCAGGGCCTGCTGGCCTAGCAGAAGCATGGTTTTTCCAAGATGATGTTCTGTCTCAGGATAGCATCCATGAGTTGCCTCTGAATCTCTCTGCCTTTTTCCATGCTCTCCTTCACCATGGTGATGCGGTCCTTGGCCACAGCCATCCTTTCACTGGTCACTGCGATGCTGTCCTTGCCCACTGCCACAATCTCTGGGGCAGCTGCACTTCTTTCTCCCTCCCTCATATACAGTCTCCAGCTCTCAGCCAGCCTGGTTTTCCTCTGTGTCTCTGCCATGAGTTCTGTAAACACCTTGTCTTGAGTCTTCTTTTTTCTCCCCTTCAGGTTGACCAGTCTGTCAGCAGTACACAGCTGGTCCTTGATGATCTGGCTATTGCAGGGGCTGTGGGAGGAAAGGGGGGGGGAACACTTGCTTATTGTTCATATCTCAGACAAATCATGATAGTTTTTTTTGCTATGTATATGTGACTTTACCTCCCTCAGACTCTTGCCATTCAGGGGGAACCTCAGAGATGGTAAGTGGTCTGCATGTACAGAGGAATCTGGTGCATTTGGATTTCAATCTACTGTATCTGCTTTCATGCTGCTAGGGGGGATGCGGTTGGAGCTATGATCCAGGTTTGGTTTTGCAGTTTTGTTTGTGCCCTGGAGGTGCTTCTATGGTATTGGAGGTGTAAAGGAGGGACTATGGAGGGCAAACTGGACAGTAATTCCCTCCACATCCCCTTTAAGATGTCCTCACTCTC
Organism: Mauremys mutica; assembly: GCF_020497125.1. Classification (NCBI taxonomy): domain Eukaryota; kingdom Metazoa; phylum Chordata; order Testudines; family Geoemydidae; genus Mauremys; species Mauremys mutica. Next base: position 68,171,903 of record NC_059080.1, on the reverse strand, counting down.
TATTACATTATGCTGATGTGGCTGACTAGGAGGCAGAGAATGATCTTACTCAAAAAGGCAAAGGACAGTATCTTGCTGGTCAGTTATTCACCAGGATGGTCCCCGCAAAAGCACTGCAGGAGTGGAAGGTGCTGACAAGCTATACTGGGAGGCATGGGCATGTGGCTATTCCCTGTAATATGCAAAACAAAAAAATCAAGCTATTTCGCAATCTTAAGGTTTGCTATATCTCCCCTGCAGACATGGAGAAGGTGCAGAGAAGGACAGGGTCCTTCAATGATCATCAGTTACAATGTGTTTGACAGGACATTTGTACCTTAGAAGGGTGCAGTATTGTTTATGCCTTGACTGGGCAGGCAATGTGCACTTATACTTCACATAAACTACGAAAACTAACCAAATTTTTTTTATCAATCAGCTGTTAATTTTGCACAAATGAATGCTTTTGTTATTGAAATCTGCTATGGAAGGGGCTGCACCAGAGGAGAAAGAGGGACTGATTGCAATTGCACTATGCTGGCTGGATTTTGAAGCTGTAACAAACAGGATGGGGGAAGGGGGATGGGGTTTCTAGCTCATATCTGCCAACAATAATAATAAATAATAAATTATAAACATAGATACTTACGTGCTGAAGTTCCCTGTACGGGATATGACTCTTCAGGCCTGGCCTGGGTTTGTGTCTGGGATTCTGGCTCAGTCGATGCAGGGCACGAACAAGGGTCTGTTGTAGCAGGGCATGACTGGGGCTGGCTTTCCAGCAGGACATAGTCAGGCTCCGGAGTCACAGGCTCTCAGGGGGCAGCTCCCCTTTGGCATCCTCCTGCTCATCCGCTGATGGGTCTAGTCAGTCATCCTCAGTGCGGGGGGGGGAGTGCAGGCAACATTCTCAGAATAATGCCTGGAATGGGTTGTACTATAAATTGGGTAGAATCCTGTCTAGTTCATCAAAAATGGAGAGGTCATATGCCCCCTGCCAGACTGTCTCCTTTTATCTCTCATTTCAATGTTTCTCCTGAGCTTTTGGCTTCTTATCTGGCACTTAGCAGCGTCCTAGTCACAACCCCTCTCAGACATCTGCTTTGCAATGTCCACAGAAAGGTCCTTATGCCTGTGGCTAGCCACAAGAGTTTTCTGAACTGACACTTCTCCCCCAGTGGTGAGGAGATCCAGGGTCTCAACATGGCTCCAAACAGTTGTATGAAGCATGTTGTGGGGCTTCTCGTGTGCTAGCATGTTTGTATCACCAGAATAATGATACTCTGGAATATAGGAGCAACTGGCCAAAATCTGGCTCTGCTCCACCCTTTAAAGAGGGGAAGGATCATCCTGGAAACTCAACACCAGGGCAGGGAGGACACACGAGTAAATGAACAGGTCAGTAACGGTTGACCTGAAAAGCACTGTGGGATAGCCATTGGAAGCACACAATAAGGTGGACAGAAACTGCAAGCACACAAACAAAAGACCAAACTAATTCAATTAGGAGCAAACCTAATCTACTTGCAGGAAGATTCCAGAGTTCCCAGGAAATGTGGAGTTAAGAATGCAGTGACGAGTTGCATTCTGCATACACAGGAATTTTCAAACCAGATTAACTAGATTTGATCCAGTTTAAAAACCCAATGTAGTCAAGCCCTCAGTGAGTTGCAACAACTTTAGTAGTTGAAGAGAGGTTTTCCACTGCTGCCCCAATGTCTAATGGTGGATGGGTCAGGTGGGCTCTCCCTTCACTCTTGCAGAGATCCTCAATATATTCAGTTACTTGCAGCAGATATATGAAACCAGATTTGGCTACAAATGTATTAATTTGGTCATGCACAAATACTTGTATATCAATAAGAGATAGCTAACGCTTAATCTTTTCAAGTTTTAGATATGGTTATACCTGGAGGTGAGTGCAAAACTTCAAACACAAAAAAACCAAAACAAACCAACAAAAAAATAAGGTGCCCTTGAAAAACTTCTACCGTTAAAAAATTTGTGCTGGTTTATATTTCATATCAAATCTCTTTCAAATGGGCAAAAAACTTGCAAGTTGGCAAAAATGTTTTATGTGCAACTACTGTAGTTTAAATATTAGAAAACATTGACCCCAAAGTCTTGGAAACATCAGCTCTCTTACCTGCTTGCATATGCACAAATATTATCTACCAGTGGCAGATTCTTCAAAGCTGCTTCAACTTTGCCAAGAGAGACGTATTCTCCAGCCTGGAGTTTTACAAGATCTTTCTTACGATCTATGGATAAAGGGAAAAATTAAATAAATGTTATTTGCAAAATGAAAACACCAAGGGCTTGCTTATACCTATCGCTGAGATCTAAGCGTATAAGTGCAACAGACATGTTTCTGTGTATTTTAAATTGGATAAATTTATGGCCAAGTTCCAGTTTTTGGTACTGCACAGATTTACAAAAAGCAATCTGCCCAGATTATCAGATGTGTCCTTCTACCAACTGTGATCCATCTTTTAAACTGCACAAAAACCTTTCCCCAATGAAATATGTTTATGTTTACTATATGTTTTATTCCAACTGGAGCTTCTAGTTATATGGTATCCTTATCAGATATAACAATATCTATCAGCAGTGTAAGCAAATATAACTAGACCATAATTAGAATTAAGTGAAAAACACTGTTTGGCTGAAAGAGAAGGTTACTCATTCTGTGCAGTAACTGAGGTCTTTGAGATGGTTGTCCCTGGGGGTGCTCCACTTTAGGTGAATCTGTGCCCCTGCGCTTGTAATTGGAGATTTTTAGTAGCAGTGCCTGGTTGGGTCACACATGCACTGTCCCCGTCCCACACCACCTCTGGCAGTTACATAGTGCTGTGCGACCAGCCCCCTCCTTGGTTCCCTCTCTACCACAGATTCTCTAGCAGGAAAACTTCAAAGTAGAGGGAAGAGAGAAAGGGTAGTGGAGTCCTGGTACCTCAGAGGTGTATGGTCTCAGTGTGGTCGTTACCGATGGGGTCTGATAGGTTGGAGAGCATCTCTTTTTGACAAATTCCCGAGGAGAGGAGGTCGGAGCCTGTTTCTTTGTCACCTTTTTGGCAAAGTGGTCCTTCCTCTGACAGGGTAGCAGGGTTGGGGACTGGTGTCCGGGGGGAGGGGGGCGGGGAGGGGTCCATGATCCCTGAATGGATGCCAAGTGCAGAGACTTCTCCTCATGACACCGAGATTGAGGACCGGCAAGTGAGGAAACATTTAAAACCTGGGGAGCCGGGCATGTCCCTTAGAATAGGGTTTCTCCCGTGAGGAAGGGTAATTATACTATACTAAGGGGTATCCTAATAACTTAGGAATTTAAGTTTTAGTTAAGAGAATTTTTTTTAAGAATAAAAGGGGAAGAGATAGTAGTTAGTTTAGTTTACTACCCTAATTAACTAGTATTCTAAAGTAAAGCTAGGCTAAAGATAAATCTCAGAAGTGCTGCGAAATGCTCCGTCTCAAGCCGAGGGAGGTAAAGAAGGAACTGGGGCGGGGGGTCACATAGCACTATGTAACCGCCAGGAGCAGAACAGGACAGGGACAATGCATGTGCGATCCAACCAGGCACTGCTACTAAAAATTTCTGATTACAAGCACAGGGGTGTAGATTCACCTAAAGTGGAGCACCCACAGGGACACTCTTCAAAGAACTATATGTTTCAAGCTGCTTGGCTTCTATACATATGACCAGAAACATATGCAGGGAATGCACATTTTGTGGTATTTTATTATTTATTCTTGTAATTTATATTTTAACAGTTCATCTGTTGCTCAAGGCACAATAATTAGAGAGACATTTCTCGGGTCTGCCTGAGGTCTCATTAATACAGGACCCAAGTGGGGAGGACAGTAAAGTGCCCCCACAATCCTGTGTGTGGTAAGGGGTTGATTCAGTACAAGTGATTGGTACAAGTGAGAACAACTTGAAGGCTGTTCTATCTTGCACCAGCTGTAATGGCTTCCAACGGGCTGCTGGAGCAGATAGGAATTGCCAAGTACAATGGCACTTTGGCCAAACCCCCTTTCCCTGGTCATACCATAACATGCTCTCTGGGGCAGCCAAGTAAGCTAGTTTTTCAGCTATACTGTCCTGAAAGACCACTGCAAAGGGACCTAGGACTTGGCCCATACCGCAAAACAAATGAAGTCAACAGCAACAGTCCTCATTTTACTCTTAAACAAGTGCTCTGATTTTCAAGATTACTGAGCACCCAGATGCTCCCACTAACTTCGCTGGGTGTGCTTCACATTCATGAAAGTCATGCCACTATTTGGGTGCCTAAATATGCCCTTAGGAGCCTAACTTTAGGCACTTGTTTAAAAAACGTGTTGCCTGCATGTATTCCTCTTACATTGTCTGTAGAGGACTCCAATTAATACCAAGACAAAGAAACACACCATAGAATTACTGACAGCATAATACCAATACAACCTCCCCCACCCACACCCCTCATCAAAAAACAACAAAACACAAACAAAAATCTCTAAAACTTAATACAATAGTTTAAATAGCTCATATATCTTGATTTAGGAAAGTAGAGTCCTCTGTTGATGCACTCAATATCACTAAATGTAGCTAAATCTACATTAATATTCTAAAAGAGGGAGAACAGTTGTAGTTTAAAATATGAACTGGAGCTTAAGGTTGAGGGATAAACATATTCCTTGGATACATGGAACAGCATGAGCCCAAATGCCAAGTAGTCCAGCACTTGAGAATTGTAGGTAACAACAAAACTGTAAAGCAGTTCAAGTATGTTGTTTACCTGAACTGTGTCAATTGATATAAGTAAATTAATCAAATTCCTTCAGTAACTCACCAATTATTTTTAGACATCCATCTGCATGGAACTCCCCAATGTCTCCAGTATGGAGCCACCTCTGTCCATTCTCATCCACAGTGAAATCTTTTTTGGTTCGTTCTTCGTTTTTGTAGTAGCCCATGGTCACATTTTGGCCTCCAATAAGAATCTCACCTCTAGGATATGGTTTATCAGTATTATAATATCCACCTGAAAACAGAGACAATTATTTTCTAAACATGATGTTGATTTAAAAAACTGAAGTTAAACAAAAAAACCTACAAAACAGAAACCATTCCAAGCAAATCTATACAGTTTTCAATGGATTAATGTGTTTGGTTTTTTATTCAAATTAGGTTTTATAGAGCAGGTCATTAGTTTAGATTAGAATCATTACTTTTGGAGGTATCTTTTTTTACAATACATTTCTGAATAATTTAACGAGAGTATAAGTGTATCCAAACCACTTTTAGCATCTAGTTAGAGAGGTAGGTAGGCACTGTTCATTAATAGTGAAATTCCTGTGTGTGCAGAGGGCCAACTCAAGGCATATGTATCATCTCAGCCCCATTCAGGGGACTTAAGTTAGACATAAGCCTTACACTGGCCCAAAACAAAGAGTGAATTTCATTCAATGTTGTGAGAAAAAAGCTCAAGCAGCTCCACTATCCAAATCAGAAGAGACTGTGAAGGGAGGCAAAGGACTGAAAGAGGTACTTTAAACATCTAATTAGACCCATTAGATTGGGCATCTAACTTAATAGGCTTCCATTTCACTGGCCATTGCTTGCTTGCTTTCTCTTATTACATTAATGCTAGTAAACTGCACTATGCCTTTTGTGAAATTTTCTAACATCTAACGAGAAGAGAAAATATGCACTTGTAGTTTAGCTTGAACTGTAGTGAATCCAATACCCCTGGTTTGGCACATACAGAGTGTTGTCTCTCATTCCAGTGTGTTAACATTAAATAATTCTCGAGATACAAGGGTACATGCATGCACACACACAAACACACAAGATGTATGTTCATATATCATGTGACTAACAAAAAGAAAAATAGTATAGTAGATTATTATTATTTATATCATCCTATTGCCTAGGAGTTCCAGTCATGGACCAGCATCCCATTGTGCTAGGCACTGTACAAACACAAGCTGTAAATCAGAACTTTTTAAAAATATTGTGTGTGTGCTAATAACCAAATCTATAAATATTCATAAAACTTTACATCAGCTTAGGAGCTGATTTTTTTTAAATCAAACTTGTGTGCAACAAGGTAGAAAACAAACAAACATTCATCTACCAAACTATTATTGAAACACAGTAGGTTTCCTTTCATCCTGAAACAACAAAAATAGACTAATTCCATGGTTTTATTATACTAACCATCACCTATTTAAGCAAATATCAATAATTGTCTATTGTCTACATTGTCTATTGTCTATTTAAACACTCCATTTCCTCTTCAGTAAATAACACATGCACTGTACTTCTTGACGCAGATTTTTTCTCAATCCTGCTTGAGCAAACTCTGTAAGGGAGCTTGGTTGCAGCTCATTGATCCTGTGCCACCCAGGGAACAGCTTTAACTTACACAGTGGAGGATTGGACATAGTGCAGCCAAATAAATAAATACTGACATAAGGTTCTTACATGCATTTGAGTCTCATTACATAAGAATTTTCTTACCTTCTTTCCAGTTCATTAATTTGATTTCACAGCAAACCAAAGGTGCCCCTACTCTCCCTGTAGTGTAGTCCCAAACTAAAATTAAAAATAAATTAATTTTCAATTAAAAATGGGCAAGTAGTCATTAGAAATAAATTTTATTTATCAAAACTGAACAACACAGCTTTCAAAATGTGCAATTAACATACAAGCATACTGATTAGGACCTTGGTCCTGCAATGGGGGAGCAAGGTGAAAAGCTCAAATTAAGTCAATATGGCTCTGGGTAGTCACAGCAGTCCACCCTCATGAATCACATTACAGGACCAGGGCCTACACCTGTAAATGGATGCTTGTGTGCCTGCTGATTAAGTCAACAATAAATAATAAAATTTCACAATAATTTATCAATATTGAATTTATTTTCTGAACTACCTTTGAACAGACACGAGATCCCAAGATGGGAATCCCCACTGCCAAATGATGCTCTGTACCATGTAGTTCCCACTTGTGAACTTTGCTCCCCCTTGTTTGTTGATATACACCTCTAACCCGATAGAACGCTGTCCTCGGGAGCCAAAATATCTTACTGTGTTATAGGGGAAACCACGTTATATTGAACTTGCTTTGATCCGCTGGAGTGCTGCTTTACCACGTTAAATCCGAATTCATGTTATATCGGGTCGTGTTATATTGGGGTAGAGGTGTAGTAAAGTCTTGTCATATTATCCAACAGGACTTGAACATGCAAGGTCTGAATAAAACCTTTGTACAAGCTTGTGCACTGCACACAGCTCCAGAAGGTTTATGTGCAGCTGGGATTTTTGTTGGGTCCAGGTACCCTGTCCAACATATTTGCACGGATGGGAGGGGTCTGTAGTCAATCTTTCTGAGGGAAAGGAAAGCCCCATGTACAGTTTTCCTTTTTTCACACCAAGAGAGAGAACACAGAACTCTCGGGGTGTGAGGGGGGGAGAGCAAGATCAGTTTGTCTGGACTGTGTTTGTTTGGCACTGTCCATAATCAAGCCTGTAGACATCGAAGTCCAAGTCTCACGAAGAGTGTTATATACATACACAAGGCAGTTGGGACAGGTTCAAACTGTTGTCTGAGGGCTCAGTCAAAGCTGAGTGATGATGTCCTTTGTAGCTTGGAATCTGTCCTAGGGTAGGTATGCTTTGGCTCTGATTGAATCTAGGGTTGCTCCAATAAAGTCTATAGTTTGTGTGGAAGCTAAAATGTACTTTTTTATGTTTACCTGGAGTCCTGAGGAGTGTAGGAATCTGAGTAGGATCAAAGTTGTCATCCAGAATTTACATGGTGTTCCCATGAACAACCTGTTGACACTGCTCTGTGCTGGCCACCATTTTAAGGAGTTGATCACCTGCACTGGAACCCTCAGCTAATCTTTCATGAGTTCCAGGGAGTGGACGCATATTTTTTAAACGAAGCCTAGAATGCACGTGATATGTGATTGCATCCATGGAGTGATCCCTATGCACAATACTAGGAGGCCTAGCAGTTGAAGGTTCAGTGCAATAGCATGCCTTTTGAAGTTCCAAAACAACACAAGGAGGTTTTGAATTTTCTGGAACCTTTTAAAGATAGACACCTCGACAGCAAAAATATATCTATGTCCCTTCCCAAGTGAGTTATTTGGGGGAACAGAATCAAGCTTTTCTTGATATTGATAATAAAGCCATGCACCTGAAGGAGATTCAAGGTCAGGGATGTCTATGGGCTATTGTTGGGGATAAGAGCTCTGATTAATGTCATCCAAGAAGGAATATAGGTGGATTCCTTGTGACCTGAGTCTGAATATGATTACCACCACCATCACTGTAAAGACAAAGGGGGCTGCAGACAAAAAGAGTTCCAACACCTGGCTAAAAAACTGGCCCGGGGGTTTGAGGGACTTGGGGGGGGGGGAAGAAACAGGGGCTGGGCGGGAGATAACTGCTCTCCACTACCCCAAATCTGACCCAAAAACCCCTTAGGTATATGTGAAAGCAGAGCTGTAAAAATTGCTGTCCGCACACTGCAACATAGGCAGAGAACCTGGAAGCAAGCAGGGGCTGAAAGGGCATGACCAGATCATGTGGCTCCAACTCTGATCTGCCTGCGTAGCTTGCAGAGAGGGAAGAGTAGCCCTGATGTCAAGAATTGTGGGAGATGCTGGGTAGCAGAAAAGGCGGCTTTTATACTGATGTGTAGTACTGTCAATATTAGAAGTCTTTTTACATCTCGCCTGTTTGATGGTACCAGTGAGTTTTGAACTGATGCTCAGGGCAAGATACAACAGTACTGGCACAGAATCTCACCCAACTTAAAGGGTGCTGCAGAGGAAGTCATCTATTTGGAAGGTAAGCTTGAGTGAGATTTCTCACATTTCTTGTGAGAAAGTTCTCTCTCTTACCCTCCTCGGGTCTCTGCTTGGTAGGATAGTTCACTCTGCTCAGATTATCCTTGAATTCAGAGACCACCATGCTCAGAGGGACACTTCTTGGTGCTGCTGCCTGATGTACTGGGGGGAGAGGGGGGGAAGGGCAGCAGTGGTGGTGTGCGTGACAGGCCAGAATCAGACCGGGGCCTCATCACGTGAACCCTTTGTAACTTTTTAAGCCTGTACGCACGGACTTGACAAGTTTGTCTGGGAACGGTCCAGCAGATGTTGCACACAGAGGGAAAAGACCGTTACTCACCGTAGTAACTGTTGTTCTTCGAGATGTGTTGCTCCTATCCATTCCATGTAGGTGTGCGCGCCGTGCGTGCACGGCTCTTCGGAACATTTTTACCCTAGCAACTCCGGCGGGCCGGCTGGGCGCCCCCTGGAGTAGCGCCGCCATGGCGCTGGATATATACCCCAGCCGGCCCGTCCGCTCCTCAGTTCCTTTTTGCCGGCTACTCCGACAGTGGGGAAGGAGGGCGGGTCTGGAATGGATAGGAGCAACACATCTTGAAGAACAACAGTTACTACGGTGAGTAACCGTCTTTTCTTCTTCTTCGAGTGATTGCTCCTATGCATTCCATGTAGGTGATTCCCAAGCCTTACCTAGGCAGTGGGGTCGGAGCGAGACGTGGCAGAGTGTAAGACTGCGGAGCCGAAGGCTGCATCGTCTCTGGATTGCTGCACCAACGCGTAGTGGGAAGCGAAGGTGTGTACAGAAGACCAGGTGGCTGCTCTACAGATGTCCTGGATGGGAACATGGGTCAGGTGAGGCGGCATGGTGGCACGCGAGCAAGCTCGTAGCATGTCCGGATACATGCCGTCACCCAGGAGGAAATCCGCTGCGAGGAGACCGGCTCGCCTTTCATGCGATCAGCAACCGCGACAAATAGCTGTGGCGAACGCCGGAAGGGCTTCGTCCGCTCGATATAAAAAGCGAGGGCTCTGCGGACGTCGAGGGTGTGAAGCTGTTGCTCACGAGGTGAGGCGTGCGGCTTCGGAAAGAAGACCGGAAGGAAGATCTCTTGATTGAGGTGAAAGGCCGACACCACCTTAGGGAGGAAGGCCGGGTGTGGTCGAAGCTGCACCTTGTCTCCGTGGAAGACGGTGTATGGTGGACTAACCGTTAGGGCACGGAGCTCAGAAACTCGTCTTGCTGATGTAATCGCGACGAGGAAGGCCGTCTTCCAGGAGAGAAAGATTAGAGAGCACGTGGCCAGGGGCTCAAAGGGCGGTCCCATAAGCTTGGCCAGAACGAGGTTTAAATCCCAGGTCGGGGTAGGACGCCGTATCGGCGGGTACAAGCGGTCCAGGCCTTTAAGGAAGCGGGAAACCATCTGGTTGGAGAAGATGGACCGACCTCCCATGGATGGACGAAAGGCGGACACGGCTGCCAGGTGCACCTTCAAGGAGGAGACCGCGAATCCTTGTTCTTTAAGGTACCAGAGGTAGTCCAGGATTGTAGGGATAGGGACTAGGAAGGGATTAAGGCCGCGCTGATCGCACCAGAGCGCAAAACGCTTCCATTTCGCGAGGTAGGTGGAGCGAGTGGAAGGCTTCCTGCTTTCAAGTAGGACTTGCTGTACTGCCGCCGAACAGTCCCTCTCCATGCAGGTCAACCATGCAGGTACCAAGATGTAAGATGGAGGGACTGTAGGTTCGGGTGGCGGAGTCTGCTGAAGTCCTGCGTGATGAGGTCCGGCCATAACGGAAGGGGAATGGGATCCCAAACGGAGAGCTCGAGCAGTGCTGCCTCGGCCAGGCCGGAGCGACGAGTATTAGGTGGGCCCTGTCCCTCCGAAGCTTGAGTAGCACCCGGTGTATGAGCGGGAACGGAGGGAAGGCGTAGAGGAGGTGACCCGTCCAGGAGCAGAGGAATGCGTCTGACAGGGAGCCTGGAGAGCGACCCTGGTACGAACAAAACAGGTGGCACTTCCTGTTCTCCTTGGAGGCAAACAGGTCTATCCGGGGAAAAACCCCCACCTCCGGAAAATTGTGTGCACCACATTTGGGCGAAGAGACCACTCGTGGGAGAGGAACGACCTGCTGAGATGGTCGGCCAGCGTGTTCTGCACTCCTGGAAGAAAGGACGCTTCCAGGCAAATCGAGTGGGTCACGCAGAAGTCCCACAGGGGCATCGCTTCCTTGCAGAGCAGGGAGGAGCGGGCTCCACCCTGCCTGTTCACATAGAACATCGCCGTCGTGTTGTCCGTGAACACCGCCACGCAGCGGCCTTGCAGACAGGCGCGGAAGGTGAGACACGCCAAGCGGATCGCTCGCAGCTCCCGGACGTTGATGTGGAGGGAGAGCTCTTGGGGCGACCAGAGACCCTGGGTGTGAAGGTTGCCCAGGTGAGCCCCCCATCCCAACGCCGAGGCATCCATGGTCAGGGTGACGGATGGGCGAGGAGGGCGGAACGGGACTCCTGCACACACGACCTCTGGGTCCAGCCACCAGCTGAGCGAATCAAGGGTTGATTTCGAGACTGTGACCACCATGTCTATGGGGTCGCGATGCGGGCAGTACACCAACGCTAGCCAAGATTGAAATGGGCGAAGGCGCAGCCTGGCGTGCGTGGTCACGAATGTGCAGGATGCCATGTGGCCCAGGAGGCGTAGGCAGGACCAAACCGTTGTCGTGGGAAAGGTGTGTAGGTCCCGGATGATGGAGACCATTGTCTGGTGCCGAGGTCGAGGGAGGCAGGCCCTGGCCAAACTGGAGTCGAGGACCGCTCCGATGAACTCCACTCGTTGTGATGGAGTTAAAGTGGACTTCTCGGCATTGATGAGAAGGCCCGGGAACCGAAACAGGGATAGTATTTTGGTCATTTGATCCACTACCAGTTGTTGGGATGTCCTGCGAACTAGCCAGTCGTCGAGATACGGGTATACGTGTATGCGACGACGGCAAAGGGCTGCGGCAACCACTGCCATGCACTTGGTAAAGACCCTCGGCGAGGTGGACAGGCCGAAGGGTAGCACCGCAAACTGGTAGTGTGCGCTGTTGACCACGAAGCGCAGGTAGCGTCGAGGGGGAGGGTAAATCGCGATATGGAAGTACGCGTCCTTCATATCGAGGGCGGCAAACCAGTCTCCCGGATCCAGGGAGGGAATGATGGTCCCCAGGGTGACCATGTGAAACTTGAGCTTGAGCAGGTACCTGTTGAGCTCCCGGAGGTCTAGTATAGGTCGGAGACCTCCTTTCGCCTTGGGGATGAGAAAATATCGGGAATAAAATCCCCTGCCCCGCATGTCGTGCGGCACCTCCTCTATGGCACCCAAGCTCAACAGAGTCTCGAACTCTTGTAGGAGGAATTACTCGTGAGAGGGGTCCCTAAAGAGGGATGGGGAAGGTGGGTGGGAAGGAGGGGGCGAAACAAACTGAAGGCGGTAACCATACTGGATAGTACGAAGTACCCAGTTGTCCGATGTTATTTGGGACCACGCCGGGAGGAAGTGGGAAAGGCGGTTGCAAAATAAAAGGGGTTGGATCCTGGAAAGAGTCTGATGGGCCGTCCTCGGGCGTCCCATCAAAAGGCCTGCTTGGGCCCTTGAGGGGCCTTGGAAGGCGCCTGGGCCTGGTTGCGCCTGTTGCCCGGTCTACGGCGGTTCAGGCTACCTCGCCGACTGTTATACGGCCACGACCTGGCCTGAGTAAAGGGCCGATAGGGCTGGTGCTGGAATGACCTCCGCTGGGTAGCCGGCGTGTGCATACCCAAGGTGCGAATGGCGATTCGACCATCTTTGAGGGTCTGAATCCTGGAGTCCGTTTTCTCCGAGAAGAGACCCTGCGTGTCGAATGGGAGGTCTTGTAGGGTGTACTGCATCTCAGGCGGCAAGGTGGAGGACTGCAGCCAGGAGATGCGCCTCATGGTCACACCTGAGGCCAGGGTCCTGGCTCCTGAGTCCGCCGAGTCCAGAGTGGCCTGGATGGAGGACCGCGAGGCTTTCCTGCCTTCTTCCAGGAAGGCCGAGAACTCCTGACGTGAGGCTGTTGGGATCAGCTCCGAAAATTTCGCCAGGGACACCAAGATGTCAAAGGTGTAACGAGCGAGAAGAGCCATCTGGTTGGCAATCCGGAGCTGGAGGCCACCTGCCGAATAGACCTTCCGGCCCAACAGGTCCATGCGCCGTGCGTCTTTGGATTTTGGCGCCGGAGCGGGCTGCCCATGTCTCTCCCGGTCATTTACGGACTGTACCACAAGGGAGTCCGCAGTCGGGTGCGTGTAGAGGTACTCGTATCCGGTGGGCGGGACCGAGTACTTGCGCTCCACGCCGCGCGCGGTGGGAGGGACGGACGCCGGTGACTGCCAGATGGTAGTGGCATTCCGCTGAATGGTGCGGATGAAGGGCAGGGCCTCCCGCAGCGGGGCCTCAGCTCCAATGACATTGGTCACCGGGTCGTCATCCTCTGGGACCTCCGCCACAGGGAGGTTGATAGCCTTCGCCACCCGGCGAAGAAGGTCTTGGTGGGCCCGCAAGTCAATAGGAGGGGGGTCTGCCGTAGAAGCCCCCGCCACTGCCTCATCCGGCGAGGACGATGAGGACAGACCCTGGCCACCGCTTCTGGAGGTGGTTCTTCGAGGGGGTGTGAAGCCGCCTCGGACCCCGGATGTTCTGCGGGACCAGGTGGCGACGGGGCCTCACCCGGTGGTGATGGGGGAGGCCTGCTCACCGTGGCTTCTGGCACCCTATGTTCGGCGCCTGCGTGCCGCGGGGGGAAGGGAAGCCCTTGAGGCTCATGGTAGGCCCAGGGGACCCAAAAACCCCACTGCTGCGGTCCGTGGTCCTGGCCATGGGAGTCGGTCCGGAGATCTCTCTCGCTGCCCGCCTGAGAGGCGACTGAGGGCTGACGAGAAGGCCAAGGCGGGGCAGAGGCGCTAATAGACTGCGCCGTGGATGCCGGCAGTATGTCCCTGGACTTTGCCAAAGATCGGTGCTGGTCGTCGCGGTGCTGGGATGGAGAGCGGGACCATCGACTGTCTCGGTGCCGGGAGCTCGACCGCGATCTCGACTGACGGTGTCGGGAGCGACTTCGGGAGTCGCGGTGCCGGGAACGGTACTGGGATCTGGACCTCCTCCGGTACCGACGGTCGGGTGACCGGGACCGGGAGCGTCTCCGGGAGTGCGACCGGTACCGCGATGTTGAGCGGTACCGGGACTGCGACCGGTGCTGAGACGGGGAGCGGTACTGCGATGGTGAACGGTGCCGGGACCTGGATCGGCGTGGTGGTGACCGTCTGCGGGACCGGGACCGGGACCGTCGTCTATCGCGTCCGTCAGGGGGAGGCGGCCGCATCATCGCCGGCTTGCCCGCTGACTGAACGGCCCGCACCGGCGGTGCCGGGGGCCGGAGGCTCGGTGCCTCTGTGAGCTCGATGAGCTCTCTCGCCGTCGAGAAGGTCTCGGGCGTCGACGGGAGATGTAGCTCGACCGCGGTTGGCACCGGGGAGCAGGGCGATACCGGACTCAACGGCTCTTGCGGCGCCGGAGTCGACGGTACCGTGCACGGTTTGTGCACCGCCGCAGCCGGTACCGGAGGTGCCGGTGGTGGCTGGGCAAGCGGTCCCGGAGCATGCGGCTTAGAGGCCGTCTGCGCCGTCTTCCGTTTCCTCACGGGAGAGAGGGAACAGTGCCGGGACGCCGGTGCCGGCTGCGGAGCTCGAGCAGTCTCGGTACCGGAGCGGCTCGGGGCCGCTGGTGCGCTGCGCGCCGAGGACGACTTCGGTGCCGCTGGGGTTGGCGCGGGAGGTTGAAGTGTCGCTTCCATAAGGAGCCGCTTCAGGCGAGAGTCCTGCTCCTTTCTAATTCGCGGCTTAAACGCTGTGCAGATGGGACACTTATCTAGCCGATGGGTCTCCCCGAGGCAGCGCAGGCAGGAGTTGTGCGGGTCCCCGACCGGCATGTGCCGCTGGCAAGCCGCACAGGGCTTAAACCCCGGTGCCTTGGGCATGAGCCCGCACCGGTTGTGGAAGAAGAGGGGTAAACCCCCCTAATTCCCTTACTATTACTATATCTAACTAAACTAGTCAACTAATCTAACAACTTAACTAACTTAACCAACTATGTACTCGTAGAAAACAGAAACGCTAGGGCTGTGGAGGTAAAGGAGCACTCCACTGTTCCAACTGGCCGTCACGGGCGGTAAGAAGGAACTGAGGAGCGGACGGGCCAGCTGGGGTATATATCCAGCGCCATGGCGGCGCCACTCCAGGGGGCACCCAGCCAGCCCGCCGGAGTTGCTAGGGTAAAAATGTTCCGAAGAGCCGTGCACGCGCGGCACGCACACCTACATGGAATGCATAGGAGCAATCACTCGAAGAAGAATATGAGCTTCTCCGAGGCAACAACACAAGTCATGGGTGTCACTAGCTGGGAAAGCCCACAGACAAGACATACAGATCTTGGATTTTGAATCCTGGCATCCTGGACATACTAGGCAACCGTAGAGGGGGTTTCCAGTGGGGTAGAGAGGCAAAGCCCTAAAGACTACTAAACTACTGCCACTAACTCAAAACCATCTAAAAACATGTTTTAAAGCTATGTACAACTAACTAAAAATTCTGAAGAATGCTAACTAACACTTCAGATACTGAAGAGGTTCAGTCTCAGAACACAGGCAGTAGAAAGGAACTGGCAAGATGGTCGATCTATGCCACCTCTTCTCCCTCCAGTTTGGAGTATAAGGAGGATAGAGGCACATGAGTGGACAAATGGATACTGCTAGCAAGAATCTTCCAGTCTCAGGCACGCGTCGCACATGTGCACATCAAGTAGAGTACACATAGGGACCATCACTCAAAGAACAATTTACTGCAGGGGCCTCAGTATATGGGTAACTGGGTAAAATGTAATGGTCTATGATATACAGGTCAGACTAGAGGATATGCTGGTCCCTTCTGGCCTTAAATTTTATGAAACGCTTTATTGGAATGACCAGCACAACTCAAAAACAACTTTGCCACTCATGAGTAATGTAGACATTCCAATAGTATGCCAATGAAGTCTTTACACCACATCATTGTGTGTTCCCTGTTTATTAAGTACACGCATACTATACATAAAGCAGCATAACCTATTAAATAAGCCTTTCACACAACTGTAGCATGAATGTCAGTTCATTCATAGTAACAAATTTTAAAAGTTTTAGCTTTTTTGAAAAAACTAGACTTCGTAGTGCACACTTTCTATATTCTTCATGAATATATGTTAAGGCTTTTTTAACCAGCACTCACTGTAACTCAAGGTATTTCAAGAATCCCGTTGTCAAGTACAGTATATACTGATGGTTCAACTGAGTTATCTACTGTATGTAATATATATTTTTAAGTTTTAGCTAGATCTGTTTCTTTCCTATCCAAGTCAATACTATTGGCTTGATTCAAATCTCAGAAACACTGGATGATTTACTGCAGATCTTGAAAAAAATGTGACTGCATATTCACAGCAATGTGCATTCACATATTTGACTTATATATTTAACTTAATTACTATATGTTCTCGATCCAAAAGTAGAAAATCAAATTCTGGAGCCTGTGCACACCCAAGAAAGACTCCAGGCCATTGGTGAGTGCATTATTCCCATCATAACGCTGGCCTCCCTATTCTGCAGGCTTCTTGGAACAAATTCAGTTCAGCTAGTATACACAAACAATTCCAAAATTCAGTTCAGACCATTTCACCTTTATCTGCTACAATAAGAACATCAATTTATATATTCCTATGTTTTAGCACAAAATCCCCAGATTATGCCTTCTAAAATTAAATTACTCTCAGTATTTACTCACTTGCCAGTTTGTGGACATAAACCCAAATGAATACTCTGCTGAAGATTATACAAACACAGATCACTGCATCCATTTGGACATGCCAACACTAACCTTCAGTGATTGTTCCAGCCCCAGCTGACTCAGTTAGTCCATATCCCTGTCCCACAGGGCAACAGAAACAGATGTTCATAAATCTCTGAGTTGCAGCAGAAAGTGGAGCTCCTCCACATAGTAGGGTGCGAATTTTACCACCTAGCAGCATTCGTACTTTCCGGAAAATAAGGCTAAAAATGCAAAGTTAAGAAAAGAGGATGTTTTTGTTGCTAAAAAATAGAAGATCAAGGGAATTATCTTGTTTTGCATGGGCATCAAAAACTTCCACTAACTTCAGAGATTTTTAGATGTGTAGGAAATGCAGGATTAGATCCACAAACAGTACACTTAAAATTTAAAGTTTTTCAAAACAATGTTTACGGAGAAAATTTTCAGGTTTTACTTTGATTTATCCTGCAGAGTAAAATGCAAAAGTCTTTTGAATATTCTTTACTGAGACAGCAAAGTTCTAATGTCTATTTTCCCACATTATTGAAAAGGAAAACAAACTGCAGAAATCTGTTTAACTATACTGTATCTTTTAGTCTCATCAAGGTCTGAAATCATTTAAATCCTACAAGTGACTTGAGCTTGGAGATAAGTTGTATGATTTAAGCACTCTTGCAGAGTTAAATCTGAATTATCCATGTGTCTTGTGTATGTAAAAGGCTCAGAAAACATTAGCAGTAGTCTGTAAATACTCGTATGTTCATTTTAATTGAGGTTTACAAGAGATTTGAATTAGCTTGGATGTGACTCTACCTTTTTGTCTGCATTTGTGAGTGACTACCTTTCCCCCCCGCATCTTTATGGCCCTGATTCTATCAGAACTTATCACAGAAATGTAGGGCTGGAAGGGACCTCAACAAGTCATTAAGTCCAGCCCCCTGCACTGTGGCAGGACCAAGTAAACTCAGACCATGCCTGACAGGTGTTTTTCAGTATGTTTTTTAAAACATCCAATCATGGGGATTCCACAACCTCCCTTGGAAGCCTATTTCAGAGCTTAACTACCCTTAGAGTTGGAAAGTTTTTCCTAATTTCTAACCCAGTGTTTCCCAGACTTGGAACGCCACTCGTGTAGGGAAAGCCCCTTGTCGGCCGGGCCAGTTTGTTTACCTGCCGCGTCCGCAGGTCCGGCCAATCGCGGCTCCCACTGGCCACGGTTCGCTGCTCCAGGCCAATGGGAGCTGCTGGAAGTGGTGGCCAGTATGCCCCTCGGTCTGCGCTGCTTCCAGCAGCTCCCATTGGCCTGGAGCAGCGAACCGCGGCCAGTGGGAGCCACGATCAGCCGAACCTACGGACAGGGCAGGTAAACAAACTGGCCTGGCCCGCCAGGGGCTTTCCCTTCACAAGCGGTGTCCCAAATTTGGGAAACACTGATCTAACCTATGTCTCCCTTGTTGCAGGCTAAACTCATTGTCCTACCTTCAGTGGACAGAGAGAACAATTGATCACAGTCCTCTTTACAACAGCTCTTAACATAACTGAAAACTGTTATCAGGTCGCCTCTCAGTCTTCTTTTCTCAAGACTAAACATGCCCAATTTTTTAAACCTTTTCCCGTATGTGAAGTTTTCTAAACCTTTTACTGTTTTTGTTGATTTCCGCTGGACTCTCCAATTTAACCACCTCTTTCCTAAAGAGTAGTGCCCAGAACTGGACATAGTACTTCAGCTAAGGCCTTTCTTACATCATTCCTATTACTACATCCCAGAATGATAACAGCCTTTTTTGCATCTGCATCACATTGTTGACTCATATTCAATTTGTGAACCACTATAACCCCCTGATCCTTTTCAGAAGTACTATGACCTAGCCAATTATTCCCCGTTTTGTAGTTGCACATTTGATTTTTCTTTCCTAAGTGAAATACTTTGCATTAAGGCCATTTTGAATTCTAATGATGTCCTCCAAGTGCTAGCAACCCCTTCCAGCTTGGTGTCATCTGAACATTTTATAAACATACTCTCCACTCCATTATCTAAGTCATTAATGAAATTATTGAACAGTACTGAATCCAGGACTGACTTCTGCAAGACCCCATTAAATATGTCCCCCCCAGGTTGACGATGAACCATTTATTACTACTCTTTGAGTGTGGTCTTTCAACCAGTTCTGTACCTACTTTATAGTCATTTAGACCACATTTCCCTACTGTGCTTTTGAGAATGTCATGTGGGATTGTGTCAGAAGCCTTATTAAAACAAATCACAATATATCACATCTACTGCTTCCTCAATATTCACTAGGACAGAAGCCTGTCAAAGTAGGAAATTGGGTAGGTCTGGTATGATTTGTTCTTGACAAATCCATAATGGCTATTAGGTGCTTACAAGCTGATTGTTTAATAATTGGTTCCAGTATCTTTCTAGGTATCGAAATTAGTCTGCCTGCTCTATAATTCCTCGAATCCTTTCTGTTCCTCTTTTTAAAGACAGGTACTATATTTGCTCTTCTCCACCCTTCTGAGACCTCCCCCATTCTTCAGGAGTTCTCAAAAATAATTGCTAACAGTTCAAAGATTGCTTCAGCTAGTTCCTTAGGTACCCTAGAATGAATTTCATCAAGTCCTACCAACTTGAACACATCTAACTTACCTAAATGTTCTTTAACCTGTTCTTTCCTTTTTCTGACTTGCATTCCTTCCCCCTTGTTGTTAACAATAATGTTGGGTATCTGGTCACCATTAACGTTTTTAGTGGAAAACTGAAGCAAAATAGGCATTGTACACCTTCGCTTTCTTGATGTCATCAGTTATTGGCTCTCTTTCCCCACTAAATAGAGGACCTATACTTTCCTTCATCTTTCTCTTGTTCCTAATGTTTTTAAAGAACTTCTTCTTACTGCCTTTTATGTTCCTTGCAAGGTGTAACTCATTTTATGCCTTAGCCTTTCTGATTTTGTTCCTATATGCTTTTGCTATTCTTTTGTGTTTCCTTGGGAGTTTGTATATGTTTCTACTTTTTGGAGGATTTCTTTTTGCTTTTCAGGTTATTAAAGAGCTCCTCATGGAGCCATATGGGCCTCTTACTGTTCTTTGTATATTTCCTATCTTTTGGGATAGTTTGCAGTTATGCTTTTAATACTGTCTCGTTGAGAAACTGCCACCCTCAACTCTTTTTTCCCTTAGATCTTCTTCCCATGACTTTACGTAAAGCTGACAGACCCCGGTTGTCTGTGGGCGGGATTGAACCAGGGACTTCTGGAGCTTAGTGCATGAGTCTCTACCACATGGGCTAAAAGCCAACTGGCTGTTGGCTAAGGCTGTAGAGCAGACTCGATTTCTCTCTCTCTAGGTGGTCTCGGTGCCACTAGATAGGACAGAACACCACACCCAGGTGTGTGGGTTACACTTACAGACCAGTTTTATGATAAGGTTCACATTATGTTAAAAATGAAATATGATAAATCTTGCTAGTTTACAGAAATAGATTTTTCCCTCCAGGTATGTATAAAACCCCTGATTAAAAGCTAACAGGAGCAACACAATACCTTGAATAGGAAAATATATCTAAGCTTGCAAATTACTGAAAGAAAAATAATTAACTTAACACGTATATTATATTTATATTAATAAATGCTGAAGTAATCCCATCTGAACTACTGACTCATTGTGTGACTTTAGGCAAGTCAATGGACTTACTTGTGCCCCAATCAAACAGTAAGCTTTAAAACTAAACAAAAGTATGACTTCACTGAAGACCAGATATTGCACGTATAGCAACATTTTGATAAGCGTTTAAAAAGATCCCAATAAAAATAGAATTGAAAATCTACCTGTCACAAAGTGGCGTAGTATAGCCTTTTGAAATCTGTTCCATTTTGTAATTGTAGGCCAATATAAACAGATTCCTTTGGAAACTGGTCATTTCATTCACTTTATTCATGACATTTTTGTAGATCCGATCCATGATTTCCTAGTTACATTAAAGGATTAAATACAGATAAGCAAGTTAATAGCAATACTAAATTTAGTGCACTAAAAGTTACACATGAGACATAGAAATGCTAGTACATTTCAAGGCAAAAATCCTAGCATATTGCTCCCACTTCTACAGGATACCTGTAATTGGGACAGAATCTCTAGGATGGACCAAGGTGAAAAACTAGCAGTAAAATGAACTCCCAGTCTGAGGAGGTGCATGTGCAATCCTAATTTACCTGCTGCCTGCAGCATAAGTGCTACATAGCTGGGGGTCTAGACATCTCCTAACCAGCATCTTATGCAGCACTGGCTATGGTGTGCAAGCTGGCATGTTTGTTAACTCTCAGTGTTCTTAAATGCTATGGAGTTTACTTCTTCTGTTTATCTAAGGATGTGGACCCCCCAGATCCCTTTCCTATCCCTGCAGCATTAGCAAAGCCTACAGAAGGACACTGTCCTCAATTTATAGTTAAATGGTAAAACATGGATGAGCTAACAAAAATAATTATAAAATCTTAATGTACAAAGTACTGTATTACTCAAATATTTTGAGATATTTGATGGCTTGCGCTAAACACTATCTGAATTTAGAAATATAAAACGGTAACCTAATTACTGCTAAATACCACCTTTCAAATGTTTCGTAAGTAATATACCTCAAGGTGCAAAGCATACCCACTACATTCTTTGCCCACAAAAGGCCTAACTAGCTTGTACATTTTTTCCCTTTAAACCAACAAATGAATGAACGTTTATGCCAAAGCCAATTTTCCACATGACGCTGGCAGACTCATTGCTCTATAAGGAACATTTCTTATTAGGAGACAATAGTATAGCACACTGATGACAAATAGAATAAAATGTCTTCTACAGATCATATTTAGCTAATTTTACTTAAATCATATTTATACTACCTACTATTAGTAACAGTGTGATAAAAGTTGAATGCCAAGATGTGTAATTTCTGCAGCTGGTTTCACATTTTCAAATAGTGTTAGTCATCCAGTATGTAAGAATGTTCACACCACCATGTAAATATTTATATAATTTTTTTAATACACAGTATATTATGTAAACGATCAATGCTAATGGTCTTCTGATCCTTGTATTTTACAGTAACTATCAAGATATTATTCCTCTTTGTCATGAATGATGAAATATCTTTAAAAGAAAGCATTAAACTTACTGGTACTGATGCCATTAGCGTAGGTCTAAGCATAGTAATATCTCCTTTGCTTCCTTTCTTTATTTTAGAGGACTAAATAGGGAGGAAAATAAAGTTAAATGGAGGATTTGTGCAAGGTTTTAATATGTAAACAGACAGGTGACAGTTTATTTAATTAGAAAATCAGTGATGTCAGTTTATAGATCCTTCACCTTAAAAATTGCTTAGAAACTACTCTAATGTATTGATATGTAACAAAAAATATACCCATTTATATTTTGGTATACAATGATTTTCTTACTGCTTTCCTATTAAAAATTTTTTAAAACAGCTATTAAGATATCCATCAAAAGTTGATCTTTTATTGTTATGGTATGATGTATACAAAACTTATGTACCTGATCAGCTAACGTCTGGGGTGATGAGTAGCCAATACGGCATCCATGAGACAGACAAACAAGTTCAGCGCTTAATTCCAGAACATGAGCAAGAGGCAAATATCCAATATAAATGTCTTTTTCCCTGAAAAGTTTTAAAAAGATACATTCATATTGTACTATTTAGTGTCTTCAGGACAATCATTTAAAGCCAAACTGTATTTACAGCCTCCAAAGAACCAGAAAAGGTTAAAGAATGTGTGCGCGCCTGAGAACCAACCTCAGTATTCTTGACTATATATGTGTGGTTTCAAAAGTTGTGAAATGTTCACTTTAATTTTAGGGGCACTGAGGAAAGAATGTTATTTACTTATCAGGGAACAAAAGATTCAAAAAGTGATCACTTACAATTAAGACTACAAAGACTTCTCCAGAGGGAAGAGTCTATGCTATACCAACTAGAGGTACAACTTGGAATTTACAGCTAGAGGGGAAAAGAGGAGAAGGGGGTTTTACCCTGCCTTTGTGCTCTCCTGATTCTGGGGTGCTCAGGGCTTCAAAAATCCTGAAACATAATTTAGATAGCTCTAAGGGACTAACTTACATCGGCTTCCACAGACTGCCCTTTGAGCCGTAATGCTTCCCAGAATCTCTGCAGCACTCCATGCTACAACTCTGACCCTTATATGCCTCTCCTGCCCTGGCTTGCTATTTAGATTTTTGCTAGTCATTTGGACGTTTTTAAAACATAAATAAATAAATAAAAATAAGTCACTCTATTCAGAATATTCCCAGTAAATGCTTAAACTTACATTTCAGTGAGATGTCATTCTCTTAACTTAAAGCTAAGATCTACCACATAGTAAATGGACAAATAATCAACAGCACTTTGAAAAACTTGGAGAAAATAGTTGTATGCATGCTTGCGGTCAACAACTTCGCTGCTGATACAACGAAACTCTCCACATTAAGGGGAAAGATCATTCATGTGGGACCTAGAACTTACTTGGGGGTCAGTCCAAGACTGTGGAATGAACTCCCAATGGAACTAAAGACCACCACAAACCTCACCACTTTCTATTCCAAGCGCAAGGCCCATTTCTTTGACCTTGCCATCCCTAACACAAGTATGTGGAAAAAAACAACATGACAGATGTTAGTCAGAATAATAATGCACTACTGGAAAATGCTCAAGATACTATGGTAGTAATGAGTGCAGTATAACACTTATATAGAATAAACTAGTTACACAATAATTAATCTATGATTGCATGCAATTACAAGCCATTTTTAAACGAAAATTTCTATTGGTACATACCCCAAACGAGGAATTCTTTCAGCCATCCCAGTTATACCAGCAATAAGATTGCAATGAGAAATCATGACTCCTTTTGGAAGTCCTGTAGATCCACTTGTGTACATAATTACTGCAATATCTGAGGGTACAGGCCTGGCCTGCTGTTTGCTTACTGTAATTTTTATTAAAAAAAATTATGCACAATGTATAGAAAGCATATAAAATTTAATATCTTAAATACTGAAACATATTATAGTGATTATTCTGATAAGGAACTAGACATTACTACTTCTGTGACAATTTACATTCAGTGGGACAAACTGTGGCCAATCCTAGACACCTTCACAGGGAGAAAGAAAATTTAAAGTGCCCCCTAACTTCTCTGCATCATCTATGAATACTGTGTAGCTACACTAGGGTAAAAATCAGACTTTGCGAGTTTACTACATCTCAACTACACACCTGGATGGAAGTGGGAAGAAAGCATGGGGAATGAACAAAGTTTTTGTTCCCACCCTCAATGTGCTGGACAGCACAGCTGCACTGGCCTGGAGGAGATGTCTGCTGCATCAGATATAGGGAAGGCTATATCCCCACCAGAGCAGAGTGAGGAACCAGGAGTGTGACTGAATCAGTTTGCTTCTGTGTGCTCCTGGGGCATAGCAACACACTGCCCCATAGACAGGGCTCAGGAAAGCCACAATTGAGACAATGTCAGTTCTCAAAACCATGTTCTGTTCACCTACTATAACTTCTATGAAGATGGTGTAATTCATTTGAAATAAGTAATCCACACTGAACTGTAGGAATTTAGGCCCTAATCCTGCAATTTCTTTCCTGTAATTAACTTTTTGCTTGAGTAGTCTGTTGACTTCAATGCATTAAGTTAAACACATGCATAAGTGTTTGTAGAATTAGGACCCCTATTTGTATATAAAATTATATTTGCTATATTTGTAAGTTTACTAGTATTGGGCAGACTAATTCACCTTTTGTTTATTCTTTTGCCCTTGCATACTGTCCGGAGTTCTGTTTTATAGGCAGAGCTGGTAACAGTAAGTCACTTTCCATTATAAGACCCTGTTTTCAGTTGCTAATAACTTTACCAAATGTTCCATGCCAGGTGTCTAATGGAGGTTGACTATATTTTTAATGTTTATGAAAAAACGGTCCAGCTGTTTCTAAGAATGAGATGATGGAAAATACACTGTTTTGCGCATGTTAAAAAAAAAGTCTTACAACCATTTTGTAGAGCAGCTCAGTGCCTATATATATTGGAGCAGGAATCTGAAATATGGTCTCCCTGGTGTCAGAGGCATATCTTTTTCTGCCACCATGAAAAAACTTGTGCCATTTCTAAGCTACTGTTAGAATCTGGCAACTAACATCTCAGAAGATCCCATCTATGCAGAACAGGGCTATTCCTGTAACTGCTCATCCTGGCAGCCAGGGCCACTGTGGTGTTAGGCATAGGGACAAAGCAGGGATACATGCTCTCAATGCTCTTACTGCTGGCATACAAGCAAAAGAGGAAACTGCCTGACTGGAATGAAGAGTGGTTAGGAGCAGGTGTGACAGAAACATCTGTTGGGTGAGCAAAGGGAGAACAGGGGGTTGGATAAGTGTGGGAGTCCCGGGGGGCCTGTCAGGGGTTGGGGGCATGGATAGGGATCGGGCCAGTGAGGGGACGGGGAACTGGAGGGTTGAATATGGGGTAGGATCCCGGGGGGCGGTTAGGGGTGGGGTTTTTAGGAGGGAACGGCTAGGGGACAAGGAGCGAGGGGGGGTTGGATGGGTCAGGAGTTCTGAGGGGGGCAGTCAGGGGGCGGGAAGTGGGAGGGGGCATATAAGGGGTGGGGGCCAGGCTGTTTGGGGAGGCACAGCCTTCCCTACCCAGCCCTCCATACAGTTTTGCAACCCCAATGTGGCCCTCAGGCCAAAAAGTTTGCCCACTTCTGTTCTAAAATACAGTAAAAATAATTTAAACAAAGTTGTAATAGCTCCAGATTTAAAATAGATTTTACATGTTACTTCTAGTGTGTATTTATGCCCAAATTTAGTAATATACCAAAGTGTAAATAAAATAGACTATATTTACACTGTATGGTCTCAAAATACCTTGAATGCTACAAATTAATGCATGATTCTTCATCAATGTTGGAAAAATGACCATACTACAAAGTATTGTTCAATTTATATGAAATTTAAGGACAGGGAAAAACAGCTTTAATGCAAGTCTTTCCACCCTGCTTTTTTGAAATACCCAATATGTCAAGAGAAAAAGCCATGTGGTCAAAAATAAATAAATAAATAAATAAAATGTGAAAATTTGTATATTTCTGTGTTTTTCAAATTAAAACTTTTCAATAACAAGTTGCATCAAAAAGCAATTTGTTAGATATATAATTTATACATAAATGATTTAACAAGATTTTCAGCAATAAAGGGCTATAATCTTCCTCTCCTGGAAGTTGGACTATAGTTTCTCCAACCGAAATATTTTAAAAGTACATACCATTATTTGCCTTGGTCCCCATTGCTTGCACAGAAGCCATAGTGTGAACAATGATACCCTTGGGGAATTCTGACCATGTTGTTGGTTTGCCATCCACAGTAATAATATGCCGCAATAGTGGAACCTGAGAAACAATTTCCTGTGGAAATGGATACATATGTTTCATTTTGCACAGAAAGCTAGTGCAAAAGTTTGTGCCAGGAAAGAAACAAAATATTTTTACTACACGTTAAAATATTATTGATGTAAACGACTAAATTGTAATAAAGTCAGTCTTTGGGTAAAAACTGCAGCTTCCCCCTGTCAGATTTCTGGGAAATCAGGGTTAATCTAAGCTTTTCTTTAAACATAAAATTAAGGCCAAAATTTTCACAACTGTCCACTAATTTTGGGTGCCTTCATTTTTGTGTGCTCTTGTTGAAACTAGGAGTCTGATTTTCAGATGTGCTGGCCACCTGCCACTCCCACCGAATACTGATGAAAAGGATCACTCTGTAAATTCATATGCAACACTGAGCTCAGAATGGATGACTCAGTTTGTTTTCTCTGTTATTTCTTGTAATGCAGTGTTTCCCAAACTTGGGACGCTGCTTGTTTAGGGAAAGCCCCTGGCTTACGTTCCTCGGCCCACGCCACTTCCAGCAGCAACCATTGACCTGAAGCAGCGAACAGCGGCCAGTGGGAGCTGCGATCGGCTGGACCTGCGGACGCGGCAGGTAAACAAACCAGCCCAGCCCACCAGGGGCTTTCCCTACACAAGCGGCGTCCCAAGTTTGGGAAACACTGTTGTAATGCAATGTTTAGTATGGTATTTAAAATATGCCCTGCAGCAAATAGAAGTCTAGCAAAATGAATAGTCAAATAGTATTTATTACTAAAAGAAAAATCTAAGTTTTAAGTGCAACTAAGAATACTGACCACAATTCTAAGGATCCAAGACAAAATGTAAAATGCTGGTCAAAGAAAAGTCTAACACACATGCACACAAACACTCCATTCATTCTGGTTTTTATTTGTTCAGTACAAAGTCTTGTAACTATCCAAAAGGAAATTTAAAAATACAGTTTAGGGATTCCTGACTCTAAATGGAACACCACAATTTTTGGCTTTTAAAAAAAAAATGTGTTACGCCAGCTCAGGGGTCTAATGGCTGCACAATGTGCTGCTAAGTGTGCAATGCAAATTAGAAGTCCCTTCTTCATATCTTCTGAGTCAGTAAGGTCTTGGAACACTCTGAATATTCTGCATTCAGCTTCTGGAGAAAAATGTAATTTAAAGACCAATCCAATAGTCCTAATGACTAACAAACTCTTAGGTATATATTAAGAACCAGTCTTAATAATACAATCAAGGGTTAGATTCATTTCTGAGTGGGAGGAATTAACTATTTCACAAATAGCTTTCATTAAGCCTCTGAAAAATGCTTTCTTTTTAATTTTATCCAAACCTCTTTGTGGAAATAGTTACAAAAATACAGTAGTTAGTTATACTACTTTAGAATTTATAAAAAGGTAGTTACATTTCTGCATATACGCATTAGCCAGTTTTTGGATCTTAAATTATTTAAGATTTCAAACTGAATCCATGAATTAATGACAAAGCACTCTGACTTTTGTTTAAGTAAAATTGATTCCATGCTGAGTGTGGCCATTTTTAAGCTGGGGAAAATTTTCTCATCAAATTTACTTATTTTTCCAGCTACCATGCTAAATTTAACATATTCATATTTGTAATTAAAAAGGATGCTATTAGACTTGAGCGGTTTAACCTTTAAGCTACTTTAATAAAAATGCTTAAGCTGATCTCCCATTTCTAAAAATGACACTGACTCAAACACAAGGGCCGCCACGTTGCACAATCCATTGTCTGCTGGGAAAACAATAATGAACTAGGAGTGCTGAATTTTGTCACATTTATTATTGCATTTGTACTTTATACATTATTCTGCTCTGCCATTTGCTTCAGTTCTGATCACTCAGGATACTAAAAGTACATAACCATGATCCTAGAATGCTCTACAGAACACAAGTAGGTCTAACCTTACCTGCCCTGTTTTCTGCTGAAGGTGACAGACTCAAGACTAACTCTTTTACTTTCTTTGGCATTGTTTTCACAAGCCAAATGTGAGCATTTTTCTGCACCGATCCACTCTTTTGTATTGAGGTATTTTAGCTACCGAGCTCAGTAAGGTTAAATAAGATATTAAAAATGTCTGTACCTTATCTACATAATAGCATCCTCAATTTGTAGGACCAGTATAGCTGCACCAGTGCAAGTAAAATTATTATTAATATTCCCAGTGTAGTGGCACTACCCCATCCAAATTCTTCTGAAACCATCAACTTAGCATCTGAATGCCTCAACACTAGTAAGAGTGTTAAATCACTGGGGTAACACTTTCTTAAGTCTTGTTAGGTTACTTTAGATGTTAGTAGATGGATAAATTAACATGCTTTCTTGCTTACTTATATAACTTATGAGTCTGATTCTGCACTGCTTTGCAAAAGGGTAATGGGCTTATAAAGTATGTGTAAACCCCTAACAAATCAGACTGGTAGCTTTTTACACCTCAACCCTGCAACATACAGTAGGTGGGCAGATTCCTGCTATCTGTAAGAGGAGGTTACTCACCCTGTGCAGTAACTGATGTTCTTTGAGATGAGTGTCCCGGTGGGTGCTCCACTCCAGGTGTTGGTGCGTCCCTGTGCCATCTCTCGGAGATTTTTACAGCAGTATTCGTACCAGTTGTGCTCGCGCAGAGCCTGTCCCCCCACTCTCAGTGTACCTTAATAGAACGCGTGCGTGACCGGTCTCCTCAGTTCCTTCTCTACAATGGAGGCTACCGCAACTCCGAAGTAGAGGGAAGGAGGGTGGGTAGTGGAGCACCCACAGGGACACTCATCTCGAAGAACGTAAGTTACTGCACAGGTGAGTAACCTCCTCTTCAAGAGAGAGATGTCCCTGTGGGTGCTCCACTCCAGGTGACTTAAAAGCAGTGTATCTCAAGGAGGTAGGGACTTCAGATTTGGTAGGAATGCAGTAGATAATACAGATCTGCCTAATCGTGTATCAGAGAGAGGGCCTTGAGCAAGGGCATAATGCTTAACAAATGTGTGTTCAGAACTTTGCATAGAAAAGCCACGGAGGTAGCCACAGATCTAGTGGAGTGACTTCTGATGCCGGCTGGAGGCGTAACTTTCTTTATCTGATAGCACAGTCGGATACACTCAGAAATCCAGTTTGAAAGTCTCTGGGTAGAAATAGGTGTCCCTTTGGAGTGCTTTGCAATGGAGACAAAGTCTAGAAGAGTTTCTAAAGGGCTTGGTTTTAGCCAAATAGAAGGACAAAGCCCTGCGTACATCTAACGTATGCATGGTGGATTCAAGAGAGTTTGCATGTGGTTTAGGAAAGAAGGTTGGTAAGTGTATCGGCTCATTGATGTGGAATGATGAATGCACCTTTGGAAGAAATTTGGGGTGTAGTTTGAGGGTAATCTTGTCCTTAAAAATTAGTGTGTATGGTGGGTCCTCCATGAGAGCTGCTATTTCTCCTGCACATCTGGTGGAGGTGATTACCACTAAAGAATGATGTTTTCATGGAGAGGTGTAAGAGGGAGCAAGCGGCTAGGGGCTCGAATGGTTGTTGACGTAAGTAGGATAATACTAAGTGAAGGTCCCACGGAGGGGTAGGAGATTTAACGTCCAGGTATAGGGACTGGAGCCCTTTGAGAAAACGCTTGGTGATTGGATGAGCAAAAACAGGGGTATGGTCGATCTTGTCATGAAAAGTTGTAATAGCAGCTAAGTGGACTTTGATGGAGCTGAAAGAAAGACCAGATTGCTTAAGGTCTAATAGGTAGTCAAGTATGGGTGGAAGAGGTGCAGAAGTAGGAGGAAGTTGTTTAGTTGAGCACCATTGTGTGAATCGCTTCCACTTTCAGAGATAAGTGATGTGAGTAGATTGTTCTGCTATGTAGGAACACTCTGAACCTGCTCAGAGCATGCTAGTTTGTTCTGGGAGAACCATGTAGGACTCAAGCTTTGAGGTGGAGCATGGACAGGCTGGGGTGAAGAAATCGGCTGTGTTGCTGTGATACAAGGGTCGGAGTGAAGGGTAACGAAATCGGTGGGCGAAGTGACATTCTGGTGAGGAACAGAAACCACAGTTGTCTGGGCCACGACGGGGCAATCAGAATTACCGTGGCATGATCTGTTCGTATCTTTCTCAGAGCTCTGTGAAGAACCGGTATTGGGAGAAAAGCATACATTAAGTGTTGAGCCCATGAGAACGCATCTCCTAGGGAATGTTTGCCCAATCCCATTCTGGAGCAAAATTTGGGACATTTCTTGTTCTTTGTAGTCGCGAAGAGGTTCAGGGTTGGATAGCCCCAAACACGGAATATATTGCGTATGATCATGCCATTTAGCTCCCATTCGTGATCCCACGGGAAACGTCTGCTTAGTTTGTCTGCAGTGGTATTCAGGGCCCCAGGAAGATAGGCAGCTGATATCCAGTTGTTGTTCAAAAGGCACCAATTCCAGAGCTTCATGGCTTCTGTGCAAACTGAGTGAGATCGAGCCCCTCCCTGCCTGTTGACAACACACATGATGTTGTCTGTCATTATCCAAACATGTTGGTTCTGAATAAACGGGAGGAAGTGATGGCAGGCATTGTGTATGGCTCACAGTTCTAGGACGTTTATGTGTAGAGAGGCTTCGGTGGAAGACCATAGACCTTGGGGGGTGTGATGGGACATGTGCGATCCCCATCCTGTGAGGGATGTATCAGTAGTCATTATGAGTGATGGGGAGTCCTGGAGAAAAGGGACTCCTGAGCAGAGGTTGGAGGGAATGGTCCACCATAGGAGGGAGTCTTTGACTCTGAAGGATATGGATAGAGGCTTGTTTAGAGCATGTATGTTTGGTCTGTAAACTGTGGCCAACCAAGCTTGGAAGCACCTCATGTATAGGCCTGCATTTTTACCAAGAAAGTACACAAGGTCATGTGGCCTAATAGTTGCAGGCAGTCTCATGCAGTGACTTGGGGACTGTTGTCAAGTTTTGTAACCAAGAGTTTTATGGTGTTGAAATGGTCGAGCAGGAGAGACGCTATTCCTGTTTGGGAATCGAGGTGCGCTCCTATGAACTCCAGTTGTTGGGTAGGAGATAAGGTGGATTTGTTTTTATTTGCAGGCCAAGGGAAAGGAAGCAAGCGACGGTAAGCTGCGTGGATCGAAGAGCTTTGTTGAACGTTGAGGGCTTGAGGAGACAATCATCGAGGTAAGGAAATATTATAATCCTACTTCTTGAGGTGGGCAGTAACCACAGCTAGGAGTTTGGAGAAAACTCGGGGGGCAGTAGATAGGCCAAAGGGCAACACTCTGTATTGAAAATGTGTCAAACCGAGGGCTGGGTGAATAGTCACATGAAAATAAGCGCCTTATAGGTCAAGGGCTGAAAACCAATCGCCCTGCTCCAGCACTGGGATTATGGTGGTGAGGGTAACCATTTTGAACTTTTGCTTTTTGATAAATTTGTTTAGCTGCCTGCGGTTAAGGATTGGTCAGCATCCCCCGGTTTTCTTTTCTGTTAAGAAGTAATGGGAATATGAAATACAACTTTGAGGGCCTATTGTAATTATGCAAAGTGTGGGCCATTAATGGTGGTTTGGAATCTAGATGGCTCTCATCAACCTGGACAATTGACTGTAGATGGCTCTGTTTTACTTGTGAGTCTTCCTGTATACGTGTGCGCCTGCAAATGGGTAATGAAGTCTTACAGTGACATGTGATCATGTCACCTGAACTGGAATCCATCTTTAACCAGGTGCTTTTCCATTGAGAAGGGGGGGGGGACCCAGAGGGACAAAGGATTCCTGCTTTATGCAAAAGATATATAAGTGGATGGACCAGAGAAAAGGGGGCAGCCATCATGAGAAATCCTCTAGGTACCACCTGAGTTGGAACAAAGGCTGTACCAGAGGAAAGAATTGTGTCCAGTCTGTGAAAGAAACTTATTGAAACATCTCTGAGGATGAGATTCTGTATTCAGCTTTACTACTGTATTAGGCTTAGATGTGCATGTTTTATTTTATTTTACTTGGTAATTCACTTTGTTCTGTCTGTCACTACTTGGAATCACTTAAAGCCTACTTTCTGTATTTAATAAAATCACTTTTTATTTATTAATTAACCCAGAGTATGTATTAATACCGGGGGGTAGGGGGTGAGAACAGCTGTGCATATCTCTTTATCAGTGTTATAGAGGGTGAACAATTTATGAGTTTACTCTGTATAAGCTTTATACAGGGTAAAACGGATTTATTTGGGGTTTGGACCCCATTGGGAGTTGGGCATCTGAGTGTTAAAGACAGGAACACTTCTTGTAAGTTGCTTTCAGTTAAGTCTGCAGCTTCGGGGCATGTGGTTCAGATCCTGAGTCTGTGTTGGAGCGGACTGGCGTGTCTGGCTCAACAAAACAGGGTGCTGGAGTCTCAGGCTGGCAAGGAAAGCAGGGGAAGAAGTAGTCTTGGCACATCAGTTGGCAGTTCCCAAGGGGGTTTCTGTGACCCAACCTGTCACAGGGAGACTGGGCATAGGCAGTGTCCAAAAATAGGGGCAGGTGGTGTAAGCACTCATGTGGGAATATTGTTTTCTATACCCTCGACCAAGCCTTGAAATTTGCTTATTGGTCGTAGGGGGTTGAGACACTGCTGAGGAGTTGCGACGGTGGTGTTGGTATCTGGATCTCTGGTGCTGCTGCTGTTGCTGCTGCTCGTGAGACCTATGGAATTGCTGGGTGTATGTGGGGTAGCGTGGTCGCTGGTAAGGCTAGTATCTATATTGTCGCCTTCTGGTCATAGGGGTTTGAATTTCTAGAGACCGGAGAGTGCCCTGGAGTCCTTCATGGAATGGAGTACATCATTTGTGGTGGAGGTGAATAGTTTGTCACTGTCAAAGGGGAGATCCTCAATGGTATTCTGGACCTCTCGGGGAAAGGAAGAGGACAAGAGCCATGACCCTCAGCGCATCACAACTGCTGTGGCAGTGGACCGTGCCGCAGTATTGGCCACATCAAGGGCAGCTTGAAGAGCAGTGCAGGAGAAGATTTGTCCCTCAGGAACTGCGGCTGTAAATTGTTGTTTCTTTTATTCTGGAATGTGATCAATAAAATCCATGAATTTACTGTAATTTTGTGGTCGTACTTTGCTAGAACGGCTGTATAATTAGAAATGCGAAACTGCAAAGTGGGAGAAGCGTATACCTTACATCCAAGCAGATCTAATCGCTTACTGTCCCTGTCAGAAGGGGTGGAGCAGGGAAACTGGTGTTTGATTACCTGCATCTACTACCAGCGAGTTTGGCACTGGGTGAGTAAAAAGGAATTCCGAGCCCGTGGAAGGAATAAAGTACTTTCGGTCCGGTCTCTTACAGGTAGGCAGGCTTGCAGCCAGGGTTTGCCAAATGGCCTTGGCAGGTTCTAAAAGGGCTGTGTTGATAAGTAATGCAATTCTAGAAGGAGAAGAAGGCTGCAGGATGTCAGTTAGCTCATGCTGCTGTTCAGAAACTTCCTCCAGGTTAATTCGTAGCTCATTGGTAACTCTTTTTTAAACAGGTCTTGAAATTTTGAGAAGTCATCCAAAGACGTCGGAGGAGGAAGAGGATGCAGTGCTTCATCAGGCAGAACAACTAGTTCTACTGGGTTAGAGGCAGGCCGTGTTTGCTCTTGCGGTTGTGACAGGGCTGCCTAGTGTCTGGAGTCAGTGGCAGGGTCGTCAGCTGCTGGTACTTAGGTCTCACGCCTAGCTACATTGGTATAATAAGTGTGGTGCCGAGTATAAGGAGCCCATGGAGCCCAATATTGCCACTGTGGTGGGAAGGGCATGGGTGGTGCCATCCAGGGATTCACGCTCAATGGGGCAGGACCCTCAGAGTAGGACAAGGCAGCTTTTCTATGACCTCTCTTGACTGGGGTCTGTGGACAGGAAATCTGATAAGGTGAAAATTCACCCTGCAGCCCAGGTTCCTCATCACTGGAGGAAAACTGGGCAGATCTTGCCTGAGGGTCCGGAGAGAAGTCGGTGTTAAGTAGGGGTGACTGCAAGATAGGTTACACCAGGAGGTCCCTTGAGTGTGTGACCTGCGGTGCCGCAGTGCCTCTGTGAGGGGAGGGCTGACCGAGAGGAATTTGTTGTGAGGAGGGATTCTTCTGCATGGGTGTCCTGAGTGTTCTGTTACTGCTG
Source organism: Mauremys mutica (assembly GCF_020497125.1). NCBI lineage: Eukaryota > Metazoa > Chordata > Testudines > Geoemydidae > Mauremys > Mauremys mutica. The sequence goes on along the minus strand of NC_059080.1, from coordinate 68,137,611 downwards.
GCTAGCTCAAAGGCTGAGGGTGCCAGGAGAGGGAGAGGAGCCTGCGGTGGGTCAGGCAGGCTAGTATGCATCGGCACTGCTTCCATTGCGGTGCCAAATGGTACCTTGTGAGAGGCAGGCAACTGAAAGCCTGAAGCCTTGGCACCGGAGGTTAGCACTACCACCGCAGTCGCAGGCAGGTTTTGCGTGGCGCCGGAGGAGCCCAGCATGAAAAAGGTACTCAGCCAGGGGAGCCGGGGGAGGGAACAAGTACCCAGAGAAGGCTTGTCCCTGCAAATACCCTTTGCTGGTGAGAGACTGATTTTTTTTTTGAAGTTTTCTTTTGTCTCTTTGAAGCAGGAGGGCTGCGGTGTACAGTAGAGTCAGAGCCCAGGTCTGAGGCTGGTCCGAGAGATTTTTTGCAGCAGGAGCAGTTTTAGCCGCAGCTCCCTGTCTTTGCGTGCCCTGATTTCAACTTGCTGCAGTGGGCACATTTTTGGGGGATGTGAGACTCCCCCAAACATTTAATACATTTAGAGTGGCTATCTGAAAGAGGGATGGCATCATTACAGTTAAAGCAGCGCTTAAAACCTGGAGAGCCAGGCATGTCAGAAGCGGCAGCGCTGACAGGAAAAAAAAAAGTTTTTTGTTTTTTGCTTAGAAGAGACAGGAAAAGGGTACCTAACTATTACAGGTAAGCTAAACTAAGAGGGAAAAAAGTTGAACAAGGGAGAGAAGAAATTTTCTAATGAGTCTGCTGAGCTCCATCTCAGGCTAGGGACGATAGAGAAGGAACTGAGGAGACCGGTCACGCACGCGTACTATTAAGGTACAGTCAGAGCTGGGGGGCAGACTCTGCGAGTGCGCAACTGGTACGAGTACTGCTGTAAAAATCTCTGAGCAAAGGCGCAGCGACGCACGAACCCCTGGAGTGGAGAACCCAAAGGGACATCTCTCAAAGAAGAAGCAGCCCTTCTAGTTTCAATGGGGTTGTGTATGGGCTCACCATTCCACCAAGGCATTGTATATTAAAAAGATTAAAGCCTTACTTGGTAATGGTACAGATAACTGCACAAGAGTCACGGAGTGTAAAATCACGCCCTACATTTTGTTTTAGAAAATGTTTGATGTTTCTGTTCTCTTATATTGTGAAAAAAGAAACAAATCTGTAATATGTTAAATACATGCATTACGAAAGGCAAATAAATCAATAAATTGGGCCATATACATCAGCCTTTAGTCTCCAAAAGCACCAGATCACATACACTACAACAGATTTATTCAAAAAGAAAAGGCATATTCCTTACCTTCAATTTTGTTTGCATCAGTTCTTTACTAGTAATGATGGTTGTCACCTCACTTTCATTTAGTCCATGTACTATTGCTGGGCCTCCTAACGTAGCATACAGCGTAACAACTGTGGGGAAAAATAAACTTAATGAATCCTTATTATAAATATTCAAGATATTTCAAAGGTCTTCAAAGAGTAAAAAAAAGGGGCCTCAGATTAACCGACTCTGGCAAGGGAATCAGAACCCATGTTGCGAGCTAAGGTAACGGCCAAGAAGATATGTAGTCTTACGGCAAAGTATGTTATATGCATTTAAAAGAAGTGAATGCAAGTTTTAGTTTGCTTATGAGAGAAATCGAGAACAAATGTTGCTTACATGAGTATTTGTAATTAAACAAGCAATAACTGAATATTCCAAAAATCATACCAGCCTGTGTAACCCTCTCTTGACTTGCTCCTCAATCTTCCTGGCTTTTATCATTCTAAATTCAGGCATCTGTTCTTAATTTGTAAAATTTTACACTGTACTTCATCTTCCTCCACAGAAGAAGACTAAGTTTAAATGATCAATTTCTTGTTCCAAAAAATCATACATTCCATTACTAGACTTTTTGAACTGGTGACTGATCAGAAGCTATTTGTAAGCTGTAATTAATACAAGGTTGAACTTTTCTTAGTTTAAAAATGGGTTCAGAATTTCCCTTCAAACTATTTTGACAAACAGCACTTATAATTTCTGTCAAATACACAGATTTTCTCTGTGTATGGCTAGTATAGGTGAAAAAAAATTGCACCTGTGAGGCTCTGAATGTAGGTTTTGAACCCCATGCACCAGGTAATAAAACTTATGCATACTTGACCAGTTTTATGACACTGACACCAACGCTCATTTTTCAATTTAACTTTAAAGGTGCATATTGATTGTCTATGAGTTACAAAATCCTGATTCTCCTGTATACAATTTTACACAGATGGATAGAAGAATTTTGGGAATTTTTTTGCATTCCTCTGAAGCAACAGGAATTCTCTCCTACCAGAGAGCACTGCCATATTACATACACAAGGAGTCTGATTCTGTATGATAAATTCTACTTATCTAGTCAGGTATACATCAAGTCAGTCAGTCTCTCTCTCTGTATATACACACCTCTACCTCGATATAACGCTGGCTGCAGGAGCCAAAAAAATCTTACCGCCTTATAATGAACTTGCTTTGATCCACCAGAGTACACAGCCCCCTCCCCCCCGGAGCACTGCTTTACCGAGTTATATCCGAATTTGTGTTATATTGGGTCAAGTTATATCGAGGTAGAGGTGTATATATATATATATATATATATATATATATATATATATATATAAAGCTCTATCACATGATGTACTTCTAATGATTCCCATTACTACTATCCATGTACATGATCTATAGCTAAACATCTGAAAACAATTAAATGGAAACAATCCTGATTTACAGTCTTTAAACCCACACTTTGTGTGAGTTTGCCCCAAATCAGTTCCAGCTGTAATGCAGAAATAGGAGTTTGAGTGGGAGGATCAGCACTGGTTACAATTATACAAATAGTATAGTAAATTCATATACTGATATTATTACTATTAAGCAAGACTCTACACTGATTTTTAATTATATGCAACATTCAGTTAAATTATAATATGCATAACTGTAGTCTTCAGAGGTATTAGTAGTTAAAGGTAAAAGTTTCTCATTCGCCAAATGCCAAATTCAAGTATTATTTTATTTAAATTAACTCACTGCAGATTTGTGTCTTTCAAATAGGGCTCACTGAACAGAGTATAAAAATTTGCATAAACATCATTGCTTTTACTTATAAGTTACATAAGTAAATAAATGTTTAATCTTGAAAGTCTAATTCAGTTATCTGCTAATGAAGTGGAAAAATATATATATTTTTATTTCCTGATTTGCATGTTGTAGAATATATAGTATGTGACACTTTATAAAGTAATTATTTGATATGTTTGTTCTTCGAAACCGCAACTACAACTTTCCCCTAAATTTCCTAACCTTCCTCTTTATGAAAAAAATAGGATCAGTTATCTTTTTTATTTTTGCTGTGTTTAGTAGATTACATTAAAATCAACAGATCTGAATGACTACTGCTGATCTTTTCAAACATCGATTCCAATTCTGCAATCAGATCTGCATATGCAGACACTTGTGCTTCCGTGGTAGACCCAATGAAGTCAAAAGGAGTCTCTGGTTTCATCTGTGGAGATCCAACAGCACGATCAGAGAAGAATTGTTTTTTCATATGGTAGGAAGAACGCTAATAAAAGAATGCACGGAACTCCAATCCTGGAGGAGGAAGGAGGGAAGGGAAGATGGGTATTTTTGAATGTGTTTGAGCAAAACAATATACTAATTTTTGTCCTTGTGTAGTGGGGCAACTACTCCACTCTGGCATGGATGGGGTTCAAGCAAGCCAGAGAGGCTGCACAGAGCCTACGCCAACCCTGGAAGGGCTTATTAGAAGCCAATCAAGTAGAGGCTTGAAAGCCAATCAGGGCCAGGCTGGGCCCTATAAGAAAGCTGCAGGGCAGAGAGGAGCACAGTCTCTCTCTGGAGGGCCAAGGGATAAGAACTGGCTCTTAGAGAAGCACCTAAAACAGAGCATTGCTGGGCAGAGTCAGCAGAGGCAGGGAGAGCTCTAGACTGATGACTGCCAGACTGGGCCCTGACACAAAGGGGCAGAGAAGATGCTGGGGCTACAGGGAAGTGGCCCAGGGAAGTGGGCAGTAGAGGAGAGTTGGAGAAGGACAGTAAGTTGCTGTCACTAGAGGGTCCCTAGGTCGGGGGGCCAGAGTAGCTCATGATTAGGAAACCTCAGAAATTACTTCATACTTACAATCTGGGTGGGAAGAGAACAGAAGAGGAGAAAGGGCAGAAAGAACCAGTCAGAGAGAAAAAGGAAAAAAAGCTACAGTATAATTCTAAAAGCAAAGCTAACTTTACTTTTCCAAAATGGAATACCAACTGAGGAGTGAACAGAGTTTAGTGCAGTTCACCTCTTGAACAAGTTGCAAGATCACTAATTCTTTTCACCTTTGGCACAATCATTCACTTATTTACAATGACAAGTTCAAGCAGAGAAGGTTTGCGCCATTATCAGAATCAGATATTTTTAAGTATCAGAGGGGTAGCCGTTGTCAGTCTGGATCCGTAAAAAGCAACAAAGAGTCTTGTGGCACCTTAGACTAACAGATGTATTGGGGCATAAGCTTTTGTGGGTGAATACCCACTTTGTCAGACGCAAGCTTATGCTCCAATACATCTGTTAGTCTATAAGGTGCCACAGGACTCAGATATTTTTAAATTTCACTTGGGCTTTTATCTGGATTTAGTTTGCTGAAAAACCCATTACAATTTAATTATATTATTATATTATTGCACTAGCTTTATTTTACTAAAGTTAGTTCCCAATACCACCAAAGAAAAAGTCTCAGCCTATCAGTGGCTATGTAATTCTTGGAACTACTAACTCACTATGGTATACTAAGAAAAATGCAAAAACAGCCAGTTTCTTTTAATCAAAAAAGTAAATCGTTGACCTTTATTTTTTTCTTGTTAAAAAAGTCTATCATAGTTTAGAACTGTTGCAGGGCAAATGCACATGCACATTGTTTTCTTTAATTTGGTGGGAGAAAAGTACAGAAGAGTGCCTCTAGTTCCCACGAGCTCTCTCCACTTAGTCCAGTGACCCCTGTTATACAAACAACTTAGCAAAAATTAAGTTTCCCCAAGCCAGCTAGCGTACTGAAACTCCACAGTACTTGGAGAGAAAAGTATAATCTCTTGAATAATAATTTATATAATTATTCACCTACAAAGCAAACAAGTGAAAAACAAATTAGTTATGTGAGAGAGCTGACTAGGCTAAGAGGTTTATATAGTTTACAAGATGCTGCACTGACGTCATGGAGAAAAAGAAAAAGTGAGCTATGACAGCTGCTAGCCACTGTCACCAACACTGATCTGCAAAGTCATCACTGCTCAGCAAAGAAAGGTACCTAACACTTTCTGAGGCACTCCTGAGACTGCATTACATATACAATATTAAGTCTGACATTTAACTTCTATTTGTATATTTGCTTTTGGTATTGTCAGAAAACAAAAATAAACTTCCAAGCACTAAATTTCTCAGCTAATGATATAAGGTGAAATCCTCACCCCATTAAGGTCAACGGGAATTTTTTTCATTGATTTCCATGAGGCCAAGATTTCACACATATTAAAATTAGACTCATTCACTCCCTACTATGTGTCAAACAGATTTAAAAAAAAAGTATATTTTTCACTAAGAAGACTTCTGTGAGGGAGTCAAATCCATCCTAAAAGAAAAACCCAGAGACACCCAACCTCAGATTATCAATGTAATAGGAGGCTATTAGGGAAAATGCAGTACATGACCTTATGTTTTTGTGGTATTACTTAACAGTGACTCAGGTCTTTCAGTTGTTCCCAGTGGTTGGATAAGAGGTTTTGTGCATGAATAGATTTTGAAAGAGGGAAAAAGTTCAATGCAACTGCTACATTACCAATTTAAACTAGTTGTGTAAATCACTCTCTCACACACACACAACTTCTTTGAAACTTTAAACAATTTACAGGTCTTGAAATAAAAGATAAGTATAAAAAATCGAATACGTAGGATTTTTCTAATTATCAAATCATCTTAATTTTGTGCAATTCATTAAATATATAAAATACACCAAAATATAGGAGTAAATCCATAAAAACAATGTATTCATCACCAGACTGTCAGTGAGTATAAAGCTTGTGTTCATTAGCATATTTTGTTCATACTGTATCATAAAAGATATTACATTTTACATTCCAAGTGCATGGCACAGTACTGAAAGAATAAGTCTCCCTTTCCATATCTGCAAATTGGGAAAATACTAATGCTTGTATGTATAATTTAGCAGCGGCACAATAAGTGAATCATTTCCCATATTGCTAAAGTTAGTTAAAATATAATTCATTCTGTTTTAAGTGACTACGTGAACAATGCATGATAATATCATCTGCCAACAAAAAAGTCAGCCAAGTTCACACAAGATCACATACTGCTTAGACACTAAATAATATGTCAGACAGTGAGCTGAAGCACGTCTCAATGAGAGAATTTAAAACATTAAGCCAAATAAAATAATTCCACACACCACTCTACACTAGGGATCAGCAACCTTTGGCATGTGGCATGCCAGGGTAAGCACCCTGCCCGGCCGGGCTGGTTTGTTTACCTGCCATGTCCGCGGGTTCGGCCATTCGCGGCTCCCACTGACCGCAGATCGCCGCTCCAGGCCAATGGGGGCTGCGGGAAGCGGCGGCCAGCACATCCCTCAGCCCGTGCTGCTTCCCGCAGCCCCCATTGGCCTGGAGTGGCGAACCGCGGCCAGTGGGAGCCACGATCAGCTGAATCTGCGGATGCAGCAAGTAAACAAACCGGCCCGGCCCACCAGGGTGCTTATCCTGGTGGGCCACATGCCAAAAGGTTGCCGATCCCTGCGCTACACCATCCACACTGGGACATTTCACTACGTTACAATTTTTTTAAGACTTTTTAAAATTTGTAAATCTATTTCATTTGCAAGGATAAAATAAATGAACTGTGCATGTGTATCTTATTCCGTTGGTTGTTCATTCAGAAAATAATGGATTCAACAGAAGTGGAGGGAGGATGGATCTGCATAGGTAACATAATCAGAGGTCTCCAGTTAGAGGTGAGTAACCCTACTCATTGGAGAATTGCCAGTGCAGATCCCTATCCTTGGAGGATTATCTAACAATAGGCATATTTATTGTTATCTAACAATAGGGATATTTAAAGATTACAGGATTGCTTCCCTAGACAGTGTAGACTCAAACCTTAAAGGCAAAAGAATACTGCATAAAAATATCAGATAAGTCAATTGAGTTGCCCAATTTTAGCTAATATTGTTATAATTTGTATTATAATAGTGCCTAGAGATCTTAACTGAGATCAGGGCCCCATTGTGTTAGGCACTGTACAAATATTTAGGGATGAAGGGACTGTGTCTCAAAGAGATTACAATCCAAACATTAAAGACTGGGGATGGGATGGCACAAAGAGGGGTAAGCAACTTATCCAGGGTCACAAAGCAGTTCAATGGTCGCACCAACAAATCATGTTTCCCAAGTTACAGTCCAATGCAGTGACCTATCCACTGGACCATGCTGTTTCTCCTCCTGTACACCCAGGATGAAAATTCTCTACCATTTCAAAAGAATTGGGCTTGGCTGAGGCCTTTTGACTCTCCACTAATAGCTGCTGCATCTCCAATAAACAACTGCTTTCTATTTCTACGGAGGTAACATGTTCCAATCTTCTGGATGCAAGATTTGACCCCATTTCCAAGACCAAGATATTGGAAAGGTTAAGATGATATGGAGCGTTCTGTTTTCATAAGACAACAAGTCTGTGAACTATATTTGCTATTTCATCTGTGGAGCTGTGAAAAAGTCACATGGATTCTTTCTTGCTTTTATCTTCCTGATAACACGGAGGAGTAGAAGCATAAGAGGGATGACACAGGAAATTCTGACACAAGAATCTAGAGAATTGAAGAGAGTGTTGTGTCTAGTGGAAAAATAAATCTATTTGGGGGGTTTCCCCTGTTTCTGAAATACGGACTTGATTATAGCATCTTTCAGAGACCCCAGTCTCTGATGAGCATAGTACTTGTGACTCAGGTGATCTGCTAGGATGCTTTCTTTGCCTAGCAGATGGAGAGATGTGTATGGCCCTGCACTGCCCTTTATTCCAATAAATTGAGTCTGGCCTCTTCCTGCTAAATGAACAGTTGGACTCAGGTGAGCCACCAGCCAAATCTGGATGTATCTGTTACATGTATAGCTCAGGTAGGAAGAGAAAATGGTGCTCCCTGACAAGAGCTGTCCAGAAAAGTCCATCATGGCAGGGAATCTACAATACCTTGCTGTGTGTTCAGTAGAGCCTGAATTTCATCCTGCTGGGGCCAGCAAAACATACTTAACCACCAACACAGATTTCACAATGAAAAAAGTGCGTTCTTGAGCTCTTACAACGTCTAATCTCTTCTGGATGAGGTCTCCCGAATGAAAGATTCTGAGTCCAGAATTACACCTTCACTCAAGAGGCTCACCTTGTAACAACTGTTGCAGTGAAACAGGCAACAGAACAGGAAGACCAACATTATGGAGGAATATTGTGAAAAGGCAAAAAGGAGACGTAGGTGCTCAGTTTATAATAGTGTCTTAGAAAGTCTCCTCCTGCATGTCAAATAAAACGGTGTACTTACAATTGCCCTTACAAAATGCATGCATCCTAACAAATGTTACCACACTCCTTCAAACGAAGCTAACCACTATTAGCAGGACACCATAAGTAACTAACAAACAGACATCCTTAAAGAATTTAGAAAACAAAAATTTAAATACAGTGCCATAAAGCCTACATTACCACTATATTAAATGTGAAATGTAAGCAATGAGGCTGCAGTGACTCATGACAGCTCCTGACATTGCCTTGACTCTGAAATGGCTGGTCTCTGGTGTAGAGTTTTGGTGCCAATACAGACCTTCTGCAAATGCTATAGTATAGTGTGTACAGATCTCCAAACAGAATCAACGTTTTTACTATTTCTTCTTATTTAGTTTCTCCTTTGTTTTCACTTAGATAGATCTTTCGAATTCTACTTTTACTGGAGTGTGTGAAAAATTCATCTCAAGAAATGGCTGGACCAATATGATCACTTGAGGCAGAGCAGCCATTTCTTCGGTGGATTGAGGAAAAGTGGTGGATGGAAATGAAAGAGAACAGTGGGAATATAAATGCAGCAGGAGAAGAAAAGACGAAGAAACGGGAGAATTAAGACAGATAAATGAGGTTTAGGAGACCTACATGGCCAACCAAAATGGGTTCCTGAACAAACATTATTAGTCCTAACCAGAACAATGTAGCTAATTAAAGTGCATGTGATTTAAATCTAGTTAACTTTACTTACACCAGGAAACTTAATTTGACAGGTCAATTCATGACAGTGAAGTGCTGGATAAGAGATAAGGTTGAAAGAAAATTGGGTAATCTCAGATACAGTGATATATAGTTTTGGTCTGATATAATAAAATGAACATAAATCCTAATTCAAATCAAATTTATAACAATGAAAAAGTCAGTTTATAATGCAAAACGCAGCAAGTGTCCAATCTGAAATCTACATCTGACTCACTTAATTCAATTAATTCTTACAGGGTTTTTTAATTTATTTACTTTATTGTGAAGGAACTACAGCAACCTGCATTGACTCAACAGCAAAAAAAATTGAAGATTGTTTCTCCTCATTGCTCATCTCTCACAGAGAAGCAGGGCACAAACTGGTCTGAGGAAGATATACTTATTTAACTTTTATATATTTACTGAGACTTGACTACAATTGTGGATCCAGGCTTGATAGAACACACACAAGTTTCTGCATCTAGAGGTTTGTAACGTAACACGCCAGAACAGAATTGGACAGACTTAGTTTAGCATCATAGCTATATTTCATTTGAGATTAAAATATTTTGTTTTATAGAATATATACAAATAATAAACCTCTAATACATAAAGTGACCTCAAAATCAATTTGAATTTTCAGGTTGTGTCACGAAACCAAAAGGTATTAAAAATATAGGGTCAATGAAGAAAAGTACTTACGTTGGTAATTGCACATAAAGCAGGTCTGTGCAACAATCATCCACTCTGCTCTAGTCTCACAGAAGATGGCAATGTTAGTCTTCGGTTGCTGCCCCAATATTGCTAAGCCATTTCCAAAATTAGTAGCTTTAACGTAGACTTCATCATATGAGAGCCAAGTGTATTTTCCAAGGATGACCTAATAAAGCAATATAAATTTATATAAGTGTAATTTAGAAAAGGGTAGGCCCCTGGGCTTCAGTGAAGATCCTTATTATGCCTTAACCCATGTGAAAATATGAACGATGTAAGCCTAAAAATATAATTATCAAAGTCTGCCAAAGGATAACATTCTTGAATTAAAACAAATTATAGCATTGTGGAAGTTCCACGTTTTGTCCCTCAAAGTCCAAGTTAAATGGTTTGGTAAAGGGAAACTATGTGATTGTTGAGGGCATAGAAATTGGCTGTAGGGTGGATGTGGCATACTGTGGACCACAACCCCACGTACAAGAAGCACAAGATAGATGTAGTTCAAAATGCTAGGACATCCTCTCCTACTCTACTGTCCCTCCCAAAACATTTCCCCACTACCACCCCAGAGAACTGGCACACAATTCGGTTCCACAATTCACAAGGATTGTGACATCTCCTAATAGGTATCACAGTTTTTGTTTCTGCTTCCCCACTTAGGAAGTACGGTATGTCTACCGCATTTGGGGTCTTCTGAGGCCATGCTTAACACCACAGTAATTAACCCTTACGTATTTAAGATTTTAAAAAGTTTATTCCATGTTAAGAAAAGGATAAAAGCTTAGTAGTAAAAAATGTTTTCAAATATTCTTTTTGCTTTACTGGTTTCCTACCAATTCACCCACCTGCCAACCCACCCTTCCCAGCACCTCAGCAGCCTATCTTCAGGGCTTCTGGGAAATCTAGGCTCCCCAGTTCCACAGCATCCATTTGGCTAAGAAGCCTGGGCTCCCCAGCCTTGGCCTAGAAAACCCGGGTTACTGCAGAGCCACAGAGCCTAGGAGCTCAGAAAGCTGACTGAAATGGACGTGATGGTTGTCAGTTTCAGGACTATCCACCATTAAATAGCAGCTGTGAAACTGACCTAACTCTAGTTAACTTCACTTAGAAGCTGCTTTTCGACAAAGCTGTGAGCAATAGTAGAGGCAGGTACTGGGGTTATTCATAAAGAAAGAACAACCTCAACAAAAATTGGGCAGCCAAGGAGTCAGGAGCCTGGTAGCTCTGGCTCCCAAACTCCCAGCAGATCACCTGACTGGTTGCCACAAAGCCAGGAAGCCCAGGAGTCTATAAATCTTATTCCATTTTGGAAACACTAAACTATTCCGTCTGTCTCTGTGTTTTTTAAACAAAATATTGTGCATTTAGCTGATCTGTAAAAAAATTCAAATTTTTGGATTTTCATTCTGTTTTGGGATGAAAAAATTTCCAAAAGACTCAGCATTCTTTGCAGACCTGGAAATCAGTTTCATTGCCAGACCTAGGTATAAAGTCGCCTGGAGCAATGAGCAGCAGGACCCACTTAGGATCATCACCACTAAATTTTTCTCTCATCCTATTATACTAAAGGCACCAAGCAGGGGCCTACTGCCATGTAATATTTATCGCTATCTCCCTGTGTGATTTACACCATCCACTCGAACTTAACATTACCTGCCAATATAATTTGCAGAAATACAAGCGAAGGTCAAAACAACAAATTACTAGCTGACTGGAAAGGGATCCTTTAAATAAGCAATGGAATTTCAACTTTAGCCCTTCAACACACACGTTTGTTTACATGTTATATTTAAAAGTTTAAACTAATTTAGTGTACAACATCTGAACAAGGGGAGTCCTGCTTCAGCAGATCTTATGATGCAGACTAAATCAGTGCTTTCCTCCACCAGAGGTTAGCAATGATACAGGTGTGTTTGGGGAGTTGGGATGAGCTTTTATTAACAAAGGAAATTTTACCTCTATTAGCTATCTCAGGAAGCTGTGAAGATGCAGCAGCATACACCCCAGCACACGTTGTACAAGCCCACCTGGAACACTGGGTAACAGCACATGCTGTTGTGGCTTCACAAATTGTACCTCAGCTAGTTAGATCAAAGCTAGCTTGGGTACATATACATGAACTGAAACCACACACTTGATTGCCATGTAGATATATCCTTAATCTCCCCGCACATACACATATGCTGAGCTCATTTTCCTTATCCCAAACCCCACGGTCCCCTGCATCCTTGTTTGTTCCTCTTTCCATGACATGCCAATGTCCTACCACCATCTATATGCTGCTTCCTCCTGCCTTCCCAAGCACACATTTTTTGAGGATGTGAACCAAAGCCTCATCTCCCCCGTCCAGGCTTCCAAACAGTGTGGCAGAACACAGCTGGGGGGTGTGTGTGTGACAGGAAGGGGGAGCAAGGAGAATTAGATTCTCGGCAGCACAGACGCCGCTTGCTCCAGGATGGGAAAGGTGATCCCAGTGGTTCCTACCTGCTCCTTGACCCGATCCTGGATGCTGCAGCAGCCCCTCCAGATCCCACTCTCATCTCCATGTATTTATGTAGGAGCAGAGCCCACAAAATATTTCCACTGCCTTTCCGGTTCTGTCACCCCTGCCTCCAAGTACCCTAATTCCAAATCCCTTTCCCTTCCAATCACCTGACCTCATGTTCACACTCCTACCTAAACTGCCACACTTCAGCAGCTGAAGTTAGAAGATCAATTTATATTATAAAAGAGGTTGTTCTTTAACCACTTGGAGACAACTCTTTATATCTTTTCTAGCACCATGACCCTCCTATTCCCCACCCCTCACCCCCCCACACACATAGATATACACACCAGTTAACACTACTCAGATTACTAAGGCCATTTTTCCTCCTCAAGGCATACAAAAATATTGTATATATATTTGCCTATCAAATCAGTATTTTGGAATTTTAAAAAATATTTTTAGAATTTCCCTTGCACTGCTTCAGTATTTTTTTTAAATGGTGTAGGGTAGAATGATACTTTCTTCCTCATCATTCACTTTGATGGTTCAGAAAAAAAAATAAGACACATTGGAAATCCGTATTTCAGAACCTTTGTAAGGTAATGCCAATAATGGATTTTTAAAATTATGATGGGTTAGTTTGCATTTTAATTTAGTCATTGTTAAGAAAAGGGTTTCTGATTTTTAAAATAAATTTACAACAACTTTGGTTCTTAATCCACAGAGAGTACAACAACAACAAAGTGTGAATGTTTACAGAGGTTCTTTCCAGTGTGCAGCACTTAGTGCCAAACTTAATAATCAGTTTACTATATAAAGATCCCAATCCTTCAAACACTTACGTATATGCTTAACTTTACACACTTCAGCAGTCCCTATAGGAACTACTCATATATGTAAAGTTAAATATGCACACAGGTTATGTTAGGCTCTAAGAGGTCAAAAGTAATAGAAAAATCTCTCTTATCAGACATTTATATCCAAACATTGTCAGAAATACTATGTACTGAGGCAGTGCTTAAAAGGTCGCCTGAAGAAGCAGTCAACCTTAAGAGTGGAAAACAAAAAATAAATACTGCCCTCTAGTGCATCTAATTTTTTCATTTATCTAAACAGCAAATTAATTGCTAAAATTATACTGATTATGAAAGTTAATATACGTTAGTACTTTTAGTTAAACAGAAAAAATGTCATATACAAATAACATTTGGAAATGTTTTATGACATTAGAGAATAATCATTTAGTGGTTCTTGGACAAATCTCTTTCACACATTTGTCCATTCAGTGTTGTTGTAGCCAGGCTGGTCCCAGGATATTAGAGAGACAAAGTGGGTGAGGTAATATCTTTTATTGGACTAACTTCTGTTGGTGAGAGAGACAAGCTTTCAAGCTACAGAGAGCTATTCTTCAGGTCTGGAAAAGGTACCAACAGAAGCTGGTCCAATAAAAGTTATTACCTCACCCACCTTGCCTCTCTACATATTTGTCCAGACATTTAATATATTAGGAGTGGGATTTTTTTAAAAGTGCTCAGTCTTGGACCAACTCCACTCTCACTAAAGTCAACTGGGCTAAGCCAAGTCTGAGCACTTTTGAAAATATCACCCTACAAACATTAGAATCTTATTTTTTTCCAACATGATCATTTTGTTTTAAAATATACAAATAAATAATAAAAAACCCAGGTAAACAAAACCAACTCTTGCTTCCCCACATTCATTGCTATAAAACCAAATGCAGTTTTTTATATATACACTCTCAGATAGAAGCACCATGCATATATCCAAAACATAGGAATTGCCATACTGGATCAGATCTATAATCCATCTCATTCTCATCCAATGCCTTGTTTCTGACAATGGTCAGTATCAGATGCTTCAGAGGAAAGGTGCAAGAAACCCCACAATAGGCACATGCAGGCTAATCTTCCCTCCATGTTTGATCTCTAACTATTAGGAAAAGACCTGTTTAAACCCTGAAGAATGAGGTTTAATCTCTTCCAAAATTTATGTTAGCATTAACTATTACAACTTTAGATATTTTTGTTATTCATACAAATCTCCAATCTTTCTTTGAATCATGCTAAGGTTTGGGCCTCAATAACATCATGTGGCAGTGAGTTCTACAGTCCCACATTGTATGAAAATTGTATTTCCTTTTACTAGTAGTTTTTAATTTCCCATTTTTTAATTTCAGTGCATGTCCCCGTTTGTGTTATGAGATGGGGAGAACAGAAGCTCCTGAGCTACCTTTTCTATATTATTCATTATTTTATATACTTCTACCATGTCACCTCTCTTTAGTCTTCCAATTCCAATCTTTTTACTCTTTTTTATTAGAGTTTTTCCATTACGCTAATCAGTCTCGTCGCCTTTTTATGAACAGCCAAACAGTTTCTAATTCTGGAATAGCCTTTTTGAGACGCGGTGACCAATACCACATGCAATATTTTAGATAAGGCAACCACCACTGATTATAATGGTCATAGTGGATTCTCCATCACTGGCAATCTTTAAATCAAGATTGGACTTTTTTTCTAAAAGGTAGGCTCTAGGAATTATTTTGGGGAAGTTTGATGGCCAGTTTTATACAGGTGGTCAGAATAAATGATCACAATGATTCCTTCTGGCCTTGGAATCTATGAATGGTAACATGTAAATTGCTTTCATGACTGCTGCTGCACAATGG
Organism: Mauremys mutica; assembly: GCF_020497125.1. Classification (NCBI taxonomy): domain Eukaryota; kingdom Metazoa; phylum Chordata; order Testudines; family Geoemydidae; genus Mauremys; species Mauremys mutica. Next base: position 68,122,417 of record NC_059080.1, on the reverse strand, counting down.
GCTAAGGTCTTAGTTGAACCCTCCAAAATAACACCCAGACTCCTTTCCTGAGTTGATACAGTTAATTTAGCACCTTGTAAGATGTATGAGTTGTTTCATTTTTTTCCCCCTCCAATGTGTGTCTTTCTTTGCATGTTGAACTTTATTTGCCATTGTGTTGCCCAGTCATCTAGCCTGGTTAGATTCTTCTGCAGTTCCTCATGTCCCTCTCTGAACTTGTCTAATAAGAACATAACATAAGAACATAAGAAAGGCCGTACCGGGTCAGACCAAAGGTCCATCTAGCCCAGTATCTGTCTACCGACAGTGGCCAATGCCAGGTGTCTCAGAGGGAGTGAACCTAACAGGCAATGAACAAGTGATCTCTCTCCTGCCATCCATCTCCATCCTCTGACGAACAGAGGCTAGGGACACCATTCTTACCAATCCTGGCTAATAGCCATTTATGGACTTAGCCACCATGAATTTATCCAGTCCCCTTTTAAACATTGTTATAGTCCTAGCCTTCACAACCTCCTCAGGTAAGGAGTTCCACAAGTTCACTGTGCGCTGCATGAAGAAGAACTTCCTTTTATTTGTTTTAAACCTGCTGCCTATTAATTTCATTTGGTGACCCCTAGTTCTTGTATTATGGGAATAAGTAAATAACTTCTCCTTATCCACTTTCTCAACATCACTCATGATTTTATATACCTCTATCATATCCCCCCTTAGTCTTCTCTTTTCCAAGCTGAAGAGTCCTAGCCTCTAATCTTTCCTCATATGGGACCCTCTCTAAACCCCTAATCATTTTAGTTGCCCTTTTCTGAACCTTTTCTAGTGCTAGAATATCTTTTTTGAGGTGAGGAGACCACATCTGTACACAGTATTCGAGATGTGGGCGTACCATGGATTTATATAAGGGCAATAATATATTCTCAGTCTTATTTTCTATCCCCTTTTTAATGATTCCTAACATCCTGTTTGCTTTTTTGACCGCCTCTGCATACTGCGTGGACATCTTCAGAGAACTATCCATGATGACTCCAAGATCTTTTTCCTGACTCGTTGTAGCTAAATTAGCCCCCATTATGTTGTATGTATAGTTAGGGTTATTTTTTCCAACGTATGTATAGTTGGGGTTATTTTTTCCAACGTGCATTACTTTACATTTATCCACATTAAATTTCATTTGCCATTTTGTTGCCCAATCACTTAGTTTTGTGAGATCTTTTTGAAGTTCTTCACAATCTGCTTTGGTCTTAACTATCTTGAGTAGTTTAGTATCATCTGCAAACTTTGCCACCTCACTGTTTACCCCTTTCTCCAGATCATTTATGAATAAATTGAATAGGATTGGTCCGAGGACTGACCCTTGGGGAACACCACTAGTTACCCCTCTCCATTCTGAGAATTTACCATTAATTCCTACCCTTTGTTCCCTGTCCTTTAACCAGTTCTCAATCCATGAAAGGACCTTCCCTTTTATCCCATGACAGCTTAATTTACATAAGAGCCTTTGGTGAGGGACCTTGTCAAAGGCTTTCTGGAAATCTAAGTACACTATGTCCACCGGATCCCCCTTGTCCACATGTTTGTTGACCCCTTCAAAGAACTCTAATAGATTAGTAAGACACGATTTCCCTTTACAGAAACCATGTTGACTATTGCTCAAGAGTTTATGTTTTTCTATGTGTCTGACAATTTTATTCTTTACTATTGTTTCAACTAATTTGCCCAGTACCGACGTTAGACTTACCGGTCTGTAATTGCCGGGATCACCCCTAGTGCCCTTTTTAAATATTGGCGTTACATTAGCTAACTTCCAGTCATTGGGTACCGAAGTCGATTTAAAGGACAGGTTATAAACCTTAGTTAATAGTTCCGCAACTTCACATCTGAGTTCTTTCAGAACTCTTGGGTGAATGCCATCTGGTCCCGGTGACTTGTTAATGTTGAGTTTATCAATTAATTCCAAAACCTCCTCTAGTGACACTTCAATCTGTGAGAGTTTCTCAGATTTGTCACCTACAAAAGCCAGCTCAGGTTTGGGAATCTCCCTAACATCCTCAGCCATGAAGACTGAAGCAAAGAATCCATTTACTTTCTCTGCAATGACTTTATCGTCTTTAAGCGCTCCTTTTGTATTTTGATCATCAAGGGGCCCCACTGGTTGTTTAACAGGCTTCCTGCTTCTGATGTACTTAAAAAACATTTTGTTATTACCTTTAGAGTTTTTGGCTAGCCGTTCTTCAAACTCCTTTTTGGCTTTTCTTATTACACTCTTGCACTTAAGTTGGCAGTGTTTGTGCTCCTTTCTATTTGCCTCACTAGGATTTGACTTCCACTTTTTAAAGGAAGTCTTTATCTCTCACTGCTTCTTTTACACGATTGTTAAGCCACGGTGGCTCTTTTTTAGTTCTTTTACTGTTTTTCTTAATTTGGGGTATACATTGAAGTTGGGCCTCTATTATGGTGTCTTTAAAAAGGGCCCATGCAACTTGCAGGGATTTCAGTTTAGTCACTGTACCTTTTAACTTTTGTCTAACTAACCCCCTCATTTTTGTATAGTTCCCCCTTTTGAAATTAAATGCCACAGTGTTGGGCAGTTGAGGTGTTCTTCCCACCACAGGGATGTTGAATGCTATTGTATTATGGTCACTATTTCCAAGCGGTCCTGCTATAGTTACCTCTTGGACCAGCTCCTGTGCTCCACTCAGGATTAAATCTAGAGTTGCCTCTCCTCTCGTGGGTTCCCGTACCAGCTGCTCCATGAAGCAGTCATTTAAAGTATCGAGAAATTTTATCTCTGCATTTCGTCCTGAAGTGACTAAATAACTCGTCCTAAATAACTTTGTGTCATCTTCAAATACTGCTATCCCACTACTCGTCTCCCTTCCCAAATCATTAACATATTAAACTCTTGGCCTAGTACAGAACTTTGAAGCACTCCACTAACCTATTGCCATGATGAAAACTGATGATTTACTTATACTCTTCGCTGTCTATCTCCTAGCCAAATTTTTGATCCATGACAATACTTTGCCTTTTACTCATGACAACTTAGCTTCTTTAGTAACCTCTTGTGCAGGACTTTGTCAAAGGCCTTTTGAAAATCTAAATAAATTATGTCAACCAGGTCTCCTTAATCCACTAAGGGTACGTCTTCACTACCCACCAGATTGGCGGGTAGCAATCGATTTCTCGGAGTTCGATATATCACATCTCATCTAGACGCGATATATCGAACCCCGAACGCGCTCCCGTCGACTCTGGAACTCCACCGGAGCGAGTGGCGGTAGCGGAGTCGACGGGGGAGCCGCGGATGTCGATCCCGCGCCGTGAGGACGGGTAAGTAATTCGAGCTAAGGTACTTCGACTTCAGCTACGCTATTCACCTAGCTGAAGTTGCGTACCTTAGATCGACCCCCCACCTCCTAGTGTAGACCAGGCCTAAGTAATTGACATGTTCAGAGATATTAGAAAATATATAAACACAAAACATGTTTTCAGTTGTTCATTAGTAATACTAAGCTCTTGTATAGCCCTTTTCATCTGCAGATCTCAAAGCATTTTTAAAGATGGGGAAATTGAGGCACAAAGGTGAATTAAGAGATTTTCACAAACTTGAAAATCACCTAACCACTATAAAAAGGGCCGCATCATATTTATACTAATATTAAAACACAAATGTATACATATAAAACCCATATGCTTATTTCCTCTTAACTTTAAATACACAAGGGCCAGATCCTCAGATGGTGTAAACAGTCATAGTGCCATTATGTATCTGGCTCACAGTTTTGAGAAGGACTGAATTCTACTGACAAAACACATGAACAGACAGTGGTACAATAAAGTTACAAAAAAACTCTGCCAAAACACTTGAGTGTGGCTTTTGAAAGCTAGAGCAAAACTGCAACTTCATGGCAATTCTCAAAAAGAGACTTCAAGCCTTTTAATAAAAATGGCCCTGATCTTGCAAATGGCTCTACACAAATAGAGTCCCTTCATCTGTGCAGAGTTCCACTAAGGCCAACAGGTCTGCCTGTAAAAAGTCTGTTGCAGGGCTGGCACCTAGATGTACAGAGGTTGAAAGATGCAAGCAAGAACCCTGTTATGAACAATAAGTTAATTTGCATTTCTCTGATTTTAAAAGGTTGGACACTGCTTTCAAATTGTTTATAAAAAAATTCCTTCCATCTTCACAAGCATTTATTGCCAGTGTTAAAACAATTTCATCTGAAGCCAGTTCTTTCTTCAAAAAGCGCATGCGCGCACACACACTACCAACATACGAAAAAACTTGAATTACTTGTTAAAATAAAAACCTATACCTGTGAAACCCCAAACTAAAGGCTAGTGTGGTTACACCTGTAACTGATGGCAAAATCTGGGCTGCAATGGCTTTATTGATTATGCATGAAAAGGAAAGAACTTAGTTTGACTTTCAGAATCCACGTTGTTTGCAGGACTAGAAACTGAAAAAACACTGTTCTCTTATAAGCTAGGCAAATTTCATATGGAAGCCAGTGACCCACAAACATGGAGCACCTCTAGGATTTGTCTACATTCTCTTTCGAGATTATGAGATCATTTCAAACCCAAGTCACCCCTAGAGAGTGCCTAGAGCACAAATTGCAGGTCTGCTAGCCAGGACCACTGACAGGTAGTATTTCCCATAACTATATATATATGGTGACCTATTTGTTCTTTTGTGTGAAGTGAATTTTTCAAAAAAAAAAAAAACTGCTCAGAATTTGCCAAGCTCTATTCTCACTGAAGTCAAGGGGATTTTTACCATTAACTTTAATGGCAGCAGAGCCTGACCAACATTGGGTGGGTTTGAAGATTCCCACCGTTACATTTTTATTCCAAATCTTGCAATAAATTCTCTTTTATATGTTTTTCTTTAATTTAGAGAGACTAAAACAGTAGGCAAATAATAGAGGATTTAGTCTATTACTATTGCTTTTGAAGCATGTGACTCAATATTAGATCAACCAGATGGACTGGCCTCACAAACTTAGAACATGATCCTGTATCTACGGTATGTCTAATCCTGGAAGGTCCCTGAGATAATGGGCCTTAAAATCACAACATTTTTACGTCTATAAAAGCTATGTTCATCTTCTTAATATTTTTGATTTTCTGAAGACAGACTCCTGGTAACTAAGGGAGCCTGTGTCTGGAGGTGGATGAAAGCAAATGTACCCCAATATAATTTTAAAATTCTCTAATACATTTGTAAGACAGTATTTCTGTGGCATAAATAGATTAAATGGGTGTTGTGAGGTATAAAAGTTTGTCGGCACTTGTTTTAGATGATCTGCGTAGTTCCCTTTACCACTGATGAGCAGTGAGGCCATTCGATATTGATAAAACCTTCATATTTTTACATGCCATCACATATTATCCCATGTCTTTTCTGCACTAATAGAACATTTAAGATCTATGGAAAATAAATTCATGGGGTGAAATCCTTGCTCCATTAAAATCAACATGAGTTTTGTGATTAAATTCAATGAGGCCAGAATTTTATGCCTGGTTTATAATCTCATAAATATGTGGTCCAATTTACAGTTTAGAACTAACCTTCACATTTTGTTCTACTTTAAATTTGTCAATTTATTTTTTTCAAACACAAAAGCATACAAGATGAAGAAAACCAATCCTAAATGTCCTCTTCACAACCTAAATTCACTGAATCTTTCCAATTAAATTAGGCTTCCAGCTAAATTTTCAACTATTTTCAAGATTATCACTTCCTGGCTTTTTGAAAAAGTCATTCCGGGAGAAGGGAAAAAGCTTGCCAGTTCCCTTGTTGATGTTTAAAAGGTATTTTCATCAGGAAAGAAAAACACCTGTCCCACTACAGAAGGAACTGGAAAACTGAATACAGATCCAGTACTGCCAAATGCAAAAAAAAGAAAAAGAGAGAAAAATTATATTTTTTCTAACTGCATTCATTTATAGTAGTCTTGGGAATTGTTCTCAGCTACAGAATATACAAATCTTTCAAACAAATGTGATTTTCTGTTTAGTATCCCTTTAAACTTAGTTTAATAATCAGTATTTGCATGTGCTATCAGGGACATCAGTCCACTTCACAATAAACAGCAAATTAATGTAAGGCTTGATTTTCAGAGATGCTGAGCATTTGCAGTTCCCAGTGACTTCAAATGGAACTGTGGCTACTCAGTGCTTCTGAAAATCAGAAGCATAACTTTTTACTTTTTAAAGAGGATCTAACTCAACTTACTGACATTTGCACAAGTGAAATGCCTCTTCAGGGAGAGAGCATGGTCCAGTAGACAGGGCTCTTGACTGGCTTTCAGGAGGCCTAGATCTGCCACTGACTTATTGAGTGACCCCAAAGCAAGTCATTTCTCACCAGTTTGTACTCAGCTTCCCAACTGGCAATAATAATTACTACCCTCTGTAAATAATTTAAGATTGATGAGTACACCATATAAATAAAAGTTACAAATTATTATGTAAATGTTCAAAAGCTTACTCTGAACAGTGACAAGCTGTCTTTACAAAGAGAACTAGATAATATAGAATGATTTTAAATAGGAAAACTAGCAAAAAGACCACTGAGAGTTAGTAGTTATTCAACTAAAGTAGTAATATGTTCTAGGGCAGGGATTCTCAAACTACGGGTCAGGACCCCTCAGAGGGTCGCAAGGTTATTACATGAGGATGGGGGGGGGCGCAAGTTGTCAGCCTCCACCCCAAACTCCGCTTTGCCTCCAACATTTATAATGGTGTTAAATATATTTAATTGTATTTTTCATCTATAAGAGGAGTCGCACTCAGAGGCTTGGTATGTGAACAGGGTCACAAGTACAAAAGTTTGAGAACCACTGTTCTAGGGGATAGGCTTTATGACTTTAGATCAATTAGTTGAAAAATAAGACTTCTATAAAGACATTACATCTAGATTTATTGTAGTATGTCTGGCAGATGCATGTTAGTCTTCAAACAATTTTCAGAATCTGTTCTTTACAGCAGAGTTGCAGAGAATTACAGTAGATTCTATGGGAAGTTTTACTATTGACTTCAGAGACAATAATTAGGCCAAAGTCCCATTTCAAAAAATGTACGAGCCAATTCCTGCTGTCCTTCCTGATGAAACTCATTGTCAAAACTCTCACTGATTTAAACAGGAGTCTTACCAGACAAATGTGCAAAAGTACCTTGTAAAATTTTTACAGTCTGATTTGTTTGCTAAACATTTTATATCACGTTTTAAAGAAAAGACAGCATTTCTTAACATAAAATGAAAATGCTAAGAAATTCTAAAAACAAAGAATCTTATGCATCAGTGCCACCCCATGGACCAAAGCAGCACAGCATCAAGTATGGAAATCTTATCATAAAGAACTGTTGTCTCAAGTTTAGTTAAAATTTCCTGATTGAAAATTTAGAGAGAAGAACAAATAAGTAGGTCAATTTCTACACATTTTCCAGCTTTCCGCTACTTCCAGACACTTACTTGCATAACGGAATAGTCTAAAGCTTCCTAATGCTTAAACTTTATGGCATTAATTATGCTTAGAAAACAAACCCAGAAAGACTACTTGTGGCCAAAATGTTAATCTGTACTCACAAGCAGGCCCAGTTTGTATGAAACATTAACTTGCTCTTGTGCTTACTTTACAGCCCGACAAAGTTGGGAACTGTGCATCAAGATAGATTATATGTACACACTCCTTATGAAAGCAAATGTTTCTGTACAGTATTTCCCTTTTACCAGGACATTATCTCCAGAGCTGGGGAAAAGGTTCCCCATCAGTTAGAGCTCCTCTGTAAGACAATTTAAAACCAAACTAATATATACTAACAATTGTTTGCATCAGGGGTCGGCAACTTTTCAGAAGTGGTGTGCAGAGTCTTCATTTATTCACTCAAATTTAAGGTTTTGCGTGCCAGTAATACATTTTTATGTTTTTAGGTCTCTTTCTATAAGTCTATAATATATAACTAAACTATTGTGGTATATAAAGTAAACAAGGTTTTTAAAATGTTTAAGAAGCTTCATTTAAAATTAAATTAAAATGCAGAGCCCCCCAGACTGGTGGCCAGGACCCGGGCAGTGAGAGTGCCACTGAAAATCAACTCACGTGCCGCCTTTGGCATGCGTGCCATAGGTTGCCTACCCCTGGTTTCTATATACGCATAGGTATACACACATTACTATGGGTATTTTAATGTTTCATGTTTTTATAAATAAAACACCACATGTGCATGGTTAATTTTGGTGACGATAATCTCTTTTGGTGGGGAACCTGCTTTACTTTGAATGTTAACAGGAATTTTTTTAATCTTTTTATTGGGATGATAGCAGCGCTTTCTACCCTTCCTGGAAGTCCTAAAGAGCACAATACTGCCGTCTACTGGTTCTTGATCAGCACACACTTGACTGAGGATACCACATCTGCCATGAACTGCATTGAAGCATGCAGATTTCATGTACATATGTGCAAGTCCTGATAATACCATCTCAAAATCATGCTATTATAGAGTTGAAATAATGTGAAATAATGGAGGAAATATTGACTTATCCCCTAAAGCAGTGGCATGCTTCCTAGGAGCTCACAAAAAGCAAGAGTCAATCATCATTAATGGAGGCCTGAATTTACAAAACTACAGAAAAGGCTACTGTACTGAAATAATCCCTTTATAGTATTTGAGTTGTTCAAAATGTACTATTGGAAAGATTTACATTTTTTTTTTAAATCTGTAGTTCACCTTTAAGGTGACTACACCAAAAACCAAACAAACTAGACCTTGCAATTATGATCTGTGATGCCAGATTGGAAGTCCTTGTGCAAACAAAACTCCCATTAAAATCCTGCATGTCTGGTGCATAACTGGACCCTTCATTTACAATTTAGTTTATTAGAAAGGCACATACTAGTTCATTTTTTCATCTGATATGTCTATGAAAGTTTAGAGAAACATGAGTAAGGTTTTTCACTGACTAAAAATATCACAATACAAAACTTAAACCGATTTCCTCCTCCATCTCTATATTTTTAACAAGCAGTACATTCCTCAAAAAATCAGAGAACAATCTTGCACAATAATTTCACCATCATTTTTTCCTGTTTCACTGGAACCATAAATTTGCATTCTTTAGATCCTCAAAGAGATTTTTAGATTTGTCTTAAACAGGGATTAATGAAAGAGGGAATTATAACCTTTGCCATCACTACTTAATCTCAGAAAGAAACCTAGTTTTTCAGTCTGTCTCACTCTAGTTAGAACTGTTGCAATGGAGAGTAGTCTTTACTGGTTAAAAAAAAATAAGTTAAAGGCAGACACCAAAATTACTTACCTTTTTAAAAACTTTTCCAGAGGGCTGGATTTCATCTTCCTCTTTTAGGACTTCACGTGTTCCTAAGAGTTTTTTGTCCTTAAATTTAGTTTTAGCATACTTGAAAACTTTGTCAAGTGTGTCACATCCAGGATATAAAACCGAAGCTAAGCAATGCAAACTGTTAACAGACCTGTATGGACTACCAGGTTTGTTTTTCACAGGTTTAGCTTTAATTTGTTTTGATTTTGCTACAGTCTGTCTTGAGCCAGATAGTATGTACCATGGAATGTATGTTATAAATGAGTATACCAATATTATCAAGTGTATTAACTGCAGAAGAACAGGATTGATAGTATGCTTTAGCTTCATTTTGTCTACTTGTGAAGGCTGTAGATCACACGGGAGTTTGACAAATTTGTTGATTACATGTAGATCAGGGAAGATCTGAAAGAGAAAGAAAATGTCTGTTTGCAGTGCTATTAAAAAGTATGTATTTCCCATTTTTTGATTAAGAGTTATCAAAGTAGTAGGTCAATTTATGCATTTAAGAGTTTAGGGTAAAATCCTAGTTCCTTTGTACAAAGATCAAGCATCATACAAGGGACCAGCATAGGAGAGGGGATAATAATTCTTCTCTTCCAATCTATGACTTGCAGTGTTTATTTTGATTACTCTGGCAATTATGCAGAAATCTAGGGACACCCAAAATTTACAATGACCTACTAAACAATCTTATTTTTCAATATAATATCTTGATTTAATCAAATTTCCAGGTCCAATTTTCAAAGACATGCTACCCTACACATGAGAATATCATAAGATTCTGTGCATAGATGTTAACCTGCAATCTTCAACTCCTTCACCTTTGAACTATCAACCTACTTAAGAGCCTGTGAAAAAAATAGTAACACCCACTGCTCCTCACACAGTCATCAGTAAAGCCATCAAGTTAGTATGTTGGCCAAGTCCCTATACAACCTTACACATTACCTTGAATTGGGCCATTGCAGAGCTTTATTCCAGGGTACACAGGAAACTATGCAATTCCGCTGTATAGCACAGTTCATGCACTGGAACTATATTGCTTCCTCTACATGAGAGCATTACATGGCCTAAAGGATTTCATCCTTGCTACTTGTATGCAAAGAGTGCATTTTTACTATAAACATAACCATCCGTAATGACATTTAATGACATGGAAGCATGACAGAGGAATTAAGATTCTAACCATATCACTATGGATAAAGAATTAAATACTGCCCTTGTTGAAGTCAATGGTGCCTAAATTTCAATCAATAAAATCCCCATGGTGCCTAAATCTTTGCAAAGGGTACACATACAAGTTCCAAGAGCGTGTGACACTTGTACACCTAGCTCATGCCAGAACTCCAGCATGATCTTCAAAGTAGGCGTTGCCCTGGCTATCTCTACAGTGGGGCCCAACTTGGTAGGAGTTTTTGGAAGCCACCTACTGGATCAGGCCTCTCAAAAAATAGTTGTGTCTTTATTACGTTTAGCCCAGTTGTTAAAGCATTCACCCAGGATGTGGAAGACCAGGGCTCAAATCCCCCCCTCCTCCCTGATGTGGAGCAGGGGCTTCAGCTTAGGTACCCAACATCACAGGTCAACACCCTACCCCTTGGATCATTCTCACTATCTGGTCCAAGGGCTATTTTATTATTCATACAAAGTAGAACAGCTTCAAACAGGAGACAAAGAGAGAGACACCCCATAGTACTCACCTGCAATGTAGGATATCCAGATAAAAGTCCCTGCCCCACATCAGGCAGAAAGAACACATATCCTGAGTGAGTGCCCCAACTTCTGGGCTAAAGGTCATAGGGAGGCCAACACCTCTTCAGTTTTTTGCAAGAAAAGGTTTAGGAACCTAACTCCAGGAGAAGGTTCAGAGCTGTGAATCCCAAGTGGAAATAGACACCTATAGGCTTGTCCACATGGTTTTTTAGTCCACACCAGAGGGATGTAAATATTAGTCCACACTAGTATGTCACACACTAACTAGCCCATATTCAACCTGCTGATGTGCACTAAAAGTTCACTAGTGCATGTTAATATAGTCCTATTTCAAACAATATTATGTTAACACACCAAAGAACTTTTAGTGCTCAGCAGTACAGTCCAGCCAAGTCAGTTAGTGTGTGACATGCTAGCATGGAATAAATTTATACCCCTGTGGTGCAGACTAAAGTCCTGTATAGACAAGCACTCAGTCCCTTTGAGGGACAGGGCTCAGAACCCACTCCTCTCCTTGGCATTTCCTATTGGCTAGTTTAGACAGCTGACTGTTCAGCTTGCTGTTTTTTGTACACCGCCTTCTTGAGCACCTAACTCTATCCCTGTATTGTACAGAAAGCATGGGCACCTAACATAGGACTGTGGATTCCACTATGTGGCAGGGTGCCTAAACATCAGGCATTGCAACACTGAACCTAAATCCCCTGTGCGAAGCTAGCCCTAAGATTTCTGCAGTATTGTTTTGGAGGGCTGATTAATCATGCAGAAACAAAAAAAAATAAGTGTGCATATATAGAGATTTATTGATTTATTTTACATAGATAAGATAATTCTCTCTAAATAATGTTTATAACTCAAACTCCAAAGGTGGCAAGGGTGCCACAGAAGAGGTAGTCCAAGTTAGGACATGTCAGCTTTCTTTGCTAGTTGATCATTATGCTCATTTATGTTTTGAAAACCTAATGAAAAACTTTATTCTTCTAGCACAAGTTATCCATTATCTTATGGAATTAACAAGATTAAATTATGCAGGAGTAGATTCCTTCACTAGCAAAGGGGAGGAACTTGTATGTTGATGCCGCCGAGAAAAGACAGTTACCTTTTCCGTAACTGCTGTACTTCAAGATGTGTTGCTCAAGTCCAATCCATATTAGGTATGTGCGCTCGCCACATGCACCGGTGCGAGACGTTTTTCCCTCAGCAGTATCCATAGGAGACTAGCTCTGTCGCCACCTGACGTGGTGCCCACATGGCGCAGTATAAGGGGCACCGCTGGCTCCCCTCACTCTCAGTTCCTTCTTGCCAGAAACACCGACAGTGGGGAAGGACGGCGTGTCATGGAATGGACACGAGCAACACATATTGAAGAACACTGTTACGGAAAAGGTAACAGTCTTTTATTCGAGTGCTTGCTCATGTCCATTCCATATTAGGTGACACCAAAACACTGTCCCTAGAGGGATGTGTAGATTGCAATATAGCTCTGCCGAACCCAGCATCGTCCCTGGCCTGCTGAGTGATGGCATAACGCACAGTAAATGTGTGGAGAGAGGACCACGTTGCAGATCTATAGATGTCCTGGACAGGGATGTGCACCAGGAAGGCCGCCGAAGATGCCTGAGCTCTCGTCAAGTGGGCTCTGACAATTGGCAGCTGCAGAACCCCCAACAGGTCATAACAGGTCCTTATGCATGAGGTGATCCAATTGGAAATCCTCTGCAAGGACACCAGATGACCCTTCATCATATCAGCTGTAGTGATGAAGAGTTGAGTCGATTTACGGAAAGGCTTAGTACATTCTAAGTAAAAAATCCAAGGCTGGATGTCCAGAGTGCGAAGATGACTCTCTTCAGTGCTCTTGTGCAGTTTGGGACAGAACACCAAGAGGAAGATGTCCTGGTTCATATGGAAGGTGGAGACCACCTTTGGCAGGAAGGCCAGGTGGGGCCGCAACTGAATCTTATCTTTGTAGAAGACCGTATACGGTGGTTATGAGATCCAGGCTTTAATTTCTGAGACCCGTCTCACCAATGTCACTGCCACCAGGAACGTGACCTTCCATGACAGATGGGAAAGGGAGCAGGACCCCAGCAGTTCAAAGTGCGGGCCAGTGAGCCTAGAAAGGACCAAGTTAAGATCCCACCCAGGGAAGGGAGCCCACACCTGCGGGAAGAGACTCTCCAGCCCTCTCAAGAATCTGACCATCATGTCATGGGAGAACAGAGTCTGTCCTTGGATCGGTGGGTGAAAAGCGGAGATGGCCGCAAGATGCACTCTAATGGAAGAATGTCCCAGGCCTTGGTTCCTCAAATGGAGCAGGTAGTTCAGGACAGCCTATATGAAGGAACAAGAGGGAGAGAGCTGCCCCGTTCGGACGCCCAGCGGGAATACGTCATCCACTTGGCCAGGTAAGCAGTCTAATTGAGGGCTCCCTACTTTCCAGGAGGACCTGTTGGACTCCTTCTGAACAGGTCTGCTCCTCCGGGTTTAGCCATGCAGCATCTATGCCAAGAGGTGGAAGAACTGAGGTTGGGGTGTAAGAGCTGATGGTGGTCCTGCGACAGCAGGTCCAGTCGGTTGAGCAGGGTCCAGAGAGGGGCCGCTGACAGGATTATGAGCATGCCCAACCAATGCTTGCAATGCCATGCCAGGGTGATCATGAAAACCTGCTCCTGATCTCTCTTGATCTTTGCCAGTGTCCTGCTGATGAGTGGAATCGGAAGGAACACATACATCAGGCTCCCTGACCACCACAGGAGGAAGGCATCGGAGAGGGAGTCCTTGCTCAGACCCTGTTGAGAACAAAACCGGTGGCATTTCCTGTTCTATCTGGTAGCAAACAGGTCCACTTGGGGAGTTCCCCACCTTTGAAAGATCATGCAGGCTACTTCTGTATGGCGTTACCACTCATGGTGAGAGGAGAAGTTCCTGCTGAACTGGTCTGCCAGCGTATTAAGTAATCATCAAGTGATCCATCCCCTGTTGCTCATTCCCAGCTTCTGGCAAACAAAGGCTAGGGACACCATTCCTGCCCATTCTGGCTAATAGCCATTGATGGACAGTGATTCTTGAGCAGATGGTGATATTTATAGGTAAAGCAAACATTTATTTATGTTTTTTTCCACTGGAAAAATATCTGAACTGTTATCTCCCACACAGGGACCACTCATGTGGGTATATTATTGAGCCAGCTCCCCTTCTTGCCAGGTTAATGGCAATTAAGAAGGCCTTACAGAACACAATCCAATCTCAGAACTGATGGACTGTCAGCTAGAGGAGATAAGGGCCTATTCCTTCCTGATAATTTATTCACAATGTGATGGTCTAACTGTTCATTTGAATCAAAACCGGTTTGTGGGATACCAAGACTCTGAAAGACGCTCAGTGCACAGAGCACTGTCCCCATCTTCAAACAAGCATGTAAGAACATTTTTCAGGAGACTCCAAATGCTTGTAGGTTCTTTATTAATGATAATGGTGTGGGAGAAGGAAAGAATCCAGCTTCACTGTGAAGAAGCCAAGTTGAGTTTCTAGGGGTAGCAATTACAAAAAAACAAACATCTTTTTATGTGTAGACTCAGCAATTCTTATGTGAATATGATTCTTATCTCAATGGAGCCAACCACAGTGGCATACAGTGTTGTTTTTGCAGAGAAATCACTTTCCCTCCTCTCTACAAAAAATACTCTTATATTGACATTTTTAAAAATGAATAAAATATCATTTTCATTAAGATACAAATGTTTGTAGATTAATTTGTTCTATATAACAGACTAATTTTTTAATATGAACTACATGCTAGTGACCCTTTAACATGAGATATTCCAGAAATTCAAAGTAGGAAAATGTAACTAAATAATGAGCAGTTGCTGAATATGAAGGCCAAATGCAAGTCACACTGTCCCATTTTGTGTAGGACTGGTTCCAAACATTTGGCTTTGGAGTAACAAGAAGCCATATTGGTCCTGGAGTGGTAGAACTGTTTCTGGAATCAGATCCTGTATTAAGTATGAGATGCAAGATAGCTCAGTAGCATCAGTTAAAATCTTTGAGGAAAAGATGCTACTAATCAATGGAAGAACACTGCAGAAAAGTTAAAGAGATAAGTCTGTTTATGTGCACATGCACACACAATAATTAAACAGTTGTACATGATACTTTTTGTTGGAGCAGTACTGAAGTGTGAGAGAGGGAGAAAACAAGAAATTCTCTCTGTTCTCTCCTTCAGTCCTCCAAGTCAATGCAAGTAAGGCATATTTATTCTGGATCTTGGGGAAATGGGACTGGCAGTTTCCAGCGCTGATCCTTCCTTCTTAGACTATAATCTGTGATTTGACCTGGTGATGTACTTACCATGCTAATACTATTCTACCCTTTACTTTCAAAAGTAAACTTTTGTGACGTGGGAAAGGAAGAAATCCTTACAAAAATGTGTTTACTAACTGATCTGCTTATCTTGGGTCTAGTGATCATGAGCTAATTCAGTTCAAACTAAATGGAAGGATAAATAAAAATAGATCTGTGACTAGGGTTTTTTATTTCAAAAGGGCTAACTAAAAAATTACGGAAATTAGTTAGGGAAGTGGATCAGACTGAAGAACTTGTGGATCTAAAGGCGGCAGAGGCCTGGATTTACTTCAAGTCAAAGTTGCAGAAACTATCAGAAGCCTGCATCCCAAAAAAGGGGGCAAAACTCATAGGCAGGAGTTGTAGACTAAGCATCTCAGAGACGTGATTAAGAAAAAGCAGAAAGCCTACAAGGAGTGGAAGATGGGAGGGATCAGCAAGGAAAGCTACCTTATTGAAGTTAGAACACATAGGGATAAAGTGAGAAAGGCTAAAAGCCATGTAGAGTTGGACCTTGCAAAGAGAATTAAAACCAATAGTAAAAGTTTCTATAGCCATATAGATAAGAAGAAAACAAAGAAAGAAGTAGGACTGCTAAACACTGAGGATGGAGTTGAGGTTAAGGATAATTTAGGCATGGCCCAATAACTAAACAAACAAAGGCTAATGAGCTTAGGAATAATGGTAGGATGACAAATGGGAATGAGGATATGGAGGCTGATATTACCACATCCGAGGTAGAAGCCAAACTCAAACAGCTTAATGGGACTAAATCGGGGAGCCCAGATAATCTTCATCCAAGAATATTAAAGGAACTGGCATATGAAATTGCAAGCCCATTAGCAAGAATCTATAAACTCGGGGGTTGTACCGTATGACTAGAGAATTGCTAACCCAGTTCCTATTTTTAAGAAAGCAAAAAAAAAAAGTGATCCGGGTAATTACAGGCCTGTTAGTTTGACATCTGTAGTATGCAAGGTCTTTGGAAAAATTTTGTAGGAGAAAGTAGTTAAGGACATTAAGGTCAACAGTAATTGGGACAAAACACAACATGGTTTTACAAAAGGTAGATTGTGACAAAACCAACCTGTTCTCCTTCTTTGAGAAGGCAAACTGGGGACGCACCACTTGGAAGTAACAGAGGAGGAGAAGATATCCGAGTATTGGTTGATCACAAGATGACTATAAGCCACCAATGTGATATGGCTGTGAAAAAAGCTAATGCAATCTTGAGATGCATCAGGTGAGGTATTTCCAGTAGAGAGAAGGAGGTGTTAGTACCATTATACGAGCCACTGGTGACACCTCATCTGGAATACTGTGTTCAGTTCTGGTCTCCCATGTTTAAGAAGGATGAATTCAAACTGGAACAGGTACAGAAAAGGGCTACTAGGATGATCCGAGGAATGGAAAACCTGTCTTATGAAAAGACATTCAAAGAGTTTGGCTTGTTTAGCGTAACCAAAAGAAGGCTGAGGGGAGATATGATTGCTCTCTATAAATATATCAGAGAGATAAATACCAGGGAGGGAGAGGAATTATTTAAGATCAGTACAAATGTGGACAGAAGAACAAATGGCTATAAACTGGCAAGTTTAGACTTGAAATTAGACGAACGTTTCTAACCATCAGAGGAGTGAAGTTCTGGAATAGCCTTCAAAGGGGAGCAGTGGAGGCAAAAGACATATCTGGCTTCAAGACTAAGCTTGATGCATTTATGGAAGGGATGGTATGATGGGATAGCCTAATTTTGGCAATTAATTGATCTTAGTGGTAAATATGCCCAATTGCCTGTGATGGGACACTAGATAGAGTGGGATCTGATTTACTACAGAGAATTCTTTCCTGGTTGTCTGGCTGGTGAGTCTTGCCCACATGCTCAGGGTTTAGCTGATCACCATATTTGGGGTCGGAAAGGAATTTTCCTCCAGGACAGATTGGCAGAGGCCCTGGGGGGGGGGGTTCACCTTCCTCTGTAGCATGGGGCACAGGTCACTTGCTGGAGGAGTCTCTGCACCTTGAAGTCTTTAAACCACAAGTTGAGGACTTCAATAGCTCAGACATAGGTCAGGGTTTGTTACAGGAGTGAGTGGGTAAGAATCTGTGGCCTGAGTTGTGCAGGAGGTCAGACTAGAAGATCATAATGGTCCCTTCTGACCTTAAAGTCTGAGAGTCTATTAATCTTGTGACAACAATTACAGCAGAATAAATGCACACAGTGTCAAAAAAAAGAAACCTTATGCAACTTTTCATCATGGCAGGTAAAGATGTGAAAGCCACTGCTGGATGCTTCCGTCTCAGCTTATCCCACAGGAGCGGTCACAGGCAAGTGTGGTGAAATCTACAGAAGAAAAATCCCAATTAAATAAGGAAATTATAAAAGTATAATATACTTTAACTGTTGTACTTTCACCCAAATCACTTCTGTAGCTTAAGATTTGTAATTTTCCAAGCAACGATATACATGTTACATAACAATAGCAATTGAGAAATCAGATTTTTTTCAAAATTTAGCAAGAAAATTTACTAGAAGTTGTACCTTGGTAAAAACAAAAGTATTAAAAATACCATATTATTGTCTTGTTTGACTCAATATGCTAATTGCCAGATGTGATAACACAATGGCAATACAAAATGAAATGTACAATTGCTCTGTGTGTAATAAGAGACCAAGAAAATCCTAGATTACAATCAATTCTACACAGAGGCTTGAAGAATCATGAAGACAGTCATGCTTTTCTCAAGAATCTGAGTGAATTTGAAATTTAAAAAAAAAAAAAAAAAAGTAAAGTCACATGGACTGCTGTCTCCAAACCAAGGACTACTTTTCTCTGCTTAACAAGTTACAAGTGTCATTGAACTTATTTTTTTAAATAGTTTATTCTATTTTTACTATAACTCAGATTCTTCCCAGTTCTAATGTTTCTCTACTCTAACATGTTTTGGTGAGTCTATTGGGGGATGACAATGCCACAGGGACAAGATGATTCAGCTGAGTTGCAAATTATAGGCAATAAACTCTTGGTGTTAGTTTGCATGGTGCCTATTACAATGGGGTCCTGATGCTTCATGCAGGTCCTTAGGTGGAATCACCACAGAAATAATGATGAATGTTGGTTGTTTTTAAACATAACCTTGGGGCGGGGGGTGTGTGTGGAAATCAAGGATGAATGGTAACAAAAGAGCTGAGCACTGACTAAGAAAATTGTGAAGGAATTCTGAATTCATTTGGAGTGAATAATACACTTCTATGGGATAATAAGTTTCATTCAACTGTTTTAAAGAACTAGAACAATGAAATCCCAGTAGTTATTTGCTACTTTTTGGTGACAAAAAAGATTCAAAGTAGTGAGAGCCTTAGACAGTAAAATTTGTATCCTCTCCTCTTCAGTACTTCATCCTGAGCACTTTTAAAGAAAATCCTGTGGTGGACTCCTTTTGCTGGTACAACTTAGAACAGTTCCCCAAACAAAATAAACAATACCAGCAAAAGGAGTTTTGCCAGTATAAGTATCTACGTTGCAGTTTTTGTGAGCATAGCTATGTTGGGGAAGAGATGGGAATCTCACCCATAACTGACATAGCTCTGCCAGCAAAACTTTTTAAGTGTAGACCAGGCCCAAGAAACATGGAGATTTTTCACCATTGTCCTGCATCTAGTGTAGTTGTTCAGACAGGACATAGTGAGAGAGAGAAACACTACCAGGCTGACTTGGAAGCATTTTACACCCACTTTACCCTGGGGTAAAATGGATACAGAACAATGATGAAGTAGGTGTAATTACTGAAGACATTGCCTACACACACACACACACACACACACACATTATATCAACAGTTAGAAATTCTGCAA
The DNA here is from genome assembly GCF_020497125.1 of Mauremys mutica. Taxonomy (NCBI): domain Eukaryota; kingdom Metazoa; phylum Chordata; order Testudines; family Geoemydidae; genus Mauremys; species Mauremys mutica. The sequence continues at coordinate 68,103,155 of NC_059080.1, read as the reverse complement.
TTTCACATTGATAAACTAAAATCAAAAGGAGTTCTCCCCTCTTCCTTTTAAGCAGGATAAACCTTTTTAAATGCATTTTTAAAAAGAAAAAGAAAAAAGAAAACAAATATTTGAAGGAACATGTTTTCAAAATCAGGATATCAAGTACATTTCACAGGTGTGCATGTAAAAAAAGGTATACTTCTAATATGATTTAAATACAAATATAAAGTATTCACTTCATCCATGCTATGTTACTTTACTCTTCAAGAAACCTGCCAAACAAAATCTGAGTTCATAAAATGTGAAAGTAATGTAATAAAAATACTCATAGTTCATGGTCACCTACAGAGTCATGAGAGTCAAGAGATTTGGAATATTAACCATATGCATGCAGATTACTGCCTCACTGGCTTCTTGACAATCAAAATTAGCTTTTTTATATTCCCCCTCAAATCTTTCATTTCACCCCATCTTTTAGAATTATCTATATCATTGCATTTCAGTCTATGGACACTAAGGAAATATTTCCAGCTACTGCTGAGGAAGAGTTTGTAACATAATATATGCATAATTACTGTTTCAGTAAACAAAGTTTTTATTTATTATCCCTCGAGGTAAATATTGATCCTTGCTTTAAACTTTAAATTTGTAATTAATTTAGTCAGCAAATGTAGACATTTTCCCTGTTTGTGAATCATCTGTAACAGTGTTTACAGATTAGTTCATTATCCATATCTGTGGAAATAATTATTTTGTACAAAAGAATTTCAGCTTATGGGTGGCTTACTGTTTGCTGAAAGTACTCAATGTTCTAGATGTATCACTGGTTACCTAACTCACATAGTTTTGTTTCTATATCCTTATTAGATGACCTAACACAAACCCACAGAAAGATTTCAAGATGGCCACACAAGTACAATTTTGGTCCCAATATACATTTGCATGAATATTCATAATGCTTTCAAATTCAGTGAACCTTGTGAATAAAAATTAACTTGCTTTTTATGAACGTTCACAGAAAACAAAGAAAAGGGGTTGAGAATATAGGTTTTATTTGAAAGAGCATCTGAATACTTTGATTTATTCACCTAGATCTATTCTTAAATAATTAACCAAGGTACTCAAGTCAACATAACACTTGTAATACACAAATTTAAATGCAAAAAAGTTTGTCTCTACTAGTTTTCACTTTCATTTTCACTGCCCCTTTTTAAAGTAGTAACCTATTGCAGCATTTCATTCTACTATTTTTCAGCCAAAATCCCCCATTCTAGCTGCTAGCCAAAACATTTCTTAGTTGATTTCCAGCAACTATTACCAAGAGGTGACGCAGCAATAGACAAGATATACTATTTAAGTCATGATTTATATTAGAAACACCATATTTAATTCATGATTACTTTGATACTTCACTCAAACCTGTTTCATTAAGCCTGATTACTAAATTCACATATTAAGAGTAACCACATTAAGAAGTTTCAGCACCATATTTTAATACTTGGAAACTATTATTCTAAGTGGACAGACACTTGAAATTTTTTTTGACATTTTGAGATGATTGCAGTCACCTGTCAGCAGCTTAAGGTTGGTTTTTTTTGTTTTTTGTTTTTGTTTTGTTTTTGGGGGGGAGGGGGAGAACTGCATTGGGTATACTGTTCCAGTGTTTTAAGGTATAACCACCATAACATTTGCTAATGCAATTCTTAACCAACCAACCAATTTCAACCAACATTTGTTAGTCTAATTCCTGGTTTTAAATTCCTCTTTTTGGATTTAAAATATATTCTTGCTTAGCTCACAGTTTATTGTCTTTATGGTAAAAATCTCATATGCTCTCTATTTTCCAGTCTGTACATACAAGAGTGACTATCAGGCTACATTTTAGCAGGGCAATTGCTCTAAATACAATGAGGTAAAAAAAGGGCCTCTAGTATGATGGATGTCCTATGGAAAGAATCTTTTCTTCAAAATAACCAGGTCTGGACTGATGCCCAGTTTTGAAATATGAACTAGAACGTTTTAAAATATTTTCTTATTTAAAAAAAACCTAGCAAAGTCAAAACATTTCACTGAGACACACAGCAAAATCTTCTCCCCAGGAAATGGAAGAAAGTATTTAGTCACTGTCCTTAAATGATGGCCGGGGCACAGGGTCCGTTTTCCTGAATTCTGCCGCAAGCACAGCCTTAGAGAAGTGAAAGGCAATTGAAGGCAAGGAGCAGAGCAGACCTCAAAATTAGAAGCCGGCAGCGGGCGTCAAACCACGCTTCTCTCCACCGCTAGAGGGGGCAACGGAACCCCGGCCCCCCTTTTCCCACCGTTCCCCGACTCCCCAACGATCTTTTACCCTGCAATCGCTTAAAAGGTCTGTGCGCCTCAGCCACTGACCTTACCTGCGGCCCTCTCCCGAGGAGCCCACTCGCGTTCCCGCACACACCCCGCGAAGTCTGGCCGGCAGCGCCTACAACTGCCATTCATGTAATGGAGATCGGGGTTAAAAGCGGCTCTAAACCGGGCAGCGTCTCCGTAGCAACGGAAAATCTGCTTTGTGACGCGTTCACACGCGCCCGCTTTCCTCCTGTCCCTGGCCCCCACCCCACCTATGACCCAGACAAAGGCAGTTGGTCTTTCTTACACGTTGCTGCAAGTTGCGCTGGTGCTAAGATCTATCCAATTCTCTTCCGACCCATCACGTTCCCCAGGCGTCCTAGCGCCCCCCCCTTCTCGCCCCCCTCAATCGTTTCCGTGTAATTTCTAGAATGCTGTCAACTCCCAGATCCTTTATGTACGGGAACCCCGATTTCTCTCTCTCTCTCCTCCTCATGGCTTGTGCTCTGCGCAGTGCCTCCATTAACAAATTACAACTAGAGACAGTGATTTCAGAACCCGATGAGGGTAATAAATGCCTCACTGAAACAGAAAAAACTCTTGAGCCTCAATAAAACATTAAACACCGCTTTAAAATGAATTCCCCAATTGAGTGCGTTTGGGACAAATCTGCTGTTGTTTACAGTCCTGATGCTTCTATCAGTGTTGCAACATACCCTAAGCTATCATCAAGCTTAGGAAGACTGCCAAAGTCACTTCCAATCAGCAATAAATGCTTTAAACAATTCTGTCTGATCATACATAGGTTATTAAGATTTATTAAAACCCTTCAGTAAGGAGAGTTCGCTCTGAAGGGCAGGAAAGCCTTAGAAAGTGATCTGCAGTCAAGAAGCTACCTGGCTTTCACAATCCCTGCCAACTCGATAACCTGGCCCTCACAATTGAAATATTTCTCTGCATCCTCCTCCACCCCTACTTTCTCATTGTAAGATCTGAACTAAATACATGGTTAGAAGACTTTCCACCCCTCTCCAGCACCATGTGCATGTGTGTGAAATTATTAGTTTACATTGGAAAAGGTACATACAAATGACAAAGTTACTACGCACTTCAAACTTCGTTTTCCTAAAGACATTAAAACAAGTCTTGCACAGATATTCTGCTAGTTGAGGACATTTACAGAACAATTATATTTACTCATTTTTAAGCAAGATTAATGTCTGTACCTGCATGTGTATTTCAGCAATCAATTATAATTTTCTTAATATTACAATTTTTTAAAAACCACTAAAAAGTACTTATCTCATGATCCCTACTTTCATGATTCAGACCAATCAACTGCTGCAGGTGCCAATGAAGCCATATCTAACTCCAGTACGTGTCATACAGAGAGAGGCAATGAAAGAGTGGGACTGGTAGAATCATGATAGGAATACCAAAAACTAGCACCAAACAATTGTCAAAAAAAAATATAAATAAATCTGAGTATTAAGTTTTTATCAGAGCTTTTAATATATTTCTGCATGAAAGTAAAGTGCAGATCCTCTAACCAAGGAAATAGAACAATTTGTTCAGCAACAAAACAGCCATTCAATCAACATTTCTAAGCTTCAAGGCTTCATTCTCTGTTTTTTACGAATGAATTGATTACAAGAAAATAAAGTGGTTTTACATGACCAGAAAACCCAGCCTGGCAGTTTGACTTTTACTCACACTCCAGTGATTAAGCTGGTTTTGGAACCTTCATGTATGCCAGCTGCACCAAAAAAATTCTCACTATTGTGTAAGCTCTTGTGTAGAAAGGGCATAGACATTTTTTACTATCAGAAGAATTACTAGACACAATAATATAAACAAATGCACCCATAGGAACATATGAACTCCCATACTGGATCAGATCCCAAGTCCATCCAGTCATTTGTGTCTAACAGTCATCTATTCCATATGATTCAGTGAATAATACCTAGCTCTTATATAGCATTTTTCTTCAATAGATCTCAAGTGCTTCACAATTTTTAATGGGTTTAATCCTCATAACACCCAGTAAGATATGTAAGTATTATTAATCCTATACACAGATGGGGGACTGATGCGTTGGGAAGCTAAGTAATTTGACCAAGGCCACAATGGAAGTTTGAAGCAAAGCAGGGAACTGAACTAAGATCACCTAACTGGTAGGCTAATGGTCTAACCACTGAACTATCTTTCCTCTGATATAAGAACCATGCAGCAGGTAATTGTGGGATAACATGGTCTCTATATAGGCTCTTATCCTAATTTCTAATCACTAGAGACTGGCTTAAGCCCTGAAACATAAAGTGTAATATTCCTTCCAAAATGTTACCAAGTATCCAAAGTTATATTATCAATATATGTGCCCAATCTCTTATTAAATATTCCTTAGTTTTTGGCCTCAACTTCCTGTAGCAATGAGTTCAATGTGCTAATGACTCGTGAAAAAATATTTCCTTTTACCAGATCTAAATTTGCTATCTTTAAATTTAATTAAATGGCCCCTGGGTGTTGTGTTATGAGACAGGGAGAACAGAAGCCCAGGATCTACTTTCTCTATATTATTGTATTTACTTTTATCATGTTCCACTCTGGGTGATCTCCTTGAAGGGGAAGGGATAGCTCAGTGTTTGAGCATTGGCCTGCTAAACCGAGGATTGTGATTTCAATCCTTGAGGGGGCCACTTAGGGATCTGGGGGAAAAAATAGGTCCTGCTAGTGAAGGCAAGGGGCTGGACTTGATGACCTTTCAAGGTCCCTTCCAGTTCCAGGAGATTGGTATATCTCCAATTATTACCTTTAACTTACGCCATAAAAAACAAGTGAGAGATTTCCTGTGTGTACAAACAACACCATTCGATCAATTTGTTCAGCTGAACCTGTGTTGACCTTCAAGTGTAGACAAGGACAAATCCATGGTCAGCTCAAATTTCATTAAACTGACTGCTGACAAAAAAACCTACTGAAATAGTGCTATTTCAAAGCATCAACAAGGGCTTAGAACAGTCTGCAAGAAGAAAGATCTTGTGGTTATGGTACTGGACTGGAACTCCAAAAAACTAGATTCAATTCCAGCTCTTGCACATTCTGCACATGCGTAACCCTGGGCAAGTCACTAAGGTCCAGGATTTTTAAAGGTATTTAGGTGTTGCTCCACTCAGCATTGCAAGGTTTAAGTGACTAAGACTGCTAAATTGCACTTCCAAAAGTGACAAAAGGGCCTGATCCTTTAGGGAGTCCTATTGACCTCAATGGGTTTTGAATGAGGCTTTATCTAAAATAAAGCTAATATTTCTCTACTTCAGAAGGGGTATTTTGAGGATAAGTGTATTAGTATTTGTAAGGTATTCAGATATTACAATGGATGGGGCTATATAAGTAGAGAGAAAGCCATCTAGTAGGGCCTGGTCTACTCTACGTGTTTAAACCGAATTTAGCAGCGTTAAACCAAATTAACCCTGCACCCATCCACACAATGAAGCCCTTTATATTGACATAAAGGGCTCTTTAAACTGATTTCTGTACTCCTCCCCGACGAGGGGAATAGTGCTGAAATCGGTATTGCCATGTCGGATTAGGGTTAGTGTGGCCGCAATTCAACGGTATTGGCCTCCGGGCGGTATCCCACAGTGCACCATTGTAACCGCTCTGGAAAGCAATCTGAACTTGGATGCACTGGCCAGGTAGAAAGGAAAAGCCCCGCGAACTTTTGAATTTCATTTCCTGTTTGCTCAGCGTGGAGCTCTGATCAGCACGGGTGGCAATGCAGTCCCAAATACAAAAAGAGCTCTAGCATGAACCGTACGGAAGATACTGGATCTGATCGCTGTATGAGGAGACAAATCTGTTCTATCTGAGCTCCGTTACAGAAGACGAAATGACAAAGAATTTGAAAAAATCTCCAGGCTATGATAGACAAGAGTCCACAGCAGACTCAGCCCAGAGCTGCATGACAAGCGTAACGGAAAGCCAAAGAATCAAATGGACGCTCATGGAGGGAGGGGGTACTGAGGACTCCAGCTATCCCACAGTCCCCACAGTCTCCGAAAAGCATTTGCATTCTTGGCTGAGCTCCCAATGCCTGAAGGGTCAAAAACATTTTCCCGGGTGTTTCAGGGTGTATGTATTCAATTTACACCCTTCCCTCCCCACGAAAGAAAAGGGAAAAAAATCGTTTCTCGCCTTTTTTCAATGTCACCCTATGTCTACTGCATGCTGCTGGTAGACAGGGTGCTGCAGCGCTGAACACCAGCTTAGTGTGGCCGCGTCCACTCGACTTTATACAATCTGTTTTAAAAAAACGGTTTCTGAAAAATCGGAATAAACCTGTAGTGTAGACATACCCCTAAGCAAGGAGTTAACTTGCTGGAAAACAAGGTAGACCTCCAAATTGTGTCAAAAGGCTTTTCAACATCTGACATATGATGCAACATTTTAGGGCAAGGTGCAAGTTTTATTTCTGAATTTTTTGGATAATTAATAGGATGAGTTAAGCCAGCCAACAAACTTAAGAGTAAGCAGCTTGCTTCTATTTTTACTCTGCATTGCTTTCCTCCATCCTGGAGTGGTCTTTTGGTTTTCATCTACTAATGTTTTTGTTTCCCTGTGCATTTCCTGCTTGACCATTTCTCCTACTTGTGCCCCCTCCTCTTTCTGTTGGGTCAGCTTCTTTTTTCTCCCGTCTGCTCCTCCCTCCAATTACCTCTTACCCTCTGACTGCGAAATGAAGCACTGCTTCCCCCTCTAGTTACAGTACCACAACAGCTTTACTTCCCAAACACTGACAGCAGAAAGCAGACTCTTAACCTTTGTAATCAAATGCTGTTGATCTGCCACTACATTTTATAGCTGCCTGGGCAGAGATGAGGCAAAGAGCCTGAGGCTATGGCTACACTTAGCGCTGCACAGCGCTGCCGCGGGAGCACTCCCGCGGCAGTGCTTTGAAGCGCGAGTGTGGTCGGAGCGCCAGCGCTAGGAGAGAGCTCTCCCAGCACTGTCCGTACTCCACCTCCCTATGGGGATTAACGTACAGCGCTGGGAGCCATGCTCCCAGCGCTGGGGCTCTGATCACACTGGCGCTTTGCAGCGCTGGAGGGGGTGTTTTTTCACACCCTGCTGCAGCGCTGCAAATCTGCAAGTGTAGCCAAGACCTAAATCTCTGGCAAAGGCCTCAGTTCCAATTGTATTCATACTATAATTACCAGCAGCGTGTCAGGACTGGTAGTAGCAGTGCTTTAAGCACTTCTTTCTCCAAAGAAATTTTTATAGCATGTTTGTAAGAAATACATGAACCCAGCTATACCATTATTGCAATACTGGTATTTTTCTTAGTGCAATTGCACTTTGCACCCATCTACATTGCAAAAAACTTCCCCAGTATAGGCAGGACTCCAGAGACAAAAAGATTTCAGATAGCACATCAATGAAATAAATGGAAGCAATTCACATTTCTTACAGGCAAATACTGCTCCTTCCTTTAGGGCAGTGCAGCCCCTTGTACCGTGTCAGTGAAGTTCAACTGTACAGAATAGGAAACAGAGAAGGATTTGGGCAACCCATGCATAGGAATCATATCCTCTGAGCACTGCACAGCCCAGCTCCATGGAGTAAACCTCCATATTGCAGTGTAGCAGAAAATGTGGATATATAAATCTACTATCTGGGGGAGGGGGGTGGATAAAGGAAACCTGAAGAGCTATTGGAGAATAGCTCCCCTTGTAAATACTCTTATTCTGCACTAAGAGTGTCTGTGTTTAGCTTACTCCACTCTGGAAGCAAGGCTGATAAAAACAGATGATTTTAAAAGGGGGGGGGGCAGGGGATTTTTTAAATTTAAATTAAACAGTTTTGTTTGTTTTTAAATCTATTTAAAATTACATTTAAAATTGACAATCTACGTTAAGGTCTAAACTTATTTAAATTATTTAAATTAATATGTTAAGCAGTACATGTTTGCTGCCAAAGTTTTAAAGAAAATCAAACCGCTGAACTGGTGGATGTCACTGACCCAGAGTTTGCTGAAGTGCTAATGTAACCTACACACCTCCTGGGTGTGGTGTTCTGTTCCATCTAATGGCACCAAGACCACTTAGAGAGAAAGAGAGAAATAAAATGAGTCTGCTCTATAGGCAGTTGGCTTTTAGCTCATGTGGTAGAAGCTCATGCACTTATCTCCAGAAGTCCCCGGTTCAATCCTGCCCGCCAACGACCAGGGTCTGTTGGCGTTACAAGTGGGTCTTGTCTGGGATTTCAACTGGGAAGTCTCTGAAGCTCAGGATGCGCTTTCTCAGCTAGGGGGAGTATGTAACCCCTACACATTCTGGGTCTGGTGTACTGTCCGACCTAGTGGCACTGAGACCACTTAGAGAGAGAGCAATTAATGAGTGTGCTCTACAGCCTTAGCTAACAGCCAGTTGGCTTTTAGTTCATGGTAGAGGCTCATGCACTAAGCTCCAGAGGTCCCAGGTTCAATCCCGCCCACCGACTGGGGTCTCTTGGCATTACACTAAATCAGCTTTTGACAATAGTAACGTGTTCTCCAGGTACAGAGAGAATATAATTTTCTTCATTTCAGTTTATTCAACTAGCTCAGTTCAATGATTGGTTCATTGAAATTTAAGAAATTGGTTCAATTGGGAGCAGAAAAAGCAGGAGCGCTTGTTTTCTTCTGCCACTAGTGAGAGACAACATGATGTACAGTACTAGTTCTAAATCCTTGAAGGATATAGTGACCAGAAGCAACCATCTCAATTCACTAGCAACAAATCATACTTCTTTTGTTTAATAGAGCAGTTAGTTTTAAATGCAAAACATGTTTTGGTAAACTTTTTATAAGTTGTTTTTTTTTCCCTATGCATCCAGCACATTTAGTTAATTTAAAAAAATAAAATAAAAGCCCGGTTTTGTACATTCTTAATTGATTTGAATTTCCACCCAGAGTTTCATGAAAACAATAAGCAAAAAAATTAATCTAGTAAATATAATAAAAAATGTAGACGTTAAGAATCTAAATAAATCCAAGTTAAGCTATATAACTGCTTAAATAAATGGAGAGAGATGTAGCGTATCCTCCTGGTTACCAAAAAGAAACAACAAATTTAGTGTAAAGGCTACATTTAGTTGTAAATGTAGCCTTTACAATGTTTTAATGGTTACCAACCAACAAGAATCAATCTTTCTTCAGGAAAATAGCTAAAAAGGAAACCAGATTGCTGGCACTTAAAATTAAAAAGGTCGTAGAGCAGTTTTTAAACTAAGGGCTGGGGGAAGGCTGACAGGTGCAGAAGAGCACGTGGTTCAGACAGAAGCATCCGTAAAGGGAGGATCTATTAGTGGAGATTCTCTATGCCCCAGTAAGGAGGAGAGGATGGGAAATGATAAAGTACAGGTAGAATCTGATCTGAAACAGTCAAATGAAAGAGAGTCCCATTCGATTACATCATGTAATGGCAGACAGCTAAAAAGGGACAAGTTTTTAAAGGGCTTATATACCAATGCTAGATGTCTAAATAATAAGATGGGTGAACTAGAGTGTCTCATATTAAATGAGGATATTGATATAAAAGGCACCACAGAAATTTGATGGAATGAGGATAATCAATGGGATACAGTAATACCAGAGAACAAAATATATCGGAAGGACAGAAAAGGTCATGCTGGTGGGGGAGTGACACTATATGTGAAGGGGAAACATAGAATCAAATGAAGTAAAAATCTTAAATGAACCAAACTGTACCACAGAATCTCTATGGATAGTAATTCCATGCTCTAATACCGTATTGTCCCGAGTATAGGCCACACTTTTTTCCCCTAATGTGAGTGTTTAAACTAGGGGTGCGGCCTACAATCGGGACAATAGCCGCGGCGGGAGCCCAGAGCCCTTTAAATCCCAGCCGTGGCAGGGAATCAGAGGGCTCTGGGCTGCCGGCAGCCGCAGGGAGCCCAGAGCCCTTTAAATCCCAGCCGCGGCCGGGAATCAGAGGGCTCTGGGCTGCCCCAGCCGCGTCCCCGCCTCCCCCGCCGCCCGGCCCCGGCCCCACGCACCAGCCTCTGCCGGCCCTGGCCTCGCGCCGCCTGGCTCCAGCCCCGGCCACGTCCCCGCCGCCCGGCTCCGGCCCTGGCCACGTCCCCGCCCCCACCGGCCCCAGCCCCGCGTACCTGCCTCCGCCGGCCGCGTCCCCGCCTCCCGGCCCCACGCACCCGCCTCCGCCGGCCCTGGCCTCGCGCCGCCCAGCTACAGCCCCGGCCACATCCCCGCCGCCTCCGCCGCCAGCCCCAGCCCCGCGTACCTGCCTCCGCCAGCCATGTCCCCGCCTCCCCCGCCGCCCGGCTCCAGCCCTGGCCACGTCCCCGCCTCCCCCGCCGCCCGGCCCCAGCCCCGTGTACCCGCCTCCGCCGGACCCGGCCTCAGGGCCGCCCAGAGGGGGGGGCAAGGGGGCAATTTGCCCCCGGGCCCAGCAGGGGCCCCCACGAGAGTTTTTCGGGGCCCCCAGAGCGGGGTCCTTCACTCGCTCCGGGGGGCCCGGAAAACTCTTGCGGGGCCGGGCACAGGAGCTTCTTCTGCTCCTGGTCTTCGCCTGCGGGGGGGGGGGGGGTCCTTCCACTCCGGGGCGGAAGGACGCCACAGTGGCGAGTTACCGCCCAAGCGGGACCCGCTGCCGAAGTGCAGCCCGGTCTTCAGCGGTAATTCGGCGGTGGGGGGCCCTTCCGTTCCAGGACCTGCCGCCGAAGTGCCCCGAAGACCGGGCTGCACTTCAGCGGCGGGTCCCGCTTCAGCGGTAATTCGGCGGCGGGGGCGCCCCGCGACGGGTCTTCGGGACACTTCGGCAGCAGGTCCCGGAACGGAAGGGCACCCCCCCCGCCAAAGACCCCGGGCCCCCGGAATTCTCTGGGCAGCCCTGCCTGGCCTCGCGCTGCCCGGCTCCGGCCCCGGCCGCGTCCCCTGCCGCCCGGCTCCGGCTCCGGCCCCTGGCGCCCGGCTCCGGCCCCAGCCCCGGCCCCCGGCGCCCGGCTCCGGCCCCAGCCCCGGCCCCCGGCGCCCGGCTCCGGCCCCAGCCCCGGCCCCCGCCGCCCGGCCCCGGCCCCGCGTCCCCCGCCGCCCGGCCCCAGCCCTGCGTCGCCCGGCCCCATCCCCGCGTCCCCCGCCGCCCGGCTCCAGCCCTGGCCCCGGCCCCGCATCCCTTCCCGGCCGCCCTACTCTGGCCGGCCAGCTACCTGGCTCTGGCCGTCCGGCTCCCGCCACATCCTCCAGCTCCGGGCTCCGGCCGCGTGACTCCTGCCCCAGCCCAGCATCCCGGGGCTCCTGGCTCCAGCCGCGGCCGGACTGTAGTGCCGCCAGCCACATCCAGGCAGCGCAGTAAGGGGGCAGGGAGGGGGTGTTGGAGAGAGGGCAGGGGGGTTCCGGGTGGGGGGTGGATAGGGGTTGGGGGGGTCAGAGGGCAGGGAACAGGGGATTGAATAGGGGCAAGGGTCCTGGTGGGGCAGTTAGAAAGGATCAGGGGATGGATGGGGCGGTGGGAGGCAGTCAGGGGCAAGGGTTCCAGGGGCTGTCAGGGGACAGAAAGAAGGGGTGGTTGGATGGGGCAGGGGTCCCTGGGGTGGGGGGAGGTGTTAAGGAACGCGGGGGGTTGGATGCGGCAGGAGTTCGGGGAGGGGGGGCATGATCCCTAACCCTAAGAACATTTGCTAATGTTGTTGATTGTTGTGCAGGGGAGAGGGTGAAAACTGTTCCCATCAGTCTCCTTGTTGTCCATTCCTTTTCCCTTCTTTATTTACAGTATAACTACAAAATAGTTTTCAATATTTCTGAGTATATAACATATGCCGTCAAAAACAGGACTACCAAAAGTGTTAAAAGTGTTAAAAATACTGGTACATGTCTTCCTATTCATTAAATAAAATACTGTTTTACTGTTCTACTAATGTGTATATTTTCTTTAAGTTAAAAAAAGTTAAAAATTTAATTTTTTTAAAATAGCACCAAACTTTAAGGGTGCGGCTTATAATCAGGAGCGTCCTATACTCAGAACAATACGGTACTTATTGGCTATAACTGCTGGTGGTGGGAGAAAGAAAGAATGAGAAACGTCCAACTATTTTTAAAAGATAATATAAATGGAATACAATGTTTTTCACTAACAAGATAACAGGAAGGTGAGGTTTCTAGCAGAATGAAGGAACCCAGTTTTTCTATAAAGTAAAAATATTCACCTTAGAACAAAGTGTCTGTTAACGTAACATTAAGAGTAAAACATTAAAGTCAGGAAACAAAATGTAAGGTTCTTAACGATGCATTACTTTGGCTGTGTTAACACTTCGTATTTATTTTATGAGATATAGTTAACGTTTAAAAAAGTATAATGAAATCCAACATCTGGAAACTGAAGTAGACAAATTCAGATTAGAAATATGGCACACATGTTTAACAGTGAGAATAATTAACCACTGATGTTGTGAACACTCTGTCCCTTGACATCTTTAAGTCAAGACTGGAAATCTTTTTAAAAGATATGCTATTGTTCAAACAGAAGTTATGGGCCAGATGCAAACATTGGGTATGGTTCTTTGGCCTGCAATAAGCAGGAGATTAGATCAGCATAATGGCCCCATCTGGACTTAAAAACAAAAATCTATGAATCTATTAAGCTAGAATTTTAAATATATATATATTAAACAAAATATATAAATATAAATATAAAATTAAACAATATTACATGTGGCACATATATATATATTTATAAGGCTTTCATAAGAAAGAAAACCCCAATCTAACTTCATTCAGGACCAATATGTAAGGTTATAAATAAAATATCTACTTCAAGTCTGTCCATACCCCTCAGTATTGTTGGATCCACAATAGCTATAGATGAAAAACAAAAAAAGGTCTCTTCTACTCCTCACTAGAATACTGCTCCATCCTGTCACAGTCTGATCTGACCATGGTGATCTATAATGAAAGTTGGCTGTGAATTTTTTGACAAACCATTTTGTCAAAAAATGCAGATTCACTAAAACCAAAACTTTTCACAAGAACTGATCAGTTTTGAAAAAACTTCAGTCAATAAGTTTTCTTAGGTCCAGGATCGAATTTCTGGTCAAAACAAGAGCCACGCAACCCCCACCCTGGCCTCCAGAATAGCCAATAGCCCAGTGGTTAGAGCACTACATGGATATGGGAAACCTAGATTCAAATCCCTCTGAATCAGTCAGAGCAAGGACTTGACCCTGGGTCTCCCACATCCCACTTGATTGCCCTAATCACTATTGGGCTGTTATTCCATAGAAGGGAAATGGGGTGGGGAAGCCTCTTTGTGGTTTTTCATAAAAAAATGTCAAAAAGTGAAACTTTCATCCCAATTCAGAACAGGAAAATTTTGAAATGTCACACATTTTTGCATGATGGAAAACCATTTCCCACCCAGCTCTGTTTGTTACCTCAACTTGACTACTGCATCCCTAGGTATGTTGTGTTTAAATCACTCAACTTAAAAAGGCTCTAGCTGATACCAAAGAAAGCAGCCACCTGCTTAGCAAGGAATCTGAAATCATATCAGACTAATACTCCACTTCCTGTCATTTAATGGTTCCTTGTTGAACAGCACATATTCAGTGTTCCAGCTCTGCTCTTAAAAGTCTTCCACAATAAGGACCCAAGCTTTAACAGACAACCTCAATTTCCATGAACATGATTGCCTTCAGCAGTTACACTTACTAGAACAGGGGTTCTGAAACTGGGGGTCAGGACCCTTCAGGAGGTCACGAGTTTATTACATGGGGGGGCCCAGCTGTCAGCCTCCACCCCAAACCCCACTTTGCTGTCAGCATTTATAATGGTGTTAAATATATAAACAAGTGCTTTTAATTTATTAGGTGGGGGTCGCACTCAGACACTTGCTATGTGGAAGAGGTCATCAGTAAAATAGTTTGAGAACCACTGTACTAGAACAATGAAACATTAACTCACAAGAGTGAAACTAGTAAGGGCTGAAGACAGAACTTTCAAGGTAGCGGGCCCACAAACATGGAACTCACTTCCAGAACACAGACTGATCACAAGATATCACTGCCTTCAAAACAAAGCTTCTCTCTGCAATACACATATACCCCAATCCAATTTTCCAAATATTTTCTCCCTCAGAATAGCAAGCGAGGCAGTGTGGTCTAATAGATAGAGCACTGATCCAGGAGTCAAGAGAAATGGGTCCTATATCCAGCTCTGATGCTAACCTGTTGTGTTTTCTTGAGCAAGTCACTTGGCTGCTCCTCATCTATTTCCCCTTCTGAAGATAATGCATTGCTCCTTTAAGGGACAGGATGGAGCCTACAGCTAAGTAGAGCCTGGGGTGTAATCAAGGAGGCCCTGCCCCAACCTAGGGCTGGGTTACATAAACAGGAAGAGAGAAGGAAAGGACATGCAAGCTGCAGTGTATTCTCTCCGTCTCTAGACAAGCCTAATCAGACTCAGAGTATGTCTACACAGGGATTAACGACCAACAGCACAGCTGCAGCTGGCCTAGGTCAGCTGACTTGGGCTCATGAGATTTGGGCTGTGGGGCTAAAAATTGCTGTATAGACCATTTGGGCTCAGGTTGGAGCCTGTGCTCTGGGACCCTCAATTCTCGGAGGACCGGTCAAGGATTTTTTATCCCTGTGTAGAAATACCCTTGAGGTATGTCTACACTATAAACTCAACTGGACCTATGTTAGGTCAACGTACTAAGTGGTTCATGTCCACACTGCCCTTTTTCTGTCAGTGTTGCACGTCCTCACCAGGAGCACTTCCATCGATTTAAGAGGGGCAGTGTGCAGTGTTGAGAGCCAGGACTTTCAGCTCTGCGCGCAGCTCCCCACCGGAAGTCTGACTTGCCCCACACACACACTTTGGCTCCCCGCTGGGAACGGGGCAGCCAACCAGACTCTGGAATAGAGCTCCCAGCCAGGTACAGCTGTGCTCCCAGGAGGGGAGCAGGGAGCCAAGAGCCCGGGGGGAGGGGGGGGCAGCCAGGCTCCTGGCAGGGAGATCTGCACCCAGAGCCTAGTCAGCTGCTATGCTCCCAGCGGGGAGCAGCGAACTGAGAGCCCGGGTGGCAGCCCAACTGGGAGCAGGGAGCCTGAGCCGGGAGCCTGCGTGTCAGCACAGCTTGAAGTGGAGACCAGGCAGCAGCCTGGGAGGGAGCCAGCTTTTTTGTCAATTTCACGGCTCCAGTTTGATAAGAATGACCGCCAATAGATGTAAGTAATGCAGTGTCTACCCTGCATTGCCTTAACTACACAGGCATAAGCCCCATACCTCTTGTGGAGGGGAAATTATTATTTCAGTGTAGTACGGCACTTACATTGGCAGGAGCAAGGCTGTAGTGTGTACACTGACATAATTAGGTCAATATAAAACAGCTTACCATATGCTGACCAAATACTGTAGTACAGACCAGGCCTCAGAGACTTGGTGTTACAGATGTTAAGTTTGGGTCCTGATGTGGAGACCTTATGAACCATCTACTGTAATTCCTCCTGTCCTGAAGCCTTATTAAAAAAGGAATATGCTATTTTGTTAATGTGTATTGACTTCTCCTTGCCCAGGCTATTAAATTGAACATATTGCTGCCAATCATGGGAAATTAAAATGGTGCACACCTGTCAGAGTGGATAAAAATCGTATTTTTATTTAAATCAGATTATTTTGATAAAATGCTTTTTGAGGAGAAAACCTAAGATAGTTTTAATTAAGATACATTATAGCTCAAAGATATCTCATCATGGAATAGGGATTATAAATTCTAATTCTATAGTATGAGACAATATATTCATGTAATGCTTAAGAAAAGTTTTGTAGAAGAGTCCCAATAGTTCATGGATTAGGGACCCAATTTTATGGGGCTCCAGGGGCTTCTGTATAGATTATTTAGGTTAATCTTTCTATCTACCCAATGGGACTCAGTGCTCAGTCTAGAAGATACCATCAGAGATGCTTAGTTTTGCAGTTCTCGGACTGTGGATTTGTGTCTCCAGAGACAGCGTGCTTGTTAACAGCAAAAATGTTTTAACATAAATAAATAAATGTGAGAAATAACAGACCTCAACCCTATTGTCCCTCTTCAAATTTGTGTGCACAGAGTCAATCCCTTACTTCTCTCTAGAAGTGCAAAGTTTCAAAAAGTTCAATGAACAGAAAATTGTTGGGGGTAGAATAGATCTTGACAAGGAGAAGAAGTCTGGACAAAAATGTGAGAAGGGAGGGACAGGCAGTAAAAACAAAAGTGAAACTGTTTGAGCAGCATATTCCAGAAGTCTTGAGGTCTTTCTGAGCATAGCCTTCATTGATTTGAGATCTACCATACCATTCTCTCACTAGAAGGGGAAAGCTATAATGGCAGCAGGCCGTAAAAGAGACCCAGTTTGGGAATATTTTAATGAAGTTCCTCTACCTGTGGGTAAGACAGGCATGTGTGCAAAGAGTGCAACAAAGAAATGCAAGGCCTGGTTGCCCGAATGAAACATCATGAGAAGTGTTCCTTCTCAGGAGGAAACTGCGTTGAAGATGATGAAAGAAACATGTCTGAACGTGCAGGATCTTCAGGTTAGTAAACTTTTTTTATTTCATACTTCTTTCTTAAGGACTGCCTGACTTCCTTATGGACTATTCTTGAATTCTCAAGTTTGAGAGAAAAAAAAATAGTTGTTACTATCATTTTAGATGCAGTTGTGATAAAAAATAAATAGCTGAAATAGGCAGATCTTCCTTTTACAATTTCACCTTTAAAGTAGTACTGAGTGTCAGTGAATGCAATGAGTAATACTAAATGAGCAGTATGGTAATAATAATTAAATACCGTATATACTCGTTCATAAGCCGAATATTTTTGGTAAAAATGTGATGCATCAAAGAGCGGAGGTCGGCTTATAAACAGGACTCCACCAAAATCTGACAATTTTAAACTCTATGGAATCATTTAATTGAATATCTAATACACTGTCATTTTGTTTACCTGGAGCGTCTGCAGGCATGGAGCCCCTCAGCTCCCAGTGTCTGCAGTTTGCACTGGGAGCTGAGAGGCTCCATGCCTGCAGACACTCCAGGTAAACAAAACGTCCAGGCCCGCTAGCGGTTTACTCTAATGGGCCAGGAGCCAAAGTCTGCCAACCCCTGAAATATAGGGTCGGCTTATGAAAAGGTCATACAGTTTTTGCTATTTTTACCTAACCATCTTGGGGGATCGGCTTATAAACGAACGGGCTAATGAATGAGTATATATGGTAACTCCATTGACTTATTTTGGTTTAGGAGAATCCATCCTCAACATACAGGATTCTGAAGACTATCAACCTTCAAGATCACCATCATTTTCTATAGTTTCAGAGTTATCTGCCAACGATAACGTTTCTGCCACATCACCTATACCACATAGCCACAGTATATCACCTGTAGCAAAAAGAAAAAAAAAATCTCCATCATCCAGAAACAACCATAGATAAGTTTGTGATAAGAACCAGCAGATTACAAAAAGAGGTAATTGATGAAAAAACTGCCCGGGTTGTTTATGCAACAAACTCTCCTTTCCATATGACTGAGAACCCACACTTCATTAACATGGTTCAGTCAATAAGACCAGGATACAGTCCACCCAATAGAGCAGATGTCTCAAGCAAATTGCTGGATAAAGTGTATGAAAGAGAAATTGAGCAGGGGTAGGCAACCTATGGCATAGGTGCCTAAGGCAGCACACAAGCGGATTTACAGTGGTACTCACACTGCCCAGGTCCTGGTCACTGGTCCAGGGGGCTCTGCATTTTATTTAATTTTAAATGAAGCTTCTTAAACATTTTAAAAGCCTTATTTACTTTACATACAACAATAGTTTAGTTATATATTATAGACTTGTAGAAAGAGACCTTCTAAGAACGTTAAAATGTATTACTGGCACGCGAAACCTTAAATTAGAGTGAATGAATGAAGACTCGGCACACCACTCTGAAAGGTTGCCAACCCCTGCTCTAGAGGGTAAAATTGTTAACCTGAGTCTTAATGGGTGGAGCAATGTCCACAATGATCCTATAGTATGTGCATGTATACAAAAGAAGAAGGGAATGTCTTCCTTACAGAAACAATTTATACATCAGGAAATGCACACACAGCAGAATACTTACAAGTAGCAGTAAAAGCTATAACAAACTGAAAAAAAAATCAAATGTCTAGTATGCAGCTTGGTCACAGACGATGCTGCAAATGTATCCAAGATGAAAAGATGTTATTTAGAAGAGAGTCCCAAGCTAATAACATATGAGTGCAGTGCTCATTCCAGAAATAAAAGCTAATGTTGAAATTGCAAAATACTTCTGTAACAACCACTTCACAGCAGCTGCTCCAAAAAAAGTGGCAGGAACCAAGCTAACTCTTCCACAAGACACGCAATGGAACTCAGTAGTGGACTGTTTTGAACACTATATCAAGAACTAGCCTAATATGATAACAATTCATGAACAAAATCGTAAAAAAACAGATGATACTGTCACAGCCAAAGTTCTCAACATTGGGCTTAAGAGAAATGTTGAACAAATGTCGAGTACCCTGAAGCCTATTTCTGTAGCCTTGAACAAAATGCAGGGAAATAGCTGTTTGATTGCTGACACTGTTGAAATTTGGAAGGAACTGAGTGAGATCTTAAAAAGAGAACTATGCAATGACAGAGTTAAATTACAAGCATTAAAAAAAAAATGAATGAGACAAGCACTATTGGCAGCTCATTTTCTTGCAAATATTCTCAATACTCAGTACCAGGGTTAAACCTTAACTGCTGAAGAAGAGTTGGCTATGACATGGACAGCCAGCAACCATCCCTCCATAATGCCAACTATAATAAACTTCAGAGCTAAGAGTGAACCATTCAAGAAATACATGTTTTCTAATGATGTTTTAAAGAAAGTCACACCAGTGAACTGGTGGAAGTCACTTAAGCACTTGGATTCAGAGACTGTTGAAGTGATAATCTCACTTTTAACAGAAGTAGCTTCTTCTGGCAGTGTGGAAAGAATATTTTCTTCCTTTGGACTAATTCATTCCAAATTGAGAAATCGTTTGGGACCTGAAAAAGCAGGAAATCTTGTTTTTCTTTTCCAGATTATGAACAAACAAGAAAATGAAGGTGAAGACAACTGAGTTAGCTGCAGAAGCCAATATTTTAAGTTTCTCATATTGACCTGGTTGATTTAAGTCGAATTAATTTTTGTTTTGTTTTTTTAAATATTTCATTTAACTATTTTAGTTAAAAACAATTTTAACAAAAACAAACCTGATTTTAAAAAACTTGAATGTTTAACTCAATTCAAAAATTCATATGCTTGTTTTGTTAAAATACGTTTGCTGTTGAAGAAAAAAAAATCAGGAATACTAACATTGTTGTTTTAGTTAAATAAAACAATTTAAATGTCTGTCTGGTGATGTTCTCCTCCTAATACAGCATGGCAAGAAAATCCTCCAAATATTAATGATTAACCTGTTGAATTGGAGATATTTATGAAGTAATTGGGAGGTGAACTATCTGCTTCAATTACCATTGGTAAATGAAATAACCAATCATTCATTTTCTGATATAGCTGAAAAACTAACCTGAAAAGTTTTCAAAATAAATCATTTATAAATGCATAGTGTGTACTCTCTAAAAATGAAACCTACATCTATCTCTGAGTTGTGGAGAATATGTATTAATGTTATAATAACCAACAAGAATGCACTTTTATGTAGAAATCCATGATTAAATTGAGTCTTCTTGGCTAGTGACTTAAATTGTGATTTAAATCCATTTGATTTAAATCAAATCCACCCTGACACCTGCAGCACCACACCAAGGACTGCCCACACCTTTACCCCTCCATACTTGTTGTCTACTATGTCTATTTAGATGGTAAGCTCTTTGGGACAGGGACTGTCTTACCTTTTTTTTTGGTAGTGCTTAGCCCAACAATGCACTGATCTCAGTAGTGGTCTCTAGACACTACTGCAATACAACTACACAAAAACATGGTTAAATTCAAGTGAAACAAGCAGCAATTAACTACAATCATTTTCTAGACCCTGTTTGAAGTTGTATAAATTGTGAATTCAGAATTCATCAATTCATTGTGATGGCCTCCTGTGCCTCTTCATGCAAAGGAGTCAGTTTGTCCCACAACAAGATATTTTACTGAACTATTACAGCTTGGTAATTAACTATATTCATATGGAGGAAAGCTGAGGAGCATGACTTCATCCCCTACATATCTTGCACTTTGTCTCTTCCTTCTATGAGACTAAGCAAGGGAAATCAGCCTAACTTGACCTACTATGGGCTGCAGATTCAGTACAAAAACCAGGAACAGGATCTGTATAAAAGTACTTTAATCCTTTTTTTAGAGCATTGGGTAGAAATGGTCAGCACTTTTGGTAGGTGGACTGAAGGCTAGTTTCAAAATATATTTGTTGAGAGAGTGGCTTTCCCTTTCTCAATTGCTTGAACTGGACGATCTTGAAAAGTCAGTGAGATTTTTCAAATCCCAACAATTTCAGGTTCAAAGTTGCCAAGTCTCTCTAAGAGACCTTGTATTTTTCAAGGAATTTGGTATGTATGCATCTTTGAAGGAGGCACTGACTTGCACAGTTGTGGTTTTGCTTGCTTTTAACCAACCAACCAGGACGGATGCAGATCCATGTCACAGGTTGTGGCTCTAGACATTTTTCAGAGCTCTTGAGCTTCAGCATGTGTGATGGAGCCAAATACAGCCAGAAGTAATAGGGTGAATAGCACAGTCTAGTAATGGAGTCATTAAGATTAAGCTCAAGTTGGCATTCTATGGCTCTCTGCGAAGCTAAAAGAGATCCACACACAAAAGCACAGATCCTAAGTATTACCCCTCTAAGTCAGAGCAAGCACTCATACACTGATCCATTAAGTACACCTCTACCCCACTATAACATGACCCGATATAACACGGGTTCACATATAGCACGGTAGCAGCAGGGCTCGCTGGCGATTTAAAGGGCCTGGGGCTCTAGCTGCTGCAGGGAGCCCCGGGCCCTTTAAATCACCACTGGAGCCCTGCCACCGCTACCCTGGGGCTACGGCAGCGGGGCTCTGCCAGTGATTTAAAGGGCCTGGGGCTCCCCGCAGCAGGAGCCCCAGGCTCTTTAAATCACCTCTGCAGCCCTGCCACCCCTACCCTGATATAACAGTGTCTCACCTATAACGCGGTAGGAATTTTTGGCTCACCACAACCGCGTTATATCAGGGTAGAGGTGTATATAGTACCTTCACATAAGGGGCAAGACTTGAGGCCCTGGAACTTAACTTCAATCATTCCTACAGACAAAATCATAGCAGAACAATCAAGGCTCAGTGAAGTTACCAAAAAAGTAACCATCTGGGCCAAGCATCTAAATTGCACTAATTGCCCTAAAATGAACTGGAAAACAAAAGAGCAGTTTACTACCCACCCACCCCCTCCCAAGAAGAGGGACCTATGGAGTAGCAACAGACAATAGTGAGTACTTGCTTACATCACCAGCAGCAATAAGAAGGAATTACGTGGCAGTTGGTGCTGTGGGTCTTTCTAAACCCCCAGGTACTGGATGTGAGGATAAATGCAAGGTGTGCATGCAGCTCCAGTGGAAACCACCATCCAAAAAGTTTTAAACCGATGTTTAGATTATCAGCTACCATACTGTTTTAGGGGTCTATGCACCATGGCCAGAACACACATTCTAGAACCTAACACTCTTTAATGAGGATGTAACACTGCCAATTAAAAAAAACTAATTGAGGGGAAAGCCTATATTAAACTAAAACAGATCTATAGTTTCCGCAGCTACCATGCCCATCAAGTTAAAGAAGATGTCAGAGCATGCAGAAACTCAAACTTTGTCACAACTTTCAGATTTTTGTAGTGTTGTTTGCAACTGCAGAGACTGATTTTAAGGCCCCAGTCCTATACTAATAACTGTGTGAGTGAACCACATGCCCATGCAAAGCCCCTTTTGACTCTCACCGAAGCCTCTCAGTGCATGATCGAAGAGTGAAAAAAAGTTCAAACCAATAAATCAAATCGTTAAAAGCAAACCAAATGTTCCCTGTTTTTTAAGTCTGGAAGTGTAGCACCACCTTTATGGAATTATCTGAAATCGTATTTTAGCTA
This sequence comes from Mauremys mutica, assembly GCF_020497125.1. Lineage (NCBI taxonomy): Eukaryota > Metazoa > Chordata > Testudines > Geoemydidae > Mauremys > Mauremys mutica. The sequence goes on along the minus strand of NC_059080.1, from coordinate 68,080,673 downwards.
TTTCAATCTGGTATATTCCCCATCATCTATACATTTTTCAACTTTATAAAAGAGCTACCTCACAGAATTTAATTAGTGTTGATTTAAGTAACAGATGACCACTAGAAATACAGTAATATGTAATTTTAAAATGCTGATGAAAAATCATTTTAGTACATTTTATGGATGTCACATAGTTGTACTTGTACATAGAAAGGCACAACAAGACTGGAGAATATCTACAAATTTCCTTTCCCTTACCTAAAGGTAAAGAACTAGCAAAATTGAAAATTTTACACATCTAATTTACTTAAACTTTTTGTTTTCTATATTTTTTCAATTTGGACAATGTAAATAGACTATCTGGTTTCTCTTTTTAGACACTGCCAAGTGAGTTTCACTTCCTTGTTCTCATGCACTAGTACAATGCTGTAATGTTTACATTAGCCACTGGTTGAGAATATTTATTTGTTAAAAAGTTACACTGGAATGCGAAATAATATAGTTAGGTGTTTTGGGTTTGTTTTGTTTTTATCATTGTTGTTTTAAATACACAATCTAAATGCTGGACCAAATTTGGCCTGTCTCTTTCAAGTCCCTGAATCTCTCTTCTCCAGTCAATTGCTCTCCTTCTCCTACCCCGCAAAAACAGAAAAAACAAGATGTACCATCAGACAGGGCATAATCAGGACAGAAGAAAACCTTCTGCTTCATGTCCATCTTTTTATGTGTTATTAACACCAAACACTTTCCTTGAAATAAGCTACATTATATTTACCACTCCCACTGTGTAGGGAGACACAGCACCAGTACAATCACCCCTGAAATCCTCTCAGCCTAGACAAAATAAAGTCTATTCACCTCAAATACAGGTTTCAAAAGAACAACTAGAGCACCACAATAGACATGATTGAGCATCCCCATCCCTTCTCACTACTTCTACTTCAAGGCTTCTGTGTGTAATAAGAAGTTTTAAAAAAAATTCTCAGGGACTATCTACACTTACGGTGCAGCTGCGCTGCTGTAGCACTTCGAGAAGACACTACCTACACTGAGGGTATGTCTACACTACCCGCTGGATCGGCAGGTAGTGATTGGTTTATCGGGGATCGATATATCGCGTCTCATCCAGACGCGATATATCGATCCCCGAACGCGTTCCTGTCGACTCCGGAACTCCACCAGAACGAGCGGCAGTAGCAGAGTCGACAGGGGGAGCCGCAGCTGTCGATCCCGCGCCGTGAGGACGGGAGGTAAGTCGAAATAACATACTTCAACTTCAGCTATGCTATTCATGTAGCTGAAGTTGCGTATCTTATATTGACCCTGTCCCCTAGTGTAGACCAGGCCTGAAGAGGAGAGCTCATAAGTACTCCACCTCCCTGAGAAGCAATAGCTATCTCAACAGGAGAAGCCCTCCCACTAACATAGTGCTGCCTACACTGGGGGTTAGGTCAGTATAACTGCGTTGCTCAGGGGGTGCGGATTTCCACATCCCTGAGTGAAGCACATATACCTACAGAAACTGGTAGTGTAGACCAGTGGTTCTCAACCACAGGTACGTATACCCCTGGGGGGTACACAGAGGTCTTCCAGGAGGTACATCAACTCATCTAGATATTTGCCTAGTTTTACAACAGGCTACATAAAAAGCACTAGTGAAATCAGTACAAACTAAAATTTCATACAGACAAGGGCTTGTTTATACTGCTCTATATACTATATATCAAAATAAGTACAATATTTATATTCTAATTGATTTATTATATGGTAAAAATGAGAAAGTAAGCAATTTTTCAATACCAGTGTAGGTAGGTAGTTTTCTGTTTGTGGTGAAACTCAGAAGTTTCACTGCAAAAAGTGTAGACGCTCCCTCGGTTTTTTCAAGTGTAGACATGCCCTTGGTTTTCACCAGTGGCTCTCAACCTTTCCCGACTACTGTATCCATTTCAGGAGTCTGATTTGTCACCTCACTTAAAAACCAGTTGCTTACAAAATCAGACCAAAAAAAGTGAGAACACAAACCAGTGCTTTTCTTTTACTGATTCCTTATCACCGGTGAAACTGCCAGCAGAAAAACTCTGCAAGTGCAGACACAGTCTAAGTCTCACTCATGCAACACCATTTCAGCGCCACTGGTCTTGACCATGTTGGGAGCCCTCATGTAGCTGGGATTGAGACTTACTCTGAGGCTAAGGGTATTTCTACACTACAGCACTGCACCTGTGCCACTGTAGCAGAGATACTTCCTACATCAACAGAAGGAGTATTTTTGTCCATGTCCACCTCTCTAAAAGGCAGTAACTAGGTCAACAGAAGAATTCCCCTGTAGACCTAGCTGTATCTACAGCAGTGGTTAGGTCAATTTAACTATGTTGCACAGAGCACAAGGTTTTTCACAGCACTGAGAGCTGCAGCTGTCAATCCAATTTTTAGGTGTAAACAAGGCCTAAGTTATTGTCCCTTTAAAGAGTCACACATGTCATTAGACTAATTCCATGTGGGAAGCAGTATCTGTAGCTTCATTTCCTGAGACTGTAATTTTGCATTGGAGGATCAGGGAAGGAAACTGGAACTTACAGCAAGCAGCTCCTAAGGCAAAAGGAAGCCATTCATAAGGGATAACTCAGTGGTTTGAGCATTGGTCTGCTAAACTCAGGGTTGTAGTTCCATCCTTGAGGGGACCACTTAGAGATCTGGGGCAAAAAAAAAAATCAGTACTTGGTCCTGCTAGTGAAGGCAGGGGGCTGGACTCAATGACCTTTTGAGGTCCCTTCCAGTTCTAGGAGATACGTATATCTCCAATTATTATTATTTATTATTATGATCCCAGCTCCCTAACTCAATCCCAAATTCCAATTTACTTGCCCTTCACTGAAGCTGTAGCCCAATTTTAACAACATCCCACATTCAACCATCCTCAATGTCCCCATCCAGCCATTTCCCTTTCCTGCCATCAACCCCACACCTTACCCACCACATGGGCCACACACACTTCTCCTCCCAGCCCATCCTCACTCCCCTCCCCCTCGAGCCCTCCCACACCCACCAACCCTTTCCTACCCCCACCAACCTCATTCCCCACTTCCTTGAGCCCCAGCTAACCTAAACCCTCAACCAGCCCCCGATCCACCCTCCTCACCTGCACCAACCTCACTCAACTCCCCACCCCACTGACCTCTCACATCCACCAAACACACCCCTGCAGCCCCCTCCACACCCACCATCCTCATTCCCCTCTCCCTTGAGCTCTCCCACACCTGACAATCTCAGCCCCACTAACCCCCAACCACACACACACGCACACCCCAAACCTAACTCTCCAGCTCCTGGAGCCCCACCCCCACCTCCACACAGCATTGTCGCCACCACAAGGCCCCTCCCCCCAAGTCACACCCCCCCCACACCCAGCATTGTCACCCCCCACAACTCACCCCTGCCCCCCCCGCCTGGAGCCCCCACGCACACACCCAGCATCGTCGCCCCCCCAACTCACCTGTCTCCCCCCAACCTGGAGCCCCCCACACACACATACACACATACCCAGCATCGTTGCCCCTCCAAAACAAGTCCCCTCCCACCAACTCACCCCTGTCTCCCCCCCCCCCACTTCCTGGAGCCCCCACGCACACACCCACACCCAGCATCGTCGCCCCCCCCCCCGCACAAGTCTCCTCCCACCAACTCATCCCTGTCTCTCGCCCCCAGCGCAAATGCACCCAAGCAAAACAGCAGCTCCCGGCCGCTCTCACCACGCCTTGCCGAATCCGGTGTCCAGGCCGCGACGCAGGGGTCCAGCCTAGGGTCTGTGCCCACAATGCCAGCCGGCTGCCTTCGCTACCCACCCGTGTACCGGCACCGCGGAGCCAGTCCAGGCCCCGCTTAGCTCCCCCGCACCGCACGCACCTCGCACAAGCCAACGCAGTTGCGGTGCACCCTCATTCCACATTCATGAGCGGCGCTCACTGATTGGCCGGAGCGGGGTGGCGCGCGAGGGGCCGGCTCTGCAACGTTGTAAACGGCTGCCACGCAGAGGAGGGGAGCGCGCGAGCGGCACAGGGGTTACTACAGGGCATTCGCTGCCGGGGTCAGGCGCTGTAGCGCGCAGGGCAGCTGGGACAGGGAGCCCTTGGGCAGCGCTCCAGACTCGGGGGTGGGCTGGGATGGGGAAATAGGATGTAGGGGGACTGAGAGTGCGAGTAACTGATTTTCACTGACAACGTGCTACAAGTAACAGTCGCCATTTAAATGCACTAAAGTCCATGGAGTAATTTATTATACAAATACTGTTAACTGTGTCATGTATTAGGCAAATATATTACTGCACAGTGTGTAAATAATTATGTAAACAACTATTGCCTTGCAGTCAGCCCCCCCTCATTTAATGCTGCAATATAAACATTATTTATTTATTTCCAGATATAAAAAAAATATTAAATTGATGTTTTAAAAAAAAGTGAACGATACAGAGTTAAAGCCTAGAAGTTTCTGGTTATCAGGGAATAACATACAGAGGATCAAGAGGTGCAAAAATTGGTTTAAAATTAGATGGTGTAAGGAATACATAATCTGCAATATTCCCAATTGGGGGTAAAAGGTTAACGGGTCAAAGTACAGACACTGAGATATGAGGGTATGTTGTTCATATAATGGCTATGTTCAGGTGTGGAGTATAATGAGTGGATACGATGATGAGGCTGGATTGACCCTCATTTAGTGAGATTTAACGTTCAGTGAGTTTATAGTTCCAGTTCATATGGTCCAACGGATAACGTCTCTTGTTCCCTTTCTTGTAGTCGATGCAGGATGTTGCTCCAGCTCATGCCTCCTGGTATTGTTGATGGCCAGTGATGTGTTCAGTGTAGATGTCTCTGGACCATCGGATGGTGTCTGAGACCATGAGGCGCCGCATGAGTCTTGCATAGCGTCAACCAATACCGCAGATCCGCAGCACATGCTCATTGCAGGAGTCCGAGGTGCCCAGGGCTCCAATGATCAGAGTGTCCATCTGCACTTCGTAGCCCTTCGTTCTCAGGGAGTCAGCCAGGGTAGCATAATTTTCCAGTTTACATACTAGTATAATCCCAAATCAGTTTGTAAACCCATATGCTAACTGCTGTAACCTCCAAGATATACAAACAGTTAATACAAACAGTTAAACTGTGTCATTTTAGCTAATTTAAGGAAGGAGCAACATTTTAAATTAGGGAGATTCATTTTGTGTTTACAGATGCTGTGCTATTTGAAAATAAGTATCAATGCAACAAGGTTGCAATCAGAAGAACACAAAATGAAGCAGAATGCTTTTTTTAACTTCTACGGCATGCATACACTATAATATGAACATCTTATTTCAAAATACTTATTTAAAAGCGGTAAGTGTGGAGTGGTAGAGAGAGAATCACTTCACCTTAGGACAGTCTTTCTCCATTTTTTTTTCGTTGCTCCTATTAATTTTTAGCCGGGCACAGTCCACACCAAACAACTGAAATGATCCTGGTACCCTGATCTAGTATTCCTGTCTTCTCAGAGTACAAGGACTCTTTAATCTTGGATGATCTGAGGGGAATGTTCCTGTTCACTCCTGTGACTTATAGGCACCAGAAAGACTCATAACTTGGCTTGGTCTGCCTGCTTCATGGTTTCCTTCTTGTGACATATGTGATTTGTGGAGGTGTCTTTGTAATTACATGAATCTCCTTCAGAAAAGGAGGAAAATACTGCAAGATGGAAATAGTATACGGGAGATTTGTGAGCTATAAGCAGCATGAAGGATCACAGGCCAATACAGGTGAGAGCAGCAATAGAGGTAATATCACAATATTAGATTAAAAATTCAAGAGTTCTGTTCTCATGGGGATAAGAAAAAGGAACAATAAAAAGCTGTGTGCCTGGAAATGGAAGAACCAGTCACCCACTTGTTCAAAGGAAGGAAAAAAATTTAATCACTTCAGAAGGAGGGAGTTGAAGTGACATTCCGCTAAGGGATTCACTTGTTTCAACAAACACATGCCAAATTAAAGACAATAGATAAGATGTGAATACAAAGGGGAGAATTCAGAGTTGTGATGAACTCTCTGGTTTGAACTCCTGGTCTTTTAAATTTCACTTCAATAAGGCAAAGGACAGTTCCAGGATGAATCAACAATAGCTATTTTATGTAAACAAGACAAGACTTCACAGGGTTCAGACTGCACTCAGCAAGGGAGAGTGTCTCCTGCATTATTATAGTTGGTGTGTGGATGACAGAATGAATCCCAGTTTTCTTGTGCTTACCTATGAGTGTTCTGTAAGCAATGACATAACATAAGAATAGCCACGCTGGGTCAGACCAATGGTCCACCTAGCCTAGGATCCTGTCTTCCAACTAGTGTTGCCAACCCTCCCGGTTTTGCCGTGAGTCTCCCAGAATTGGGCTTTATCTCCCAGAGGCTACTGAAACCAAACTGGGAGATTTTAGGCCGCTAAAAGTCCAGCAGCACAGCAGTGCTAAGGCAGGCTCCCTGTCTGCCCTGGCTCAGCGCTGCTTCCAGAAGCAGCCAACACATCCCTGAAGCCCCTGGGGAGGTGGGGGGCAGCGGGTCTCTGTGCACTGCCCCTGCCCCAAGTGTGACTCTGCAGCTCCCATTGGCTGGGAACTGCGGCCAATGGGAGCTGCGGGGGTGGTGCTTGTAGGCAGGGCAGTGCACGGAGCCCCCTGTCCCTCCCCAGGGGCTGCAGGGAAGTGCCGGCTGCTTCCAGGAGTGGCATGGGGCCAGGGCAGGCACAGAGCCTGCCTTAGTCCCACTGTGCCACCGACCAGGAGCCAACTGAGGTAAGTGCTGACCAGCCAGAGCCTTCACCCCCTCCCACACCACAACCTCTTGCTCCAACCCTAAGCCCCCTCTCAGAGCCAAAGGGCAGGGCAAGGGTGTTTGGGTTCGTGTGATTAGACAGTTGGCAAGCCTACTTCTGCCAGGTGCTTCAGAGGGAATGAACAGAACAAGTACTTATTGTGTGATCCCTCCTCTGTCGTTCAGTCCCAGCTTCTGGCAGTCAGAGACTCAGGACGCCCACAGCATGGGGTTGCATCCCTGACCATCTTGGCTAATTGATGCCATTGATGGTCCTATCCACCATGAATTTATCAAATTATTTTTCAACCCTGTTATAGTTTTGGCCTTCATAACATCCCCTGGCAATGAGTTCCACAGGTTGAGTAGGCATTATGTAAAGATGCACTACGCTGAGTGAGAGACTCTGTTCCAAAAACTCATAGGACTCCTAACTTGGAATTAGAAATGGCCCTGACCCAACCCCCTGGATTTTAAAACTATTTCTTTAGGAAAGAGAGGGTGAATTTTTTACTCCAAAGCTGGATCTCATTTTAAAGTTTGTTCCTTGTCCCCATCTTTATAAAAGGCTGAACTAACATGCTGGATCTAAACTTGCCTGAACTTTGAAATCCAAATGCAAACTTTGTGTCATAGACCCATCTCCATTCTAAATGGAAACTCCCCAGGACAATGCATTTATTAATTTTTCCCCACACAATATGGCAATATCAGGATTTCTAAAGATTACCTCTCCAGAAAAGCAAGTCTGAGAAACTTTAGCAATTTAGGACCTGATTTCCAGATATGCTGAGTACTCAAAGCTCTCATTGGCTTTATTTGGACCCCATTCAACAGAATTTTGTGTGCATGCACAGACTGTACTAAGCAATCTCTGCTTTCCGTAGAATTGAAGGGAGTGAGATAGCAAAACTAGCCAATGTTCCGCTCTACACAGCTGCAATACTTTGATCAATTTGCACCCCTAACACAGAGTCCAGAGACTCAGAATAGATACTATAGTTGGGTATAGATTGCTTTCGGAACAGTGATCAGAGAATCCAACCCAGACCGAATCTTCTTGTGTGCAGGACCTCATGCCTGGCAGGCATCCATTATGAAGCAGCCTTTACATCCCACAAAGGCTGTCCAGCACATTGAGACTGAAAACTTAGTAAGATTCAAAAAGGAACTACACATCAATAATGCCTAGACTTAGTTAATGTTCAATTTTAGGATACTCATACTTCAGGGTTTAAACCAATCTCTAACTAACAGGTATTAAAAGGACACCTAATGTAGGGGTTAGATTATCTCAGATCTGCCTAATTTGAGGTTTCTTGCACTGTCCTGTGAAGCATTTGATGTTGGCCACTGTTGGAGACAGATTACTGAACAAGATGGACTACAGTCAATGCATTCTGGCAGTTGCTATGTTCCTAACTCAGTCCAACATCTGATCAGAAAGATTACCTGGTACCAACTGGGCATGCACACAAAATTTCAGACATCTGTATTAAAAACAATCTGCAGTGTGTTTGAAATGGATTTCTATAGGAACTTAAATTAACTCCCTCTGCAGCTCAGGAACTTCTTTGGAAGTTCATGATACTTTTATGGAGAATGGGCAAAGTTCTGCAGCCAAAAAAGCACTAGATCTCTTTGGGTACATCTTCACAGTGATTAAAAAAAACAAAACAGCGGTTGGCCTGGATCAGCTGCCTCAGCCTCTGGGGCTCAGGCTGCAGGGCTAAAAATCACTGTGTAGACATTCAGGCCCGAGCCCGAACGTCTACACAGCAATTTTTGAGCTCCACAGCCCAAGCCCTGGGAGGCTGAGAGAGCTGACCCGCTCTAGCTACAGCCATGCTGTAGGCCTTTTATCTCTGTGTCGACATACCCTGTGTTGTTTTAAGGCAATTATTCTTATGGCTAAAATGCACTACCTGCTTATTTTAACAATCCCATGACTGAGCAGCCTAAAAAGTTGATACATGAAATCTGGAAGAGACCTTTGTTCAGTTCCTTGGGTTATACAAAGTAATCAGCTCAAAAAAGGGAAAATGTTAACTGTGATTTCACTCTCCACATGACTTTTTATGTAAGAGTTTTATACTGTTGTCCATTACTGTAGTGTCTGAACACCTTCCATGTAGCAAAATCCCTAGTGGACTTCATGGAGTCTGCCACTTCTCATTGTATGGGGTTAGAACTTTGCTTGGAGTAGCTTCTCTTTTCTTTAGTGAGGAGGACGGTAGAATAAAAAGCATGTTCAAAATGTGAGTGTCACTTGTGGTGGCACCACTTCCTCTAAAAAAGAAAGGCTTTGCAGTGTTTCCTAAAGATGTTCAGACTCTGAGCTGACCTGATCTCCTCTGGAAGATATTGATTGCTTTGCAAATTAGGACCAAGGCCTTACATGGGCATCACACGCTGATTGGAAGCCAGTGGAAGGACTTGAGCACAGGCCTGATGTGTTCAGGGGGACTTGAGTTAAGCGGAAGGTGAACAGCCACTTTCTGTACCAACTGGAGCCAGTGCATCATCTTCACAGTCACCTTCAAATACAATGCAGCCTGGAGATGAGAAATGCATGACCAGGTCCTCATCTAGGATGAAGGATTCAAACCGATGTGTCAGCCTGTCGGTCCACTGCTTGATTACACAGAGTTTAAGGATTGGTGAGGTAAATGGGGAGTTTTTAGGTTTCTCAGGACAAAGGCAGTTGGGCTTCCCTTTGCTAAACATCAGAAATGTTCCTAACTTGGAAAGCATCCTGCAGATTGTGCAGATCTGCCCAGAGAATCAGAGACGGTAACCAGCTTCCCCTCTCTCTGCTGCACCAAGTGGCAACTGAGCTCTGGGCCTTAGAATGGAAGTGTTCCTTTTATACCATATCTGTTATCAGACCCTAATGATTAGTCAGCTTGTTACTTTGCTGTCTGAGGGATTACATAAAAAAGTGTGAAGACTTATAATGGATTCATACAAACTATATCTTTTTATGTACAGCTGATACTATCAGTCCGTTTAGATTAAATATGGACTATATGGACCATGAAATCTTGGATTAAAATTATATTGAAAGATGCTGCTATAGACTTCTGGAATTTTTTTTTCACATTCATAGGAAGTGTATCAGCTGTTAATACTACCACAAGAGGCAAACTTATTTTCTGTGTACAGCTAGATGAAATAGTTACTTAGAATATTTGTGATTCATTTCCCTGGCATCAATGATTTCAAGTACCAGGAGGTGGGAGTTTCTCTATATAAATGAGAACAAAATTGGGATTATATTGTATCATGAAAAGATTACTATATATACTGATACCTAAATTATTGTTCCTTTGTGATGTCAATTTTTCATTTTCATCATTGGAAAATATTAATATAAGGGGGAAAATACCTGGTATCTTGGTCAGAACTAAAAGTTTCTGTTAAGTTTTAAATGTGTTGAATAACCTTGGACATTTTCACCGTATGATATAATGGTTCCATGATGAATATTCATAAGGAAACCAAAATAAAAAACTGGGGATTTGTTATATTTGTAGTAAACAGAATTACTAATTTTTAAAATAATTGATAATCCGTATTTATACTTAAAAATCTCAGATGTACAAGAGATATGTACTACTACTTTGGGGAAACTCTGAAACTTACCTTTCTTCACAAACTTAGCAAGAAAACAATGAGAGATGATCAGAGCTGGATGACAAACTAAGTATTAGCACGATATTATTATAAACCAAAGATGAACATGATCTTGCAAATGAAGGGAGTGACTGCAGCTCTTATATTATTCTTGAGTATTCAGGCAATCAAGGGATATTTGTGAAAATGTTCATAAATCCCAAAAGTTGCACAGATTTTAGCACAAATATTCATCTATTGGAAAATTTGTATCAGAAGAGCATTTTTCACTATTCTTATTTCCTGTTATAAAAAGTTTCAGTCATCCAGTCAAGGAGCAAAATCAATGCCTTGTGACTTGGGTGACCAACCACAGAACATGAATAATGAATAGCTAATAGCTCGTGAATATTTTTAGATTGAAAATTATCCTGAGTACTTACAAACAACAAATACATTTAAAGAAAGTCAGGATCAGTAAGCAAACAACTCACTCTCCAGAAATAGGGACAATATAACAAATATTATTTGTTACAAATAATTTGGCCAGCTCTACATTAATACACTGTACACACAAAAAGCAAAACAGGAGCCGCGTTATGAAACCAGGAGCCACATTATGAAACAGACTCTGTGAATGGGAGAATACACGTGGGAAGCTCTCAACTAATTCATTATGAGCAGAGTCTGCTATATCTTGATATAGAGAGAGTTCTACAATTAGAACTAAATAGAAATCCAAACATCATGGATGCTCATATATGAGCCCTTAAGTAAAAATCCAATGAGGGACACAGTTGAACAAAATTAAGTACTTTAAGAAAGTAAATAATAACTAAAATTGCAATTGGCAGAAGGCATGTAGAGCGTGGTGATGATATCATTTGAAATAACAGACAACTAAGAATGGGTTGGGCTGGGTAAGGCTAAGCTTCAAGCCTGGATAGGATTTTTAATACCCCTTAAAACTTCTGAAGGGAAAATGACTGCTATTAGCAACCTTACTATATGACTCACTGGATAACTGGACAATACAAATGATGGAGCATTGCTCATATAATGTCTCATAGCACCACGACAAAAAAAGCTTAAAAAAATGTAACCACATACTAAATAAACATTTTAAAAGCAGAGGTGTTAGATTTATTGAGATTCAAAAGCAACAGCTTTCTCAAATGTATACACATACATACACAATCAGACTCCTATGAGGTTTTCATTTAAACAATCACCCTATTATAAAATCCCATTCTTATTCAAGGGGTCCATTTCCAATAATGTTCTAATAATTTGGCATTTTAAATTTTGCATGTCCTTTTGCAAATTTTAGGGGGCAAAGCTAATACTGAGTGTGTGGTATAAATCAATTGGGCTGAAAGAGAATGAAGAATTATGGCAGCAGGGACAAGCTGAATTCCTGAACTTGTTCATTTCCAGGAATGTTGTTATTTGAGGGGGGAGAGAGGTTGTTTAAGTATAGAATTTTTTATAAAGGAAGTAATACAGTTTGTTAGCTGGTCACGAGTGAAATATAAATTAAACTACTTTGCTTGCTTGTTTGTTGGGAAAGAAGTTTTTTGTCTGCAAATAAACAAATGAATGAGTGAATCTCCAAGTATGATTTAGAGAAAATGAAACATTCTGGCAATATGCCCAAACCAATTTAGTATTTACTATAATATTTAGTAATACTTTCCACATATTCTAACATAGAACTCAGGCTAATCACACCCCTTGACTTTTGACAGAGGAAGACATCATGAGATTTGTGATAAGGTAATCAATGGCTAAGTGCAGAATTTAACAATCACTTGGCACCAAAAAGGAACAGTTCAGTTTTGATAATGTTTAAATACTTAAAAGTTCTTTAGGTTCCTTAAATTCATCTCATAGTCTCTAATACCACAGATATATTACCAGACTAATGCAAATAAATCAGAATGCCATCTGTATAACAATAGTATGATAACCCAAAGAGATTGAAATATCTACCCAAGGGAAGTATATATATTCTAAATAGGTTGGGGCCTACAATAAAAACCTGAAAAGCACAACATGGAATGTTGCCATATTATCAGAAATTTTGTCACCAAAGGAAATAGGATGTGGCATTAAAAATAGGATGTAAAACTGTTCTGAACATTTTGCATGAAAGCCTCAAATAGTTACCAAACCAATCCAACTTTATAGTTTGGTCGATACTATCAAAAGCAAAAGAAGAATCAAAGGCATCAAACATGAACATTGACCAGTGTCTGCACAGAGAAGGCAATAGTGACAGTCTCTCGACAAAGATGTTTCTGTTGTATGCCCACCCTGAAAATCTGACTAAAATTTGTCAGATAGAAGATGCCTTTGTGTGATGGGGTTAGGGATGAAGTCCTGAATGAATGGAGTGTGTTATCGTCTGTCTGACATAGTGCCAACTGGCCTGCTTTAGAGAAGGAAAGTGTCCCATTGATGGGATTGAGGGTAAGTGGTCCTGAGTTCATCACGTGCCAGAGAATTCTAGTTAGGTCTATTAGATAGCTATTGATTTGCCATTTATATATTGGAGAATGAGGCAGAGTTGAAGACATAGCTTCCCCCAGAACACACCTAAACCCACCTATTCCTAGAGAAAAGGTACAAAGCACCGCTTTCCATGATACAGAAAAGAAAGGGGTCACCTGATTAAATTAATAGGCAGCACATTTAATACAAACAAGACGTACTTCTTCGCACAATGCACAATTAACCTCTGGAACTCAGTGCCATGGGGTGTTGTGTTGGCCAGAATTACAACTGGGTTCAAAAAAGAAGTAGATAAGTTCATGGAGGATAGGTCCGTCAATGGTTATTCGCCAAGATGTTCAAGAATGCAACCCCATGCTGAGAGTGACACTAAACCTCTGACTGCCAGAAGCTGATAGGGGAAGACAAGTTCATCTCTCCAAAATTGTCCTGTTCTGTACACTCCCCCTGAAGCTCTGGTACTGGCCACTGGCGGACATAGGATATTAGACTAGATGGACCATTGGTCTGACCCATTATGGCAGTTTTATGTTCTTATGTTCCTGGGCAACCTTGTTCTTTGCTGGACTTTTGACCAGATAAAAATGGCACAGTATGGTAATAGTATTATATACAGAGATGGGGACATAATTGTGTTTGTTATGTACAAAAAAGTTGGTTATAACTAACCAAGAAAACCTTTCCCGCCACAGTAGGGTGAAAGCTGATTGAGCTTTCAATGTTTTGCTATGGGTTTTTATTTACCTAACTACTCTGAGGTATTTTCCTAAAATAAAAATAGTTTATATGACTTAAATCTGGAATCAAACAATCCTTACCAAGACTTTCCAAAATAGAAGCCTAAAGTTGATCTCCTAAATAAATAGGTTGTTTTTCAACAGTGTAAATCACCGTGACATGCTGGGTCCTCAGCACTTCTGAAAATCACACCAGTTAATCAGGTATCAAGGTATGAATTTAACTCTTTTGGAAATCTTGGCCTCTGTATCTTACAGCTTTATGCAGACAACCTACAGTTGTGATATATCTGCTTCATTCGAACTTATAATAGAAAAAAAAGTCAATTGTAAGCCTGTAATAAACCACAGTTCTCAGGAAACTTTTTTTCAAGGGAGGCGTCAACACTATGTTTAGGAAACTCCTCCAGACATTTACATCTAACAGATTAGTTAAGACTCCTCCTAAGACTTAAATTATATTAGGCGTGATACTCATGAGCACAAAGAAAATGTAGGACCTGAAGCCAAGTCAACAAGCTAAGACATAGTAAAGGGGATAAATGAATGCATTTCCTCTATCTAGAGAGAAGGAGAAGTGGCTAACAATATAGATACTTTGGAAGTGACAAGCACTAACCCTGATCTCAGATATAAAGCTATATTATCAGATATAAAAGAGTGGAAACCATTTACAGTGAATTAGGACATTGTGAAAATGAGTATATAGTGAAGTAGAATGAAAGTCTTGAAATTTTTCAAAGCATCAGAATGTGCAAATTGCAGTTCTGATGAACCTCTGATTACGGTGAAGATGTTCCTGGAAAATAATATGACTTCCCTGTCATGATTCAGCTGTGTTTTGTGATGGAGATAATTTTCGAGTCCCAGTCTGATTTTTAGCCCTTTATAACTTTGACTATAAAAAAAATTGGTTTGGCTTGAAAATTGCCAGTTTTCTGTGAAGGCTAAAATGGATTTTCCTATAAAGTAGGGGGAAATGGTAGAAGTCCTGAATTAGCAGGTCACTAAAAATATACTCAGATTTGAAATATGGGCTTTAATTATTTGGTATGGAAAAGAATCAACATAAAACTAGAAATTGGTGTAATACTTGTTTTCTTGGCTGTGCCAGGTACAGGCAGAGAGAGATTAATGATTTTGGAACATAACTTCCAATATATTAGAACATCCTCTGTAGTTCATGTATAGGAAGTACAAAGTGACACCCTCCTCCCCATGCATAAACCTCCCTTCTCTATATGTACAAGCAAGTTATTATTCCTAAATTTCACTCTTCCACCTTTCTCATCTAATTTCCTAACTCCCAAATCCCCAACTCAAGCTGAACAACAATAATTTCCCACGTCACTGGACAGCACAACTAGTAACACCCAAAAGCCTGAAATGCCTGCCATGAAAATGCTTTAAGAAGTGTGTCATAAATCCTGTTCCACAGGTTGGGTTTTTATAAGACTTGAACTGAATAACTAAAAACATGCGAAAGGGAGAGAGCCACAAAAGTATTTTATAACCAATTCCTTCTTGTCTCTCTACTTTACAAGGCAGGAGGCTGCCACAGAAATGACACTTAGGCATCAGACTTAATCCATTCGCAAATATCAGATTTTGAATCATGATACCCACTATTGGCAACAGATAAACCAAAAAAGTTAACTATTTCCTTGCTTTTATTGGACTACATGCAACTTCCTATTTTCAAGTTTTTTTAATATTTAAATAAATGTGTTGCTTTTGTGTGAGGCCTGAAGTCCTCTATCAACAGCACCAGCACTGGCACTTGAAACTTTCTTCCACCCCATCTGCATCATTGTTGGGACCTGATCCAAAGCCCATTAAAGTCAATTGAAAGACTTCAGAGGTTCATCAGAACTGCAATTTGCACATTCTGATGCTTTGAAAAATTTCAAGACTTTCATTCTACTTCACTATATACTCTTTTTCACAATGTCCTAATTCACTGTAAATGGTTTCTGCTCTTTTATATCTGATAATATAGCTTTATATCAATAGGATTTGGACCTGCCTTTGTAGAGGGATTATCTCTATAAATTAGAGGGCAATTCAGTTTCATGCTCATTTATGGTTTCTCTATGGAAACAGCTTTACATGTGTGTGATATACATTTTAACAAATTTCATAGGTGGCCTGATCCAGCTCCTACTGAAGTCAATAGAAAAATTCCTGCTGGAGTTCAATGAGAGCTGGATCATACTCTAAAAGCTCTTTCAGTTAGGCACTGAGATCTTGTACTGTTTTTCATTTGATTAATTTAATCTAGACTTACTGTGAGAAAGCCCAACAGCTCAACCACAAGATATGCAGGCACCCAGTGCAACTGATTTTAAAATAGCCCTTCGTAGAGAGGTGGAAACCACATAGTGCCAGAGCAACTCATAGTGCAAGTGTACAACAGTTGTCTTTTAACATACCTGATATGTCAGATTATTCTACATAGTTTGGCTTATGTAAAATTGCTGAAGGGCAAGATTCCCATTATAAGAGGTATTAAAATAAACTTTTTGACTGGCTCACAAATCATTATGGTTATAAAACTTGAAATTTCATAACAGTTTAAATCCTCAAGGGTGTCTGTCTGGTTCTCTCTCTCTCAAAAAAAGTATGTAATGGAAAATACCAGGGGAAAGAATCATAAAGGGTATGATCTAAAGCCCATTCAAGATAAAGGGAGTCTAATTTAGGGGGAAATTTCACCTCCTTATCAGTTTCTTTCTTATTTTATAGATTTCCAGTACTTGGGATACTTGTAAAGCATCCCCAGAAGAAGTAGGAAGTGACTATGATCAAGACTATTATAGCCACACATGCTGCTTTCCAGAGAAGAGCTTTGCTGGAGGTTAAACTGTGTGTCAGCTCCCTGCCACACCACTATCTTGCTCACCAGTAAACTGCTCAAGGCTCTCCCAACCCAGACATTGCCCAGCAGGTAACAATCAGTAAGCTACAGCCCCAAAGCTCCTTAGAGATGTTTCTCTGCAATGCACAGCCCCTACCACTGTGCATTCACAGAAGATATTAAATTTGCTGTTCTGTTAAAGAGTCAGTACATCACAGTTTATTATTTTAACTAGGGTAAACACACCCTCCCCTTCAAACACAGTGCTGAGTTTGTTTACAGTAAAAGTAAAACAAGTTTATTAACAAAAGAACATAGATTAAGTGGCACCAAGTAAAACAGATAAAGGTAGAAATGGTTACAGACATAAGTGAAAACATATCTATAAGAATCTAAAATTTAATCTAGCAAGATATAGTCTTTGTTTAAGATGGTTTCTCTCACCTACAGTCCCCTTTCCAGCTTTTTACTGGCCAGCCTGACCAGGACCCAACACAGAGATCAAATTGCTTGGTTTCTTTATCTCCTTAAGGTGAAGGAGCAAGATAGAGTCTTTCTCTGTTCATTATATTCCCAAAGGGAGTCTGTTTTGCAAGTCAGGAATGAGTCCTGAGGATTCAGTCTCCTGTGTCTCTTTGAGGAGCATGAGCTATGTTAATTCTCAGTCTCTTGAGTTCTGGCTCAGGACAACCTCTGCTGATTTAGCTTGAGAACTTTGCTTACAGCTAATATGTAAAGTGAGGTAAACCCACATTCCTTTGTTTAGGACAGACCTGTTCATCACCTTTATCTGGGCTAGGCTGTCTTGTCTTAAACATGTTCTAGTAACTTCATACAGAAGAAATTAAAGTCCTTTGCCTTTACCTTTACCACTTTAAATCTGCCCATACTGGTTAGTAGCCATCCTCCATGGACTTATCTTGTTCTTTTTCCCCCCCACACATCAGTTCTACGTTCTACAGTTTCAGAGCAAGAATCAGGCGCCATTGATAGATGCATCCTGATAATTCATTTATTCAAGATTGGACTATGAAAACATTCACTAAATTGATTTTGAATATGGGACACTTCCTAAATCCTACAACATTTGAAGCATCAAACAAATCATTTGAATCACTCATCCCACATCCTTGGCTTGTTACAAAAGAAACAAGTGTACAGAGAACATTTGGATGCCCTTTAGACTAAAGTGATGGAAAAGCTTGTGTAAAGAATACAAATAATTGTATGTTCTGAGATGATGCTTTTCTCTGTGGCTATCAATGTGTTTTATGAAGGAGGATAGTTATCATGCTCCCCTTTCTCTAGATGGAAAACGGAAAGCTAATATTCTCTTCCCCAAGATCCCATAGTGAAACTGTGGAAGAACTGAGAACGGGACCCAGGCCTCCAGTCCTGACTGTGCCTTCATAGACCATGCTGACCACTACTATATTGCCTGCAGCTACTTTATGATGGGCAAAAGCTTGTTGCATTTATTCCCTTTAAGTACTTTTGTACATCAAACCACTGAAAGCACTATTATTTTAGGGACATACTGGGTGAGCAGTAGCAAAATAGTAAGCAGACTGTGTACATGAATTTTGGCAGTGGATGTGACTAATAAGTTAACTATTTTGTTGCTTTTATTGGTTTGCAGATTAATGTTAGATGCATACACATAATAGGATAAATTTAATACTGTTAGTCTGTCTTCCAACAACCTCTTTTGCGCACTGATAGAATTTCAGTCCTGCTCAAATGTGAGATTATATTGCCCTGTAGTGGTTATATAATACAGACAATACAAGCCTTACTACTGTGACAAGCGTGAATGACTCCCACGTTACTCTTAGCTAACATTAATAGGACTTACGTTTATGTATTGACTGGAGGATATATCAACTTGGAAAGCTGAAAACCTGTATCAGAAACATCATAGACAATGGAATATTGCAGGATTCAGCAACATTTCAGAAGTGGTGTGCCGAGTCTTCATTTATTCACTCTAATTTAAGGTTTCATGTGCTGGTAATACATTTTAATGTTTTTAGAAGGTCTCTTTCTATAAGTCTATAATATATAACTAAACTATTGTTGTATGTAAAGTAAATAAGGTTTTAAAAATGTTTAAGAAGCTTCATTTAAAATTAAATTAAAATGCAGAGCCCCCCGAACCGGCAACCAGGACCCGGGCAGTGTAAGTACCACTGAAAATCAGATCGCGTGCCACCTTCAGCACCCGTGCATAGGTTGCCTACCCCTGGAATATTGCATTGCTAGTAACTGGGATTTTTCTCAGCCTGATAAATGAGTAACTTAAATTCAGTGAATCCTCAGAGCATCTCAATGTAATATTAAAGCAAGGATCTTAAGTTAAAGACTTAAGAGAGAATATAAGATTGAATCAAGTAGTAGCACATTTAAATAGACTTCAAAATTGTACCATTCTATTTTATGTTATAAGATATGTCAGAGAACACTGCAAAATATAGAACTGAATGCTTATGGTACCAAGACAAATAGGAAATATATGGACAAAATAGAGAAGCTAGATTTAAACAGAAGACTCATAAAAGGCCTTTTTTGTTTAACCTGCAGTAAAATGTGCAGAGAGCACTTTTGTATGATCATTATATGCTGACATCATCACCCAATATTTGAGAAAAGGCATTAAAATTGAAGGCAGTTGTGATTTCTATGATAAAGGTGTTGCGACATTCTGTGTTTAGATACAGCATGGCTTGGTCTGACTCAGTATGGCTGTTCTTATGTGTATAACATCCCCCTTGCAACTCTGTGTATAAATATCTTAATGTTCACAAATTTAAAAGTTTCATTACTGTTTTCATAGACTTCTTCACTAAGCATTCACACTGACAATAGCTGCTGAGATAAGGACTCAAATTTTGGGGAGTCATGTTGATATAGCATACCACTCCACCCTCTCTGAGGCTGCTTTCAGTTCTCCAGAATCTAAAAAACGAAAAACAAAACCAAAAAAACCACACCCACAGATCTTTGGTTGTTATGGCTGCAAAGAAAATTTTGAAAATGTGAGCCAAGTGTAACCAATACAGCAATTTGCCTGAGTTTACAGAGAGTCTGAAACAATAGTTCTGAGATATGAAATGCCTGTTCATTTCAGTGGATACCATCTCAGATGCTAATGATGAAACTTTAAGTATCAACATTGTTAACAATTTCAGTGATCATCAAAATATGAAGAAAGGTGAAAAAGTATCATATTATGAAGATCTACACAGTCTATTCTAACTATAGTTTACCACCAGTTATTTTTAATCCTAGTCATGAAGAAACCAGTGTAGTACAGGGGGAATACACAATCATATTTTGAACAGCTATACAATCAGAGAACACAGTCTTACTTTGTTGTCCCAAATGGATACAGTTTATGTATGTTATGGTTAGAAGAGTACCATTACTCTCTGGTCCAAATTCAACTTCTGGCTGAGTTTATAAGCACATGTAATGAGTAAATTCCCTTTTTCTCAAAATATTTAAGAACAGACAAGAATGACATTAATATACAAATTCTTTTAGGTTTATGTAGTTCTTCACCCAGCTGTTTCACAGCCCACTTCACTGGAAGTAACAATTAATCAAACAGATGGCACTTAAACCATGAAAATAGCTGTTATTTTAGAATAATAGAAATTCCAACTTACAATTTTATTTTTTCAAAGACAGGCTTTGATGAAAGCTATTCTACAAACATTTGGGTAAAGCATAGCTCATCATGGTACAGGTTAACTCCTGTCACCATTTCATGTTAGTAAAAATAATATCTGGCATTTACATATAGCATCTTTCATCTTTAAGGATCCTAAAGCCCTGATCCTGCAAGGTGCTGAGTGTCCTCAAGTGTCACTGAAGGGCACCTCTCACAATGTTGCCAACTCACATCATTTTATCTTGAGTCTTGTGAGAACAGGTGTTTTCCCTAAAGCACCAGCTTCTGGAGCCAGGTGAGTATGAGATACTTTCTTTAAAACTGAAAACAGATTAAGTTTTTGTGGTGAAAAGCTCAAAAACAAATCTTACAGAAACCAGAAAACATTTTAAAAACCCAAAATTTCATTTTCTTGGGCTTGACTCATGATTTTTTGAATGTTTGGGGTTGGCTATGCTGTTCTCAGGAGGCAATCTTTATTTATAGGGCCAGGGATCAGTTCAAACACACCCAAAATTCAGTCATTCCAGTCATGGCAGCTGTGGAACAACACATACCAACATTACACAACAGCCTAGGAGAGGAAGTGAAGAATACTATAGCCCAATGAAAACGTAGGAATAGTATCACTTCAATTGGCAATTTGAAAAAGAAAGGACTGTATTTCATACAAACTGTCCTTTAAAAACATATGCACAAAACACATGCCAGGAGAGAGAGGCCAATGAATGAATAGGCATGAGGATGAAACTGTGATTATGGCACATGAGAGTAACATGTAGTTATATTCCAAGAACTGGACACACCCTGGAAATTCAGTATTCAGGAGTTGGTAAAGTACATCTTTTTCCCTTAAGTCATCAGCTTGCATCACATTTCAGCTGGAAGAAAACATGGCTGTAAGATGCTTCTTCCACCTCAATGAGTCTCTGTAATAGCCTAGTGAATGGAGGATGGCTGAGTGATAATTTAGCTACTTAACTCTTGATGTAGAGTAAATTCAAATGCCAAGAACACTAGTTGAGCTGAAGGGTATCAATCAGTAGGAAGGGGCCTATTTAGACTGTAAGCTTCTACTTAGTTTGCAAGCTTGTTGGGGCAGAGAAGATCATCTTTTTGTTCTCCATTTGTACAGCACTTAGCCTTGTGGGGGCCTGGTCCATGACTAGGGCTCTTAGGCAGTCCTGCAATACACATAATAATGTTATTTTATCTTACAGCTGTTAGGCTTGATTTTAGTCTCACTTACAGAAGTTTTACATCAGTGTGACTCCATTGACCTCATTGGATTTACTCTTAACTTACACAAGTGTGAATGAGTGAATGAACTGAAAATCAGGGCCCCTACCTTTACTCTGGATTTCTTTACAGTCTGGAATGATAGTTGCACACCATCTTGCCTGGAATGTTGTCACTATACACTTCTGTTCTTCCTGGACATGCGTCACTGATGTCACTCTACTATTTTCCAGCAACAGCAAGGGACTAGAAAAGAGAGCCAAGCCTGCTTGCCCTATTCCCCTTCTTCCCCACACCAGCAGCACAAGCTGCCCAAGGACACTGGATTCCAGGCAGCCCCAGCACCCAGTGACAGATCAAAACTAAATGGGGCCTGGATCCAATCCAGCTATAGGATCCCCTGCACACACACAAACATGCTCATGGAGGTCCTGACTTCTGCCCATCAAGGCTGTCTCCTGTTTCTCCAGCATTCTCAGATGGTGGGCCCACCCTTGGACCCATACTTTGTGTGTACACACCCCTCTTCTAGCTCAAGGCCCAGAGCCACAATTCCTGTCTTCTTCCACTCCTGCCAGCACCTCCATTTCACCCACCAGCATGACTTTTGCTGCCTACCGTACTCTTTTCTGCCCACCTTGCATCACATCCCTTCTGTCCCGTACTCCTTCCATTCAGTTTCTCCATCTCCCTCTCCCTCTCCTCTTTAACTCACATGAATTCTATTACTTCTCTCCTCCCAGCATTTTCTCTGCACACTTCAACCATTGCAAAAAACATTATGACAATCATAAACAACTTTATGAAATGTGGGAGGATCTGGATGCTTTTGTAATTTAACCACAGCATCCACTTGACCTTACTGGTGTAACCCTTATTCTCTTTCCTCTCCTTCTTCCCTTTGTTTATCTGTATCACTTGTATTATGTGTGACCTGGACTTTGATCCTGCAAATAGATGTGCCAATGCAGTTAAAATGGGAATAAAGGTTCATGCCTATATATCTGTTTGCAGGAGAGTAGCCTTAAATTGTAAAATCTTTCTGGCCAGGGGAAATATCTTTATACATCTGTAAGGCCTCATGCACACTTGTGGTACTGTACAAATAAAACAAGCTTTCACTAATACATATCGACTCATCGTCTTCATCAGTCATGTCATGTATCTTTATACATCGTGCCACAGAAGCCCATTGGTGGTTCCCTGCTCTGTGTCAGCACCTCTTATCAGGCCTGGCATATTCAGTGCACTCCGACACACTGTTGTCATGACATATACCCAAAAGGTGGCATGTAATATATCATTGGAAAACTAATGACCCACTGATCATTAAGATTCTGACATGTATGTATGGTCAGCCCACAAAGGACTTTATTGAAATATGCTGCAAATATGTTTTTAAAATGCATTTGTCAAACAGTGCCTAAGCCACACCTGTTCCAAACAAGGAAATGTAGTTCTGCCTGCTTGAATGGGTTTCCAATGTAAATTAGGCAAGATGTGATCAAAGACAAATTAAAACAAATTTACATACAAGGCAAACAAAGCCATAAGGAGAGCACATGGGGGAAGAACACTACCTAGCAATTTTGATGGTGATTGCAGACTGCACCCATGGGAAACCTTCCTGCCTCTTGAAGCAGGGTCAGGGAATTTTGAGAAGCTGTAAACAGAGAGAAAAAGCCATTTTGGCATCCTTCACCTGAAAAGACAAAGGAACCAAGCACTGATATCTGTGAAGGGTCCTGCCCAGAAAGTCTGGTGAGCCATGCTGGAAAAGAGACTTGGTTGAATACACTTCTTTGCACAAGAGAGTTTAATTTGTTAGATCAGAGTTTAGTCTTAGAAACATATTTTTCCTTTTGTTTGCTTCTAATCCTTTCTATCTTAATTCCTTATACTTGGTGTCACTTAATCCTATGTCCTTTTGTTAAATACACTTGTTTCACTTTTAATATAAACCAGTTCAGTGCACTGATTGAAGGGAAGGGTGTATTAACCCCAGTTAAGCTAACAAACTGTAATGTGTTGTCTCTTTAAAGGAGCAACAAACTGACTATCATCTGAATGGGTTCCAGAAGAGGGCTGGACACTGCTCGCAGACAATTTCAGGACTGGGTGGGTGCTGGGGTCATGCTGCAAACAGTAACTGGGTGGTGAAAGCCAGGGTGTGACCTGCATGTTTGTATGCAAGCTGTTGGTGTCCGGGCTGTGAGTCATATTATCATGGCATTTAAGGCACCAAAAGATGCAAGGCAGATGGCAACACAATCTCTCACTGGTCTGGGTTGAAGCAAAGCATCGCAACATAAACACTTATGATGGTGTCAAATTAATAATTCCCTTTCCCTGTCACACACACATCACTTCCTTCTATTTTTACTTACACTGTGGGTTGAGATGTCCCAAGAAGGCAATAATAACTAGCCATGCATCTGCTGAACTGGAGAGCAAGCCTGCATGTGCAGGAAGTGTGATGCCTTTTAAAAACAATACTCCGGTGCCCCATTTGTTTCATATTTATGTTCATCAGTACTAATTATAATAACCCTCATTCATAACAGGCTTAATTATCAAATCTAAATAACTATATCTTCTTCCCTTTAACCCTGTTATTCAATTCTCCCCTGCTTGGGCGACATATTGCTAGGGCTGAAATTAGAAGGAAGAAGGGTTACCAACTGATGCTAGTTCTTTAGTTCTTGTTGGCTCAGAACAGCTCTTGCTGTTGGTTTTTGTTCATTCATTCAGTGGATGGTTGAGAGGATGGGATAATAGGCCTTTGATTGTTCACAGCAATAAGTTCCTGGCTCTCTGAGACATGTAGCCAGCATTGGCAGGAGAATATTTTTCTTTGGGGGTCTTGCTGTTCACAGAGTGAAGGTATTGCTGCCCCCAAAGACAGCTAATCAAAAGTCATATTTAAACAGAGAACTATTAGATTAGGCCAAAGGGTGTCATACTCAACATTTCCCTTCTTTTGCAAGTTCCACTATAAATGACACATACTAACCACAGGCTAAATTCTGTAGTTCTTAATCAATCAAAACTCCCGTTATCTTCAGTAGTTTTGCCTAATTAAAAAATTCAGAATGTGGGACTGTTTCAAGACCTAAATATCAAATACTGAGGGGGTGAAAAGTTCATTTTCAAACATTGTTCTGTTTATTATAAAGATCAACATTTTTACTGAGGATGGATGACTCACCCCATTCTCTGTATCATCTGCCTGGGACTACTTGTCCAAGTAAGTACTCACCAGTATGAGTAAGAGCTCCACAATCTTCCCCATCTACATTGATTCTCCGCCTACACACACACACACACACACACACAATTTAAATCAGACTAAGTTGCACTGGTCATCATTTCCATTATTGCAGTATGTCTATACCGACACAGTGTAACTACAACAGTGACTACAAACCTAGTGTAGACAAGGCCTGAGGTACATAAATAGGCTGTAAAAATGTTATTGTACATAAGACCAAGACGTTTACATATTGCATTTACTATGGGGTCAAATCCCAAAGTCCTTACATTTTTCCCATCCCTAATTCAAGAAAACTTCCATTGAAGTCAGCAGGCCAAATGCTACGCTCAGCTACACCAATGTAAATTTATATTGTAATTACAGGTAGGGCTGTACATCTCTGACCTCTGCTGAAATCTGGAACCATAATTTGAAGCTGTGCTTTCCTTTTTACAGAGCTGAATTAAAACATCATGGGTGAAATCATCTCCCCACTGAAACCAATAAGAGTTTTGCTATTAACTTCAATGAGGCCAGGATTTCACCCCAGATCCAGACACCTCCATACTTGACGGAAGTTCAGATCCAGGGCTGACACACCTTTCTGAATGTAAGATATCTCATTTACATCCAGGATAGAACTGTTCAGCTTCATTGTAGCTTTATGGTCCGGAATCTAAAATTGCTGTTTCATAAGATTTTGAAGAATTAAGAATGTCTATAAATTGATGGTTTTGGATCACAGAGGTTCATGCAAACTTTATTCTCAGTCTTTGATTTGAGTGTAACAGGGCCGCCCAGAGGGGGGGGCAAAGGGGGCAATTTGCCCCGGGCCCCGGGCTCCGCAGGGGCCCCCAAGAGAAGAGCGGAGGCTCCCGCCTCCGCCCCTCTCCTGGAGCCTCAGCGCATCAAGCGCCGAGTCTCCGGCCGAGCCCCTGAGCCCCGCCCTGAGCCACGTGGTGAGGGGGCGGGGCTGGGAGCTCCAACGGGGCCTGAGCCCCGCCCCGCTCAGAGCACCGTGGGGAGGGGGAGGGGCAGCTGCCTCCGCTCGGCATGGAGCTCACAGCCCCGCCCCCTCACCACGCGGCTCTGAGCGGGACGGAGCTCAGGCCCTGCCGGCGACGCGCTCGGTAAGAGGCCGAGGCCGGGGCCGGGGAGAAGCTGGGGCCGAGGCCGGGGCCGGGGGGGAGAAGAAGCGGGGGCCGGGGCCGGGCAGGGGGGGGGAGAAGCGGCGGCCGGGGGGGGGGAGAGAAGCGGCGGCCGGGGCCGTCGAAGCGCAGCCCGGTCTTCGGCGGCGGGGGGCCCCTTCTGTTCTGGGACCCGCCGCCGAAGTGCCCTGAAGGCCCGCGGCGGGGACCCCCCCCCCGCCACCGAATTACCTCCGAAGACCGGGCGGCGGGTCCCGCTTCGGCGGTAATTCGGCGGCGGGGGGCTCCCGCCGCGGGTCTTTGGGGCACTTTGGCGGCGGGTCCCGGAACGGAAGGGCCCCCCGCCGCCAAAGACCCCGGGCCCCTGGAATCCTCTGGGCGGCCCTGGCGTGTAATGATCCCCAAGAAATCAAAAAGATCAAGGAGTACTTGTGGCACCTTAGAGACTAACAAATTTATTTGGGCATAAGCTTTCATGGGCTAAAACCCACTTCACCCTATGCATGCAGTGGAAAATACAGTAGAAAGACACATATATATATGGAGAACATGAAAAATGGGGGTTGCCATACCAATTCTAACGAGACTAATCAATTAAGTATTATCAGCAGGATGGCCCATTTCAAACAATTGACAAGAAGGTGTGAGTAACAGTAGGGGAAAAATTAGCATGGAGAAATAGTTTTTAGTTTGTGTAATGACCCATCCACCTGAAACTGCTGCCATCACCTGGTTTGCAGCAAAACAACTCACATATTCAACTAGCCATGAAGTTAGGATCCAGATCTGCACTTTCACAACGCTCAAAGGGTTGGATGGGGAGTTCCAATTCAGCGTCATCTTGAATTCTTTCTGCAAAACCATTCATTTGTCCAAATGTGCTTGGAGCCAGGTTCATGAACTTTTTGAGGAACTTGGGGTGAATTACAAGTTTGTAATGAAACCCCAAACCAGGGGAGTTTCAAGTAGTTTTGTGTTTCATAGTGAAGTTTCACCCAGCTCCACTCATTATTTAAGTAGCGGTACCCTTGGGGCACTAGGTACATTCATTCATATTAAAAAGATGCAACTAAGCCAAGATCAATGATAGTTGTTTCCACACCTTTGGCTGATTAATTTTTAATCTTAGAAATAAACCAATTTATTATTACTAATTCAGACTTGAAGATAAATATTTTCCTGCTGCACTCAGCTTATTTTAAGGTATTAATTTCAAGCAATAAACTGGGTGGAATCAAGGTATCTTATAAAAACCCGTAATTCAAAAGCTCTAAAATTGGTTTGAGAACAGAAACTAGATCAAGATTCCATTCTTTATCATATATCAATTGGACTATTCACATGCATATAAAGTTGCAAAAGTCTTTGCAGGCTCAGGAGCTTAATTATATCCCCCGTATATGATCATTTTCAGCTGTAGATCATTACCAAAATGTAAAGAGACAGCTGAAAACCTCATTTCAAGCATGAAGAGAGCCCAGAAATATGCTCCAACTTCTGTGGCTTTTTAAATTTTATAAATGTGTTAAAAGAGGAAAGTTGAAAAATCGTGCCATTGTTATATCCAACCCTATGCATGCTATTTTAACATTACCATTCCAGAGTCTGACATCTCAAAATGCTGCATTTCTAGTGAACACACAACTGACGCGTAGGCCTTGTCTACACTACTGGGGTGAGTAGACCTAAGTTACGCTACTCCAGCTATGTGAATAACGTAGCTAGAGTCAACTTAGCTTAGGTTGACTTACTGCAGTGACTACACTGCACTGAGTCAATGGGAGAGCATCTTACTTACCTTACTTCTCTCATTCCAGTGGAGTACCGGAGTCGACCAGAGAGCGCTCTGCAGTTGATTTCACTAGACCTGCTAAATCAATTACCATTGCATCAATCACAGCAGCGTCCATCCCTGGTAAGTGTAGACATGGCTGTATTTTCCTCCCTGAGATTTAATTAAAAGCCCTCTAAACTCATAATACCAAGGAGAAAATAGCAGTGTTGGAATTTTGCTGGGATTGAGCCATGCTACTTTAAAAACACACCTTTATACTTTTTATGCTTTCATGATAGAAGGCAAGATTAAATTATATGGAGCTCTCCACAGGTTCTAGCAACTGATTATAACTCTGGACAATAGCCAAGTATGCAGTTTTCACTTGGACTCAGCACTGCAGTTTAAAGGAGCCAGAAAAAAAATCATATATACAGTTAGAACTAGTGAGAAAATAAGCATGTAATGTCTTGCAGCAGGTGGTGATGGGGTGGAGCACACTAACTATATCAGGGGGAGGGTCACATTGTACTCCAAACAATTTTCATTTTTAATGTAATAGATTAAAAACACAGCTATCCAGCTGCTTTCCACTCTCACAACACCAGGCATTGACTTCAATGGCTTGGCCATTCCATCCAAATGTTCATTCTGATGCATGATTTCTAAAGGGGAGATAACACTGGGGACCATAGGTTCTCAGATTCATAGATTCCAAGGCCAGCAGGGACCATTGTGATCATCTAATCTGACCACCTGTATAACACAGGCCATAGAACTTCCCCCAAATAATTCCTAGTGCTTATCTTTTAGAGAAACATCCAATCTCGATTTTAAAATTGTCACTGATGAAGAATCCACCAGGACCTTTTGTAAATTGCTCCAATGGTTAATTACCCTCACTGTCAAAAATGTACACCTTATTTCTAGTCTAGATTTGTCTAGTTTCAACTTCCAGCCATTGGCTCATGCTGTTACCATGTTACCTTTCTCTGCTAGATTGAAGAGTCCATTATTAAATGTGTTCCCCATGTAGACACTATAGACATAATCAAGTCAATCCTTAACCTTCTCTTTGTTAAATAGCTTGAGTTCTTTTAGTCCATTATTATAAGTCATGTTTTGTAATCCTTTAATCATTCTTGTGGCTCCTCTCTGAACCATCCAGTTTATTAATAACCTTCTTGAACTGTGAGCATGAGAACTGGACACAATATTGCAACAGCAGTTGCACCAAGGCCAAATACAGAGGTAAAATAATCTCTCTACTCCTACATGAGATTCTCCTGTTTATGCTTCCAAGGATGATGTTAACTCTTTTGGCCACATTGTCACACTGGGAGCTCATATTCAGCTGATTATCCACTCTGACCCCCAAATCTTTTCAGAGTCACTGCTTCCCAGGATAGGGTCCTCCAGTCTGTAAGTATGGCTTGCAGTCTTTGTTCCTAGATGAGTACATTTATGCATAGCCATATTAAAATATATTTTGTTTGCTTGCACCCAGTATAGAAAGTGAACCATATTGCACTGAATCAGTGACCTAGCCTCTTCATTATTTACCACTCCCCCAATTTTTGTGTCCTCTGCAAAGTTTATCAGTGATGAATTTTATGTTTCTTCCAGGTCATTGATAAAAATATTAAAAAGTGTAGGGCCAAGAACCAATCCCTACACGACTGCACTGGAAACACACCAGCTTGACGACTGTTCTCCATTTACAATGATATGTTGAGACCTCTCAGTTAGCCATTTTTTAATCCATTTAATGTATACCAAGTTCATTTTATATCATTCTAGTTTTTTAATCAAAATGTTGTGTGGTATCAAGTCAAACACCTTACAGAAATGCAAGTATATTATGTCCACTATCATCCTTATCAACCACATTTGTAATCTCCTTCAGAAAAGATATTAAGTTAGTTAGACAGGATCTATTGTCCTTAAGCTCATGTCGATTTGCATTAATTATATTACTCTCCTATAACTCTTTATTAATCGAGTCCCATGTCAACCGCTCCATTATCTTGTCTGGGATTGATGTCAAGCTGACAGGCCTATAATTATCCAGGTCATCCCATTTACCCTTTTTAAAAATTGGCACAACAATAGCTTTCTTCCAAGCTTCTGGAACTTATCCAGAGCTCCAAGACTTATTGAAAGTCAACATTAACAGTCCAGCAAGCCTTGGCTTGGTCTTTTAAAACTCTTGGATGCAAGTTATCTGGACCTGCTGATTTAAAAACAAGTTAATGGGAGCATGTGAAGGCAACATGGCACCCGTATACTGGGGTACAAGCAAGGGAGCGATGGGGTGGGGTGGGGTGAAGAGTTGTACCTGTCTGTGCACTTCAAAAGGATACATTTTAAAGGTTTATTGGACTATAAGAGGAAAGGAAAAGAACCCCTTTGATATCCATTTCACCAAGGAACACCCTTGGTGGAGTGGGGGAGATTCATTAATGATTCAACTTAAAATCAGCAAGCTCTGCAAAGGATTTTGAGGGTGGGAAAAAAAAGAGTGTAGCCCCATGGTCCCCAAATTTTCACGTCGTGCCCCCCACACCCCAGGAGCCACAGTCGGGAGCCAGGACCCCTCCTGAGAGGGGTGCGGACAGGGTTAAGGGGCCCAAGGCTGGGGTCAGATCCACAGCAAGTCAGGAGACAGGTGCTGAGGCCAGGGCCACAGCTGGAGATGGGTGTGGGGCCAGGAGTGGGATTGGGGCCAGGAGTAGAGCCGTGAGCAGGTTATGGTTGGGGGCCAAGGCTGGGGGCGGTACTGGGCCTGGGAGCAGAGCCACAATCAGGGCCATCAGCCAAGGCCATGTCCAGGTGCAGAGCCAAGACCAGAGGTTGAGCTGAGGCCAAGAGTGGAGCTGGGGCCAGGAGCTGGGGCCAGAACAGAGTTGGGACCAGAGCGGGACTCTCTCCCTGTTCTCTAGATGAGGATCAGCAGCTGCACTGCCAGCAGAACAGGAATTTTGAAAGAGGTAGCAGGCACAACGAAAAATCACTCCAGCTTTGGGAGTGGGTTCTTTATCTTAGCAGTAGCAGAAACTGAATTCGTGCATGCTTAGAAAGTTCAGTTTGTATTTGTAAGCAGAATGGTTGGGCTCATTCCAGAAAGTGTTAGCAAGGTCTTGTGATCCACAGCATCATTGCAAGCTGGAGTCAATACCATTGCAAAACATAGTTATCTGATGTAGTTGTGTTATTTATGTGGCAAAAAATACAGCAGAACATTATCAGAAAATTTAAAGGAAAATATGGATAATGTCCACACTGTTGTCAGACACTGTCCCTAATTATACAAAATTCTACACAGTTAAGATACTAAGGTCTACAGCACAACCAATAATGCTCTACTTCTAATGAAGAAATAGAAAGGATATAGATGCCATTGACAGAATATAATAATGCTTAGGGTTTGTCTACACTTAGCGGCTGCTGTAGCACTTCAGTGTAGATGCTACCCACGCAACAGAAGGGGTTCTCCCATGGGTGTGGGTACTCCACCTCCCCGAGAGGCTATAGCCAACAGGCTTAGTACTATCTATTCTGGGGGTTAGGTCTCTATAGCTGTGTCTCTCAGGTGTGTGGAGTTTTCACAACCCTGAGAGATGTAGCTATGCCAATGTATGTTCCTAGTGTAGACTAGCCCTTAGTATTTATGTAGTGCTATACAATCATCATTCACAGCACTCCCGTGAAGTACTGCAGTATAGTACTCTGACTACATCTTCACAGTTGGGCACCTGGATCCATATTTAGGCACCTAAAGTAGCCAGTTTTTCAAAGCTGCTGAGCACCTACTACTCCTAGTTGCTTCAGCCTCTCAACCAGGGAGCAAACTGCAATTTAAACAGCATGTTTGATTGCTAGGTTACCCAGGGGCAGCATCTCCAATTGTAAAGACTCTATATGGAGTAAACAAACTCTAGTTTGGGATTATAGATCAGGCCCTGTGCCTTCAATATACCTGTAAAACATTTAGTACATTTTGAGTGCTACATAAGTGTCTGAACCTGATAAAGAGGATACTAATTTTTGACTGGGTGCAGTTGATCAATTTCTCTCTTGTTATGTGGGTGTGATGTTTTAATTTTATCTGAGTTTTCTTCTACTCCTCTTCCCACCACACCTCCCCCTTTCTGTATACATTCCTTGCATCACACCGTAAAGGACAGGCTGTTGTTCCAAGTGCAAAAAGTTGCTAAAGTGCTTATGCACGTTAATTACTGTGCCTGTTTAATCCCACATAGTGCAGATTAGTGCTGTCACATACTGTTCCAAGAGTAATTCATGGAGCAGGCAGATGTGCTATCATTCAGTCCTTTTAATTAGAGAAACCTCTGCGTTAAAGAGCAGCAGAGTTGCTTAGCTTGAAGCTAGAGAATGCTGAATGATACCACAAATGGAAATGCGTCAAATTGAGCTACAAATCAGTATGTGGTGCATGAATACAAAAGGTAGGTCAAAATATTAAGATTGTAATAGAAATAGACAAACAGGAAATTGTACAGACAGGCTTTGGACTCATGTTGGGACTAGAAAACATAATGAACCATGATTCAGTTTTACTGGTTGAAAACTTGTTTTCAAGACTCCATACGTAGAAACAGAACAGTCATACAGATGCTGCCCATTGATCCAAGGAATTGCACAGCTACAGAAGGCAACATGACAGTCATGTCATCAGTTTCATACTGAACACTAAAATATGTATTCATCCAAATGAATACACATTGTTGCATTTATTTATCCTTTCTAATGGCAAAAACAAGTCACTAAACAAAACAGAGGGGAAAAAAATCAATATCAGCTTTAAATCTGAATTCTTTAGCTTTTGTCAATTTGGGTAACTAGCACAAGTCTATTTAAATATAATGGAACCACCCCGACAGGTAAAACTCCCATTGACATTTTTCGATATATAGGACCTATTTATTCATAACCTTTTTCTAAACAAAATGTTCCAAATGCACAACTGTACTTTATAAACCAATGAGCTTCAGTATTTTAGGACTTCTAAAAAGTAACTTTTCTGGTTTTGAAGTGCAAACAATTCTACTATTTTATTGCTCTTAAATAAATGGCAGCTAGAACAGTATTTCACCTCATAATATCTGTAACCCACCTGCTATAGAGATGGACATCTTACAAATCATGCAATAATAATTCCCAGTTCTTCTCCCCTAATCTCTTGTTACTTAACAATAACTAAGCAGATATTTTCCTCATCAGCGAATGTTTATGGTCAGGTTATAAACCACTACTAATTCAGAGTCTATAGCCAAAAAGTTGATAAAACTTTGTTTTAAAAAGTTAATAGTAACAGTATATAATAATATTATTAGCAAATAATGCTAGTTTGGGGCCTTATTAGGTGTGAACTGAAACATGGGATAATACACTGTATGTATTGTTTTTAAATTAAATGTGTAATACCTTTCCCAGGCTATATATATTATAGCTGTAATTAGTGGAGCTGCATTCTTTTAGGATAAAAAAAATATAAAGAAGGATAAGAAAAGTAATGGTATCATCTACATTTGGGGCAGGGAGAGTCTGGTTTTGGAAACAGCTATACTGTAACTCCTCACTTAACATTGTAGTTATGTTCCTGAAAAATGCAACTTTAAGTGAAACGATATTAAACGAATCCAATTTTCCCATAAGATCTAATGTAAATGTGGGGGGTTAGGTTCCAAGGAAATTTGTTGGGGGCAGACAAAAGGCATTATATACTGTACAGGACTGTACTGTACTGTGGTGGGAAGGTGCCCCTGGCTTACCCCTGGGGCTCAGGGTGAGGGTGCGGGGTCGGGGAGGGAGTTAGAGTGCAGGAGGATGCTCAGGGTGGGGATGCGGGAGGAGGCTCAGGGCTGGGGCAGGCAGGAGGTGCAGAGCACTTACCTGGGGCAGCTCCTGTTTGGTGCAGGGGGTGTGCAGGTGGCTCTGTGCAGCGTGGCACCACCCCCATGGCCGCGATTCTGGGAGCTGTCCCCCCCACCCGCCGGCAGGCAGACCCACCCGTAACACAGG
The DNA here is from genome assembly GCF_020497125.1 of Mauremys mutica. Lineage (NCBI taxonomy): Eukaryota > Metazoa > Chordata > Testudines > Geoemydidae > Mauremys > Mauremys mutica. Next base: position 68,047,006 of record NC_059080.1, on the reverse strand, counting down.
GGCTTTAAGGGCTGCAGGGCCCTGGGCTGCAGCTCTAAAGCCCCTTTCAGAATGCAGCCCTGCGAGCATGGGCTGGAGGACTCAGGAGGAGCAGGGGCAGTCAGCGGCCAGAGAGAAGCAGCACTTTCCCTTTCAAAGCGCAGCTTTCCCCTTCAAAGCACTGCTTCTCTCTGGCCCGCTTTGAAGGGGAAAGTGCTGCTTCTCTCCGGCCGCTGGCTGCACGGCTGCCCCTGCTCCTCCTGAGTCCTCCGGCCCGTGCTCACAGGGCCGCATTCCGAAAGGGGCTTTAGAGCTGCAGGCCAGGGCCCCAGGGCCCCCTGAGCCCAGGGCTCTGCAGCCCCCAAAGCCCCTGTATTCCGGGTGGCCCTGCCTGAGGGGGCGGGGGGGGGCAGCTTCCCCTCTCACTCGCTCCCTCCCTCCCAGAAAGTCCTAAGCGCTGCCAAACAGCTGTTTGGCAGTAGGGGAAGCGCTGGGAGGGAGGAAGAGAGGGGGAGGAGGCAAAGAGGAACTTGTGCAATGCTCCCTTGTAAAGTCAGCCAGACGACATTATAAGGGAGCAGTGCACAACTTTAAACGAACATGTTCCCTAATGGAGCAGTGACGTAACTTCGAAGCAACGTTAAGCGGGAGGACGTTAAGTGAGGAGTTACTGTACCAAGTACCAGAACATGTTCAGTGCACCAGCTAATCTCTCTGTGTTGGTAGTTATATTGCCCTCTAGTGACTGGACGTCAGAGGATGTAAGCCTTAATGCAGAGATGCTAAGAGAGATTCTCTTTTCGCATGTTATAAAGACCAGTGTTGTTGCTGTTTACAGTTTTGAATTCGCTAACCTAGGATGCCTTGTTTGGAGCATTGCTCTGGGAGTTAGGTGTCCTGAATTTTATTCCTGACTATGCCAGCACATTTGGGCAAGATATTAAACACACCTGTTCCACAGCTGAAGGTGATCTGTAAAGGAAAAAAGGCTTCTGCCTTATTTATTTAATGTATTTGTTGTTGTTCTTTACAAGTATAAAGAAGGGCTGGACTCTGTTGTGGGGTGTATTTTTGGGTCCTCTCTAAAAATTGGAAGGAGGTGGGGTTTTCCTCTTGGTTTTTATATTAGAAGTTCAGGTGATCTTTACCCTGGAGAACAAGGGCAATTATGACATCCCAAGCAGCGGCGTATTATCACCTAGGCCAACAAGGCCTAGGCCTAGGGCGGCATATTTGCAGGAGCGGCAAATTTGCTCATGTCTCCTCCCCAACTCTGCCCCTTCCCCAAATCCCCGGCCCGCCTCCTCCCCCAGGCGTGCCGCATTTCCCTCCTTCCACCTCCCTCCCAGGCTTATGTTTAAGCTGAATATTTCCCATGACCCTACAGGCATCAATGTAATGTATTGTATTTCTGTTGTGCAACCATATAATGAGATAAGTTATTATAGTATAGAAGGAGGGAAAGTTGACCCTGTTAAAAGTGTGTTAACTAACTGAATTGCTTGACTTTTCTCCATCAATATGAGAAATTTAAACTATGTTTGTTGTATTCAATAATAAAGGAAGTGTGTATGTCATCGAGGGTTGAAAATAACATTGATTTAATTGCAACTCCCCCCACAAACAAAACATTGTCATCTGGGAATTTACTAGGACATCCCTTTCTCTTCTGTCTATCTTTAAGGGCTAGTCTGTATTAGAAAAGTTACACCAGTATGACTAGGCTGGTTAAGAGTTTTTTTTCTGATATAGTTATACTAGTATTAACACCAGTATGGATGCAGCTATACTTGTATAAAAAGTGCCTTACAGCAGGATAGTTTTTCATTTTCCAAATCAGAATAACATACCTTACTAAGCACATTTACTTTTATAGATAACTGCTTCCACACTAAAGAGATTTTGCTCTTTTAACTATGCCAGTAGTGTAAACAAGCCCTAAATTCTTAGAAGCAGAGAGTGTTGTTCTTGTTTTGTGCTGTATAGTGCTGAGTACTTTGTCACAATTAAACAAATGTGTAATATCTGCACCATCACTGTGCATGGTGTTTGAGAGAAAATGAGAACTACAGCTCAGATGCTCAGCTGATGTATAGCTATACAACTGCATTTACCTTAATCTGCTAATTTACACCATTGGAAGTCCTGGTCCTTTTTTTACATTTAGCACTGCTCCAAATAAATGCATTATCCCAAGGGTGCTCAGCTTTACTTACCTATTCCCCTTTCCCCAGGGCTACAGATTCTCTTCAAAGATCAGAGGTAGGAGATGTGTAATAGTGTGGAGGTCACACTAGCAGACCCCCTGTGGCCAAGCAGGGCACTGCAGGTAACTCCCTGACTCAGTTTCCCCTCACTCAGGGTATAGATGAGTCTAGGCTGATCTTTCTAGTATTAAAGAGCACCCTATTTGGAGGGTCTCATTTATCTAAAGGATAACAGGATAAAAAGGAAAACATAAACAAAAGCTTCAGTCAGCTACTCCACTGGAAATGCTCCAGCCTGGGTTAATCAGACCTATTTCTTCTACCTCTAGGCCCAGAGCACTCTCCGGCTCAATTCCCTGCCTGGAGCTAGGGTTTCCGTAGAGCACTCTGCCAAACACTCTTTGCTGAGTCAGTCTTTAGTAACTCCCCAGGAAGTCCCACAACCAGTTCATTCTCTGGGGCAGCTCCTGTACCTTGCCTAGAAGCACAATCTCCCTGGGCCTCTTCCTTCTCTCTCTGAGACACTATTGGGAGTAGCTTCCCAGCCAGCTTCTTTACATTAATTAGTTGTCTGTGTCTATCTGCTCAGAAGCCTCCTCTTCTTCCAGGATAGACTTTCTGAACTCCTTACCTAATTAACTGCTGCCCAACTACTTAGCCACCTAACTACCCACAGGTGGCTCTGGATTGGCTCATACTGCTTACCAGAGCCTGTCACAGGTAGGCTGGTAGCTGAAGCCCTCAGGGGCCAGCTCCTCCCCAACCCCATTGCCAAAGTAGAAGGAAGAGTTTAATGGTGTGGAGGGCACAAGAAAAGAGCAGCAAGATATGATCTTGCCCTATTAAAGCATGTTGCTCTGGACCACGGTGGAGCTAATACCACCTGCGATTAGTGGGAAGTGGTGGATAGATACTCGGAAATGAGCTTGCCAGAACACAGCAGTTGTGCAAAAGCAGCCGTCATGCTATCTGCAGCTTGCAAGTGTAAAGTCACAGCAAGGCAGGGCATGGCTCTGCCTTCATAGGTAGAGGCTCAGAAGATGCTGGAACTGGTGCCCAGAACAACTGGTTAGGGACACATGTGGCAGGCAACCACCTGCTACTCTGCCTTTATTATAGAAAGCACCAGAAAGAGGGACTTGGAGGCCAAGAGGGATACTTCATGATCATTCTGAGGGGGTTCACTAAATAGATGTAGCAGCGTCTCTCATACCCTAGAAAGTTTATAGATTAAAAAGACAATATGGGGTTTAGAGGAATTAAAGGGGGAGTGGTGAGGCCTAAAAGGTCAAAATAGGGACAGAGAGAATGGAGAGTAAATCCTGCCCAATCAACAAATAAGGTTCTAGTAGATGGTGCTGATGAATATGCAGCATCCTTTGTAAGTTATCTAGAACCAAAACAAGTTGTTATACACTGCAAATGGCTTCTAGTGTTGCTTATCAATTAGATCCCACAACAGCAAATGTGTTTCTTCAGACTGATAGTGTTAAGGTCTCCCTTTCCAGAAGGAAATTGGCTATAAAGCATTATAAAGAGAGGAAGTTTCCAACCAAAAGAAAAAGCAACTACGTTAAGGTGGTAGAAGGAGATATACTGGAAGCAGGGAGGGCCGTTCACTAGAGGAGGAGCAACTTCCCCTATAGAGGAGTCAAGGTTCAAAACATGAGGAGGGTTAAGGAGTCAGAGTTTACTTACTGAGCTTTACAAGCTGCAGTGAGTCTGTCCCATGGCCCCTTTAAGCAGGAGCAGCAGCACAGGCCATCCTTCCCTGTCATCCAGTCTGTCCCACCTAGCTTTGTTTCCTATTTCTTCAGGCCCTGAGTATGAAGACATGCACCTAGAGTGCTGCAAAGAACTTCCATGACTGTCTGCAAAAGTAGCCTCTAAGTTTGGATACCTCCATTTCCAGGGGCAGATTTTCAAGTACTCATTGCTCTCTCAATTGACGCCAGATTTTCAGATACTCTCAGGATCTGGAAGCTCCCATGGTGATGACTCTTGGTGCCCAAGTGCTTTTTTGAGAATCTGATTTTGGAATGGGAGTTGAGCGCTTTTGAAAAATCTGGCTCCAGAACCTGGTCCTGAGTTCTTTGGAAAATCTGGTCTATACATTGTAATTTTCCTAAATTCTGAGCACCCAAAGTAGCCGTGGAGTTCAGTTTGAGTTTTTGAGGGCTCACTTTCAAAACATTTGGACCTTAATCTTTCTGCCTCTGCTTTATCATGTGTCAAATTACCTCACAGGGGATTTAAAGATGAGTTGGTATGAAAAGTGTTATGTAAATGCTAGGTTCATGCTCTTTAAAGGAGGTACGAGTAGCTATCAAAACAAATGAATACCTTTCATATTTTTTCCTTTCCTTCCTCTTCCTCTTAAGTGATTTCAACGTAAACTAAATTGTGTAAAAATAAATACAAGCTTGATCAAAGTTCAGATTTCATATGCAAATTTAACACGAGAAATGGTCACATGGTCTAGTGGAGAGAGCAGCAGACCAAGTCAGGGGACCTGGGTTCTAGTCCCATCTCTACCACTCACTTGCTGTGGCAATGGGCAAGGCACTTTACTTTTCTGTGCCTTGGATCCCCCATCTGTAAAAAGAAGTTCTGAAGAAGGTAGGGTGACTAGGCAGCAAGTGTGAAAAATTGGGACGGGGGTGGGAGGTAATAGGAGCCTATATAAGAAAAAGACCCAAAAATTGGGACTGTCCCTATAAAATCAGGACATCTGGTCAGCCTAGAAGAAGGCTACAAACATGAAAGTGCTTTGGCCCAGCTCTTCCAAGGTATTGAGGCTCCTAACTTGGAAGTTAGGAGCCTCAATACCTTGGAGGATCTGGGCCTTTGGGGATCTATGGATAAGAAGCACTGTATAAGTGTTAGATTAAAACTTAATGATATTTCAGAAAGGAAAGTTTAAATGTAAACAATGAGAGATTCTTAATAGAGGCTGTGGTGTAACATAACATTCTGCCCTGTTCAGCAGCTGTAATATACTCCACATTTTTAAAGGGTTCTAGCTGTGAGATTTTTTTAAAGGTTACATGCTGGGGGGAAAAAAAATTCCTGGGGTGAACTGTTATCATACAAAGTTTAGTTACTCCAGACAAACCCAAGATCTTTAGGTTTTAGGTAGTGAAATATGCTTACAAAATATTCATGTTGACTTGGCTGGCAAAAGAATTCCCATTTAAATCTCCCAATCCCCACCCTCAATCCACTGTCTGGCAGGTAACACTTGTAATACTACTTTTCATAGGTGCTTGTACTTCATGAAGTAAACAGAATCAAGGCCAGAGCTTATGACGGCAATAGGAGATCCCAGCCTCTCGTGATATTTAATAGGTACTGTAGCCGTGTCGCAACACAAATTGGACTTCATATGAGATTTAGGGGCCCCTAAATCTATAGTATCCAAAGGCCTTTTACTACCTTAACCCAGCCCTGAAGTAAATTGCACTCCGTGCGTTCTGTCTTAGATATATACACACATGCATGTGACTCACATTGGCAGCTGGCACTGAGGGCGTGTTACATATATCACAAAGGCAAGATTAAACATCACTATCTGTGGCAGTGAGAAAAAGAGAACAGGCTTAATAGTGAACACCCAGGCACTCTTTGTACACTAGGTTATAGAAAAGCTAAAGCAAACAGAAGCTGCTGCGGGTTTTTACACTGCCAGAGACATAACTCACTGAAAGAAAGAAAGGACTTCCTGTTCTCTTAGCCTCAGCAGTGTCTAGGACAAAAATAAGGTTCATGAACCCTCACAAAGTTAAGGCCATGCTATTTGTTAAAGGTAGAGATGACATTTTTGATTGATGACGTGGTGTTGGTGACTATGGGTGTTTGCATATCCTGTCATGGGAACTGCTCTTTTGTTGCATATCATAATATAATGGCCACAGTCTCCTATTGACACAGTATTAGACTTGACTGTTGAAGTTTACACAGGATGTCATGTACCTAGGGTTACCAATCCTCCAGGATTATCCTGGAGTCTCCAGGAATTAAAGATTAATCTTTAATTAAAGATTGTCATGTGTTGAAACCTCCAGGAATATGTCCAACCAAAATTGGCAACCTTATATGTACCCGCAGACAGGATTTCATTGACTTACCCCGGTGGTCCCCAAACTTTTTACCTCGTGCCCTCCATTGCCCCTGTCTGTGCCCCCTCTGAGGGGTGGGAATGTGTACATGGGTAAGAGGGCCCAGCCTGGGGCCACAGCTGGGGCGGGGGGAGCAGAGCCTTGGCCAGGGGCTGAGGCCGGCAGCCTGGGCCCTGGGTGTGGGGCCAGCAGCTGGGGCCAGGAGCAGAACTGGGTGGTGCTCGCTCTCTGCTCCACATGGGGGCTGGGCCAGGCCCCAGCTGTGCCCCCCCCCAAATTTTCCTCTGCCCCCTCCTGTGGGAGATGCCTCATAGTTTTGGGACCTCTGCCTTACCTTGAGGCTTCAAGAAAATGGTACCAGAGGATGAGAAAATAAATATCATTATACAGACATAGCCCCACAATTTCCAGTTCTCTTCTCTCAAAGTCTATTGAATCAGTTAGCAGCAATGATAAGAAATGAAAGTTGAATGAGAGATGCCATCTAGTGGAATTGGAGGGACAATGAAAGAAGGCAAATTTTGTCTCAGTATTTGCACAGAATAATGACCTTATGTGATACTAACCAAGGTCCCCTTGCTCCTTTACAATCAATTGTGCATGCTAACCCAGTTCTCTCTTTCACATCCTTTGCCAATTATACAATGTGTTCAGTCACAATATGTCACTCCAATCCTCCCTCCCTTTCAGCTGCAAACACCTGCTATTCCTAATCATTCATGTAGAACGTGCCATGCTCAGGGCGCGCACACACAATAATAATTTAATGAGGCTACTGTCCAAAACCTAAAAACTTTTCAAGACTCAGTCTCACAGGGCCTGAATCTGATCTCACTTACTCCTACGTAGCTCCCTTGGCTTCAGTGAAGCTACTTCTAGTTTACACCAGTGTTAATTAATCAGAATCAAGCCCCCAGTATTCACGGTCATGCTGAAATCAACAGGAATTTGAGAACTAAATATAGTGAGTTACAGCTTGACAACAAGCCACGTACCATAGTTTCCCCAGTCAGTCTGCAGTACTGTTTTAGCAGCTTTATCACTCTGAGGTGTTCATAATCATATGTATATGATATAAGTAAGATAGTATAGTAGGAGAACAAGCCATGCTTCATAGCTTCCCCAGGCAGCTCGAACATTCTCCCACTCAACCCCCAATCTCCTCCTTTACACACCTCTGTTCTTTTTCTAGCTGCCTACATACTTGAGGTAGATCTCTTAGTGCCTCAGTCCACTTTTTACTTACCTTGCTGATTCTGTCCTTTCATTACCCCCTTTGTCATTGTCTTGGGACTCTCAGAGGTATGACGGTGGCATGTATAGATATATCTGAGCTACCTTTGGTCTAGTTAGCTCAAGTAAAAATAGCAGTAAAGCCATAGTAGGTGGGTGGCAGCACAGGCTATATAAGTTGCTGCAGTGCCCTGAGTACTCTGTGCACTAGACCCTAGTGGTTCAGGATTCACTGCATCATTGCTGAGCTTGGTTCTGCTGGTGCAAAGGGTTACTGCATCTCTTGCTCTTGTTAAACCAGGGGCCAGGTTTTGGCCCCTCAGTAATACTCACACCTTATACCAAGCTGTCCATTTTCAAAGCACTTTATAAAATTAATTAGTCAGTCTATAGATATTGAAATGTCCGTGTGGAAAATTTGCTTTCTGTTCAATATAGTTGAACAGCTTTGATATGAGATTTTGCATGATACAGAGTCCCTCAAACAGATAATTGGTAATAATCATCTTCCTGTGGAAAGGTAAACTTTGCAGATAAAAAGGTCAACATTAAAATAATCATTTTCCTATATGAAGCAGCAAAAAAGTGTGACCTAAAGAACACAAACAAATAAATATCCATTTTTAATTTTCAGTTATAAATGAAGGGACATGTAAATGGAAAGAGAGAATTCTCCCTACCTAGCATTTTCCCATTATTTTGTTATGTTCCTTTTATTCATTGGAGAAACAGTTCTGTGCTAACAAGGAAATGAGAAAAAACAGTCTCAAGCTTTTGTAAAGACAGCAACAAGCCCCAGGCACTTAACATATTCTCAGATATTAACTTCTACAATAACTTTTTTTTTAAATCAACATTGTATGTTCTTCAAAGCCTCGTAGATGTCACACATCCATCATATCTGGTTTTGACTATCCGGTTTGGAACTTCCCCAAAATGATGTTGTGCTTGTGAAAGATGTCAGATGTAAACCAGTGAGCCTGAAGTCCTCCATTTATCTATACCATGGGAAATGGCAGCGTACGCTTCCCCTGTCTAGAACACATCCCTCCTGGAGTGAAAGAATAGTTTGGTCTCCATTCAGCCTTTGACTTATTTACTGAGACTGGCAACACCACTGCCTGGTACTGCCCAGGTATTGCCTCTTGTGATACAAATAGGTGTCTAGCAAGAGGTGAATTAAGGCTACCAATGAGTGGCTGCCTACTTAATAAAATGGTGTAATATTTACTTACCCACCACACAGGATTAATGTTTTTACAGCACTTTGACAGTATAAGACACCAGTCACCCTCACTTCCCCATTTTTCTTTACTTCCCTCATTCGTATATACTGCTTACTTTGTATTTGTATAGAACCAAGACATGATGTTGATCCACTGTTGTTAAAGCTGAGTGTTTGGTACTGTAATACCGCTGTTGTTTTCATCCATCCAAATAGAATGACTCAGTATTTCAAATTGACATTTGAAGGCATTTGTTGTTGTTGGGTTTTTTTTCAGTTTTATCAAATCTTTCCTTTCTTAATGTGCATTTCAGCTTGCTGTATAGGCCAATAAAAAGAATACTAAAAAAGAAACGCCCAAATCTTAAGGGGACCCTGAGCTTGGGAAATGTCTACACATGAATCTGGTAGAACGGTTGCCACTATAAAGAGCTTGTCATTGATATTACAGTAAAGCAGCAGTCTGGGAGAGACATGAATTTCAGTCTCTTTCTTCTCCCTTATCAGAAGTAGTCAAGAGCATGATTACAAAAGGTCTTATCCAAACCCGTGTCGAACCCTGCTGCTCCCCCACTTCCACAGCTATACAAAATTTCTCACCTGATGCTTTGTAATGACTCTCCCTTTCAAGCACTGGTTTATTAACATAGAACAGTTCAAACGATTTCCCAGCCCGCTTCTCCAGATTCAATAGTTCATTAGGTGCTTCCTGGGTTCTGCAGCCCATTGCACTCCTCTAAAGGGTTTTGTTCTTGAGTCTGGCTACAGACTGCTCCAGCCATGGAGCTTATATGTACGACTCCTTCCTTCTTTTGCCTCTGGATCCCCTGGAGCCTCACTTTAGGTCACTCACACTCCTCAGGCCACCTGTCTAGATCCTAATGTGCCTGTAGGGCAACTCACACACCCTCACATGCTCCTTTGAGTCTCTTCCAGAACTCAGCAGGCCTGGTTTTGTCATATCAGATGACCATTTGACTCGCTCTCTTTCCCTGGGGAGGTGGGCTAAACCAGGCACAGGTGACAGTGAGAAAACATGTAAATTCAGCTAAACACAAGCCTACTTTGGTACAAAAAACATGTATTTCCCCACACCACCCACCCAGAGCCATAAATTATAAAAGAAACAATATAGCTCAATTTCCATGACACACATGATGGGTTAAGAAATAAAATCCAGTAGGTGGAAGGAGGATCAAAACTTACATTCAAAAGTTTTTGCAACTTCTGTTGGGTGAACTAAGACGTTATGACCACCATCCACAAGGGAATACATGGGCATTAGCAACCCGAGCGAGTAGAGAAACTGCAGATTTTGCAGTACTTACTTCCAGGGTATAAAGGAAGGCAGGCTGTCCCCTTTATAGGGAAATAGGCTTCTCAGTTTCAATGAGACTACTTGTGCAAGTAAGGCAAGCAGGATTTGTCTGCTAGAGTCAAATCCCCATTGCATTCACCTGGAATACATTTCAGCTGCTAGCCCTGCAGGGTTGTTAGCAGAAGCTGTCAGTGAGTGGGGACTTTTACTCCAGCTCTGGAGTCTATTCTCAGAGAGAGTGGGACTGATGCCACCTGTTTGGACCAGTATGATATGCAGGATAACTGTCCTGGCAGTCTGCAGTCCACTCATGCATGCTGAAGCAGGCTGGGCATGTTCAGGGGTGCATAAGAACTGACCAGTATGCACACCTGTTTGGAATATGGAGGCATCTTGCTCCTTGAAAGAAAGACCAGTTTGTTCATTGGAAGTGGTAAGCAAGTGGCTTAGGACCTAGGATTCAAAACTTTCCACAGTGCTGTATTGTATTTGGCTGGGTGCAGAAGAACAAGTATGGAGATAAGAAAAAATGAAGTGTGTCAGGCAGATCTGAGAACTCCAGCCTGCTAAGGTGTAAAAGGAAATAGTGCTAGCACAAGAACTGTGGATAAGCTAATAAGGACCAGAGAGGGAAAGGGAGAGGAATCAGAACTGCAGACACCCATTAATGGAGCAGAATCCTTGGGGAACGACACCACAAAACCATGCACAAACCAAGTTTTTTTTTCTTCATACACCAAAATCAATTCTTTCTCCCTACCCTTCTCACCTATCCATTTGCGGATCACTAATTTTCTTATTTGGCCTCCTCCTCTTCCTTTTTTGTACCAAACCTGCAGAAAACTAACAAGGAAATAGCAAAACTCCCATTGACTTCAATGACGGTAGAATCGATGCCTGGATTTGTTTTACAACCCTGCACTTAGAGTGACTGTTCTGACAGCTAGCTTGGCTGGCTGAGGGGCAACAGGGCTGCCCATGCCAGGATTACAGGGCTGTTGGTCTGACTCAGAATGGCAACAGGCATTGCTTACATGCTAGAAGGTAACTTGCAGATTATTTTTAAGAGACTAACATTCTGTTTACAAATAGCTTGGGGGAAATTTAGCACAAATTAAGTGGAACTCGTGTTAATCAACTGTAGATAGAACAGGATCTGCACAGTTCACGTGGCTGTCAGTGAACAGCACTTGATATGATTGATTTTATTTACTCCCCCCTCGTGTTTTGTAATTAATGGAAATACCCTGCTGCCCAACTGCAGTAACCCAATTCCTACTTAGTCTGACTGTGCAGCTCCCACCAGCTCTGTTGTGCAAAGTCCAAGATTAACGTTCAGATTTAAGTGGGAGGTGAATCTGTCTCTTACACCATGCTGATCAGATATACCCATTGGAACCAGTACTCATGTGTCATAGAATCATAGAAGATTAGGGTTGGAAGAGACCTCAGGAGGTCATCTAGTCCAACTCCCTGCTCAAAGCAGGACCAACCCCAGCTAAATCATCCCAGCCAGGGCTTTGTCAAGACGGGCCTTAAAAACCTCAAATGATGGAGATTCCACCACCTCCCTAGGTAACCCATTCCAGTACTTTACCGCCCTCCTAGTGAAATAGTTTTTCCTAATATCCAACCTAGACCTCCCTAATTGCTCCTTGTTCTGTCATCTGCCACCACTGAAAACAGCTGAGCTCCATCCTCTTTGGAACCCCCCGTCAGGTAGTTGAAGGCTGCTATCAAATCCCCTCTCACTCTTCTTTTCTGCAGACTAAATAACCCCAGTTCCCTCAGCCTCTTGTCATAAGTCATGTGCCCCAGCCCCCTAATCATTTTCATTGCCCTCCACTGGACTCTCTCCAATTTGTCCACATCCTTTCTGTAGTGGGGGGCCCAAAACTGGACACAGTACTCCAGATGTGGCCTCACCAGTGCCAAATAGACGGGAATAATCACTTCCCTCAATCTGCTGGCAATACAGTTACTAATTCAGCCCAATATGCCATTAGCCTTCTTGGTAACAAGGGCACACTGTTTACTCATATCCAGCTTCTTGTTCACTGTAATCCCCGCATCCTGTTCTGCAGAACTGCTGCTTAGCCCGTTGGTCCCCAGCCTGTAGCAGTGCATGGGATTCTTCCATCCTAAGTGCAGGACTCTGCACTTGTCTTTGTTGAACCTCATCAGATTTCTTTGGCCCAATTCTCCAATTTGTCTAGCTCACTCTGGACCCTGTCCCTACCCTCCAGCATATCTACCTTTCCCCCCACCCCACCTTAGTGTCATCTGTGAACTTGCTGAGGGTGCAATCCATCCCATCATCCTGATCATTAATGAAGATGTTGAACAAAACTGGCCCCAGGATAGACCCCTGGGGCACTCTGCTTGATACCAGCTGCCAACTAGACATTGAGCCGTTGATCACTACTTGTTGAGCCAGATGATCTAGCCAGCTTTCTAGCCACCCTATAGTCCATTCATTCAATCCATCTTTAACTTGCTGGCAAGAATACTGTGGGAGACTGTATCAAAAGCTTTGCTAAAGTCAAGATATCTCACATCCACTGCTTTCCCCATATCCAGTAATCTCATCATAGAAGGCAATCAAGTTGGTCAGACATGACTTGCCCTTGGTGAATCCATGTTGACCGTTCCTGATCACCTTCCTCTCCTCCAAGTGCTTCAAAATGGATTCCTTGAGGACCTGCTCCATGATTTTTCCAGGGACTGAGATGAGGTTGTAGTTCCCCAGATTCTCCTTCTTCCCCTTTTTAAAGATAGTCACTATATTTACCTTTTCCCAATCATCCAGGACCTCCCCCGATTGCCACAAGTTTTCAAAGATAATGGCCAATGGCTCTGCAATCACATCAGCCAACTTCCTCTGTACCCTCAGATGCATTAGATATGGATCCAGGGACTTGTGCATGTCCAGCTTTTCTAAATAGTCCTTAACTTGTTCTTTCATCACTGAGGGCTGCTCACCTTCTCCCCATACTGTGCTGCCCAGTGCAGCAGTCAGGGAGCTGACCTTCTCTGTGAAGACAGAGGCAAAAAAAGCATTGAGTACTTCAGCTTTTTCCACATCATCTGTCACTAGGTTGCATCCTCCATTCAGTAAGGGTCCCACACTTTCCCTAAACGTCATCTTGTTGCTAACATACATGTAGAAACCCTTCTTGTTATCCTTCAAATCCCTGGAATCAGGGGTTAATTTGAGCAGCAGGAGTCCAAATATCATTCTGCATCCTCTCCTTACACCCACATAGTGTTTTAGTTCACACCTGAGTTTGAATGTCATCAAGGTCCAGTGGCAGAGAAGTAATTGGTGAACAGCCAGAGCTTTCCAGACCATGGTGAGAAGAAAGGTACCAGCAACTAATGCAGATGGTCCAGGGCCCAATGTGTGGGTAAAACAAGCATTTGCTCTTCCTTCTCCCCATCTTCCCAACTGTCAACCCCTCCCTAGTTTCTGTCCATGGACAAATTCTTGATCATGCCCACTGCAGAAACCCTCCAGATTTCCTGCTAATGATAAGCACCCAGATGTTACCCTCCAAACCCTGATTCCAAAACTCTTTTCCTTGCTCAGTGATGAACAGCCCTGCAGATCTCCCCCCACCCAGCACCTTCAGAGATCCCAACCCAGAAAGAGGAGCCTGGTGCATCAGGAGGTCATGGGCTTTGTAACACTGCAGCAGTTACAGAACTGCATAAGGCCCGGCAATGAGAACAAGAATATGTGGCTTCAAGGAGGAACAGAAAGGAAGAAGTGATGCTGACAATTTGCCAGCAACCTAGAGAGAAAACTGCTGCTTCTCAAGAGAGCAGCAATGGTAGCTCTCACCAAGGCATCTACAGCCCTGAGAACAGGAAAAAGGCAAGGGAATTGACGGGGTTTGGTTTAGGGCGTGACTTGCCTTGCAACCCTGGCTGCCTCACAATGCTTTGCTGCTGTAGCTCCCAACCTGCCTGCAAGCATGGTCACACCCTGAAGCGTTTGTATACTAGACAGCCCTGGTTCAGCAGCTCTGACCCCAGCAGCCTGTCTACACCCCCACTCTGGCTTCCAGCAGCCTTGGTTACTACTTACAGGGTGACCACAACATACTCCCCATGCTGAACTTTCTCAAAACTGTGTGCCCTGGAAGGTCCAGCCCTTTCCTGGACAGCTCAGAGTAATATTAAGGTCTGTTTGTTCCTCTAAAGACACGAAAGCACATCACAGCTTATTAACTTAACTGGGGTAAATACATCCTCAATTTAAACACTGCACTGAGTTCGTTTATAGTAAAAATAAAACAAGTTTATTAACAATAGGACATAGGTTAAGTGATGCCAAGTAAAAGGAATAATGTTAGAAAGGGTTACAAGCAAATAAAAGTGAAAATACATCTAAAAGTCTAAAACTTAATCTAGCAAGATACAGGCTTTGTTCAAGATGGTTTCTCACCTATATTCAGGTCCCAGACTTCAAACCTCCCTTGGTTGAAGGACCCACCTTTCTCAGCTCACAAGAGCTCTTTTCCCTTGTGTCTGTCTAGTGATGGATGCCAAAAGACAGCTTCTGTCCATGCTTATATCTTCCAAAGTTCAGTGACTTTGTTTCAAGAGGCAGGATGACCTCCTGCTGTTCTTCCCTTCCTATGGCCTTCCGATCCCCCGGTATGTAAATGGAGCTTCCACTGTTCTGAGTCCACCAATGTTTATTTTGCATAGGAGACAGGTATATAGCTGCCTTTGCTGCTCCTGTCTGGGAGAGAACCTGTTTCTCCCTGTTCGGCCACAGGCAGTAAAACATAAATATCATTAAATATCCATATTTCCTCATATAGTGTGAATACATACACTTCAGAATTATATTAATCACCAGTGTGTCATTAGCTTTCAGAAAAGACCTCACTCTACACACTTTTATAATACAGTAATATGGCATACAATCATTTGATTCAATTGCCTAGCACATGAGGTTTAGCCCCTGTCTTTATAGTCCAGTAAACCTTTGCAATATATTCTTCTGAAGTTTATCCCTCAAAGTAAAGGTTATTCAAGCTGTGAGGAAGATGACATGGAATTTGGTAGTGAAGGAAGCTCTATGCTCTTCCTTCCCCTACTTGTGGTTGCTGAAATGAAAACTGTTCTGTTTCTTGCCATCTCCTCCCCCTGCTCTCTTGATGGTCCTGTTTACTGCTTAGATGTAAATTGAGGTAAACATCCATCCTTTGTTTATCATAAACATGTCTAACAACTCCCCCGACATACTTGGTTTACACACACTTCCGTCATAATTCCAGCATATATTCGTAACTCTGATTACCCACCATGTACATACACCTCTACCCCAATATAACGTGGTTGTGGGGAGCCAAAAATCCCTATCGTGTTATAGGTGAAACGCTGTTATATTAAGGTAGCGGTGGCAGGGCTGCAGCGGTGATTTAAAGGGCCTGGGGCTCCCTGCAGCAGCTGGAGACCCAGACCCTTTAAAGCGCTGCTGGAGCCCCGCTGCTACCGCGCTATATGTGAACCTGTGTTATATCAGGTCACGTTATAGCGGGGTAGAGGTGTACATCACAGAAGGATATTAATGAACAGTGAATTATGAGTTTTCAAATGATACTTCACACGGTGTATTCTGTAAACAGATTATTACAATAGTGTATACAGTGTGAATACAGGGGTGCTTAGTGTCACAGAATTATACTGGATTCTATTGTTAACTAATTGCAGTCGGTTTGATGCTGGGTGCTTCTGTATTTGTAGTCCCCCATGACAACGTGTCTTGAAAAGATTTTCTCTCTTTTCCTCCTACTGTTTTAACCCCCACATGAATCACAGACACATTCCTTTTGCTGAGACTCCCCTCTGAGCCTGTCAAGCAGCTGCTTAGTTGTCCAGTGATACGATGCATTCCCTATTTTTGCCTCCAGAGCATATCCGATGGCAGACAGTCCCGGAAGCAGAAGCCTTGGGCTGGAAATCAAATTCAGGACTCAAGCACAGCTGGTCAGAGCTCATGAATGAGGTCGCTCTAATTTATGTTGCAGTTGACATCAACAAGTTGGAGAACTATTTGCAGTGAGGCAAACTCTTTTCAACAAAACTGCAAACAAACGCTTTCCTCCATGTGCATATAGAAAGCATTTACAAATATATATATATTACTTTCTTAAATATCAAAAATATTAATATAATTCTCTCCACCAAACATCATTATTTTTGGGATCCAAGCATTAGGGTACCTGAGAGTTAGGCCAAGATTTTCAGTAATGGGTGCCAAAAGTAAGGCTCCAAGTATACAGACACCAAATACATGGCCTGATTTGTGGGGAAAATCTCTCTTCAATCTGCTTACACTCCAACATTGTGCTCACAATTATTAGACACTTACAAAACCACAAAACATCGAGATATTACAGCATTCAGATCATGCCCAACCCCAACTTTTTTGCTGGCTCATTAGTACTTTTTTTCCTATAACACCACCGCAGAGACCTAAAAATCAGACTAATTCTGCAGTATATAGAAGCCTGCAGGCTTACATTTTATTAGGGAGAAATTCATGCATCCATGAAGTGCTAACCTTTCTTCTGAAGGATGAATACAACCTATAGCATGGAAGTGAATGTCACGGCTCTGAGATTGTGGGAATGGAGCAGCTTACACTTTCCCAGGATCTGGACATGATAAAAAAAGATTTCCATAACATTTTGATGATGCAAGTTGGGATAACCTAGTGGGCCTTTCCCATTTTCCTTCCAGTGCAGGCTTTTGGTGTGGTCAGGATTTTTCTTTCAAAATTTAAATTAGTACAAGTCATCCCTATTTTGCTCAGCACACTGTTCCAAAAGGTCACTTCTGGTGAGAGTTATGTCCCTAAAGTTTAGGCATTATGCTTTGATAGTAAAACACATGACTAATGTAGGGGTTTTACTGTTCATAACTCGATTTCAGGGCTACCTACCCAGCATTACTTAAACTCCCAGAGCCCAGTTGTCAGTTCTGATTGAGCACTGTTTGGTGCAGGGAATGTGTGCGCGTACGGAGGGAGGGGGATCTCTTTCTCTCCAGCCCTCCCGACCATCAGTTGATTCCTTGATCCACAGCCAACCCCATCCAACTGATCCTCTGCTCCCCTCATCTGCTCACCACATTGATCCTCCCTCCCAGGTTCCCCCAGCAAATTCACCTTCCCCCTTTCCTCCCCAACAGCAAACAGATCCCCTTCTCCACTCTAAAAATTCATCCTCGCTCCATCCCCAAAATTAATGCTGCACCACCAACCCTAGCAAATTGATCCTGTATTCCTGGCTCTCCCCAAGACAGAGAAGGAGAGGCAGTTTTCATCAGTTTCCTTCTGCCTCCCTTCAATTGGCCACCATTGCTCTGTAAGTTGGAGAAACATCCTGTGCGGGGCATTCTCCTCCCTCATTGGGTACAAACAGAGCCAATGGAACAACTTTCCTTGACCACTGCCCAGCAAGAAAGCAGGTAGGTAGCAACTAGAGTAGATCAGCCAGACCCTCCCTTCCCTCCTTGCTCCGAATCCAGGGAATGGCAGGCACCCAGTGGAGTCACATATTGAGCAGCTGTAGCAGTGGAGAGAAAGAGCAACTTTTCAGCATGATCATCACTCACACAGAACCAACTGCAGGGGAGGAGAAAGTGGCAACCCTTACTGCCTCCCTGTCTAATGGGCCTGCCACTTTAGATGGGGAAACTGAGGCACGGGGCAGTTAAGTGGCTTACTCAGTCAAACAGCAAGTCAGCAGCAGGAATAACATTTCAGGATCTGACTCCTGGTCCCTTGCTCTAGCTGCTGGACTCCAATCTTTTTCATCACCTGAAATAAGTATAAACTAATATATGTTCTCTCAGTGATGTTTCAGAATTGTACTGAGCAAAATGGGGGCAGTTTGCCTTCTCCTAAAGATGCCTGACCTAAGAGTTTGGTATTCATTTGTAACAGTCACAGCCTAGTCATGCCAAAATTGTTACGATTCCTACAGGCCTCCTTGGTAAAGTAGCCCCCAAACAAACAGCTATTTACAGTATGGTGACTGCCTTTTCCTATAAAGTTATTGTATTTTAGAAACCGATGACCCAAAATTCAACCTTTACTAAAACTTATTGTTATTTCTCTCCCATCATGCAACATATGCATGTACATGTACACACACACACCCAATACTAAAACCCCACAAAGCCCTATCAGCCCTTCAAACTGAGGGGTGAATCTGTTAAATATCATCTTATAGTCTGGGTGAACCATTTTAGGTAGGGCCCAATGATAGGGTGACCATATTTTCCAAAAAGGAAAATAGGGACACCCCTGGGCCAGCCTGAGCCACACCCCACCCCTCCCACGCGGGGCTGCCCCAGGCCACCCTGCTGCTCACCCACAACCCCCCCTCCCAGTCTGAGCCCCTCTGCTGTCCCCGCCCCCGATCCTATCACTGCCTGCCCACCCACAGGACTGGTAGTCCAAGCCTCCCCTGCCGCACGCACACCCACGGGGCTGGTGGTCTAAGCCCCCACCCCCTCTCGTCTCCCTGCACACAGGGTGGGGTGGGCTGGCTAGTCCGAGCCACTCTCCTTAGCCCTCCCTCCAATGCAGGGCTGGCATTGCCATTCTGCCTCCCCCCCGTACCCCACTAGGGGTCCCATGTGCAGGGGGTTCGGCAGTGAGGTGAAATGCTGCTCGCAGCCTGCTCCCAGTAGAGCCCCTCTACTCAGGGGATTAGAGATCTTCCCGCCAGGGCTGAGCAGGGACCCCCATCCCCACAGGCTGCCCCAAGCGCCAGGCAGAGAGCAGGGGTAGGTGCACGAAGGAGGGGGAGCATGCCCTGCCCCGGCTACTCACCCGTGCAAGGTGGGAGCTGATGGCAGCGCAGCGGGGTTGCTTCCCGGGAGGCTCGGGGCTTGGCGGGAACCCAGGCTGCTCCTTTCTAGGCATGCTCTCACTGTCCATCCCTGGCACTGCTGTTGGAGGAGGCAGGTAGGGAGACTCCAGTGCAGGCATGCGCTGGGGAAAGTAAAAGGGGGGGCACAGCCGTTTGCTGCCCCCCACTGCCGACTCTATGCTGGGATCCCAGAAAATACAGGACAATTTGCCCGTATTTAGCAAAAAGTCAGGACACCTGTAAGAAGGCTTAAATACAGGACTGTCCAGTTAAAAACAGGACATCTGGTCACCCTACCCATTTAGGACAGCAACCTCAAACTATCCATGGTTTTGCATATTCAGGTTCTGTTCTTGATGGCCAGGAGCTCTATACACACAGCTTCATTTCTACTGAAGATTAGCATATGTTTTTCTTGGTATTCAGAGAACAACTCAATGTCACACCGAATACAAGTTTAATAAATCCCCTAACCTTAAATTATACAGTCCTTGGGTAAAAGATAGGAATAAAGTTGCTGCAATCAAGGGCCTTGTCTACACTAACACTTTTCCCACTGTTGATCTAGCACCACCTTCTGAAACTAGAGCTGGACCACATGATGGTAAAGACACCTGTGTTCTGTCTACACTAGCATTCTCACCAGCAGAGCTGCTAAGCCAATAGTGAGAAAAGTAGTTACATTTTTCAGTGCTGATGAAGCCAAAGGGACACTTACACAGATAGGTTTGCAGGATCAGATGCTAAATGAAGAAGGATTTTCCATG
Organism: Mauremys mutica; assembly: GCF_020497125.1. Classification (NCBI taxonomy): domain Eukaryota; kingdom Metazoa; phylum Chordata; order Testudines; family Geoemydidae; genus Mauremys; species Mauremys mutica. Next base: position 68,027,259 of record NC_059080.1, on the reverse strand, counting down.
ACTAAGAAGATAGGAAGGAATTCTACCAATTTAATCTATCACATGCACACATTTTTCCTATAGAAGAGCAGTTGCAAATTGAGAAATGTTTTGTTTCACCACAAGGCCACTGTCGTACATCTGGACATCCTGAATTTGCAGTTATTTAAAGATGAGCGATTCATGGTCGGGTATCCCATATTTTTCTTTGTAGTCTTCAAATAATTTACTTAGTTCTCGCAGGTATGTTTGATGCAGCTGCTCAATCTCTTCAAGAGTAGGATTCAAATTCTGTTTTACAGTGATAGGTTTCCCCACTGCAAACAACAAACAAAAGAGCAATGACGTTAGCTACACTGACATCTATTTGCTGCAGATAAAATTACTCTTCTGTATTGGCCAGATGCTTAGTTTTGTTGTTTTACAGATGGTGGATGAAATACTGGCTCTACTGAAGTCACCAGCAAAACTCTTTGATTTCAATGGGGCCAGAATTTCACCTAGTATTAAATCAGCAACAGGAAGTCTTGATTTAAATTGATCTTAATCTTGTTTTGCATTTGTACTTTTTAGTTATTTTCCCAAGAAAAGTTGATTTTCAATGGTTGGGAACCACTGAAACATGCTAACTTGCAAATAAATATAGCTTTTGCACCAAATTTGGTGCTTCTTTTTGCTAACCAGGAAGATACACATTTATTTAAATAGCTTAACTTACAATTGTTCAGATTCTTAACTTTTAATTTTTTATTCTTAGAAAATGAGGAATGATTAATTTCTCATTTACTAGATGGATCATTTTTTACTTATGATTTGAGTTAAGCTCTATTTGGATGGAAATTCAAATTCAATTAAAATGCACAAAACCATCATTTTAAAGTTGTTTTTTATTAATTGAATAAAACTAATCATATGTGCTGGACACACAAAAAAAGTTCATCTAAACATATTTTGCATTTAAAACTAATTAAACAAAAAGTATTATCTGTAGTTAGTGAATTGAACTGACTGTTTTGGGTCACTATATCCTTCAGGATTTTAGAACTAGTAGATTTCATCATCTCACACCTAGTTTTTATTCATACATTGGAAAAGAAAAACAAGTTTCCTGATTTTTCAACTCTCAATTGTTTTTTTTGTAAACTTTGAATGAACTAGTCATTGCACTAAGCAAGTAGATTATAGTCTTCATTTCAGTTTATTCTCTCTCATCAGCAGAAGAGGATACTGCTGTCCTAAGATAGTTTAGCACTTCAACAAACTCTGTTTCCAGGTGATTAGCCAGTGACTTCCACCAGCGCAGTGGTCTTATTTTCTTTAAAACCTGGCAGCAAACATACTGCTTCCCCCCCCTCATTTAAATGAATAGATTACAGTAAATTTTGGTCTCAACATAGGTTGTCCTAACTACAAGTTTAAAAATAAACCTATTTAAAATTAAGAACATAAATCTCTGTTTCATTTAAATAAAAAAAAGTCTAGGTTTTTTAAAATGAATCAGTCCCCACCCCCCCCCACACACACCCTATATGGGCAGACAGAACAGGACACAGGGAAATACAGACTGACTTGTACAATGAAATTCAGTCTTTATTCCAGGGGTAGGCAACCTATGGCACACATGTCAAAGGCGGCATGCGAGCTGATTTTCAGTGGCACTCACACCGTCCGGGGCCTGGTCACCAGTCCGGGGGGCTCTACATTTTAATTTAATTTTAAATGAAGCTTCCTAAATATTTTTAAAAACCTTATTTACTTTACATACAACAATAGTTTAGTTATATATTATAGACTTATAGAAAGAGACCTTCTAAAAATGTTAAAATGTATTACTGGCACGCAAAACGTTAACTTGGAGTGAATAAATGAAGACTCGGCACACCACTTCTGAAAGGTTGCTGACCCCTGCTTTATTCCAACACCCTAGAAAATGGCTTTACCTGATAAATATCTAGGTTTCCAACCATTGCCTTTGGGTAGCTTGCAACATGACCATGATTTAAGGGTGAGATTTTTCAAAAGCATTCAGCATTGGCTTAACTCCATTGAAGTTCATAGCAGTTCAACACTCTCTTTGATGAGACAAGAGTTGGGCCAATTTTGAAAAAAATCCCCCCCAAATTTGATCTGTCAACACGTTATTAACCATTAAATCATCTGCCCATTAAAAACTCTTTTTAAAAGAAAAGGACTGATTCTATGGAGCTAGAAATCCTGCATGCCACATGCATCTGTTGAGTCTGAACTTTTCATGAGTTTAAACTTAATCCAGACTTGATGTCTCTGTCTGAAACTTTTAATCAAGGCTCTGACCTGCGAACTACTCCTGACACCTCCCCCCTCCCAATAAGTAGTCATATCCTCCTTTGTCTTTTCTAATTTACATTTTAACCTGTTTTATCCTGTAGAATCTTGATTGATTATGCATGACCATTATGATCTGTTAATCACTTTGTTTACTTCTGTGTATAAACATTGATGCTCACCCCTAATAAACTGGCCACACTTACTCCGAAGCTTTGCTCTTAAGCTAAGGATGGTGTGAGCCCGTTGATCAACGAATTATTGTCTGGTCTCTGACAGTTTTCTGAGCCCTATACCAACTCCGCACAAACTCGGGTGCTGGAGAGGTGAGTAGGACTTGCTTTTTACCTAACAATTTGGGGGCTCGTCCGGGATTCCTTCTGGTGCGGTGCCTCTGTCCAGTGGTCAGACCACTCATATACGAATTGGCAGGCGCCACGGGAGATTTCTCCCAGCCAATTCAATATTGAGGGGTCGTGTACTGGACAGCAGGATAAACGCCAGTTGGAGGGCTCCTGTCAGACACCATGGGTCAAGGGACTAGCGTGCCTCTTGAGAGTCCGCTGGGGATTGTAAATAAGTTATGGAATGAAGGGAAACTCCCAGTACAGACAGGAATGTCTAGGAGGAAGTTGTACACACTGTGTGTAAGGAATTGGACTGGGTATACCGCGGTATTGGCCGACCCGGAGATGAGGTGGCCTTCGTATGGCTCTTTCGAACAGGCTGCCTTAAGAGGAGTAAGGAGCCAGATCGAAAAAGACCATCCGGGACAGTTATGTTACTGGTTTTGTTGGGACACAGCAGCAGAGCTGTGGAAATCTTTAAAAATTATGGCAGTCAGGTATTCTTCCGAGAGTGAACCCCCTCCATGTTATTTCAATGAAGGGTGTAAACCACGGCGTGTTTTAACTCGTCAGTTGGTCCCCACTGCACCTGCCCCTATTCCTCAGCAAGGGGACTCTCTCCAGGGCGCAGAGGGGAATCTGCAGGACTCCAGATTGGAATCTCTGCAGAGGGATAAGGAGGAAATGGAGGGGCACACCTCGGGAGGAGTTTTGCATGGAAAAAAAAAAGGGAAAGTAGTAAAAAGAAAGAGAAAAAGGAAGAATATAAGTTAATGGCTTTAGCTTTTCGCGGTGGTATTCGAGGCAGAAGCCGTGGCCGTGGCAGGGGATTTCAGGGTGCTCGGGGAAGAGGGTCCTGGCAACCCCAGCCACCAGGAAATTGTTTTCAGTGCGGACAGCCCGGTCACTTTAAACGTGAGGCAACCCCAGCCACCAGGAAATTGTTTTCAGTGCGGACAACCCGGTCACTTTAAACGTGAATGCCCCTGGGGACGCCCAGAGGGTCCGGTCGCATCCGCAGATACTTACACCAGGGACGAATACACTCCTGCACCACCAGCCCAGCCCGTTCCTCAGGCCTGGATCAACTACGGGCAACAGCAACAGCTGCAGCGAACTCAGCCTTCTCAATGACGGTACCCCGGGGGCGAAGGCAAACAATGTGATGGTCTTATTTCCTTAATGTCTTTAGCCGGCTCTTTCCTCACTTTCTCCCCTCCCAGCAAAGAGCCTCATCTAACCCTTTCAGTCCAGGGACTGCCTGTCTGTTTCCTCATTGATACTGGAGCTACTTTCTCTCTTTTAAATCATGCCCCCTCTCCCTGGCTATCCTCTGAGATTAAAACTGCAACTGGGGTGGAAGGCAATCCACAGTCTCTGGGACTCACTTTGCCTCTAAATGTTATTTATGCTGATAAATGTTTTTCTCACCGTTTTCTTTTTTCCCCAGCTTGTCCGATCCCTTTGATGGGCCGGGATTTACTCTGTAAGCTTGAGGCTACTTTAACCTGCACTCCTGAAGGGGTAGGATTATTAATGACAGTGTTAGGAGATTCGGCCCTAACTCAGGGTAATTGGGAAACCCCCCCCTCTCTCTCCCCTGACCTCACTGACTTGCCTTCAACCCTCTGGGGAATTTCTGACACTGATGTTGGCCTGCTCCTTTCGGCAGAGCCAGTAAGGATTCAAGTGAAGCCCTCCTTAGCCCCCCCGTCAGTCCCCCAATACCCCCTGTCGCTGGAAGCCCGGGAAGGCATCCGCCCCATTGTCGAGGGATTCATTGCACAAAAGCTAGTCCGCCCTCAGCGCACTCCCTGTAATACCCCTATACTGCCTGTCAAAAAGCCTCCTAAAAAGGACGGAGACCCTATTCGTTGGCGCTTTGTACAGGATCTACGGGTTATTAATCAGTATGTGGCCCCTCTTCATGCAGTAGTTCCTGATCCAGCTACTATCATCAGCCAAATCCCCTGGGATGCTGAGTGGTTCACTGTTATTGACTTAAAATCAGCCTTTTTCAGCATTCCTGTGCAACCTTCACCTGGGAGGGACAAAGTTATGTCTGGCAACGACTTCCTCAAGGCTACAGAGACAGCCCCACGATTTTCAGCCAATGCCTCCGCCACGACTTGGAAGGCTTCACCAGTCCGCAGGGATCCACGTTAGTCCTATACGTAGATGACATCCTACTAGGTAACCGCGAAGAAGCCGCCCTCCGCATCGATGGTAAGGCACTTTTATTATACCTACACACCAGAGGCCACAAGGTAGACCCTAACAAGATTCAGTGGGTCTCACAGAAGGTCCGATATCTGGGCTTCCTGTTAACCCCAGAGGGGAGACAAATGGACCCAGCCCGCATAAAGACTATCCAAAACTGCCCTCTGCCAAACACCAAGAAACAACTTCGAGGTTTCTTAGGATTAATTGGCTTCTGTCGACCTTGGTTGCCGTCCTGCGGGGAGTTGAGCAAACCGCTCCACCGACTGACTGCTAACCTTGCTCCTGACCCTTTGCAGTGGTCCCCAGACACGATTCAAGCCTTTCAGTTACTCAAGGACAGTGTGGCCTCCTCCATGTCTCTCCGCCCCCCCCAATTACAGCAAACCCTTTCACCTTTTTGTCCACGAGAGGGGCGGAATTGCTAGTGGCGTCCTTACCCAGCTGAGCGGGCCCCACCATTTCCCGCTTGCTTTTTACTCCCAGCAGATCGACCCTGTCGCTCAGGGAACCCCAGCCTGCACCCGGACTCTGGCAGCAGCTGCCCTGCTGATCACAAAGGCAAAGAGCCTGACCCTGGGTCATTTTACCACGGTCTGGACCTCTCATGCCTTGTCAGCCCTTCTGCGTAGGGGCACGACCCAAGTCTTTTCGGCCCATCGTCAGCAGCAGCTAGAGGCCGAACTCCTAGAAGACACTAACCTAATTTTTGAAAGGTGTGGGCCCCTTAATCCAGCTACCTTGCTTCCTGACCTGCCAGTCCTCCAGGATCAGCACGATTGTGTGGAAGTAGTTCATAGCATCTTACAGATAAGGAACAACCTGTTTGACGTGCCACTGGACAACCCTGATTGCATCCTCTTCTCGGACGGAAGCTCCTTCTATGTTGATGGCAAGCGTTTCACCGGTTATACAGTCACCTCTGAATGGGACATTCAAGAGGCCGCCTCACTGCCAGGCAACTGGGGAGCCCAAGCCGCCGAACTCTACGCCCTGGCCCGAGCTTGCCAGTTGGCCGCTGGTAAGACCGTTACCATTTTTACTGATAGCAAGTATGCTTTTACCCCGTACCAGTACCCGCTGAACTACAGTCGTGGGAGAGCCTCGGAGCCACTCTGGTCAAAGGGACCTGGCTTATGCCGGATGGCCGAGCCTGCCTCCCTCGCTCCACATACCCCGTGGCAGTTCGCTGGCACCATGATAAGGGGGGTCACTACGGCACACACGCCCTTGTGGACACCATCGCTCGCTTTTGGTATGCTCCAGGCATTCAACCCTACTGCCTGTCAATAGTGAAAGCATGCAGCACATGTCAGCGAAATGGACCTGCTCCGCCTCTTAACAAAATTAAGGGTGGAAGACCGCCACCTGCTGCTCCATTTCAACATCTTCAAATTGACTTTGCAGATATGCCAAAGGCTTTTGGGAAAAAGCACCTCCTTGTTTTGGTTTGCCCTCTGACTTCATGGGTCGAAGCTTTTCCTACTGCTAATTGTACTGCTGCCACAGTGGCGAAGATCCTCCTTAGAGACATTGTACCCCGTTTTGGCATCCCTCTCATGCTTGACTCAGATCGCGGACCCCACTTTACTGGTCATGTCCTTGGCCGTTTAGAACAAGGACTGGGCATTTCACACTCCTTTCATACACCCTACCACCCCCAGTCTAGCGGGAAAGTTGAGCGTATGAATAGGGAGCTTAAGCTTACATTGGCTAAATACTGTCAGGAAACAGGGTTAAACTGGCCTCAGGTACTTCCCTTGGTCCTGTTTCACCTTCGCACTCGCCCAACCCGTGTATTGGGATTATCCCCCTTTGAACTGCTCTATGGACACCCCCCTTTCAAAGGCGGGGCGCTACCACGTGCTGATGTTTCACTATTGGGAGGGGATCATATGACCGCGTGCCAGTTTCTCTCCCTACAGGCTCGCCTCCGTACCCTTTGGAAAGCCTCACAGTTTTCCCAGACCGTGCCGCTGGAAGAACAGATCCACCCGTTCCAACCAGGGGACTTCGTCTGGGCCAAAAAGTTCGTTCGTGGCGACGCCCTCCAGCCGAGGTTTACTGGACCCCACCAGGTTCTTTTAACAACCCAGACTGCAGTGTTCCTGGAAGGACGCAAATCCTGGATCCACCACTCCCACGTCAAGCCAGCCGTAGTGGACCACAGTGACGGACCAGCAGCTCTTGCCACCACTAAGGATACTGCCTCTGACCAGTGGACCAGCTTACCTCTTTCAGACATCAGACTTAAATTGACTCGAAAAAAATGAGAGGACCTTTTATTCTGACAACTGTATGTTTTTTATTATGCCTTTTTAGTTTATTTTCTGCTTATAAAGATAATGCTTTTATTAGATATTCCCACGAGGTTAAAACTCGTATTTTAGGAAATAGAAGTAATTGCTGGGTATGTACTCAATTTCCAGTAAATGCAGAACAGGGACTCCCCTTCACACCCATTCCCCTGACCACTGCTAATATGACTTGGATGCCACCGGCTAGAATAAAAGATCCAGTCCAACACAATCTTACATGGGACAAAACAGGAGTGCCAATTAACAGATATCTCAGGGTAACCAATCAGACAGGATCACTGTGTTTTGTTAAAGAAAAAGGGTCAACATTTGTGGGAACCAGTAAATGCAACATGTATTTTAATGGCACCGCCTTTAGTAAAAACCTTGGCTTCAAGCCTTGTGCATCCCACTTATCCCATATGTAAATCCCACACAAGCCTTCAGAGTCAGCTTTTAAGAAACCCTGCTCAGATCACGAGGGTGTCCAACTAATTGTTAAGGGATATACAATTGCCTTCTACAACTGCTCAAGCAGTACTACACTGCACTTTAAAAACACCACTACCAAATTGTGCCTCTGCGGTTCGCACAACGACCCCTCTGCGTTACCAGGGGAACAGTGGTCCAACGGGTGGTGGGTTACCTCCTACTTTGAGAAATGGAATACCCGAAACGCAATGTATGGAACACACCAGCCACCTTATGATTGGTGGGGAGCCTTATGGAATTGGCTGCCTGGATTTGGGTGGGTTAAAAAACTCTTGGTGGGTATTGTTGGGGCCATAGTAATCCTTATAATACTGTGTTGCTGCATCCAGTGTGTCCCCTCCCTCATAAACTCATGTGGGTCAGTTTATTCTTTTCCTACTTCAGCCAAAGGCCTTACTCTCTTTGAGTTGGCCCAGGCTGAAATTGCCAAGCGGCCCTTGGCTCCTTAAAATGGGGTGTAGCGTTTGGTAAATAATTATCCCAAAGCTACAAATGGAGGAATGTTGAGTCTGAACTTTTCATGAGTTTAAACTTAATCCAGACTTGATGTCTCTGTCTGAAACTTTTAATCAAGGCTCTGACCTGCGAACTACTCCTGACACCTCCCCCCTCCCAATAAGTAGTCATATCCTCCTTTGTCTTTTCTAATTTACATTTTAACCTGTTTTATCCTGTAGAATCTTGATTGATTATGCATGACCATTATGATCTGTTAATCACTTTGTTTACTTCTGTGTATAAACATTGATGCTCACCCCTAATAAACTGGCCACACTTACTCCGAAGCTTTGCTCTTAAGCTAAGGATGGTGTGAGCCCGTTGATCAACGAATTATTGTCTGGTCTCTGACAGTTTTCTGAGCCCTATACCAACTCCGCACAAACTCGGGTGCTGGAGAGGTGAGTAGGACTTGCTTTTTACCTAACACATCCTGCAAATGTGGAAGAACCTGAAGATTCAGAGAACAGAGATGCAGAACAGAGATTACAGGGGCTGGAGGAGGCATGTGTTATGTGCTAGTTTCTGTGTTTTACTGTGGATGGGGTCGGGGGCCTGTGGCTCTAGCTGCCAAACTTGCCCAGGGAGAGGGATGTGGGGCTAAATATCTTCTGATGAAACTGCATGGCTATGGAGATGCTCCACTGCTCTTCAATGGATTGGAACATCTCCCTGACTTCCTTAGGAATTCCTGAGCACTCAGCCGTCTCAGGTGGACTGCACTGAGGAAAGGATTTGGGCAGGGATTGAAATGAAGGGGAGTGCAAACAGCAGAGGGAAGCCCCTCTTTCCCCATTTTGGCTTGTGTAACCAGTGCTCCCCCTCACCCCACCCCGTGGCTGATGCGGTCAAAAGTTCCCCCTCCTGTTTCAATCTATTGTAATCGTTATATCCTTGGGGGCAGCCGGTTTAGGAAGAAATCACTTGAGGCCAGAGAGCAGGCAGCTAACAAAACTACCATTTTATTTACAGACACAGAGCTCACCCAACCGGCCGAAACAGGCTGAGCTATCCCCTAATAATCTAACTCAGTTGCCATGGCAACAAAAACCATGACAACCAAATACACAACAGTAATCACTTATTGTGGCCCAGTTGGCGTAAATTATTTATAAAGCCTTTTGCCTTTATCTCCTCCCCCGGCCAACAGAACAGAAAAGAACAGGATAAAGACATTAGGAAAGAAACATTTATTTCAAACCTCACCTGCTTGTGTTTAGATGCTCAGCAGCCAGTTCTGTCTGGCAGAGCAGATTTGTAAAGGAACACCGTTACTGAATTTAACTACAAATCACACATTTTAAACATTCCCATAAGAATGACAGAAACCACTAAGGGACTTACCAACAGTGTGAATAGGTTTCCTGTAAGGCATCAAGCCAAAACTGTACTGAAATATTCCTCTAGCATGAAACAGTGGTAAAGTAAACCCCACTATCTTCCTCAGTCTCTCCTGTAAAGTTCTGAGCCACGATCCTTTGGGGTTTGCAACTTGCTTAAACAGTTCATTTTCGCCAAAAGAGAATACTGGAACCAAGTGAGCCCTGTAAAGTAAACAGAATTAATAATCACGGGGCACTCAATGAAGCACGACTTGCAACTCACATCTACAGCATGAGGAGTCACATTAATCAATGCAGGTAATTTCCTCAATGCTTATAAAATTCATCAGTATTTGCATTATGCATTCAACTCTTCATTGAAATGCAAGTGAAATGCCTCTTTGTGCAGCTGGAAGGGGGCACAATATTTAGTAAAAACAAAAAACATAACCATCTTCTGCCTTCTGCGCCGTGTTCAAACAGTAACAAACCTAAGTGAAGGTTTCCAATAAAGACAGAGGAATCCCTTTTTTCTGATTTTATGGCAGCTGCTAAAATCTTATTCATGACAAACAGCTGTTGGATCTAGGCCATCACAGTTTCACTGAGTTTGCTGTAGTTCCATAGCACCTTCTATCTTATAGGTGACATTCAATGGGGGTTGGGTGTCTAACTCCATGTAGTGCCTGTGAAAATCCCAGTGTTGATCTTTTAACATTAGCGGCTGAATCCTGTTTGCAGGAGTTGCTCTAGTAGTCCATTTCAGTTTAGAACTCAGCCTCTCCACATCATAAGGAGTTCTTGTTCTTCTCCTCAGTGGGGATCTGTGGCTTGGAAGGGATTATATAGCACCTGCAAAAACTCTCCAAATTCCACCCCATTCTAAGCATCGGAATTGCAATGGTTCTGCTGTTGTCAGGGTGAAAGGGGAAACCTTTATTGAAAGCCCTGGCTACTACAGCTGAGGTGTCAGTCTGGTAAACTTATGTGGCTGTTAGAAAGCATGGGGAACCAATACAATACTATTGTATAAAATTAAAATAAAGAGTTATCTTAAGTGTTCTCTCCAGAAGTTTAACAGCTCCCCGTTTTCTTGCACTAAAATCCTAGGCAATCGCTATGTTTCCTAAGCATTTTCATCTTACTCCATGTTTGACAATCTATCTCTATGGTGCATGGCTGTTAAAATGGTAGTATTGCAGCAAGATTACTCAAGGTGAAGAATACTTGGAATGCATCAGCTGGATATGCTAATAAGAGTAATGAAAATTAATCCTCCTGAAGCAAGGATGCAGCTGTCTAGTATGTACAATGGATAGTCATGAGTTGCTTGCATGAAACTAAAATAACTATTTATGTGGCTTCTTAGACTCTGGGATTCATAAGAAATACCATTCCCTACCCCACTTCCCCTTGCCCCTCGAATGGTGTCTGCCTGGCCTAAAATTGTGTGGCAGGTTTCTCAACAATGACAGTTCTGCATCATACAGCTGCCACTGAAAGAAACATCTGAAGACTCTGTAAGCAGAGTGGATTTATAGGCTGCCAAGTTTTTGTTAGACCGTTAATGATGATGAACAGGAAAACCTGTGATGCAATGGCATTTCTCTACATGCCCTGTGAATCTATTAGCTTTCATTTTCATCTGAAAGACTTCCTATAGAGGGCTGATACACTGAAATAAGTAACATGGAGTTTTGGTTGTGAAACTCAGGAGAAACTAGTTTATCCTCTACTTGTGCTGTGTCATTATGATTTTTCTATTTGTATTCAACGTTTGTATGATCTTGAATCAACTATCCTGGCCAGCAGACCCATTGGAGTGAATGGAACTACTGAAGTGCTTAAGGGACTTGATCCATCTCCCACGGAAATAAGTGGGAAAAGATTCCCTTTGATCTCCAGAGCAGTTGGACAAGGAGAGCAGGATTTGGCTTCTTGTCTATAGTCCTGTGTGTCAGTTAAATAGTGGCACATTTTGTGAGCTGTTTTGGCCAACTCACCATTGTGAATGAGGACACAGAGCCACACTGTAATCACACAGAGCTGCTATTGGTTTAAATGAGAGCTTCATATAGGAGTAGGACAGGGGTTCTCAAACTTTACTGCACCACAACCCCTTTCTGACAACAAAAATTACTACATGATCCTAGGAGAGGGGACCGAAGCCTGAGCCTTGCCACTCTCGGGGGGGGGGGGGGTAAAACCCGAGCCCCACTACCCCAGACGGGGGGGGGGGGGGGGGACCAAAAACAAAGCAGGCAGGGGCCCATAACCTGAGTCCCAACACCCAGGACCAAAGCCCAGGAGCTTCAGCTTTGGCCCCAGGTGGTGGGGCTCGAGTTTCAGTTTCAGACCTGGGCCCCAGCAAGTCTAAGCCAGCCCTGGCAACCCCATGACCCACTTTGGGATCCCAACCCACAGTTTGAAAACCACTGGACTAGGAGGATAGACCTTGGCTTCTATTTTTGATGATTTCTTCTGGTTAAACAAGTTATTAATATTACTACTATACAGACTTAGGAAGGAGGCCTGAAATGAATCTGTATGCTTGGCTTTTCCCTCCCCCACTTTGCGGGTCACCTTTAAGTGAAAAGGAGGCCCTTTTTTCCTGGGATTGCTCTGTTTCTCCAAAGCACTTAAATCCATCCCTATTCATCAAACACACTTAAGCACACGTTCTGCACTTTGCTGAATCTGGGCCTAAGGGTTACCACATCTCTCCCCCTAAAATCATGAGCAAATCAAGTCAAAGAGAAAAAATACTCTTTGAAATCAGTAGTGTTCTGAAGTACAGGAACGGTAGGGTCAGCAGAACTGCTATGAGACAGCCAGTAAACAGTGTGTCTGAATGATTCAGCAACACAACCTGAGGAACTGGAAAATGTTACTACACAGAGTTTCACAGTTTGTTTGCTGCTGTGGTTTAAAACAAGTCAGTCAAATCACCAGGATGTGCCAATACCTCCACCTACCACTAGATTATTTCTGTAAATGATAAGAAAAGGGATTTCACAACTGTCTTTGTATTATTTCTCTATTCTGTTTTAATCAAGATACATCAGTTCTGGCTCTTATTGTAGACATCTGCATCCCATGTCAATGCACAATAACCTTCTCAGATTCACAGTTTCTATGCTGTATTAACACTGCAAGAAGTGCAGTTGCAGTCACTGCCAACAGTGCTAATGGGACACCTACCCATATTTCAAAGCCATTTTAATAAAACCTCTCCTCTTGAGGATACTCAGAGTTAAACTTCCAGGATGGGCATCCAAAGACTCTTCTGCTCCTCCAATCACAATCACTGCAACGTTTCCACCTCTGTCATTGTTCAGCACATGAGACACACTCTTCTTGGAGGCTGACACCACTCCTTAAGGATCAAACGTTTGTAACAGAGGATCAGTAAATCATTTGTATAACACCAAGAGAAGCTAGAAATAGTTTTAAAATATTTTGAATGGCTAAGGCCCAGGAAGGAGTCAAGAGACACAGGATTTGATCCTGGTTCTGTAACAGATTTGTATTTGACAAAGTCCTCTGTGCCTCTTTCCCCTTTGCGCTAAACTCACAATGTTCCAGCATGGCAGGAAAACAGAAATCTTCAGAGGGGAGGGGTCCAGACAATGTCAATACAAATTCTTAACAATCCGGCATTTCTCATCTCAATGATTCCTTCTCAGAAATGCGAGACTACAGAATCATGTGGAGAGAGTTACAATGGAGAGAGTCGACAGGCTGAAGCTAAAGCCATGGCAGGTGGAGGGTTTAATTGGGAAGCAGGCGCATATAAACAATAAAAGAGAGTTTGGGAATGTTTGGGAGTTTGAGCAGGGGGGATATAAGATGTTGCAACCTAAACTAGGACCCATAGTGCCAGAACTGAAGTCAATGGAATGACAGTGTAATAAGGAGCAGAATCAGCTCACTTAAACTACTTCATTAGCTCTTCCTTGAGGCACCCTGGCCATGCCACCTCCCAAGCCTGTGCTGCCCATTCCATTATTTGGGCTGCACTAACTCTCTATATAACCCCTCCCAGGCAAAGAGGAGGCCTTGCCTTCTTCTCTACTGACACAACCAACCCCTCTTCCATGGCTGACTTTCTGCTGCATGGGCCCCTCACATCAGCTGAAGCTGTGATAGACTGGGACTGAATCTGGCCCTCTGAAGCATGAGAATTATAGAAATTACAAAGGAAAACATACCTTTGCCTAACTCATCTCCTGCAGGATTCTGCCCCACAGCATATTTACTAGCACTTTGTGCAATCACGCTATCTTAGAGTAATTTTTTTTAAAGAACAGTCTAGGGATGAAATCCAGCTTGTGCTTCTTTAAAGCTGGCATTGAATTTCTTTGCTTTTGGATTCAAATAAACAAATGGCCCAGACTTGAGCTGCTGTTTCCCATCTTTTCTGCTATTGGGGAAGTTAAAATGTGAGAAAAGTAATGCAATTGTGTTGCTACTCTGGGAGCTATATACTAAGAGAAATATCTTGATAACAGACACAGAATTAAGTTTAACTAATGTTCTAGGGAGACTTGCAAATATAACCAGGAATAAGTTAACTGAACAAATGTGCTTCAAACACTGATAAGAGAGCTCAATGTACAGATTTTTCCATATTCTAGCTGTGTCCTCACAAAGTATGCAGCAGTCATTACATTGTTTGAAATGGGGGAAATTCTATGGCCTGTATTAGGGGATCAGATGAGATGATCATAATGGTCCCCTGTGGCTCTAAGACCTGTGTGTCTATAAAATCACTCAGACTATTCTACAACACTGGCAGTTTTGGGGCATGTCAAATTTACTTCTCATCGAGAAAGTAAAAGGATTGTCCCTATGGGTCAGAATGGCAAAGCCATGTGGAAACACTTCTGTACTGACCTATATTTAGATTGTGGATAACATTCTGTCAGATCAGATATGCTCAGTTTCCATTATCACCAATTCCTGACCTGTGCAAGTGTAACAAAAATCCCCTGAAAAATTGTATCTTGGTGGAAGGCGATTCCTTTGTGATGTTATATGATTATAACTGGAAGTACATTCATATTATGTGTTACTACATATTAGGCATTTCTCTTCTCACATTTAATAATTAGTTCATTTCATCTGCAGAGCTCAGCAAAAAAGCATACAGATAGTCTCATTTTAGCAATGGGTGAATGGAAGCACAGCAAGGTTGAACCACCATCCTTAAGTCACACACAGTGAATTAACATCAGAGCCAGGAATAGAACCTAAGTCTCCTGGCTACTAGCACAGCACAGCACCCTGCCCACTAGGCCATTTTGCCTTCCTGCTATAACTTCATGAACTTAAATAACTCCTAATATACACCATGGCGAGAGAAGAAGCAGGCTCATGCTTCCTTCCATTCCTCCCACTTTTACTATTATTTACTATTTGTATTGTGGTAACACCTAGGAGCTCTAGTTATGGACCAAGATCCCATTGCACTAGGTGCTGTGCAGACATGGGGGTGGAGATAGTTCCTCCCCCCAAAGAGCTTGGGTTTATGGTGTAATTACATATAAAACAAAACTGGAAGTGAAGCCCTTCGGACCCAGGTAAGTAATCAAGCCCTTCACTGGAATGATGTTTGTACAGAGCAGGACTATAACGTTCTTGGGACAGGAACCATCTCCAGGCTTGTTCTTCAGCAGTACAGAATATAGTATCATTGCTTAATAAACAATACTGTACTTAACTCCACTTGCCCTATTCTTCCCATGTAACCAGTACTAAGGACTAGAGTAAAACAGCTCATGGGTAGGCATGGGAAAAGAAGAGAGAAATCTCAGTAAATTGTCAGAGAGGAAGGAGGGTCCAATAGTTAGCACCTAGCCTAGCACTTGGGCTCAAGTACCTGCTCCATCAGAGACTTCCTGTCTGACCTCAGGCAAGTCACTTTAGCCCCCTCATGCCTCAGTTCCCCATCTATAAAATGGGGATAACAACACTGCCCTACCTCACAGGAGGATTTTGAGGAGAAATACTAGAACTGACTGGAAAAATTCTGATGAAAAGTTTTTTTTTTGGTCAGAATTTGTCAATTCATCAAGATCAAAACATTCTGCGGAGACAGTATGATTTTGATGAAGGTCCTCTGGAAACCAGGCAGAGTTCCAACAGAAATCTGTCTGTATTCTGCCAACCCACCTCCTCAGTAGTCAATGTGGCAGGCTACTGGGAAACCCGCATTTCCAGAGTCCATGGCCCTGGGGCAGCCTGCCCTGGAGCTCCATCCCTATTGAAGAAATTTTTGACATTTTTGGTTTCCATTCTGAATTGGAACAAACCCAAATTTAGAAATAGCAAAATTCTGTGTGAGGCAGGTTATCTTTCCCTAATAAATACAGCTCTGATAAATACATCAAAAGTTGTGAGGTACTCAGATACTGTAGCAATAGGGAGGCGATACAAGTACCTATCATAGATAGCTTCTCCTTCAACTCAAAAATGGATCCCACCATAAATAAAAGCTTTACACTCCCATCCTGCAATCCAATCTTTGTGGATGGACCCCTGAGCCCAGGCAGAGCTCCACTGATTTCAATGGGCAAAAAGGTCTGCTTGCATAGAACATATTACAAGAATGTGGCCTTGTAACAGGCTGGCTGACCCTTTAAGGGGAATCAGGCCCAGCCTCACCTGTAACAGATCACCTACCCTCCCAGCTGATCCTGATCATCCAAGGATCAAATGGCCTGTTCAGTTAGACCTAGCTGGGGAAGAGGGCCAAGGGATGCCTTTATAGAGTGAGAGAGTTCAGATAGTAGGGGAAGCTGCAGAATGGTTTCTGGCTCCTCCGGTAGACCCTGAGGAAGAGTATCTCCCAGGTAGATGGCCTGGAGGAGGGAGACAGGCTGCTACAGTAGGCCCTGAAGCAGGAAGGACAGAGAGGCGAAGGGGAAAAGCCCTTGGAACCTGTAGCCCAGAGTGGGCTGAGGAAAGGCTCTTGTGTTTGATGTCTGCCTAAATCGTACGTTTGGAGAATAAAACTGTGTCCGGAAAAAGACTAGCTGTGGCAGTGAGTTCTTCCTGTGCAGGTGAGACAGGCCTAACTTATCAATGTGTGGATGGTGCCCAACCCTGCTACACTTATGCATGCAGTCATATTGACCACAATGGGGATTACTTTGCATGAGCAAAGATGACTCAATTTAGTAAGGGTCTGGATGAGCCAATTGAACCTTGTGTAAGCCAGTGCAACTCATTAAAGTAAACAGACTTGCACCCACTTGCAACAGATCTGAATTTGCAGCTGTAGGAAACTGGTTAATTCTTTTATTGTCAGTGTCCTGCTCCTACATAATGTGAAATATTATGGTATTCATATATTATGATTTTATTTTTGAATACCAGCATCTACTGCCATTATATTTTGCATGACATTTTGCATCTAAATTTGTCTTTTTATTTACAGCCAATGCAAAAATACTAAATAAAAATAGCTCAGTGGTTTGAGCATTGGCCTGCTAAACCCAGGGTTATGAGCTCAATCCTTGAGAGGGCCATTTAGGGATCTGTGGCAAAAATTGGCGATTGGTCCTGCTTTGAGCGGGGGTTAGACTAGATGACCTCCTGAGATCCCTACCAACTCTGATAATATTAATATTTCTTTTCATAGACTATCTATCATGACCGGTGCCTATACAACCTGTAATGACTTCTCGGCTTTCACTAAAATTATTTTTTTCTAAATTAAAGATGCATTGCTCAACCAAAAAGTCTTCTAGCTTAGCTCCCTCATATAGTATAGTCACCCTTTCACCAAACAGCCTTACTGCATGATAGACTTGCTATGGGCCTGATTCTGCTCCCTTGACAAAGCTCTCACTGACTTCATTGGTACAGAATTGGGCTGCATAAGTGGAATTACAATTCCCACGTTATAATGTATTAAAATAATTCAGGAATTTCATTACAAGTTACTTTCAATAATGATTCACTATATCAGAGTTTATTAAAAGTACAACAAAGCCTTCTGAATTGCTTTTGAAACAATCGTTCACTGTAAACAGATTTTCTACAGGGCCAGTCCTGGTCCGATTGAAGATAAATGGCAGAGCTTTTCATAGACTTGAATAGATACAGGATGAGGCCCTATATCAGAGACCACTTTATACAACTCATTTTAAACCAATTCCATATCTGAAGCAGTGGCTAAGAGATCTTGGTTCCACCTACCAGTACTCAAAGCATAATCTCTGAAGAAAGGGCATCCGAACCAGAAGGGCAAGATGTGAAGATATGGAGTAAGACCAGGGAATAGTTCTTTAAAACCTGTATATTCTGTGCAAAAGTTTCCAAAGGCTCCAGCAACAAGAATACCATGAGGGTGAAATCCAAACAGATAGTTTTGGCTTGGATCCAAATCTGACGTTTTTATGAGCTGAAAATAATATAAATGGAGTCTGAGTTTAAAACTATTTTAATCACAGTGATTCATAAACACAGGAAGAATTTTAAGAGTAGGAAGGCTGCACGTAATAGTGTGTAGATCACTGATACCTTATTTCCCTGTTATGAGCATCTTAGGTGATCCTAAGCGAAGTAAGTATAAAGAGTCTCAGATTAATAGTTCTGTAATCTCTACAATATCTGAGCTTCTATCTTGTGGCTAGAAAGGTTCAGCTCAAAAGAACCAGTCCCCAACTATTCTTCCTGTCACTAACTCCAGATTTTCTTCATCTAAGCTTGTTTTACAGACGAGAGGTCAAATTCACTCCTGGTATAACTCCACTGACTTCAGCAGGGCTATGCCGGAGATGAAGCTGGCCCAAAGCATTCATGATAAAGAGCCACCTTGATCTGCATTTTCACAATTCGGTGTGAAACCTGTTACTCACGTGAATTGGAAAGTAATCCGTAAAGTACTTCCAAATAGTCCAGTTTCTGACCCACTTTGATCTTCTCCCTCCAGTTTGGGGGGTCTCCCAATCAAGATAGAGCCACAGTGCATAGAGGACAGGTAGGAACCAGTAGTTTCCCAAAAGCAAGATGATAAAGACTCCCCAGCAACACTGTGCTACAAGAAACAAAAAGAAAACCACAGTGAAGATTATTCATTACTATCTCACTATAGGAAAGAGTCCTTGGACTCGGTTTTGTTTTCATTTACACCTGCGTAAAACCAGAGGAACTCCATAGAAGTTACTTAAGGGTAGGGGAAAGGAGGGAGCAAGAGTGAGCAATGACTTCATATATTCCAGTTGGTGAGGAGATGGAGCAGGGCTGACTGAGAGGGAGACATCATGGAGGGAGTGGATAGAGCACTGGGCTGGGGCTCACGACACTTGAATTCTATTCCCGGCTCTACCACTGACCTGTGGGGTGACCTTTGCAAAGTGCTTTGAGATTTACTGATGAAAAGAGCTAGGTATTGTTACCAAAAGGGAACCTAATTTAATAAAAGAGTCTACAGTCTTGCCACTAGGAGCAAACAAACAAACCAAACCAACATTTCTATGGAATTACGACAGCTGTCCTAACCCAGCTACTTTCAGAATAACGGACACTCAAATTAATGAGAAAGCAATTGTAACATCCTAATATAAATTGCCACAGATAGGAAGCATATTGACACCATTTCCTTAGTTTTCTGAATCATGTGGATTTATAATACGGTATTAGGCGGGATATGTTAGCGTTAGGCCAACTCCTGTAATCTTTACTCAGGAAAAAGTCCCAGTCATGACTATGGGAATATTTCCTGCGTAGAGCCTGCAGGATTTGTCCCTGTATTAAGCAGCTCTGGGATAACTCTGCCTGTGATGTACAAAGCTGGTTAAAAGGAAATTCTGGGCCACACGCTACCCTCTACTACCTGGCACAAAGAGTAGCAAATTGTGGGAGGAATTTAGAGTACCCAACAAGACTTGCACAAAGGGCATTGCTTATAGATATCAGAGGGTAGACAGAGCTAAACTTGGATTGTAAACTCTTTGGCCAAGAACTGTGCCTTTGTATGTGTCTGTATGGTGCCTGGCACCATGAGGCCCCAATCTTGACTGGAGCCTCTAACCATTACTGTGGTATAAAAGCAAATGAGCATTACCTTGGCTGAACAAGGGTATTTTACAAACCAGTTTTTATGTTTCATCTTTGAAGAGTAAAAGAGTTTGTGGGAACTACATCAACCTGGTTTGCAGCCTGGCACCTTGAAGGGGAGGATTTCACAGCAGATGGTGAATCACTCTAGAGTAAATGGGAAAAGTAGATAACAGTGAAACACGTTGAGCTAATTCAGGTTACCAAGTTCAGTGTCTGGTCGGGAACCCCGCTGTGCACAATGACGACACTCACACTGCGGGCAAATCAAAGCTTTAACAATTTTATAAGCATAATTAGTAAAGTCACAAATGCTCCAAACCATATGAAAAGGGTGCAGTAACAGACTTAAGCTAATGTTTTATATCATTCCTTATATGTACTCACACCTTCTCAAGGAGATCTAGTGGTAAGAGACAAGTGGTCATCCATGAAGTTCCACCTCATCCTTTGTACCCCATAGACCTAGCTTAGCATTTCATTTAGCAGAAGTGCAAGATATCTATCGGCCTATATCCTGTAAGGCAGTGCTTCTCAAAGTCGGGCTGCCGCTCATGCAGGGAAAGCCCCTGGCGGTCCGGGCTGGTTAGTTTACCTGCCGCATCCGCAAGTTCAGCTGATCGCGGCTCCCACTGGCTGCAGTTCGACGCTCCAGGCCAATGGGGGCTGCGGGAAGCAGCGCGGGCTGAGGGATGTGCTGGCCGCCCTTCCCGCAGCCCCCAGTGGCCTGGAGCCATGAACCGCAGCCAGTGGGAGCTGCGAATGGCCGAACCTGCGAACGCAGCAGGTAAACAAACCGGCCTGGACCACCAGGGGCTTTCCCTGCATGAGCAGTGGACTGGCTTTGAGAAGCACTGATGTAAGGCATTATCTTAAGCAGCAGACTTGTTTGGCATGCCATGGACAGAGAAAGATCCCCCATGGATGACTGTGTCTTACCACCTGATCCCCAAGAAAGGGTGTGAGTATATGTAAGGAATGGTACAAAATATTAGCTTATTATATTACTGCTACCTTTTTATGTGGTTTGGAGCATTTGCATCTATACTAATTGTGCTAATAAAAATTGCTTAAAGTTTGGCTTTGCCTTCAGTGTGAGTATCATCATTGTGCACCTTGGGGTTCCCAACCAGACACTGACCTTAACCTGAATTCTGTTGTGCCTGATTCTGGACTAGAACCCTCAGTACCCATTTCTTTAGACTTGTAAATAACTGGAAACAAGTAATAATCAATAACCACTAAAGAACTGGGCAACACCCTGGCATGCCAAACAAGTCTGATCTCCCCCTTACATGGTGGTCTGGCCTATTATAGGGTCTAGTGGTTATCATGACTATTCATACAAATGCCACCCCTTTGTCCATATCTAACTTCCTCACCCTAATAACGTTGGGGTGTATTTATCCTCCTACAGGTTAGTATGTTAATAATTTTAAACTTACATACATCAATTCATCCCCAAGGCAAGTCTGTTGTTAAGCATCTGCCAGTATTTCTTTCCTAAAGTATGTGTCAAGGCTGATTCCCCACTCTGGCACTTTGAGTAAGAAAGTGGGGGCCCGCAAGGATCTAAAAAATTAATACTTGCCACTCCAGGCTTGTATTAAACTCCCAAGGTTACAGCTTTTCTCTGACCTTGGATGGGAAGATGCTGCCACCACCCAAGTGCAAAAACTCCCTTTGGAAAACCCAGAAAGGTGCACTTGGGAATTCCTTCCTGTGGGGAACCCTCAAGCCCTTTCACACACACCCCTCTGGGGAAGAGCTGAGAAAGAAAAACAAAGGAAATCAGCTGTTGCCACCAGGGCTTTGGAGCTGTGCTCCGGCTCTGCTCCAGCTCCAGGCAAAAAGCTGCAGCTCTACTGCTCTGGAGCTGCTCTGTGCTCCAGCTCTGGGCTCCACTCCGAAGCCCTGGTTGACACCAGCAATCAAACCTCTTAGGGACACAAAAATTCAATCCTGTTCTTAAAAAAAACAAAAAGAAAGAAAATACATTTGGAACTTAGGGTTTTTGCTAGGTTTAAATAAATAAATAAATAAAATCACAATTACAAGAATTAAGCATCAAGATAGCTTCTTGAGGTCCAGGTTAAAGGTTACAAGCAAAACAAAAGCACCTGGGGTTAGCACAGAGGAGTCCACAAGCCATAGAGAAATAAGAGAGAAACCTAATCGCATCTTTCTAGACATTTCCTGATCTACTTACATATCTGGGCTTTTTAAATGAGCAGTTTCTAGGTATGATCTGATGATTTTCCATACCTGGCCAAAGCTTTTTATAGCTTAGTTCCAGCCCTGTCTCTGCTCTGTCCCCTCTCTCTGGAGAACAACAGACAGACAGACAAAGGGAAAGTTTTTTTCCCCAATTTTAAAAAATTCTAGCTCTCCCATTGGCTCCTTTGGTCAGGGGCCCACTCCCTTCCTTTCACCTACGCAGGGAGACTTTTTTAACCCTTTACAGGTAAAGCAAGTAGAGAACAACTACTAAAAGGGATTTTATAGTTAACTGGCTGGCTGGGTGACCCCCCCTCCCACTTCATTTATCACAATATCCAAGCCTATATTCAGTGCAGTGCTCCTGCAGTTACCTGGTATTGTTTTGTACAAACCCTCCCCTAAAGCACAACGTTCCCTGTTCACCAAAACTCAGGGTTCCTGCTGGGCCACTTTCTTATGCTAAGGCTCAGAGGCCTTAAAGCCTTATGCTAACTGCTTAAGCTAATGCTTTACATAGCATAGATCTATAGGTTTCTTGTGTTACTTATAAGTAAAATGCCTTTAAGCTAGCTCTATGGCTAAAGTAAGAACGCTGGAAAACACTGAAGACAATGGAAATACTCCCTGTGACGGGATCCCTGGGCTGCAGCCTGGGACTGTTGGACCACTGGGCCCCCTAAACTCTGCAGTCTGGGCTGTCTCTCACAATGCTTTCCTAGTGACAAGCAGCAAACCCCTCCAGGCGCTGTTATCACTCAGCGCAACAGCATGTGGAGCCCTGCACCCAGCTAGATTGCATAAATGCTCCCAGAGCCACTCATGAATCACACAGAGAAAAGCACCAGCCAAATCCCCCCAGCTCCCAGCTCAGAAATATACCATCTTGCACTGCTCAAGATGGGCAGTACAAATTTATTAATTGGTTCTCCACTTCATCAATGGAAAGTGGATATACATCAGCTTTTGTAAACTGGAGCAGATTTACCACACACTTCAGGCAAACTCACTGGTAAAGATAAACAGTAAAACAAATGTATTGACTCCAAAAGATAGATTTTAAGTGATTATAAATGATAGGCAAAAAGTCAGAGTTAGTTACCAAAAGAAAATATAAGCACGCAGTCTAAACTCTCAATCCTATTAGACTAGGCAACATCTAGATTAAGCAGTTTTTCCTCACTCCACTGGATATTGCAGGTCTTAATATACAGATTTGTCCCTTAAACCTGGGCCAGTCTCTTCTGCTGGAGTCTTCAGTGGGTGTCCTTATTGCTTGCAGCATAGGTGGGGGAAGGAGAAAAGGCCCAGCAAGTGGCTACTGTGTTCTGTTTTATACCCTTAGCCCCTGTGCTTGGAGAACACAAGTCCAGGCACATCTGGTGGGCACTGCTGGACAATGGCTGTTGATGGGTTGTTTGACACCCCACCCGAGCATTGGTTACTTTCCTTGCTGTTGTCTCTGAGGGGCTAGTATCTGGCTTATTCCCCAATTTACAGCATGTTTTAGTGATAACCATACAACACAATCTCATAACTTCATATGCACTAAAGATATACATATTTAGATAGAACAGTGACTTTCAGCCAATCATAACCTTTCCCCTCACATGGCATGCTTTATATACAATATCACAATTATATATAGATGAGGAATATGGGGGTTACAAGACAATCCCCCAAGATATAGTATGTCACACTCCCATTGAATCAAGCCCACAGATAGCAACTTTCATCCAGGACAATTCTAAAGCACTTTCTAGAAAGAAAGGCAGCAACTTCTGAGGTGGGATGAAGGGGCTAGTCAGCACCAGCAACATTATGCAGCAAGGAATTTAGATGTTTTTAGGAAAGGATGTGAACATGTCCTATTCAACATATTCATAAATGATCTGGAAAAAGGGGTAAAACAGTAAGGTGGCAAAATTTGCAGATGATACAAAATTACTAAAGATAGTTAAGACCCAGGCAGACTGTGAAGAACTACTAAAGGATCTCTCAAAACTGCGTGACTGGGCAACAAAATGGCAGATGAAATGTAATGCTGATAAATGCAAAGTAATGCACAAAGTAATGATGGGGTCTAAATTAGCTGTTACCACTCAAGAAAGAGATCTTGGAGTCATTGTGGATAGTTCTCTGAAAACATCCACTCAGTGTGCAGCAGTAGTCAAAAAAGTGAACAGAAAGCTGGGGATAATTAAGAAAGAGATAGCTAATTGGACAGAAAATATCATGTTGCTTCTCTATAAATCCATGGTACGCCCACATCTTGAATACTGTGTGCAGATGTGGTTGCCCCATCTCAAAAAAAGATATATTGGAATTGGAAAAGGTTCAGAAAAGGGCAACAAAAATGATTAGGGGGTATGGAACGGCTTCCATATGAGGAGAGACTAATAAAACTGGGACTTTTCAGCTTGGAAAAGAGATGGCTAAGGGGAGGTATGATTCAGGTCTATAAATGACTGATGTAGAGAAAATAGATAAGGAAGTGTTGTTTACTACTTCTAATAACACAAGAACTAGGGGTCACCAAATGAAATTAATAGGCAGCAGGTTTAAAACAAATAAAAGGAAGTATTTCTTCACATAATGCACAGTCAACCTGTGGAACTCCTTGCCGAAGGATGTTGTGAAAGCCAAGACCATAACAGGATTCAAAAAAGAACTAGATAAATTCATGGAGGATAAGTCCATCAATTATTATTAGCCAGGATGGGCAGGAATGGTGTCCCTAGCCTCTGTTTGCCAGAAGCTGGGAATGGGCGACAGGATGATCACTTGATGATTACCTGTTCTGTTCATTCCCTCTGGGGTACCTGGCACTGGCCACTGTCGGAAGACAGGATACTGGGCTAGATGGACCTTTGGTCTGACCCTGTAAGACCATTCTTATGTTCTTAACTTTGCCGTCTGAAATGACAGGGGAATTTCTAGGTACTGTGATCAGAGTTTGAATCAGACTAAGCAACATCGTTCCTTTAACAAAAATGTCATGGGGGTCTTTAATTACCACAAGTGGATGGGATTCCAGCTTTAGGTCTCATCCAAAGGGTGATAAGCAGAAGTATTTCCCAGTGTTGTTCCTGAGAGGATTCTTGGCACAGTAATGACCCCGTGCAGTAGCATAAAGTTTAATAGACATGGTAACTTTTCACCTCCTTGGCAAGGTACTCTATGTCAACTGTATGAAAGTTAGAGCAATTATGAATATCATCATGTAAGACTATTCAACACTATGCAAAGGATCGCATCCTACAGAGAACAGTAAGCTTACTGCTTTGCGTTTTCTAAAGCAGGGTCCAATCCTGCAAGGTGCTGAGCACTTCGAGGGGTACTAAGCACCTCTTCTCCTATCAACAGCATTAAATAGTGGGCCATGCCCAATGGTAGTTGAGAGTGCCTGGTCAATACCTCTCTTGCCACACCCTGTGTTGTTATAATGCCTTTTGTACTTACAGTAGGGTAGAGTACACAAATACCATCAAATCACACCTGCTACTTTAAATGCATTAATGGTCTATAAAGCAAAGTTAATGTGTAAACTACAATGACTAAGAATTCTAACCAGTAAGTCTCTAAGCACAAAAAGGGCATTTTTCTCCAAGGGCATTAGTTAGAAGGAAGTCAATGAACAAATGACGAGGACCTTAGACAATCTCATAAGCACATTTTTGGCGGAAGGCAGCTGGCTGTAGGACTTGCCATCTCGATATGTCTGAGTCAAAGTTTGCTGGCCTTCACAGAGTGGTGCAACTGTTTGTTTGACCTTGGACTTGGAAGGTTTTATTCACGTGGTGAATTGGAATGCTTGGTAAAAAGGAGGACATGTTACCTAGTGGGTACAGTACTCAACTGGGACTCAGGACACTCGAGTTCTATTTCTGGCTCTGCCAGTGGGTTTCTAGGTAGCCTTGAACAAGTCACTTGACTCGCCCTGTGCCTCAGTTTCTCCATCTATGGATAGAAAATCCCCACACTATGTAAGAGCTAGGTGTTATCATCATCATCATCACTATCAGTACCACCCTCTATAAGCAATACTGACTGAGTGGTTGATATTACAGTGTGTGTATATATATACACACTAATGTGTGTACACACACACACACATATATATATATATATACACACACACACACACACACACACACACACACATATATGTATATAATGTGCCCAAAGGCTACAGCAATAGGAATGTAATAAATTGTTAAATAACCAAATATCACCAAGAGATCTGGAAGCAGGAAAGCAGGACAGCACAAATAAAATAATGAGGAAGTAAAGGTGACCCAGGAAATTATTAGCCCAATTAGTGGCTTAATAGTAGGTGTAAGACAGTTATCCTTGCTTGAATGACAGATTGTTTAACCTAAGTTGCTCTTCTTTTTAACACCACTTTCTACATGGTTTATGAGTGAATAAAGAATTTAAAAGAGAAATGCAAGAATATGAGCAAATGAAATAAGTGAACTGCATTCCAGCCAGACACTGGGAAAATGCTGCCATTTAAAAAAAAAAAAAATCACGTGCAAAATCTGGTGGGAACTAATCAGAGCACCCTTACCACTTTAGTAACATAGAGATGGGCCCAAGAGGCGAAATTCAAAGTTGGAGTTGCCTCTTCGCAAAGCTGGGGCTGTTTGAATCCCAGCTTTCAGGTTTGTCTGTTTTTTTTAAAGAAACAATCTAGAAATAAAATGGACATCTCTGCATTAACACCCTAAAGAAGTTTCTTTGTTAAACCCAAGTCCTAGGCACTCAGGCCTGGTCTACAGACAGCTTATGTACTGGTAAAACTATTTCAGTTAGGGCTGTGATTTTTTGACCAAAATAGTTACATCAGTTCAATGCAGATTTACCAGTATAAATTACCCGATACTGGTGTATCTTATTCACCTACCCTTACCAGAATAAGTTATACCAGCATAAGGCACCTTATACTGGTATAGCTACATCCACACTCAGGGTACGTCTACACTACCCGCCGGATCGGTGGGTAGTGATAGATCTATCAGGGATAGATTTATCGCATCTAGTGTAGATGCGATAAAACTGATCCCCGCTCGCTCTGCTGTCGACTCCAGAACTCATGGCCAGGTAAATCGACCTAAGATACGCCGACTTCAGCTATGCTATTTGCGTAGCTGAAGTTGCATATCTTAGGTCGACCCCCCCGACCCCCAGTGTAGACCTAGCCTAAGGGAGTTGTACCACTATAATTATACCAGTATAGCAAACATTGTACCACATTACCATGTAGATAAGCCCTCAGATACAAATGGTTTATAGCAGGGGTCTCAAACATGCGGCCCACGGGCCGCATGCGGCCCGCGGAGCTCTTCCCTGCGGCCCGCGGAGCTCCCCAGGGGAGCTCCGCAGGGGCCCCCAAGAGAAAAGCGGAGGCTCCCGCCTCCGCCCCTCTCCTGGAGCCTCGGCGCATAGAGCGCCGAGTCTCCGTCCGAGCGCCTGAGCCCCGCCCCGATCCGAGCCGCGTGGGGAGGGGGTGGGGCTGGGAGCTCTGGGCTGAGCGCTGCGCTCGGCGTGGAGCTCCCAGCCCCGCCCCCTCACCACGCGGCTCTGAGCGGGACCGCCGGAGACGCGCTCGGGTAAGGGGGGGGGAAAGCGGGACCCGCCGGGCCCAGGCCCGGGCCGGGCCGGGGGAGGGAAGCGGGACCCGCCGGGGCCGGGCCGGGGGAAGGGAAGCGGGACCCGCCGGGGCCGGGCTGGGGGGGGGGGGGAAGGGAAGCGCTCAGGGCTGGGGCTGAGGATTAGGGTGCGGGGGGATGAGGGGTTCATGATGTGGGGGCGCTCAGGGCTGGGGCAGAGGATTAGGGTGTGGGGGGATGAGGGCTCTGGCTGGGGCTGAGGATTAGGGTGCAGGGTCCTAGTGCCTGCCCTCCGCCAGTACTGGCAAGGCAGGCTTCCCTTACCCTGAGCCTCTCCAACCCCAAACCCTCAGCCCCAGCCAGAGCCCTCATTCCCCCCACACCCTAATCCTCAGCCCCAGCCCTGAGCACCCCCACATCATGAACCCCTCATCCCCCTGCACCCTAATCCTCAGCCCCAGCCAGAGCCCTCATCCCCCCACACCCTAATCCTCTGCCCCAGCCCTGAGCGCCCCCACATCATGAACCCCTCATCCACAGCCCTCACCCCACACTCCAAACCTCTTCCCTAGCCCTGAGCCCCTCGCATCATGAACCCCTCATCCACAGCCCTCACCCCACAGCCCAACCCTCTTCCCTAGCCCTGAGCCCCCTCGCATCATGAACCCCTCATCCACAGCCCTCACCCCACAGCCCAACCCTCTTCCCTAGCCCTGAGCCCCCTCCTGCATCATGTACCCTCGCCCTCAGCCCCACAGCCCTCACCCCTGCACTCCCTCCTATCCCCAAACTCCGTCCCAAAGCCTGCACCCCCACCCCCTGCCGCAGCCTGGAGCCTGCATCGAGCACAGAGCCTGCATCCAGACCCCCTCCCGCACCCAAACTCCCTCCCAGAGCCTTAGGCAGTAAATCTAAGTGCGTGTTTTGTCCTTTGAGTGAGGTGCATTACTGAGTGTATATATTTATTAAAACTGCGCGCGCTTAGGGGAGGAGGTGGAGAAGAGACAGGGCGGGGCGGGGCCTCATGGAAGGGGTGGATTGGGGGTGGGGCCAGGGGCAGCAAGGGGGCGTGTCAGTGATGCGGCCCTCGGGCCAATGCACTAGTCCTCATGCGGCCCTCGGGGTCATTTGAGTTTGAGACCCCTGGTTTATAGTGTAGTATAAATGCCTAGATTACTGCAGAATTGGTTTCAGAGCTTAACCAAGCACATTTCCCATTGACATAAATACCTGTAGCTAGAGGTACAAAGACTGTATGGCCCTGATTCAGGAAGCACATAAGTACATGCTTACATACCCATCCTGAATAAGGATGCTTTCCTGAGTTGCCGCTTAAAAATTGGCAAGGTAGGGAGGCAAAGAACAAAATCAATACAAGACAATAAAATGTTGTGAACAGTTGGTGAAAAGGGGATTGTTCTTTGCCTTAGCACATATCACTGTTAGTAGCCTTCTTTGCCAGTTAAGGGAATTATTGTTCCAGCAGCCATAACCAGCTCATTGGTAAATCTTTCATCACTTGCTGTCCTTTTATGGACGTCAGAGCCACAACACTGGACTCTGTTTCCAGCTAAATCCAATTAGTGTAGTGTTTCATTCTACACATGCTGCACATACAGGACTTAAGACAAGTGCTGAGAGGCGGAGGTGGTTTAGTTCATGCTAGTGTATTTAGTATATTATCTCATGATCATTAATGTAGCACTGAAGTCACAGCTTTTATTACATTGCCTGCTTTTGTATTATTATTAAATATTTATATTAACAATCAGAATCCGGATGCCATTGTGCTAGGTTTCAACCTCTGGGAGTCCACAGACTGGTCCACGAAAGATGATTGAAAATGAAGTTTTGGATCCCACAAAAAGGGATTCCATTTTTCTGATCAATCAAAAGTATGTGAATACCCCCACAGGTCAAGCGTTGGCGTTACCATAGGAGCCCACCATTCAGTGCCCTTTATCACACTGCGTCAAATGCTATGCTGAATCCCTGCAACATTTATAGTTGAATTCTGTTCAGTCAGTTTTCATTCTAAGACTTCTATGGTAGTTGTCTGTTGTCACCAGGTTGAATTTCCAGAGGGATCTGCACCTCCACTGGACACTTTTTAAGGGTCCACAAATTAACAAAGGTTGAAAACCACCATGCTACCTGTTGTGCAAACACAGAGGTGCGGCAACTAGCTGCATCAGTCCCCATGTGAATCACCACTTGGTAATCCACCAGATTTGATAGGAAATATGCCACGCAGAGCAGCCACTTCCTGGCTCCTCAACTCCAATAGTACAGATGTGTGGAGGCTCAGTGGGAGAGGGCCATAGAGACTCCACTCACTCACTGCCCCTCGCCTGCAGGCTTAGAACCCTTTGCACTGTTTTCTTTGCTCCTTAAGCTCCCCTATGCTGCATGGAGTGGGACCCCCAGTAAGTTGCATAGTTTTGTATTTATTTTTGTACACAGCAATTTCCGTTGTCCCCGTGTGCACCTGGTACACAGAAATTGGCAGTGAAGAAATAAGAACGTTATTGCCGACCTCTCACCAGCTTGTAAAAGATCTTTAGTTCTTTCAATGTTCTTCTGTAATTTGATTCTTCCAAAATATGGATCAAAGATGAAGGGAAATAACAGCTATTGCATCTTCAGAACAGCTCATAAAACCAAACCTGATAAATGTTATTCACCGTGATTAAATTATCTTCATTTCAAGGGAGAAGGGAAATTAAATCTTTCTTCCTAGACGTTGACTGTGGGTCCCAGCAGACTGATACAAATTGATTTGCTATCATTAATAGATCTGCAGTATTACATCACTCACCCCAGCTTATCTGTGATCCTCAAGTGCATGGGATAAGCACTGTATGTGTACTGGAGTGGACCTATAAGCAATATATTGGGGAGGGGGAGTTGTGTATGTCACCATCTAGTGGGTTTCTCATCAAGAGGATGTGGGATCGTAGCAATAGCTGAACACATTTCAACAAAGGTTTTGGCAAAGTGTCCAAGTCTCCAGGGTTGTCAGGCCAGCACCTTTCGGAAGCATTAAAATTTCATTTAATTTCTTTATAAGGTTAAAGAGAAAAAAAATCACACACATACACACAAAGACGAAATCTGACTCCAACACTTACTTGCCCGCTCACGACCTGTGTGATTCTTGAAAGTTTGCGGATTCCACTTTTCAACAGGACTTGATGCTTTTGAGACATGGGTGCTGTTTTAGTATGTGGTTTGTGAGAATAAAGTTAGGTTTCTTATCAAAATATTGTTTGTTTAAACTTTTTTTTGTTTGTTTAATACCCAAAAGTTCACATAGTTAATATATTGCAAAACTGCAAGCAATGAGTTATCAAAGGAACACTACCAATTAAAAAGGAAAAAAAAATGTCACATTTCTGTCTGAATTTTTTTGACCTTCTGTTGTTAAAAGTAGCATTGATGAATATTACAGCAGAGATAGCCAAGAGAAAAAGAACTTTCCATATTTTTTTCAGTTTTAATATTGTGGATTTGACAGCATTCAGTGTATGGTTAGTTTCACTGTTTCAGTGCAGTAAGATTCCCATGTTATGTGCTTTAGGTCTTTCATGCAGGTACATGGGTTTAAAACCATATTTTAAAATAGTAAAATGTGATTATAAAACCACAAAAATTGGCTACAGCACTCATGGATTACTATAGTGTCCAAAAGAAATTTTTAAACATTATCAAATTACAATACTAGATTTTAAATTTACATTATCTTTTTAAGCAGCAAAGAATCCTGTGGCACCTTATAGACTAACAGACATTTTGGAGCATGAGCTTTCGTGGGTGAATATCTTTTTAAAAACACAACTTATTTAAACAGAATGAAAAATTGAAAATAAAAATAAGCCATTAGGAACTTTACCAAACTTTTTTTAACCTACAGAAACCTTGGCTTTCGTGATGATGCATACTGAGGTGAAACATATGATGTAGTTTTAGCAGGTTCAGAGGAAGAGATTTGGAAGGAGGTTCCTCTTATCCGATCTATGTATTTCTAGGCATCACTCCCAATATTTTTAGGTTCATGTTTATCACTGATGCCATGTCCCTGACTTTTATGGATGATTAACAGGAGAACAACTACTATAATAAAAGTTTACAACAGAATTAGGCTAGGCAGCGGGTATCATAGGCAGGGGGAGGCTGTGCCTCCCTGAAGAGCCTAGTATGGCCCCACCCATGCTCTGCCTGCAGGCCAGCCCCCCTCCTGCAGTTCCCAGTGCTCTGCCCTGGCTGGCTCGGGCTGGCTGGCCTGCCTCTCGCAGGGACTCAGGGTGGCTGGTGCTGGGGCCGTGCCGCCCAGAGCACTAGGGCCGGGATTGCTGTCGCCTGGCACACTGGGGCTGGCCGCATCACCTGGCCACCCAGAGCACTAGGGCTGGGGATGCTGCCACCTGGCAAACCGGTGCTGGCCATCCTACCCGGCTGTCCAAAGCTGAGTCTCACCGCCCTGCGCTGGGGGCCGTTGTGAGCATGCTCTGGGCTCCTGAGGAGAAGGGGGGCAGAAAGGGGAAAAGGGATGCAGAAGGGGAGGGGTGGGGCCTTGGGCGCAAGGGGAGGGGCCGGGGGCTAGCTTCCCCTAACAGCTGGGTCACCGGCCACTCATGGAATTAGGTAAATTCATGAATGATAGGTCCATCTGTGGCTATTAGCCAAGATTGTCATGGATGCAACCCCATGCTCTAGGTGTCCCTAAACCTCGGACAGCCAGAAGATGGGTCTGGATGACAAGGTATATATAGATCACTCAAATTGCCCTGTTTTGCTCATTCCTTCTGAAGCACCTGGCATTGGCCACTGTCAGAAGACAGGACACTGGGCTAGATGGACCATTGTTCTGACCCAGTATGGCCATTCTTATGTTCTTAATGTCTTTTCTGCTTTAGGATAGACTTTGGCAGCTTAAAATACAGGAAAAGGGAGACAAAGAAACTTAGGTCCAAAATTCTGAAGAGGTTTCACTGGCTTAATTAAATGGGTTAAACTAGTGGTTCTCAAACTTTAGCAACCTGAGGACCCCCATTTTGATTTACATTTTTTTTGCGGACCTCCAAACCCCCTGCTCAGCCTGAAGCCCCAACCCTGCCCCACCTCTTCCCAGCCCTGCTCCACCCTTGCCCCTCCTCTTCCCCGCCTCTTTGTGACCCTCCCCCGAGCACACCCCATCCTCGCTCCTCCCCCTCCCTTGCAGTACCTCCTGCGCACTGCTATACAGCTGTTCCGCGATGTGCAGAAGGTGCTGAGAGGGGGAAGAGTTGATCAACGGGGCCAGTGGCCCCAGACATGATTTGAGAAATCCTGAGTTAAACCATATGGTATTAGCTAGTGTTGGGCATGGACAAACTGCTTTACACAGGAGAGGTCCCGTCACTGCAGGATATCTGGGATGACTAAACTTATGTGACCAATAGCATGTTACCCAGTTAAACCTACCAATAAAGGGAAATACACCACTTGTTCTAAGCACGGAGGATGATTCATTTTTAAAAAGGCATTTTTGAGACATATAGTTCAGGAGCTCTTGAATGATTAGCTCACGGCATATCTATATTTGTTCAAAAAAAAAATTCTCTACTGGACATTCAGGACAGGAAAGAATGAGGACGGTACTCAACTCTATGCCTCGTTGTTGGCCAACCCATTATGAACTGTCTCTTCGCTCTCATACTATCCAGCCAACATTTTTAGATGGATTAGAGACATTTGATTAAGATTCAACTCAGATAAGACCAATATGATGCTCCTGGGTAAGGTGGAACATTTTGAGGACAGTTAACAACCTGTGCATCCATTATGTAGCAAGTATGGACACAAAATGTGGAGGTTATCTTGACAGCTCCCTCAGCATGGAAGCTCTCCCAGCATGGCACACAACGGTGAACTATTATTGCCATCCCCAATTTATCCAGAATATCAGACTGATTCTTGCTAGCATGGCCCTTTTCACAGGCATATGTGCATTTGTTATATCCAATTTAGACTACTGAAATAGATGTCTAACAGGACTTCCCCTAAAATTGATCCATGGGGTGCAGCAGTTGCAGAACACAGCTGCCTGCTTGTTCGTAGGATTGCAGCAAGGAAGTTGGTTCTACCTCTGAAATCTACACTCGTTTCCAGTCTTAGGTGCCGACTTCCCCACTGCCTGGTGGGTGCTCGATCCCCCCCAGCCCCGCCCCTGCACCGCCCTCGCCCCACCCCCATTCCACTCCTTCCCCAAAGTCCCCACCCCTGCCCTGCCTTGCCTCTTCTCTGCCTCCTCCCCTGAGCATGCTGTGTCCACGCTCCTCCCCCTCCTTCCTGGAAATCCTAAGTGCTGCCAAACAGCTGTTACTTTGCGTGAGGGGGGGTGCAGTAAGTGCTGGGAGGGGGAGGAGTGGGGATGCGGAGCGCTCGGGGTGGGCAGGAGAAGGAGGCGAGGAAGGGGGAGCTTGGCTGCCGGTGGGTGCGAAGCACCTAATTTTTCCCCGTCGGTACTCCAGCCCCAGAGCACCCACAGAGTTGGCGCTATGTTTCCAGTATGCCAAAAGGACACAATCTACTGTATCTGTCTTGGAGAATGACAGATCCTCATTCCATGGCCTTGGGCGGAGAAAGGATTGTGGATTCCTCCTACAACTCCAGCAGATTTCCACTGCACATGACATTTATACTTGGGTTGTATGAAGGTTCAGGGATTTGGCCCAACACTATAAAAGATGCACAGACAATGGGCAATTATGCTACTATAGGTGTAAACTGTTCAGACCTCAAATACAATTATTTGTAAATTGGAGAGTACACTAAAAATGTAAGGGGCTAAAGGCAAATATGTAAAGGTTAAAAAACAAACACCACGTACACACACACCTGGAAAAAGAATTAAATTTACATTCTTTTCCCCAATCTCTTTGTTTGTAGGTAATTAGACCACACCTAAATGTCTATACTGATCCAGAAACAATTTTGGGAATTAAAAAAATATTATATTGGCAGGATTTATAAGGAAGATGTTTTTGTAAAAATCAAACTACGGGAATACTGAAATCACCTGACCACCACCAGTAATTCATAGAATAGTGAGCCTTCTCAGTGGATGCATCAGTGTACTCCATGGACTTCAGGAAAGCTATGCCAATGTATACTATCTGAGAATCAAGCTTTACCCACATGAGTAAGATTTACTCCTATGGTTAAACATTTAATGGCAGGACTCCTAACTGAAACATTATGAAAAAAATCACCACACAGTGATAAATTAGTCTAACTAATTTAGTAAGATAACTAAGCATCAACAACTAGGTTAATTTTAGATAAAAATAAACAAGCATATGAAAAACATAAGAGTCCCATCTCCTGAAGCAGGAGGTTAATGACAGAGTAGTCCCTTATCAGTAATGATTTAAGTTCGATTTGCACTGAGATTTACCACAGCAAACTGTCCTACAAAAATAGTTAATAATCAAAGCCACATTAATCATAAAAATCTTTACATCTGACATTCTGAATTCTTTTTTGTTGTGGGGGTAGGTATTAGTCATCATAAATCTAGCTCGGAGGGGGGAATTTGTTTTAATGGGAAGATACTGTAATTGAGAAATTCATTTGTAGCTGTTTTTTAAAAAAAATATCCATGCGTAACAAAAACACAAATAACAGAAGGAAAACAGCAACAGCTTTTCAGACAACACAGAGCCAACAAAACTAGAAGTGATCTCCTTACTCCTTCTACTCTGAAATGCCCTGTCCATTTGACTCTGAACAAAATACTATAGTAAGAAAGCACCGTGGGAATTCACCACGTGGCGACTGAGTCTGGAGGAATCCTGCCTGCTGCTGCTTTTTTACAAAAAATAAAGATTAATCATTTTCCCTCGAAGACGTAAGCAGGAAAAAGGCTGTTACCTAGTAAGAGGAAGGAGAAGAGCCACTGAATCACTGCAGCTGTCTGAATTCTCCTGGCCAGGGGAATGTTGATGGGAGCAAACTCGACCTTCATGCTGTGTCTGTCCTGTCCTGTCCTGTCGAGGGAAAACTTTCGCTCTTCCCCGGGGAGGTGAATAGCAGCAGAACGAGGAAAGCAAACAACCGACTCCCAGCTCCGATCCCGCCAGGATTAGAGCAGGTCCTCAGTGCTCCGGCTGGCCAGCGCTCCCAGCAAGCTGAAGTCCGGGGGGTGAAGGTTCAGCTCCGGCGCCGGGGCGGCCCCGCTGCCTTGGGGGGAAACGATCACGGAGCGCAGCCAAAGCCTCGGGGCCGGCATGTGACTCAGCCAGGCGGCGCAGGAGTAGCAGAGTCAGCCCAGAGCCCGTACGCACCCTGCCTTACGGGAACTCGCTGCCCTCGCCCCCGCCGGCAGAGAGGGGGCAGTCCCGGGCCAAGAGGGCTGCCCGCAGCGCAGGACGGGCTCGGCTGCAGTTCAGCGAGGTTGGCTGCTGTGCAACACGAGGGCACTTCAGGCCAAGAGACGCGTCTAGTGGGGAGGGGCAGTGACCAGGGCAGATGGGAGAGGAGGTGGTTGTGATAAGATCTGCCTTGTCAGTGCAAACAGGAGCCATCAGGTGATTCCCCTCCACGTGAAGCGCTACCCCGCACCATCAGACTGTGAGAAAGGTGCCCCGTGTTAGGGGCCTGGAGCCAACAAATATGAGCAGAGTGAAAACAGCCTAAGTCTTTCCCCATAGTTTTAAGCAGCCGCCTCCATATGTCTACGGCCACTGAACAGTATGGCCAACCCCAAAGGTTCAAAAATCACAAGTCAATCTCCAAAAAATCATGAGATTGGCCCAAATATGATTTTTTTAAAATTACACTAATTTTGGTCTAAGTTTTTCAACTTCCTCTGCCCACTCTGGTGTGTGTGCATGCAGGCATGTCCAACCCAGGGGTGTGGGTCCATTACAGTATTACCAACTCTCCCTAATTTACAGCTTGGCTATGTAATGCTGTCAAACGAGGGGCCAGCTCTTGCCAAAGCTTTAGGCCCTAGTCAAGCACTGACAAATTCATTGCAGGAAGTCAGGCTGTTTCACCTGTGTGTTAATATGGCTAAGGTGGGTATCGAACTCATAACGTTGTGTTTAGTGTTTTAAGCTTTATGAAATGCTTGTAAATTGCTGCATGTGTTAATCTCACTTATCTTTATCACCTGCTGTAAGGTAATATTTAAGTTTTTTGCTTTATAACTGTAAAAAACGTTTGGTCTGGAACTGTGGACATGTCAGGAAGATTGTCTCCTGCTCATCAAGAAAGCTATCGCAACTAAATGGGCCATCGTGGGACATCACAACACAAAGACTTTCTTAATTGCCTCTTAACACCCAAGAAGAGGCTAAAGAAAAAGGGCTCCTCCCATCAGTTTGAATTCTGGAAGAAAGAAAGAAATATATCTGGCAGGAAAAAAATTTCAGTTTCTCATCTCTTTTGCTATTTGGTCTCTGACAGGGTCAGAGCTACGAAACAGAAGCAGAGATTCCCCACGGTCAACTTGGGTTAGCCCTAAAATACATTCAGAGCTGACAGGTTACAACAACATTGTCACCTTTTAAAACCACAGACTGTAACTCATTTGTGTATATAAATTTGCTTGCTTTAGCCTTGTGGTTACTGTCTCATTTCTTTTTTCAAATTAATAAATCTTTAGTTAGTTTAATATAGGACTGGCTACAAGTATTGTCTTTGGTGAGAGATCTAAAGTACAAATTGAACTGGGTAAGTGACTGGTCTCTTAGGACTGGAAACAACCTGAATATTTTTGGTGTATAGGAACTATCAGTAAATCCAGCTTGCCTAGGTGACAAAATAGACTGGAATGCCCCAGAGGACAGTCTGTGACTCTATGGTAAGCCTGTTATATCGCTTTAGGAGTTCACATTTGTTACTGGGTTGGTGAAATTTAATTATAAAACACAACCAGTTTGGAGTCTCTGCCCTACTTCTTTGACAGTCTGCCCTGAGGGTTAGACACTCAGGGCCCTGAGCTAGGACCGTCCCTAGCTATTCTGGGGCCCTACACGAGCTACAAGACAGGAAGAGAACTAGTTTACCTTGCCATATAGTCCCAAAGAAAGAGAGGGGATTATTTCTGTGCAAGACAGACAGACTTTGACTTCTTATGTGGGAGAGACATTACTGTTATGTTGTCCTCTCTACAGAGCTATAGCTTTTATAAAGAATCAATAACAGCATATCATTTTTATGGATAGATGATAAACCACAATTGGAGGACCTAATTTTTGCTGATAACATTGTTCGGCTTAGTTTAACATGTCACTTAATGGAAGAAGAGACCCGGCTTTTGGCAGGTACAACAAAACATATTGGCCTGTTCATCACCAAGGGGAAGACAAAATATAAGGCTATCAGAGCTAGAAAAGCAACATAAGAACATAAGAATGGCCCTACTGGGCCATCTAGCCCAGTATCCTGTCTTCCAACAGTGGCCAGTGCCAGGTGTCCCAGAGGGAATGAACAGAACAGCTAATCTTCAAGTGATCCATCCCCTGTTGCTCATTCCCAGATTCTGGCAAACAGAGGCTAGGGACACCATTCCTTCCCACCCTGGCTAATAGTCATTGATGGACCTATCCTCCATGAATTTATCTAGTTCTTTTTTGAATCCTGTTATGGTCTTGGCCTTCACAACATCCTTTGGCAAGGAGTTCCACAGGTTGATTGTGTGTTGAGTGAAGAAATACTTCCTTTTATTTATTTTAAATCTGCTATTAATTTCATTTGGTGGCGCATAGTTCTTGTGCTATGAGAAGTAATAAACAACACTTATCTATTTTCTCTACATCAGTCATGATTTTATAGACCTCAATCATACCTCTCCTTAGCCGTCTCTTTTCCAAGCTGAAAAGTCCCAGTCTTATTAATCTCTCCTCATATGGAAGCCGTTCCATACCCCTAATCATTTTTGTTGCCCTTTTCTGAAACTTTTCCAATTCCAATATATCTTTTTTGAGATGGGGCAACCACATCTGCACACAGTATTCAAGATGTGGGTGTACCATGGATTTATAGATAGGCAACATGATATTTTCTGTACTATTATATATCTCTTTCTTAATTATCCTCAGCTTTCTGTTCGCCTTTTTGACTGTCGCTGCACATTGAGTGGATGTTTTCAGAGAACTATCCACAATGACTCCAAGATCTCTTTCCTGAGTGGTAACTGCTAATTTAGACCCCATCATTTTATATGTATAGTTGGGATTATGCTTTCCAATGTGCATTACTTCGCATTTATCAGCATTAAATTTCATCTGCCATTTTGTTGCCCAGTTACGAAAAATCCTTTTGTAGCTCTTCGCAGTCTGCCTGGGTCTTAACTATTTTTAGTAATTTTGTATCATCTGCAAATTTTGCCACCTCACTATTTACCCCTTTTTCTAGATATTTAAGAATATGTTGAATAGGACTGGTCCCAGA
Organism: Mauremys mutica; assembly: GCF_020497125.1. Classification (NCBI taxonomy): domain Eukaryota; kingdom Metazoa; phylum Chordata; order Testudines; family Geoemydidae; genus Mauremys; species Mauremys mutica. Next base: position 67,988,458 of record NC_059080.1, on the reverse strand, counting down.
ACAGACCCCTGGGGGACACCAATATTTACCTTTCCCCATTCTGAAAACAGATCATTTATACCTATCCTTTGTTTCCTATCTTTTAACCAGTTACCAATCCATGAGAGCACCTTCCCTCTTATCCCGTGGCAGTTACTTTGCTTTTGCCTTTGGTGAGGGACCTTGTCAAAGACTTTCTGAAAATCCAAGTACACTATATCCACTGGATCCCCTTGTTGACCCCCTCAAATAATTCTAGTAGTTTGGTGAGGCATGATTTCCCGTTATTAAAACTATGTTGACTCTTCCTCAACAAATGATGTTAATCTATATGTCTGACAATATTGTTCTTTATTATAGTTTCAACCAGTTTGCCTGGTACTGAAGTCAGGCTTACAGGCATGTAATTGCCAGGATCACCTCTGGAGTCCTTTTTAAAAATTGGCGTCACATTAGCTATCCTCCAGTCATCTGGTACAGAAGCTGATTTAAATGATAGGTTACAGACTACACTTAGTAGTTTTGCAATTTCACATTTGAGTTTCTTCAGAACTCTTGGGTGAATACCATCTGGTCCTGGTGACTTATTGCTGTTTAATTTGTTCCAAAACCTCCTCTAACGATACCTCAATCTGGGACAGTTCCTCAGATCTGTCACCTAAAAAGAATGGCTCAGGTTTGGGAATCTTACTCACCTTCTCAGCCGTGAAGACCAATGCAAATAATTCATTTAGTTTCTCTGCAATGGCCTTATTGTCCTTGAGTGCTCCTTTAGCACCTCAATGGTCCAGTGGCCCCACTGGTGGTTAAGCAGGCTTCCTGCTTCTGATGTACTTTACAAAAAAATTTTGCTATTACTTTTTGAGTTTTTGGCTAACTGCTCCTCAAATTCATTTTTGGCCTTCCTAATTGTATCTTTACACTTCATTTGCCAGTGTTTATGCTCCTTTCTATTTTCCTCACTAGGATTTAACTTCCACTTTTTAAAGGATGCCTTTTTGCCTCTCACTGCTTCTTTTATTTTGTTGTTTAGCCACGGTGGCTCTTTTTTGGTTCTCTTACTATGTTTTTTAATTTGGGGTATACATTTAAATGGAGTCTCTATTATGATGTCTTTAAAAAGTTTCCATGCAGCTTGCAGAGATTTCACTTTTAGCATTGTATCCTTTAATTTCTGTTTAACTAACCTCCTTATTTTTGTGTCGTTCCCCTTTCTGAAATTAAAAGCTATAGTGTTGGGCCGCTGCGGTGTTTTTCCTGCCACAGGGATATTCAATTTAATTATATTATGGTCACTATTACCAAGCGGTCCAGCTATATTCACCTCTTGGACCAGATCCTGTGCTCCACTTAGGACTAAATCAAGAATTTCCTCTCCTCTGGTGGGTTCCAGGACTAGCTGCTCCAAGAAGCAGTCATTTAAGATGTCAAGAAACTTTATCTCTGCATCCTGTCCTGAGGTGACATGTACCCAGTAATCCCCCATTATTATTATTATTATTATTATTGAGTTTTTTATTTTAATAGCCTCTCTAATCTCCCTGAGCATTTCACAGTCATTATCACCATCCTGGTCAGGTGGTCAGTAATATATTCCTACTGCTATATTCTTATTATTAACCATTAGAGTAGATGAAGAAATACTAGAACTCATTTTACCCATATAAGGAGTGGTATGTGCAATGATGGTGAGACCATGTTAGATGTCAAACAACAAATATCAAAAGCAGCAAAATGAAAAGATTTGGAAAAGTAGCATGATTGACATTGACACAAATATATATTTTTAACACCTGCATGATGTCTGTCCTCCTCTACGGAGCAAGGTCATGGAAATCTACAACAAAAACTGGTAAGATCAACTAATTCCAAAATAAATGCCTGCAGAAGATCTTCAAAGTCCACTGGAAAGAGTTTCTTGCAACATCAGAAATTCTGAGTAGAGCAAACCAATCTACGGCATCAAATATGGTCAGACGTATTTAGGATATGCTTTAAGGGTGCCCCAACATAACTTCCACAGCAAGTTATAATATGGGCCAGAGACACCGGCTTCTCCAGGCCCCGGGGGTGTTCAACTCCCTGCTCTGCCCCAGGCTCTGCCCCCACCTGACCCCTTCTCCCAAGCCTAAGCCCCCACCCCGCCTCTTCCCACCCAGTTCCAGCCCCTTCCCCGAGTGTACCTCATCCCCGCTCCTTCCTCTCACCCCCAGCGCCTCCTGCACACTGTGGAACAACTGATAGTGGCGGGTCGGAGGCACTGGAGGGAGGGGGAGGAGTTGATTGGTGGGGTCGCCGGCAGACGCTGGAGGGGAGTGGGGAAGCTAGCTGCCAGTGGGTGCTAAGAACACATTAATTTTTTTCTGTGGGTGCTTCAGCCCTGGAGAAGCACTTACGATATGTGCACCACCTGGAAAGAGGAAAAAGAGGGCAAACTAGAAAAACATTACGTAGAATAGAGAAGGAAGCCAAATCCATCAACATGACACTCAGAAGCCTGAAAAGACCAGCATAAGACCAAAATAAATGGTGGAAACTGGTGGACACCCTATGCATCCGAGGATGTGGGAGGATAAAGAAAAGAATGAACACAAACGTGGGTGAAACACCATGAAATATGAAAATAAAAAACATCTCTCAGAAAACAATGATAAGGAGCGTCACAGATATCTCCATGATAGCATAATCCATTCATAACAAGGCAATTCTGAAGACAGTTTTTGTAATAGTTGAGGGTGACAGAATGGAAATGCTTTAGTCACTTATCTGATTTAATTGAAGAGTGTTTAAAAGGGTGGTTACATGTTAGGCTTCTTATTCAATTTTTGTATATTCTTATACACACTAAATGTAGCAGAACATAAATATAGGATGAAACAGTAGGTTAATTAATTAATATATGCACTAAAATGAAGTTTAAGGAAAAGTGGAAGAGAAGTAAAAACAAAGCATCAAACCAGGAACAGGTAATAAAACAAGGGTGATGGGATCCTCAGAGTGCAACCTGAGACTGTGGGATCGCTCTACCCCCTTTACTCACTATTCTGGGTAGTCTCTCACAATGCCTTATTGGAGGCAAACAGCAAACCCCTCCAGGTGCTGTTACAACTCAGTACAATCGCATGTGGCACCACATGCCCAGCTAGATTGCATGAATGCTCTCAGAACCACTCATGAACCACACAGAGAAAGGTGCCAGCCACATTCCCCCAGCTCCCAGCCTTGTACTCTAGGAATATACCTTCTTGAGCAATGCAAATTTATTAATTAGTTTGCCACTTCATCAATGGAAAGTGGACATGCACCAGCCTTTAATAAATCTGCTCAGGTCACAAACACTTCAGGCAAACTCACCAGTAAAGATAAATAGTAAAACAAGTTTACTGATTACAATAGATTTTAAGAAATAAGTGGCAGGCAAAAAGTCAGAATTAGTTACAAAAGAAAACAAGTGCACAATCTAAATCCTAAACCTGTGAGACACTAGGCAGTATTTAGATCAAGTTTTCTCACTCCACTAGATGTTACATTTCATAATACACAGGTTTCACCCTTGAAACTTGGGCCAGTCTCCTCTGTTGGCCACCCTCACTCTTCTGAGCGAGGGAGAGGGGGGAGAAAAGGCCAAGCATGGACCACTGTGTTCTGTTTTATACCCTTGTTCCATATGTTTGGAGAACGTAAGTCCAGGTATGTCTGGTGGGCGTTGCTGAGTCACCAGGCAAGATAAAGCAATTCCCCTGGTGAGGCCTTGTGCAATGCATCCGAAGAAGTGAGCTGTAGCTCACGAAAGCTCATGGTAAAATAAATTTGTTAGTCTTTAAGGTGCCACAAGTACTCCTGTTCTTTTTATTGAATTGTATCTCCTTTGCTGGACAATGGCTGTTGATGGTTGTTCAACACCTGCACGGGCATTGATTAGCTCCCTTGTTGTAGTCTCTGGGGATCTAATAACTGGGCAATACCCCACAGCATTCTATCTCATAGAGCTGGAAGGGACCCCAAAAGATCATTGAGTCCAGCCCACTGCCTTCACTAGCATGACCAAGTACTGATTTTGCTCCAGATCTCTAAGTGGCCCCCCTCAAGGACTGAGCTCACAATACTGGGTTTAGCAGGCTAATGCTCAAAAGGACCACTAAGCTATCCACAATCACACAACTTCAGATGCACCAATGATATACATATTTAGGTAAAACAATGGCTTTCAGCAAATCATAACCTTTCCCCTGATACCTCATGTGGCATGCTTTATATAAAATATCTCAATTATATATAAATGATTAATATGGGGGCTACAGGGCACTCCCCTGAGGTACAGAGTGTCACAAAGGGGCAGTATGCACAAGAAAACACTAATATTAAATATATGAAAATGAAATTTTTGTCTGAGTACTGACTATCTGATAGACAACTAGACTCACTTCTTCCATAATTGTAATGACAACTTTTATTACCTGAGTTGAGCAATAGTCTAACCTGTAGTAACTAGTCCTCACACGTCTCACTAACCTTTCTTAGATTTATTATGCTCATTTCAATGGCCATTCAGATCAATGGAAAGACTCTCCGACTGGCAATTAAAATTCCAATATCCAGGAGACTATTCCCTGGTAAGGGTTCTCTGCAAGACTCATGAACACTAGGGGTCTCATGCTCTTATTTACACCTGTAACACATCAGCATAGCTTTGACTTCAATACAATTACTCTTGATTTACACCAGTTTAACTTAGAAGAGCATCAAGCCTATTGATTTCATTGGTTACTCTCAATTTATACTAGTGTGACAGAAGAGAGTCAGGTCTCAACTCCTCTCCTTCCAGAAAGAAGTCTCTCAGTTCCTGGGGCTTGATTTTCTGTTGCCCTGCTCTTTGTGCACTCATTTACACCAGTGCAGAGTGCAAAACGGGCATTAACACTATCTAATCACTTACATAACATTTTATGTTCAATTTACTACAGAATGTGCAGGGGTAATGGAGAAGCACTTAGCTCTCCAAATGCAAACATGACACAAAACCTGCAGAGCTTCAAGCAAACAAACTTTCAAAAAGTTTTTTTTCCTCCTGCTGATGATAGCTCATCTCAATTGATTAGACTTTTCCTGTTGTTATGCATACTTCCACCTTTTCATGTTCTCTGTATGTATAAATATCTCCTGTCTGTGTGTTCCATTCTATGCATCCGAAGAAGTGAGCTGTAGCTCACGAAAGCTCATGCTAAAATAAATTTGTTAGTCTTTAAGGTGCCACAAGTACTCCTGTTCTTTTTACAGATACAGACTAACATGGCTGCTACTCTGAAACTTTCTCGAGTGCATCTTCTGTTTTCCACTATTTCTCGCTTGAAATGTCCAGCTAAAGATGCTGCAAACTGCACTTTACTGTTACCTCAACAATCCCCTTTTATCATTACTAAGAAAGTCCCAGGGTTGCAGGCTAGCATAATAGCTATAACATTCATTGCGGGGTGGGGGAGACTCTTCATTAGAAGTAGTCTGCTGGGAAGCAGGTGTTAGTGGGTTGCATAGCTAAATTTCACACTGATTTGGGGGTTATATTTGTCCAAGGCACAGCTCGTACGTCTGGAAACTCCGCCTTCTGACTCTGACTGGGTGAGCATCACTTTAACAACCCGGTACGAGCTTTTAGTCTCCTCCCCCGCAAGTCATTAGCGCCCAGCACAGTCAAGGACTGCAAGGCCGAGCCCACAATCAGGGCTGGGAAGGGCAGCCCGGTGCCATTCCCCGGGGGGCTGCAGTGCTTTGTCTACCACGGTGCCCCAGCCCCTATAACGCGCCCCCTCCCTCACCGGGGCGCTGACCAGCCCGGGGAACGTCCCCCGCGCCCCCTCCCGCACCGGGGCGCTGACCAGCCCGGGGGAACGTCCCCCGCGCCCCCTCCCGCACCGGGGCGCTGACCAGCCCGGGGGAACGTCCCCCGCGCCCCCTCCCGCACCGGGGCGCTGACCAGCCCGGGGGAACGTCCCCCGCGCCCCCTCCCGCACCGGGGCGCTGACCAGCCCGGGGGAACGTCCCCCGCGCCCCCATTTGGGGTGGAAGTGTCACGTTTCGAGCTACCCAAAGCCACGGCCCCGAGCCAGAGCGCGGGCGGGCGGGAGCCGCTGAGTGAGGCGCTCGGGATCGCCGGGGAGGGGGCCTGGCCCTGCACGGGCGAGCAGCAGCCGTTCCCCCAGGGCCCTACGCGCGGCCCGTTCACCATCTGGAGCCGGCTCGGCCGAACCGACCCGGCTGACGTATCGTCCTGCGTCCATAGGTGTCCTGGCTCTGCCTGATCACACCAATCACATCCTTCCTTTCGTGCCGCTCGCACGCCGCGGGTCCCGCACGGGGAGAGCGTGTGCGAACCGGACACCGGGGCAGCGTGAGATGGGGAGGGCAGCAGCGCTGGTACAGGAGCAGAAGGGGACTCGGAAGATCAGGCGATGCTTTAGGACAGCCCCAGCGCCTGGTTAGTTCGGCGGAGTCGGGGTCCTTCCAGCGGGCGTGCGCGGAAGGCGCATGCGCAATGTGACTGTAGCTCAGGCTTCTGACATGCCGACGGTCAGTGTGAAGCGGGAGCTGCTCTTCCAGGCGCTGGGCAGGCGCTACAGTGAGTGCGGGCGGGGGCCGCGGTGCTGGAGCGGGTCGGGTGGGGCCTGGCGGGGTCTCCGTTGCTCTGGCCTGTCACCAGCTTTCAGGTCACTGTCACCTGGGGACTTAGCTGCCCTCCCGCCTGTTCCTGGGGGCTGCTCCCCACCGAGTACCAGCTCCGGTGCCGGTCTCTGCCCCTGCTCGGCGCTTTCCCAGTTAGCAGCAAGGTGCTGCCGATCCGGTCTGAGTGTCCTGACTCTAATAGCGGCCAACAGTGAAACTGACAAGTCTCTGGGTCGATTTCGTTGGGGAAGTCTGTAAGGAGCCGTATGTGCCGCGTGGAGTTGGCTGTAGGCAGGGCTAGACGTCACTGCAATAACTTACACTTAATGCCCAGGTGGAAGTGTGTTTGCACAGCCATCAGGGCTAAAAACGCTTTTAATCAAAGCTTGGGTTCTTCAGACGTTCATAGCATTTGCTTGGGAAAGCCTCTTGCATGCCGTGGCTTGGTGGATTTTTCGGGTTCTGTGTGCACATACCTGCTATTTGAGTTCCACTTACTGATAAAATACAGGTATACACTTAAAAATTACAAACTAATTTTAAAACAGCATATTGGGGAAAGCAGTTTTTAAATTGCTTGGCTTCTGAACCCTGAGGTCTGGATTCTTTTTTTTATTGTAATAGTTGATGGATTCAGAAATACATTTTTTAAAAATTAGGGAAGATAGGTAGACCTGGCAGATAAAACAGCTTAGCCAAATTGCCTTTTCCCACAGCCCTTCCATTCCCCCAATTTCTCTGGTAGACTAGACCTCTCCATAAGTCAGAAGGTGAGTTATGAATCCTAATTTATACCCAACTGACTGAATGTGAAGGTAATTGTTGATGCTACTGCACTGCTTCTCATGGGCTTGTCTGTTCTTCTGCTGATGTGATGTGTTCCTGTTCTGTTATACTGTGTGGAGACTAACCTGAAAAAAAGCTAATGGTACAACCAATTGTATTCAAAACTAACTCTGAGATATTGTGTTCTAAATCTTTTGCTATTCATTTCACAAATCAATAAATACAATACGAATAGCAGAAATTGTTACTAAAACAAAAGTAAAGACAAAATTCTCAATCCTAAATGTCTGTCCGCCCCCCCCCCCCTCCCCCCGCGCAAATAGCATTTAGTATTCTATTCAGGGCTTTTTCCTGAGTTGTCATCAGAAGTCTGAGGTCTGTTTATTGGAAACCAGAATTAACTAGAGAGCTTTTTCTTTCTTTCTTCCTAGCTGATGAAGAAGTTGATGAACTTTGCTTTGAGTTTGGTCTGGAGCTTGATGAAATTGTAAGTAATATGTTGCCATTTATCACATTTACATTTGTCTTTAGCCCTTTGGCTGTGGGGGATTGATTGCAGTTCTGTTTGATAGAGGGGACCCAGTCTGCTGTGTCTTCGGCAGTTTACCTGCCCATCACCAGTAAAAGAGCCTTCTCTCTGAACATCATAAGTAGTGTATATGACCCACCGACACTACTATTCTGCTGTATGGCCAGGAACTTCCAACGTTGGTATCCCAGTTACAGGCTCTGTGTTGCAAATACTTTATAAACTCTGCTTTGGCTTTATTTTTTTTATGCAAGCTTGTACAACTGCCACAAAAACGTAGTGTTTTGGGCATTTTATATAGTGACTGAAAAGTAGTGGTTGAGGTCTTGATCCTGCATCAGAATTTTCTAGAACTAGCATCCACATCTTTGCAGAGTCAAACTGAATCTGATATTGTCTTGGTGTTTTTTTAATTTCTGGTTTAGTCTGAAGTGATTGAGTACATATAAATGATCTGATTTGAAGATTAACAAAGGTTCTTTTTTTGTATGCTCTATTTCAGAATAGACTTCAGACATTACTGATGGGATACTGATTTACAGCAAAATGGAAGAAATAATTAGGCCCAGTACAGAACTGGGATCTACTAGCCTAGCCACTTGTGCCTGGGCTAGTCTTTGTTTCCAATAATTCAGTTCCAATAATAAACAAATATTCCTTTGGGTTATTGTATTAAGACTTCTGAATCTGAGAGGTAGTACAATTAGGTACTTCAATTAGTACAGTTTCTGATGCTTTAAGCACCCATTTCACATATAAACCCACATTATGCCCTTTAAACCACATTTGTTAATGAATACTATTTATTTTTTTACATTTAAAATTATGCTATTTTCTAAGCTCTTTCAATGTTAATTTACTCCATTATTAGTGACTTGGTTTTCATTTAATTGTAGACGTCTGAGAAGGACATAATAAGTAAAGAACAAGGTGATGGAAAGGCAGAGGGTGCATCAGATATCATTCTCTATAAAATTGATGTTCCTGCTAACCGATATGATCTTCTTTGTCTGGAAGGATTGGTCCGAGGGCTTCAGGTCTTTAAAGAAAGGTACTCTAGCACTCTGAGGTTTTTGTACTTCAGTATTTGATTAGGCTAGACTCGTACATTGCTCATTAACGTTAAGCAGCTGATTAATAAAAATGCTATTTGCTTGGCCTGTGAGGGATCTCTGATCTATAACTTCACTGTAATTGCCAAAATGTTTTCTACGCTCCAGCAAATCTTGTCCAGTGAGGCTCACAGCAGTACTCTTTAACAGAGTAGAAGGCAACTTTGTGTGATATGCATAGTTTGAGAATGACAATGATGATTCCTTCTCCTAATTGAGGTCTTTAAGATTATTATTTAGTTGTTGTTGTTGTTGTTTATTTATTGTTGATATTGTTATTGAAATAATATGTAATATTATCAACATTTTCCCTTTTCTCAATTCTCGATTTCTCTGAAATTTTCTGTGCAAGTAATTACCATTAACATTAATGATTGATCTGGTTAGACAACCTGGGATTGATCCTGTAAGGTGCTAAGTGCCCTCACCTCTGCTTGAAGATAGTGGAAGTTGAGGGTGCTCAGGATCGAATCCCCTGTGACAGAATCAGTTTTCTATAGGTGTGTTCTTGTTTTCTTTAAGTCTAAGTTTTTTTGAGGAATCTTTGACTGCAGTGAAGTTGTCTTTTTGAGCATATATATTTCATAGTACACTATACTTAAGTAAGTTAGTAGGAAACTTTACATACACCGCTACCTTGATATAACGCCACCTGATATAACACGAATTTGGATATAACACGGTAAAGCAGTGCTCTGGGGGGGCAGGGCTGCGCGCTCCGGTGGATCAAAGCAAGTTCAATATAACACGGTTTCACCTATAGCGTGGTAAGATTTTTTTGGCTCCCAAGGACAGCATTATATTGAGGTAGAGGTGTATATGTTAACAGTTTTTACAGAATTTTAAATGCTAATAAAAATTGATAACATTTTCACCATAAAGCGCATTGACACTTTTCTAATGTTTCCTCCTTGTGCTCTTTTTGGAAGAATGTTTCACCCTCAGTTGTAAACCCTTTTTATTTCTATTTTTGTTTTAGGATAAAGGCCCCTAGATACAAAAGGATTATGCCAGCGAATGGTGGTGTTCAAAGGCTGATTATTACTGAAGAGGTGAAATTATTTGCTGAACCTTTGTCCGTATCTTGAAAGCTTCATCACCATCAAACATACTCTGTAATAACTGAGTTTGGTTTAAATTTTAGTCAGACTAAGGCTACAACTTATTTCCTATGCAATAGAAGTTTAAATGTTTTCTCCATCCTGTGATGTACATTGTAAATAGTGGTCTGCATTGTAGCTGATATGGGAATACTGTACAAATTACTTTGTAAAGGATAACCATGTTATTTCAGGAAAATTCATACCTGTGCATCTCTGATGGTTTTCTGAAACCGTATTCTCTATAGAGAAAATCCTCTTTCCTTTACCAAACTAAAAGTAAACTATTTTCTTTGGGGATATCGGTACTCTGTGCATTTTCCATTGTAGTATACATTTTTGTAAGCAAGTGGTTATCACTTCAAAAAGTTCAAGACGCACATTGTTTTCAATGTGAGAATTTAATTTTATAAATTCTGCATATATTAAATTTTTATAATTTGTAACTGTACCACTCTTATAAATTGTAGACTGCCCAAGTTCGTCCTCATGTGGTAGCTGCAGTCCTTCGTAACATAACTTTTTCCAAGGATCGCTATGATAGTTTCATTGACCTACAAGAAAAATTACATCAGAACATCTGCAGGTTAGTTTTTAAATCCAGTGAGAATAAAGCATATGGTACATCACCATTTAGGTAGGCTTAATATTTTTTACTGTGAAATATTTAATTTTATTCTTGATGTGGACTGCTGTTCACTTTTTCAAAGAGATGTTATGTTTACACTCATGCTTAGACAAATATTTTTCAGCAGTGCTCTCTGACATTCTTCATTTGGCTTGCTTGATACTGGCAATTCTCAATGCATTTTGCCATAAGTGGGTGACGTCTGCTAGATAAGTAATGGAAGAAGCCTCTTGGGTAAACTCTCTGCCACAATCTCATTAGATTTACATTTGACTGTTGTGTGTGTTGTTACAAAGCCAGTGTACCATGCGTACTGCAGTCAGAATGCTACTACTTCTACGTGCTTCCACACTTGTAAAAATTGCTATTCTTCTTCAACAATTAGCTATGTGCATGTTTGAGACAGTACTGCCTCAGAGGACATTATCTCAAATGAACTCCAAATACCTATAGAAAAGTCATTGCTGTTTTGCCTTGTTTCCTTTGTAGGAAAAGAGCGTTAGTAGCGATTGGCACCCATGACCTGGACACAATCTCTGGTCCATTTACTTATACAGCTAGACCTCCTTCAGAAATTAGATTCAAGCCCCTGAATCAGTCCAAGGAGTATACGGCTTCTGAAATTATGGATCTATATAGGGTAGGTGTCCTTTCCAAACTCTTCACATGCAGTGCTGAAATCTCAATTTCTAGAGGGATTGCAAGACTTGGGATTGGCACCTCTGCAGATATTGCCAATAGTGGTGGTAATTTTATATTGTGGCCACCTCCCCACTAGGAACTGGAACTAGACCACAAGTTCACTTTATGCAGAGCACTAAACAGACATATGAAAAGGTAACTTTTGTTTACTGCTGATGTGAGATCACAATTTAATGTACACAGAGCTAAATGTGAAATGGTGTACTAGCTAAAAGGCTCCATACCCAGTTATCTCAGTCCTGGAGATAGTTGTATGAAATATGACAAATATTTGATTTGAAGGATTATAACTGGTGTATTCAGCTGCCTTTTTTAAAATTCCGCCTTAATATGCTCCATTTGTTTTTCATGGAACAAAATAGAGTTCCACCAGTTGTCACAAAAAGACCTTAAAATTCCTATGTGTGCTCACCAAAATATATTCTAGTGAACAAAGTATCAGCCTCATATGCTGGTGAAACTGGTTTTAAATGTTGTTGCGATAGAAATTGTAATAAAAATACGAGGATTTTTTTTCAATTCAGTGTGATGAGTTCTTATCACTAATAGAACATATCTGGATTTTACCTTTTTAAAAAACAAAACAAAACCTGAGAACAGTACATCTTTTTACTGTTGTTTTAGGCTAAATTATTTCAAGTATCAGAGGGGTAGCCGTGTTAGTCTGGATCTGTAAAAAGCAACAAAGAGTCCTGTGGCACCTTATAGACTAACAGAAATATTGGAGCATAAGCTTTCGTGGGTGACGAAGTGGGTATTCACCCACGAAAGCTTATGCTCCAATACTTCTGTTAGTCTATAAGGTGCAACAGGGCTCTTTGCTGCTTTTTATAGATCCAGACTAACACGGCTACCCCTCTGATACTTAAATTATTTCAATCATTCTCCATTTGACTCCTTACAGTTGTTTTGAATTGAGCAACTTTTTCTCATATTTAGTTGACATTGCTCACCTAATTTCTGCAACTAGCTCTTGGGGTGAAATCCGGCCCCATTGAAGTCAATGGGAGTTTTGCAATTGAGTCTAATGGAGTGAGCATTTGGTTGTATTTGATATTCAAAATTGTGCTGTGCTATTCAGTTTTTATTACCCATGTAAGTTGCATGGTGTTGGGGGGGTTGTTGTTTTTTTTTTTTGGATAAACATAATTCTTGGAATCAGGCTTCTGATGCAAATAGTCACATTTATCAACACAAAGACTGCTTTCCATGAACATCTTGCCTTAATGCTCATGTTTCTGGAATGTCCCATGAATATTCTAGGAATGAGCTTACTGACAGAAAACTGAACACATGAAGGGTGAACACACAGCTGAAGCAAATGCATTTTTTTTTTAATTTGATCATGTATTTGTGGAAGATGTTGAAATATTCGCCTGGATGTAGCCGGAGAGGGTGGCTGTTTAACGTGCTCAAGCTTAACAAGATGCCATTCTTGGCTCCTCTCCACAATTAAAAGATCCCCATGTATGGGTCGATGATTAGTGGGAAGAAGTCATATCAAGTCTGTTTTTAAATAGTAACTTTTCTAATATGGAAGTGTTCAAAGTGTTGTCATTTCTATAAAGCACCATGGGACACACAAGCTTTTCATAGCAAGTAAAGAGAGCCCCAGTATGCTCTATCTAAACTGATGTGACAGGACACTGAAGGAGAGAACAAGCAAGGAGGACTAGAGAGGCTAGAAGGAATACACAGAAGAAAACTGCATTGTCTAGTAGAATATGTTTCATGTTCTGGCAACAGATGTTTATATTCAAAATAAAACATCTCCTCTCCCTGACAGGCCGCCCCCCCCATCATGGCTCTTTTAACATGAAATCATTTGGATCAGATGCTGGAGAGCATTTCAGTGTAAATCCATAAGTACTAAGAGACTAGAATATTTTCTTTTCTTTATTCTGCAGGCTAACTTTTGCCACCTTTAAGACCAATTGCTGTAAAGCTGGGACACAGTTACTTTAGCATGCTTAGTGCTCTGTGCTTAGGACAAGAAATGGAAGTTCCTTTACGATAAAGAATCACAGTATTTGGCTTGAGTAAGATAGTGTATCTGTGATCCTCCTACTCATAGATTAAGTAGTAATATTTTGAAATTAGTGTTTAAATGAGAAAATAGAAAATTTGTTTCTTGGCTTCCTTGCTTTTTTAAACAACTTTCTGTAGTGAAGTAATATCTGTGAGCCTAATCCTTTACTCAGGCAAAATTCCTGTTAATGCCACAGTTGAGGGATTATGTCATATGGTGATGGTTCATGATTAAGATAATGTGAAATTCAGCTTGTGCTTTATTTCTCCAGACTGACAGCCAACTTAAGCATTATCTACACATAATTGAAAACAAACCACTTTATCCAGTTATCTACGATAGCAACGGTGTCGTTCTTTCAATGCCACCAATCATCAATGGTAGGATTACATATTATTATTTTGTCACTATTATTTTTCTGATGGTGTAGCCAACAAACTTTTGAGTATACATGGGTTGTTTCATTTTTCTTAAAATGGTGTCACGATTTTTTCATTTATTCTTCACTATAAATGCCATGTATGTTTCTGGTACCCTTGCCACTGGAAACTAAATGATGGACTTCTTTGGTGGGACTTTCATGAGCAACTATGAGATAGGCATAACAGGTACAGGCTTATTACTCATTGGTCATTTGGCTGAAGAGTTTAGTTCAAGGTGAATCTATAACTGGAGAATTTGTATCTCTCATTGTGTTGTAGGTAATAGGGGATGCTGATCCATTTGCCTGAGCGTGAATCCAGTGTGATTATCAGCACCATGAATCAATTACTGTGAGAGCATTTGGTATACAAAAAATGAATTCAGAAGGCTTTGATTAAATAAATAAATATTGGGGCTGGAATTTTTGTTGGCATGGTTTCTAACAGTGTTTCCTCTGAATATGAGAGGGACTCATGGATGATTTGGGGAAGGCATTTCTGGTGACTGGTGAAGTAGATCAATGATACTGGCAAGAATATTTCCTTAGACAAAAACAGATATGTAGTTTCATTATGCCCATAATAAGAGTTTAGACCAAGAGTCAGTAACTCTTATGTAATCAGGGTCTGACACACTCTACAGTGACTGATCTGATGGCCAATGACATTCTCACTTTGGATGTGTTTCTCTAGTCATCCCTACAAATCTTAAACAGCTGACCTGAATCTTAAAAGGCTGTGTACTTTTATCTATCTCTGATGTTTAACAGCTGTTCCAAATTTGAATGTGATTTGAGCCACAGTCTCTGATCCTTTTGGAAATGTTCTTGATTAGGCTCATTGCAGCTTCAGATTATTCTAGCTCTAAACATTCCAGCTGCTTGCGTTTTAATAATTCAAAAGGCTGAATTAAATTTCACATATCTTGATGTGTTTTAAGGGATGATGTTTCAAGGTTAAAGTTGATGCATCTTATAGTTCTTGAAACGTAAACATATGAATGCTCATTTTAGATTATTGTGGGAACATTGACTAGAGCTGGGCAGGAATTTTCCAACTAAACATTTTTTCATTGGAAAATGTTGAAACAGAACTTTTTTGCAAGTACATACCAGTTTCAACAAAACTTCTGTAAGGAGAGGTTTCTCAGACCAAGGATGAATGGGTGGGACTGGAGCTAAGGGGCAGAGAAAGCAGAATACCAGTAGGTTGGTGGTTAGGGTACTCACCTGGGATGTGGGAGAGGCAGGTTCAAATTTCTGCCCTATTACCTCAGGTGAGTGCCCTAGCAACTAGCTGTTGTAGAGTGGATTTCTCTCTGGTTTATCACAAAAAATTCAAAAGGTTTCAGTTTGTCCTGATATGGAATGGGAACATTTTTGAAATATCAAAACTTCTTGTGGGATGGGAAAAACTGTTTCCCATCCAGGTCTGATTGCAACGTGATGTTATATTTGCCTTGAACTGATCCTAGAACAATTGAGTGTATTCAGTGTGCAGAGGGCATGACGGAGGCAATTTGGTAAAGGGATCACAAGATACACTGGTGTGTAACTCCTCGATCCTCCTCAGTTCTTAACATGACCTTATTGTGAGGAATGGGGCCACACACACGATATACAACTAACCATGGGACATCAGTTTTTCTGGAGTTTTGGTGCTGTTCCTGTTGTATCCACAAATAAAATTCATAGCCTTTCTGGGGAGAAATTGTGTGCTTTGGCCATGTTGCTCTCTGCATTGTGGAAGCTTCAAATCCTTTATATCAGTCTGAGAGAGCTCCAACATTTTACTTGGTCTTTTTTAGCTTTTGTGCTGCAAGTTGGAATCCTTCGAACAGTGAACTGGTCAAAAAACAACAACCCCCCCTTAAAACTCCAGTAACCAGTTCTTTCTTCTTGAAGCCTGTCTTGTCAGTGTTGTTCTGCTATCCATTTTATACAGCTCTCATTACCATGGGATCTGAGCACTCACAACATTTTTACATATTTCTCCTCTCACCACCCTGTGAGGTAGGTTAGTGCTATTCTCCCCTCCCTCCCCCGAAGGGGAACTTAGACACAGACTTGACCAAGGTCACACAGGAAGTCTATAACAGAACAAAGAATTGAACCCAGGTCTTCCAAGTCCCAGGCTAGTGTTCTAACCAGCGGGCTGTCCTGTCTCTCCATCCATTAGGCAGTTTTGGGGGAGGGGCAAAGGTGGGTAAAGTTATTGAATTTTCACAAGTAAGTGTCTGACCACTAGACTGATAAGTAAATATTGACCAATGTCTTTGGTTTAGATATGGGCTGTTTGTTTTCTCTCTCTTATTTTAAAGCAGGGAAGACCCTGTGTATCCCAATGTGCTTCCCATTAGGCTTTACCTAGGGCATGTCGAGAAAAAGCCCTCAGTTCTTCAGAGCAGTGACTTAGACCTTGCCTACCTTGTGGCGGTATGTTGGGTACGTGAAGCTACAAACCCCAGTGAAAGACAAGCTGTGTAGCTACACGTGGCAGTGGAAGGCTCCAGCAGGATGGGGGCAATGAGGAAAGGCTGTGGCAGCAGGGCACTGCTGGAGCCTTCTACCGCTGCCTCCTCACTGCTAGATTCTTTCTCTGCTGCCGAAGTTTTTCACTGCAGCAAGGAAAGGCTCCAGCAGGGGGACTGTACACTGCTAAAAATAGCCATGTACATGTGGGAAGCACTGCGTGGTGTGTAGACAGCCATGAAGGGTCTATACGCTAGGGTTCAAGCTTGTCTCTGCTCGGCTCATCCAAGCAATGCCTTACTGTCTACACTGCTCTTTATACCCATGTTAGCTGGGTGTGCAATTTCTGTATTCTACACATCTCCACAAGTGTAGACCTACTCTTAGGCTGTTTGTCAATCTGAGTGGTGTTTAAAAACGTTCAGTCTCAGATTCAGGGGTGCTTTCCTAACCCGCAGCCTAATAAGCCACAGTCATGATGTTGGCACGTGCTAGAGCAAGGAGAGCAAATCACATCCTCTGAGAGTACAATGCTAGTTATGCCCACGAGGTGGGCATTGTTTTGCTATTTTGCCTTCCCTGACTGGAGGCTGATATTGCCTTCATAGCTTCCACAGACCCATGCAACCTCCCAGAAATGGGTATCCCAAGTTCACTTTGAACCTCAGTTTTCCACACAAGACTGTGTATCACTGCTATTATGCCTTCACGCTTGCCTCTTGATTTATGAGAGAAGACTCAAATCTTCTATTTAAGAGCTGTTGGTGCAGCAGGAAAAGTGACTTTCTGGCCAGTGGAAGACAACAGCAGTGTCACTAGATTATGAATAAGGTGAATCAATATGTGTTGTTCTAAGAACTATGCTAACATCTTTTAATGTGTGTTTGTATCTTTTTATTGTAGGAGACCATACAAAAATAAGCCTAAATACCAGAAATGTGTTTGTTGAATGCACAGCCACTGATATTACAAAGGTAAATGAAGCTTTACTGTCTTTGATATGCTGTCATATATGGTGTACATGTAGCTGTTTTATTCTGGGGTAACAGGACCATCATGCAAACAAATATAGTAGATGGGTATATATTACACATTTTGGAGCAGAAAAAGTTGAGGGGCCATTTGGGGAGTGTATTAACCAGCTTCTCCTCATGCTTCATTTTTATGACTGCTCTGGGAATAACTTACATTTTAAAAAATGTTTCTTGTTCCATTTGTTCAGGGCTAGGCATATTTGTTCCTGCATGGATACTGAGTGTTCAGTTTGAGAGTTATTCAGATTCAATACTCTTTCTTGTTGATAGTTGTTCTGTGCTTGAACAGCTCTGAAAAGTGAAAAATACCTTGAGATTATTATATATTAGCAGAGTTCTCTTTACAAAGAATCATTTTCCCCTTGACCTTAAAACTTCTTGGGGATACCTTTCTTCTTGATAATTCTATTCTAATTTGTTTAAAGAAAGAGAGAGTCATATGAAATTAAAGATCGAGTTTCCAAGCATGAGTACACTTCTTCGTAGGGATACAATTCTCATTGTGTCAACCCAAAGGCAGCCTTTCCCCACCAATTTAGGTAATTGTGCATCCACAAAAGTTGCTTGGACTTGCATTTGCTCCTTTGAGAATTTTGGCAGAGTCTAACTTTGCTTGTAAAAGCAAAAACACTTTTAAAATTAATCCATATACCGCAAGGGTTAAAATAGATTTTTGTGTGTTGGGAGGGCATTCTCAGGGCTGATAAATGTAATTAACACATTGAGAGAGAGAATTAGGGAAGCTAATGAATCATCAGGTTGAAAACAGTGTGTTTTGTGCTAAATAAGATGAGTTCATAGGTCAGCAGGCTAAGAAGACAGAATGTCTGAGCCAACTAAGAAGAGGGAGAAGACCCATGGAACTATTTACTATGAACTAGATAAAAAGGACAAAATAAGTTAGAAATGTGAAGATGAGGTAAAGAGGAAGTCGAATCGTGGACAGTGCGTGGACAGTGCATGCTGCAAATTAGCCAAGACAAAAACATGTGATGCAATGTATAATAAATACAATGAGATGTGTAATGTATATAAAGGGAGAGGGTTTCTGTGTAACTTTGGAGCTGTGATGTATCCTGCATCCATCACCCCCTGCATTTGAGTCTGATCAACTCAGTCTAGCAAATAAAATTACCTGAGTGACAAAGTCTGGAGTTGAACTGAGTTCTTGGGAAGTCGAGCGGAAAGAGGTTTTGGAGGGAATCCCAACAATAAACACCTTTATTGTGCTTTTTTTACTTCTTTACAACTTATGAACATTAAAATGGATGTTGTTCAGTATGTGTAAAGAAAATGTCTGCCTTAGGCTAAATAGGTTTTTTGATGTCTCACAGAAACTGATTTGAATCTTGTGATTCATTTGTTACACTAACTTCTCGAAATATCCTCCTCAAAAACAGATTTTACAGTTTAGGTTGATCTGATAATGTTTTTTTAATGCACAGTCCTAGAGCTTATAAACTCTTACTTGCTTTCACTTCAGTGGGACTGCTCATTAGAGTTAGTTTTTGCAAGATCCAGACCCATATTGTAATAATGGCTCTCATGTCTTTGGGAGCTGAATTGAGTTAAAATCTCGGTCTACTTAAGTGCCATCCAAAGCCTTCCATTTTTCATGTCTTTGAAGGGACTTCTTTGTTACAGAAACCAAACGTTGTTTTTGGTTTTTTTTATTTTAATTGAATGTGACCCGTGAGATATAAAGTTGTATTTTGCATTCTAGATTTCCATTTTTTTTGTTAAAGGAATAAACAGAGCAGTGTTCACTCTATTCAAAGTTAAATATCCGAAGCATGACAAAGAAAATACGATATTTTGCATAATTTAAAATAAATAGCAGAACCCATAAATTTTAATGTGGTTGTATTTCTTTATCTTTGTAGGCAAAAATTGTCCTCGATATCTTAGTCACGATGTTTAGTGAATATTGTGAGAAGCAATTCACGTGAGTAGTACAATCCTTTACTGTCAATGAGATCAGACTTGTTGATCAAATCCCACATTTTACACAATTTGACTTTTTCCCCCCTTAGCGTTGAAGCAGCAGAAGTAACTTATCATAATGGAAAAACCTGCATCTATCCAGTAAGTATTCTAGAGATGACTGGGGGAAAAAGATTTCTATACCCATGAGGGATTGGTAAGAGTGGCACAGTCCTCATTTCCTGCAATCCCACTAGCCTTTTCCCTGTAAACATTCCATTTCTGTCAAAGCTAAAAATGTAGGACTGCTAAAGTAGTCTGATATCCCAGGTTTGAAGGGGGAAGGTTTGAAATGCGTTTGAGGTCACTGCTGTAGCTTAGAACCAATTTGAAATATATTATGCCTGATCCGGTAGTAAGTATAGCTACAATCAAGGCATGTAATCTAGGTCAAAAGCCCATAGAACTTGCTTTTTCCTGCAATCATTGCTTAGCTTGAAGTTTCCCCCCCACAGCTGTCACCCACTATAAACTAATGGGCAATTGAAATCATCCTTGGCGTAACTTTTTTGATTTATCAGATCTGGAAAGTTTTTGATTCCTTTTAGTTAAATAACTTTAATGTTGCTTTTTTGGTCCTTTGCTCTTGGAAGCTCCAATCATACAATGAACTGCCCATGGGCAGATGCCTTCACAGTGACTTCAGAGGGGCTCTGCATGAGCTCAGGTGCCCACGCGTGGATTTCTCTGCAGGATTAGGGGGATAGCTAGTGCTTTTTATGTTTTGTTAAAAAATAAGCAGAATGGAAATGATCCCACGTGGACAACTGGGGATCTAGTTAGGCTTAGCATAGATATGAAGCAAGTGAAATTTGGTTAATTGAGAGGGGAAGTGACTTTTATTTAGATTCAGACTTCTTATAGTGCTATATTGGTATCTTTTGTTTTGATAATGTCATTTTGACTCAGTGCAGTAAATGAACAGTTGCGGGGTGGGGAGGAACCTCTTCAAATCCCTCCCCTTCAGATTAAAGATCCAGTATCTACATCTCTGGGTCAGACCTCCAGCAAAATGGAGAAAGCCAGACATCATTCCAGATATTTCTAAAGTAGAACAAAAACTTTTAACCCCCAAAGTTTCCAAGCCTTTATACAACGAAAAAAGAACTAACTCACTTTTTCCCTTGAGGCAACTGTTTAGGAGGGTTTGTTTTGTATTTAAACAATTTTACTAACAAATTTATCACAGGATCTCGTTTTATTTTTTGGTGTGTGTGTGTTTTCCTGCTGCTTTCTGTGGCTGCAAGAACTGCATTGAGTTTTACAGAAGCCTATGCCTGATCTGATTTATACATCTGGTAAAACAAGGAAGAGAGAATTCTGTCAGCTCTCGGCTCTGTTCAAGGTGTCAGGAATTGCTACCTTCCTGGTAGTTTGATTTGCCCTACTCCCAGTAGCAGAATTCCAAAGTCAATTCCAGAAACCTGAGCTCCCATGCATGACCATTCATTGTGTCAGTGCTTTGTTTTTGGTATTCTCTTTGTCAAATATTCACTTGAAAGGCATTTCAAGGTGCCTATAAACTTACATCTTAACTAAAAGTAACTTTATTCTAGCATATCAGGATGTTGTTTGTTTAAAGTGTATTATGGTTATTCTAAAATATTATGCCCAACCCCACATTACAGACTTGTCTTCTGTGGCTGTCAGTGGTGTCAGCAGTTGGATTAGAAAGATGTCACAGCTGGATCTTAGTAGACACAAATGTAACTTTCTGTGTAATATGCTGCGTAAACCCTTTTTTTCCCTTGTAGGAACTGGCTTACCGAAGAGAAAAAGTGAAACCTGATTTAATTAACAAGAAAATTGGGATCAGGTATGTTGTGCAAACCTAGCTTTTTATTAATTTAATTGAAATTAATGAACTGTGGTAAAATACACCGGTTATTATGATATTTTTAAATGTGTATATATTGTGTGTTCAGTCGAATTTTAGAATGCACTAAAAACTGGTATGTTAACTTGAGTAATTATATCAGCTACCTAAAGATGCCCTTCAACTAAGTGAGTGATTCTTCATTCCCTCCTATAATTATTGTGTAGTCTTGCTGGCAGAAAATTGCTGTCAGGTGTTATCTCAGAGGTGGCACTGATAGGTGATACATATATATACAGTTTGAAAGTACTTTGAGATTCTTTAGCATGGAAGGCACTGTGCAAATTAAAGGTAGTATCTTATTTAAAAGCTAATCAACATGATGTAAAAGTCCCCAAATACTGACTCTGTTGTCTTGTTTTAGTGAAACGCCATCAAGTCTTGCAAAGCTGCTGACCAGGATGTGTTTGAAGTCACATGTCACAGGGAATGGGAACAATATAGAAATTGAAATTCCTCCTACCAGAGCGGACATTATCCATGCATGTGATATCATAGAAGATGCAGCAATAGCTTATGGTTATAACAACATTCAGATGACTATTCCAAAAACATACACCATAGCTAATCAAGTAAGATTGTCCCCATAAATAAATCCTCTATATAGTCAGTAAATGACTAGTGTATGCCAGAAGGGTTTTGAGAAAAACAGAGCCAAAAAATTAAACAATATTTGGACATGCTTTGCTGTGAGGCATTTACCATGGATTGGATACAAAACACATGCCCAACTGATTTGAGTAGAGCCAAGACCAGTGGTGGTTGGTGGTTTGAAAAAAAGACAGGGTTTAAGCCTGGACCTGATATTAAGTCTTTAATTGGGAGATTCATTTTTTCAGTCAGCTGGTTGATGCTTTTTGTTGTTGTTGTTTTTTAAAGCATGCAAGCAACCTTACTAGCAACATTCACTGTAATGTAACATACAGAATTATCCAGGAAAAGCATCATAAATATTTTCAGATTGAAGATGAAAACTATCTTATTTTGTTTTAGTTTCCTCTCAATAAGCTCACAGAACTTCTGAGACAGGATTTGGCAGCTGCTGGATTCACTGAAGCACTCACTTTTGCACTGGTACATTTTATTAACTTTGGGATTTGTTGGTTGTCTGCTGAAACAATTAGGGAGCCAAATCAGAACATAATAGTCTTACGGTGTCATGCAGTGTAAATGCAGTAAATGTTATGGGATCTTGTTTTGGGACATGCTTGTTTGCTAATGTTTTGGTATTACAATATAATGTGTGTTGTGTGAGCTCGTGTCCTCAGAGGAATTGAATTGCTGATTGGCATATATTTCAAAATATAGAGGTGAAATATGGATGCTGAAATGGACTGTTTTTTAAGTTTAACTTAACATGAATAGTACTGAATTAGAAGACTGTCAGACTGTTTCTCAAGATTGCCAGAGTTTAATAACAACAAAATGTATTTGGTTACAATTTAATAATGTGGAAACAAAATGAATAGTGATACCCCGTACATAACACTGCAGTTCAGAGTTCACAGCCGTTCCATTCTGAACCCTTTCTTGGGTATTGTAACTTGTCTGTGAATGCCTGCTTGAGCTGTAATAGTGGTATGCAGAGCCTCAGTCAGCAAAATTGGGTTTTTTTACAGATCTTTTAAAAGCATTTTTAAAAGTATAAATTATGCATTAATTGTACTCTTATTTCCCCGTACAACAGTCTCACTTCCAGCTTCCTGCGCAGATATAAACTGTTATGGTTGTTATAGGAGTACTCAGACCCTTGCAAGGGATCGGGGTTTCACAGCAGAGAGTACTTCTTACCACTGTTATGTCCGTAACTGCAGTTAGTGTAGTTTTGAAAACTGGAATTGTGCAGACAATTAGTTGATAATACAGACTAATAAATGTTTTTTTTTAAATGTACATAACCATATTTAGTTTAGCAAAGCAGATATTAATGCACAGCAACTCTTCAGAATAGATTTTAAAACAATTTTTAGTATGCTAAATAAGTTCTTTAGAATAAAAGTACTTGGGTGAACATAATGGCAGGTCCCCACGTGCTAATGTGGCCACAGAATTTGTACCCTTGGATTTGAGTAGATGTAGAAAGGATTTTCAGAAATTCAGGATATAGCTAATAGCTGACCCTGTATGTGGTGCAAAAAATACACACACTTGCACGCACCCTGAAAGAACACTCATTCTCCTTTCAGAGACTGTTATCTGATTCCCAGTTAATATTTGGATAATATTTTCAAAATCCTCTAAGTGGTTTGTGACACTGACTTTCAATTGGATTTAGGTTCCTACAGCACTTGGAAAATTTTACCCTTTGAAACCAAATACCATAATCCTAATGCAAGGGTGGGCAGACTTTTTGGCCCGAGGGCCACATCTGGGTGGGGAAATTGCATGCAGGGCCGGGGCAGGGGGTTGGAATGTGGGGAATGGGAGGGAGTGCGGTGTGCAGGAAAGGGCTCAAGGCAAGGGGTTGGGGCAGAGGAAGGGTGTGGGATCTATGAGGGGGCTGAGGGTGGGGTGCAGGGAGGGGTGTGGATTTTGGGAGGGGGCTCAGAACAGGGGGTTGGGGTGCAGGAGGTGTGTGGCAGGGGGCTCAGGGCAGGGAGTTAAGGTGCAGGAGGGTTGCAGACTCCGGCCCGGCGCCGCTTACCTGGAGCGGGTCCGGGGTGGCAGCGGCATGCACTGGGGCCAGGGCAGGCTCCTTGCCTGCCTGCCTGCCCTGGCCCTGCATCGCCCCCAGAAGCGGCCGGAACCATGTCCCTGCAGCCCCTGGGGTGAGGGTGGGGGGCACAGAGATCTCCGTGTGCTTCCCTTGCCTGTGTGTGCCTCCCTCAAAGCTCCCATTGGCTGCGGTCCTCCGTTCCTGGCCAATGGGAGCTGCGGGGGGTGGTGTCTGTAGGCGAGGGCAGCGCATGGAGCCCTCGTGCCCTCCTCTTCTCCCTCCCTCCCCCTCCCCCCCCCCCCCCCGCTGCCACACACACACATCAGGGCCGCAGCGACATCGTGCCGGCCACTTCTGGGAGCGGTGCGGGTCCTGCGGTGCCACAGGGGTGACAATCCCGTGGGCTGGATCCAAAGCCCCGAGGGGCCGGATCCAGCCCACAGGCCGTAGTTTGCTCACCTCTGTCCTAATGTAATGGGATCATGTAAAACTATAAAATTGACTTCAGACTTCTGTCTCCTGACTTCCAGGGGGTTCAGATGTGATTTTTTTTTTTCAACTTTGGCCCATCTAACTAGTTGACAATCCCAGTGGACTATCCAGGATAATAGCTACCAGTTATTTCTCGCTATACCAATATGCAATGTAGTAAGATTATCTGTAGTAGTGCAATGATAGGGGCAGCACAATATGTGTTTCTGTGTTCAAAGCTTTCACAGGTTTTGTTCATGTATTAATTCAATTAATGTCTCTTCAGTGTTCTCAACATCAAATAACCGGGATGCTCAAAATGCTGAATTTATATGCATCCCAGCAGTACATGTTATCTGACCTTTATGAATTGCAGCAGCATGCAGAGGTGATTACAATAGTAAGGGCTGTTCACATAGTTAGGGATTTGTGGGATCGGACACTTACATGGTGTCATGCATGTTGCACATCTGTGTTTCTGCTGTGGCATTGATATCTGAGCTCCGTCACATCACTGCCAGGTTCTTAAAACACAGATATGAAACACGCCTATCATTTCAGTGTCCTACCTGCTGCACCATTCCACAACCTCATGTTACATTTTGGATGAAAAATGTCCATTAGTCATTCTTACATGTAATCCATTCTTTGGTTTGAGCCCAAAACTATAGCTTCAAAAGAGTAACATTGAGTTCAGTGTGATTTAGCAAGTGTGTATTCAGTCATGTCATAGTCAGCTAACACAGTTTAGCTAGACATCTGAAAACACTTGATCATAAAAAAAATCCTGCTAAGGTCAGCAATAATTGAAGATCACTTTTTTTTTCCATTCAGAAGCCCACTCTTTCCGATGGTGTCAGCTGCTAATTTTTCTCACATTTGATCAATCAACACCCCTTTTGGAGCACTGCCAACCCAAATAGAACACTCTGGGAGAATTGCAGAATACTAGCAAATCCTCAATTACATGCAGTGTTCATGTATCAGTTTCCTGATGCATTAGTAGAGCTATAAATTCTGAAAATCTGGACTGTGAATCTTAGGCCAGGTCTGCACTAGCATTTATGTCTGCAAAACTTTTATTGCTCAGGGGGTATGAAAAAACACACCGCTGAGCAACATAAGTTTTGTCGGCATAAGCGCTTGTTGGTGGGAGAGTCTCCTGCTGACATAGCTACTGCCGCTCGATGAGCTGGTTTTATTATGTCAACGGAAGAGCTCTCTCCTGTCGACGTTACGGAGCTACCGGGAGTGTTCTTATAGCAGCACAGCTGTATTGGTACAGCTATGCCACTGTAAGCTTGTACGTGTAGGCATGGCCTTAATGGTAGTTTCTGTCACTCAGTGTGCACAGATGATCAGTGATCTCAATAAGTCACTTGTACTATTTTAGTAACTAGCTTTTTAATGATACCTTGAGAGCCTAATGGAGCTATGATAGTGTAATGCTTATCAATGCACAGTAGTACCTTATTCTGCAAGTAGTCCCAGTGGGATTGTTTTTCTCTGTTTGAAGGCTCAGTGTAGGACTGATTCCACTGGAATCATTTGCACAGGAAGTTATTCAATGAAAATCAGAGTGGAAGAATCTGTCCTCTTATTTTTAAAATAGATAATTACCCATGATAAAAGCTAATACACTCTTGCCTTTTCCTGTTAATCTAGCATTATTTTGGTTAGTAATTGGTGCATAAATAAGCCAGCCCACTTAGATATAAGGCTGAGGCTTCACTCTTCACTTTCTTTTGTGCTTACAGGTGAGTATTGCCGATCAGAGAGAGTCACGTTAAGGGGCATCAGAGCTATTGCTGATCTTGCATTGTTCTTGATATTAAGTTCTATCATTGGTTCTCTGTATATTTTAACCATTTGACTGTGTGGTTTTTTTTTCTCCCCTCAGTGTTCCCAAGAAGATATTGCTGATAAACTCGGTGTGGACATCTCTTCAACAAAAGCAGTACACATAGCTAATCCTAAAACAGCAGAATTTCAGGTGAGTAGTTTAATTTCAGCTCTAATTGTTGCACTACCAGCTTCCCTAAACATCTGAGAGGGTAGTTACCAATCAGCAAGATAACATTACAAAGAATACATTTAAAGCCTGCAATTTGGGAGGGAACTTAAATATCAAAAGGAAAGAAAATACATAAAATGTGGTGGCCGCTTTCAATGCAGTTAGAAGTCAATAGAGAGATTATGCACATGTAAAATACAGTTGCTTGCAGTTTCCTCTGAGGGCCCAATTCTATCCCCCTTATACTTAGTAGTATTTTAAACAGTGTAAATTTAGTGGAATGAGGTACTACCCAATGGGATTAGGGGTGACAAAATTGGGCCCTGTTTTGTTACAGTAATTTCCACCTTTAAATCCTAAATCTCTAAATGTCCATTTCTATCAGCAGAATGTAGAGTAGTTGCAGAGTCCAAAATTCAGCAGAGAGATCAAGTTTCACTCTAAAAATAGATTAATAAAGTCAGGCTTTTTGAGCATCTAAGTTCAGTAGAAGTGTTTCCATGATTTGTAAATTCCAGTGGAAAGTCTAGTCCCACTGAGCCAATTTGAAAACTGGGGCACTTTATTAAGACGACGTTTGAAGGCAGGGCACAGTAAATGTGGGTGACTTGCATTTGAAAAAACACTAATGTGAGTACGTGGTGTTTGTTTCCTTGTGTATTTATCATAAATATTTCTGGCTGTCCATTACTGTAGTCTCTACACATATTTTAAGCATATTACAGTGCAGTATCTTAAATATCACCTGTTCTATTAATAGTCACCAGCAGGTCTATGGATGCCTGTTCAGAAGTCACCTTAGTATTTACCTTCTGTATCAACAGGAAGTGTCTATATACATTTAAACTTCATATATTTATGCCTTCACCAGCTTAAATCCAAATTTCAAAATTAAGTTTTAACCCATATTTTAACTTCCCTGTGTACCTGGCTGCCACCTAGCCAGGTCTCTTAGCTGTTGCTTTTGCACCACTCATGGCTGATGATTTGAATTTTTAAGATTGGTTCACAGCCGGTTCACAAATAAATAGCTTTTAGTTGTCCATTATATATCCACTATTGCAAAGCAAAGGAGCTGCTGAGCTCCTAGCCACTAGATCCTCTACTCTGGAGCTCACACCACTGACAATGAGAAGTAGAGGAAGCATCCCATCCCTTAGCTGTTCTCTTGCTTATAAATTCACGAGCACCCTTGCAACATGACGACACATTGCTTGAAAGTGTAACTGATGATACATGTTACTATGCATCAGAAATATATGAATTGTTTTAGTTCCTTAGAGAATTTCTCAATCTATGTATTTGGAAGCAGCGTTACCTTGTAGTTAGAGCTGGAGACTGGGAATGAGAAATCCTGGGTTTTTTCCCCTTCCTGTGTCATGGCTGTGCTGTAAAAACTCAGAAAAGCCTCTGAAGTGCTCTGTGCCTCACTTTCCCCTGCAAAATGTGGATATGAATATGCATGCACATTCATAAGATACTTTGAGATCCTTGGACAGTAAGTGCATGATATCTACATTTTCAGGTTTCATAATTCTAAAATAGAGAGCAATAAACTTCTGAAATTACTGCATTACTTCACCTGGCTATTTTAAAACTAATTCCAAATAAGCAAACCCAGAAAAGATAAGGCACTGAAGCAACCTGCCAGGTTGTTTTACACATGCAATTTCATGTTTGACCTGTAGGTGGCACGCACCAGCCTTTTGCCTGGCCTCCTGAAGACTATTGCTGCTAATAGAAAGATGCCTTTGCCTCTGAAACTTTTTGAAATCTCTGACATTGTTGTAAAAGATTCCACCAAAGGTAAGAGAACCCCATTGAGCACACAAGAGTTTTTAATATCCTCTGTGCAAGGATTCATGATTATCTGAAAGAATCCTGGCCTGCTCGGTTTTAAGTTGCTCCATTTTAAGAGGTGCTACTTCTGTAACTGTTCTTCGCTTTCTATTAAAACAGGTCCTACAGTGTTAGTGATTTTAATTTTTATAATGTCCAGCCCATTGGCTGTTTTAGCCTACGTCCTTCAGGGAATCTCAACTGTACCCAACTTCATGGGCAAGTGCCTCTCAAGAAATGCTTATTTACTTGATAAATGGTAATAGTGGGTGAATCTCTGTTCATCAAAAATATTTTGCTGCAGAATTCATTCTCACTTAGCTCATGCTCACAGCACCAGGGTGGAATTCCCTTGCTCTGAAGGCCAGATTTTTAATGGTATTTAGGCAGCATACAGATAGGTGCTTAACACGCACTGAAATCAATGGGCATTAGGTTCCTGTGTGCTTTTGAAAAGCTCAGTAGGCACCTAAATCAAGTGATTCCAAAGTCTTGGCTTGTCCCCCATAGAGACTAAGTAGGTCAGAGTTCTATAAGAGAAGCTCAACTCATAGCCTTCTTGCCCTAGGACAGGATCCAGGGCATAGTAAGTTTGCCAGTGAGGATTTGTCAGTCACTCATCACACAACAACTCAGACCATGCTACAGAAGTTGGGTTTGATGATTGCAATAGTATTTTTAAATCTCTATTGCACATCTCTACCTGGGACAGCCTTTGTTGGTGCTGAGATCCCGGTGGGAGGCGGGGAGACGTCTCGTGCTGAACTACCATATCTGAGGCCCAGGTGGATCTGTACTGGGAGCATGAGACATAGGAGAGAATCCTATAGGATAATATCATCATATAATTCTGCAGATAAGTAACTTTTTTTCCTTTTAGGAGCTTAGTAAAAAGTGATTATCTGACTTGACAGATTTGTCTAAGTACTCTTTATTTTGTGACACCCTCCCTCCCTCAATAGCTAATGGCTCCTTTACCATTGTAATAGATATGTAACCTATGTTAGAGCAATACTGGGGCTGTGCACACCCTCCCCTTGTGTAAGTGGGTGTCTTGCAAGTGAATTGCTCTTCCTTGGTGAAGACTGGGGCAAGTCCATGTGCAAAAAAAAAAAAATAATTCTTGGTGTTATAAAATTCCCACACATCTATCAAATCATCTTCTTGAGAGTATGTTCCCATTTTATGCAACGTGCTGAGATAAACATATCTTCTTTAGTATCAAGCTGCAATCTTAGTTTGGTTATATTTTAAATAGCCAAAGCAGCCAGTTCATGTTTCAAGGATTTTAATGGGGTTCTGCCTGGTTGTAGGGGGTCTGACTCCAGGATCGGGGCCTAAAACAGCATAATTTTTATTTGGAAAATATATAAAAGTGCTGTAAGGGAAAAAAAAAAACTAAACTGTAAAAAAAAAAAAAAATCTAATACAAGTTACTGAATCAGTTTTTCTTCACATGGTGGCTTGGTGAGGAAGTGTATATAGATCTATTTCTCTGCTGGCAAGACCTTGTGTGCTGAGTTGCAACCCTGGAGCAAATTTCTGCTGCTTCATAATGAAAAATGCTGACACTACCTTAAATACAGTAGCAGAAATAAGTGCTGCTATGTTATCTGGTTTCAGCTTTTAATGCTGTGTTTAACCTATTTGGTGTCTATGAAACAAAGGTTTACATAAGAGGTAAACAAAATAGCAAGTAAATTGCTTTGTTGATGGACTTAATTTGTGGATTACTTTAAAAAATTGCCAGGAAAAATAAGCAATTTTAGCAAAGCATGGGCAGACTTTTTTATTCAATGCAGACAGTTTGGTGATCCAAGGTCATTACTTGTTGTGCAGGGAGGCTGCCAGCATGCACAAAACATGGTACAGATGGCAGAATAGCTTTAGCATTCTTCATAACTGGTGTAGGGGTTATTTATGTTGGAGGGAAGAGAGCATTCCTTCTGGCTGCATGAAATGTACTAGTTAAATAAATTACTGTTGTTTCATGGGTTCTCACTGTAGATTTTTTTTTAAGCTTCCACTTACACAAATGGCCACTTAACAGTGTTATGAAAGCCTACTCTTACAGTGTACTTCAAATTTAGCAGTAATCATTGCTGTAGATTAAAGATAAATTCTTTGAGATAAGGGCTTTGTATTCCTGTGTAATTTGCACAGTGCCCGGTACAGTTTGAGAATTACCAGAATACAAATAACGTTGTTTTTTGGTATATATTTTCAGTAAATCTGCTAAATTTCTTTCCCAGATTAATTTTCGGGCCTTAAATCTAAATGTGCCGTAATTCATAGTTTCAAAGGAAAAAAGGAATGAGAAATCAGCAACAGTTCTGTAGACATTAAACAATATGAGGTTGTCCAGTTTTCACATAGGGAATGAGATTCCCTGTAGGACGCTTATGTTATCTTTCTGACTAACTTAATTTTACTATTTCATATTTTTGGCATGCAAAATTTCCAATTAATTTTAAAAGTATGGATCAGAAGACCACTGACACTCACTGAATGTGAAGTAGTCGTTTGTATGTCAATGAATATAGCTGTATAAATGCATTGTTCTTTAATAAAAAATATCTTTTGCACACACCTCATCTTTACTAAGGTGAACAAAACATGCTTCTCCTCCTCACATATCAAACATAGATTTTTATTTACTAAATTTGGAAAATGCATGCCAGATTTAATAAAAATAAATCCAAATCTGACTCAAAAGTTTCCTTCTCAAAGGATGAGAGAGAGAGAATGCAGGATTGGAGTATGTGTCGCATAGGGCTGTGCACCCTCTGCAGAGTTGCATAGAATATTGTCTTGCGGTTTGGTCTTATTGTTAGGTTGGTAAAATCTTCTCTAGTGCTATTACTATGTTATTGCAGCCTAGAAATCAGGTTAGACCAGGCACAGAAACTTCACATCCTCCCTAACCATGATGAAAATATACATTTAACCCCTCAAAAAGTTCTCTGACTAATGATCTAGTAGAAATTTGCAAGTATGCAGTAGTCTACCTCTAACATGGTTGAGATAAATTGCAAATGCAGTTGAAGTTGTTCGTGTGCATTTTCTTGCAGGCCTTACTGTAATTATATACAAAATGCGGATTTCTGTGATATTGATTGTGAGACTAGTGTTTAAATAAGCAGGTGTACTCTTCCAAAATCCCATCTTTTCTAAACCCCTTTAAGTTACTAGGGGGCAGCATGCACCACTGCTCTATCTTTCATTACGTTGTTTTGGCTTGCAAAGTCCTAGCCAACTGCCCATCCTTTAAGTTATTTTAGAGCAGCATCTCCAGGCAGTGCTTTGAAGTTGGTGAAATACATATATAATTTAGGCTGACATATTTGGCAGGCCCACAGAATTGTTTCATGGAATGACACAAGTGCTCTCTTAAATGATTTACAAAGAACTGAGGCACTTCCAACAAACCCCAGCTCTGGCATAAAGTTCCGAATGCTTTTTTTCCCCGTAGTGTGCAGTGAATGAATTTCCTGTGATGTAATGTATTGACTCTCTGAAAGAGTGAGCGTTACAGCACTTCCAAAGCTTGGAAGGGGTGAGTGAACACAAAATGTACTCAGTAGTTAAGATTTGTAGTGATTTTGAAAATTTGAAGTATAAGAATTCAAAGTATTTTTATCATGACCACCTTTTTGTTCAGGATAACGATATGAGAAAGTCATAAGTTACCTGAGCAATTGTGAAATAAAATTCAACCTAACTTTTGTTGCTGTTGTTTCTAATAGCACCTACAATATGCTAAGCACTGTACAAAAAGGTATCTCCAAAAAGCTTGCATTCCCAAAGGACATAACAGACCAAGGGAATAGGAAATAGTAAAAAAAGGTTTTCTTATCAGTTGTTTATATATGGCATATGTATGTACAAATTATCCTACTACCGTGATGTTATAGTTACTTTATATGCATCAGGGAGAGGTGGGATACAAATGAAGAAAGTATTGGGTTGGAATGGCAAACCTTGGATACCCAGAGAAGAGATATTAGATGTACCAGGCATCTGATCTGTTTTGTCTAGGTTTGCCATTCCCGCATTGGGATTTAACCCTAGTGAAACCACGTTAGTTTTTACAAGCTGAAAGCAACAATTCTGGTACTTAAAAGCTTCTTGGATAACAGAGTACCCTTCACTGAAGGCAGTGTCTGCAGAGGCCTGCATGTTTAGCTTGTAGCATTGGTGACTGGGTCGCAGGTTGAGAGCCACTGTTAGAGTCTAGCAAACATGGTACTAGATCATCCGCCTGCTGCTTTGTAAATATCTTCTGAAGACATGAATGACTTTTGGCCTGCAAGGATGAGCTTTGATCTTGCCTGTGAGCTTTTACTCCTGTACTTTGTATTCCTCTTTAATGCGGTACATTAGCCACCTAGGAACAGAGTCCTGTGGCACCTTACAGACCAGGGGAAGGCAACCTATGGCCACGTGCCGAAGGCGGCACGCGGGCTGATTTTCAGTGGCACTCAAACTGCCTGGGTCCTGGCTACCGGTCCGAGGGCTCTGCATTTTAATTTAATTTTAAATGAAGCTTCGTAAACATTTAAAAAATCTTATTTACTTTACATACAACAATATATTCTAGACTTATAGAAAGAGATCTTCTAAAAACATTAAAATGTATTATTGGCATGCAGAACCTTAAATCAGAGTGAATAAATGAAGACTGGGCACACCACTTCTGAAAGGTTGCCAACCCCTGTTATAGACTAACAGACGTACTGGAGCATAAGCTTTCGTGGGTGAATACCCACTTCATCAGACGCATACTTCGTCAAAAGCACTCTTTGTTGCTTTTTACAGATCCAGACTAACACGGCTGCCCCTCTGATACTATTAGCCACCTAGTAACTGGTGGTTTTAAATGACTTTTTGGTTGTTCAGTGGGAGATGGTACAGTAGGTGTAGGTTTGCTATATGCCTGAGTTCTTGCCTTGTCAATATTAACCACTCTGAGTATGTCCAACGTGTGGCAGAGTTTCTCTTTTGTTGTGTTTTGGCTTGGTATAGAATAAGGAAAGAAGTGTCTCGTGAGATCTGTGGAGAACAGCACAGGTACTCTGCATGCAGATGTGATAGCTACCAGATTTACTATTTTGTATTAGAAGAAGAGTGACACTGAAGAAACAGGTTTAAATAGTGGTTTGATAACTTGTACCAGAATCAAACCAAAATCCATGGGACCTAATTTGAATTTCCTGTGGATTTATCAGTGATATTGTCCTCATGAATCACCTAACATGTGAGGTGAGATGAAATCCACCTGGGTTCTACTCCTATTATTGAGGCGACTGCTGACAAATATTTCCTGAAAAAAGCTTAGTCAGACCCAAACTGTAGCTATTCCAAGACTTGAATAATTTTTATCCTTCATCACTCTACTTGTTCTGTACTATTTAGTACTTGAACTCAGTAGAGATCTTGGAGCATTCTGAGCTTGGAAACTTTTTTCCTGAGCCCATCAGGACTCTTGGAGAATAGCTGATTTATTTATTTTTTAATTGCTCAACTTCCAGCTCTTAGGGGATTTTTCAAGCTTCCCTTCATCTAAGTGCTTAAGGGAGCCTTGACACAGATGCTCTTCCCACTTCAAGAGATGAAATAGGATTGTACGGGACAGCTCCTTCATGCCAGACAGCCAGGGCCTCTGGGGCTGGTAAGATGGTGTTAAAATTACTCTCCAACTGAATTGTCTCCACTAAGGTAAGGGTAGAAAGGGATGGAAAAGGCTGACTGGCTTCATCTGGGTTCTAGTGTGGAGGCTGCTGTCCTTGATCCCAACATCTGGTGAAGAGACATGAACTTCTAGTATTCTCTCTAGGCGTGGCAAGCTGGTCAATTGACCACATATTATTTGTCCATGGTCAAGTGTCATCAAGAATGCCCTGTTGTAGGCAGTGGCCTGCCTTTTTAATTGTGGTATGGTAGTGTCTGTTAGCAAGCCTACAGAAATGTCTAAGTCACTAACTTTGCTATACATTCATGTCACCAGTTGGGAAAAAGATAAACTGATTGAAAGTTGAGCATCTTGATTGTCCTAGAAGATTCCAGACAAACACTGTATATGTCTTTATTTGTACACCAAGCCATCAGTGCAAGATATAGATGAAGCTGATAAAGAAAAAGAAGATAATGAAAAGCAGGATGCTTGAAGAGTTGGCCTGCTGCCTACCTAGCATAACTGCATTTAAAAATAACTTTTTTCTTTTATAGTTGCTATGGATTTCTTTTATTTGTTTAATTTTTCTTTTTTTGTAACTCTTCAGCCTTGAATAACATTGACATTTAAATGCTAATCTAACATTGCTAAAAAAGATAATTATTCTTTCATTTTGTAGAACTTTGTTTCATTGTGTTTTACATTTTTCTGAGTTAAAATAATTCAGTTAAGTAACTTGGTTTTTGTTATTAGACATGAGTATCTACCTTACCACTCAGACCATAAAGTCTTAGTCTTTTTTGTTACTCTTGTTACTGTTCTAATAAATTACTGTTTTTAAAATATTTGGCCATTTTGGACATTATTTGACCAAATTTGCTGAATTGACCAATTGTTTTTGGAGCAGTCAAAGGCCCAACCCTAATTCTGTCTGACAGGGAGTCCAAATTGGGGTTCCAAATCTCTTTAAGAATGCACCTGGCATTTGAATGGCAGCGATGGTAGAGAGTGGAGCGGGTCCACCCAGTATACAGAAGTATGCACTAATCAAATTTAGAAATGATAAATATGTGAATCACTGCTGCTAGGTCTGCATCAGAGAAAAATGGACAGAGCTGTCTGGTCAGTGGATGGGGCTTAGGGTAGAGAGAATACAGTTCTGCCTACTGCTGCTATTTGGGCATCCTGGTGCAAAAATATTTTACCTATGGTAACCCTACCTGCTCTTCTTCTTTCAGGCTTTGTTTCATATTGAGAACGCTGTTGTCCATGTTTGTTAGAAAACAGGCTCAGATCCTGATGTTCTGTGATTCCTCTGAAGTCTCTAGCATCTCATGAGCTCTCCCATTGGCTACACACAGATGTTGAATGAAAGGCACGAGGGGGAAAGCATGAAATGTATTTTGCAGTAAAATGAGTCATCTTCATAAATAACTTTAATTTTGGAGGCTTATAAAAGCATGGCTCATGACGTATTTTCTCCAAAAGCAGGAGAATTAAGGGAACCCTCTTCTCCCACTTTAAGGGAGAAAAGATGGATTCGGTGGAGAGCAAAGCCTAATCGGTAGGCTAAATGTTGGAGGACTCTCTACAGTCTGAAAACATCCATACAACTTGTGTGGTGCTGTACAAATGATCAGGCTCTGGCTGGTATTTTGTTGGGAGTAAATTCTATTCTAGAAGAAAGGGACTGCCAATGAGGGAGAGGCTATGCTACAGCACTACATTGTTGGAGCTGCACTGATGCAGCTGTGCCTCTGTAGCGCATCTGGTGAAGACACACTATGCCAACAGGAGAGAGCTCTCCCATCGGCATAATTATTCCACCTCCACGAGAGTCTGAAGCTTTGTTGGTGGGAGAGTGTCTCCTGTCGACATAGAGCTGGTGTGGACATACTTAGGTCGCTGTAACTTGCGTCACTCGGGGGTGCCTTTTTTCACACCCCTGAGGGACGTAAGTTAGGTCAACTTAAGCAGTAGTGTAGACCAGCCCACAGAGAGCCCTTCCTGACTTCTGCAAGGCCCACCTTTGGCGCAGCCAACCAGAAAGCCAAGGGATTTCTGCCGAGTGCACCATAAGGGTAGAAGTGACTTCTGAGAACTGGGTTATAGATAGGCTTGGGAGGATTAGATCAGTGTTTCTCAAACTGGGATCGCCGTTTGTGTAGGGAAAGCCCCTGGCGGGCCGGGCTGGTTTGTTTACCTGCCCCGTCCGCAGGTCCAGCCGATCGCGGCTCCCACTGGCCACGGTTCACCGCTGCAGGCCAGTGGGAGCTGCTGAAAGCGGCGGTCAGTACGTCCCTTGGCCCGCACCGCTTCCAGCAGCTCCCATTGGCCTGGAGCAGCGAACCGAGGCCAGTGGGAGCCACGATTGGCTGGACCTGCGGACGGAGCAGGTAAACAAACCGGCCCAGCCTGCCAGGGGCTTTTCCTTCACAAGCGGCGACCCCAGTTTGCGAAATACTGGATTAGATTTTCATTAATAAATGCTGGTAAATGTTGATTTCATCAGATACACAGAAACTGGCGAAAAAATATTTCTATCGATGATTGAAATTTCAGACAAAGTAAGGAAGATGCAGTGTGAGAGGTTATTCGTTTGATTTAAGGACATTTACTCTGCATATCTCAAAATTTGAGATTGACAGTTTGTATTTTAATGGTTAAAAAGCTTTGACTTTTTGAATCTCAACATCTACTGTCATTAAATTATTCTGTCCCCTATATTGTCCATCCCCCCCATAATTTCCCATAACTGAAAGTTTTAATTGATGAAGATAAAACTTAAAACCCATTTTAAATAACTGAAAATTGCAATCAATAAAAAATGGGGAAAATGCTTAAAAATAAACATTGATATCTGTTGAAAATATATTTTAAAAAAAAAAAAGTCTGCCAAGCCTAGATATAGACAACTTAGCAGGGTGTTGTTATACTAACCAGTACCTTGAATTTCACCATAAGTGAATTGACAGATGGTGAGAACACATGTATTATCCTTTTTCTCTCAAAAATTAAAAAAGCAGGATTCTGCATTAGTTGAATCTTCTGAGTAACCTTTGACAGACCCAGACAGAGTGCACTGCCCTGGTCTAGTCTGGAGAGGCACAGGTATATAATGATACTGTAATACACTTGTGTGTCTAAAATGTATCCATGTGACATGAAAATGAGAAATTATTCTGGTGAAATGAGTAGTCTAATCAAAACTAATTTCAAGTAAGGGGGGGAGGCTGCTGTAGTTTTAGTGCTTTGTGTGAACACATGATATATGGTAATAAAATTTGGAAATGATGAAGTTTTTTTTAAATATACATCTGAGCTCTTGTGAAGTGTTTGATTTGACAGTCTGAGACGGATATCCATACAACAGGTGCACCACACATAACTAGTGTCTCTGCTCCACCAATATTTTAATCCTGTCCTCAAAGCTGATGTGAAAATACAGTGCACTCTCATTTGATCTTTGGTGCTTCTAGGGCTACCAAGGAAGGTTTCAATTGTGTGGATGGCTTCTGTGAGGTGGAAACCTGTCTGCTTGGAGTTAGACTTAGACTAAGATCTCTCTTCATACAGAGCCCCAAACATCCATGAAAGTATAAGTATATTTGGCTACTTACAGAAGTGGGCTTGTTTTGTACTGGTAAAAGGCTCTGTCTCCGTTTCATAAATCTACTTTCACCACCAACCTTAAATTGTAAATATTAAAAATAATAGATTCTAAGTATCGGGATCTTGTTGATTCTTGTTGAATGTACATATTTTGGTTAATCTGCTTTTTAATTCCTTTAACTTTTTAATAATATGTTGGAAATATACTGAGTTCTGCTGTTTACTTGGCAAGATATTTCTCCTTACCACATTTCTTCTCCATTCCCATCCTAATAAAGTACAGTATTTAAAATCTATGCAACATGATTGTCTCCAAATGATGGGAGACCTATGAGTTAAAGCATGACCAGTGCCTATAATCAACTCCGCAGAGTTTGGGATGGATGTCTGTGGGAGATGCCATTCTGCAGTCTCACTTTCCCCCTGAGGTACAGATATCTCCATGCACAAGTGTAAAAACTGATGCAAAAAGGAAGGATAAACACGTGACAAAATCCAGAAGTACAAATGTTTGTTTCTTCTGCAGATGTAGGTGCAAGGAACCAGAGGAATCTCTGTGCCATTTACTACAACAAGAACCCTGGGTTTGAGGTCATCCATGGTTTGCTGGATAGAGTCATGCAACTGCTGGCTGTGCCACCAAGCAAAGAGAGTGGATACCTAATCAAGGCAGCTGAAGGTAAGAGAGTAGTGTGGAGAGGGACCTATAAAGGAATCCTATGATCTTATTACTATGTGGATTTAATTGTATATTGCCATTAACTGTTGGCACTACAGTACAAGAGTTGTTTTGAATGTGTTAGCATGCTTCAAAATACTGTGGGGCAAATGGGACTTCGTATTCTCATTGCTCCTTACACATTAGGGAATGGAATTGGACTTTTTTTTTCTGGTCTCAGTATTTTTAGCCAGCTTCTGTGGTGGCGATCTTTACATAAGAGAGAATCCTAGTACTGTGGATATTTCTTTCTTCATGTAAGTAAGTTTCATGTGTATAGGAATGTGCTCTTCACAATGATTTAATCTAGCAATTTAAGGGTTAGATGTCAGTTTACTGAATGAGTTATAATTAACACCAGGTATCTGCTGCGTTCCTGTTGCTAGAAGTGCCTGGAAACAGACAAAAGATGACTTGTTACTCCTGAATATATTGTAGCTTGAAACGTTACCTACTTACAGTGGAGCTAGAGCTGCTGCACAAGTGTGCTGTCTTCTAGACTAATGAACCTGCTGTTGTATTAGTAATATTTATAAAATAGGCCTCATGCTTCTTTATGCTAGGTTAGTTACATGTAGGGGACGGGATATGAAATCCTTACTTATTCTTTGTGTGTGTGTGCGTGCATGTGCAAGGCGGGGAGATGTGCTGGCCCACCAGCAGAAATGGCTGAACTGTAGCCCCTTTAAAGAAAAATTGCTGGAGACCCTCTCTAGGAGAGGGATATGAGGGCTATCCAGCCACAGCCCCCTAGCTTCTGCTCCAGCACCTGACCTCCCATTTCTGTGCTGCCCGTTGGCCATGCATTTCCTGCAGGAACTGTACTGGCCAAGGCTCCTGAAAAGTCTTAAGTTGCCCTCAGTTAAGTGCATAGTTGCAAGTCTCCATCTGTTATGAAATAGAAACATCTAAAGTCAGATATACTCACAGATCCATGTTCCTCAGTTGCTTGGCTCTGGTGCATGCATTGGAAGGGTTTTTCAAAGCTTCCAGAAGTTTTGAGAAAGTTTCCAGTTCAGGAAGAAATTATGAATTGTATGGAGAATTCTGTGCCAATTTCTAACTACTGTAACCATCTCTCCCCCTCCCTCGTCTTCTACCTTGTCTCCCATGTGTTAGAGGAGGCGGTGTACACTCAGTGCCAAGCTGTCTACTCATTCTGATTCCACCCAGTTACCAGAATCCTCCAACCTTACAACCCCTTTTACTTTTTTTGTCTTTCTTTTAACACTGTTAAGGAGCAGTTTAATTCCTATACAGAGAATCCTTGGTTGACAAAATTAGAGAATGTACCTCAGCCCCCCAAACCTTTCATAAATATATCTTTAAGGAGAACTTTACTCAAAACTTTCTCCTTGACTGGTACCATCAAACTTGCAAAACTCTGATGTGGGAGAGGGGGTTTAATTAAATAGGTGAGCAAAGATTCATCCTGTACATCTGCACTGAAGCAATTAATAAACCATCTTGGACTTGCAGCAAGGCTGTCTCAATGCCAAAAATTTGAGATAATTTTTGTGCTACATTTTCCTGATTTTTGAATGAAAGAGGTCATATCCCCAGGATAGCACTGTATATCTCAGGGAAAGTAGGGATTGCAGCATTGCCAGGGCAATGTTGCTTTTGGGACTGGTATCCCATATTCAGCCCTTGTTCCAACATACTTTTATTAGCTGGAAACATGTTTGCTATATAAATGACTTTCTGGGCTAGGAAAAGGCCTAGAATAGACTGAGATTTCTGCCTGCTGTATATTTTTTCCCACAAGAATTGGAATCTGCTTGTTCCTCCATTTCTTGCCTAGGAAATTTACAGCGGAACTTTAGATAAAAAAAATTTTTACTTGAGGATGACGGTGACTTATCTCCACCCCTGCCACTCTTTTCTGGTTTGTTGCATGACGGTTTGTTTTGTTTTGTTTTGTTTGTGGGAGGTTTAAAGGGGCACAGGGACCCAAAAAAATCCTGGTAGTTCTTGGGAGTACTCCTGAAACAAGGGCTAGTTGTCTTACCCCTACCCCCCAAACAAAAGGCAGCAGCAGGAATCTGTACAAAAGAACAAGAACAGGCAAGTCATCCATTCTGTTTCTTAAAATAATGACAAAATCAATATGGTAGAGAAAAACAAGACTCTGGGGATAGCAGCTGCTATTTTGTCTACTCACCATTCGTTAGTATACAAGTATGTGAGAGAGAAATTTATGACCTCTGTCCTGCTTGAGGAGAGGTCTTAGTTCTGCATTTACTGTAACTAGTGTCCCTGACACATCATCTTTGGTAGTCCATAAGAGAGCACGTTTGTGTCCAAAGCTCTAAAGCAACTTTGTTAGATATACAGTAGAACCTCAGAGTTACAAACACCTTGGGAATGGAGATTGTTCATAACTCGGAAATGTTCATAACTCTGAACAAAACATTGTGGCTGTTTTTTCAAAAGTTTTACAACTGAAAATTGACTTAGTAATGTTTCAAAGCTGTATTATGCAGAAGAAAAATGCTGCTTTCTCTTTATTTTTACATTTAACAATGAACTGTACTGTGTTTGCTTTTTTTATTTGTCTCTCCTGCTGCCTGATTGTGTACTTCCGGTTCCAAATGAGGTGTGTGATTGACTGGTCAGTTCGTAACTACGGGTGTTCGTAACTTTGAGGTTCTTCTGTATGTGCTGATTTTCTAGTTGTGTGTTGCTGGCTTGTCAACTTACTGAATATAACAGCACATGCAGTCTCCTAGCACTTATCCTTGATGAACATATACATGCTCACATTTTTAATGTAGCTTTTTTCCATTTTACTAAGTAATGCCCTTACTTTTACTTCTTGCAGATTTTCAAAATATTTTCTAGCTGAAGTACTGAAAAATACAGTAAGAGCTGACTGTTGGCCAGTGAAATGTAATGCTGAAAGTACACCCTTCAGGTTGACCATATGGCTGTGCCATCAGTCCAGTTCTTGTTCCCAACAGGGATAGGAGCAAGACTTCAAATTTCGTTTGTAGGCTGGTATTTTCAAAGGATCCTCAGGGAGTTAGGTGCCTAACTCTTATTGAGTTTCAGTTGGAGCTGAGCACCTAACTCCCTTAGGCTGTATTTGAATACTCTAGCTGTACATTGTTATTGAACAGACATGTTGAATGTGTGTGTTTGTTTTATAGCTAGAAATATTTCTAAATGTCTTGCGTTCTTTACTGCATCCATCACATAATGTCTGAGCACCTTACAAAGAACAGGAAAAAGATCCCAATAAAGAATTCTTATACAATATATAATCGATTTCTTGATACTAGTGCCGTTTAGTATTCCTTCTGCCTCGGCACATATTGTGTCCTTTAATAATTCCAGCACCCCCATAATATTCTTCCTATATCTGCTTACTCTGGAGATACCTAAGAATGAATTAAGACTTGCTATGTAGAACAGGCACCAAACACTTTGTAACTTTTGGAGGTGGATGAGTAGAATCCTGTTCTGTATGTTTGAAAACACTTCCCTCCTTTCTATTACAAGAGAGATCCAGAAACTCTCAGAATGACTTGTAGATTCCATGCAATTCTACTGACATTGGAATTTAACCTTGGTAACAGTGCAGATGGCTGATACTCTGGTACTCTAGCGTGAATGCATTGTCACTGCACCAACTTACTTGGAAGTCCTTGACTTCGGAGAAAGTTGGAAGTCAAAGTAGCTTTTTTTACTTGCCTTTCATCCTGCCAATTAAGCATATATGAGAGATAGAATGTCAAGCCAATGATGGAGTAAGGTCAATTATGTGAAAAAAAGATATCCTATAACATCTTAAGACTGCACAGGATTCAAAAAAGAGTCAGTGCTCCTTGCTGTAGAGGTTTTACATTAGGATATTATATCATGTGTAAATCTTTATTTTTAAGGAGCAAACAGTTTTAGGAGCTACACCACATGAAAATTTGTACACTTTAAAAATGGGTTTACCATATAAAACCATTTCTGAGCTGGAGGGAGTCAAACATTTTTTGTTTGTGTAGTCTTCAGCCAAATCTTGAAACTAATTTGTGGTACAATATAAAGATTTGTGTTTTAGTCCTCTGATAGTCCTGTATTCCTTGTTTAACTGATCGCAGTGGTTTTGATTTAATTTGGAACATAAAGTCCTGATTTCATTTCAGAAAGTGTCTGAGAAGACAGTTTGTTGCATGTTTAAATATAATTCCCATAAGGCTTCAATGCTGCTTCGCCGCCTTTCTGAATTCACCGAGTAAAGTGAAGTGCCTGTGTGTCTGTTCAGTTCTTTACCATATGTGCAAACCATGGTTATTTAAGCACCTTCTGTTATACTAACACCTTAATGCCCATTGACTTGACCTTAGGGTCATAGCCTTTTTGCCCCTGTACCAACACCTGTGGAAAAATTACAGATGCTGGAAAATATGGGTGAAATTGTGATGTTCCTCTGGCCTTCACACCACTCTTTAGTGTAATCTGAGCTGTACAATAAATGGAACAGAAAAGCCGTTTTGTGAGCAGCCTTACAGAATAGGCTGTTTTTAAGTGACTAAGTTGAAGGATTTCAACATACATCTGATTCTTAGTGATTTCAGTTTCTCAAAGGATGCTTTGGCCAGTTAATATTTTCTTGCTACTCCTAGTAATATTAAAATGATACATTCCTAAAGGAGGAAAGTTGAAGTTCTACCCCACTTTGAAAGTGTACAATAGTGACATGTCTATAGGTTAATGGCTCCTATAACTATTGGCATAGAAAAAATGTTTTCCTTCCTTTGTAGCAGGTAACAATTCATACATCTATAAGCAAACTTTAAATGGATTAACAAGAGCGGAGTTTTGTATTGGTCCTCTAATCTGTTAGCTCTTTAGTGCTGTTTCTTTATATAAAATTCCTTTATTGATATTTTAGCCAGTTCCATGTAATTAGTAATATAAAGATCAAAGTTTATGGACTATACAGCCATCACAGAAAAAGAATCAATAAGCAGTCTAAACCCTTTTAGAGTAACCAATCTATCAAGGAGAAGTAACAAAAATATATGAGCTGAGAAGAGCCATCCAGTGAATCTGGACATGAAATGCCCTCATTCCTGATTCATTTCTCTTTGTTATGGTTTCGTGTCTTGAAATGGAAACTAACGGCATTTAGATAGATGGATTGAAAGGTGGTGTAATGTGAATGCAAAAACCTGTAATCTCTGCTTAAACCTAAAATAACTCTCTCCAATAATATTGGTCCTCTCTTGTTCCTACGGGACCAGTGTACTAGAAAACTATTTTCTTCTTCCCTCCGGTAGCTGAGGCCAGTATCATAAAAGATGATGCTGAACTAGGGCTCCGGCCCATGCTAGCCTATAGTGGAGTTTTGAAACTTAAAAATACAGGTTTTTTTATCCTTAATTAATATCAGCATAAGGTTCTGCTTCGAAATCCTCAAACACAAGGTGCAATAGAATTAAAAATGCAAAGTATTTACTTGCCAGGGACACCTATGGTACTATACTGAGTGTTATTAAAATGCAAATATTTAAGATTTGTGTGTGGAAAATAACCTTTTTAATGTGCCCTTCCAGCATCTTTTATCTGATTATCCAAGCATATGACAAACATCAATGAATTAAACTTAACAACCTCTGTTTGAAGAAAAGTTGTGTTATTTACAACTTTCAAATGGGTAAGTGGGGCACAGAGGTGAAGCGACTTGCCCAGTCTCACAGAAAGTCAGCAGCAAAGCTAGGAATAGAAACTAAATTGCTTGACTCTTCGTCCCATGTCCCTTCATAATGAGATTTATCAGAAAGTCTGGGAAAAGTATTTGCTTCAACAAAAAGTTTTTAAAAAAACGTGTGTGTGTGTGAGAGAGAGAGAGAGAGAGAGCCCACAGCACACGCTGCTTTTTGTACTCTCTGAAACTTGTGTGATTTTTTTTTTTGTGTACTTCAACAGCTTTCACAGGGCCTTTTTAATAAGAGTTCAGTTCCTGTCAATCACTCTTGTAGGGCATGCAATAGCTTAATACTGTAGATATGCTGGGAAACGAGCCAGTTTGGATTCAACTTAAAAATTACATACTTACAAATCTTTAGTTTTGCTTCTGTCACTAATTGACAGTTGTGTAATAACATTTAATCTTTACAAAGACTGCACTACTTTCCGTCACCTGCCCCCATTTAATTAAATGAAAGGTGTGGTAAAGTGTAGAAAATTTTAATGACACAGTAAATCATAGTAATAGCTTTTCATCTAATAAGGTTTGGCTGTGAAATTACAGAGGTGTAAGAAGCTATCGCGGCATAACTAGGGAATGAACATTTTTGTTTTGTTTTTCATTTTTTACA
Organism: Mauremys mutica; assembly: GCF_020497125.1. Taxonomy (NCBI): domain Eukaryota; kingdom Metazoa; phylum Chordata; order Testudines; family Geoemydidae; genus Mauremys; species Mauremys mutica. The sequence goes on along the minus strand of NC_059080.1, from coordinate 67,943,846 downwards.
ATAAATATGCAACAGACCTGAATCATAGACTTGAGCTTAGTTGACCTTAATTCATAGTCTGTCCCCTATCTGTAGTGGGATGCCTACAAACCTCTTTAGAGAGGAAGGATGATCCAGTGGTTATCTATAATCTAGGCCTTGGGAGAGCCAGGTTCTGTTTCCTGCTCTGCTACAGACTCCCTGTGTCATCGTGACTAAGTCATTTAGTCTCCCTATGCCTCAGTTCCCCGTCTGTAAAAATGGAGTGATCGCACTTCTCTTCCTCACATGTGTTGTGAGAATAAAGGTGTTAAAGATTGAGGGGTGCTCAGATGCTACTGTACTGCAGTGGGGGCCACATAAGTACCTAAAGTATTGTAGGTAGGTACAATAGCTAATAGCTTGTGTGCAGTGACCACTGCTTAATCTGCAGTTCGTAATCATCTTATTGTTACCTTGTGCTCCCGTTTGTTGGTGGTATCTGCCTATTATTCTCATGACTGCAAGGTATTTGAGGCAGGGACTGTCTTTTCATTGTGTGTGTATGTATAGTGCCTAGTAGAAAGGACCCTGACTTCTGACAGTACATCTAGGTGTTGCTACAGTTTTATGCTATCATGTTTATGCCTCTACTAGTATAAATTATGCCCTTTCTACTTAGTTCATCTTGTCTGTTAATATGTAGAAAATGTACAGCTCCACTGTTGAGACTATCAAATAGTACAGCATAAAGGAACAAAACAAAGCTTGTCACGGGTACTAGATGTCTATCCGCTATTAATGAGTTGGGGTACAGGTGGTCTCCACCCACAGCTTGACAGTGTTCAAATAATGATGACCTTCATTATTACTAACATGAAATCACTAGTTCTCAAACCTTCTCCAACTATGGGCCACTTTTTAAGATGGAGGTCTTGCATACCACCGCCCCTGCTAACCTCACAATCTAAGTCTCTTGAGCAACTTTCCTTGTGGAACCAAGAATGCTTGGTTACATGAAAAAGTAAGATTAGCACCGTTTTAAGAAGACGAGATGAAACTAAACTCACTTTAATTAGATGGGTGTGGCTGCTCGCTTACTGTCCCATTTTAAAAAAATCTGCTTATGTCCTCTATTACACTTCAGTAGCAAATTTTCCCTTCTTTCTTCATGCCCCAGCTGCTCTAATCTTTTCAGGTTGCCATCATATTAATTTGACCTACTGTTCGTGTACTGTCCCTGTGGTTTGGTGCTACAGATCTAATCAGGGTTGAATTTACACCCAAGAAAACACCAAACAAAGATGTGAAGCAAGTGCACTGGGTGTGAAAAGTTGTTTTTATGTTTTGTTTAATTGGCTGAAAAGCCTCCGGACGTTCCAAGAGAGACCTGGATTACTGCAAGTAGCAGGAAGCTTTGCAACTTGACTGGCAGATGTTTGAGTATTGTAATGACTGTAGTTATGTCAAACTCTATGGAAAGGGCAGTGGTCCACTGATCACAGCCTCAAAGCCACTACACTATAAAATTATCTGTGGCCTATAGTCACTTTGATTCTGTCTGTGAAATTCAAAACTTTTAAGGTGTGTGAGAACCTAATAAAAATATGCACCATCCAATGCAAAAAAACCCAAAACAAAACTGCATTTAGTAGCTTTATACTATACAGCCAGTCATAGATACACCTCTACCTCGATATAACATGACCCGATATAACACAAATTCAGATATAACGCGGTAAAACAGCGCTCTGTGGGGACGGGGCTGCGCACTCCGGTGGATCAAAGCAAGTTCGATATAACGTGGTTTCACCTATAACATGGTAAGATTTTTTTTGGCTCCCGAGGACAGCGTTATATCGAGAGAGAGGTGTACTCCAAAAGAAGTACAACTAGGAGCTAGTGACACTGTTTTTATCTTGTTTCTAGTCTGCCTCTGAAAGTTTTTGATTGAAGTATTTTTGTCCTATGCTCTCCAAGTAGTCTGGCTGTAGAGGTCTCATCTTGTCAGGTAGGGGAGAGAGGAAGAAAGGTTTTTATCTCAGCCCAGCGCAGAACAATAAAGTGCTCTATGGAAATTTAAAAAGACAACGCTATCAGCAACTTCTTACAATGATATACGTGAGCATGATACCATTGGTGGGGTGGGTGGGTGTTGTGGGGGAAGGGGGGGTTAAGACTGGGGGACAAAAGTGAAAAGGGAGAAGAAACAACTGTGCCAAGATAGTTTCTCTCTTAAGCTGAATTGCTGTCAGTTGAATTGGCCTGTTTAGTAATATCTTTCTATGGTCCGGCATGGGAGTGGCAAAGTGGGAAGCATCTGAGCAAGGACTTCTGGTGAAAAGTCAGTGGAAAAGGTGCTTTGTTTTTTGCTTCATTGTCAAATCACCTTTTGAGCTGACAAATATTTTTCTATCCCCCTTCCTTCTGTCATAAGTATGGTGATTACCTTGTTCCTGCTCCCATCAGGTTTTCTGCATGACTTGGTGGAAACATTCAAAAATATAAAATTCTCCTTTACATCTAAATACTCTGAAGCAGCGATTTCACTGTCTACCAGTTCCATGTGAGAGGTCTTCGTTAAGAACATCTATGACCCTGGTATTTGTAGCTGTGACCTGGTTCTCAAGATGTTTTTCTTCTCTCTGCCCTTTATTCTTTGCTTCACTGCGGTTTCTTCATTGTGGAGACTTCTGGGCTTAATCCCTTGCTTTCCTAGTGTGACTATCTTTTTCTAATCGTACATCATAAGTAGTGTTTATTCCTTAGTCTCAGAAGTCTAGAACCTCCAGCCTGACTCTCATATTAAAACATTATCTTGTCACTATCTTCCTCCTTCAAATGGCAAACTATTTCATAGCTAGACCAGATACTGTATTTTCAACTGTTTTGTGTTCCTCCCAAAAGATGATTTATATAAGTAGTTAACATCAACAATAGAATCCCGATTACAAACCTCCATTCTTTGGGGAGGCAGCATGGTCCAGTGGCTAGGACAATGGACTGGGATCCCAAACACTTGGGGTGTAGTTCTGTCCCCATTTAAGTCAATAATGAAACTCCCTTTGACTTCAACAGAGCCAGAATTTCATCCTTCAGTTCTATCCCAGCTTTTGCACTAATTTGCTGTGATCTTATGCAAGACACTTCCCCTCTCTGTGCCTCTGCTTTGTGCCCCCTCCCTTTCCCTTTCTCTGTCCCCCACCTCCAATCCGGTCTGTCTTGCCAATTTAGATTTTAAGCTCTTTAGGACAGGGATTGCGTTTATGTATTTTGTGCATCATCTAATACAATGGGGCCCTCCACTGATCTCAGCTGAGACCTCAGTGGTCTACTGCAAAACATGTGTAAATAATGGTCATTTTTATGTATCCAAATTAAAAGTCCATAAAATGGGTGGATGTAAAAAGCAGGCGTGTAAGTACTGTTTGTTAAAATAGTTCTAATTTTACTTAGCCCTGATTATTCTGGTTTTTTTTTTGTTTTTTGGTTTTTTTTCGGCATAACTTTTTAAGAACTGGTGTAGACCTTTTCCCACGTATGCATCTGTTGTGACAGAAATGTAGAGACACATTGCTTGCCATCTGTCTTGTGAGATTCTGATTTTAAAGTTTGGGGCTCATCAGCCTGAAGTATGCTACAAAACACAGCGCCAGGCTCCTTGTAATGCAACATACAATTAAACAATTGTTAGCATTCAAACAAGATTTTTTTTAAATAAATGTCTGAGGAAAATCATTCATCTTGAAATTGCTGTAGAATTCCAGACCTAAGCAGAGCCTTCCAAATCTTTCTCTTTAGAACACACACATGTTTCTCCCGCACTTAACTGGCAAGTGTTGAGTTCAAGATTCTGTTCTCCTTGCACAGGTGGATGCAAAAGACATCCAAAACAGAATAATTTTCAGGAAAATCTTCCCTTCAAACTTGTTTTGTAAAGAGTAGGAAATGTGGACTCCTGTGACTGAGGAATTGACTTTACGTTCACTTAGAATCACTGAATTTTCAAGTTGAAAATGGTTTATTTTCATCCTTAACATAGCTAAAAATCTTAGACCTAATAATCTTAAAAATTCCCCTTAAAGATGAGTGATGGCTGAGGTCTTCAGTGTAATGATATAGTATTCTGCAGGCTAATTGGCTAAGCCGTTTTCTAAATAGCAGGAAAAGTGACAGTCATGAAAGTCAAATCACAAGTGGTTCTATGAATTTCAAACCAGGTAATGTCAGCAGATCACAAAAGAAGATGACTTACTCTGGGGCTTGAAATAAAATAAGCCAAGTAAAATAGCATTTATTTAAGATAGACAGAAAAAATGTCTTTCTGATGCATATGTAGACTGTGACTTGACTCTAGCCTTTATTATTTAACATTTATATTTAGGTTGTGCCTAATGGCCACAAATCGGCTGGAGCTCCGTTGTGCTAGGTGCTGTACAAGCATATAATAAATTACAGTCCCTGCTCCAAAGAGCTTTAGAAAATTAGACTTAATAATACTCTTTGTTCCCCAGTCTGTCTGACAGATTCTAAGGACTGTAATGTTTTGGGAGGGTTTCCTTCCTTTTGATGTTCAAAAGGGGATGAAAGGTAGCCATTGAATTGGGGGATTAGGCTTTCCAGTGTTAAAGACTTTAGGTTCTCGAAATATTTCATTTCAAGTGTAAGTTGAATGGTTATACATCTGAAAAAAGTCCAGTCTTTGAGTGTTTGCAGTTAGGAATTCTCCTGTTTTATAAATGAGCAATGACATAAATAATACCAGATTAACGTTTGGATTAGACCGGATGTAAGATTTCAGTGTACTTCATTGATAAACCACTGCTTAATCATGTACAGTATTACTGAGATCTGGATTTCAGAATGGTCCTTAAAAATAGACAAAGGTGTAGTTGCTTCATAAAGCTAGCTTATAACACAGGTAAATTCTGAGCCAGGCATGCCATTTTTCCTAATTGCTGCACCAAAGCAAATGCGGTGAGTTTAGTGCATAGTGCACATGTGAATTCCTAAAGAAACATACAGAAGTGGTGGGAGAATTCTCCCAAGGATTTGTATTCAATATATACTATACTCAGTATACATTTTTCCATTGGCATATAATTTTAACACTCATTCTGTTCCACTTTCAAAGAATAAATTAAATCCTGTCATTGAAATCAGTGATCTGAATCATTCATTTCCCTTAGTCATCCTCAACATTCACACAGATAATCAAGCTCTTGTGGGAGCAGTAGGAGTATATTATTTTTACAGATAATTTTAAATTACATTGGAGGTACTGTATCTATATGTATAACACTGTTTTACTGCTCCTATTTTGTCTCATGTCTGTTATATTTCTAAACTACCAAATGACAAAGCTAAAATTCCAGCAGCCCAGTTTATTCTAGCACTCCAACTACGACTGCCATAGGGGGAGGAAGAATGAGCAAGAATTCTAGACTAGAGTTTGGTGTAGATGGGATGGAAGCTGCTTGTGTGATCCAGTACAACTGGAAGAGAAATACTAGTATAGAGACGGCTTTGAAGCCTACATAAATAACATGATTCCTTGGAACGGTTGTAACCATTAACTGTGGGCCCAAACAGTGTTATGACTATGGACTGCAACTGTGTTTGAAAACTATTTCAGGCATTGTTAAAAGCCAGAGTATGGACAGGAACTAAATAAACAGAATTTCAGCCAACATATTACAATAAAATATACCCAGATCTGCTGGGAGGGTTTTAGAGCAGACACATCCATAGAAATAAAATTATTACAAGTAACAGAGAGATACTGTTATAGAAAAGTGTAAACTTCTATTTTATTTTAAATATGACTTACAACCGTATAATATATTTGAATTTGTATCTTGGGGGTCTGGTGACATACAAATGATTTAGCTTTTGTCCGAGTGCGTTGTGAACAGAATATTTTTGTTTGCTCATAATTGCAAGTATGTCCAGGATTCTACAGTCCCTGGGCTTATTGTCCTCCTCTCAAGGGTTTCCAAGCTGAGCCCTATTTGGGGTATCCAGTATACCACACAGGTAGATAATTGACTGTGCCATTGACCTTCCCTCCAAAACCTTTGGTATTAATACCTGTGAAAATGAAAGAGAAAACCAGTATGGTAAATATACATTTAATTTAACACACCAGACTGTGACCCTGCTAGATCAGTGTGTAGGTGCAGGTGGCTGTGTTGATATTTAAGTAATTGTAACTCAGTAATTTTTGTTGCTTTGCCTTTTCCCCCCTAAAATTTTTACATTTGATTTTACCTCTTAAAAAAGGAGGGGGGCATGTAAAGGAACACACTTAATGTGATCACATTGATTTGTTTGCCCTATTAGCCAGGTTTTACAGTTGTGTCATTTGGGGCATCCTGTGTAATGAGACGTCTTGTCGAGAGAAAGGTCACGTTTTTCGAAACCAGGAGCTTAAAGTTGATGGATTCCCCTCCCCCCTCCCCCCCCGAGGCTGCCATTGGCCTCAATAACTAACTGTATTCACTAGCTGTGACAGAGGGGTTGGTGACAATGGGTTGACTTTAATGGGAGCTCTTGAAGTCTCAATACTTGTGAAAAGTCAGGCGGAATTTGGAAGCTTCATTTTAGGCTCCTATTTTTGGACACCTTGAATTGTGTCATGGCAAAATGTAGCCATGCAGGAAAGCATATTTTGAAGTCTAATTAATATTTATGCAGTTTATACTGCATACAGCTATACTAATTTGTGGCAATAGATTGTGTATTGTTATATAGATCATGTATTGTCTTAATCCGATTAGTAAAGCTACGATTTTTAGAATAAACGGAAATAGAGAGGAGTATAGAAACGTATTTTTCTCCCTGAAGTGGGGAAGATTTCCACTGACTTTGTTATAGTTAGGTCTAAGTTTATGGGGCCTGGGCCTGCACAGAATGCGCAAGGAATGCCCGTTTGTCTTTTCAGATGTTGACTTGTCAGGTACTGGATCATGACTTTTTTGTATATTTGCAAGAAAAAAAGCAAATCTATAAAGTAAAGAACATGATTTTAAGAAAATCTGCAAATATAGAGAGCAGATGAGACACTTCAAAAGAGGAATCTAGGATAAGCAAGTAAATGGGCAAATAAAGTAACCAATGGGAATGGGAATTAAGATGAAAGACTTCAGATGCCACATGCTCAATAACACAGCTCTGCTGCTTTTAGAATTCAGGGTCCACTCAGTTACCCGTTTAAGCTTCGACTTCCGAAGTTCCCTCAAATTATAGGAATGAATTGGTATGTTCTAAAGCTTATCCTAACTCTAGGCCTATAATATTACCTTAATCTTTTTTAAAGGAGGGAGGGGCCAAGAATGGGCAGTGAAAAGAAACTGTGCAAGGTGTTTGACAACGAAGAGCCTAGAGAGCTCACCAAGCCTTTTGAAGGTCAATTAGCCAGAAAATGTGCTAAAGACTAGGTTCTTCATTGGATTACTGGCCAAAGAATTACCCCCAAAGCAATCAAAGTGGCCCTACTGTCTGAACACAGAAAGACAATTATAGATTTTGAGGAGATGCTACAAAAGCTTTAATTAAAGGAATTATTTCCACCTCACTGAGTGCTGGAAATTAAATTCTTGTTTGCACCTATAAGATATGGCTTTTGTCTGTTGCTTGCATGTAGTACGCCTAAGACATTACTGGCTTTAGAGCCTCTTTTTGTCAAAAGGCATTGTATTGCATTTCATCCCACCCCCTTTCATAGCTGCTGGTTATAATGTTGACATATTAAAAGACGATTTTCCCCCACTACCACCCTTGTTTGGCTTCTTCTGACATGTTAGGAGTCTCTATCAGCAATGAGTATTAGATCTCTAACTGGATTTCAAGGTGAATTTTAGACACTTGAACTGGTATTTGCAAGTGAAGCTTTTTGAATTTCTGCTAGTTAGACGTTTTTGTTTATAGAGCATGAGGGGATTAGTTAAATCAGGAGACTGTTTTTTTTTTTTTTCATCTAATGTTAATCATAAAAGTGAATGGAGTAGTAAATTACAATCTTTAACTAAATGTGGGCTCTTAATAAGCTTTTGGCACAAGCCAGGATCTCCTTTAGGAGACTTACAACATAATTGCTTCAGTAAATATTGATGTGAAATCTCACCTAGCAGCAAAGGGTTAAGGCCTGGTCCGTATGCTAGTTGATCATTACGGGTAATTTAGAGGTGAAGTTTAGTGACTGCTTAACTAGTAAAACCTCTCCACTAAAGAAACTTGGACTTAACAGATTTTCACAACCATAAAACTCTTGAGGTGACTGTGTAGATAACCTTGCCACAGATATTACTGTTGTTTCTATATGTCCACACACAGACCACAAATCGCCTGCTGCTAGCTTTGCTGGGAGAATGCCATTTGGACCCTTTTCTGCTTTGAGGCTGTGTTAAAATTAAATTGAAGTCAATTTTCAACTTCATATGTGAACAGTCCAGTTTAATTCAAACAAAACAGGAATCCGTGCCTCCCCACTGCAGAGTTCAAAAGTTGACTGGTCCAGGAGAGATCCTGGAGCTTATGGCCCCAACCCCTTTGTTCTCATTTTTTATTTACTATAGAATCTCATCTCTGTTATGTGATTTTCTTGTTTGTAAAGTAGCCTGCACACCTATTGCATTTGACAAATAATGGACATCCCAGACTGGGTATGAACAGAAGTAAAGAGCTAGTATGGAGGGCTGAATTCTCAGCACCATGCGCTGGGAGTCCATAGCATGCCCCCTGTTAATGGGAGTTTTATGTCTAATTCCTCACACTGAAGGCTACATGGAACCTCCAAGTAAGATATGAAATCAGAGTGCATTCTTCAAACTTAGCTGATGGGAACAAGAGCAAGACACTGACAAACAGCCTGAAAGAGAGAACCCCCAGAACCATAGTGAGTTCTGTTCTGTTCTCAGCCAGTAATGGCTAGTGGGACCACACCTCTATCAGTGTTCAGGTTCTAGCTGATCTTTTTTCTTCCTTTACTACGTTATTGCTCATTACCCATGTAATGCTAAAGAAATGCCTTTACAAAACAAGGATAAACTCCCTGCCCTAAAAAGTTTACAAACTAATACTTGTACAATACTGAATTTTAGTTATTGCTTTTATAAGAGGTTGATTATGGCAAATTACACATTATTGCTTGTTAGAAAAAAGTAGCCGGTTTAGCGTTTCATCCCATGGCATCCTAAATTTTTAGAGTTTCCAGTTTAGGATGTTAGTGTTTTGGGGAATATCTTTCTAAAAACACGAATAATTTCATTAATACCACCGCTTTTGGGTAGGGCAAAGCTGGGCATAGGTGGGAAAAAAAAGTTTGCTAACTGCTGACTAGGTTGTGTACATATTAGAAATGCCTGGCTAGTAGACTATTCCTGTGTAAACCAGTTTCACACAATGGGAAGCAGCATAAAGCCTCAGAAATGTGACCACTCTTCATTAAGTATCCATAAGCTCCCCGCAGACTTACAACAGCAAACTCTGTAACAGTCTCAAAGAAGTCCAAATAAAATATTCTACATGTAGCATGACTTACTGCTTTATATTCTGAAGAAAGTGTGCCATCTTCTAGAATGTGTATTGGTCACATGATTCTAACTCGTCTGAGGCAACAGTTTTAGAAACAAAACAAAATACTGGCGTGGCAGTGGATTACTTTATGGAAGCTTTTGCTAATAACTTATTTAACTTTGATACCAATAACAGCCCTCTTCCAGTAATGCAGCCATTCTGAAACCAATTAGTTCAGCAGCCCCGCTCATTATGACCTCTAACAAAGGAGTATCCAGTATATATATGCCTTTTTATAGTTGGGACTCTATGCAACTACTCTTTGCTGCGCAAATGAATGTCAGAACTTCCGGAGAGAGATGTGGTATAATATGATCCTTATTAAGCCGAGTGATGATCAGGTCCCTGCATAAATATATGGCTTAGTATTAACTCATTGAATACCATAGGTTATATATCCCTCTTCTAATGAAGGGGCAGTTTGTATAGCCATGATAATGATGTAGTGACAAAAACTGATTTTATTTTAGGGTGACCTCAGTACAATATTATTATAGCATGATCCAAAGGTTTCAAAGCATGTTAAAAACAATTAAACGTAAGGATAGAGGGTGGTGTACCCAGAAAACTGAGGCACCAGAGGGTTAAGTAACACATGTTCCTACACACTGAGTGGCACAGACAGAAATCGGCAGAATAGATATTGGGAGTTCTGACTCTGTCTCCTGACTATCCGCTAGACATATTGTTAAACAGCATTTTTTGGCTACAGTTTAATGACCTTGACACAGTCTCTTGCTATCAGACCATATTGACACATTGCTCTTGTGCTTGTTAAATTTAAAACTCAAGTCTTGAAGAGAACATCACTGTATCCTATTCAAATAAGTTGTACAGTACCAGCTTTATACACCAAATGGGCGACTCTGTCATCACTGACAGCAAGCATACTTTATTTCTTGATTAGGTTTTCATTGAAAGTGGAAGAGAGGTTAGTATACACAACACTTGTTTTGCTTTTCTAAATTTATTTTGTCAAGTTTTACTTTAAGGGACCATTTTGGGTACAACAGTTTGGCAGTAGAAAGAGACTGTTTAGCTAGATCAACATTTCAGTAGAATTTAGGGTGCACATAATTTCAGTTTTAAATGTCCAATATAAATACGTATACCAATGTTGGATTGGCCTTATAACTGAGACTGGAATAGTGCGATTAGATTTAAAGACATTCTCTCATTCAAAATATTTTTAAAAGCATTTCCTTATTTACATTATTACTATTCTTTACTAACACTTTCAGTTTTAACAAACAGTACAGAGTGAAATATATATTAACATTCTGTTGGTATTTCCCACAGGTTGGCTAGTGAGTGCAGAATAATTGATTTTTACTTTCAGATTCTTGCCCTTGTAAACTTTGTCTATGACCACTGCAGGGGGACTTTTCAAAATAAGTTCCCATTGATGTTTTAAAGAAGAAGAAAATTTGGGGCCCCATGTCTGTTGGCTCTTTGAGTTTCATAAAAGATGAACCTGAGGTTCAGGGCTGAATTTGACCTGATGTTGCCATTTTAAATGGCTCTTCCTAAGCACATTATAATGACCTGAGCCTATTCCCGCCAGAATTTTAATAGCACTTTAGAGAAACCAAAGAGAAAACTGCCATTAGGGAATCTATCTCTGGCCTTATGCAGGGCCCAGGGCTCTGCACTGACTCAGTTCCCACCAGTGTCAATAAAACTGAGACCCTCCCTGCTACAGAGGATGTCTGCTGAATTACCCCCTCAGCACAGCATCTGCAGAAGTGGGTGGGAGGGGGATGAGCTTCTCCCCTGCTGTGTGTCTTCCCCTGATTCTCACCGTACAAGGAATGCTCCATTGGATTTTCTTGTAAGTGTTTTGTGGGTTTGTTTTTTTTAACACAGTGAAGAGAAGTGTAGGGAGCAGTAGAGTTTGGGATTGACTACTCTCTGTGGTACTGTCTCCTGGTGACTCACCAGAGTTCTGAGTGGAGATCTATTCAAATATTAATGTAGCTGAAAGCTGGACCCTCCCTCTGGGTAGCAGCAGAACAGTGTGGGCGATCAATGGAGTTGAGAGGCCTTGCCTACTCCTGATACCCTCCCCTCTCTTGAGGGGACTGTACACAAGGAACTCTGCTAGAGCTACTAGCTACCGTTCTTCTCGTCCCATTGGGTAAATCACTCTAGTCCAGAGTTATATGCTTTGAGTCCAGGAGGTCCCAGTACACTAGGACGTGAGTCACAGGTCTCATTTTTAGTAATTTAAGATGAGATCAAATAGACCCTAGACCCTTGTAGGTTCCTTCTGGTGTAATAAAATAACTCCCATCTACTGGTGCAGTTTAGGGCGTTGTTTGTGACTGACCTGACAGGAAAAGAGAGGGAAGAGTTGTTTCTCCCAGTATTTTCCCTCCCTTCTCCACTTCTCCCTAGAACATGTTTTTCCTGAATCTAAAAAAAAATTTTTGGAATCTTAAATCTTACTAACTTGGAAATACTATCCAGTAATGTTTGCCTACAGCAGTCACGGGGAAGAACTGTTGTTGATGTGTGAATCCTGCACTTTGTTATTAGAGAAGATAGAAGGAAATACTTATCAACTGTTTCAGAAATTTATCAGATTAGAACTTTCTGCATCTGTGGCATTTAAGGCTTGTGTACACAGGAGAGTGTTACCAGTTATATTGGTATAATTGTATAGATATTGTAAACCAGTGTAGTTATACCTACACAACTCCCCATGTGTATACTATTTCCAAGTATAAGAGTGACTCTTTTCAATGTAGCTTAAAACCCTTCCAAAGTAACATGAGCTAATCCAACATAAAAGCCACTTTTATAATGTGGGGGATAGACCTGTGTAACTATATTGGTTTAAATTCACTATTTAGTTTGTATTGGTATAACTTTCCTATGTAGACAAGACCTTAATGTTGGTGCATAAGTTCCCAGACAGTAAGGGCTCCCAGTGAGAAATCCTCATGTTTCTTCCTTTGCTGACTTCCCCTATTACTGTTGCAACTAATTTTTTTTTTAAAAACTACCAAATAACATTTAAAAACTTGATGTTTGATTTGAGATATATAGGGGAAGATCTCAGGCTTCCTTTGAGTCAGTCATTGCTGTGGTTTTACAGTATACATGAAACTGCTTAAAAGCTCTTCTCCAGATAAGGAATGTAGGTCATGTTACTAGTAATGTGGCATGTAATCAAGCGTGACATTCCTGCTCACCCCTTAGATGACAGCAAGCTTTATTTTCCTAAACATAATAAGGTGGGAAACATTCAGGTTTTGGATAATACTTAAAGTATGCTAAATTTCTTGTTAACTTCAGTGTCTCTCTGCTGACTTTACTCATCTGCGCTGATTTCTATTATAGGAAAAATGCTTGTCAAAACAACTCTAGAGTGGGGGGAAATGTCCATGTTAGGGTTCCACGTTTTATTTTTAACTTGAAGTGTTTCCTTGTTTTGTCAATCATTGCACATCTATTAATGCTAGAAAGTGAGAGAGCCCATTCTTAGCAGAGAAACCGGTTAAATAATAAAAGCTTTGTTCTCACTGTTAAATGTCTATTAACTTTTTTAGCCTGAAGAAATATTGATTTTTCTCTCACTTTCTTTTCAGACTCGGCTTTCTTCCCTGGCCGTTGTGCTGAGATCCTTGCCAAAGGTCAAAGTATTGGAAAGCTTGGAGTCCTTCACCCTGATGTTATCACCAAATTTGAGCTCACCATGCCATGCTCTGCCCTAGAGATCAATATTGAGCCCTTCTTGTGAAGACAAAACTGTTATATCACCTCCAAATATCCACTTCACATGCAACCATACCCTTTAGTCTCTCTCTGCAGAGAACATCCATTTATACTTCAATGTTCTAATAAACTAGAAAAACACGGTCTGGCTCCATGCGTAAATATGTTCCTTACATTACAATTAGGCTGGCATTTGCAATGTAAGAACGTGGTAACTAGGGCTACAATGTGCCATCAATGTATTTACTCACCCCCCCCCAAACAAAAAAAGTTGGGTAAAATCCCAATGTATTACAAGAGAAATGTAATGGCAAAGCACATGATTAGTTTTCAAAATCAGAAATGTTCCACAGACAGAGCTTCATACTGTAACTGATTATGGCTGCATAACAGGAATCTCATTCTTTTCTTATTGCATGAAATAAGGTAATTGATTAGCACAAATGTTGAACGAATGTGAGCAGAACTAAGGAGTTGAGCTTTTATTCTGTACGGTTGTCATTTGCTCATCGGTGGTTGGGGGAGGGAAATAAACTTTTTCATGAAAACCAGAGCTATTTTGTAAGCAAGACTTACACAATATCTCCTGCAATGCAGTAAGCAAAACCTTTGATCTCTTATCATTCTAAAGTCAAAGAAAAATCAAAGTTGAAATTATTTCGTGGTAGATATAAGCCTTATCACTTTGGAGCGCCGCACTAACCAAATTGGAGAGAGAAACTTAAAAAAACAAAAAGCAGACTGACTTTTTTGCTTAGAGTCCAAAAATATTGATCAAAGGTTTTATGGGATGGAGGCTATGATGTATGCCTGCAGAACTTGATACATTTCATGCTGCACTTGCATAGCCGTAGCAATGGATTTCAACTCCTGCCGCAGCATTTGAGAGTGGACATGGATTCGGTTGTTTTGCACCTCCTTACCCAGCCTTGTGTGTTTGCTGTAATGACTGACCATCTGTGTTACCTTCCTTGTCTTGCCAAACCTCAAGGCCTCTGTGTGGTTGTCATTTGCTCTGTTCGCTTATTGGAACCTCTCAGTATGACAAAGGTATTGCTGTTGATGTAAGTCAGTTTTCACAAGGCACAACAGTTTTCTGCTTCATGGCCTCCACTAGCTTGGAAAATGAGCCTGCCCCAAGCTGCAGCATTTCTCCAGATATCCATTCTCACGTAGAACAGCTGAGTCCATAGACTTCTTGTGTTGCTTTTAAGCAAGCTCTTTACTTGTGTTGTTATAAACTTGACAATTGTTCACACTGCATTATAGCCAGTTCTAAAGTTGCCCGTTATCTTGCACCAATACAATGTACCCTTCTTTCTACTGGGGGATCTAGTCCTGTAGGGGAAGGACAGTATAAATGTAAACAGCTGAGTGGTGTTGGACAAGAGTGTTACAAATGCCAACTAAATAACAAGGGAGATGTGTAGGAAATGGTGATGGTAAGGTCAACTGTCTTCCAAGATGTATTACTTCAAAGCACCCATGAATGGAACCACTAGGTCTTTTTAATGGTAAATCTTTCATTATTCTTAACAGGTGGGGGACTGTGTATTAATATATTATGAAAAAATGCATTACAGCTACCCATCTGGAAATCCTATTGTCTGTGAGTTACAGTTACCATCAGATGGAAGTGTAGATTTTACTTCTCTGCATGACAAACATGAAATGAGAAGATATTACATATGTAAGGCAACTGACTCTACCGCGCATAGAGTGAGAGAACTGCAGCTTGCAGTTTAAAGTCCCTCAGGGATTATCAAGCCTTGTCAGTTGAAAGGTATATTCTCTGTGATGCCTACACAACTATAACCAGGCAAGCTTTCAGTGTGGGAAACAAGCTTGAACACAGATGGTAAGTATTAAAAAACTCTTTTTATTAGTAGGTCATACGTGGGGATTAGAACCACAATAAGGCAGATTTGCATTTCAGCATAGCACAGGCATACTTCAGTACATTAAATATACTTCCATACACAAGATTTTTGGACACTGTGTCCCAATTCTCCTTTGAGCTTACCCTCTATTGAATAATAGCCTGGTTAGGTTGTTACTAATCATTGTGCTGCAATAGTCTCTGTGGGAAGGGTTATGGGTGAAGTTTTTTCCCTCTGGCTTTATATCGCCTTGGCATCTCACAACCAGTGATGTTATCCAATAATTCCTTGTGACAGGAAATTATATTTAAGTTACAGGGAGGGAAACTGAGGCACTAAAGAACTGCTTTTCAGAGTTTCTGGCTCCCCACAGCTGTACTTAATGTAAGCGGGAGCTGCAGGTGCTCAATAACTAGAAGGTTCTAGTAAGTGATTTGCCCAAGGTCATCTGAGAAGTCTGACATCTGGGGATTGAACCCAGATCTCTTGCAGTTTGTACTGTCCATACTGCAAGAGTTTATATCTTTCTTGCACCAGCGGTAAGTCTCCAATCCATATACCCAGCTCCCTCTGCAAAAGATACTATACTTACTCTTAGCCATGGCATTCATTGCACTAATGTAGCATTCATTGCCAAAGGAAACCACAGTGATGAGGCTTATTGCAGTAGATCATTTTTCTGCTGCCCGTTACTTAAATACCTCTCTCTGACACCACTGGAACCCAATAACAAGGTGAAACTTTTGGACTGATGAATTTTAGAGAGGTTCAAAATTAGTTTGTCTCACTACTGATCCCAACCCATTATTGCTAGTACAGTCCACTGGTCGTGGATAGAGCCTCAGGAGGGAAGGATCTTGAAGATTCTGTATTTTGTACAGATGAGAGATGAAATGTGCTGAGGGTTGAAGGTACAGACTTGTCTATAGAGTAGAACTGGTCAAAATATGAGAAATGGGAAAAAAAATTGTTTTTTTCCAGATAACTGTTAGGAGGCTAACCCTTTTTATAACACATTTTAGAATTCAGTCAAGTAGCAGTAGTGTCTTTGCAGCAAAATGATTAGAGACTAAGGCTCAGCTTTTTGAGAATGAGCTTTTAGTTTTCAGGAGGCTCTTGTCAAGGTTAAGTGGCCAGTGATGGGAACAAAACAGAAGAGGTGATGGGCCTTCTTGCTTCTTAGACAATTCAACCTCCTCGTAACATGGGTTCTGGGAAGGAGTGTCTGCAGAGAAATTGTCAGCCAAAGTTAAAGCTGAATTGTATTAGGAGATCAGAGTCTGAGTAATGGAGGATTTACTATTGTCAACTGAGAGGCTTACCAATGGGTCACAGTATTTTACTGTTACCTTGGATTTCCAAGTGTTTAGACCAGTCTACTGTCTTTGGTCTAAGTCAATACCAATTATCTAAACTCTGGAGAGGAAGATGTTACATTTTATCCTTCTCAGTATATAATCCCCATACTGACCAGTACAGTGCATATTTCTTTACCAGTTAATAAGAAAAGAAACCTTAAGACATTGACAGAATTTGATACTAGTGCTGAGTATGAAAAATGAAGACAAACCTGTGCATGAAGAAAGGGAGCATAGCAACACCTCATCATGCATTCCCCTTACTGCTAACATTACTGTAACTACTGTATTCATCAGAATACCTGCACTTTACATTCTGTTTTCCTATCAGCTCTCATAATTCAGAGGCTCGGTGGCACTGTTTGCTAGGGTGGTGTCTGTATTTAATGTCTACTTGGAATGTTTTTCCCTAAGCTATTACGAGGTCTGACTGATGTGCTTTTATTTGTTTTTACAGGTTGAAGTGGGGTTGATGAACTGAGGGGCAGAGCAGGAGGTTGGGATTCCTGGGTCTTATTCTCACTAACCTGCTGGTTGACCTTTGGAAGGTGGCTCATTTCAACCATCTGTAAAACAAGTATACAACTTACTGCTCTGATGTCTTGTGAGGTTTAATAGTTGAGTTCCTCTGAAATTTGCTCTATACATAAGTGGGAGAAACTAGAAGTTATCTGATGTATATCCCTCTACCCTAGTCTATGGTTACAATTACTATTTCTATTACAGATTGATATCTAGATTAAGGCAACATCTCTCCCTGGGCAGTTTCTGCTTTTGGACTGATGCCACTATTGTTTACAGTTTCAATGATTCTTAGCTTTGCCGAGGGGCACTAAATAAGCACAGCAGGAAATCAGTGAGCCAGGCCCCAGGTTCCTGCTTCACCTGAGAGACTGCTGTGCACATTACAGAGCTCGTAAGCTGGCAACCTCCGACCTCCACACATCATGTGACAGAAATCGCCTCAGACTAGTTGTCCTCTGGAAAGGAACACCAATCAGGATGGGTAGGGGAGGAATTGGGGACCATCACAGCTCTGTATGTGGAGTGACAGCCAGCATAGCTAAGGCTGTATGGGGGCGGGGGAGGAGGAGGGGTGAGAGGGAGCGTGTGTGTATACACACACACACACACACACACACACACACAAAGTGTCACTTTATTTGGTTGTTTTCTTCTCACTGTCAAACACAGCATGTGCTAACCCCCCCCCCCCACACACAGAAAATGTAGTTTGACAAAAATAGGATTAATTGAATTTTTGTGCAAGCAAACTCTGTATATGCAAATCTCCACCATCTTGTTATTCTCTCTTCCCCTTCTGGTTGTTTTGTGAAGCTCCCTCTAGTGTCTGTATATATTGCATGTCTTAGCTTCCTCTCTATTCAGAGAGCATAAGGCTTAGAACTAGAATGCAGAACAGAAATGTTGGTTCCCTTTCTTCCTTCCTCTTGCCCCCAAATCAGCAAGGGGCTAGAATCGCCCTACCAAAAGAGAAGGTTGCTAATTTTGCATATAGATGGGGGGGGGGGCTCATAGAGAGAGTTTACCCTAGGGCAGGAGTTCTCAAACTGCGGGACGCAACCCCATTTTCATGGGGGTTGCCGAGGCTGGCTTAGACTTGCTGGGGCCCAGGGCCACAGCCTGAGCCCTACTACACAGGGCTGAAGCCAAAGCCTGAGGGGCTTCAGCTCTGAGTGGCAGGGCTCAGGTTACGGGCCGCTTGCCTGGGGCTGAAGCCCTTGGGCTTTGCCTTTGCCCCTCCCACTCACCCAGGGTGATGGGGCTCGGGCAGGCTCAGGCTTCTGTCCCCCTCCTGGGTCAGGTAGCAAATGTTGTTGTCAGAAGGGGGTCGCGATGTAATGATGTTTGAGAACTCCTGCTCTAGGGAACTGACAACAGTACAGTAAAAAGAGACAGCTAGTAGTTAGAATAGAGGGAACCATCATGCTGGCCCAGACCAAAGTATATGGTGGGAGGAAACCTCTTCCTAAGGCCAGCTAGTGATCACCTTATGCCAGGATGTATTGGGATTTATAACCCATCTCCTAGCCTACCGTCACCACAGAGGCCAGATTTTGTTTAATTTGTCTATCGCAGGCCTGCACAACATGCAGCTCGCGTGGGCTCGCTGTGTGGCCCGTGGGGGGTGAGCAGGCAAGCGGTGGGTGAGGGAGGGGGGGCTGAAGAGGCAGGTGGGCAGTGGCGGGTGGTGAGGAGGCGAGCGGGAAGTGTGGGAGGTTGAGGAGGTGAGTGGGCGGGCAGTGCGGGGGGCAGGTGAGCCGCCGGCAGGGAAGGGGGGGCTGAGGTGGCGAGCTACGAGTCGGTGGCTGACCTGTTCTACTGATCTGGTCTGGCTCCCATCCCCTCTCCAAGGGTTGCAGCTGTCTGGAGGTGCTGCCTTCCACGCCTTCCTCATCCACACCTCGTTCATTCAACAGGGCAATTGATTACAAAGTTGGGGGAAGATCTTAGTCTACTTCTAGCATAAAGACATTTTTTCTTTTACTTTAATTATACTACCTTAGGGGCCTGCTATATATCAAGGTTCAATACCCCTGTTTCGGTGGGGCAGCGCTGGGGAAGGAGGGTTTGTTTCCACGGGGCGGGCAGTGCTGGAGGAGGGGTATTTCAGGGGGGCTGGGAGGCGCTGGGGAGGGGGGATTTTGGCTGGGGGGGTGGGGTTCGGCCCTCGGCTGTTTTCTTTAGAGTAATATGGCTCTCGCCGCTTTATGAGTTGTGCAAGCCTGGTCTATCGGGACCCAGCAATAGTCAGCAGGTGTAGTTACACTATTAAATGTATATCAGAGATGAAAAACTGACAAGTCAACTGAAAATGAACTTCCTACTGTGCAAAATCCATTTAGCATAATTGCACTTACTTCTGAAATGGTGCACAGGGAGAGAGGTCTCTCTGGTAGCATGGATAGAATCTTTACAGATAAACACCTTAAACTGAACCTGGAAAAAAACAGACAACATGCTCCATCCACAGACCACCTCTTAGTTGCAGCCAGCTGCTTTTTGCACTAGCTGAAATTTCTGAATAGGCCTCTGAGATAGCTCAGAGGCATTTCCAGTAATCCAAATACATAAAAGTCATTTGTAGTTACTAATATTACTTAAAAGTCCAGGAGCAGTTGACTCTCAGATGGAAAATTAATAACTGGGAGATCTAGCCCATCATCTCTGATAAATAACTCATCCTTTTTTAAATCTTGGTGACTCCTTCTCTTAATATAATAAATTCTGTGATTTATTGGACTTCACCTTGTAATTGCATATGCTCATTTAAAATCAGTGTGGCAACCCAGTGACTGTGTAGAGCAACTTGAGGCAGTCATTACAAGCAATAGGAGTTCTAGTGCTCCCTTTCCTTATAAACCCATGGACGGTGATTGGTGCCCTCCCATTTGTGATGTCATACACGGTAACAGCCACCACAAATAACTTAGTAATCTTTAGCTGGCAGAGCAAGAATGACTGGCCACACTGGCACTACTTGTGTAATCAAAGAAGCCAGCCTGTTATCTAAGCCTATGAGAAACAACGCAACAGGTACGAGAGAATTATTTTGGGACACAGTGTTGATGTAAAAATTGTACATACACATATATATACCAAACATAGAAACCTAACTTCCCCAAAATGAAGCTTGCACTGCTACAATTCTGGGTTCTCTGACTAGTGATCCCTTTATCGATACATTTGTGCAGAAGAATGGGCACAGTGAGGCAGGGAAAGCATCATGTATATGCACACACAACATGTCTACACTACAGGCACTACAGTGGCACAGCTGCAGCTATGCTGCCCTAGTGCTGTATTGTAGACCCTACGATGACAGAAAACTATCCTGCGTTTTGGTAGCAAGGGTGATGGAAGAATTCTAGACGGGGGGGTTAGATCACCTTAACTAGATCACTCAGAGGTATGAATTTTTCACACTTCTGAGTGCCGCAGCTAGGGCAATCTACATTTTAAATGTAGAAGACTGCCAAGAAACTACCATCATTTGGGCTAAGGGTTTGACTGGGGATTGTGACCGGGTGGGGGTGGGGGTGGGGGGCGGGGTGAGAGAGAAGCACAGGCAAAAAGCAAGAAAGCCAACCAGGATCCTGTGAACATAGTGTGACCCTGGGAAAATCTAGAGTGAGAGCTTTTGGGTCTGTTGGCTAAAGAGGCTTGGAGCTGTAAGCTAGGAACCTGTTCCTTTTGTTCTTGGTTCCTCCTGCATTTGGAGAAGGTGGACTTTGTATATTCCTTGTAAATAAGATTGTATCAAATAGAATACCAGACTATATCAATTTCTACTTCCAACTGGAATATCCAAAATTTGACTAGCTCAGGGATCAGCAACCTTTGGCATACGGCTTGCCAGGGTAAGCACCCTGGTGGGCTGGGACAGTTTGTTTACGGGCCGTGTCTGCAGGTTTGGCCAACTGTGGTTCCCAGTGGTCACGGTTTGCCACTCCAGGCCAATGGGGGTGGCGGGAAGCGGTGGCCAGCACATCCCTTGGTCCCCACCACTTCCCACAGCCTCCATTGGCCTGGACGGCGAACTGCAGCCAGTGGGAGCTGCGATCGGCCGAACCTGTGGATGCGGCAGGTAAACAAACGGGCCCGGCCTGCCAGGGTGCTTATCCTGGCGAGCTGCGTGCCAAAGGTTGCCGATCTCTGGACTAGCTGCTCTGGTTGAAGAGCGGCAACACTAGCTTTGGCGAGATTACCAGCAAGCAACAAAGTCATGTAGCATCATCGACAGAAATAGTGTTTGCAGTGTGAACATTTGTTGAGCAAGAACTGGACCTTCTACGTAAGTCACCAAACAGTTATTAGACAATTTTTTTCCGTCACAGACAACCAAATGTGGATTTGAATCAGTGACTCAAGATATTAAACTCAGGTATGTCTTAGGTCTGCCTGTGTTAGGAATCCTCTCCCACCTCTAATGCCTGATATCCAATCACAGAGAAGTAGCTGCATACTGACTACAGGAAGAGGTTCTAAAGAAGGCCTCACTTCACAGTAGGTCACATACATTGCAGCAGGCCATGTGAAGTCATAACAGTGAGCATGTGTGTTAAACTGAGCAGTAGAGGGAGGGTGCAGGATCCTTTCCAAAATTATTTTTAAATTCAGAAATGAGAAGGTGTTTTTTACTATTTTGACCCAATCCTTTAAAAAAAAAAAAAAAAAGATTTAGTACTTGGACTAATGGCTGCAATATCTTACTGAGACACTGGAAAATCAGTGCCACACAGCAGAGGCAGAATGTTTTCACCTGACTGTGCCCAACAGCTGTGCAGGAGAAGAGCACACATTGCTTGAGGAAGAGAAGGGATTTACTCGAGGCTTTTTGGAACCCTATTATGGACTTCTTAGGAAACACAGTTTATTGATCATGAGACATGTTTTTGTTTATTGCCACCATGTTCTTGGCTATAAATTTGCACTAACCTCATGCTGTTTTACACATGAGGGCTCATGCAGAGTTGATCGTGACTTGATACCACAAATGTAGAAGTGTTAAACCTCAATTACGCTAGGTTCTAAGTGGCATTTAAAATTGTTAACTAGTGCTGTTTAATAAAAATCACCATACCTTTTTTCCAAATCTATACTGGTTATGCAGAGGAATTTTTCTAATCTCTGATGTTTAGGGCCACTATTAATCACTGCTTCTCCTGTAATTAAAGGTTTGCACACACAATTAAAAAACATTTAATTTCCTGTGACTAGCATATTTATGCTGTTTGGTAGGCTTTTAAAATTCTTCTTCCCATCTTTATTAACACCTTGATGGGATAGTTGTAACTACAGAACATTGACATTAGTGACCATAACAGGTCTACCATGGGAGTTTACAGGTTTACTGCAGATGGAGGTGGCAATGGATTGTGCAGGTAATGGATGTTTCAAACTTCAAGCCATTCCCCTTCTATGTCAACCAATTTCAAAGATTAATAAAGATGTGACAAGCTACAAAGTAAATAAAACCCACCAGCTTTTGGAAATAAATTTATTTTAAAGTTTGAAGTAAGACTTCTGGAAGAGAACAGTTGGTAGGGGTTGCATAAATCACATGCAATGGAATGCTACAAAAAATAGAAATGTGCACATACTTTATAAATCCAAGCTTAGATCTATATTATAAAAGTTTGATAGCACAGAATAGCCACAGTTCAGAAAAGCAATATTTTAACTAAAACTGTATGAAAGACCCAGCTAAACTTAAGCCACTTTTTGAGTCTAGTTGACTTAGTGTTATGAGTTAAGGAAGCTTCCACTTATTGTACCTTTTTTCTGCTTTAGTCCCTTTTGCTATGACATGAAATAACACCTCTACAGGGCTTCAGATCTTTGCCTTCATGCAGCCCTATATTATAAAACACCTTTATTGGAAGGTGTTTTAAGGTATTTCTTCTGGTGTAGTGGTGAAGTGCAGCTTGATTTAGCTACGGTCTTCTATACATTTTGGTACTGAAGTGTTCATATTTACTAAACGGCTATTAAATTTTGGGTCGGCTGTATGTGTGTACTTAACGCTATATTTGAAATGTCAGCTTGTATCTCGTATTCTCCTGGAGTGGTTCCTAACTTTTTCTAAAAGCAAGCATCTCTTCCAAATCTGCTCAATGGCGAGCAGGGCAAAGCCATACTGTCTGAATACATGAATCTAAAACTAGCCAACACTGGCAATTCACCCCATTTACATTCTTCTTCCACATTTAACGCTGCTCACAAATTAAACATTCATTTTACAGGGGAAGATGGTAGCCTTTGTAATGGCCTAGAAGCTCAAACCTACACAAATTTAAAAAAAAGCAGTGGCCAGTAGGAAAGAGTGATGGCTCTACTTCTTATAAATTATCTAAGAAAAAGGCTCACAGGCCCTGCTTTCAGCTGTAAATGCAGCAGTATAATATATAGATTGGCACATTCATAATGTGATGGGGAAGTGTAGGAGGAGTCAAGGTCTAGCAGCATTACCCATTCTTTTTTTTGTTGTTGTTGAACTACAATCACAGCTGAACTTCTAGCAGCTTATTGGTGCAATTGCTAATACTTTTTAGTGTCCTGGAAGTCACAGCAGCAGCAGCCACCCTTAACTATTAATGGTTAAGAACATGACTATTCTTGTGTACTGATGCATAGAAGACAAATCATAGTGGAGCTTAGCACCAGAAAATTATGGCCATTGTATCAGTGTGTTTTATGGTCACTTGACTATTAATACTCAGCACTTTCCATAATACACTTCAAACACTAATTAGTCCTCACAACATCCCTGTGAGGTAGGCAGAAATTATTGTTGCACTTTTAGGAATGGGGGAGCTGAGGCAAGGTGGATAAGTGGCTTTCCCAAGAGGGAATCCATGGCAGCTGGGATATTGATTTAGGAGCACGTGGCTCCCCATTGTGTGCTCACTTCCCTAGCTGAAGCATAGCCAAGCAGAATTTTTAGTAATACTTCAGTCAGATTTTTGGTATGAAACACAAAAGAAAAAAGTTAGTTTTCTGAAGAATTCCGATAGGTAAAACAAGTCTTAACAAGGCCAACTGTCTGTGTACTGAGAAGACAGATTACATCAAGTAACAAGTACAAAAAGTGTCATAAAATTTCAACGTTTAACAATTAAGAGCAGTCACAAGGGAAACACATACATGTAACCTTATCTCGGTTTATGGTTTCTGTGCATGTTAGTTCCCAAGGGCATCTATTCAGAGAGCCTGACATCTTAGTCAGCAGGACACGTCCACTGAACGCAGGCCAGTTTTAAAGCGCAGCTTCATGGCAGCATCAGGCCCTATGTCATTTCAAGCCATTCTCATTTTGGTTTTGGGTAGCCACCCACTTAGCCAGGCTTACCTCTTTCTGATCACTTCTCATTTCCTGCTGCCGTCCCTGTGGATTTGCCCCCCTCAGCAACTTCTTCCTTTGGCTGCCCAGTTACCCAGGAGAACACAATATTGAGCTGTGATAGGCTGGAGAGTGGAGCTTTAATACTAGGTTGGGAGCTTCTTCCCCACATGAGGCCTCCTCAACCCTGCTGCTCACACATGCACACTTATTTACACTAACCCCACTTCCTGACCACTGTGGAGCTGGTTCTGTCCCGGCAGCAGAATTGCTCTCTTGCATCTGCTACACACTCCATGGCATGCATAAAACAGAATCCCTTACTTGAAGTGTGGGAGGCCATCGGAGATTGCAGGATGCAGTGAGGGAAACCTACCATATCTCCAACCGTGTGAGCATCACCTTTGTGATGCTTCCAAAACGGAGGAGTGAAGTACTGAGGCTGAACCGATAGTGACACAACACTGACACTGTAGCACATGCTAACTTTTTGGAAAGTAAACAAAACACACAGGAGTTCTTGTTTTTGTACTCATCATACTAACCACCTGGATCACAGATCTGTAGCTGTTGGTACAGACTAGCCAGTAATTTCTAATCTTAAATTATTTACATTCAATGATTCCCTGGGATAGTCAATAGTAGATATTTTAGGCCAGTGCAGAAAGGCACAACACATTTTTTGGTCAAGTCTTTTCCTTTGAGTAAATTCTTTGCATCTCCAACATGGTTTTGCAATAAACTATTTCTAACAAGGCATCACACTCATATTAATCCTAATAACTCATGTACTAATGGCACAAGCGCTGTAGCACTGAAGCCAACAGAAGAATATGTTATAAATTTGTAGGGCACTTCTATTTCCAGTCGTCGTCTGGCTTCTAGATCGTTGAGAGAAACCTGGTACCTAGAACACAACACACGGAGGGCCATGCCTTTGATGAAATAACGTGTGACCAAAAGAATAAAAATCCCCACTAAAAACTTTGCCAGCACCACCATCATCATTTCACTGATTGGAGGAAGGCTGAGATGAAGACTTTGGTTGGGATAGTTTGGTGCTGCACATAGGTTATTTAACCAGAATCCTACGGTTGCTCCAGCTCCTGCTCCAAGGACAGTTGTTGTGTCTGCTCGAGTAGGGCTGTAATCCTCTAGTTTGGGATAGTTGTAACATAGGAGAAGGGGCACGACTATGGAAAGTATAGGGCAGAATGGACTGGTTAACATCAAGTGGTCTATGATATCCCATGCAGGATATGTGAGTACAATTAACGCAGCTGAAATCAGAGTTCCACCAATCACATCCTGTAAACATGGGAATTAAAAAAATAACTTGTTAAAACATGGAAGTATAAACAGGTTATCAGACTATCAATCCAATTTTTCAAAAGTGGGGAGTGAATTAGGAAGATGCAGTCTTTACATTTAAATTATCTTTTTTTATTTTTAAATGTATACTCTAAGATTGAACACATTATGGTTTTTTCCACCAAAATACAGTTAACTATGAAGTAAAACATTAATGTAGTGAGAAACAATAGGAACATTAATAGCATCAGGTATCTTATTTTTTCAAATGAACATGTAGCCTGTCCTTCCTCCTCCTCCTCCCCCCACTACAGTGCACTAATAATGAATTACTTGCCAAAAAGAGAGGTGTCAGAATGTTCAGCTAAAAGTGTGATCTAACTGGCTGCAATTCCCTCAGTGCTTCATAAGACTTTATATAGCAAAACAGAGCTTTTATCCTGGCCACATAAAGATTCTACTACCCAATTCCCTCTGCAGTGTCAGTTGGCTAGTGTTTTTCACTTATTGCCCAATGATAAACTAGCATTTCAGTACTCGCTGAAGTCAAAACTGCTGACTTCCAAATTCAGACCCTAAGTACTGAGCTTGCTGTCTTAACCAGCCATCTTATATGTTTTTACTAGACATTTCTGGTCTCCACTGCGTAACAGGCCACCGACTTAACTTCTGACAGTCAGCAATTATTTTCTGAGTTTACTTTCCGTTAATTACTATTTTTCAGTTACTCCATGATGAAACAACACTGCAACATTTAACATTGTTATTCTGGACTTTCTTAGCACACTTCAGACATTGCCATAACCCTGCAAAAGCCCATTGATTTGTGCACTACTTTTTAAACAAGGGAGGTAGGAGAAGCGCTGTAAAGGGCCAATGTACTCAGTGGACAGAGCTTTGCAGGCCCTACATTCTAGAACACTGCTACAGGTGATCTGGATGAACCAGGCTGGCCACATTCAGTGCACATTTCAAACCCCATTTCTTTAGATATGTTTTCCTGCAATACTGAAGTAAGTCAAAGAAACCTTTCCCTGAGCAAAGGAATGTATTGGCTAAAACAGTGTCCCTCTTCAGGCTTAATTCATTGTTGTTTTGTAGCCAGAGTCTAGATCCTATGCTGATGGGTGGATGTATAAACACAGATTAGATACATAGATTTATGAGAGACAAAACAAAGTATGCATTGGCCCTGATCCTTGCCTCACACATGTGAGTATTCCTCTGGATTTCTGAGAGGATTTTTTCCCCTGAGTAGGATAAGCAAGATTTTACCCCTTGTAAACTTGTTTTTTGAGGGCCAGTTAACTTCTGATAATTAATTAAATGGGAGAAACTATTTGCATGACTTAGTTTCAGGGTCTCTATTAAAACAAGTTTAAACAGCAGATTTCTATTAATGCAAACCTTTCCCCACCCATAATCCCAAAGCTAATTTCATTCCATGGCAACAGGATTATGATTTCTTCGTTTGCACAAGCAGGAGAAAGGTTATATGGTTCCTTTAACAAAAGAAACTTTATATTATTAAATTTGAGGGAGGAAACAACTGCAGAGATATGAGACAATGTAAAATATTTAAATGATGCATTTCTCTAGTTTGGCTGGGCACAGGCTCCTTTAGGCAATAACAAGGCATAAGAACTCTTGTTATAGCAGTAATTGAAGTCTGGATTGTTAGTTAATTGCCTGAGGCAAGACCATGGAGGTTAAAACCTAATTTATTAACTGAAATAAATAAGCTGCTTTGAGGACTTTTATTAAGCTGTTGTCAACAGTGATACTGGGAAAGGAGACACATGCTACCCTGTGACAAATGCTCTCACTGAAGTTTTTCAGCCCGCTGCAGGTAGGGAGGTCAAAAGCAATATAGAAACTGGTCTCCTCATAAACACAGTTCTATTATCATTATCTAGCTGAAGAACCTGCATAAATAGCAGACTCAGTGTAATATTGCAAAAGCTCTAGTCAAGTAAATACTAAAAATTCCCTGGGTTCACAAGATCATAACTTTCTGAAAAGTTCTTTATAATTGAAAATTTCTGTGCTTGGTCATAACCCATAGGTGAACTGTTTTTGAGCAAACTCCATTTAGAGTCATCAAGGCTGGATTTTTTTTTTCCCCCAGAAATATTTTGTGACAAGCATGTAATTCAAACAAGGGTGAATTTTAGATGCTGAGAATTTTCACGTGCTAGGTTCAAGCAAATTTGAAATTAAAAAAAAAAAGTAATTCAAAGAATCAGTTTTGCATATGATCAGTACAAGTTTCCCTTAAGGTTAGCATTACAATTACAAGAGAAAGATGTAAACACATAATATTGATGTTGCTTACCAAGATGCAACTTGGTACTGCTGTTTTACTACCAAGGATCCACAGTTCCGTAAGTGTAAACTGTTATCAATAAAGGGATTATTAACACTTAGTATGCTAAGGCTCTACTCGATCTAGCAAAGAGGGTCCTGGCCTGGGAATCAAGAGGCCTGGGTTACATACCCAAGTTCTGACTTGCTGTGTGATTTTCCTCAAGATCACTTCACCTCTTCATGCCTTTCTTTCCCCTCCCATCCTTTGTCTTGTGTATGTAGGATGTAAGCTGTTTGGGGCAGGGACTGTCTCTCATGTTTGTAAAGTACCTAGCACAATGTGGCCCTAATTTCTGTTGCTCAAAATATAGAATTTGATACTGAAATTGCAGCATTGTCTACTCTTGCAATTTTAGTCATCAGTCTTGCAACATTTGATGCTTTTCTAAAAGCTCCAGGTCCTGGAGTCTTGGAATTATCTTAGAATCTCAGCTTTCGTTTAAAAAAAAAAGTGTTTAGGGAAAAAAAGCTTGGAAAAACCAGAAAGCAAATAAAAAGAATCCAACATTTGCTTTAAAAAAAACAAAAAAAAACCCAAAAAAAACTTTTAAGCCAATCATGATTTTGGGGGCATGACTCATGATTTATTTTATTTTTTTTAATACTTGGGCTTGGCAATACCGAAGCAACCATAAAGTCACCAAAGGCATTCAGTAAATTCAATATTGTTGTTTTTAAATAGTTGTGGTTTAATGAATAGCCAAAAAGAGAATCAAGTATCAAAGGCAAACCCAAATTCCAGTTCATTTCAGTGGCATGCATCTCACTCCCTGACCTCAGGTGAATTACATGAAGTTCACGATCATGATCACTTATTGCTGTCAAAGCTCCAAAACTGAATGTATGTGAACACAAGTAAGTGGAGAGAAAATCACCAGAGGACCCCTTACTAACAGATCCTTTTATTAAACAACAATAACAAAACCAAGGTAGGTATGATCTATAAAGGTCTGAGTTAGTCTCGCTTGCCCATGCTCAGAGAGTCTCAGTAGTGTCTGCACAGGGAATGATTAGTCACAGTACTTGTCTGACAAACATGCAGTGACTTTCTGCAAGGTAATAAACACACGTCTTTCTGAGCCATTACGTCACATTAGGGGTGCAAGTCTCTGCTCTAAAGCTGGTGCTTTGGACTGCTATTAAAAGGTGGTTGATAAACTCAGCAATATTGGCTGATGTTGCATTGGCTAATTAACCAAATTCATAAACTGTTAACCAAGAGAATATTATTTACTCATTTGGAACATGGGGTTATTTCAGACAGGGCGTTCCAACTCAGATAACTATATGTGCACCAGCTGCAACCTACATAGTGGTGCAAGCCTAATCTGAACAATAGATGCATGGGAGGGGGAAAGGACCTAATGTGGTATTGACTTTGGCAGCATTCACACCATAAAAAAACTAAAACATTTGCAGTGAATAAACTTCCCTTCCCTCCATCCCCCACCAAAAAGAGAGGCTCTGATGTGGCTTTAAAGGATGGCTATAGAAATCTTAATTCTCCTTCACCTTTTCCTCCTACATTCATTTTATTTGTAGTTTTTCTTTTATGAGTAAATGCAATTTATTTTTGTCTCATTTGTCAACAGTTAACACTGCATAGAAAGCCAGCCCAGATACTAGATTTCAGGGGCTGAGAGGAAGGTGCTGATGGAGAAGGGTTTAACTGGTTGCTTTAAAAAAACTGAGGAAATACTGAATTCAGTTTCTGCATTCAGCTGCTGGTCATTCTGTTCAGAGCACTCTTATTTAGAAATTTCCCTTCACCAATGCCACATTTGATCAGCATCAAGCTGGGTGAAACATCACGGAAAAGAAATCTTAAATTTAAAGATAAATGAGGTACAAGGACAAAGTTATGCACCTGTTTATGGCTCTTCATTAACCCAGACTGCCTTTAATTCGCTAATTAGCTACTTAAACTGCAAATATTAAAGCTTATTAGCACACTTTTAAATCCAAAAAGCTTCTTATACTTCCCAAGGTACGTTTCTCCCTCAGATACTCAGTGGTGACTTCAAGGAATACCTTTGTAAATCTTAGTGTGGATTTCATTGCTGCTATGTGAAGTCAGAGAGTCATTAATTCTTAAATAATACAATGTAAAAAGGAAGGACTCAGCCTTAGTAGAAATAAGTATATGGTAAGATTCATCCATTTTGCATATGAATAGCTTCTCTTTCCAGTTAATACCTATTTTGCTACCTACACTATATGATCACTAAAGACTGCTTACATTTGAATAATAACTCCTGAACAGAGAACCTCTATTTACTGGGTTGATTAGTTAAAGTTTTCCTTTGTGCACATTTTTATTCTGTCAGTCATTTTATAATGGAATAAAAGAGATTTAGGTTTTGTTTCTTATGGGAAATTTGGATTTTTTTTTAATTTGGACTGAAATAATTTGGCATGCTGCACAATAGTGCACATACCAGATGTATTTTCTTCCAGTATACATTTTTGGTGGGTTTAAGTTTTTATGACTAACCTGAGATTTACATACATGCACGTGTGCACACGCGCACGCACAATTACTGCATGACAGACAAAACTGAATCTCCTCTAAAATGATAACAAAGATCTTAACTTGTACATGATTTTTCTATGTAAACAGAGAAAGTTTTAAATTTTGATCCCAAAGGCTAATAATACTGAGTAAAAAAATTTTAAGCACTTAAGTAACTTAGGAACCTTTCAGTGAGTCTTGGGCTCCTAAGTGCTTAAGTCATTTTTGAAAATGGACCTTATGCTCCTAAGTCATGTAGGTGCTTTTGAAATGTTACCTAGAGTCAACAGAAATTTCTTCTAAATATGAGCAATAAACAAGTGGAGCTAATCATTCAAATACATTCTCTAAAAGCTCAACATTGTATATTAAAAAGATGTTTATTACTATTTTGATAATTTTTTATTGGGACAACTTCTATTGGGGGGGAGAGAGATGAGCTTTTGAGCTTACACGGGGCTCTTTTTTCTTAGGTCTATCTTGTGGGGAAGACCCATGTCTCAAGGAAGCTAATCCTATTTCATTTTGGGATTCTTTCGCTTACTTTAATTCCTCTGATTGTTTTGTTTGGATATGATATTCTATCATACTGCCTATCCTAAACGGTTGAATAATATTTGCTGCATACAAATACTGGACTGCCTTTCCACGGTGGGTGAAATGACCCTGATATACAGTTTGTATGTCAGTTTGTAAGCCATTTAAAATCCCTTCAGGACTAATGGTGTTATTGGGGGGGAAAAAACCAAGATGTAACAGAGAAGACAGGTGCACATTGTGGGATGCATATTACAGAACATAATCTGCTTCTTTTCTATGTCTTTGTAATTGTATAATCAGCAATAAATGCAGCAATCCTAGATCTATATTTCTTACACAAATTATTTACTTTGTTTTCAGAGGACAATTTTTCAGAATTAAATAACAAATTACCTTTATACTTCTCCTTATATACTGGCCAATGTTTAGGGTAGTATAAGATATTATTGCTTTTTAAATCATGGCTGTATACATTGTGAACTGCAGTACTGATAACCTGTCGCAAGATTAAATGTGGCTCTCAAGCGACTGTCTGCCTCTACTGTCTCATGTAGCTTCTTGGAGACAGGAACGTGTGCGTTACAGTCAAGGGGAAACTGAGCTCTGCTGTGATCACTAACGCAAAATGGGTTAGTTTGATGCATTAGGAAATTCCCAATGCTGGGGGTTAAAAGGATAAAAGTCTTCCCACTGTGTATTTTTAGTGTCTGCAGTTGTGATGTGGTCAGTGATGTGATTCTTATGCCTCCATGTTATATTGTCCCACCAATGAAAGTCGGCATGCATAGTTTTCAAATCCTAGTAGATGCACATTAATTTTGTCCCCTTCCCCGCACACATTCTACTGATCTTTAGACTGTGCACCAAGTCCTGTTTGCCTCATTTCTGCAATTTAAGTAAGTGATCAAGGATATCAGGAGTTGGCTCAGAGTTTTCAGGCAAAGAATCTGGGGGAGATTTTCATAGATACCACTGGAGGTTGGCCCCAGACTCCCACTGACTCTTGATTGGAGCACCTAATTGCCCTTTATGCTTTTAAAAACCTCCTCCTAATTATAGAATCTCTGCCTCAAAAGTTAATCAAGAGTTTGGTTGTGCCTTTGAGTGACAGTTTCTCTGATTTACATACAGAATGTCACTAATTCCCACTTTGCTAGCTCTTCAGACCTTATAATTTGTAATCCCCCCAAATAGTGGCATCTCCCCACTTTTCAACCAAGGTTCATTATTAGCAGATGTTGTAGAAGGTTCTCATAATAGTAGGGGCTCTGGAACAATTTGTATAGTGAGGGTGCTAAGGGCCATTGAACCAAACTTAAACCTTGTATATGATGGAAACCACTTCAAGCCAGGGGGTGCGGCAGCAGTGGTGACTCTATGTATTTTGCCACCCCAAGCACGGCAGTCAGGCGGCTTTCAGCAGCATGCCTGTGGGAGGGCCGCTGGTAACGCGGGTTTGGCGGCGCGCCTGTGGGAGGGCCGCTGGTAACGCGGGTTTGGCGGCGCGCCTGTGGGAGGGCCGCCGGTCCCGCGCCTTCGGTGTACCCGCCGCCGAATTGCCGCCGAAGCCGCGGGACCGGCGGACCTCCCACAGGCATGCCACCGAAGGCAGCCTGACTGCCGCCCTCACAGCGGCCGGCAGGCTGCCCCCCACAGCTTGCTGCCCCACGCATGCGCTTGGTACGCAGGTGCCTGGAGCCGCCCTTGTGCAGCAGTACCTCCAGCACCCGTAATTCCAGCACCCATGCATATTAGCTTGTTAGTGTAGAGAAGCCCAACTATTCTAGTTAACCATACTAGTTAAAGCAGTACAACCCCCTAAAGTGTAAATTCATTTACTAGTAAAAAGGTGCTTTCACACCGGTATAGCTATACCTATTTTATATGGGGAATAACTATAATGGCATAAGTCACCATAATGGCATCCACATTAGTCCTTTTACAGATATAACTATTTCAATCAAATAAACACACACAAAACCACAGTGCTCCTAACCAAAATACTTCTACCAATAAAACTGCAAGTCTACATCAGACCTTAGATTTCCTTACTTTTACAGCCTATACTACAATATGTTTATTACATTGTGTGCTATTATTAAAACTCAAAGAAACCAAGTAAATGCTGTGTTGCAATATTCTTGCCAATTTTTGTAAATTACATGTGTTCATTCACTTGCTAAATTTGAGAAATTCAGTAAACCTCAGTGAATCAGCATGTTTTGTGTGACTATTTGCTTGAAGAAACTATTGATTTCACTACAGACGTGTTCATGCACCTTCAGTGTTAGTTTTCCATCAATAGTCTAGTGAAAAAATTAGGTGGACAAAATCTTTGAGGGGAGTAAACTGAGCTCAAATGTGATCATTTTGTACCAGAAACATGATTCTAAGAATTATTGTTTCTGCTTCCTGATGAGCATATGATGTGACCTGTGTCCAAACTTGGATTTAGAATACTGAATAATTGCACTGAACTGATTGAGGAGCAGTTTTCAGACAGTTATTCATAGACATTTGGCAAATTGTTTTCAATATTTTACTCATTATTCCATAAGAATCTTAAATTGCAAGTGGACAATTTGTGAACAGAAAGAGGTTTTATTTGTGAAATAATTATTCTATATGAATTATTTCCTCAGCTCCCCTCACTATGATGCCATTTTTTAAGATTCTCTACTGAAATATGTTTTTTGCTGTTAAACTAAGGAGTTGGGGGTTTAGAGGCAATCTGAGATAGGCACAAAGGGCTTTTTCTTCTTTACCCCAAACTCTGTCTGAATTTAGAAAAGTCTCTTTCATTATCATGGAACACCAACGGAAATATGCTAAGAATTTTTACTGATTGACTTAGGGTCACTAGTTAAATCTAGACTGGAGACATCCTCTCTTTTTTAAGACATTGTTTTGATCCAGTAAGGTTGGAAGGAAAGGTCAGGCCATATCTCATGGACAACCACCATTTTATTAGCAATTTCTTTTTTTTACAATGCATCAAATTTATGTCTTCATTACAACTAATACAATTACTTTATTCATAATTTAGAATATACTTCATTACAACTAATACAATATTTCATCATATACTATTAATGATGCATTATGCAAGTTGAAAATATTTTCTTACACTGAATTTCATATTTAGGAAAGTGCTGCACATCTCTGCTAATTACATGCCAATTACCATAAAGCTTCCTGTTATTATGGAGGCCACTAATGACTCCTTAATTAAGGTTTACATTGACATGTGTACTTAACAGAAAAGTGCTATTCCCCTTATGTCATAACCTAACTTAGCTCCACGTACACAAACAGTTTTAACTTAAGTTCTGCCTGCACTGGAGAAATAGAAATAGGTGTCCAGCATGCCTCACTGATTTGGCACTTGTGCACATTACATATACCTCCTGACTAATCAATCCCTACCTAATAGTTCTGAAATGCAACAGGAAACTACCACACACACAATACTGTTAACTTGCTTAAGGACATTTCCTATCAATGCAATCACTGAATGTCCAGGACATCAACAATTAAATCAAGATTCACATTCACACCAACCTCACCTGCCTTTTTACCTGAACACCATAGTACCCAACACTCCACCAGGCTCCTCAGCTGCACAACAAACTCCCTTTCAGTTACATATTTATCAGCCAAAGTGCACACATCCAGATTCTCAAATGCACTGAAATACACAAACTTAACCCCAACTTCAGCTACATTCAGATATCTAGAGGAAAATGTATAATGAGTCATTTGTACATGAAAAAGCATGTGGTCAGAATTCAGGTTGTGCATTTGTGTGTGATTATGAGAAACTGGATGTGTGTATTACGGTTGGTTAGGTATTGGAATTCAAAGGGAGTTTCTTGTGGCGCTGGAGAGTGTGTTTTTGGGGGGAAGGTATGCACAGTGAGGTTGGGTTGGGTGGAAATATTGCTTAACTAACAATTTCCTGGATTTTTAATGATTGTGTTTGATGAGAAATGCATTTGGGAAAGTTTTTAAGTTGAAGTTCCCAATGCTTTGTGCATGGGATAACCACGGTGACGAGCGCTGGCACTCCTCCAGAAGTATTAGCTATTGGGCTAATCTACAGCCACCGTCTACTCGGTCAAACTGTTAATCAACAGAAAGTAGCTTATGACCATAGGAGATAGAGCTTCATGGGAGCGGGACCAACAGTATGGAAGTCACTAGCAGTTAAAATAACCACTTGCCTTTCCACATTCAGAGTGAAATGCCAATCCACCTTTTTGTCCTACTGTTCCTGTAAGAGTACCATGTATGCACTGTCACTGCAATACTATTTCACACACCTAGAGTATGTAAAAAATACCTTTTAAACTATATTTTTACAGAAAAAAATCCCAACATTCCCTCTGGTTGGTAGGGAAGGAAGCCAGAAATATGATTTTTTCCCCCTGCTCATCAGAGTGCTTAGATAGTAAGGGGATGGGTGCCAGTAAAAGAACACAGACAGAAGGACAGTATATCTTTACCCTTACCAGTACAGTGTGCATTCCAGTGTAAAGTCTGCTGAGACACACCAGGGTAGAAAATACAAATGCTGCCATTAGTCCTAACACAAGTGAGTACTGTAGAAAGAAAGAGAAATGTTACCAGCATTCAAATTAAGTACATATATTGTCTGTCAGTACCTAAAATAAATTATCCAATGGCCATCACCCACATGGTAATCTAGAATCGGAACGCGAGTTCTAATGTTCCAGAGAGCTAATGTGTATCAGAGTTATGCATTCAGATACTCTCAGGCTGAATGTTGGCAGCACTGTATCATGCTGAAAGCTATGTTATTACTTGTAGCCTGTGAAGGTCTTAAGGTTCCATTTTCCCCACTGGAAGCTAGGTCTAATGATGGCATGAATGACAATATGGCATCTGTAGGGTTTTTTTTCCTTTCTTTATGTACAATAGAAGATCATCTACAAAATCTAGTAGTTCTTGCACTAAGTGATTATGCATTAGAGATAAAAAGCTTTTTTTCTTAAAAAAAATAGTACAGAGCAGTTGTTCAAGTGATTGCCTGAGAGTGAAATGTGATACCCCTACTGTCTGACACAAACTGTGATCAATAGTTTTCGGGAGTGGGGGAATGAATGGCTAGCCTAAAACTGTAATCCTGTTGTTATAGCAGTCTAACCATAATATCAAACTTTATATAAGGTTTATTCATTTTATTCTTTCTGAGAATTGCCTTACCAACATGGAATCAACTATTTTAAATTATTTGGTAAAGTATTTTCAGATTATAGAGAGGAGAGAAATCCTTGGTAGAGAACTAGGTTAATGTATTAGCCTTTCACCCCTTCTTTCAAATCCTGGCTTAGGTCATCCATGAAAATGAGGCCAGGTCTACACTATGATTTTAGGTCGAATTTAGCAGCGTTACCTCGATTTAAGCTTGGACCCGTCTATACGACGAAGCCCTTTTTTCCGACTTAAAGGGCTCTTTAAATCATTTTCTTTACTCCACCTCCGAGGGGATTAGCGCTGAAATCGGCCTTGCCGGGTCGAATTTGGGGTAGTGTGGATGCAATTTGACGGTATTGGCCTCCGGGAGCTATCCCAGAGTGCTCCATTGTGACCGCTCTGGACAGCACTCTCAGCTCAGATGCACTGGCCAGGTAGACAGGAAAAGGCCTGCGAACTTTTGAATTTCATTTCCTGTTTGGCCAGCGTGACGAGCTGATCAGCACAGGTGACCATGCAGAGCTCATGCAGAGCTTATCAGCATGATGTGCACATTGCCCGGCCTGTACTTTGTGAGAAGTCTATGACCATGTCCCTATTGTCACCACGCTGCTGTTGCCTCCTCGCCTGGTTTTGCTTTTGTAGCTTCTGGTTTTGCGCTGAAAAAAGGCGCGAAACAATTGTCTGCCGTTGCTCTGACAGAGGGAGGGGCGACTGATGACATGGCTTACAGGGAATTAAAATCAACAAAAGGGGTGGCTTTGCATCAAGGAGAAACACAAACAACTGTCACACAGAATGGCCCCCTCAAGGATTGAACTCAAAACCCTGGGTTTAGCAGGCTGTTAATTTCACAAAACAAATTGGGTCAATTTCTTGTTTTGATCCACTCCATCTATCTTTTACATCTTAGGCTGGCAGCAGATGGTGCAGTTTGACTGCTAGCCATCGTCATCTCCTGGCTGCTCGCCAGAAGACGGTGCAGTATGACTACTAGCCATTGTCATCTCCTGGGTGCTCAGCAGAAAATGGGAATGACCTGGCTGAGTCACTCCCATGTCTGCCCGGGCGCCCCTGACCAACCTCACCAAGGTCAGCTAAAAGAGCATCCAGGAGTACGATGATGATGACTACCAATCGTAATGCACCATCTGCTGCCAAAAGGCAATGAGCTGCTGCTGTGTAGCAATGCAGTCCCACGTCTGCCAGCACCCAGGAGATGTACGGTGACAGTGAGCTGAGCGGGCTCCATGCTTGCCGTGGTATGGTGTCTGCTCAGGTAACCCAGGAAAAAAGGCAAAAAAACATTGTCTGCCATTGCTTTCATGGAGGGAGGGAAGAAGGGAGGGAGAGGGGGGCCTGACGACATGTACCCAGAACCACCCGCGACACTGTTTTTGCCCCATCAGGCATTGGGATCTCAACCCAGAATTCCAATCGGCAGCGGAGACTGCGGGAACCGTGGGATAGCTACTCACAGCTACCCACAGTTCAACGCTCCAGAAGTCGATGCTAGCCTCGGTACTGTGGACGCAGTCCACTGACTTAATGCACTTAGAGCATTGTGTGTGGGGACACGCACAATCAACTGTATAAAAACGATTTCTAAAAAACCAACTTCTATAAATTCGACCTAATTTCATAGTGTAGACATATCCTGAGTCTGATGGCCTCATCTTAGCTACAACAGGACATTTATCTGTATAACAAAAATCATCACTCGATTGGCACAATTGACTCAGGAGAGTGCCATGACTAGGTGGATGGTATGGGGTGATTGTAGGTCAGGTCAGAAATGCTTTCGCAGAGCTATACGTTTGACAATTTACTTATGTGGCCCCACAGTCTCTGTTGTATCCAAGACCCTCCTGTGGAAAGCTTGATCTGTGACTGCACACACTGGTCTGATTCCCCTTAATGCTGTTTTCCCTCACCCTCCTGAGCCTCAGTTATCTCCTAAATAGAGTATTCCCAGTTTATTCCTTCCTCCTCACGCAGCTCAGGGGCTGATGATCAATTGCAGCTCTAGATGACATCAAAGGAATGTACCAGTAGATATTTTCTAATGGAAACAATTTAAAAAATTGTTTTATGGTGGTTTGTATTTTACAGTAAGTACAATAGAGCTATTCGGAAGATATAGGTTGCAATATTAGTGCACAAATTCATATATGGGTGAAAATAAATAACTGTAATGACTAAGCTAGTATGGATGTGTACTGCTGTCCTCTGCTGGGCAGGGTCAGACCTGCCTAACTGGGTGCCTTGGCCTGGTACTGCTAACAGATAAAGAAGTTTTCCTTTAGTTCAAGTAGTAGAGTTTAGCACAGGGGTGGGCAAAATACAGCCCGTGGGCCAGATCTGGCCCATCTAACATTTCTGTCCGGCCCGCCATGACTAACATTTCTGTCTGGCCTCTGCCCCCTCGCAATCTCCGAGTCTGGGACACTAAAAGTCCTGCGGCGCAGCGGGCTGCTCAGGCTGCCTGCCTGCCTGCCATGGCCCCACGCTGCTCCCGGAAGTGGCTGGCTGCTGCTGGCATGTCTCTGTGTGCCCCTGGCAGGTGGGGAGGCAGCTCTGCCCCCACCCCCAGCACTGTCCTCACAGCTCCCATTGCCTGGAAACCGGCCAATGGGAGCTGCGGGGGTGGTGCTTGCGGGCTTGGGCAGCACACGGAGACCTGCTGTCCTCCTTCCCCCAAAGGGCACGCAGAGATGTGCCAGCAGCAGCCACTTCCTAGAGTGGTGTGGGGCCACGGCATGCAAGCAGCCTGCCTGAGCCCTGCTGCGCCACCAGCCAGGAGCCACCTCTGGTAAGCGCCTCCTGGCCAGAGCCTGCACCTCGCACCCCCTCCTGTACCCCAATCCCCTGCCCCAGGTCAGAACCCCTTCCTGTACCCAAAGTCCCTCCAAGACCCTGCACCCCAATCCTCTGCCTCAGCCCAGAGCCCCCTCCTGCACCCAAACTCCCTCCCAGACCCTGCATCCCCTCCATTAATATAGTGGAAATGTGCGGCCCATGACAACTTACCAAAATTCATGGAGTGGCCCCCATGCGAAAATTCTTGCCCGCCCCTGGTTTAGCAGGAGTAAGACCAGAGCTCTAGGCATGCTGTCATTATGAACTCCTGGAAGCCATGTTATAGAGCACAGTGGCAAATGTGGAGTTCTAACTGGTCCTAAGTTTGTGACAGTTTCTTCATTTTTATAGAACAGTAGCACATGGCCTGCTTTTCTAAGGTGCTGTGCTCGCACGCCCCTTTGAAATCCATGTTCTGCAGCTTTGCCAATTGGGTCACTATACTAAGATTATGTCCTCAATAGAGCAAGAAGAAAGACATGTTGTGCCTCATGCTCACATTGATTGTACACCCTCACTATGCACTATTCGAGTGAGTTTCTCTAGTTCTTGTCAATATTTTAAAGGTACATGGTAACAAGAAGAGGAAAATCTACACAGTCTGACTCGTCAGACCTGACTTCCCCAATGAGTCTTTCTGATGAGGATTCTCTGAGTAGCCCCCAGTAATAGTGAGTGTGCAGTGAACTAGTAATATTTTCCAGTAATACGTTATAAAATATTTTAACAACTATTAATTTGAAAAGTGCAACAGGATCATTAAAGAGGTTAAATTTTTAGAGGAATTTCACAAAAATATTTCTTCTGCATCCGACATTATCATTGTCAATGGCAGTAGAGAGCCCTTCTGGTGTCCATGGGACTTTGCAATTCCTCATATGCAATGCTGAGCACTCTTAAAACATTAAATGTGTACATTGCAACTGCTCCAATGTAACTATTTCAATGTAACTGTACAGTACAAGACATACTTCATACTATGACTGTTGTGAAGAGTTCCTTCTGAGCGATGCAGTTTAAGTGGTCAGTACTTAGTGAAAACACACAACATTTCCCTGAAGCTTAACATGGTAACAAAACCCAACAATGACACTGAGCTAGTGCCATCCCAAATAAGTTGGGAAATTTTCTACAACAGTTCTTGTCATATCTAGTATTAACCCATTACAACAGTGGAAGGTAGGAGTGAGTGATGATGGAAGTCTTGGTGGGTAAAGGCATTGGACCTTTTCACGCTCGCTGCCCTTCAATGGGATCAGACACATGCTTGTTCCTCCTTACCTTGTTTTGGTTTATTGTTGCAATACAAAATGTGAAGGAAATGGATGTAGCTGCCATGGCATGGGTGGATGGCATTCCATATTCTGCTCTCATTTCCAGCTTCACCACAGGAGGTGAATGAGGACGAGGCCACTTCAGGATATCTTTAGTGACTTGGCCTATGTACATAACAATCTGGGGGGAAACAGAGCACACACTTAGCTAGACCTGTTAAGGCGAGGGAATTCTCACTCCACTCACACAAAGGCCTAATTTCAATCTCAGCTACATGGGCGACTATTGCAGCATATCATGTAAAATCCACTAGTCTGAGATCAGAATTTGTCCCTAGAGTAACTAAAGAGTACTTCATTGTACTCGCACACGAGAGGAACAGTGGTTTTACTGCACCGTGTTGTCAGTGGATCATATGTGGGACCAGAAGGATGTTACTCAGAAGAGGTACAGCATGGATACGCAAGTCACAGTATGAGACAAGTGACTCCCACCCTCCGGCATCATTTGTTTCCTCACCACTAACACATAATTAAACATTTATTTTAAATGTAGAGGTTTCTCCTCCTCCATTCACAACCACTCGACTCTGAGCAAACAGGCAGATTAGAGACTTCCTTATTACATATTTTTCAGGCCCATGAAATTATCATGTTTCATCTTTGAAACATACACTTAATTTTTTTTAAGTTCTCTGCAAGGATCAATTCCACCCTGATGTCTGGCATTTTTCAGTTCTGCCAGCCCTACAATGTGCCATCAAAACACCATCTAGAGGCACCCACAGGCAGTGATGGGTATATTGTTTTGACATCCTTGGGTGGACACAGTGGAGAAAGCAGGATGGGTAGTACTATGTTTGCAAAGTTTCTCCTCCTGCCGGACATCCTGGTAACAAAGTGCTTTCATGCACTGCTTGGACAATTCCAAGTAATTGAGCCACTTTGTAATACCAGAAAGAGTTAGGTCAGGGAACTATTAATATGTTATTAACCACTGAAGCACAGATGTTGTTTGAAATATTTTTATTAATCAAAGGGAAGAAAAAAGTTATCCTCTCAAGCAGTTATTGCTTGTAAGCAGGTAGAGAGACTAAAAGAAAAGACAGAGCTGCTGTCAGTGAAGTCCCCCATCTCCCCAAATGGATAGTACTTGTGATCAGAAAATAAAATAAGTTAACATAGCAGAAGACAAACATAGACTCCAACTTTAGTCTTCAGCTCAGCCCATGGTCTTGGGTGTGCTGTGTGCTCTTCCCAAAAACAGGATTATGAACCGCCACTCTTCAAGCCACCTGAGCATCTGTGTAAGAGGGAGAAGCTAAGCAGAAATTAATTCTTTATTTGTTACGGATCAGGTAGTGCTTCAGCACCCTTTCCCAATTACACTGATGGAAACCTGAAGGCCCCGTGCTCTCTGCACCTCTGACTATGAGGTTACTATATAAAATATTGCTTCTGAAACAAGTCTGTTTAGAACGTTAGTATGTCCTTTGCTGCCGGGTTATCAGCATTTTTAAAGAATGGAAAACAAACTTTCTTTAGCCTTTTTGCCATGAGGATGGTGCAGCTAGAGATATGCAAAGTAAGTCTCATAAAACAAAATAAAAACTCTACATAAAAATTAGATTCAGCTGTGACTGTCTATCATGGAAACTATTCAATTACCGTATATGATTTTTTGTTCTGCCTCTAGCACTGCGTGACGAGACGTTTTCTTAAAAGCATAATTTTTTTAAACTGGTCTTGGTCATGAAATATTTATAATAGTGCTAAGGTTGTTTTTATTTCATTTTCTATTTCAGAAGTGATTTCTCCTTATAAGGTGAGCCTTGAGACTCAGGAACCTGCACTCAATCTACTTTTGAAAACAAAATCTGCCCTATACAAGTTAGCTATGAGGCCAGACCATTATGTGATCAAAATGTCATAACCAAACATCCCCTGAACTTTGGGGAAATAAAGATCTGGGTCCTCTCTCTGTTGGAGGGGACAGACCCTAGTAAAAATGATTCCCTTGAGGTTTTATATCATTTAATCCCTTTGTTGTCTCATGAATTAGTATATATGGCCAATTTAATACCATCAATATGGCCCCACTGATCTTTTCTATTTCACAGTAGCATTCTGGGAGTGGGTTTTAAACAGTCTGTGCCCCAGACTGTTCACAGCATACAGTGGGTCAAAGGGAGATGAAATCTTAGTGGATTGCTGTAGTTTAAAATTCTGTGCCATTTCCAAGCAGCAGAGCATTTCCATGAACCAATTAAATTCCAGAACTAAAAGCAAAAATTCTCTCTGATGGGTCGGGAAATGTATTCCACTATTATTATTGAAGCTACTGTTTTTGGCATTAGCCTAGAGTTAAGGCAGGGCAAGCCATGCTGAGCTGGGTTATTATTGACATGAAATCAGAGGTTGGAAGTCCCATGCAAACGCAATATAATGAATAGAAGTATTAAGTTTCATCTCTAATGTTTTTTAAATGGCAGCATAGACTAGAAAACAAGTCATTTTAAAATTTAAAAGCTCATGCTGCTACCACTATATATTAGGCAGTGGAAGGCATACACTGAGCCTTTGGGCGTGTGCCTAAGAAGTCAATGTGCCTGTACTGCCTAGAACAGTGTAATGAGGACAACAGTGTATCGAGGGCAAAGATACTGCAAGTCTCCCATAATCCAAGCTTTCTTTAGGAAGGTTGAGGGTGATGTGGGTAAGTCAAGATAGGAGGGGTGAGGGGAACCTGGTGGCATGGGAGTGGTAGTACCAAGATAAAAATCTAGACAGCAGGGCACTTCATCTTCAATCCTTGACTTGAATCACTTATTTGCAAAGTGTCTCAGAACGTGATGGCTGTGGAACAAGTTTAGCATCGCTAGAGATGGCCACAACCATAGATCAAGTACTTTTGGGATTGGGTAAGGTCACAAGATCCCAGAAAAGTGTAACAGGTTCCTTTTGTGAAGGCTGGGAATTGGCATTTCTGTGGAGGCTCTCCAGTTGTAGTTCTTTTTTCACTCGAAATAGAAGACGTTTGCTCACACTTCCAGAGGCACCTCAGACTCCACACAAGGACAGCTCTTGTAAGAACTGTAGGTCAGGTTCTGTTCTTGGTTACACTGATATACGTCAGTGAAAGAATTTGGCCAAGAGACAGTCAAGTCTGAAAAATATTCTACATCAATGACCAGCAAATATAGATGACTGCAGCAAGATGGACACGTATGGTTGGTTTTACAATTAAAAAGTATACACCGTAAGAGTAAGCTTTTTATATACTTTCTCAGAGCCTTCCTATGAATTTTCAACATATCTCCCAGTTGTCTTCACAGGAGTGTAGAAAAAATTAGGCTGTTGGTGGGGCTGACTATAAAACATTTCTACTGTTCCTGATCTTGCTTATGGCAAAACTTCGCCAATCTCACAAGAATCTTTAGAACTTCTGTAAGTAAAATCCATTCCAACAGACCCCACATGCCTGCAAAACTTTCCACACAACAATCTCTCCTGGAAAATCTACCTACAGGCCCCCACCTGAAAGTTTAGAAAGGAAAAAGGAACAGGCTTTGAAAAGTTGGGTGAGAAGACAAAATTTGTCATTATACAAATATACAGAAAAAGAATTAGCCAGAGCCTCACAGAAAGAAACCTTTGCCCAAGTGAAGTATCATTTCCCTGCTTTGGTGCTCAATTTTGTTTCTTTTCTGTGTGGCTAGTGTTCAACAGGTAGCTAGGGAACTATGGTTTTGGCTTTAACTGCTTTGCTTCTAAGTTTATTTCTAGGATGCACTCTGTTCTGTTCAATTTCTGAGTGATGCAGATCAATTGCTTTTTTTCCTGCAGTTCTGGTGGAAAACAACATACAGGCAATTTCAGCATAAATCATTTTAATTTGCACATTAATAAGTTTATTTTGTTTGTCTTGGCGT
This sequence comes from Mauremys mutica, assembly GCF_020497125.1. Lineage (NCBI taxonomy): Eukaryota > Metazoa > Chordata > Testudines > Geoemydidae > Mauremys > Mauremys mutica. The sequence goes on along the minus strand of NC_059080.1, from coordinate 67,899,478 downwards.
GTGGAATTTGTCTGAACCTAAAGACTCCTCTTTTCCATTACTGAAGTAACAAAATCAAGAAACATAATGGATTGTGCAAGACATAATTAACTTGAGGAGACAGTTACAAAGCAATGCATGGGGATTTAAGTTGAGTGATTCATGAAATGTGGTGGGAGGAGCATGGCTAATTCCCTTTACGTTGTTTTGAAAACTTAAGGAAGTGTGTCTAAATACAAGGTACCTCACAGTATCGAGCTGTTTTGCTTTTACAGCATAGTGTTTTTTAACTCTTTCATGCCTGAATTATTTGCAAGCCAGGTTGCGATGCAAGTTCTTAAGGGGAAAATGGGACTGCTGAGGTTAGTATGGAAACAATAGAGATTGGATGTTGGCAGGAGGGAGGGATGAAAAGCAGAAGGAACTCTGAGGCATCTGGGAAGTGAGAAGGTTGGATGGAGTCATGTCCAAGATCACAGTGGAAGGACTAAGGCAGCTAACGGTTGGGCCAGGTGCATATTCAGAGGCAGAGGGGGAAGGCTGAGTGAGCGGAGTCAGGCTTTTTTTCCTCCTCTTTATACAGTAAGGCACACACAGTACCACTTCTCAGCAGTGTCCTTAACTGCCTCCCTCACAGGGGTGTCATGAGGCCTCATTAATGCTTATCGTGTACTTGAGAGGAAGGATTAGCTTGTGGTTGAGGCGCTGGACTGAGATTCAGGAGATCTGAATTCATTTCCTCTTTCTGGCACAGATTCCCAACGTGGCCCTAGCCAGATTACTTAATCTCACCATGCATCTGTACAATGGGAATAACGCACCTTTTCTGTCTGAGTTTAGCTGGTATGCTCTTCCAGGCCAGGCCAACTCTTACTATGTGTTGTACAGTTTGTAGCACAGGGCCCCAATCTATCATACTACCCCTCAAACTCCTACCCCTCCTTCTCCCAAATAGATCAGTTAAAGGTAGTAAAGAGCTGGACTGAAGAAGAGTATGTTGCAATTACAGCCAAAGAAAGTAGCTGGTCTAGCACACCTTGCAGGACTATAGTATTCTAGGTAGCTTGTTCCATAGTCAAAGCCCGAAGGGATCACAACAATATCCTAGTTCTAGATTTCAACAAGTGGTATCATGACTAGAGACGTACTTTGCCCAGTAGGTGAAATGTCAAATGGTCTGGCCTATATCTTCACTGAAGCTTGAGATTTAGCTTATGACTCCCATAATTCTACTGCTGCAATATTATAGTGTTTTATACTATTAGCACTGCATTTGTACATACTGCTGAGAAGGGGGCCTGCTGAGGGTTACAGGAAAGAGAGTGGTTTTCTCCCTCCCTCTCCCCCAAGTCAAAGTTTTTCAGTCCTCCTGTGAAAAGGAGCTCTGCTCTCTCCATGCTGCAATGCAGGTGTGAAGACACTGAGCACCACATTGCAGTCATTTTATTTTCCTGAAGTCAAAGCATGTTCAGAGTGTTCTTACTGAACATTCATCTCTGCTATTTCAAAGCCAAATTTCTTCAAACTAGCTCTCTCTCACACGCACACACACACACACACACACCCCCCTCCAGATTCAGGACTATGCATGTATTAGGTCTGCACTTTTTTTAAATGAAAGCTGTTTGAACTGGGTGCAAGAAATATGAAAAATTACTTAGGTGAAAGTTGTACCCTTCGCTTCCATTCTGCACTGAGAATTCAAATAGCTGAACTAAGTGAGAGGAACACTTGAAAACTTTCCCTGGCCCTGGGGCCCAGAATGTCTGTCGGTGGGCCTGCTTGATAATGAGCAGCAACAACTAAAGGATAGTAACAGCAAGTCATGCGTTGACACATCCATCACCTCTAGCAGTTCCTACCCCTTCATCTGAAACAGCCACCTGACCAGTGTCAAGAACAGAATGCAACTCCACCGCGATTTGCATTTTTAAATAGTGATACCATGAAGAGTAAATCGGCCTGGATTTGAAATTTGCATTGTTGTAGTCACATTAAGGTACTCTCCTCATCTACATCTGGGGACTTTCTTATCTATGAATGTCCCATTCCTCCACCATTTGTCAGATATCCCAACTGTGAAGTGACCTACTGGTCTACTCAACCCTTATGTGATATGATGAGACCCCAGGAACTCGTCTGCAGAACCATGCTGTTAGATTTTTCAGATGGTGGTTTAAACATTGGCCTAATTCTGTCCCATTTGAAATCAATCAAACTCCCATTCACTTTAATGGAAGCAGAGTAGGACAATGATAAGTACTCTTGAAATCCCCCACCCTTAGAATTTAGCAGTGCTCTAGGCTTTGCATTAATGCCATTCTGCACATACAAACCTTGGAACTCACAAGATCCTCTGCTGTTTTAAGAATTGCTACTTAAAAAAAAAAAGACTAGTGCTAGTTCTAACTAGTAACTGTGAGGTCTGTTGCAAAATACTCCCTATCTTTCAAAATTCAGTAATCAAACCCAGTTCAAACACGAATAACGTAACCCATAATGTACTATTAACTTTGACAACTCTTGTTTTAATACGCAGTGCCTCAGTGCATTAGAAATGGTATTTTGTCTTCAGTAGAGGTTATAAAGCCCTAGAACTCCCTTTATTACATTGCTGCTAAAATGGGAGATATCACAGTGTTTGCTTATGAATTGCTGAGTGTGGGTTTCAAGGCCTACCTCTGTTTTCATATATGTATGTTACACAAAAAGGCACTTATTTTGAATTTCTGTATAACATCCAACATATTTTCTACACTGTATTAAATATGCATTTTGGGGGGAAAATCCTGCCTTGAGATCACCCTTCCCCTTGATCTAGTGCAGCAGGTACATTGTGTGGGAAGACAGGATGGACCCTGAGGGATCCATTACTATGCAGAAGTACTGGTCAGTGCCACATTTTACAGGGGGAAACATAGTGGCTGAGAGAGCCATTACAGCAGCTTAATTTGCAGTAGCAGCTGTCTCCAAAGCTTGAAAGGCAGAGGGTTCCTCCCACCCATGGGTGCCAGAGTTCTCCATGGTGCAGCTGGCTGCTTGACCTTTATGTGGGACGAGTTTTACCACTTCTCATAAAGACAATAATGAGTGCACATCTTTCCATCATTATTTACTTGTAGGTTTTTTTGTGTTTTCAGCATGTATATCAGTGTTTATATCATTTCAGCCCTGCTTTATGTAACCAAAAAAAGGGTTCTCGTGCATCTTAAGTTCATACTCAACTAAATGATCCTGCATTTTAAATACTTCTCTCTCCTATGTCACCATGTCAGTCATTGCCTTTAACTGTTCTTCCTCTGCAGGATGCATGCAAATTGTATCGACACACATGATATCCGTTAAATACCTCAATGAGTGTGAAGTGCTTTTGAGATCTACTAATTTAAAAAGAAGCTATAAAAGAGCTAGGTATTGTATACACACTCCTACACATGTATACAAAGTGTGCGTGTTTGTGTGTGTGTGTGTGTGCGCACACGTGCACGCACACACAATATATGGTGTAGGAAGAGATATGGAGTCCAAGTTCTCATCCCTCATATTGTTACAGTGGTTCCTTAGAATCATCACGAAAGTCCCACTTGAGTAACTATTGAAGGAAAAAAGTCTGAGAATACAATAGAGAAAATAATTTGTCTAGACAGTGGCTTGGTACCTTAATATAATAAGTTGCACTATTTTTGCTGCAGTTTCTTCTGTGAGAATATGTAATTTCTCATTTGACAATATTTGCACGGTATTGCCAGGTTTCTGAAGTTGGTTGTTACATTTGCGAACTCTTAGGTGACTACATCTAATCCTAATCATTCTGTGGTGCAGGCCATTATCCTGATATAAAAACAGCAACCTACTTCTAATTGAGGTCCCCAAGAAAATCTACTGTGAGAACTTTAGTATGTGAGCTAGAAAGGCCCATTGTTCCTCAGATGTCTGAAGACTTGGCAGAGCACTTTGATCAGTCTTTTCTATTTTTATACTCTGAAATATTCTTTTGCTGTCTAACAAAGGAGCCCGAATGCAGCAATTATATTTTATTTATTTTCAGCTTTCTATTTTGAGTTCTTCTTATCTGATCTATTGATCCATTAATGAAAGTCAAGAGAATATACATGGGGTCAATGACATTGGTGAATTTTTCCTTGAGGCTTCTACTTACTCTGGCTGCCTGACTTTGAACCTGTGGGTTTGCCTTTCTTTCTAAAGCATTTGTGTAGACTGGCACCAGAAATCCTGCATATCCACTTTCTTTCCTAGATTAACACACTGCTATTAGCAATCAGACTGCTTTTGTTTTAACATGGCTGTTGTATCTGGACAGAAATGGCATTAGAGCATCAAACACATTGGAGAGTGAAAATGTAAGGACTGGCGTCCTTTGCAAGCGATATTTGTTACAAATAAGCTGTCTAGGAGAAGGAAAGGTAGAAAGACAAAACCCGTGAAAGCAGTATTTATTTTTCAGACTTATAAAATGGATGTCTGACTCTAGGTGCACATACAGAGATTAAAACAAAAATCTAGGATGCATTGTTTTACAGATCACATATCCAGCCTCCTCTGGCAAAAGCCTGAGTGAACAGACGAACCGTGCAACCTATACATTTAACTGCTTAATTCATTGAGAGGGAGACCTGAAGCTGTGGAGAGACTTAGGCCTGGTCTACACTAGGCGTTTAAACCGGTTTTAGGAGCGTAAAACCGATTTAACGCCACACCCGTCCACACTGAGAGGCCCTTTATATCGATATAAAGGGCTCTTTAAACCGGTTTCTGTACTCCTCCCTAACGAGAGGAGTAGTGCTAGTATCGGAATTACCATATCGGATTAGGGTTAGTGTGGCCGCAGATCGACGGTATTGGCCTCCGGGTGGTATCCCACAGTGCACCACTGACCGCTCTGGACAGCAATCTGAACTCGGATGCAGTGGCCAGGTAGACAGGAAAAGCCCCGCGAACTTTTGAATATTTCCTGTTTGCCCAGCATGGAGCTCCGATCAGCACGTGTGGCGATGCAGTTAAAAATCAAAATAAAGAAAGAGCTCCAGCATGGACCATGCGGATGTGATTGCTGTAAGGGCAGGCAAATCTGTTCTATCAGCGCTCCGTTACAGAAGACGAAATTCAAAATCATTTTTAAAAAATCTCCAGACAGACGCCATAGCAGGGACTCAGCGCACTGCTGCGTGACAAGCGTAACGGAAAGCCAAAGAATCAAATGGACGCTCATGGACTGGAGGACTCAAGCTATCCCACAGTTCCTGCAGTATCCGAAAAGCATTTGCATTCTTGGCTGAGCTCCAAATGCTTCTAGGGTCAAACACAATGTCCGCGGTGGGTCAGGGCATAGCTAGGCAATTTACGCACCCCCCCACCCACCCCCAGAAGTGAAAGGGAAAACAATCCTCTCTTGACTCTTTTACATGTCACCCTATCTTTACTGAATGCTGCAGATAGACGCGATGGTGCAGCACTCAACACCAACATCCTTGCTTCCCCCCCCCCACCATGGGTGGCTGATGGTGCAATAAGACTGATATCCATCGTCATCATCAGCCTATTGGCACATGGGGCAGTGCAAAAGGACTGGTAACCATACCAACTAGCATCCGTGAGGTCGATCAAGGGCGCCTGGCCCTAATTTTTCCTGGTAGATGGTGCAGTATGGCTGGTAACCGTCCTCATCATAGCAACAGGGGGCTGAGCTCCATCAGCCCACACCCTTCATGTGTAAAGAAAAGATTCAATTGCCCCTGGACTAGCAGAGGGATGCTGGGCTCCTCTCCTCCACGCTGCTTAATGTCCTGTCTGGACTATCATAGCAGCTGGAGGCTGCCTTCCACTCATTTCTCACTAACAAGTCACTGTGTCTTATTCCTGCATTCTTTATTACTTCATCACACAAGTGGGGGGACAATGCTACGGTAGCCCAGGAAGGCTGGGGAAAGAACGGAATCAACAGGTGGGGTTGTTGCAGGAGCACCCCCTGTGAATAGCATACAGCTCATAATTTCTGCTGGATCTGACACAGAGCAGCTGTGCTCTCTGGTTCTATGATACAGTGGTTCTCTAGTACACTTGCCCATATTCTAGGCAGGACTGATTCTATTTTTAGATACCAAAAAGGAGGGATTGACTCAGGGAGTCATTCCCAATTTTGGCTTTTGCGCCCCTGGCTAAGAGCAGCCAGGGGCACTTATGACAGCAACAGATGGTGCAGTGCAAAAGGACTGGTAACCATGATCATCTTATTACCAATTTACGGTATGGTAGATGGTACAGTATGGCTGGTAACCATCTCTGCTGTCATGCAAAAGCAAAAGCATGCTGCTGTGTAGCGCTACTGAATCGCCTCTGTGAGCGGCATCTAGTACACATACGGTGACAGTCACAAAAGGCAAAACAGGCTCCATGATTGCCATGCTATGGCATCTGCCAGGGCAATCCAGGGAAAACGGGCTTGAAATGATTGTCTGCCATTGCTTTCCCAGAGGAAGGAATGACTGACGACATTTACCCAGAACCACCCGCGACAATGATTTTTGCCCCATCAGGCACTGGGATCTCAACCCGGAAATTCCAAGGGGCGGGGGAGGCTGTGGGAACTATGGGATAGCTACGGAATAGCTACCCACAGTGCAACGCTCCAGAAATCGACGCTAGCCTTGGACCGTGGACGCCACCACCGATTTAATGTGTTTAGTGTGGCCGCGCACACTCGATTTTATACAATCTGTTTTGCTAAACCGGTTTATGTAAATTCGGAATAATCCCATAGTGTAGACGTACCCTAAGGGAGTATATTCTTTCAGGGGTATATCTGGTTCCTTGTGCCAAGCCCAAGAACAAGGGGTTTAGCCTAAGGAGGAAGCCTAAGGTTGTAGACCTGTTGTGTTTTGTGAGTGCACAGCTATTAGTCTCTGCACTGCCTACCGCCCTCCTCCTCAGAAAGGGAATGGCTGGTGGATCCACTTAGGAGTAGATCCACTGAATCCCCAATCATCCACCTACAGATCTCCAAAGAAACAAGCATGGTGTCCTTGTGGACATGTTCTCCATTATACCTGCATAAACCCTGGCATTCTTTCCCCTGCGTGCTTTCCTCTTCCCACCTGCACATCATTCACTCTGCAAATTCCTACATAGGCAGGGCCGTCAGTGGGTGCAGATGCAGCAGGATTGGTCCTTCAGTGCATTGTGCATAACATAAGATATATTGTAACACTAAAGCAGTTAGTTTATTTAAATGGACCAGATCATTTTAGAGACAGACACAGTACTTTGCATTAGGGCGACTAGGTGTCCGGTTTTCGACTGGAACACCTGGTCGAAAAGGGATCCTGGTGGCTCTGGTCAGCACCACTGACCGGCCATTGACTGTCCAGTTGGCGGTGACGCACAGTGGGGCTGGCAGGCTCCCTGCTATGTGGAGCCAGGGGGCTTTGTGACCAATGGGAGCTGCGGGGATGGCACCTGTGGATGGGGCAGCACACAGAGCCACCTGGCCGTGCCTCCACATAGGAGCCAAAGGCAGGACGTGCCACTGCTTCTGGGAGCTGCTTGAGGTAAGCGCTGCCCGGAGCCTGCACCCCTGAGCCCCTCTTGCCCCCCTGCCCCAGCCCTGATTCTCCGCCCTCCAAACCCCTCAATCCCAGCCCAGGGGGGTGGAGTGAGCAGGGCAGGGCCTCGGAGAAGGGAGGGGACATGGGCGTGGCCTCAGAGGAGGGGTGAGGCGGGGGTGGGGCAAGGGTGTTTGGTTTTGTGTGAATAGAAAGTTGGCAACTCTACTTGGCATGAGGGTTTCCTGGTACAGTGATTTCCACAGACTGGCTACTGGAAAAAGCAGTAGTTTCTTTTAAATCAGTTCTATATGCAATGCTCATTATTTTCCTCAGAGTGCCACAGTCGCCTCCACAAAGTTAATTATAATTCACTATTCCTCCTTATTGATCGTACCAATTTTACACACAACTCCCACTTATTACTTCATTCCTCTCTCCCCATCTCATCTCTTCCTTGTTGCCCAAAGCTTTACCTCCTTTTTAAAGGATGATCAGAAACCAACAGTTTTACTGAACCATGTAGCAGTCTCAGACAACTGTGTATTCATCTGCCATTTCCCTCATGCTCTTTTTAAACATGTGCCCTGCCTTACCTGCTTTTTACATGGATGATTTGCAACAAAGAAACAGAGTGCCTAGCAGTTGTTACAGCTGCTGAGACTGCTGGAGCCACATTTCTACAACTCACCCTTATTCATTATCCAAGTTAAAATAAAAAGGCCTGGAAAAAAAATCAAAGTAGAAAAGAAGGGAAAGCACCATTGACTCTTCCAGTAGCTCCAGTTCCCTAACCTTTGTAATAAGCATGGAGTTATTAAATATGATCATTTCATAAGAGGGCTATTTATCACACATAGTAGTCACCATCTAGAGAGGCGGAGTGGCAACCTTTCCATGACCTTTTTGCAAAGAATGTTTTACCACAGCTAACTAAGAGCTTCAGGGCAGTTAACCAGTTCAAACGGTGCAACTATTGCTCATGGTGTCTCTTGAGTTTCCCTATCCCACTGTGAAAGGGTGAACTGCTTTAGGCATAACACTACAGCTTCTGATGAACAGAAGATAAAAAACCAACCACCTTTTTAAGCTACATTCTTTTTTTGGATTCCTTTATTCATGAATCAGAGGTAATAGTTTAAGCAAACACTCTCAAGGGTGTGCAATATATAATCTGCTTCCTGTACACATTTATTATGTGCAGCACAGATAACAAAGCCTATATAAAAGGTTAGCTGACACTGTCCATTATACAACCCTGTTTTCAGTTGCTTATAACTTTGTCAAACCATTTGGGGTGAAAGTCTTCCTTGCTGGGTGTTTGCCTCAGGTATTTTGGTTTTTGTTTGTTTGTTTGAAAAGTTTCAGCTAAAATGGTTCAATTGTTTCTAAGGCTGGTCTACACTAAGAACGGGGGTCGAACTAAGGTACGCAAATTCAGCTACGTGAATAGCGTAGCTGAATTCAAAGTACCCTAGTTCGAAGTACTCACCCGTCCAGACGCCGCGGAACCGAACTCTGCGGCTCCAAGGTCGACACCACTGCAAACGGCGGTGGCGGTGGAGTACCGGAGTCGAACGAAGCGCTTCCGGAGTTCGAACTATCGCGTCTATATTAGACGCGATAGTTCGAACTCCGAAAAGTCGAACTCTCTGCGTCGAACTGGCAGGTAAGTGTAGACTAGCCCTAAGACTAAGTTTAGAAAAAAATGTTTTTGCCCATGGATGCATGTGAGTTTTGGGGTTTTTTAGTCTTCCAGCTCTTTCATTAAGAAACACTAGTATCTCTCTGTGTTTTGGAGTAGGGACTTGAAATTTGGCAGTGAGATCCACCCTCACCTACTCAAGATTTGCTGCAACTAGACAATAAAGGTGTGTCAACACGGGATCAGTTGTATCATTTAGATACATTCAAATTTTTCATCTGAGATTAGCTCATAGTTGGTAAATGTCTTATTCCCCATTTTTCCTCATAAAAGGTGGGAGGAGCGGGAACGTGGCATGCTCAGGGAAGGAAGCGGGGAAGAGGTGGGGCCGGGATTTGGGGAAGGAGTCAGAATAGGGGCGGGAGGGGTGGGGCTGGGGGTAGAGGGGGGTCGAGCACCCACCGGCGCCAGTGGAAGTCGGCGCCTATGAGACCAATGATATAGTTCTGATGCATTAGATCTTGGGTTTACCAGAAGAGCTAAACTCAAAGTAGGCAAGATAACCGGTTTATATATAAAAATAATACTTTTTAACAATCTAAAAGTAAAATATTTCTTAAAAAATACTCACTCTGAATACCGTTTTTATTCCTTAGCTGAGAAAGAGAAGAAAAAGCAGGAGCTATTTTGTGATTGTGTGAAGGAAAGACAAAAATAGAACCCTTCTGCTAAGGAGGCGTTTGTAACTGTTACACCCAAAGTACTGTCTTGGGAAGGATCCGAACAACTATTTCCCGGCTGTACATTAGGGTGGACGCCTAACTCCACTGCAGTCTATGAAAGCATCAACACTGTCTGCAAAAGGGCCAAGATTTCACCATAATGTTATAAGCAAGCAGCCACTACTTTCTGTCCTTGACTTTCCCCAGGGCGTGTGGGGGGCACAGACTTTGGAAGATAAAAGAAAAATACACATTTGCGATATTGCACTTCTAAATTGTGTGTGCAAGATCTGTCCATGACTGAAACAAAATAACCAACCCATTTAGAATCGAATATTTTCCTTCAGGTGTTTGGCTGGCTGGTTCTTGCTCACAATCTAACTGATTGCCATGTGTGGAATTTTCCCTCAGGTTAGATTGGTAGGAACCTTGGGGTTTTTCCCTTTCTTCTGCAGCATGTGGGTATGGGTCACTTGCTGGGATTATTTTGGTATATCACTACTGGTGCACCTTGCTCCCTCCTATTATCTGCCTATAGCACATAACAGTCTCCTGTGGGTAGAGGTGAAAGTAAGCCAGTCCAGTCCAGCGTACTAGTAAGAAAGTGCCGACCATACCGGCAGGGCTGCTGATGGAGGGGTGGGGGGCAAAAGGGGCAGCTGCCCCAGGGCCTGGTGATTTAAAAGGGCCCCGGGCTCCCAGCAGTGGCCAGAGCCCCTGGGCTCCCAGCCCCCACTATTACTACCCCGGGGCTCCAGCAGCGATTTAATGGGCCCGTGGTTCCAGCCTCTGCCGTGGTAGTGGCCAGGGGTGGCTCCAGGCACCAGCACGCCAAGCGCATGCTTGGGGCGGCAAGCCATGGGGGGCGCTCTGCCGGTCGCTGCAAGGGCGGCAGGCAGGTTGCCTTCAGCGGCATGCCTGCAGAGGGTCTGCTGGTCCCGCGGCTTCGGTGGACCTCCCGCAGGCATGCTGCCAAATCCGCGGGACTGGGGACCTCCCACAGGCAAGCCGCCGAAAGCAGCCTGCCTGCTGTGCTTGGGGCGGCAAAATACCTAGAGCTGCCCCTGGTAGTGGCAGCAGTGACCGGGGGCTCTTGCGACAATTTAAAGGGTCTGGGGCTCCTGGCTGCCACGCTTGTGATCGGAGCCCCGGGTCCTTTAAATCGCTGCCAAAGCCCCGGGAGGTGTGGGCCAGGCAGCACTAAAGGGTTGGCTGGGGGATTTTGGCCCCAGCCCTGCCCCTTCTGCCCAAGGCCCCACCCCAGAGTGCCCCCCTCACCTTGCACAGGACCCCGGCCGCCCTGAGTACCAGTAAGTCATTTAAGTTACTTTCACCCCTGCCTGTGGGCTGTAATACTTTGGTCTCATTTCAGTTGTTGGGTTTAGTGTGCACTGTGCAGGTGTTGGTGGTGGCGGCCTGTGATATACAGAAGGTCAGACTAGATGATCTGGTGCTCCCTTCTAGCCTTAAATAAGTTACACTAATTATTACTACATCTAATAAAGCAGGACAAAAGCCATTGTGAGACAAGAGTAAAAAAGCGGGATACCTTCCTGGTGTACTTTGGACAATTCTGAAGCTATCTCTTACTACATAACCCTCTAAAGGAAATTTGGTTTTTTTGAGTTATGCGTCATTCAGTTGTTTCACTTTCTTTAAGAAAGAACATCTTAGTTGTGAATATGAAAGAGTAATTTATCCAGACAATGTGCTCTAACACAGTTTACTCAAAATGAAGAATGTTTTTTAAAAATACAGTCAAACACTAGCAAACTTTGTGTTAAAAATAACTAGATTTCAGATTTGCATTAGATTTGGATATGCTAGTTTTCTTTAGGACACACAGAAGCCATTCAAAACAAAAATGCGAGGAGACTACTGAAATCTGTTAAACTCTGCAAAGACTTTTAGTCTTTAACATGATTTCTGACCTGTCTGATCTAGTAGTGTTTTTAAGCTACCTTGTCTCTGGGACCCTGTATTTCAAAAAACTTCCTCATTTAAACAAGCTTTTCTTAAGCAAAAACAAAAAAAACCCACCTCTTTTCCTAGCCACTCAGATGAGAAATTTAAACAAAGATGAGGAAGGCTGACCTCTAGCTGTGCGGATTTACTTTGTTTGATCAAAGGGAAGAGACAGCTGAGACTAAGTTCTATGAAATGTGCATGTGCAGATTTCTAGTCATGAAGACAGAGAGTCATTTTTCAGATTATAGTAGTAATTCTAAAGAACCAAAATTTATTGTGTGTGTGTCTGTGTCGAGGAGGGCAAAAATGGGAAACATCCCTTAATGTTTCACAGTGATTCTAAAAAGGCCAAACATTTTTGTTTGCAGCATATCCCCTTGGGGATTTTAAATTTAATGTTTAACCAGATCCAAAGTAGAGTCTACTTGGAACCAGGAAAAATCAAAAGAGGAAAGAGTGGCTCTGGTACGCAACTGTATAGCAAGAGCTTGTGAACGCTGCTATTCTTCTGTTCTTTGTTCATTTTAAGGCAGCACAGATCCAAAGTGAGAACTCACTCAAGTGCTTTGCAAGCAGAAGAATAGTCTGGTTCAAGGGAGACTTTTCAGGAGACTTTTTAAAAGGGCTTTCTGTAGAGGATGCCCAAAATCAGACACTCAGACGACAAGCTGAATTTTCACAGGAGGATATGGACACTGCTGCTCTTTGAAAAATACTCATAGTAGTAGATACCCAAGTTGTCTATCAGCTCATGCTTAGCTGGGTTCCCAGACACTGGGCTTTTCACTACCTCACTGGTATATGATGTTATGTTCTCAAGGAGGGTGACCAGACAGCAAATGTGAAAAATCGGGGGACGGGGGGGGATAGGAGCCTATGTAAGAAAAACACCCCAAAATCGGGACTGTCCTTATAAAATCGGGACATCTGGTCACCCTATTCTCAAGGTACTAGTGTTCTCCCCCATGTACCACTGTCTCCCTGTGGCACAAGCTCACCCAGTACTCCTAGAGGATGTCTGCACAATGCTACAAGTCTCTCCAGCATCAGAATGGATAGAAAAGTGTCAGGGCGGTGTGTGTGTTTAAATGACATTAAGGCTATGTCTACACTATGAGCCAAGGGTTTGATCTCCCCTGCTTGTGTACACATGCTTGTGCTCATCTAGTAGCTACTGTAGCATGGCCAGTGGCAGCAGAGACACAGCTTAGCTGTGTTGAGCACAAACACTCTGAAACCAGTGGGTACGTACTCGGCACAGCTAAACTATGTCTCCACTGCTACTGTCTGTGCTACTGTGGCTACGCTGCTATTTATACTCATGCTGGTTCGATGAGAGCTAGGGCGAGTACGTATACATGAGCAAGACAATCACACGCAAGCTCATAGTGTAGTCATGGCATAAAACGATTTCACACATTTGCTGGGCTGGAACATGACTGAGACTGAACATGAAGCAGATAAGGGGGGCATTTCTGCACAGAGAGGCCAACATTTTCAAAAGTTTGGCAGGATCAGCATCACTTAGGAGGCTGAGAGTTGGATTCCCATAAGACTTACAAACTGGCACTTGACCACACTCAAGTTGCCTCAGCACATACTGTTCGATGGGATTTTCAAAATTATTCATGCATTTTACATACGATAGCAAAGCCTGGACACCCCAATGTGATGTGCATTTTTAAAAAGCAGGCTATTTTCAGACACTGCCAAACAGATGATGTCAGAAAGAATGAGGAGGAGCAGTACCTGGAACAGCCCATGAGCAACCTTGGGATTTCCTGAAAATACTGTTTGGGCACCCATTTCTCAGACCACACCTCCACCCTGCCTCCAGTGCAGGGTTCTCAGACTTGGGCATGACCAATACCAACTTTGAAAATTCCCTGGACTGCCACAAAGCCACTTCCCACACTTTTGAAAAATTCAAATTCTTCCAGCTCACAGACCTAGAAATAAACTAGAGGAAAAATTAGGAAATACGGAAGAGAACAGACAAAAGTCTTCATCTATAGATTATTAGATCTGTCTTTCCTTGGGTCCTCTTGAGAACAAACTGGGGACTTACAAAGTCTTTAAAATTCCGTTGCAAAAAGTGATGTGCTACATTCATCCCTGGTGTATTTTGACTGGATTCAGTGGAGTTACACCTAACAATGAATCAAGCTCAACTTCAGGAGAAAGGCTACATAAGTTATTGTAAACCCGGTTTTGTATATTATCTGATCTCTCTCTCAAACTGCAAAACTCCTGCAGTTTGCAGCTCTGGTGAAACAGTGTCTTTTGTTCCAAGAAACTTTTTTTTTCTTTTTTTCTTAAAGAAAAACAAAGCAGGAGCCTGTTCACCAAGGTCTGAATCTCTAGCAAACAGCTTGCTGCACCTCAACACGCTGGACACGCAACATCAGGCACACATTGTATGAAGACAGATAAAGCATTATTTGCTTCAGTTGTGGGAACTTTCGTTGCACTTTCCATTGCGAGCAGATAGTAATTCTCACCACTTGCAGAATCATTTCCAACCCACAGCTTTTTACTATTTTGAAGATAATACTACTTTACTCTATGATCACTTATTTTGATCCCCAAGTACTATGGAAATTTAGTAGTTAACCCAAGCTTGGTATTACTTTATTTTTCTTAGACTCTTCACTTCTTTGGGGAGCTCAAATTTCAAATATGGGCACCAAGGTGGATGCCCAAATATCACATCTGGATGCTCAATACTGCATTTAAGGTATGCAAATGACTATTTACATGCGAGGTGAAGCACAGTTTTACACATTTAAATGCAGGATTTGGATTTCATGTCTGGGGACCCACATTTGAAAATTGGGCCCACATTGTTGAGTGGAAGTGTTTTTCAGTAGCAAACGCAGTTGCATTTATCTGCTTGTGAAAGAGTCTCTCCTATAATGCCGAGGACACATTAATACACAATAAAATGTGTTGGCTTGGCAGAATTCAATCTTAATTTTATTATTTTGACAGATAATACTGGTTTGTCTTTTTAAAAAATTTAAAAGTGATTTGCATCAATTTTACTCTTTCACAGTTGTACAAAATTATGAGTTTTAAGCATTTTTTCTGATTTTTATCTTTTTCACAGCTGTGTGTCTGAAAATAATTATTTAATGATAGTAGATGGTGAGATTCAAAAAGTTAAAACTTTATAACTGTTCAGACAAAAATGTCAGCATCACATGTCAAAATATACAAAGTAAACATCAAACTCTAAATTCTCAAGCAGCGTTTTTCTTACTTTTCCTATCTGTAAATTCCTATCGATGGAAATAAATATATATATGTCTGTGTATGGTGAAATTGACATTTACTGACCAAAACTCTAATCCTTCCAAGCCAAAACATATATCACAATGAAATCACAATTGATCAATAAATAAGTTTTCAAAACGGTGCCCAAGAATCCAACAGCAGTAATGTCAATTGGAACCACGAATACAGTTAAATTCCAGTTTGTTAATAAATATTTACCCTTAAAGTTAAAACACATCATCATTTACAAGTCTTGTAAAAACCAACAGCTTTCAACTACTGCTCCATTGCAAGGCAACATGTCATGCAAACTTTCTCATTAATTCAGAGTGGGAATCCTCCTACCCACCCATAATACCACACCCACAAACCAAGGACCTGGTCCTCTGATAGCATAAATCAGCATAATCTCACTGATTTAAGCATACAATTTGTACAAAATTCTCCAGATAAAAGCTATGTAAAACTAGAAGCAAGATTGAATACGTATCTCTAATTCAGAGGTAAAACATTACAAGGATGGTTTAATTATTGCAAACCCAAGCTTTACACACCCAAGCAATTCAGAGTTAAGGTTAAAGCTAAAAGGAACACAAACAAGTTAAGGTATGGAAATGCACAATTAAGGCACTCGAACTTTAATTCTGTTTGCCACCTTCCTCCTCCCCTCTACCACTTTCTTTGGCACTGCAACATTCTCCTATCCCCATGTTCCACAATGCAGACACTGATTCACCGTTTTCCTTCTCTCCTGTCTCCTGTATTCCTCTGTAGTTCTGGTGCAACAGGTGCTTTTTAAAAAGAAATGTTTCGGATTAATGGTTACTTTTTGCTTTCGGTTATGAAGACTGACAGAAAAAAGCTTTTTCAATGAGCGCTCACAAATATTCTACAGAGAATTCCATAAAGAATTATCTTCACTCCGATTGAGAGCAATAGGAGACAGAAGCAGTCTGAAAGAGGGCAATTCTTAATGAAATTCTTGCAACAAATGAACATTAATCCTAATTCCCCTCTTCATCCCCCACTCACCCCTCTGAAATGTACACAAGAGTTTAGTATACCGATCTGTATTGCTAGTCATGTTGCTTAATGCACTGCTGGAAGGTGCTCAGATACTAGTGATGAGAGCGGTATAAGAACCTACATACAGTAGAGATTAGGTTTGGGCGAGGGTTCAGAATCTGGGTTTGAAGTCAAACTGAGACTAATGGCTCAAGTGTCACATCTCTAAAGTCTCATTAACTATTTAAACATTATTTGAGACCCAAATTGTGGAAATATCTTGCAAGAAATACTGATCTTATGATATCTATACTGTTTTTGGCCCACATCCAAATCAGATATAAAAAACAAGACCACCTGGTTTCAGGCATGTTCAGATCAGGGTTTTGAATCCAAGCCCTCCTAAGTTTACCTAGGGACATAGTGGATTTTTCATCACTTGAACTCTGGATAGCTTTCTAATAGATGTATGCTCTAGTTCAAATAGAATGTATGGGTTTGATGCAGAAATTCTAGATGAGGTTCTATGGCTTGTGTTTTGCAGGAGGCCAGACTAAATGATCCCAATGGTCCGTCCTGACCTGAGAGGAAAATCTATTTTTTTTCTATTAAATTAAATCTATTAAATGAAAGATTTTATCAGGAATTCAGATCTGAAGTCTCAATCGCAACCTCTTATTATACTATGAAAAATAAGTTATTTAATCTAAATAATAAAGCAAAAACCATTTTAAAAAGTAAGTTCATTTTTAATGTGATTTTTGTGGATATTTTTGTTCCAATTTGGCATTAATGATCTTTATTTAATAATCAGTTTATATAAATATGAAGCAGGATTTTCATTTTTGGCAAGTCTGGTCCCAGTCTGCATTCCGAAGGCGCCCGGTCTTGCACCGAACTATGCCCCTTCTGAAAACTGATTCCATTTCTCCAGTTCTACTCATCATAATACATACTGTATACTGATCAGGAAGACCAGCTTGTTCCTGAAATGCCAGCTCTTCAGTAAATACCAGCTTATCTCTGTGACACAAAGGCAATCTCAAACACTCCCCTGGCAAAGTCCACATTGCTCACGTATTCTGTATACTGCCGTAGGTGTCAACATACTACAGGGTCAGAAAGCGAATGTAGTACGTGCACACACACGTATATATGCATTGTGTACATATTATACACCCACACAGGTGCGCACACAACACTCAAATTAAAACACAAAAATAAAAAGTACTAGGGTAACTGAGTTAATGGTCTTCTTTTGTTTTGTTTAAATGGAATCTTGAGCATACTGAATGACAAGCAGGAAGGGGAACGTGTAGCAAAGTAGTTTCTTGATCTGTCTCTGAATGAGCTGAATATGTACCAATATGCAGTGTTCGTGCTGCGAGTAGTGATGGGCACTTTCCCCCCTATAAACTCAAACCTGTGGTGAGACTCAAAGACGTTTAAGCAGGTTTGTTTGTTTGTTTGATATGTCTGCTTCAGCCAGGAATTTAATCTCACAACAAATGCCTTTCAGATTTCCAGCCCAAGCTGTGCAGATTCAAGAGAATTTGGATAAATCAGAGAAGGATTTCCAGGTGGTTATAGCTTAATAATGGAAGTCAAGACACCTGGATTGTTTTCACAGCTCTTCCAGCCTCTTGCTGTGTAACCTTGGGCAAATAATTACCTCTCTCTTTAAAATGGGGATAACACCTATGTATCTAATAGGATGCTGGTGATTAATATTTGTCAAGTCTTTTGAGATCCTCAGGTGGATGGTATTATAGCAGTGCAATGTATTGTTTTACCCTCCTAATGATTGATGGATCATTCAGATGGATGGGTGTCCAGCACATTATCTAAACCTTCCTGTCCTAGAGCATCTTGCAGAAGAACTCTTTGATTTTTTTCCACAACCACCATCAGCCTCATTGTTAATTGCTTGACTGAAAGAGGAGAATTGGTGGAGCTGCCAGGAAGATTTTATCCCTCACTGGCATTCAACTATGAAAAGTATGTTGAAAACTGCACTGCGAATGAGGATGACTTGTGATTAAAGCTGGTCAAAAAAAGAGGAGGTGTGGGGAAATGTTCCAAACATGTCAAAGTCACTGTTCTGCATGTCTCAAAAAGGGACAATTTTTCATTTATTCAAAACTTTTCATGAGAATTGCTGAAAATGTTTACTTTCAATATGTGTGTGTGTTCTTTCCTTCTCCCTTTCTCATCACTGAAAAAGGGAGGGGGAAAGAAAAAACTGAGGAGACCCACTTTTTTGTTTTTCCAATTTGTTGAAAAAAAATGAAATCTTTTTAAAAATTTAACTTTTTTTATGAAACGATTCTATTTTTTGTAAAAGGCTGTTTTTGACAAAATAATATTCAGTTGTAAAATGTCGACCAGCTCCGCTCTTTTGTGTAAAATGCACACTGTGTGGTTTCATCAGCAGGGAGGCACTACATTTACAAAAGACATTGATGATGGTTTTGCAAGATCTTGACACTGTAGGCTGATAACACTACTGTTGCACTCTCTCCACTGGAAATCATGTACAATCTTATTAACTGAGACCTGGAACCATCCAAGGGCAAAACTGAAAAATGATTCAGAGAAGCTACAGATCATTTCAATTTCTTAGCTAATGACTGATCCTGAATATAAAAAGCATAGGTTGGGCATAGAAGAGAAGATGAAATGCTGGAACACAATTCTCAGTGCCTTCCATCTCCTCTAGCATTCAGAATTGAAGATGCCCATGACTGTGTTTGGGAAGGAGGTTTCATCACAGATTGTTGCATCAAAATAGTGGGAAGTTTTGGCAGTAAAATCATGAAAGACAAGACAGTGGGATTTGAAGCTGTCAGCTTTTAAAAGATCTGCACTCCTGCCCAATTAGCTCAACACCAATTGAGTCTGTTTGCTGCATAGTCAGAATGGTTTGGTTAAAACGTTGTAACAGGCCCAGTGCTGAAGGGGATAGTAAGTAGGTAAAAATGTACCATTATCTAGAAGCTGATACAAAAGAGTGATAATCCTAACTAGTTAACTAGGGCTGGAGTCTCAATTAGCATGTCTCTGTTTTACTTACAGAATTGAAAGTGTTACATTTTGGCAACATATGCATCGTTTTTGTGGATTAAACAGGTGGACAAAGTGAATCACATAGTATGTGTATTCTGCATGTCATTTAATAAAACATTAATGTGCTTTTTTCCCTCCTACGAACGGAAATTTATTTTTTTTGGTCCAGTTGCGAAAAAGTAACAACCCTGGTATATCCCATTCCTCTAGGCTACCACAGGCTACAGGAACAAGCACCCCTAGGACAGGTTACAAAGGCTGCAATGAACGTTGTGTATTGTTCAAAAGCTGTATGGCTTCACCACAGACCATCCAGTTGCATCTGCCAAATTGAATATATAATAATGTTCAGTATTCATACAGATATTTAACTCTTCAACTAAATAGAATGAAAATGTTTAAAAATAAAAACCTGTGAAGATCCTTATTTTAAAAGTAAGCTTCCTTTTCCCTTTCATTGCCAAAGCCACTGTGGATCTCACTTAGCAGCCAGAAACAAGCAGTAATGGTAGCCATACAACCTAGCATTCTGACCTTGAATTATCTCTTGAATTCCACAGGGCTAGACCTGGTTAGTACTTGGACAGAACCTGGTTTTCTTTAAAAGCGTCCCATGAGAAGAGATGTTAGCACTTCAATAGGAATCACTCTTCCCTCTGAATATCAAACCAGTACCTATGTGTGGTGTTAGAAAGTATTGTGATGCTGGAAGTGTCATCTTCCAATTGGAGCAGTGGGGGCAAAAAATCTAACTGGCTTCAAGACTCAGCTTAATAAGTTTATGGAGAAGATGGTATAACAGGACTACCTATAATGGCATGTGGCCCATTGGCGACTTCCAGTAGCAAAAATCTCCAACAGCCAGAGATGGGCCACTAGATTTGGAGGGCTCTGGGTTACTACAGAGAATTCTCTCTCTGATATCTGCCTGGTGGGTCTTGCTCACATGCTCGGGGTCTAACTGATCGCCATATTTGGGGTCAGGAGGAATTTTCCCCCAGGTCTGATTGGCAGAGACCCTGGGGCTTTTTTGCCTTCCTCTGCAGCATGGGGCACAGGTCACTTGCAGGTTTAAACTAGTGTAAATGGTGGATTCTTTGCAACTTGAACTCTTTAAACCATGATTGGAGGGCTTCAGTAACTCAGCCAGAGGTCAGGGGTCTATTACAGAAGTGGGTAGGTTCTTGGTCTGCAATGTGCAGGAGGTCAGACTAGATGATCGTGTTGGTCCCTTCTGACCTTAAAGTCTGAGTCTATCTCTTGAGTGAGATGTAAAAAAGAGGCACTAATTACTTATTACAAGATTCTATGGCACTTTTCCAAAAAGAGTGGGAGTATTTCTGACCAGAGCCCAACTCTAATTATATGCTGTCCACCTACTCCTAGTTCCAGTTGGAGAATTTATTTCTTAACTTGCTTTCATAAAATTTATCTATAATTATAGGCAAAGAATGGCTGTTGTCTTCCACTCCTGAAATGGTTGTGTTTTAGTGGAAGACATACATAAGTCAAATTACTTCAGATGATATTTTATGGTGCCTTTCATTCAAAAAATATCAGACTGCCATGACAAAGACATGGAGAACTCCCATCACAAGGGACTTAAACTATATCAGTGGTTCCCAAACTTTTCAGGGTTACACACCTCCTCCCCTCCGCCTCTTACTCCTGTTCACACACCCCTCAGCCAAGGCCAGGAGCGGGGAATGTGGATGGGGTAAGGGAGCCGAGGCTGGGGGCAGGTCTGGGGCTGGGAGCGAGGCTGGGAATGGGGCCAGGTGCAGATCTGCAGATGGTCTGCAGTTGGGGACTGGGGCTGCGGCCAGGGCCGGGACCGTGGCTGGGGGCGGGGACGGAGCAGCACAGGGAGCACAGCGGGCTGACTTGGGCCCTGCTGCACCCTCCTCCAAAATGTCCTTCCATGTCCTTCTAGGGGGGTGCCCCCTTCAGTTTGGGGACCACTGCTATACATCACAGACAAGTTTTCACTGACACTAAATTTCTCCCAAGCTAGTCTGGATGAGTGACCGGATCCACTGATCTGTCTGTAGGAGATACTACAGAAAATAGCTGGATTAAAAAAAAAATCCTCACCTGCAATTAAGCAAACCATTCACAATGGTAAAAGGTGAATTTCAGACCTGGTTCAGCGTCACGCCTAATCCAGATAATACATTTATCAAAAGCTACTAACCAATTTCTTAAATGCTCTACTTTCGTGTTTAAAATGAAAAGATGTCCCTCCCTCCCTCCCTCCCTCCACCCTGATCAGATTACTGCTGTACAAATAGGATTATAGTATTACACAAACAGAATTAACAATATCAACAAAACTGCAGTTATTAATGGGTAACCAGGCACGTTGTTATTCTTGTATTAACTCTTGTTAGCACTAGCCTGCAAATGAAAAACACAAAACACAGTGATGCAAACATCTTCAGAAACTATCAGACTGAAAATGGCATTAAAGCCTGCTCATTTGGGGTATGATCCTATACTGACCCTGCACCACTAGTCACTTAACTCTTTACCACTGACTTCAATGGACACAGAATCAGGGCCCTTATTCTTTGTCCGAAATGAGATTACGGAGATTTCTTTATTCAAATCCAGGCTGTGGATTCTCATTTCTCATGCCTGCACACTGGATTTTTCTAGCATGAGTTGTTGGGTATGAAAAAGGTTAAGTGAAAGAAATAAGGGTAACCGAGAGAAAATACTGCTATATGAACTGGAAGGTTCTTAGACTAATCTGTCATACTGAAAAAGGAATGTTTTCTAGCTAGCCCATCTGGAGAGTCTGTAAAAAGGAAGCAAGTTGGTTATCAAATGGGGGGGGGGGAATAAACTAATTAAAAATGTAATACCTTTAATAACTGGGTGTTGGAACCTTCAAGACAGTGACATTTCCCCCCCAAAATGATACCTACCTCTCTCAAACTTCCCACTACCGTTGCTTCATAAACTTATTGTAATGACTTATTCTGTTTTACATACCATGGTATTTAACCACCTACATGACACATGCAGTACCAATTAGAAACGTTTCTTGGAATTGTTTCTTCAGCTGGCTCTCTTGAGAGAACTGTCGCCCCAGTCTACTTGTTCCAGCAGAGGTCACAACTACACCTATACCAAGTCAGTTCACTACACTAAAGTATAAGAGGTTTCACAAGGGAGGGTAGCGTTGGAGAGTGCAATTCTACTTTAAGTAGGTCTGTAAAAACATCTCCTTACTCAACAGCTCTGCTCCCGGTGTGCACTCAGTCAATCTGATTACTACAGTGACTAAAACATGTTAAAACAGGTATGAACTGGAATCCTTCCCCTCCTGTGCATCAGAAGAATTGCTTACCAGGTCCCCATTAGGGTCAGTAATTTATACCTGTGCAAAGCAATGTGACTGCATGGATATAATAAAAAAACCTCATTTGGCCTCAAGAATCTTTATGATTGGTGATGATGCGTAAGAAGGAAAGAACCCATCTTGACTCTCAGATCCCAGGCTTAGTTTGATGTACTGGCAGTTTGAAAACAACACCAGGTTTTTGCTTGTTGACTAAGTACCCGAGACACAGAATCACTGAGTGAAAATAGACCTGGAGCTCCAAAATGCTATTTTTACAGCCACTTTTACTTATAGAACCCCACTTCTAGAGTGCTGAAACAGCAAAGAGAAACAAGTATGAACATGGCAATAAGTAGGTCTTCACTCTTTGTGGTCTTTGATTAAAATTTGTAGCCATATATGAGCACAGAAGTATTTATCGCTGTCACTCTGGCCAAAACACAAATAATGTGCCATGGGCTGTTGGTGACTGTGGTGACCATGAACTTAAAATCGAGACATCAGATAAGGCTTTATCTATAGCTAGAATCAGAGCAAATTAAGAAGAGCAATATTAAAATGAAATCCAAATGATAATTTCAAGTTTTAAATTAACATCAATGGCATAGCAGGAGCTTGGGGTCAGGGGCGGCTCTATGTATTTTGCTGCCCCAAGCATGGCAGTCAGGCGGCTTTCAGCAGCATGCCTGCGGGAGGTCCGCTGGTAATGCAGATTCGGCAGCGAGCCTGCGGGAGGTCCGCCGGTCCTGAGCCTTCGGCGTACCCGCCGCCGAATTACCGCCAAAACTGCAGGACCGGAGGACCTCCCGCAGGCATGCCACCGAAGGCAGCCTGACTGCTGCCCTCACAGTGACCGGCAGGCCACCCCCCGCAGCTTGCCGCCCCAGGCACATGCTTGCTGCGCTGGTGCCTGGAGCCGCCCCTGCTTCAGGTAGAGAGAAATAGCCAAATATTTTAGACCTCTCATTGCCACTTTGGGGGTAGGAAGAGTGGATGCACTCAATATTTTATTCATAACTTGTGACCACCTCTCTTCCCAGTTGTAAGTGCAACTGTACTTCCAAAAAGGAGTGATACAAGGTTGATTATGTGTCTTTGAAACAGTGTAAATAAAATCCTTTTGTAAAATTAGTTTGAAAAATTACACTTGTGCTTCTGGAAGCACAATTCATCTTACTTTAGTTTTTAATAAAAACAAGACAATCAAAAGCCAGAAGAAGTTGATTATTATGGTGTTACTGTAATGGAATTAATAAATGTTTTAATAATCACATCCGTACTTACACACCACATCATTATCAGCCTCCTCGACACATCGTGATTGATGTTCCAGTAGGTGAATGGAAGGAATGTGATGTAAAAAATCTCTTCACCCAAGGCAGATGAAAACTTGAACAGGTAGTAGTAGAAATAATTCTTCACAACATACTTCTGTGCACAATCCTGAAAGTGAAATGTTTTTAGCATATTTCAGTGAATTTATTGAATTAAGTTGTTAGCAGTGCAATTTAAACTAGGGCTACAAACCAGTTTGCAATTCAGACACTAATTTGTGGCAGTGAGACTCAAGAACTGTACGTTCAGTTTTTCATATAAAAGTGAATTTTATAACTAACTGATACATAGATGAAATGTGTTTCCCCTCCTCCCCTGTATATCATAGATTATGACAAATCTATGATATACAGGAAGACAGACACACACATGCACACGCAAAGGTTCAGACCTGGACTAGTCTCTGTTTTTGGAGGGTCAGATGTGGAACCCTCCTGGCTCTAAATTTAGGGAGCTTACGCAGTTTTAGATAAAAGGAAGAACAATTGCTCTTGACAAAAGCATGTGATGAGACAAAGCAAAACCCCAAAATCAAATAGAATAGTAAATAAAGCAACTTGTGTTTTTGAGATTTGCCTCACTGGCTAGGGAGACTGGATTACCAGTTGCCTTTATACATCCTGAAATTTGCCCTAGGATAGCAAGTGGCATGTCACTTGCTTCATCCCTCCTTAAAAAAAAACACATTTTTTACTTTAAACCTCCATTTTCCCCCAACTCTCTTATCCAGAGGGCCACAAACTCTGCCTCTATCTCAGTGTGGGGATTAAGCAACTGTAGAAAAAGCATCTCCTCTCCACCATATGAGGTGCTGCTGAGTCACTGTAGTGGGACAAGCCGACTGACATAACCTTTTAAAAACTCAATAAATGCTTCATGACAGAGGTAATTTATACGCTAAATTGCTTAAATTTAACTTGATTCAACTTTTTAAAAGGCTGCATGAGCAGATTGCAAAATGAGGTGGGTATTCGTGAATCAAGAGTAAGAAATAGTTCTCCTATTGTTATGTGCTTTAATACTTCCAATTTTTCATCCCTCTCCTACTTTTTGTATGTCAATACGCAACATGATTCTACAGAACAAAACCTTCCAGAGCACCCGTCTCTTATAACAGGTTATTACCTGTAATTGCTCTTTGAAGATGTACATCTTTAATGTTTGTTTATTGCGGTAGTGCCTAAGGACCAACCATGAATGGGCCCCATTGTGCTAGGTGCTGTACAAACATGGAGTTGCAGATGGTCTCTGCTCTGAAGAGCTTACAATCTAACTTGACCAGAGAAAGGCAGGGTGGGGGAAGGGATAAAACAGACAAGCAGAGTGAACAATGTGATGCCAAGTGTCCTATTAGTTCCACCATGGTGCGGGCAGGGGGGAAGAGATCAGCTAAATGGAAAGAAAAGTGATGGGAGAGGGGGAGATGCTGAAGGGAAGGGAGCTGAGGGGGTGGCAGCGGAGAAGAGGGGCAGGTGGGGAGTGAAGCTGAGATGAAGAGACTTTGCAGGGACAGAGGGGAGAGTTGGAGTAAACAGCCAATCAGTGCAGGGCAGAGAATGCCCAGTCAAAACTGAAGTGCTCTGAATGTCCAAAGGTTCCTGCTTTGGCTGCTTGTGAAGCTGCTCCTACCTGCTGGAGTCTCTGCCTAGCTCCTCGACTAAGGCCACGTGGTGAGGGAGGAGGGGAGAAAGGGGTAAGCCCCACCTGACTGCTAGCTTCCCCAGAATGGGGGGTCTCCACTGCACAGTTCTGGGTCCGGAGAGTGCTGGCTGAGGTGTGGCTGCTCAAGACGATCTACTGCCCTAGGCAAAACGTCAGTGTGCCACTCCCCTCCCATAGGCCTAGGGCAGCAGAAATTGGTCCAACCAGTTCTCCATCATGATAGTGGGGCAGCTGGGCCAAATTTGAGTAAGTGGCATTGTGACCTGACACACTGGGTCACACCACCATTCAAACTGGGCCTGGGTGCCCCTCTGTCATAACAGAGAAAACCTATAATAAACAGCTTACATGTAGGTCTAACTTATCAGGCCATCACCCGTCTTCCACATGGAGACCCTGATTGGACTTATAGTACTACAGGCTCTGTCACAGGGCCTGTCACTTGGTCACATTCTTATGTCAGTTCTTGCATTAAGTGTAAGTGACCTCCCTCCTTAGGTCAGGGCAGTCGCTTTACACAGTTTCTAGTCCTTTGTCTGCTTGACTTCTTGACCCAGGTCACACCAGTATATGATATTCTCCCTAAGCATAAAACTTACACAGGTGTATTATCTGCATTTTTTCCATAGTAGGGATTTGCATTAATTATTCCTTGTTGTCTTTAGCTCCTACAGAAGCGCTGTTTAGCTTTAGCTCACCCACTGACAATACAATCACTGACAAGCCCATAAAGATACACATACCTTTTATAAATTTGATACAATAGTCTTTAAATATAACTTCTGTCACATCTCTCCACATAATTGCTGAATATCTCATATCCCCAAAGCATTACATATGTCACACATAGCATCCAAAGCCCCTGACATTTGTCACCAAAACTAGCTTCCAGAAAACAAACTGAGGACTAAATTGATGATCTATCAGTGGATCTGAAATAGTCACGCTATTCTCACTGCATGACGATACAATCCACTGGAAGGGAGAGGTCCACTAGGGGAAGTCCCTGATACTTCCTCAAACTCAGTCCATGATGTTTCTCACCCCTAACTCTGTGGGAAACTGACAAACTTGCCACACTGCAAAACTCTGGAAATAAGACAGTGGACAGTGTAGTCTGGAGACTTAGGACTTGTAAAGGAGAGAATTAGCATGAAAAACAGATGGATGCACAGATTCATTTGAGCAGAATAATGGTCAAGTGTCAGGTGATATTTGTTTTAAAAAGTTACATGAGGGAAATGCACAGACTGAGCAGGCAAAGATGTGCAGAGCTGGGTTAAAAATCTCGTTCCTAACTGGAGTGAAATTAGATTTCAGAAGGGAGATAGTATCTGTGTGCCTTTTATCTATGAAGATTGAGTCAAGTCACTACACATTGCGTAAATGGAGTTGGGCAAGGGAGTAGACGCTATATTTGTGCAGCTGAACTCAGCTTATGTTAAAGGATTGATCAATTATGTCTGAGCAGCCATCACCCACCTATACAAAGTAGGCTTAAACATCTGTGTGGTTGTGAAATGGTATGAGGATCAGTTTTCTGATGGTGGCAAAAGCTAAATAATTTTTCAATAGTCGAATTAGTTGGGAGGTTTCTAATGAAATGATTTTTCATCAGAAAATGCTTATTTATTGAAACCAAAGATTTTGCAGAAACATACTAGTTTCGATGAGACTTTCATTGGGAAAGGTTTCTCAGATACAGGGAGGGAGACAAACAAAGACCGACCCCAGAATAGTCAATAGCCCAGTGGTTAGAGCACTCACTTGCGGTGAGGCCTTTTGGCTTTTCTGGGGTAGGTCTCTCTCAATCTCTCCTGTTTGGAACTGTTCCACTTTCTGTTCATTTACTGAATCTGGGTCTCCCGCATCCCACATAAGTGTTCTAATCACTGGGCTAGTCAACCTCTCTTTGGCTCAATGAATAATTATTTACACAAAGTGGAACAGCTCCAACCTCTAATCCAGGGGTCTCAAACATGCGGCCCGCGAGGTTATTTTCTGAGGCCCACGAGCTCCTCGCACCCCCTCCCTCAGTGTTTACCTAGAATGGTTCCAGCCTGATGTGCACCAGGGGCAGGGCAGGCACCCTGCTTGCCTGCCCTGACCCCACGCTGCTCCGGGAAGTGGACAGAACCTGAGGGAGGAGAGGCGCAGGGGTGTGTGTTGATGTTGCTTCAGGGCAACCGCCCCCCATGGGAGATGCTGGGGGCAGTGCCTGAGGCAACAGCAACACACACCCGCCGTGTCCCTTCTCCCCCATGTTCCAGCCGCTTCCCGGAGCGGCGTGGGGGCAGGGCAGGCAGGCAGGGAGCCTGCCCTGCTCCTGGTGTGCACCGGGCCAGAGCCCGCCCCCCAAACCCGTCCTGCAGGTGAACCCCCTGCCCTGAGCCCCCTGCCGCATCCTGCACCCCAACCCCCTGCCACACCCCTCTTGCACCCTGACCCCCCTGCCCTGAACCCCCTGCCGCACCCCCCACTCCTCCTGCACCCCAATCCCCTGCCCTGACCCCCTGCCACACCCCTCACCCCTCCTGCACCCCACACCCCAACTCCCTGCCCTGAGCCCCTGCCACACCCCTCCTGCCCCTCCTGGGGGCAGGGAGGGGGTGGAGTTGGGGTGGGGGTTTCAGGGAAGGGGTTGAAATGGGGGCAGGGAAGGGGTGGGAAGAGGTGGGGCAGGGACGAGGCCTCATGGAAGGGGTGGAGTGGGAGTGGGGCAGCAGTAGTGCGGCCCTTGGGCCAATGTACTAGTCCTCATGTGGCCCTCGTGGTCATTTGAGTTTGAGACCCCTGCTCTAATCTGTCAGCCACCCAAGCACTCTCCTCGTGGCTATGCCAGCCCTTACTTTGCCTTGAAGGTTAATAATAGGTGCACCTCAGTCCCCAAGTCCCTTTGAAGCATACTTCTGTAGTATTCTGTTTCTTAGCTACTGAACACTCACAGAATTACCAGGTCAGCTGTCGTCAAGGGAACCATGTACACACCAGCTTGAATGATCCAATTCAGGGTCAGCTCCTTGTATAGTACCACAGCACTGAGTTATATTTGTAAGTTCATTATCAAAGATTAAGATTTAAGAGATAGTGAGTAAGGATAATGGAAACAGAAGGGTTACATATAAAGTAAAATCATAGTATGATTCTTAGAGACTAAGCTTTACTTTAAGAGGGGAATCATTTGTCTAAAGAAGCTTATCTCATCCCAAATGTCCTTTGCAGCATTTGCAATCAAAGCTGGTTGGGATCCCATTTTCATGAATGTACATGCGCTGTCCATTTACTTCCTTGGTGCAGGATTAAGGGGTATCTCCTTGCCCTCTACTTTTATTACCAGAGTTCACTGTCTGTCCTCAGAGACAGCAGAACCCATCACTCATTTTTTTCTGTTGATTTCATATCCTCCTGTTGACTTTGTTTGCAAATGACTCCCCACTGTGTAACTTTACAAAGCTTACTTTACATTCGACAGAGAGATCTACCTCTTACTTCCTATCTGGAAGAAACCTGTTTTTCTCTGTGGTCGGTAAGATACTTTAAAGAATATTTTTAGTACATATACACAACTCAAATATCCATACATATATCACACAACGATTATGAGGATCAGTATGACAAGAATTTTTTAGAGACCTCACATGACCTTCTTTGGTGAACTAGAAAGTACATGCCAGACTCAGGAGATATCTGTAACCACTATGCTCCTACTCTGTGTGAGAGGTTCTTGGCACACAGATGGTTTGTGGAAGGTGATGTTTGTGGACAGTAAGTAGTTTAGGTTACAAGCCTATACCATGGCCATAGCTAAGACCCTACAGATTAAACAACTAGAAACTAGGGAGCAGTTCAAAATTCAATTCTGGCAAAGATGCACCTTCTCGATAGTGTTTAGGCTGAGATTTTTAAAGCTCCTACAGAATCCGGACATCCAATTCCCATTAATTTTAAAAAGGAATTAGGTGGCAAAAACCCTTAATCTGCTTTGAAAATATCAGTCTGTGACTGAATGCACCCCTATATTCACACCCTACCCTCTATTGTTATAGTCTTTGTATAAAATAGGCCTTATGAGGTATTTTTTGAAAACTAATTAACTCAATGGTCAATAATATCATGATGAAATGTGTGTAGCAATGTTATATGTAAAGTTATTAATTCTCTCAGAATGATGTTGGTGGCACATGTTCAAACCCACATAACCCCCAAGAGGCAGAACTGGTCAAGCAGGCATTAAACAAGAGAGTGTATGTTTACCTCAATTTAAATAAAGTTGCAAACAGAGTCCTTGGACAGTGAGAGGGGGATAACAGGAAACAAGGAAAATCTGCATTTCAGCAAACAGAGGTAAAAGAAACACCATGAATCCTCTTTCACTACCATGAACCATGTTGCCTTCTTTTCTGTTTAAATAAACTTTGCTTTGAGGAGTTATCTTCAGGAAAATGCATCTCAAAGGGGGACTGGACTAGAAAAGTGAGAGGGAAAACCATGCCAAGTTCTCTCTCCCTATCCATAGCTCTCACTTCTCCCAAGAAGACATAAGAAACAGCCATTAGACTTTGGGAGCAATCCTAGCCTGAGAGTTTGGTCAGCAAAGTTACTGAAAACATGGTTACTTGAACCATGTCAAGATTGTTAAGTTTAGAAAGACTTTAATCTTTATTTTCCTTGTAACCATTTCTGACTTTAATGCCTCATTACTTTTACTCACTTGAAATCTATCTCTCTGTAAATAAATGAACTTATTTTATTCTTTCATTAAAACTAATCCAGTGTTGTGACTTGTTCGGATAACTTCATTTAAGGTAGCAGACTGTTGTATATTGACCTCCTTAAAGGGCAAGGAACCTAACATAACTGGACTGTCCAGGAGAGAGTTGGACAGTGCAAAGCACACCGTTTTGCAGGGAAATCTAGGACTGGGAGTGTGCTGGGATGGAGGTCATTTGCAAGCAGTAACCAAAGCTGATGGAAGCCAGAGTGTGGCTGGTGTTCACTGACAGGCTGCTGGAGTCAGAGCTTCTGGACCAGGGCTATGACTACACGCAGACACTCAGGGTGTGACCTGCATGCAGGCTGGGAATTACAAAGCAGTGGGAGGCACCTCAGGTTGCAGGGCAAGTGGTGAATCAGGCCCTCACTGGTGTGGATTGCACCCTGGAGTGTCATGCAGCTGTATTTCTTTTAGTAATTATCTGAGGATGATAGTAGTAAGACACCTCAAGGAGCCACATCCATTCACCTAGCTAGCCAAAGAAAAGATAATTTATTTCAATTCACTTTAGACAGACAAGAGACAGAAAAGAAGAAGTCAGTGTTCTTGAAACACGAATTTGACTGGCTTATTCCCCCACATATTAGTATTAGAGGTCATATATTAGTAACAGGCATCTCTATAAGTAAACTTAGCAGTTCTGCAGCACTGAGTGAATTAAGAAAGAATCATATTAAATATCTTGAGTCTAGTATGCCAGTTAGAACACAACATGGACTAATTAGCAACTATGGTGCTTTGTGTCTAATATCATTAAACCATATTTGGACATACTCATGCTTATCCCAAAAGAATGCTCACTCCTTAGTGTGCTAATTTTCAAATTAAGCAACAATCTTTGTGTTAGGAATTATGTGCTCATGTGTCTTAAATCAAAAATGAACGGCACACTCCCAAAGTCATTCTATTCTTAAGAAATCAGATAAAGACTATTGTAATTAGAAGTTATTTAAAAACAGAACTGGCCCCAAAATGGACACAGTTCTGTGAAAACTGTTGGTTTTATGGACTTTTCAGGATTTGAAATGGACTCATCTGGGGATTTTTTTCCCCATTATTATTTCCTCATCCCCAGTAGAATCTGCTTGAGGTATTTATTATGTCATTATCTTTCTCACTCTCACACACACTTTCTGACTAACACACTTTAAGATAGAGTAGCATAGGGTATCGGAACTTGTTACTCTGGAGGTTTATTCATCTACTGCACTGTTTGTTACTTTCCTTTATTTAGATAAACATTTTAAGAAAAAAGTGTGTGTGATAGTTCTGGCATCCACATCTGTTTGCTTCCTAGGGAAATGGTAGCTTACAGTAACATGGTCTGTCATGAGTAGTAATAGACTTGAACAAGTTTTGAGCTTTATCAGCAATTTATCACTTCATTAATACTTTACCGGTACTTCTCTGGTGGCCCCAGAAGTTTCAGTATAGGTTAAGCTTTTTAAAAAAAAATAGTTTCTAACCCTTATGGTTATGAAATACTATGAGCATGGGAGGCCCTAAGCAACATTAGATCAGTCCCTTTAAGAGGTGGAACCTTCTCACATTCATTTCCACAGGGTGCTAACTATGGTAACATTTACTATTTCTTGACAATCATTTCAGAATAAAGCTGGGATCATGGCAAAAGCTTTGGTAAAGCACAGTCCCCTTTCTACCTCCGGCACAGGATTTCTGTGGGAGTTAATCACATTTTAAGATAGTTGAAGCACTTGAATCACTACTTTATGCAGAAAGTTATTGCAATTAATTTCTGTGAACATTTGACATTCTCTCATGTTTATAGCAGTTTATCCCTCCAACCTCTTATCAAGAATAGCTCATTTAAATAATTTGTGAGTCTCCTGAGATAGTCTAAAAATTGTTTGTACTTAACCTACTGAAGTAATTTGATGTCTTTAATATTCTATGAGGTATGTTTAATAATTTAGGCCACAGCCCGCTTGCTTCAGGGAGGGAGAGACAGCCAACTAAGTTACAATCGGTTTTGCACAAAGACCATGCGCAAGAGTGTAGTGGAAATGGGAATTTTAAGAACATTTTTGGAAAGGGTTTGTGTATAATACCCCAGGACATTTACAAACACAGAAGACACATAGTTCTATCCAAAACACATCAACCAGAAGACAAAACTGCACATTCATAAGATGCAGTGTTACCTGAATATGTAGCTCTGGTTAAGTTAACCACATTCTAAGAATATTTAAATAGGAACCAATTAACCACTTGAGTCCTTCCTAATTCACTGGCAGGCAGGAGTGGGGAAAATGTACATCTATTTCTGGCTGCAATGCAACACCAGGTAGCTACACTGATATGCTGATGTTCCAGTGGAACATCTTACCCTTTAGTATAAGGTTACTAAATTCTGCCGCTAGCCAGAAACCGTGGCAGAAACCTGCAGGGAAAGGATAGTGACAAAACAAATTCCAGCAGAGCCACATTCAAACCATTATTATAGGCTATCAGGACACACTTGTGTGTGCAAATGGTAAAATATATCAGTAGTCTATAATTAGAGATCAAATATTATTTTCGTCCCTGTTTGTTCAATATTTTCTCCCTAAATTAAAGGATTATAAATGAAATGAAGGCAGCTATTGGTAATGACAATTTGATAGTTTTCCCCCTTCAAAATAAAAAGGTCTTTACATGGGAGCAAGGAGAAAATCTCTGCTATCCATGACTGTAAACCATCTGAAATGTATTATAGATGTAGTTTATTAAGGTATATCATGATTTGGGAAATCTATGTACAACTTATGAATTCCTGTTGAGGATTCTGAACTCTGCATATATAACTTTATCAGTCTATAAACTCCATTTTGAATAATGAGCTTGTCTGCCTTCTCTCTTGTCTTCTAAATTCCATGTTAGACTGAAATTCCAAGGGGTAGTGACACAGGACTAACAATGAGGGTTGCTAAACCTTGATGATCCTCTATTCACGTAGAAGCCTCCTTGGACAAAGAGTTGGCTACCACCCAGAAAAACCAGTCAGCCCAGGTGTGCTGATAACTAAGCAACAAATTGTCTGATGGGGACTGACCACTTGAAAAGGCTGATCAGCAGATCACCTGGCAAAGGGACTGGAGTTTATAAGAGGAGAAAGGGGTTTCCCACTAGCCATTTTAGAAAGAGAGGGAGAACAGACAAGAAGCAGAAAGCTGGCTTACAGGAGTGAGTGGAGAGTCCATGTTCTAAAGGAGAAGCTATATGCAGAAGGAAAGGGTGAGAGGAAAGTTGCTGGACTCTTTAAAATACTCTGACTTGAGCCCAAAAAATGCTCAAGGGTGGTGAGGAAATTGAGACAAAAGCATACAGGTGTTTTGTCTAGATCTGTATATTTATTGTGCTAATTGTGATAGGGCCTTTACAAAGCCTGTGTGTTATGTGCTTCAACTATCACATATCTCTGGAAAGGTAACTGGTAAACCCCAAACCTTGGCGCACTAGGGAAGGGTATACTTATGCTACTGGGGAGGCTGGGGAATCCAGCACTAGTCTCAGGGCCTAGGCAACAGAACTGTGGGTCTCAGCTCTGTGAAAGAGTGCTAGATGGAGGATCTGTCCCCTAAGTGTGTGCCTAGAAACCCAACATCACAGGCAGTTCCCGGACTCTGCTGAGTCTCAGGAAGCCTAAAAGTGCATGGGTCCAATGTGGTAGGACCCAAACAGAGCAGACTAATGAGCGTCCACCAGGCAAAGATTTACCAAGGATGTGACAAGATGTAATGTAGCTACCTAACTAAAATACTTCTGATCTAGGTGTCAGGGATATGTGTAATTATATACGAGGGGATGGGGGAGAAATAGAGCATAGTACAAACTCATCTGGAAATCAAACTAACAAACATTTTTTCTTGTAAATTAAGTAAGTCTGATTCAGACTCATTGATGCCTTTGTGACTAAGACTCCTTTTTCAGCCTAGAATAGAGCTTTATGTTCCACCTGACTGAGATTCAATCAGTACAAATGAAGTGCACATACCCATCATTCAGGGTTAAGCACGTGGTTCAGAAAAAAATCAGGGTTGTGCTGTAGGCTCTCACACCTTGTGGTCTGGCCAACCCTGTAAAGCTGTGACTCTACTGCCACATACATTGTTTTGGGTCTAGATATGCCCAAGATGTCAAAGCATTGTTCTATTTGCAACAATTTAAAAGTTCTTTTCAAACTAAAAATTCAACTGTTACCAGAATGTTTAGGACTTAAGAGCTAGACATTTTAAGACAAATGTAAAAAATCAGTTTCTCCTTTGCTTACGCACCAATGCTAAAGTTTTGTGTGCCAGTGATAGCTTAGCCTGGGGAGGAGAAACACTGACTGTTGAACACTGAATGCAGCTCATAATGCTGTTTTATGCAATTGACTTCAAATTCTTAGGCAGCACAAAGATCCCCATTTGCTACACTTCCTATGAGATGTGTTATCAAATGCTGAGCGAATAACTGATTTTTCAGTTCGGAGCCAGAGTGCCCCCAACTCCCCCAAAATCAGTTCAGTTAAACCAAATATATATTTTTCTCCCTAATATTAAAACAAATAGTTGGGGGTTGAATGAAACATTTTGCTCAACCCAAAAAGAAAATTCAGATTTTCATTTAATTTTGGGTATTTATTTAACTAAATTTTTAAACTGATCATTTTAGCAAGTTAAAACTATTTTGACTTTAAAAAAATCATTTTTCAGCCATATCTATTTGACAAATTCCTTTGGTGCTCAAGAAAAATGTATTTTTCAGCAAATTTATTATTCCCACCTCCCACCCCCAAATCATTCGGTTCTAATTGTCAAAAGTTGTAGCAGAAATGCACTACCCTGAACTTAGCTCTTGGCAGATAAATACCTTTCAGAATTCATCCTGGCTTCTATGCATGTTAATTGAAAGGATTTTTGGTAGGGGGTAGAGAATGTTAAATTTACAAAGGTTTTTTCTTTTTTTAAACAGTGAGTTGAGGAGGGAAGATATGTGTGGAAACATATAAAAAGACCTGTCTGAAATCCTGGAAACATGTATGATAGGAATATAGTTTAGGTGACCTAGCTGGAGTCTGCCAAGTACTTTGGATGATTACAATTTAGGATGGCTGGTCTGAAGGTCGTCAACATTGAAGGCAGGGGCGGCTCTACCTTTTTGGCCGCCCCAAGCAGTCATGCGCGGGAGGCGCCCCGGAGCCGCGGGAGCAGCGGACCTCCCGCGGGTATGACTGCGGAGGGTCCGCTGGTCGCGCGGCTCGGCTGGACCTCCCGCAGCTGCGGACGGTTCGCAGGTCCGGCGGCTCCGCTTGAGCTGCCGCAGTCATGCCTGCGGGAGGTCCAGCCGAGCCGCGGGACCAGCGAACCGTCCGCAGTCATGCCTGCGGGAGGTCCACTGGAGCCGCGGGCCGAGCGTCCCCTCCGCAGTCATGCCTGCGGCAGGTCCGCCGGCCCAGCCTGCCGCCCCCGGGAAAGGGCCGCCCCACGCGCCTACTTGCCGCGCTGGGGTCTAGAGCCGGCCCTGATTGAAGGACAACTTATTCTTTACATGGAAGCCTTAGGGAGACACTGCTAGGAATTTGTGCAAAGAATTTTCAGATGCTTAGTTAACATTTGTCACAGGACTTTATTCTTTGACTAGCAATAACATTAACTTAAATTCAGTTTGAATCTAGCTTATAGTAAACCATTGCTTTGTGCTTACTACGAGAGGGCTGCTGCCATTTATCAACTTCATCCTATTGTACAGCAGTTTGGAGGCAGAAATCAATTCTATCCTCTCACCTACAATATGAGACTCAAGTCACTGTGATGACCATGAAAGAGTAATGAGATGACCCTGGGTAGGTCATCTGCAGCTGGGATCAAACCTCAGACCTCTGGATTTAAAAAAGAGACTCTATTGCTAGAGCTAAGAAAACCAGGACTTTGAGCTCAAAAGCATAAATTATTATGTAGATTACAAAACAATTTGCTGTTTAACATTGAGATCAAATATCTAATGCCAAGATAGATGCTGGACAGCTGAAAGTCTTACTATAAGCGGAGCTGGTATCATAAGTATAGTTATGTTTACCTATCAGTTCCCATGATAAGACCCCATTACGGTTACTTATACATATTCCAGACTTTAACTATTCAGGCTGAAGTTTCCCATGCTGGGTGCCTGCCTCAGGCTGAATGTTTTTGGAAAGTTTCTGTTAAAATGGTTCAGCCATTTCAGAGAATGAGACTAGAGAAAGTGTTATGCCCAGGTGAAATTCTTACACAACCATTTCTTTGGACAGGGCCCTGCTTCGGCGGTAATTTGGCAGCGGGGGGTCCTTCCGCCCTGGAGCAGAAGGACCCCCTGCCACCGAAGACCTGGAGCGGAAGAAGCTCTGGGGGCCCGGGCCCCGCAAGAGTTTTCTGGGGCCTCTGGAGCGAGTGAAGGACCCCGCTCCGGGGGCCCCGAAAAAATCTCATGGGGGCCCCTGCGGGGCCTGGGGCAAATTGCCCCACTTGCCCTCCCCCCCCCGGGCAGCCCTGCTCCCTGGTGGTGTGTGTTAGGGCTGACCAGAAAACAAAAATGCAGTTTTGTGAAAAACCTCTTGAGTTTTTGACACTTTTCTTTTCAATGAAAAATTAAACTAGACTGATTTGTCTAAACTGAAACTTTTCACATAAATAATCTGTTTGAACAGGAAGACTTCTCAGGTCCAAGTTGGAATGTCTGGTCTCACAGACACAGCCTCCAAGAATAGCCAATAGCCCAGCAGCTGCCGCTTCCTGCCTCCCGCATTGGCCTGGGACCGCGAACTGCAGCCAGTGGGAGCCGCGATCGGCCGAACTTGCCGACGCGGCAGATAAACAAACCGGGCCGGCCCGCCAGGGTGCTTACCCTGACGAGCCGCGAGCCACCGGTTGCCGACCCCTGAGCTAGGGCATTCACCTGGGTTCAAGTCCCTGCTCTGTAAGGGTGGGTGTCTCTCTCTTTCTCTGAAATGCCATCTTGGACCAGAGAAGCCTTCCTGACACAAATTTTGTCCAAATGTAAGTGCCTGAAAAAAGTTTGTTTTGACAAATCAATATTTTTCTAATGGGAAAAAAAGCTGAAGAGTTCCCAGCCAGCTTTAGTGCCTGATGTACCCCACAGTCAGACTACTACTGCTCCCAATTACTGTTAGCACAGGTGGCAGAGGTCGGTGCTGTGGAGGTAAAGATCCAAACACAGTTAGTGACCCAGGTTTGGATTCCAGGCAATGGAATTCCTATTTTAGTGTTTTTAAATATTAGGAAACTAAATAAACCCTAAATTAAATGAAAACATTTAGGTTGCAAAGAGAGGCACTCAAGATAGGAAGTGCTAGAACTAAGGTTACCTTAATTTGGTCCTTTCTCTTTCTGTAGTAAAGAGTGAAGCAGAATGCAGGTTAATTTGAACACATAGAACTTTATTAAACCCTGTGGGCTATTCTAATCATGGTATTGAGTTAATTCCAGCCTAACTCCTTGCATTCCCTGGTCCACTGGTGTCCCCTCAATAACAGTCCCTTCAGGGAACATGGGCCTTCTGACTCCAGTTCCACTCATGATGCATCTTCCCTATTTTAGACAGCTTAATATCAACATTAAAACAAATAATTGATGCCCAGATCCCACCTTGTCCCTTTGGCCAGAGGCCGCTAGCACAGAGCTGAGCGGGAGTCTAGTCTTTACCACAAACGCAGCAGGTTAAATAGTCTTTCAGATGGTCTGGTTTCCTGTTGAGGAGACCAAACTAGGAGTGACCTCTTTCAGTCTAGCAAACTCTTGGTAGAGTCTCCTCCCTCTTTGTGGAGGTAGCCTCCAGATGATTCTCTGTCTTTGTTCTGTGGTGATCTCTGTAGGCTTTCTCTGGGTGTTGTCTGCTGGTTTGTAAGTGTCTTCTGTTCCTTAGATCACTTGTCCCTCTTCTATAGTCACCCTGTAAGACCTGGGTGCCACTGTAACCCTCAGGATTCCCTTAGTTCACTTCACTCCTCCTGATGTTTTTTCAATGGCTGGATCCTCACAGGAATTCCTGTCTGCCTGGCCAGTAGATAAGGCTGCGATTTGGTCACGGATTCCATGACTTCCAAAGACCTCTGTGACTTCAGTCAACCCCGGCAGAGAGCTGCAAGGTCCCCTGGTGCTGCTCCAGGCAGAGGGAACCCCTGCAGCTCCTGGCTGCTGCAGGGGGACACCCACCGCTGCTGCTCTCTGGTGGGGGGGGACCCCCAGAGCTCCTGGCTGCTGGGGGGGCAGAGGGGACCCCTGCAGCTCTGCACCTCTGTGGGGGGCAGGAGAGACCCCCCAGAGGGGAGCCAGGAGCAGAGGGGGAGCTCCCAGCCCACCCGCAGCTGTCCAGGCTTCTCATTTTATCATGGATATTTTTAGTAAAAGTTAGGGACAGGTCATGGGCTTCCATGAATATTTCATGATTCACTGTGACCTGTCCGTGACTTTTACTAAAAATATCCATGGCAAAAATCTTAGTCTTACCGGTAGGTCATTGGCTAACCTGTTGTACTTTAGCGCCTGATTCTTCTCATTGTTTTCCATCTCCTCTCAGTGTTATTACCATTGTTCTGGCTGCAACAGACCTCCTCATTCATAGCAGGGTTTTGAGGCTTTGTCCGAGCATTGGACTGCTTTGGTATTCCTGTGTGCCAAAGATGCTCGCAAGAGATCTGAATCAGAAGAAACAGACTTGTGTAACACTCTTAGCAGCTTTCACAGCGGATTCCACCTTTCCATTACTCTGTGAATATGCTGGGGAGGAGGTGTGGTTGTCAAACTCCCATTTTCATGCAAGTTCCTTGAATTCTTCCAAGGCAAATTGAAGTCTGTTGTGGGTGAATACTGTGCCCAGAATGCCATCTCTCTCAGTGAGCCTTCAGTTTCCCAAACACAGACTTGCTTCCAGTATCAGATAGGGCATCAACCTCCCAAAATTTTGAATAGTGCACTGTAATCAAGGTAAATAAATCCATTCTCACTTTTTCCCATGGTCAAGTGGGTAGCTCATGTGGTAAGTCTCTGCTGGTGGCTATCACACAACTGGCAGGTTCACACCCTTCTATCATGAAGTGGAGCTGTGTATTCATTCCTAGCCTGTAAGCATACTCTTGAGCCCACATTAGACCACTGTCAATGCCCACGGGCAAGGCACATATTTTTTGCATTATCTCCTTATATAATGAGTCTGGGACAACAGGTCTCGGTCTTCAAAATATGGTTCCATTCTGCACGCTCAGCTCATCTTTAGTTTGAAAATATGGTTCTGCACCTACTGGTAGGTGGCTTTTGTCTGCTGGCCACACTGCTAGTATCATTATCTTGACTAGTAGTGAGATGTCCCTTTCCATAACTTCTTTCAATTTCATCAGCTTCACCGTTGAAACTGAGAAATAGTGCAGCACATCAATGGATTCCATGTCGTGATCTC
Source organism: Mauremys mutica (assembly GCF_020497125.1). Classification (NCBI taxonomy): domain Eukaryota; kingdom Metazoa; phylum Chordata; order Testudines; family Geoemydidae; genus Mauremys; species Mauremys mutica. The sequence continues at coordinate 67,859,706 of NC_059080.1, read as the reverse complement.
CTTCCCACAACTCATGGATGCTGAATATATATGTCCTGCTCAGGGTGTCAACTACCACCAGCAATCATCCGGGACAATATCTGAGCTTCACCTAGTAGTGCTGGAGGTGTATCAACATGTGCTGCAATCTCTAGAGCACTCAGAAGGGGCTTTGCCATGATTGTCTCCAGGGGGTTGTGGTCTGATTGCATTAGTACTGGATAACCATAGATGTTCTGATAGAATCGCTCCTCTCCAAATACCATAGTTCCATCGTTCAATCTCTGCCAGGGCTCTGCCAGCATAAGTGGCCAACTGCTCCTGCAAAAGAGTTATACCGGTCCTTTCTCTAATGCCTCACACTGGAGTGTCAGTGGCTCTCCTAGCAGGCAGTACTTCAGGATAGGGGTATCCGTTATCATTTGGGGCTGCTGGGGACCTGCCCAGTCCCAGTCACCATCTGCGAGCTGATGTATGGATAATGCTACTGCAGCCAGGAGTTGACAGAACTTGGACAGAAATTTTATCATTCCTGTGAAGTGCTGTACCCCTTTTCACATCCACTGGAGCTGGCATATCTGACTGCCTTCATCTTGTTGGGATCTACTTTCAGTTCATCTGCTGTGAGCAGATGTTCAATGTATGTCACCTCACACTGTTTGAGTTGCATTTTTTCTGGCTTGAGGTTTGTTTTTTGTTGAGGTTTTGCAGCACAAAAGCTCGTAGCTTTGTGTCATAGTCTTGTTCTGATTCTGTATCATTGCTCCCTTCACCTTCAGTGAGGGATATCGTATGCAACTATTTTCAGCACAGGCAGTACTTCAGTGCTTGGGTGAGTCTTTTCTGAAACACTGCTGCTGCTGGGCAGCCATCTGTAATGAGCAAATGTTGTTGCAAAGGTTGTCAGTTTGCTGGATTCTTTATCCACCTGTATGTGCCAAAACCCACTCCTCACATCACAGACCCAAAGACTCTGGCTTTGGAAAGTTCTGTCAAAATGCCATCAATTGAGCGCAGTGGATGACTGTATCTTTTCAAAATCCATTCAATGGCTGTGTCTACACAGATGTGTAACTTACCTCATGGCTTCTTTACCACCATGCTACTTACCCAGGTTGTACTCTCCTCTACAGATACAATACCCAGCTCTGCAGACTTTCACATACTGGGTTACATAGTGTCGCTTGAATTTGCTTCTGTAATAAGCATACAGTTTTTTTCACTCTGGGGTCTACATCGAGTCACAGCTTTCCTTCAAGGCAACCATCAGCATTGAAAACATCCCCATATGCATTTAAAATTGTCTCCATTGTCCATGGGACTCCCCTTTTTGCTACTTGCACTGCAGCTATAAAATTCAGACACTGCACCCAGATCAGATCCATGGCTTGTATGTCTATATTCCCCAAGGAGGGTCCATGGTGCTTATCATCCACCACCACAAACTTAAGTAGATATGGTCTTATTTTTCAGGCTATTTACTATGAGGTCACATTTTCCTAGCAGCTACATTGTGCTCCCCTTGTACATTATTAGACTGAGACTGCCCTTTCTTGTGTGTGCATGAGTCCAGTTTACCCCAAAGATTCAAATTGCAGGAGGCCCCACTATCAAGCTGATATCACACAGGGTGTTTTTCCCTATTAACGTTGCATACACAGATGTTTGTTGCTTTCCTGTCCCAACAGCCTGAACCTGATTCATGATGCTGTCATTGCTGTCAGATGTACAAGAGCGGTGTGGCACCAGTCTGACAAACTCTGCTCTTGCACACATTGCTAAAATGGTTCCGCTTACCACATTCCTTGCAATGTGGTCCTGGAGTGGGGCGCTTATTTGCCAGCTCATGCACAGTACATGCACCTCACGCTGGGTATGGAACTCAGGCCACCTGCTTTCCTTTGCTGTTGTCTCACTGCATGTACGTCTGGGCGGTGGGGAGAGGTTGTGCCTCCTAGGGCTTTCATCATCTTGCGGCTTCTGCTGCAGACATGTATAAGCATCCATCTAATGTGAGATTTCCTTCCTGGCGCAGTGCTTTCACAGGTGGTGACCCCAAGTGCTACAGACTATCCTGTCCGGAATTAGTCTGTAAAGTGCCCAAATTTGTATGCAGCAGTCACTGTGCATAAGGCTCTTGCATTAGGGTCCATCCCTTCCCCTTTTGATTGGTAACTAGTGAAAAAAACCTGTGTCCTTCCATAGCTTTGTTCTGCTTTGGAGAGCAATAGGTCCTCAGGGCTTCTAGGACTGAGGCAGTGGTGAGTTTGAGTGGTGCAGACTCACCACTGTCTTGTTCCCCAATAAGGCAAAATAACAGTTTTACTTTCCTGCTGTTATCTTGCAGCATGGCCAGGTCTTACAGCTCTAACTCCTCCTTCTACTGTGGTCCATTGCTGGGCTAGGTTTGTGTCTGCAAAATCCAGGGCTTGAGAGGGTGTCAGACCAAGTTCCATAGCTCATGCTGCCAGCTGCTGCACTTCAGGGAATGAACAGTATGAGCGTGTTTCATTCACAGAGTAAAACTGAATACAGGTTAAGCTGAACAAGTGGAACTTTACTAAACCCTGTGCACTGTTCTGTCCATGTGGCTGAGTTGCTTCCAGCCTAACTTCCCCCATCCCCCACATTTTCTACTTTTCAATATGTAATATTTTCTCCTCTTAATCAGTTCTGAGATTTTCCTTCATTTCTGGTTCCACCAGAAAAAAAACACAAAACTCAGGCCTTCAATGACAAATTCATCCTTGAGCATAGTTCTTTTAGATAGAAAATTGCCAACTGATCCAACATAAAAGCTAAATTTGGAGAAGTCTATAATGATACCAACTATCTCGTCTATCAGGTCATGTGTCAGGCTAAGGACACAGCCTGTGCAAATAAGAACATCCCCCACAGCCACCTTTTCCCTGAAACTCCAGTGTGAAAACAAAGCTATTCAATGGTTTTTTTTTTATTGCTGATTAATAGCAATCTTTTGAATTGAGTTAAAGAAGCTCTGTGTGTGTGTGTGTGTGTGTAGATAGATAGATATAGATATATAGCTGTGTATATTTTTGATAAGCATGGAAGGTGCATCCCTCAGCCTCGTGGGAGGTATCCAATGTGGTGTTTGGGGTCACAAAATTTGAACAACCTTGTTATAGACTGTAGAAAATAGCATTGCAAAGAAGGCTTTCCACATTCTTAAGCACCAATTGGAAGGCAGATGCTTGTTTTGGAAGAAACAAGAAAGGAGTTGAATGATTTATTTGCTCCCTACTTGCCTTGTTACTTCCTTATTGCACAAAAGAACTTCTTCTCTGTATTTTCATTAGAGGAGAAAAACAGGTTTGTCCCATAGGCTGAGGGGTACCAAGGAGCCTACATTTGAAATGTTTTAGCAAGTCTGATTTTCCTCATTCCTCACACTACTACTGTGAGCCAAAACATCTGAAGAATGGAAAAAAACCTGTTTTAAGAAAAAGTAGATGGTAAAAACTTAAGCTATATGGAGAGAGATTACAGCATTAGACTAAAATCCCCATCATCCTGATTTCAAGATATGGCCATCCGAAGAAATTTGTGAACTCAGTTGTGCTCCAGACATCTAAAATGAAAAGATCACCAGCAGCATATTTGGACAGGAAAACTACTTGCCTTAGACCAGTGGTTCTCAATCTATTCTCTAGCAAGACCCCCTCTTCCAGCCTCCCTCCCCACACTCTTTAAATGCCTCTCATCTCACCACCCCTTTGTTTTTATTTTGGCAGGGATTGAGTGGAAAGTTGACTGGTCTATTGTGGAGAGCTGTAAGGCTGCAAGTTACTTGAGGAGAGCCTGAGGGGGAATGCATACACTCGCCTTTTCTAATATGTCCAGGTGTTTGCTATTTCTCAGTTTGTTGGCTTTTTGTGGGTGACACAATGCAACTATGTAAGAGGATCATCTTCATTCACTGGTAGAAAAACCAGCATGCAAGGCAAAGGTTTGGGGGTGGTGGTTGTGACTTTGAGAGAACTTTCTGTATTTAAAAACAAACAATGTTTTGGCTTCAGAAGTCAAATCTAAGCTTGAAATTTCACTATGAAAGTTTGTCATTTGCTACCAACTGTTATGTATATTTAGCCTGTGGCTCAATTAATATTGTTCATTTGCCTATCACACAAGGGTTTTTTTTTCCATGACAATTTGATGAGTGGCACAAGGCAGCAAGATTTCAGAGAAACCAGCAAGGCAAAATTTGATAGTGTCAAATTAGTTACCTACCTGAAAGTGGAAATGTATTTCCTCCACTGTAGTGCAACAAATTTTGTAAGTTCATTGATATGGGTGAGGGGAAAATTGGTTTCCTTTGCAGCTGAATTTAAAATCCTAAATCAAAATATTTTTCTGTGCTTGGACTAAGTAAAGCTTTAACATGGTTTAGGAAGATGGTCGTGGTCCCAGGTAGACTCTCCTGGGCAAAGCCATGTTATTACCAGGTTAGTGAACTATGCTTTAATTTTAGCTGTGACAGTAGCATTGATGTGCATTAACTTCATATACAGTAAGAGTGATCCATTGTTGATGATGGTTATAGACAGCAACATAGGTGCTGGAACTAAAGCCTGGTCTACACTAGGCGTTTAAATCGGTTTTAGGAGCGTAAAACCGATTTAACGCCACAACCGTCCACACTAGGAGGCACCTTATATCGATTTTAATGGCTCTTTAAACCGGTTTCTGTACTCCTCCCTAACGAGAGGAGTAACGCTAGTATCGATATTACCATATCGGATTAGGGTTAGTGTGGCCGCTGATCGACGGTATTGGCCTCCGGGCGGTATCCCACAGTGCACCAGTGACCGCTCTGGACAGCATTCTGAACTTGGATGCACTGGCCAGGTAGACAGGAAAAGCCCCGCGAAGTTTTGAAATTCATTTCCTGCTTCCCCAGCGTGGAGAGCTCATCAGCACAGGTGACCACGCACAGCTCATCAGCACAGTTAACAATGCAGTCTCCTGAGAATCGTAAAAGAGCCCCAGCATGGACTGCACGGGAGGTACTGGATCTGATCGCTATCTGGGGAGAGGATTCAGTGCTAACAGAACTGCGTTCCAAAAGACGAAATGAAAAAGTATTTGAAAGAATTTCTAAGGCTATGACGGATAAAGGCCACAGCAGGGACTCAGTGCAGTGCAGAGTGAAAGTTAAGGAGCTCAGACAAGCCTACCAGAAAACCAAAGAAGCAAACGGAAGGTCCGGGGCAGGTCGAAAAACATGCCGCTTCTACGCTGAGCTGCATGCAATTTTAGGGGGCTGCGCCACAAGTACCCCACCCCTGATCGTGGATTCCGAGGTGGGGGTTGTAATCTCTGCCATGGCTGAGGATTATGCAGAAGGGGAAGATGAAGATGAAGAAGAGGAGGAAGACCTAGCAGAGAGCACACAGCACTCTGTGAGCCCCAGCAGCCAGGAGCTTTTTCTCACCCTGACGGAATTACCGTCCTCCCAGCCCTCACAAGCCACTATCCCAGACAATGACGCCATGGAAGGGAGCTCTGGTGAGTGTACCTTTGCAAATAGCAAACATTGTTTTTTAAGCAAGCCTTTTTTAATGATTGATTTGCCCTGAGGATTTGGGATGCATTCGCAGACAGTATAGTTACTTAGAAAAGTTTGTTAACATGTCCGGGGATTGAGAGGAAATCCTCCAGGGACATCTCGATGAAGCACTCCTGTAGGTACTCCAGAAGCCTTTGCAGAAGGTTTCTGGGCAAGGCAGCCTTGTTCCGCCCACCATGGTAGGACACTTTACCACGCCATGCATGTAGCAAGTAATCAGGTATCATTGCGTGGCAAAGCATAGCAGCGTATGGTCCCGGTGACTGCTGGCATTCAAGAAGCATTCGCTCTTTATCTTGTTCTGTTATCCTCAGCAAAGTGATATCGTTCAGGATAACCTGGTTAAAAATCAGGAATTTAAGTAAGGGGGGTGGCCATTTTTCTACTGGGTTCGTGGACTGCAGCAGCTTAAAAAAAAAACTTTCCTGCACGTAGCGAAGCGGGGGGAGGGGAGGAGTGAAGTGCTGATGATCTTTTCTGTGTTTGGTCACCGGCGATCTTCCCCAAGCTACTAGACACGCAGTGGGTGGGGGGGTGGGAAGGTTGTTGATTAGCAGGGAGCTAGCGTGGTATTAGCCATGCGTTGGGGGGGAGGGGTAAATCACTACAGAAGCTGAAAGACAGTGGCTTACCATGGCCGCATGCAAGCTGAATTCTGATGCCTGGACCTGTGTCTGTGAGATCTGTAACTCCAGAGCTGCAAGCACTCACTATTAAGATGAAAAATGCAACCTTGTAGGGAAATCACATGTGCTAGGTGAATAGTGCTGTTCACTGTGAAAGAGTATAACCATTGTTCTGTAAAATGTATCTTTCTAAATATTTATCTCCCTCATGCAGCTGCAAATTTTTCAACCATCCCTCCTCCATCCCAAAGGCTAGCACAGATAAGGCGGAGGAAAAAGAAGACGCGAGATGAGATGTTCTCGGATATTATGGAAATTACACGCAATGAAAGAGCTCATCTGAATGAGTGGAAGGACGTGGTATCAAATTACAGGAAAGAGGCCAGTGAACGTGAGGACAGGAGGGATGAACGTGAGGACAGGAGGGACAACTGAGATGAGAGGTGGCGGCAGGAAGACCGGCAGGAAAATCAGCGGTGGCGGCAGGAAGATCAGCGGTGGCGGGATGCAACTCTGGGGCTGCTGCGTGATCAAACTGACATGCTCCGGCGTCTTGTGGAGCTTCAGGAACGGCAGCAGGATCACAGAGTGCCACTGCAGCCCCTGTATAACCACCCTCAACCCTCACCATGTTCCACATCCTCCTCACCCAGACGTGTAAGAACGCGTGGGGGGAGGCTCCGTGCACCCGCCCACTCCACCCCCGTGGACAGCCCAACCAGAAGGATGTCGTTACTGTGAATTTTTTTTAATGGCCTTCTCCATCCCTCCTATCCTCCTCCCAAACCACACCCTTACTTCTCTCCCTCTTTTTATAATGAATCAATAAAGAATTCATGCTTTTTAAATATATGTGACTTTATTTGCATAAGTAAGCTGTACTCTAAGGGGGAGGGGGAGTTGCTTACAGGGACTGAGTCAATCAAGGGGGTTGGGTGTTCATCAACAAACACAGCAGTCACACTCTACCCTGGCCATTGATGAAGCTCGTTTTCAAAGCTTCTCTGATGCGCACCGCTTCCTGGTGTGCTCTTCTAATCTCCCTGGTGTCTGGCTGCGCGTAATCAGCGGCCAGGTGATTTGCCTCAGCCTCCCACCCTGCCATAAAGGTCTCCCCCTTACTCTCACAGGGATTGTGGAGAATACAGCAAGCAGTAATAACATAGGGGACATTGGTTTGGCTGAGGTCTGAGCGAGTCAGTAATGTCCGCCAGCGCGCCTTTAAACGGCCAAATGCACATTCCACCACCATTCTGCACTTGCTCAGCCTGTAATTGAACAGATCCTGACCACTGTCCAGGCTGCCTGTGTATGGCTTCATGAGCCATGGCATCAAGGGGTAGGCTGGGTCCCCCAGGATAACGACAGGCATTTCAACATCCCCAACTGTTATTTTCTGGTCTGGGAAGTAATTCCCTTGCTGCAGCCGTTTAAACAGAGTAGTGCTTCTGAAGACGCGAGCGTCATGAACCCTCCCTGGCCATCCCACGTGGATGTTTGTGAAACGTCCCTTGTGATCTACCAGTGCTAGCAGCACCATTGAAAAGTACCCCTTCCGGTTTACGTACTGGGTGCCCTGGCGCTGCGGTGCCAAGATAGGGATATGGGTTCCATCTATCGCCCCCCCACAGTTAGGGAATCCCAGTGCAGCAAAGCCATCCACTATGGCCTGCACATTTCCCAGAGTCACAACCTTTCGTAGCAGCAGCTTAGTGATTGCTTTGGCTACTTGCATCACAGCAGCCCCCACAGTAGATTTTCCAACTCCAAATTGATTCCCGACTAACCGGTAGCTGTCTGGCGTTGCAAGCTTCCACAGGGCTATCGCCACTCGCTTCTCTACTGTGAGGGCTGCTCTCATCTTGGTATTATGGCGTTTCAGGGCAGGGGCAAGCAAGTCACAAAGTTCCATGAAAGTGCCCTTACGCATGCGAAAGTTTCGCAGCCACTGGGAATCGTCCCACACCTGCAACACAATGCGGTCCCACCAGTCAGTGCTTGTTTCCCGGGCCCAAAATCGGCATTCAATGGATAGAATCTGTCCCATTACCATCAGGATCTCCAAAGCGCAGGGGCCCGCGGTTTGAGAGAATTCTGTGTCTATGTCCTCATCACTGTCATCGCCGCGCAGCGATATCCGCCGCCTCCTCGCCTCGGATTGAAGGTCCTGGTTCACCATAGACTGCACGAGAGTGCGCGAGGTGTTTAAAACATTCACGATTGCGGTATTGAGCTGAGCAGGCTCCATGCTTGCTGTGCTATGGCGTCTGCACAGTTCACCAAGCAAAAAAGGCGCGAAACGGTTGTCTGCTGCTCAGGGAGGGAGGGGTGAGGCTGTACCCAGAACCACCCGCGACAATGATTTTTGCCCCATCAGGCACTGGGATCTCAACCCGGAAATGCCAAGGGGCGGGGGAGGCTGCGGGAACTATGGGATAGCTACGGGATAGCTACCCACAGTGCAACGCTCCAGAAATCGACGCTAGCCTCGGACCATGGACGCACACCACCGATTTAATGTGTTTAGTGTGGCCGCGCGCACTCGATTTTATAAAATCTGTTTTACAAAACCGGTTTATGCAAATTCGGAATAGTCCCGTAGTGTAGACGTACCCTAAGAGTACTGCAGCACCCCCTGGCTTGAAGTAGTTTCCATCATATACAGGATTTACAGTTTGGTTCAATGGCTCTCAGCACCCCCACTATAAAAACTGTTCCAGCATCACTGAAAGCAAGTCCTTCCTTCACTCTTAGCAACATCATTAGTGGCTAGTGTAGACCAGCCCAAACTGATTCAAAAAGTTATAGGAAGTGTCACTGAGGCTAAGAGAGCAGTAGTTAGCACCCACTGTCAGTAATGAGTTATCTACCTACTATCTAGAGACCCTAATGATCTATCAACACTGAAGAGAAGCTATTAGAACCACAAATTCAGGCACCTGCAAAGGTGGCTAGACCCTTCACATCCAGGAATGCTCATAACTACACAGTTCTGCCAATAGCACTGAGTGCACCTTCATCAAAGCTTAACAATACATCAATTCACTACACATCAGCATGCTGCCAGGTTCGAGAAAAACTGGCATTGCAGGTGCACTGTTGTAACTGAACCTCCAAGTTCCTTCCCCCGATGCTTAGAGCATTGTATCATCTTCTCCACACAGCAGCTCCTTTCCCCCTTTTAAACAGGCTAATCCTAAAGACGGAACTCTGTCATCACTGAACAGTGCTTATTGGAAACAGACCACGGAATGCAATGCAAATGTTTAATGCATATTTTAATACAGTATAATTGGACTGGTGAAAGCCATGGTATTATCTTCTCCTGTAAAATGAAAAATGACACTGATTAGACTCCTCTTACATACTACATAAAAGAGGGCAGGGAAGGAGAGAATGTAGTTTGATATTGCAACATTAAAAACTTATCTTAATATGAATCAGAACTGGTAGACATCAGGTAACTGACTGCAGCAATTTCCGCATCCCAGACACCTTCCAGAAAAACAACAAAAGGAACATAGCTGACCTCCAGCAAGACAAACAACAAAACTGTCACTAAACAATGACCTACACATGGTTGCGCCAGATAAACTAAACCATTTTTAAACCAGTGCAAATCCCTATATGTAACTTTTATTTATGTTTAAACCTGGATTTAAATTTAACTAGTGTAGGTAGATTTAAATATGCAAGCTACACAGAACTATTTTAAACAGGTGTTTCCTACAAAGGGTTTTGCACCAGATTAAGCTAAATTGTTCTTCGCCAATTTTAATTAAGCCTGGTGCAACTTGTGCATGTGTAAACGAGGCTTAAGCAACACTACCCACCCAACCTTAAGAAATCCTAGACCTCAGTCTTACCAGCAGGTGAGACTCTAGCACTCAGCAATCCTTCCCGAGATGAGTAGTGTCTTGTAGGGACCATTACCACATCTGGCAAGGAGAAAAGAATAACTTGTTGGGGTCAGATGACTTTCCCAAGAAGGTCCTTTTTTCCTCTAGACTTGTCCTGTATAATCCATTTCTGTGAATCTCTGGAATATGGGGGGAGAATGACATATGAGAAACCATTAACTCAGCTACAAGGCAGAAAACATAAGCATAAAAGATTAAGACATTCAGTAAAATTACATAAAAATCAAGTAACTTACCTCCTCCACTAGCAATGCCTGCTGTAATTGTTGCCAGGATTCCAGGACTACAGATTTGGTGTTAGGATGAGAAGACAATGGTGTCCAAGGACAGGAAAGAAGATGAACAATGGCCCTGGCAGTGGTGGACTGTGATGAGTCCACCCTTCAGTAAAGGTTTAGATTACCATACACTTGCCATTGTTACTAGTGTTTGGTAGTCTGACTTTGTGGCTGGTTCACAGAGGATAGCCACCTATGGCTGGTCCCAACTAACAAATTTAGTCTTTTAACTCAACTCATAGAGGTCTGTGCTTTGGAACTAGAGGTCCTGTATTCAGTGCCCACTGACAACCCCTCCAGGGAATTGTTACACACATACTTCCCTTGAAGAATCTTAGATGCAATTCAAGACTTCAATCCTCATGTTCAAAGTCCTCCACAGGACTGGCCCAAGTTACCTAAGGGACCCTCTCCCCTTATTCTGCATGATTAAAACTTCCCATAACAGCTGCTTTCCACAGAAACAATGGAACCATCAACCTTGATGAGAACAAAAATTGGGTACATACCAAAGGGACAAGTTTCCTAAGGAGACACAGTGGGTTGACAATAGCTAAGAAAGGACAGGACGAATAGACAGGTTGGGCCCCCGATTTTCAGCAGTGCTAATCTGCAGGTGCTCAGCAGCCCCTCAGGGGAAAAAAAAATCAGGCACCAGGTTTCTCCAGCAGCACACTCAAATCTGAGGCTGGTTTTTAAAAATGTGGACTAAATTACAGCAGTTGTATCTCCTTGCCCTATCCAGCTAGGGGAGTTTTTCTTTGCTCTTGTTTTGCTGATGGAGCAAGAAAAAGTGCCACATTTGAGGCCTGAAAGCCCATCTTGAAATAAGACCTTTATATAGCAAAGCATCTGTTTGAATTTCAAAAGGGTAAGGAAGTATATTGGGGGAGGACAGATGCTAAAAATCTATTGTGTGTGTATTTAAAAAAAAAAAAAGGCATTTCAGATTCCAAAACATGATCTAGCTACCTTTACATTAAGCAATATCTTAGTCTGCAAGTAGTCATTGATTACTGCATTTATTTGGCTGCAATGCATCTAGCATTAACAGATGTGCAATTTCTTCTAGCCCATTCCAGCTATGGACAGATTTCATCTATACTAAGGTCAACTTACAAGACCCCTACTAAGAGTATATCTTTATCAGAGGTCAGCACTATATTCACTTACCAAAAAAAACAGAGAGAGAGAGAGACAGGCTGCTACCAATATGGAAACATTATACCAGTCAGGAGTCCTTTAGACAATTAATGTATCTACAGAGTAAATATAGATATCCTTCCAGAGTTCAATGAGATGCCCTTGAGCATCTGTTGAAATGTTAAGACATCAAACATTCATTCAAACCATTTATTGGGGATATTTATAACAATAATTTAGGGATATGTAAGAAATATAACTTACAAGAAATGTAGGAAGAACTTTATCTGAGCTTATCTACAGAAGAAGGAATCATCCAGAAATTGGGACACCGTTGGTAAGCAAAGGGAACCTTATTTTTTAAAATGCAGTCAGTTTGTCTAGAGCCTCCATTTGATTTGGAATCTGAACACTTACTTGCAAAAATAACATGGGGCAAGTTTTTCAGAGGATTGTCATGTTTTTGTGTTCAACTGCCAGAGACTTCAGAAAATCTCATGACTAAACTCCCTAAAAGCAAAAAAATTCAGAAATGAATCCTCAGTCTGTTACACTAAAACCACAAAAGGAAATCAGGAACTATTAAAGGTTGGTTGGCCCCGGAGTAATCAAGACTAGGGGCAAGTCTACACTACAGTGCTACATCGGCGCAGCTGCACCACGATAGCGCGTCTGGTGAAGATGCACTATGCCAACGAGAGCGTTCTCCTGTCGGCATAATTACTCCACTTTGACAATAAGCAGAAGCTATGTCATTGGGAGAGTGTCTCCTGCTGGCATAGTGCCGCTGTAGCTTGGGGGAGGGGCTTTTTCACATCCCTGAGCAACATAAGTTAGAGCGACTTAAGCAGTAGTGTAGACCTGACCCTAGGAAATGTTTAAGCACCTCTATTACTAAAGCTCCTCATCTCTTCCAATCCCTTCCAAAGACCACATCCATCTTTAGGTATTTATCTTCATAACGCTTCTGCAAGGCTGAGAAGCACTATTAGCCCCATTTTATAGATGGTGAGGTGATGTACCAAAAAAAAAAGTGAGACTTGGCCAAAGTCTCTCACAGACTGTAGCAAAGCAGGGAACTGAATCCTGATCTTCTACATTTCAGGATAGCATCCTAACTACCATGTTATCCTTCCTCTACCTTTTGTTTGCAGAATCTGAAACAATAAGTCAGAGGTGTGAACTGATCCATTCATCTCAGTGTGTATTAACTCAGAAAACCAATTATTTTAAATGTCAACATAGTTATAAAACTTTCTCTGACATTTAAAATAACTTTCTCTGTATTAACTATTTCTGGAAGGGAGGATCCTATTATAAAGATCTGCATAATTTACTGTAACTGCAGACCATTTGGCACTACAAGTGAGCAGACTTGGAAGAGTACCATGAATGAGTCTTCCTGACCTTCCAATCAAGTAAGAGCCAAGCAGAGACCAATTGGGTAGCTGAGGCCCTCCAAAGGGAAGCTGAGCGCAAGAAGCCTCTAGGAAGAAAAGCCATGCAGGGAGAAATAACAGACCCCACACATTTAGACCCCAGTGAAAGGAAGCTAAGCCCAAAGAACTAAGAGCATGAGTGAGCATACTTGGAACACTTGCACAATTTCAGGTGGGTGAATTTATTTTGTGAGTTGAGCTTGAAAGATTACAACTCCAAGTACACACACTGCCCTTCCTGAATGACCTGTAACAAATCCAGTTTGATGCAATGGGAGACAAGCAAGTCATGAAAACTGTACGTGCACACTGCACCATACTCTTCCTGAACTTTTTGTGTGTGATAATACAAATGCATAAGACTAAATAGGTACATTGTAAATTTCAATATTTCAGTGCTTTTCTTGCTTGGGCAAGAGCAGAGAAAGCAAGGAAAGCACAACCTGTATGCAGCCACACTCATAATGGACAGTGCTGACTAACTTAGACTAATTACACTTTGGGGTTAGCGGCATTGTAGCTACTCCAATGGAGACCTCTAGTGAGTTGTATCAGTCTTGCTCAGTGACCTTAGGCAGTTCTTGCTGGCTGCAATCTAGAAGGGGTCTAGAAGCAACAGGAGTATCAACATCTCTCAATTATAATAATAGTTGGAGGGAGACAACAGCCTTCTTAAAAATTAAGGTAACTCAGACAACATCTCTCCTCAGAATGCTTCTTTTAAATTTAGAATTGGAATAAGAACTTCTTGAATTAGTCTCCCTAGTTAGTGCTGTGCACCTCATTGACTCAGGCTCTATTTTTAATTAAGAAGTCGTCACTCTGATTTTCACTTTAAAAATTCTCCTCTATAATTTGTCATCTATCCCCACTCCAGCTCTTTAGTTCCCTTTTCTGGCTATCACTATTAGAGATTGTGTATATACACATTTGCACTAGTTTAATTCAACCAATTTAGTTGAAGAAAACGCCTGTGCTGAGAGACATTTAACCAATTTTAAAATCAATATCCATTTAGGTTGAATGACTTTACAGGAGCAAGCAAAACAGATATAAGCTGGGTTTAGACTGATGTGTCTACACAAAGTTGCACTGATTTAGCGAAATGTTTAAAAATCACACAGTTAGTTAAACTGGTGCAACTTTGTGTTTAGACCAAACCTTTATTTACATTCTATTCTGTTCTCCCCATCCCCCAGCTGCTTAACATTTATCGTATATCTATATATCAATGACTGGCTTTTTGACCTGTTAGACAACCTCTTACTTATGGGGTCAGATCCTCTGCCATGTAAATTTGCATCACTCTATTGACCTCAATGAAGTTATGCCAGTTCACACCAGCTGAGGATCTGGCCATGATATCTTTCTAACTTCTACACAGAAACCAGCTCTATTTATCTCCTTTCCCAACACCACTTTTTCTTCATAACATCCCCAGTACTTTTCCTTGTTATCCACCTTTCCTTCTTCTGACATAAACTGACAACCTTGGCCATGCTCCACAGATCATATTTTCTTCAAATCTTTTTTAAAAAAAATAGATAAAATGAAAACCAGACAAGTTTTATAAACAGCGGTATCCTTAGGTGATTTGAAGCTTCAGATTCATCAATAACCCCGTGATCTAAGCATAGGCACTATTACCACCTTAATTTCAGGAAGTGGCACTTCAGGGGAACTTTTTACATTTTAGTACGTCCTTCAACTTTTCCACATTTGATGCTTCTTCAGGGGGGTATCCCACCAGCAGCAAGTGCCACAACCTTTCTATTTGTTCAGACATAGCCAGCCAGCATTCCATCTGTTTTGCAGTTTGTACACAGACAGCACTGGTCTTATTTTCTGCTTTAAGCTGTACAGAAGTCACCGCTGTCTTTGATCAGTTTGTATTACTAGAACATTAGCCCTGTCCATGACAACAAATAACAGCATAAACACAAGAAAGCAAATCATGAATGCAAATCTAAACTCTAGGCTGGAATCAACTAAGAATCTGATCATACAATTTCAGATGTGAAATTCATTTACTCATGCTTGTTTTTGAAAGTCACTAGCATAAACAGACCTAGCAAATTATAAGAATAAAGTTTACTTTGATTTAGAAAGTAGTTTGCAACAATTATACAAGGTTTAATATGTACTTTTTGTCTGGGTAGCTAATGACTGCAAGAGTCAAATGACACTGTTTACCTCGTATGTACAAAACTAAGTCACTGAGAGAAATATTAAAAAGCAAATTTCAGTTGTTGTACAAAGGGCCTGATCCTGCAAGCTTAGGCCAGTCATAACTCCCATTGACTTTGCCTAAGTAAAGGCTGAAGGTTCTTCCTAACAGTGTCTGTATTGGTAAATTAAAAGTCTTCCCATGTGCCTCTCCTTGATTTACTCAAGCTTGAATAATTGTGATTTTTTTTCCCCCTCACATTGTTTCCCATCCACTTGCAAATTCATCACCTGTTTCTCCAGGTAAGTTTATAGGAAGGGTACAAAAAGGTCTCTTTTTTTTTTTAATGTAACAATTGCAATCTTAGGCCCTGATCCAATAACTGGATCCATAGGGAGAGCCTTTATGCCCCACACAGAGCCCCACTGAGTTCAAGGGGACTGCCAAAATGAATGCGACTGCAAGATTTAAAGGGGTTACACCCTTTGGTATCAGTGTGTGTAAAGTAGAACTGATCAGACAATGGAAATATAACCAGAACCTCTTTCACTTTCATTTGAAATTTCATTTTCTAACTGTCTGACTCACTCTTGCTTTTAGTGACCCCTACAGTCCCTCAGGGCCCCTTTCCAAAGTTCCCAGGCCCCTAGTAAAGCTTCACCCTTTTAAATCATCATGAATTTCTGCATCCACCTACACGAGAGTAAAGTACCCTCTAACAGCCCAAGGTTATTAAGGAATTCCCCTAAGGGTACAGACCCCCTTTCACTCTCTTTGGACTCCGGAGTAAGGGAGGGAAAGCAGAGAAGGAGATCAGTGAAACACTCCCCTCCCCCCAGATTGCAAGAGAAATGAGGTGGGGGAATATAGAAACCCATAAATATCCCAAAGCCACTGATGCCCCAGGAGGGGGGAGGGGGGTAATGGGACCGCTCCCCTCCCCCCCCTTTACCCCACCAGGGGAAGTGGGGGGCTGAGAAGACGCTGCTGAGCCTGCCGGGCTGGGGCGGGGGCTTCCCTGGTGCCGGGCTGGGGAGTTACCTGCGGCTGGGGGCTGCTCTTCACACCGTTGGCCTCTGGCAGCCGCTGCCGGGCGGGGCTGCCCCGGGGGCAGGTGTCCCGGGCCGGGACATGGTCCCCATCGCCGGCTCCTTCCTCCGCGGCGGGGAAGAGCCCGCAGCAGCGCTGGAAGCGGGCGACGGGCTGGGAGCTGCGGAGCCTGCGGAGCACCCGGGCCATGCTCCAGGAAGCGAGCGCCTGAGCTGTCTGCGCGCCCCGGCCGACCCGGCACAGGCAGCACCCCAGGCCGGCGGCCGCGGGTCACGGAACAGGTGCAGCCGCCTGCCCCGGCCCGAGCTCCGCCCCGCGCAGGTGGCCTCCCCCGCCCGGCCACAGGGCCGACCGCGGCGTTCCAGCCCCGTCCGGCTCCGCACAGGCGGCAGCGCCCGCGCCGCACCCGGCATGGGGTGTGTGCGCCCTTGTCCCAGGCAGCGGGCGGGGCGGGTGCGCCCCTGCGAGCCCCCGTTCCCGGTACTGGGGTGTGTGCGCCCCTCCGAGCCCCCGTCCTTGGCACCATGGGGTGTGTGCGCCCCTCCGAGCCCCTGTCCCCAGCACTGGGGTGTGTGCGCCCCTCCGAGCATCCATCCCCCAGACACCAGGATGTGTGTGCGCCCCTGTGAGCCCCCGTCCTTGGCACCATGGGGTGTGTGCGCCCCTCCGAGCCCCTGTCCCCAGCACTGGGGTGTGTGCGCCCCTCCGAGCATCCATCCCCCAGACACCAGGATGTGTGTGCGCCCCTGTGAGCCCCCGTCCCAGACACCGGGGTGTGTGCGCCCCTCCGAGCCTCTGTCCCCAGCACTGGGGTGTGTGCGCCCCTGCGAGCCCCCGTCCCAGACACCGGGGTGTGTGCGCCCCTGCAAGCCCATCTCACTCCCGCCCCTCACTAGGACCGGGGTGTGTGTGCCCCTCCGAGCCCCTGTCCCCAGCACTGGGGTGAGTGCGCCCCTCTGAGCCCCCATCCCAGACATTGGGGCGTGTGCGCCCCTCCAAGCCCCCGTCCCCGGTACGGGGGTGTGTGTGCCCCTGCGAACCCATCTCACTCCCGCCCCCCACCAGAACCAGGGTGTGTGCGCGCCCCTCCGAGCCCCCGTCCCTGGCACCATGGGGTGTGTGCGCCCCTCCGAGCCCCTGTCCCCAGCACTGGGGTGTGTGCACCGCTCTGAGCCTCCCCCCAGCGCACAGGTATGTGTGCGCTCTCCCATCATCCCACCTTCCCCCACACACACCTGCGTGTGCCCTTCTGAACACCAGGGGCTGTTCCTGTCAGCCCCAGCCATTCTGTGCCCTCTGAACCCCAGCACCTCTTCCCGCCCACAGGTATCTGCACCCCCTCTCACTTCTGTCAGTGCTGATCTTCACTCCTCACTCTCCTACCCACACAGGTGAGACAACCATCCCTCCCCCCCCCCCCACACACACACCCCAACCACCACTTTCAGGTCAGGGCAAGACAAACTTCATACAAGTATCAGAGGGGTAGCCGTGTTAGTCTGGATCTGTAAAAGCAGCAAAGAATCCTGTGCCACCTTATAGACTAACAGACGTTTTGGAGCATGAGCTTTCGTGGGTGAATACCCACTTCGTCGGATGCAAGTAGTGGAAATTTCCAGGGGCAAGTATATATATGCAAGCAAGAAGCAAGCTAGAGATAACGAGGTTAGTTCAATCAGGGAGGATGAGGCCCTGTTCTAGCAGTTGAGGTGTGAAAACCACGGGAGGAGAAACTGGTTCTGTAGTTTACCAGCCATTCACAGTCTTTGTTTAATCCTGAGCTGATGGTGTCAAATTTGCAGATGAACTGAAGCTCAGCAGTTTCTCTTTGAAACTTTCAGCTTCAGTTCATCTATTTCCACTACTTGCATCCGACGAAGTGGATATTCACCCATGAAAGCTCATGCTCCAATACGTCTGTTAGTCTATAAGGTGCCACACCAAACTTCATACAGTTTCCCCTTTAGACCACCGGTCTCTCAGTCTTTCCTGGGTTTTGTTAGAACTGGTCTCCAGCTAACAGCTAGTCTCCTGTATGTGCTGTGAGATCCTCCAGAGGGCAAAGGAAAAGTGGAGATGCAGCTTAAGTACCAGTGTTGCAGAGATGTGAGCGAAGCCTTGGAATCTCTCCACTTTCCTAAGAGATCTCATGTTGATGTTGAAGAGGAAGGGAGATAGGCTGCATGTGAAGACAAAGAGAAGTAGTTGCCCATAGCTACACTCTGAATCCTGGTAGAGAGGACTTGGGAAGTGGTTATAGGCAATTGTGCCAAAATTGAAGTCTTGTGTCCTGGCTGATTCATCGTTAAGCATAGATGATTAGGCAGCATCAATAGTGGGGGGAAGCCACAGTTACAGGCTGTAACTTGCTAGATGTAACTCTTCCTGGATGAGGTCTTGGCCATAGCTATCCATGCTTTTGTCATGTCCAGACTAGATTATTGGCACTCGCTCTATCTGGGACTGAACAAGGATGCAATGCAGAGGCTCCAGCTTGTATGGGAGGTAGTGACTGCATTATTAATGGTACGAGCTGCTGTGAGCACATCACCCCTGTGCTCTTATCCCTTTTGAGCTCCCAGACTGTTTCCATTACTCAGCAAAAGCTTTGGTCCTGATCTTCAAAGCTAACAACAGATTGAAGACTGAGATACACCAGTGTCCAGGCTTCTAATCATAACTGCCAAGACCGCTGTGCTCCTCTGGGACTGTGCAATTTACAAAGCTCCAGCATGGTAGCTGGAGATAAAGTATTTTTGTTCAGCTGGGTTTGGCTGTAGAACAAACTTCTAGAGGGGATCAGACTAATCTAGATCCTGACCACTTCCAGAGCACTCTCAAAATCTTTGTATTTGACAAAGCATTTCTCCCACAACAATGATTGAATATACAGTACCCAAGCAGGGAGAGAAGAAGAGAATGAACCCCCTTGCATTTCACGGAGGAATTTACCTGAAATACATTTAGTGATGGATGTTATAGAAAAAACAGAGAGAGCTCTATGTGTGAGAGAGTCCCAGGCCACACTCTGGCCCAGTATGTCTGCCTCACAAAGATATACCCATACTCCACTCCTCAGCAGTCCTAGAACCTCTCCATCCCGACCACCAGATGTGTACACTCTGCAACAATTCTGACACTGGCTGACAACACTCTGGCCCCACTCTGACCTAGAGCAATCCCATCCCCATACAGGTATGTTTACCACATCTCCCTCTGATACCCCAGGATCTCCCTCTCCCTGTCCAGGCAGGTGCATGTTGCACCCTACTCTGGGCCCAGCATTAACCCTTCTCTGCACATGTATATGCAACACATTCCAGCTTCAGCATCTCCTTCCTCAAACAGGTGTATGCTGGTCAGCATCCCTGTGCTCTGCACTGCACCAGTGTAACATCACCTACATTACACCAAGGTCTGTCTGTTCCCCACACTAGCCCAGGGAAATATTAAGTAGAGGGGTGTAGCCTAAAGCTAACCAGCAATTAGGCACTAAATCCCTTTGTGAATATTTGTGACCTTCTGGGTTCCCGAAACTGAGACACCCAGGTTCTGATCTTTAGAGGTGCTGAGCTACCACAAATCCATCTGAAGTCACTTTTCAGATAGAACTGCATTTTGAATAGTTCATGTGTACTCATCTGCTCTCATGATTAAAGAGTTCAGCTTGCTTGTCAGCATGATTTCCCATTGGCTTTAGGGTGCAGGACATCCATTCAGGCATTATTATGTGTAAAGGCAGGTGTTATGCAAATGATTTTTATGAAATGATCTTTGAGGCTGCGTAATACTTTGGGTGCTTTCATAAATATCTGGGAAAACTGTTTCCCACTGCCTTTTCTCTCTTTAGGACTCAGGAAACCTCTGTGGGGTGGAATATTTAACAAAAGAAATACATCTGTATTTCTCAATTTCAGATATAGGGCTAAATTAATCCCTGGAGTGACTTCAATAAAGTTGCACCAGAGATGAATTTGCCCCATATGTTTATGACTGTTTCTTCGTATTACAGGAAATATCCCCCAGCACATTCCATTCCCATTTTATCCATCAATATGAAAAACTCTGTGAAAAGTTGTAAACATATTGGTTTCAAAGGGTGAAATCTCAGCCCCACTAAAGTCAATGCAAATTTTGCCATTGACATCAATGAGGCCAGGATATCACCCAAAGCTTGCAACAAGAACAACAACAGGGAAACTATGTAATGACAGATAGATATAGAATAGTTTTCAATATTGACAGCATGTGACTGGTGGGACAGTTCTGAACAGCTTGTTTTTTTAAAGCTCTCTTGCAGGCGCACAAAGCCTATATCTATTTGATCGGCCTATCTAAGTATTTAAATTGTCCTTATCAAATATGTAAATGCCTACCAATTATTTTCAAATAGAAATAATAATCCTGACATCCTTACCCAATTTTTGTTCAGTCTTTGTTCAGACAAAATGCCCCCTGAAATCAATGAGAGGCTTTCCTGAAGATAGCCCGCAGGATTTGACCCATGAAATTAAAGGTGAGTGAATGAGCTTGTATAAGAATTGTCCCAAAACTTGTATCTTACCTTTGAACCTAAACTTTGTTTGGGGCTAAAAAGTATTGCACTAATTTATTTATTTTTTAAAAATTATTATTTTGCACTTCTGGTTTTAGCTAAAATATTGCAAGGAAGGCTATTGTTATAGTAGTTCCAGCTAGAAGGAACCCAAGAATTGCTGGATATTTGTGCTTGTGGGAATTCCAGCTTTATGTTGCTGCTGTATTTGTGTAGAAGCTTTTCATTTCAGTTCCTCTCTGGATGGTTGTGGTTGGCTAAGTAGCAGTAGGACTAATTAGGCAGCCTGAAAAGTGGCTCAGTAACTCCAGGGCAAACAGGATGTCTTCAAGAAATATAACTGGAGAACTATTAATAAAGAAAAAGGGAAAAATACATGTATGGGGCAACTACAGAAAGCACAAGCCACTGAAGACCCTAGTAGGCACTGGGGAAAACAAACTGAAGATCCCCTGAAGAAAATGCCTTGGGGGAGGGGGGAGCTGCATTTATTTCCTTCCTACCTTTTCAGCATAAACTTTACTCAGTCTTTGTTTGCCCGCTACTCACTACAGTTCCCCAAGAAATTTGTGTCAAAGCTCTGTTTTGCTTTAGGAAATTTCAAGGTCAAGTTTACTACTGGTGTAAGTAAATGAACATCTACCCACCTCAGTTTCACCTACTTATGCAAGCAGTGAATTTGGTCTGTTTGACCTTTATCTATTTCAAAACAAGACATCACCCATTTTCTTCCCCTTGGGTGTCAGCTACAATTTAAAATAGAGGTGTAGTTAACTGCGGCTATAATTTTGCACCAAAATGCAAATGCAAGTGTAAAATTGTGCTTGCAGTGCTGGAGGCCATTGCTGAAAATGGAGGTTGAAGGTGAAGGGCATAAGGGGAGACTAGCAACTAATCTCAGACATAAAATTTAGGTGGTAATGGTTGTTTTCAAAAACTCTGTTAAAAATGTTTCCATTATTTTAGAATCATAATGGATGCAATGTTTTGTTGCTAGTCAATATTCTACTCTATTGTTTGTGACCAACACAAACATTGCAGGGGAATGTATGCATGCACACGAAGTCATGGCCCTGTAGTCCACAGCAGGAGCACCTCTGGCACTGGACTACAAAGAGGAGAGGAGCTGATGCTGCCAGGAGATGCTCTCCCCTTTGAGTGGATGCAAAGAGGCACCATTGCTTTGCTCTCTCTCCAGGAAGTGGCTGGGTGGGTAGGAGGGGAACAGGAGCTTCCCTGGGAGGGGCCTCCCTTCCCAAGGGGTAGTGAAGTGGCATCATTACAGAAGCCATAGTGATAGTGGGCATAATATAAGACCTCCATGTAGATAGATCCAAGCCGGGCCTTCCCCTGGGTGAGGTGGGGGGAATGAAGAGAAGTGCATGCTCCTTCAAGTCAGTGCAGTATTGGAGTAATGGGGGAAATAACATGTGGGGTTGGGTATTAGGACTTGCAAGTGGCATGTGTTTATGGGTATCTCTGTATGTGTTTTATGTTGTGTGCAGGCAGAGAGGGAGGGGAAAGGCTGTCTGTATGAGTGCTGTGCATGTTGTGGTATGGAGAGCTTGACTGCCTATGTGAGTGTTATATTGTGTTGTACTGTCTGTATACAAGGGGTGGCATTTGTGTGTGGTGTGGAGAGGCTTACCAGAGTGTAGGATGTGGATGCGGAGTGTGTGTTGTGTTTGGAGCAGAGCGCTGTTGAGGGAAGGGTCAGAAACGGAGTGTGGCATGGGTTGTAAACTTATACAGAAACAGGAAGTACAATTTAGAAAAAAAAATTGAGTGGTACAGTTCATTTAACAATAAGCATTTTTTCCCATTCCTAACCGTAATGCACAGCCCTGAATATCTAATCTCCTAGAGCTCTAATAGATGGAGGAGAAGGTGTATGGCTTCCAGAGCAGGGCATGAATATCGACACTGGAAATTTTCAGCATTTTTTCTACCTTTGGTGTAACACCACTGCAGTTCTACTTGTGGTAATGACAGTGGAAGTGCTAGTAAATACACTGGACTCATGCAGTTTTGCTACTATGTTTTCTTTTGATAGACCAACAGTGGCAAAAATGCTAGCTAAAACATGGCCCATGATGTCACTGTGCTGTTGTATGAGACAGAAATCACTACAGTGATTTGCAGAGAACTCAACATATACATAATTAATATTATGGACATAGAGAAAGACAAATCCAGAATTTCAGTCTAAGTAGTAAGATAGGTAGGGAAAACTGGTTTTCAAAAATATGTCAGATTTTCAGAACTTTAGAGCACCCCCTACCTCCATTGAAATCAATGGGAGCTGCAGATATTCAACACCTCTGAAAAACAAATCTTATGTGTAGGATTATTGGCCGCCATCTCCAGTTTAAGCACTGTGTTGATTAGACCTGATCTAAATGGAGTTAGAAACATGGTCAGATTTACAAAGCTATTTAGGTACTTAAAGATGTCTAGTGGGAATGACAAAAGTGTCTAAGCAGGCTATGCTGTCATATACTACGTGCTAGACCATACGCTAAGTAAATGTATTTTAGAGAAAAGCCTTGATGATAAAAACCTCACCCGTACTGATTTTTCTGATGACATCGCTCTGGTTTGTCAAATCAACAGCTGAGCTAGTTGCAACCCCCCCTCCCCCGAAAGATCATCGGCAAAATTTGGCCTGCAAATTAATTGGGATAAATTCTTCCTGTCAGTGATTTTGAACATCCTGAAGGCTCTAGCATCTTAGTGGGTAATCATCCAGGCGAGATGGGTGGTGATTTCACCTCCCTCAGCTCTGCTGTTGATAATATGGGCTGCATTGAGAAAGAATCTAAAGCCTGCATTGCAAAAGTGTCATCAGTAATGGGGTGTCTCATCAAGAATGTTTTTTGTAAATCAAACACCTTGATGACTAGACAAAGCTGAGGATATATAATGCATCAGTGGCCAGTATCTGACCAAAAAATGCCCCCTCACTGTCAAGATGAATGAAGAGATCTGCTTTCTAAATAAACAGGTCCCACTCTCTTAAATGGTTGCCCAGTGCTCTCTAAGGGGGTATGGTCATCTGCCCCAAAAGCCTACCAACTTCCCTGTGAGGATCATCTTTGATTTTGACCCAAGGAGAAAGCAGGATAGAACACACACACCCCGGAACACCTAAACCATGATAGCTGTGGACGGCATCAACAGACACCTGTCCCTCACAAGAATTTTACTCTGTAACACACTAGATTTGGCTTAGAACAGGACATCATGGAGTCACATAATTAGGGCCCTATCACATTCAGGGTCCATTTTGGTCAATTTCATGGTCACAGGATTTTAAAAATAATATATTTTATTTTATTTTATTTCAGCTATTTAAATCTGAAATTTCATGGTGTTGTAATTGTAGGGATCCTGACCCAAAAAGGAGTTGTGGGGAGGTCACCAGGTTATTGTAGGGGAGGTTGTGGTACTGTTACCCTTACTTCTGCACTGCTGCTGATGGCAGCTCTGCCTTCAGAGCAGATCAGCTGGAAAGCAGCAGCTGCTGGCCGGGAGCCCAGCTCTGAAGGCAGAGCTGCCAGCAGCAGCACTGCAGGAGTAAGGGTGGCATGATATGGTATATTGCCACCCTTACTTCTGCACTGCTGCTGGTGGGGTGCTGCTTTCAGAGCTGGGTGCCCGGCCAACAGCCACTGCTCTTCGGCTACCCAGCTTTGAAGGCAGCGCAGATGTAAGGGTGGCAATACCACAACCCTCCTAAAATAGCCTTGTGACCCCTTCCCTGCAAATCCCTTTTGGGTCAGGACCCTCAATTTGAGAAATGCTGGCCTCCCCCGTGAAATCTGTACAGTATACGGTAAAAGCACACAAAAGACCAAATTTCATGGGGAAAACCAGATTTCATGGTCTGTGACATGTTTTTCGTGGCCATGAATTTGGTAGGGCCCTACACATAATGTATTCATTGGCCTCTACGCTGTCCAAGAGACAGTAGTAGAACTAACATAAGCCAGTTATTCACCTTACCCGCTTAGACACTTTTGAAGAGCCCACTATGCACCTATCTGCATCTTTTAGCACCTAAGTACCTTTATAAATTTGGCCCATGGTGGTTAAACTGGTGGTGGAAAGCAGTCACCGGTACACACAATGGCCCCCAATGTCGCTTACACTGAGAATTTTTTGAAAAATATTTCTAATATAGACAGGACTGGAGATTCGTCCACAGAACTCTTTTGCTAGAGCTCTGAAAGTTGTTGCTTCATCACTGTAAGATTTGCCCTTGTTTTTATTCTTTTTATTTATTCTTGTTCAAAGCAAGAGTAGGGATACTTTGTCCTTATTTTGGCAAAATCCTGATTGGTGTTAAGTTCCTGCTGAGTCCCTCCAATTCCCATTGTCATCAATGGCATCTAAAGATGTGCAGCACTGAATAAATTGAGAGCGAATAAAGTGAGGGGAAAAAACTTCAAGATTTGGCCCAGACTTCACATACATAGTACAAGATTTTCCATTATTTAGAAATGAAACTTTCTCCAAATGTATTAAAAACAATGTCATGATGAAGGAATGGCAAGTCTGAAGTATTAAAAAGAAGCTAATGATGTATTATCCAGATGCAAAGAAAACTTTTAAAACTGGAGAAACTACCTCTTTTTAAGTATCAGAGGGGTAGCCGTGTTAGTCTGGATCTGTAAAAAGCAACAAAGAGTCCTGTGGCACCTTAAAGACTAACAGATGTATTGGAGCATGAGCTTTCATGGGTGAATGCCTACTTCGTCAGACACATGTAATGGAAATTTCTAGAGGCAGGTATAAATGTGCAGGCAAGAATCAGTCTGGAGATAATGAGCTTAGTTCAATCAGGGAGGGTGAGGCGGTCTTCTAGCAGTTAAGGTGTGAACACCAAGGGAGGAGAAACTGCTTTTGTAGTTGGCTAGCCATTCACAGTCTTTGTTTAATCCTGAGCTGATGGTGTCAAATTTGCAAATGAACTGAAGCTCGGCAGTTTCTCTTTGAAGTCTGGTCCTGAAGTTTTTTTCCTGTAAGATGGCTACCTTTACATCTGCTATTGTGTGGCCAGGGAGGTTGAAGTGTTCTCCTACAGGTTTTTGTATATTGCCATTCCTAATATCTGACTTGTGTCCATTCATCCTTTTACGTAGGGACTGTCCAGTTTGTACATAGCAGAGGGGCATTGCTGGCACATGATGGCATATATAACATTGGTGGACGTGCAGGTGAATGAACCAGTGATGTAGTAGCTGATCTGGTTAGGTCCTGTGATGGTGTCGCTGGTATAGATATGTACATAGCAGAGGGGCATTGCTGGCACATGATGGCATATATAACATTGGTGGACGTGCAGGTGAATGAACCAGTGATGTAGTAGCTGATCTGGTTAGGTCCTGTGATGGTGTCGCTGGTATAGATATGTAGGCAGAGTTGGCATCGAGGTTTGTTGCATGGATTGGTTCCTGAGTAAGAGTTGTTATGGTGCGGTATGCAGTTGCTGGGGAGAATATGCTTAAGGTTGGCGAGTTGTCTGTGGGCAAGGACTGGCCTGCCTCCCGAGGTCTGTGAGAGCGAGGGATCATTGTCCAGGATGGGTTGTAGATCACTGATGATGCGTTGGAGAGGTTTAAGCTGAGGACTGTAGGTGATGGCCAGTGGAGTTCTGTTGGTTTCTTTCTTGGGCTTGTCTTGTAGCAGGAGGCTTCTGGGTACACGTCTGGCTCTGTTGATTTGTTTCCTTATTTCCTTGTGCGAGTATTGTAGTTTTGAGAATACTTGGTAAAGATCTTGTAGATGTTGGTCTCTGTCTGAGGGGTTGGAGCAAATGTGGTTGTACCTCAGTGCTTGGCTGTAGACGATGGATCATGTGGTGTGTCTGGCGCGGAAGCTGGAGGCATGAAGGTAGGCATAGCGGTCAGTGGGTTTTTGGTATAGGGTGGTGTTAACGTGACCATCTTTTTGTACTGTGGTGTCTAGGAAGTGGACCTCCCTGGCCAGCCGAGTTCAACTAAATATTCACAAGGAAAAATCACCTTTGGGCTGAGAATAAGCATAAAAGATTAGAACTCAGTGGCTTACAAGAAACTACTTCCTTAACTATAGCTAGTGTCATTACTATGATGCTGTAGAATTTTGCCTCCAGCATCAACAAAGCTAACAGCTTAGTACGAATTCCAGAACAGGGGCAGATAATGATGATGTAAGAATTCAGCTCAGTTTTCAAATACCAGCTTGAGCTTGCAGTCCTGGCAGTTAGACAAGTCTTGTTTTGACTTGTAACCTAAAAAACCCACAATATTTCAGGGAGAATAAATATGGATGCCATTTGCTGAGTCACATTTCAGACAGTAACTGTTTTATTAGAGACAATAGTCCTTTCTTATAAATATCAGTGAATATCCAATCCAACCAGTACCATGTTCTCCGGATTCAGTAGCAAGCCTATAGTTTTGGGTTGGGTGAAACCTCACTGAAGCTGTTGGCCATAATAGCCCTCCATTTAAGATAGTTGTAAGACACCAGTAAGCTACTTTATGGAAGTAGGTAGCTGAAACAATAGGAGCACTGCCCAAAATACAGGCATGTGGCATGGCTTGAGTAGAAGCTGAACCAAGTGGCCAAAGAAGTTTCCTTAAGGACCGATATGGCAATTGCAGAGGCTAGGGCATTGATTAGTAGTGGTGTAGGGGGAGGGGCTGGGGGTGTGTGAAAGAGAGAGTGAGAGAAGCACATGAAACAGTAGAAAGCCAAGGACACAGCCAGAACAAGCACTGGGATCATGGTCCTGAGGAAAGCTTCTTGGGCTGAATGCTGGCTGGAAAGGGGCTTGGAACTGTGAACAAAGAAACCCTCTTCTGCTGTTTTATTTCTGCTATGTTTGGGGAAACAGGGCTTTGTAAATAAGCAGGATTGCATCATAGAACATCAGGGGTGGAAGGGACCTCAGGAGGTCATCTAGTCCAACCCCCTGCTCAAAGCAGGGCCAATCCCCTGACAGATTTTTGCCCCAGATCCCTAAATGGCCCCCTCAAGGATTGAACTTACAACCCTGGGTTTAGCAGGCTAATGCTCAAACCACTGAGCTATCCCATGGGATCTTTAGTAGTTTATGCAGAAGAATTGTAGAATGTATAATATGAAAGATGATGTTTAAAATAGTGTGAAATTTAGTGGCTGCCATTCACACGGGAGTGTGAATCTCTGTATTTTCATCCTCATGTGTTCTCACTTCTTAAATATAACTTTGAGCTTCTGATTTAAACAAATCCAAATCTGAACAGAAAAAAATTGATGAAAAACAGTTTTCTATGAAAAATATTTTCCATTTTTTGACCAGCTCTATCCAAATCTCAAAAACTAAACACAACCAGAACCATCAATTTTCACCTAGTTTTGCAGCATAACCAGGGAAAATGTTTAGTTTTTCATGTGTACGATAAAAAAACATAAATAGGCCCAAATTCTTGGTGAATCTCTTAACAAGTTTGATCTCAGTTTTCAGCAGGTAATGACACAAAATCAGGTTGGTTTAGTAACAAAAGTCTTGCACAACTATAAGGAGTCTCAAACCTGCATACTCTGTGTTATGCTTTTTCTTAATAACAATAAGCAAACCCTTTCAGGCAGAATGTCCTCTATTTTAGATTAAGAGAAGAGCAAAACAAGATAGGACTAAACTAAAATCATCATGACCGAGCAACAGAGTGTATGTCCCTCCTAAAACAATCTGCAGTGAACTGAACACAATGTGGCTGACTGTGTGGCTCCACAAAAAGCAAAGTCCTTAAAAGTTTTAAAGGTAAATGGGAAATAAATGTGTATTATATACATCACACCTAAACCTGGCCTTACAGGTAACATTCTGTGAACCCCAGTTCCTGAGTTCCCCAGAGACATCTTTCTGCAGTATCTAGCCCCTATCGCTGGACACTCACTGAAATGACCAAGTCCACTGCCTCCAAAGGGACATCGCACACACCAGTCTGTTAGTTTAGCTGAAGACCCCACTTTATTTTAATACACAGCACTGAGATGGTCTATAGCAGTGTTTATCAACCTTTTTGATACCAGGGACCAGCTTGCTGCTTTCCTAAACCATTTCAGGGAGATCTCTGGGACCGGTGCAGTCCATGGACTGGTCGTTGAGAAACACTGGTCTATAATAAAACTAAGAATAAGTTTATTAATAAAGAACATAGATTTAAGTGATACTGAGCGAGAGAAAATAAGGTTAGGAACAAAACAAAAATAACATGCTTTCTAGTGTCTAATACTTAATGTAAAAAAGCTGCAATCTTTGCCTAAGAACCTTTCTCACTTACATCAAACTGTTGGCATCTCCAGTCCTTTAGGCTGGAGGATCCACCATTCACAGAATCAGAGGGCATTGATCCCTTTGTTCCTTCAGTGGTGGATAACAGAGGAGTCCCCTTTCTTCCCTCTTAAAGCCTTTGAAATGTATCCTTTGAAAAGTAAGCCCAGACAATGTTCCTCTCCCCTGCTGCTTGTTTTTCAAGGTGCAGGTGCCAAACCCCTGTGTGACAGGGTCTGCTTACCCCGCACTAGCCCAGACAGGGTTAAGCCCATGGTATTGACAGCAGAAGTCCCACCTCCCTGGCAAGACTGGGCATACTCCAAGTGCTCTAGTAGTATAAAGGGAGGGAGAGGAGCTCATCCTCGGCTGGAGGCTGCAGGGGAAGGACCTGCCTGGGAAGCGCCTGCGGAGGGCCAGCCACAGCCTCTGACTGCACTGGGA
Organism: Mauremys mutica; assembly: GCF_020497125.1. NCBI lineage: Eukaryota > Metazoa > Chordata > Testudines > Geoemydidae > Mauremys > Mauremys mutica. The sequence goes on along the minus strand of NC_059080.1, from coordinate 67,830,213 downwards.
ATAGAAGCCGTCCATGGCCCGCCAGCACCCTGGTGACTGGAGGAAACCCTGGAGATGACTGACCCTGCCGAACACAGAGGACCTGACATCTCATGGGAAACCCCAACACAGACTCTGGTAGGAAGTGACCCAGGGAGGGTGACGGAGTGGTACCTCCCACCCAGGGAAACTCAGTGTGTTTCGGTAGGAACCCCCCACCCCCGCTGAGTCAGTGGCAAGCTGCTACGCCACTGTTAGGGCCCTGGGTTGGGGCCTGGTGGAGTTGGGTGGGCCCAGACCCCTCTACCAGGGCTGCCCCACCCCATAAGGGGCACCCCAATGCTTTGTAGACTCTAGATTCTGGCCACTAGGCCATGCTGCCCTGCACCAAAGGGCTGCTTTTTAGACTCTGGCCGCTGGCCGTGCTGTCCTGCACCCAAGGGTGGTGCTGTAGATTCTGGCCACTAAGCCATGCTGTCCTGCACCCAAGGGCGATGCTGTAGACTCTGGCCACTAGACCATGCTGTCCTGCACCCAAGGGCGATGCTGTAGACTGGCCACTAGGTCACGCTGTCCTGCACCCAAGGGCAATGCTATGTACTCTGGCCGCTAGGCAACACTGCCTGCACTGAAGGGCTGCTTCATAGACTGTGATGGATAGGCCACACGGCCCTGACCCTAGGGGTGTGGACCGTCACACCCTTCTTCATCCTCTGGTCAAATTGCTTTCTTTTTTGCCTTGATCACTTTGTTTACCATAGATGCAAATGTACTTTCATTGTGCTTTGCTTGTAATCAAGCCACACTCTTTTCTCATCTGTCTGTTAGCTTGATCCGTGCAGGCAGGTAAATCCATATTCCTTTATCTAGAGCAGACATGTTTGTCAACTGCCTTCAGAACATATTTTAATAACATATTTTCAGCACACAACCCATACATACATCACACAATGATATTCATGACCAACATGTCACCAGTTATCATATGATCCCTTACAAGACACTCTTTGGCTAAATAGTCTGACAATAGTTTGTTGGGTGCATCCTTTGCCAGTTGGCATAACGAGGCTCTTCAGGTCACACCTCCCCACTGCTTGTTCAGGTTTGGTCCCACCACCACTCCATCATGACTCAAATTTGAGTGAGTGGTGCTGAGACCCAGGCACGTGCCTGTGCTTTAATCTGACACTGAGTATAATAATTCTTTATATAATTTTATAAATACACATTATATATTTAGTTCTGAATTTTATTTTTAGGTAACATAGGCCCAAAAGCAGAATGAATTGTAGAACACAGTGGGATGAAAGCACCTTCATGAATTGCTAACAGAGCATGCGTCAAAGCTTCTGCCTGCTGAAAATTTATCTGTCTTGGGTAGAAGTAATTAACTTTCCTGTTTGTAGTGTAAGTAACCAGATAATGCTATGTAATTGCTTGTGATTTGCATTGCTTAAAATGGGATTGCTAATTTCCATTGATGATTAGCATAGCATTTAAATAATTACTCTTCACCAAATGATTTTAATTTTACAAGAAAGTTGGGATGATTCAGTTTCACATAACTCTAATACAGAAATTCCTGCACACTTGCTAACAGTGTACAGCTATTCATAGGATGTTCAATATCATGGCTGTTCTCAGTGTTTGTGGGAAATAACATACGAATTTAATGACAGTGTAGTAAGTAATTATTGTCTTATCCTCTAAGAGAAATACAGATAATGTTATGCTTTTAGAAATGTCTCTAATAGCTACACCATCTGATTTTTTCCAGTTTCTCTCCAATCCCACATCTTAACCTGTATCTCAGACATCTATTTCTGGACAATCTAAGCTCAACCTGAGCTAAAAACTGAGCTCCTTCTTGTTCCACCTAAATCCTTTCCTCTTCCTCCTGTCTCCCTGATTTATAACCAAAGGATCATCTCCAACTTTCCTCTTTCATTCTCCCTACACATTCAAATTGGATCCAAATCATGCTCCTTCTCCCTCCACAACACCTTTCTCAATAGCTAAAACTCTCATTCATTTCCTGATCATTACCTGCACTGACTATTGCAACCTCCTCCTGGTTGACTGTTTTGGCATCCATATTGCCCCTCTCCAGGCATCAGCCAGTGGCAACTTTTGTCTTGATGTGCTTGGAAACATGTGAAATGATTCCTAGAATCTTTCTTTTAGTGGTTCTGATGTTGTCATCTAGCTTAGGCAACCTGTCAGTGCTCGAACTGCAGGGGAACACCACAGAAATGCTGTCTTGGTCAAGGCTAATCTCCTGGATTAGCTCCTTCAGTAGCTCCAGGACTTGGCTTACACTCTCTGTGAGACTCTTGTGGGATGGAAGCAGGAGGATGGTGTAAAGCCAGTGGGAATTCAACCAGACCACAAACAGCTCGGACTAATTCCCTTTGTTTGCTGTGCAGTTAGGGGATATTGGAGAAGGAATTCTTGAAACAGGTGATCAGCTTCCAGCTAATCATAATCAAGTTCCCCATGAATGGTGGTTCTGATACTGCACCACTGACACAGAATTGCAGTGTGTGAGTTAAGGAGCTCTAGCTGTACCTATGTGTTTGTTCTGTTGGCTCCATTCTCTCTGAGCACCACATGGATGCTAATAAACTGCCATTTATTCAGCAGGCTGAGAAATGCCTACAAAGTGGCAGATCCTGGGCAGCTGCTATTGAAAGACACAAAATGCAGCACTTCTTGTCTTCTTATGAGCTCTTGTCTTTCCAGAATGCTGTTAAATCCTGGAAAGGCCAGTGTTGCTTTGTATCTATATGCCAACAGTAAAGAAATAGCATTTTATGTGTGAAAGATATCAAAGATAAAACATTGCTAGCACAAAATTTGTGGGAGGGGAGCTGCTAATGAAGATCCACTACTTTCACAAGCCCCCCAAAGTGTATGACTTCCACAACAAAAATAGATTGGTTATCTACAGACACTAGCTCACCTAGAGCACTGTGGATTTATTTTGCTCTGGGGAAGTTAGTTTCCTAAAGCCTCCGTTGGGTTGCAGAATCTTCCATAGTTCTTTAAATGGGTGAACCTGAGGTTTGATTACTATTCTGAAGATACAATGTTTCGAAGATACCTGCTTGTCTATGTCTCCTTCAGGCAACTCCATGTTTTCTCTTATGTTGCCCCTTATACTTGGGGAAATCTTTCTGTTAGCATTATATAGCTGTAACATTACCTGTTTTAAAAATCCCTCCTTAAAATCTACCGCTGCTATGCATCAAGCATTTGTTATCTGACGCTTCTATTTCTCTGATAAACTCTGTTTAATTATGTCACTCTCCTTCCTTCTTCAACCTGTTTGTCTGTATGACCACCAGATGTGTCCTGTTGGACACCTACACTGTTAGCTTTGTGGAGCAGAGACTGTCTTCTTTGTATGGGGCCTAGCACAATTGGGCCCCGAACCTCGATTGAGGTTCCTAGGTACTACGATAATACACATAAAAACTGTAATAAATAATAATGAATAATGCTGGATTTTTCCAAAGTATCTTGCCAAACCTCAGGGTGCCTGATTTCTCCATGGCTAATGTGGTACATCAGGTTGCCCAGGGAGATTGTAGATATGAATGCCGTGCAGTCATCTTTTGCCGAAGAAGGCCCTGATCCTGCAAAAAGTTCTACATGGAGCCACGCTGACTGTAATGGGACCCGTGTGTGTGTAGGCATTCATCTATGCAGAGCTCTTTGCAGGATTGAAGACATAGGCTCACCGGGCCTGATCTTTACTCTCTGCCCGAGTAATGTAAAAGGTTCTTAGTATAAATGAGAGTCAGACCCACAGAGGAAATCTCCCAAGCAATACTCTGCTTTTTTTTCTTTCACTGTGTACCAAGCAAAGTAGAAATAAAGAGCCTCAAACAAAAAAACTACCTGGTTGACTTCTTTTGAATACTGATTGATCAATCACAGGACTTGGCAGGTATCATTGACATATCATTAACTTATTTGTATTACAGGTGAGCCCAGAGCTTAGACAAGATTTGGGTCTCACTTTGAAAGGTAGTATACAAACATAAAATAAAAAGAGTCACTACTCCCAACAGCTGATTTAATTAGGAATAAGATGTAACAAGGTATACTTTTTTTCAAGGTTGGGGCCTACTAGCCTGCAAATATGCCCCTTGACCCTTGTATAAGCCACATAAAGGCAGGACTGAGTCCACAAACTGATTGGGCTGTTGAATTATTTTTCTACTCCAGCTTTTGTTTCTATTGTACATATTACTTATCCTGATTTTGGAATACAAAAGACATGTTTTTATTTTTATTTATCACTAATATTTTTTAAATGTTCATGACTAATATTTTCATTTGTTCTGAAAATCTTTTACCAGCAATACTGTAATTCGTAGTTTTTATTTTTTGTTTGCACACACAAGATTAGTGTAACTAATATTTTTAAACCAACCAAAAAAAACCACAAATGTTCAGTTGATTCATTTAAATGAGAGAGAATCGCAAAGCTGTCTTTACTTTTCATTCTCAGAAAAGCAGGCAGGTCTGAGCCGCCCACATTACAGATGTCATCTTAAAACAGCCCATAACTAGTGACTTTCAGCTTTCTGTTATTTGCAACATTTGGACTTTTTTTTTGAAAAAAATTAAAATTCTCTTCAATGTCACTGATCCTGTTTAAAAAAATCTCACATGTCAAATATTTTTTTGAACACTGATAGACTATTTGGCAGTAAAAACCATTTTTCGTATATATGTAAGGAAGGTACTGTAGGAAGAACTGGTCATTAGCAAATCTAAAAATGTCAATCCTCGTCCATTAGGAACAATGTAAATCATCCAATTTGATTGTTCATAATAGAATATCAAATGAACCATACAACACAGTAAACCTTGTATACATTGGGAATTTGCCCTGATTCCAGCAAATGATAGCCAGCTAGCACTGTAGTTGGACTGGTGCAGCCTATATATGTAGACAAGGAAAGCTGTGATTTTCTTTGGTGTCAAGAATGAAACCAAGGTAAGTGCCAGTGTTGCAAACTGCAGTTTTTCTTCTCTACACTGGGGCTGCACCAGTGCACCTCTTTCAGTGGCTGGCCATTGATTGCTGGAATTAGGGAAAATTCTCAATGTAGGCAAAGCCTGAGATATTCTCTCCCTTTTCGAACACAGTTTTGCATACTAATGACATCATTCATACCCCTGTAATTAGTGGTTGAAGTAAAATAGAGGGAGGTAGGGGATTTCCTTGCCTCTTCCATCCCCCTCTCTGATAACTGGCCCTGTGAGAGTTGTCTGTTATCCTTGGTTCATAAAGATACTTCCCAGGAGCAAATGTTTTGTCTTTGGAATGCATTCACTTTCACCAAATGGAAGGTATTTTTAGGGTATTTGCTGGATAAAAAATACTACCAGATTCCACTTGCTGGAATGTATCACCTCTCTAATGTGTAAATTGTATCTAAAGTTAAATAATGTCAACAGTTCAGTAACAATCCTTATTTTTTATCAGGTGGGCAGGGCTTTGATGGAAGTGGCCCCTAGCTGGTTCCTTTTACTGGCTGGAGAGCAGTCACAGTGCATTGGAATCTACAAATTCAAGCCATGACTGAGACTCAAGGTCCATATTCTATTATAATGAATCTAGAAAGCCCCTTTGAATTTCAAACAGTTTTGACAAGTTTCTGAAATCTTATTTGACATTTCAGATGTTCAAATAGATAAGACAAGTTTGTAAAAATAAACAAACACTGAAATGCATTGGATCAATGTGTAAAACAATATATCTTGTTGAGATGTTAGAGGAGGAGTGGCTCTAGGCTTAGTGTGCTATATAGGGTCTTGTGGCAGAGGGATGGGAAAGGGCGGATTGGAAAGGGCTGAGAGGAAGAATAGCTTCCAACACATTATGATGATCTTAAGGAATAATTTCCACACATTTGGTAATTTCCTCTTAGTCTGAAGGTCAGTCGGTACAGAGACATTAGAGTCACCAGGTGGCCAACTGAGGCAGGAGCAGATGGAAGCTCAAACAGGCATGGGCTAGAGCAGGGGTCGGCAACCTCTGGCATGCGGCTCGCCAGAGTAATGGGGGCGAATGAGGGCGGCGGGAAGCGGCGCGGGCCGAGGGATGTGTTGTCCGCGGCTTCCCACCACCCCCATTGGCCTGGGACAGCGAACTGCGGCCAGTGGGAGCCGCGATCGGCCGAACCTGCCGATGCAGCAGGTAAACAAACTGGTCCGGCCTGCCAGGAGCTTTCCCTGGCAAGCCGCGTGCCAGAGGTTGCCGACCCCTGGGCTAAAGTAAGAGCAGAAGCAATAGGCATATTCTCAACAAGATAATGATGTTGAAGAAACTAGAGAGACTGTTTCCCTGAGGACCCTATATACCTTTCTTGAATCACCTGGATGTGACCTCGCCTGGATTGGCTGAACCCTGGTTGCATGGCATGGGTCCTAACACAAGACATGCAGGTAATTGCCTCTGATGATTCATCACATTCTCTGGTTCAGGGATGACTCATCAGGCTTAAGCAGGCTCAGATGCAGAGGTCACTCAGGGCTGGTCCACACTACGGGGGGAGATTGATCTAAGTTACGCAACTTCAGCTACATGAGTAACGTAGCTGAAGTTGATGTACTTAGATCTACTTACCGCAGTGTCGTCATGTGCTCTCCTATTAATTCCCATTGTGCTTCTTGTTGAGGTGGAGTACCGGAGTCAACGCTAGAGCGATTGGCGGTTGATTTATCGTGTCTATATTAGACACAATAAATCAACCCCCGCTGGATCGATCGCTGCCCATCGATCTCGCTGATAGTGTAGACATGCCCTCAGGTTTAAACAGGTTCGAGCTCAGAGGCATCACAAGACTACAAAAGAGTCACATTCTGTGTCTCACAGCTAGGCATATGTGCTAATCCCTAAGAGGTTATCTGTGAGCTAACATGAACAATGAATTATCTCTCTCGATTGTTGTGGTTGAGAAAATTGTTTAAAGGTTGTTTTTAAATCATTGCCATGACAGATTTGTTTTCTACTAGTTTTACTATCTGCATATTAATCTTAACCTTAATGCTGAATGGTACTTTAACCTGGCCTCCCATTGTTTTCCTGCAATTCTGCAAGTGAAAAAAATACTGAGTGCATGGCCAGATTCTATACTCTAGATTTTCACCTGTGTGAGTAACTCTAGTGACTTCAATGAAATGTTTGTGGGTCCAACTTGATGTCATTAGTGGCATAATTACCTCATATGCCCTTGCAGTTATTTGCACCCCCAAAATGCCAGGTGCTACATGGGAGGATGTTTATAAAACTCAGGAACTAAATACTCTTCAAAGAAAATAATCTATCATTCAAGTCTAGGGTGTAGGAGACTCTTCCTGAGTCTGCTGGGGCTACATCTTTTGCTAATTATTGGAGAATTTTTCTTTGTAACCTTAGAAACCTTAGTTTTCACTCCCATAAGAAAGTCATTCCAGTTGTTAATTTGGTTTGTATTGGGGTATTTAATATCAAATCAAGCCATTAGAAATAAGTTTCTGTTCTTCATTTCCGATGTGAAATTTAGTGGGCTATTATAGCAGAGTATGCAAGGAATGCATGCCAAGTCTCTGATCAGATGTCCTTCTCCATCCAGAATTATAGACATTCTTGGTGGGAGAGGGTTGAAAAGTTGTTCTGACATTTATTCTGGCAATTTTCAGCCCCTTATAATGTTGGTGTTTTGTTAGCTATATCAGAGTTGCTAGGCTTGTCTAACAGAATCAGAAGAACATTGTTACTCTTACAGAACATGTCTTGGTTTTATAAGGGGTTAAAAAAGGTTAAATTATTAACGTCCATAAAAAGTCATACACTTCTGTAAGGGTGTAACAGGGTGTACCAGGCCCCCTGCCAGAAACCCAGTTGCCTTGGTGCACTGGCCCCAATAAGTGTCCCTTTAAGGAGAAGGGCAGCATGTTTGGACCTCCAGGGGCTACCTAGAAAGGCCTCCCAGGGTCAGTTGCTGGTGGAACTAGCAACACTTGGTCCTCCAGCGACTAGAAGGGCTGGGAGGAGACAGAGGCCAATCAGGGCCCAGCAGACCAGATAAAAAGGTCTGGCTGCTTCTATCAAATGGCAGTTCTGGGTGAAGCCAAGAGGAAGGACCTTCCCACTGCATTAGCACAGGGAGCCAAGTCTGATCAAAGACTGAATGCACTTTGCATTTAGGTCAATGAGAGACTTATGATTTATTTTGTGAACTGTAAGGCCCAGATGAGCAGTCCTAAGTTAAACATTAATTAGACTTCTGAAAATTGGATGAGCCAGTGACATAGGAGTGAAGCAGTGTTTTCTTAATAGCTATGTTTTATGGGAAGCAGCATGGTCTGATGAATTGCCCAGTGGAGTGGGAGTCAGGAGATATGGGTTCTAGTCAGAGCTCGGATATTGACCAGCTCTCTGAACTTGGGCACATAATTTCCCCTCTCTGAGTGTCTGTTTCCACTCCCACCCTTTGTCTCTTTTTGTTAGAGCTCTTCAGGGCAGGGATTGTCTCTTATTATGTTTGTACAGTGCCTAGCACCATGGGCCTGTGATCTAAGTTGGGGCCTTTTTCATTATCATAATAATAATTTAAGACCAGTCATTGGAGAATATCTCCACAGTAAATGGTTTATATGTAGCTTCTCCTGCTGGTCTTTTGTGATGTTTTGGGAGTAGCAATCAGGGGATTAATAAAGTTATATCAAGCCATTATCCTCTACTGATGAAAAGCACAATATCAGAGCTAGAGGGTATTATTATTATTAGCAGTAGTTTGATCCAGACCAAGGTGGTAGTGGCTAAGGGTATGTCTTTGCTACATGGTTAACCCAGGCTTTTACCTGTGTTTTAGCACAAGCCTTGCTACCGTGCACACAGAAATATATCTGAGGCAGATTCATAGAATCTAGGACTAGAAGGGACCTCGAGAGGTCATTGAGTCCAGTCCCCTGCCCTCATGGCAGGACCAAATACTGTCTAGACCATCCCTGATAGACATTTATCTAACCTACTCTTAAATATCTCCAGAGATGGAGATTCCACAACCTCCCTAGGCAATTTATTCCAGTGTTTAACCACCCTGACAGTTAGGAACTTTTTCCTAATGTCCAACCTAAACCTCCCTTGCTGCAGTTTAAGCCCATTGCTTCTTGTTCTAGCCTTAGAGGCTAAGGTGAACAAGTTTTCTCCCTCCTCCTGATGACAGCCTTTTAGATATCTGAAAACTGCTATCATGTCCCCTCTCAGTCTTCTCTTTTCCAAACTAAACAAGCCTTCCTTCATAGGTCATGTTCTCTAGACCTTTAATCATTCTTGCTGCTCTTCTCTGGAGCCTCTCCAATTTCTCCACATCTTTCTTGAAATGCAGTGCCCAGAACTGCACACAATACTCCAGTTGAGGCCTAACCAACACAGAGTAGAGCGGAAGAATGACTTCTCATGTCTTGCTCACAACACACCTGGTAAGGTATCCCAGAATCACGTTTGCTTTTTTTGCAACAGCATCACACTGTTGACTCATATTTAGCTTGTGGTCCACTATAACCCCTAGATCCCTTTCTGCAGTACTCCTTCCTAGACAGTCTTTTCCCATTTTGTATGTGTGAAACTGATTTTTCCTTCCTAAGTGGAGCACTTTGCATTTGTCTTTGTTAAACTTCATCCTGTTTACCTCAGACCATTTCTCCAATTTGTCCAGATCATTTTGAATTATGACCCTGTCCTCCAAAGCAGTTGCAATCCTTCCCAGTTTGGTATCATCTGCAAACTTAATAAGACTTTAAGTCTGACCCAGTTGCAGCAGCAAGTCTCAGAACCTAAGTCAAGGAGGGAGAGGGTTGCTGTGTAGAAATACCCCTAGAGTGTTTCCACACAAAGATCTATGGGATACACTCCCAGACACATGAGTGAGTTCAGAAACCATGAAGACACATTAATGCTGCTAGGGTTTTGGTGTGGGGATGCTTACCTCTGGGCTAGGCTAACCCAGGTGCTCAGGCCCATCACTCAGATTCATTGTGCAGTGAAGACATACCCGAAAGGTTATCACTGTCTGATGATTGCTTAAAGGCAGAGGTGAAACCTTAGTGGTGAAGTTTCCACACCAGCATCATCACTGATACCTACTGGCACTCCTTTTGGCAAGCTCAGCAAAGGCTACGGACGGAGTGGGCATAGAGCATAAATGCTCTATTATCTCGAATCCCTCCAGGTCAGAGTATAGAGAGCCCAGCTCTGTCACTCCCTGTGACCCCCCTTCCTCTTCTTTGGATAGACAGGATTTTAGTCTTCATGATTGACCATCTTTCACTTTTTGTGATCACTAAAAATGTGTTAAAAATAAAGCATTTCAGACATAGGCCTCAATTAACTAACCTCCCCATAATTATTTTGTGAGGTATTTTCTAAAGCCCCTGCGCTCCCCTTTATGTGTGGGAACAAAAGGAAATCAGCCCCTGTGGAGGGCAATGCATCATAAGTAACTGCAGACAGTGTCAAAAGAAATTTGAACATCTTCCCCTCAGGATAATCCAGGATCAGTCACAGTGAGGCAGGAGGGGCTGACAACATAGCTGGTGCAAGGAGCTGTACCTGGGCTAGCTGCAGGGACCTGGCATGGCAGTGCAGAGACTTCAACACTTGCCTTTGGGAGGTCCCGTAAGACCTGCAGACTTGAGGAAGGAACACACACTCCCTAACCTTTTGGAGGTGGGGCAAATCCTGTGTCTTCATCCAACCTCACAACTGAAGAATCAGAAAGGAATGCAGCCAGGTCAAACTTGGGGGCAGGGGAGGGGTTCTCTATGAAGACACTTCTAGAGTACAAAGATAGTGAATTTCTCCAGTATAAAATAGGTTCTCAGAGGCTGATCCAAAGTCCATTACAGTCAAAGGAAAGACTCCCATAACTTCAATACGCTTTAGATCAGGCACTCAGTGCTTAATCCATTTAAAATAATTTTTAAATCTGGTATTTTTTAACATATTGGATTTTTGGTGGGTCAACACAAAATTTTAAAAAACACAAACTGTCATTTCAGCTCAAAACACAGCAATTGTAATTATAATCCCTGACTAAATATGATAGTATGAGTGCAAAAACCCCTGAACCCTTCACTATTTTCTCTCTTTTGGACAAAATCTGGTTGAACATGTGTACATAATTTGTGATCTGACTGGACAAAACATATTTAAAAGAACTGTTTTAAAAAAACCTCTGAATAAATATCTTGGGTGAAATCCTGGCCGCACTGAAGTTAATGGCAAGACTCCCACTGACTTCAATGGGGCCAGGATTTCACCCCAAATATAATTCCTATCAACATTAGTTCAACATTGCTAATGATGGGCAGTGATGATAATAATAGCTGACATTTATGCAGGGCCTTTCAAGCTGAACAATCTACTCGGTGATTACATATAGAACAGCCTCATGCAGCTGAGAAATGTTGGGAGTGGAGACTTTGATGGTGCCTGTATGAAGAGCACTGAGACTTTGATCCTGTACCATCAAAGTCGATGAGAGCTTTGCTATTGACATCAGTGAGTGGCAGTTCTAGCCCCTGAAGGATCAGGCCTAAATCAGTGCCAAAGTGGACACTTAAATGCCTAAAAATACAGGCACCCAAGTTTGAAAATGGGCATTATAAGGATACCTAGCTCTTACCATTAGTAGACCTCCAACACACTTTACAAAGGAGGTCAATATCTTGATCCCCATTTTACAGACAGGGAAACTGAGGCACAGACAGGTGATGAGACTTGCCAAAACTTACCCAGTAGGCCAAGCCAGTAATTAGACCCTGGGTCTCCTAAGTCCCAGTCCAGTGCTCTAGCCACTAAGCTATACTGACTCATTATTACTATTTTAGTGCTGACAGCATCCTTGGTGCTATACAAAACAAAGGGCTGGTCTACACTCAAATTTTGCACCTTTTGAACTAAACTGTTTGAAAAAACTTAATTAAATCAATGCAACCCCCAAGCATGTGGACTCCGTTATACTGATACAAAAGTGTTTCGATCAGTATAGCTTGTTTCAGTAAAAGCTATACTGACGTCAGTGCATTTATGTTAGTATAACTGCATCCCTGTTAGAGAGTTATACCAATGTAACTAAATTGGTTTTTCTACAGTTTTAGTTAAATCAGTACAAAAATTGAGTAGACCAGCCCTAAGACAAACACATGGTCCCTTGCCTCAGGGAACTACTAATAAAAATGTATAGGCAAAACAATGCTTAGGGTCATATTAACTCCTTGCATTGCGTGGCTTAAGACAGTGCAACCCAGTGTGTAGGTCTTCCTCCTCTGCCCCTCTTGCAAATTCTTGCAGTGATGGCTGCAGTCCACATGAAACTATAGTTCTGAGGGGTGAATATTGCTCTATAGCTCATTGGGATGTTAAGTCTTAAACCTAAAGATGACAATCTAAAGATCAGCATTGTTAACTATTCCACTGCCGACTAATACTCAACTTATGTGCTTATTCCACAGTTCCAAACTGCCCCTTGTGACATCTTGGGTGCCATAAACCAAAGCTGCCAAACCTTCCAGCCTCTTCCTCGCAACTTTTGTAGTGTAGTTACGCACTCTCGATACAAAAGCTGTGGCACACTGAACACTGTAAATGTAGGACAGTGTAAAAGAAATGGAATTGAATATCAAAAATTCCAAGGATCACTGTACTGACTGTTTATTGATTTCCATATTTAAATCAATAAACCTTGTCCGTCCCCACCCTCACCCATTTTAATGAAGGTGCTGCAGAATTTTCAGATTGAGGTAGAAATAGGATGGCAGGGGTTGTCACTGAATTTAGGACCCACTTCCTGGGGAGCCTGTGGGGCAATGGGTATGTTGATAGTGAAGAGGAGAAGCTCAAAATTAATGCAGAAGAAAAGGGGAAACCGGTGTAGAAACCTTCAACAATGGAGGAGTGGAATGGTCAGAGTGGTGGGAAGAGTATGTCTATGACTGGAGTGGAGCATTAAAGTTCATTGTGGATGTAATGGCTCAGCTGTTTAAAGGCTATGGCTATTGTGTGTACACAAGACCTAGTGCAAGTATGTGTACATCGTAGTGTAGATCTACACTAGACAGCTTGGAAGGTTCCAAGTTTTAACACTAGGAGAAAAAAAAGGTAATCTTTTAAAGTTCATGAATGTGATGACTCTTCAGCTAGAGACAGGACAAAGCCAAAATAAGAATCATCCAATTTTGAGGAAATTGAGATTTTGATCCAGTTCTGAACTCTGCAGCTCAGGGTCTGTCTCAATCCTTAAAACAGTCTGTCATAACTGAAACACTGGAGCCAACCATCTTTTGTAATAAAGAGCCAAGAGGTCAAACTTTGATACTGAGGTTTTACCTGCACCTGTTGCACTGGCAAAATCCTCATTTGCACATCCAATCCAGTTACTGCATGTGCAAATGGGTACTTATCTGGATGCATGCATAAATTCTGGGGGAACAACTTGCTTCTAAAAACACCCAGTTTAGCTTTAAGTAGCATTTGGAACTTTTAATCTGTTTGTGAGACAACTGATACAGAGCCATATTCAACAGCTACAGTACAATACATAGCTCTGAGATAAGGATCAGGTTTATACTTATACAAGCTTCATCTGTACTTGAATATCATAGTATTTCTCCTAGTCAATGAAAGGAATGACTAATGTTATTTTTTTTAGAAATCTTGGAAAACTGGGGAAATTCCAAAAGCTTGGAGAACTGCCAGTGTAGTTCCAATATTTTAAAAGGATAAAAGGGATGAGCCAGGGAATATAAACTGGTAACCCTCATGCCAGTCCCAGGTAAAATAATAGAACAGTTATTTCAGGACTCTAGCAACAAAGAATTAGAGGCTAATGTGTGATATAATAATAAAAATATAATTAATGCCAGTCAGCATGGTCTCATGGTCTTCTCAAACTAATCTGTTCTCTTTTATTTTGAGAAGTTTACAGGTGAAGTTGATAAAGATAACAGTGCTGATATAATATACTTGGATTTCTCCAAGGCATTAGTACCACATGGTATTTTGATTTTAAAATGTGCATTATAATGGCCCCTTCTTGCCTTAGATTCTGTAAAAGAGGATCTACTATAATGGGGCTATTTGTATGTCTCAAAAGTAAGGCATGAAGTTAGACTGAATTATTGCTAAATTAGGCCCATAGACACTTGCATTCCACTGATTATAATAAAGGAAGTGTCTAAATCTCTTACACTGCAATTAAAATCTCAACCTCAGACTTTAAATGTCAAAGAGGGGTAACTGGGTAAAAATTAATGGAGGTCAGATTAGATGATCTAATTGTTCCTTCTGGTCTTAAACTCTGAAATCTATGAATGACACACAGGATTGGTTATAAATGTAATCTTTTTCTTTCTTTACCTTCCCACCATGGAGTGAAAACATTATTGGAAATTAAAATTCTTTTCTGGCATAGTGCATTCAGTACGCAGCATTTGCACTAGTTTTTGCAACATCTCCAAAAGGGAAAAGGTAGGAAGGCACTCTAACAATAAATTATTCAGGACTACAATGCATTAAGTAAAATGTTAACTTGAAGAAGAAAGCAGGAGCTGATCTCTTAAAGCTTGTGATATGACATGTCATGAAAAACAATACACAGTTTTAGTCAATCCTCAAAAGAGAGAAGGAACTGGATAGGAAGGGGAAATTCAGGTCTTCTTACTAATGTAAATGAATTAGCTGTGTGAAAAGATGGAAGAGAAGTTAAATCTTTACTATGTGAGCCATAGGTTTACTTAATGCAGCCTAGAAATGTAGACAAAGGAATACAGTAAAAAACATTTTTCCCTTGATACTAAAATGTCATCTGTGCACTTTTAATATCACTGGAAATAATTTTTAATTATTAAGGGTCTTATCCAATGCAGATTGAAGTCAATGGAAAAGCTCGCATTGACCTCAATGGGCTTTGCATCTGGCCCTAACTAAACTACTTAATAATTAAAATATTATTTAATTTTTTATTAATTTTAATCATTAAGAAGTTCCGTTTATGAGACTGCCTGCTTTGTTAAAGTGAATGAAAATGTTTTTTTATTTTTTTCTCAGTGTGTTTTTTTTTGTTACCACTTGTGTCATTTATGTGTCTGACAGCACTTATTTTTACTACTGGCCCTCATTCCGAATTGTTGAGACACCATACTGGGTCTGATGCTACAGTCCTAATTCAGGATCAGTACACATGGATTTATCTCAATGGAGATTTACCTGTGTTTGGGCTGGATCAGGTCCATTCTTGGGTCATGTGTTCATCAGTTAGCATTTGCTTCTTTCATATATAAAATAAGCCAGATATCAAACCTAATCTATTTAAATATGTCTATAGTACAACAACATGGAGACTGTGTATAGCTGAAACAATGTAATGATAGATGATTGCTATGGGGATTTATGCCAACACAGACTGGGTGGAAAATGTGACTTCTTTTATTACATTTTGGGACTGATTCACCAAATGCATGACTTCATTTTACACCAATGTAACTCCACTGAGATCAGTGGAGTTACCCAGCATAAAACTGGAGCAATGCACTAGTGAATCAGGCCCAACATTACAATTCAGTTCATCCAATTTGCAGGATGAAAAATATTAAAGATTATTGCAACGCAAACAATCTGTATTTCATTAAAAGTTGTTTGCCACTTCTGCTCAGAATTGATAACAAGATTTATGCTGAATAGCATCCAAAGCCTTAGAGACTGGTTCAGCCAAATGTCAACTCGTCCTTTCTTGTAGATACTTAAATTTTGATTTTTTTCTTCAATTAATATATTTTGCCCCTAAGAACTGGTCTTAACAATCTGAAAGCCCAAATAAAAATAAATAAATAATATAACTGAAACAGGAAAAGAGTGGGGAGCATATCCAACTCTTTAGAAGAAAGAGAGATTCTTGTAGTGCAAAATCTGAAACATTTTCATTATTGTTCAGAAAGAACACTATGGGGATGCAAGCTATGTATGGATCTTTACAATTTTGTGAGAGAGGTTACTTGTGATAGCTTTGACTCCAACAACACTCTTCCCTTTGGATGCGTCAATGGAGCAGCAATAGATGCATCTTGAAAAGCTATGCTCAAAAATTTAGAGAAATACTAACCAAAAAAAAAAGGAGTAACGTTCATTGGTGGATACAGGGATATAGTCACTTTGGATAGTCATGAGACATAAGAAATGATAATTTCCCATGGGTTCTGTATCAGAGTATCCCTATATATACAAGGCAGGGCACTAGAATTGGACTCAGGATACCTGGAGTGAAATCTTGACTACATCGAAGTCAGTGGAAGTTTTGCCGTTGACTTCAGTGGAGTCAGGATTTCACCCCTTAGCTCAATTCCTGGCTCACAGAATTCTTGTTTGATCCTAGGTAAATTACTTAATCCATCCTGTCAGTTTCCTATTGGTAAACTGGGGGTAGCACTTCTCTACCTCATAGAGGTGTTGTGAGGATAAAATCTATTAATGTCTGTGAGGTGCTGAGATGTTAGGGCAATAAAGACTAAGCAAGCAGACAGATAAATATCTGAATTGCAATGTTCCTGTGCACCATTTTTTTTCTTAGCCCTTTAGCTCAGGGATGGCTGCATTTCAGTGGTGGTGTTGCATATAGTCCTTAATCTTGCAAATATTTTCACACACATATGTCTTTACATGTGTGCATAGCCTCACTGATTTCAGTGGGGCTCTCATTTGTGTAACATTAAAGCGTGAGTGTCTGCAGGACTGGAGTCATAATTTATAAAGTATTTTGGGATTATGTGTAATATATATATGTAAAAGATGTTTACTGTGTATCCACGAGTATTGATCTTAGAACCAGCCAAAATAATGTGAAGCAAAAGAACTAGTTAAGTGGAAAGGTCAGAGTGGTATATAAGGAGTCTAGATCAGTAGAAAGAAGGAGAGACAAGTCAGAAGCAAGAAGGCCTGGATGGTGGAGACTCTGGAGCCAGAAGAAGGGCTGGGGAGTGGCCCTGTGGCCATTGTCCTGTATAAGGGGTAGAGAACTGGGAAAGAACCAGAGCTGAAGGAAGCCAAGGGGCTGCAGAACAGTAAAGGGGAAGTTTCCTGCAAGTCTCTGAGTGCAGGAAGAAGGAATGCCCAGGGGAGCACCCTTGTGACTAGTGTCCTGGCTAAGGGCAGACAGCTGGGAAAGCATCCAGGAGAGATCAAGGCTGGGGTGGGTGAACACTGTATGTGTAATTAATTTGTGTGCCTGAACTGTATTGGAGTGCACAGGGATACTTCCCTTTTGAGGGAAGATTGACACTGAAGAAGAGTTAAGCGTGATAAAAGACAAGAGAGCCAGAGGTGTTTGAGTTAAGACAGTTGTTCTTAACCAGGGGTGCACGTACCCCTGTGGGTATACAGAGGTCTTCCAGAGGGTACATCAACTCATCTAGATATTTTCTTAATTTTACAACAGGTTACATAAAAAGCACTAGCGAAGTCAGTGCAGACTAAAATTTCATACGACTTGTTTATACTGCTCTGTATATTATACACTGAAATGTAAGTACAAGATTTATCTTCCAATTGATTTATTTTATAATTATATGCTAACAATGAGAAAGTAAACAATTTTTCGGTAATAGTGTACTGTGACACTTTTGTATTTTTATGTCTGATTTTGTAAGCAAGTAGTTTTTAAGTGACGTGAAACTTGGGGGTATGCAAGACAAATCAGACTCCTGAAAGGGGTGCAGGAGTCTGAAAAGGTTGAGAGCCACCGAGTTAAGATATGCAAGGCCATCCTTAGAATTTATGAGGCCCTACCCAGTGTTATTAAACTGGTGACCCTATTCCCGACTTGCTCTTAGCAACACAAACATAAGCTTACAGTATTGGAAAACTTACCACATGCACTTTATTAAAACCAGTTTAAACAAATTAAGCACACTATAGTGCTGATGGACTATGTCATCCCCCACCCCCATTGCTGACACACACTGAGCTTCAAGCTTTGTATGGAGCAGACGCTGCGGCGGCTGGGGAGGGGAGGGATGAGG
This sequence comes from Mauremys mutica, assembly GCF_020497125.1. Lineage (NCBI taxonomy): Eukaryota > Metazoa > Chordata > Testudines > Geoemydidae > Mauremys > Mauremys mutica. Next base: position 67,812,159 of record NC_059080.1, on the reverse strand, counting down.
CAGCAAAAGATACCGAGCTGCCCTGCTGGTGGGAGGGATGGGGCAGGGGGAACTGGGTCTCCAGTTGCTCCGTGGGGCCCGGGCCCAGGGGGCTTACCTGAAACAAGAAGCACCCACTGGTCGGGGTGTCCATCCAGTGGGTGCCGGTGCCGCCTCCTGCCCAGCATGGTCTGGGAACCCCATGCTCCCCAGCCTCCGCATTCGAATAATGGCGGGGCTGGGGTGGGCGTACGAGGTGGGGGGAGCTGCATGCGCAGCACCCTCCCACCAGTGCTGCCCCAGGCCCAGCAGGGACCCGAGAGCGCAGGCAGGAGGCAGGGGCCTCACCACAGGGGAGACCAGCTGTGCGCGGTGGCACGGCAACCAGAACACCCTGGGCTTGCCACCAAGCCTCTCCCTCCCCTCCTCGCACCAGCAAGTGGTACAAGCCTCTGTGGGGAGGAGGTGGAGCCAGAGCGTAGCCGTAGAGGCTGCGAGCTCCTCTCTGCCCCCCTCACTGGCAGGAGCCCTCAGCTGGCGGCTGGCTGGCGAGAGGAGCAAGTGGGCGGGGGGAGGGAGGAGGCAGCCCTGCTGGGCCCACCGGCCGAGAGCAACTGGGGGGAGGGGCTGGGCCGGAGAGGAACCAGTGCTGCAGCGCTTGGCTGTGGTGCACATGGCTCATTGGGCCAGGCTAGCGCATGGTGCCCTCCTTGGCAGGCCGCCCTGGGCACCCGTCCCAGCCGCCCACCCCAAAAAGGCCGTCCCTGGTCCCAGTGTTGCCCTACGCAGCCATGTATGCCTAAGGATGGCCCTGAAGATATGAGACTTTAGTTGATTCCTTTGAAATGTGAATAATAAATTATCCTGTGACAAGGGTTCTCAGCCCAAGACAGTGTTTGGAGGGACTCTGAGAAGGGAGAAAACTGAGACTGGATGCCTTCTGGCACTTTCCTGCTATCAGGGGCCCTTGAGGAGGGCTGACATATTATGCTTACCAATATCTTTGTTCAGATTAGGGTGACCAGACAGCAAGTGTGAAAAATCGAGGCAGGGGGTGGGGGGTCATAGGCTTCTATATAAGAAAAAGCCTCAAATATCTGGTCACCCTAGTTCAGATTAACGTATGTACTAGTTATTGTGACGCTGGCAGGCCAGGTGCCAGCTCATGCCAAGGTCCTCATATTTCTACTGAACACTGACAGATGCATAGTTGGAATTAGTCTTCTTCATTTGTGGGTTAATATTGATAAGTAGGTATTAGATTTATAAGAAAGTGTTTTGACTCTGTTGAATGCTTGTGAGTTGCTGCATGCATTACTCTTACTTGTAATATTTGCGTTCCATATGGTAATGTAATATTTGAGCAGTTGTATTGTGAGCTTCTGTGACTGTATGCATCGCCATACAGGAGAGGGACATTAACTAGTGTGAAGAGCTACTCTTCTACATAAATTGTTATGCCCCAACACAAAAAGGAGACCCATCAATACCAGATGAGCAACTGTAAACTCCCTACATCTGGATTGAGAAATAGTCAACAAAAGAACTGAAGACTCTTATTGTTCTACTCTTCTCCATTGAAGATAGGTCATGAAAGTGGACTTCTCCCATCAGCTGAGTTGGTAGCTCAGAGCACCTGGTAGGAGGGGGATAAAAACCCCAAACCAAAGGAACTAAGCATGTCTATGCTGCTTAGACTAGGGGGGGAAAGGGGAGGCGGGAGCAAGGTATTTCTAGACATAAGCAAGAGATCCCCAGCTGCTTAGCCTGGGTTAGCCCTAAAAGTCAAATAATGCTTGCTGATTATAGAAGCCTATATTACTTTTTTGACACCTAAGACTGTAACTCATTAGTGTGTCTATGTTTGCTTGCTTCAGCCTTGTAAATAACTCTCATTCCCTTTTTCTATTTAATAAATCTTCTTTTAGTTTACTATAGAATTATTTTGAGTGTTGGCTTTGGTGTGAGACCTAAAGCACAACTGACCTAGAGTAAGTGACTGGTCCTTTGAGATCAGGAGTAACCTGAATATTGCTGTGATTCTTGATGTAAGGGGCCATCTATCACAGCGATATGCTCAGCTGGGTGGCAAGACAGAACAGAAAACCTAGGGGGACTGTCTGTGACTACATGTATAGGCTCCTAAAGATGACTACTAGCAATTTGCATCCCTCCATAGGTGAAAGAATATCCCATAGGTCGTACACAGAGAGATATCAATAGCTAATGTGATTCTCCAAGTTGCTTACATTTTTAATACACTAATGGTCTGTGAGACAGCATGTCACAATAAGCATTGCTTAGATAGAATGTGTCAATACATCATCATAGTATTCACACCAGCAATCATTATAGCTAAGGTGAAGAAGCTTTTACCCACTGAATGCCTCTTTTCACTTGTTTTATCAAGATGTGAATTTTACATATTGCCCATTATCTAATTAGAGTTTCTTTCTGTTGATCTTATAATTATGCCCAAACTTCTCAATTTGTTCCATGTGTTTTTCAAGCCAGAGTTATAACAGGCTTTCCCAAGTTTTAGAGCAAGCATATCCTTATTAGGTGTAGCTTCAGTTGACCTCAAAGCAGATATAAATCAGATACGAGAAATCAGGACATATAGATGAAGGCCAAGCAGTTAAAACAAGAGAATGCAGAAGATAGATCTGGACTTCATTAAAACGTTTGATACAGTGCCTCAAAAAAATCTGATGTGAAAAATTAATTCAAAGTGACTTGGGTTTGAGCACTTTCAGATGGCTTGAAATTAACTGAAAGACAGAGTAATGCAAAATGACAACAATATCAAGTTGGTGGTGTCAAGGATGATTTTATTTACAACTGTATTACAGTTCTGGAAGAATGAAACAGTGCATTACTTGAATGTGCAGATAATACTAAACTGGGAGGTGTCAAGAGCCACAGTGAGGAAGAAAAAGCTATATGAGGAAACCATAAGAATAAATATGTACAGAAAATAAAATGAGATTCACTGTAGGAGAAAAAGTAAGCCAATGCATCTGAGGGAAAATAATCTAAAACACAGATATTCAGTAGAAGAGAGATGCAACACTGGAAAAACAATAATACTAAACAAGACCTGAGGGTGATTACGGATGGCAGATTAGCTACGGGCCTGCAAATCAATATGGCATTTTAGAAAAGTGTGATTGTTGGGACACACATGGGAAACAGCACACTGTGGACTATGAAAGCAATAGTCTATCTCTGTATTGCAGAAGGGAGGCTGAACCTACAAGTCTGTAGAATTCAGTAGAGTGATTTTGAATTTATATCTTGAGGTAAATAAGCAAAGAATATAGCTACTGTTTGGAGAATAATAATATGTAGCTGTTATAGCTCCTTTCATCAGTAGATCTCCAAGTGTTTTACAAAGGTCAGTATCATTATTCCCATTTTACCAATGGAGAAACTGAGGCACAGAGGCACAAAATGATTTGTCCAAGGTCACTCAACCGGCCAAAGCCAGCAATAGAAACAGAGAGAATGAGAAAGGTTAAAGGTTTACAAAACATGCCTTTCATAGTGATGGACTCAAAAAGCTCAAATCAAATTAAGGACTAACTTGATTACAGTCTATACATACCTACATGGGAAACCAATACTTAATAATCGGCTTTTCAATCTAGCCGACAAAGATATAGCAAGATCTAATGTCTGGAAGTTGAAATTAGGCAAATTCAGACTGGCAATAAGGTGTAAATTTTTAAAAGTGAGGGTAATTAACCATTGGAACAATTTACCAAGTGTGTGGTGGCTTCTTCATCACTGGCAATTTTTAAAGCAAGGCTGGATGTTTGTTTAAAAGATATGCTCTACTTCAAAAGGAATTATTTTGGCAGAGTTCTATGGCCTGTATTATACAGCAGTTCAGGCGAGATGATCTCAATGGTCCCTTCTGGCCTTGGAATCTATAAGCCCAGACGTCCTGAGTACCAGTACAGTGTTAAACTGCTTCATTCCTTATATTCAGACTACTCTTTCCTCTACTAAATTTTATCCCATTGCTTCAGATTATGTTATGATCAGTGGCATAGACCCAGGCCAGTTGGGTACAGCAGAGTAGCAGAAGGCAGATATACTGGCCACTGGATTAACAGTTTTCTGTTCCCTGACTGACCAGAGCAGGGGCTGCTCCCGGCTAATGAGAACACCTGACTCCAATTAACCTGCAACGAGTCAGTGAGGCCATTAAGCTAATGTGACCACCTGACTCTAATTAAGGCCCCTCTGATACTATAAAAGGACTCACTCCAGTCAGGCAGAGGAGAGCCAGGGAGCCAAGGAGAGGAAGTGTGGCTGAAGGGCTGGTTAATGAAGACACCCTCAAGTCATTGGTAAGGGAGCCCTAAGGTAAGGGAGAAGCAGGAGAGCTATGGGAGAGTGGCCCAGGGAAATGTAGCAACTCTGGCAGTGAAAGGTTGGCTGCCAACAGCTGCTACCATTAGGGTCCCTGGGCCAGAACCCAGAGTACAGTGCGGGCCCGGGTTCCCCCCAACCCAGCACTACAGAAACACCTCCTGGGAGGGGAAGACAAGCCCCTATCAGGACAGGAGGCTAAACTGTTTTGGTAGGAGCAACAGAGACTGTGGGAGTTCTCTCACCAACCTCCTTGCTGGTTTATGATGAAAAGGGATCAGTAGACTAGGGCCAGGGATACAGAGAGAGAAGGGCTACGTGGAGGGTTGCAGTGAGCCTCTGAAGCTAGCATAAATCGCCTGGAAGCACGGGACCCACGGGGACAAGGTCGGAGCTCTGCCACAACTGGTGTCAGTGGTGAGATCTTGATTGTTCACAGCATGGTGGAACAAAGAGGTGTTTTTTTTTTGTTTGTTTTTTTTTAAGTACACTGGGGTTTTTGGTTTTTTGTTTGCACCACAATGGAGGAGGTGGTGAGAGTGCTGGTGCAAGCCACAGTGGCCCAGCAGGAGGCATCCCAGGCTCAGGTGATGGTGCAACAGGAGTTCATGAGGTTACAGCAGGAAATCAACCAATTATTAATGAGCCAGGCAACCCAAGATCAAGCTCTCCTGAGGGAGGTAGTGGACCAGCTGAAGATCCTCACCACCCAGGCCTGGAGGTCTGATGGGATGCGAACCCTGAGTCCCACTGGCCGTCTGCCAAAGATGACAGCAGAGGATGAAGTAGAGGCATATCTCCTCTCGTTTGAAAGGACTGCTCAGCATGAGGCGTGTCCCCAGGAGCAGTGGGCCAGCATTCTCGCCCCTTTTTTGTGCGGAGAGGCCCAGAAGGCCTACTTTGATCTGCCCACCAAGGATGCCGCTGACTATTCCCGGCTGAGGGCAGAGATCCTAGCATGATCAGGGGTGACGGCAGTGGTACGGGCCGAGAGACTCCAGGAGTGGTAATACCAGGAGAACAAACCGAGGTCCCAACTGTTCAACCTCATACACCTTGCTCGGAAGTGAAAGGCATGCAGTCCGGAGGAGATTTTGGAGACTTTGGTCATGGACCATTACATGCGGGGACTGCCACCAGATCTCCACAAATGGGTATGCCAGAACAATCCATCCACCTACGACGAAATGATCACATTGGTGGAAAGACAGATGACAGCCAGGGAATTGACCCAACTACCCAAGGAAGGCCCCTCACAAAGCAAACACTTGATCCTGACCCTAGAGGGTCAGGCAGCCAAATCCCCATGGAGTACTAGATGGAAGAAGAGGGGGACTGAAAACCATCCGGGAACCCAGAAGGAAGGAAAAGGCCTGAGTAGGGGGGGACCCTGGGACTAAACCCCCTAACCCACGTGATAGGGGAGTGACTAGAAGTAATTATAAGTGTTACGGGTGCGGGGAGTTGGGGCACATAGCGGCCCAGTGCCCCAATGTCGTAGAGTCCATGCAGTGTAACCTGGGGGACGGGGCAGACCCATGCAGCCTACTCAATATTGTAGGGGTTGCAGTAACCCCACATAAATATACAAGGCAGGTAAAGTTGAATGGGGTAGAAACCATGGCACTCATAGACTCGGGGAGTGCTATTACCCTAATTTCAGGTAAATTAGTGAAGCGCAGCCAGTTAATTCAGGCTAAGTGTACGGGGGTAACCTGTGTCCATGGGACTGTTAGTTACTACCTCATCATACCAATGAAAATTTAAATTCAGGGAAATGTCACCAGGGTGAAAGCAGGGGTAGTCCCAAACCTCCCATACCCTGTGCTCATAAGTAGAGATTTCCCTGGGTTGGAAACTTGCTCCCACCAGAGGAATTGGAGGGAGAGGAGCTCCCCGAACTTCAGGAGGCTTCTGCGGAAGAATGTCACCTCCCATTTTTCACGGAAATGACCCAGGAGCTATTCCCTGTTCCGGGGAAAGGCAGGAAGACCAAGAAAGAAAGAAGGGCAGCCAAGGCCTTGGGTACTTGAATCCTGATACAAGGACAGAGGGCCACCTATGTAGGCAGACGTACATGGGCAACCAAAGGGGAAGACCCCGAGACAGAGGAGGGGTCAGAGACCACTTCCAACCCCAACCTCACGGAGCCAGTCGAGAGGGCAGAGATAGATCCCTCAGAGTCAGGGCTGATAAGCCCCGGGAGAGAGACTTTTGGATGGAACCAGGTGGAAGACCCAAGGTACGAGAATGCCAGGAAGGAGTTGGCTGGGATAGATGGGGTACCTCTAGAAGGAAAGGCCCAGGGGCCAAGGCCTTATTTTGTGATCAAGAGGAATCTCCTTTACCAGGTCATGCAAATGCAGGAGCAAGAGGTACACCAGCTCCTGGTACCCCAGAAACACCAGAAGGCAGTATTAAGCCTCGCTCACAGTCACCTTTTTGGAGGGCACCTGGGAGTAGAGAAAACCCAGGTGTGAATCTTACGTAGGTTCTTCTGGCCGGGGATACATGAAGACGTCCGGCGGTACTGTGCCTCTTGCCCTGAATGTCAACTGCACAGCCCTCGTCCACATCTAAGAGCTCCTCTGGTACCCCTGCCGATCATCGAAGTTCTGTTCGAGTGGATCACCATGGATCTTGTGGAGCCGCTAGAGAAAATGACCCGAGGCCACCAGTATGTGCTTGTCATCCTAGACTATGCAACCAGGTACCCAGAAACTGTCCCCTTATGAAACACAACTTCTAAGAGCATTGCCAAAGAATTAGTGGCAATCTTTGCCCGGGTAGGGCTACCAAAAGAAATCGTCACAGACCAGGGAACACCATTCATGTCCAAGTTGATGAAGGACCTGTGTTCCCTGCTCCATGTCCAGACCCTGCGGACCTCGGTTTACCATCCACAGACCGATGGTCTGGTGGAAAGATTTAACTGAACCCTCAAGGCCATGAAAAGAAAGGTGGTAAGCAAGGATGGGAAAGATTGAGACAACCTACTACCATACCTCATGTTCGCCATCCATGAGGTCCCCCAAGCTTCCACCGGATTTCCCCCCTTTGAGCTGTTGTATGGATGCAACCCCCGAGGCATCCTGGACATAGCTAAGGAAATTTGCGAGGAGGAACCCAGTAAGGGGAAGAACTTTATATATCATGTGCTACAGATGAGGGACCGGATAGCCCGGGTCACTCCCATAGTGAGGGAGCACCTAGAGAAGGTCCAAGAGGCCCAGAGAACCTACTACAACCATCAAGCCAAGGTTCGTCAGTTTCAACCCGGTGACTGAGTAATGGTATTGGTACCCAGGGCTGAAAGTAAGTTGTTGGCCCAGTGGCAAGGACCCTACGAAATAGTCGAACCCGTAGGGGAAGTAAGTTACAAGGTGCGACAATGGGGATGTCGAAAACTAGAGTAGATATACCACATTAACCTTCTGAAACCCTGGCATGCGCGAGAGGCATGCACAGTGGTTCGAGAAGTGGTTCCCTGCACCCAGGGAACAAAAATCCTGAACAGGTGAGGGTGTCTCCTGATCTAACGACAGCCCAGAAGAAAGAGGTAACTGAGATGATCGCCCAATATCAAGACGTATTCTCATCAAAGCCAGGTCACACAACTGGGACATATCACCACATCATCATGAACCCTGGGGCCAGAGTAACTATGAGGCCCTACTGGGTGCCAGCAGCCAAAAGGGAAGAAATAAAAGCAGAAGTCAGGAAAATGCTGGAGAGGGGGATCATCGAAGAATCCCCCAGCCAGTGGTCCAGCCCAATAGTGTTGGAGCCCAAACCTCATGGCACCACGAGGTTCTGCAATGTCTTCCATCGACTAAATGAGATCCCAGTTTGATGCCTACCCTATACCCCACATAGACGAACTAGGTTGCCTGGTACTTGACAACCCTAGACTTGACAAAGGGGTACTGGCAGATTCCCCTAGCCGAAGATGCAAAGGAAAAGATGGTGTTTTCTACACCAGAGGGTCTCTTCCAATATACAGTTCTCCCTTTTGGACTACATGGGGCCCCAGCTACCTTTCAGCGCCTTATGGACAAGTTATTACGCCCCCATGCCAGTTATGCTGCGGCCTACTTGGATGATGTGGTGATTCATACCCCAGACTGGGAGACCCACTTGGAAAATGTGGGGGCGGTCCTTGATACCTTCAGGCGAGCTGTCCTTACAGCGAACCCTGTTAAGTGCGCCGTAGGGTTCACAGAGGCCAAATATCTTGGCTACGTGGTAGGAAAAGGTCTGGTAAAACCCCAACTGAATAAGTTAGAGGCTATCCAAAATTGGCCATGGCCGAGTCATAAGAAGCAGGTCCGAGCATTCCTAGGGATGGTGGGGTATTACCGGCATTTCATCCCCAATTTTGCCATAAGGGCAAGTCTCCTAACGGACTTAGTGAAGGCCTATGGTCCTGATCCAGTCAGATGGTCCGATGCAGCAGGGAGGGCATTCACGGTCTGCAGTATCCCCATACTGATAGCCCTGGATTTCACCAATAATTCATCCTACAGACAGATGCATCCGAGGTGGGGTTAGGGGCCATCCTGTCGCACATGGTTGGGGAAGAGGAACACCCAATTCTCTACCTCAGTAGGAAACTCCTTCCGAGGGAACAAAAATATGCAGTGGTAGAGAGTGAGTGCCTCACCGTAAAATGGGCCATGGAAACGTTGCGTTATTACCTGCTGGGGCGCAGATTTATCCTTGTGGCTGCCAACAGCTACTACCATTATGGTCCCTGGGCCGGAACCCAGAGTAGAGAGCAGGCCCGGGTTTCCCCCAACGCAGCACTACAGAAACACCTCCTGGGATGGGAAGACAGGCCCGTCAGGACAGGAGGCTAAACTGTTTTGGTACAAGGCCATAGGAGCAACAGAGACTGTGGGGACAAGGTCAGAGCTCTGCCACACCACCTACTTTAAATATGTTTCTCTCTCCTGGTTTTACCATTCAGATATGTGTAGAGAGTTTTCTAATCTGCCCTTATCATTTAGCAAATAATATATCTACCTTTTTGTTTTAATCTTTTCTGATCAATCAGTCCCTCTGAACAAGTAACAATGTATTTACCTCCCTCAATTCCCTCCAATTTGTCCAAATCTTTCTGGTACTAAAATATCCAGAATTACCAGCAGTATTGTGCATTCTTGAGGAACTAAGTGGCCTGACCCATAATAAAAAGTCAGGGGAGTTACTCTTGGTTTACACAAAGGTAACAGAGCAAAATTGTTTAGTGAGACTGTGGAATATAATCTCATTGGAAGTGGTGAAAGCATCATCATTTTAAATGAGACCAGACAAAGCACTTGATGCTGTAATGCAATGGCGGAATGTGAACAAGGAAACCTTCAAAGCTACTTTCAGCTCCAGATTCCATGATGCATTAAATATCTTGCATTTCCAGCATCCATAAGGAAAGTGAATCATATTGCTCTGTATGTTCCTTAAAAGCAGCAAAGAATCCTGTGGCACCTTATAGACTAACAGACGTTTTGCAGCATGAGCTTTCGTGGGTGAATGCCCACTTTGTCGGATGCAAGAGTGGAAATTTACAGGGGCAGGTAAATATAAGCAAGCAAGAAGCAAGCTAGAGATAATGAGGTTAGATCAATCAGGGAGGATGAGGCAAAACGTCTGTTAATCTATAAGGTACCACAGGATTCTTTGCTGCTTTTACAGAACCAGACTAACACGGCTACCTCTCTGATGTATGTTCCTTGTAGCTCACCAAAAATAAAACTTTGTGTACTGGTAACCAAGCGTTATTTAACAGAATATGTATCTGCAACTGTACACATTATACTAGCACTAGTTAGCCTTACTCAGAGCATAATAAATACTTTTCTAGAAAGCCAGATCAAACCTACTAATTCTAAATTGTACTCCTCGCTGGAGTATCTTTGCCAGAATCAATGCAACATCTTTTAACACAAAGATTGTGAGAATTTATCCAGAATTCTCCATCATGAACATTCTTTTAGATTACTAGAGGTTCAAAGAACCAGATGATTCTTCACATAATGCTAGGCAGTTAGTAAAATGGGTATTGCTAGTAAAGAATAGACCATTTGGCAGTCCATTTGGAATTTTGAAAGCTGATGGGAGGGACATTGGAGGAACAACAAAGATAGATAAAAGTATATAAAAAGGCAAAATTATGGGTAAAAGGGATCATATTTATTGTAGTAAATTTTCTACATGGCTCTTATATGTGGATTTCATGCAACTAACATTTAAATATGTAAATATCCATGACAGCGCCACAAAATATTTGTTTTTTATGAAAATCAATTCAAACCACAAATTGTAAAAAGTAATAGCACTGCTTCCTCTATAAGAACATGGGCCAAATCATACTCTGCTCACTCACACAAGAAGTGCCATTTAAGACTATAATATTACATTCATATGAGTATGGTAAAGAGGATTTGGTCCCGTATTTGGTTCTGGCAGAAAATTATGTGAAGAGTTAGAAAACGTGGCTAGAGCCAAATCTCCTGACTGTGATCTGAAGGGGAAAAAAAATTGGAGCAGCATACCAAGCTGAAGCTGTCCTTGAACCAGACCCACACCCACAAACAAATCAGACTTCCATAGAGGGTCCTCAGTAAAGGCACCTATATTAAGTCAAAAGATTGAAGTAAATGAAAGGCTAGTAATGTGCTTTGGGGGGAAAATCCTATGTAAGGATCTGATACTGCTCTCAGTTAAATCAATAACAAAAATCTAATCGACTTCAGTGGGAACGGCCTCATAATTGTATTTCTAAAACAAAAAAGGAGTACAGTGAGAGAGCACAATTGTTTAAATATGTCTCTAATCTAGTAGTCAATTCCTGTTCTGACTCTGAAAAAGACCCATATCAGGGCTCAGTGCTGGTCTATGCATTAGATCTCAGTTCAATTCTAACAAAGGAAAATCTCCTTCAGAATCAGCAGCAGCAGGACATTTGTAAGAGATCATTGTTTTCAAGAAGAGAGCAAACCCCATTCTCTCTTTACGGTTCCAGCCTGGCCCTGGGCTTCCTAATTACAATCAAAAGGTTAAGCTGGCCTTGTGATGAGTGGGCTTTCGTCCTTGAACACAGAAATGAGCTCACAGCTGATCATGCAGAGGCAACCGCTGGTGCGTGTGTCTGTCTCTCCCCTGCCGCCCGAGCCTGTTCGGAGCAGGAACCCCGCATTACATCACCGGCTCGCTCGCTCGCTTCTGGGGAGGGAAGGAGCAAAGCGGCGACTCCGGGGGGCTGCTGCTGAGGGTGAGAAGGGAGAGGCTCAGGAGCCCAGGGGGCGAGGAGGCTACTGCGGAGGGGCGGCCGCGCACGCAGCAGAGGCTCGAAGCCCGCAGCTGGAGGAGGATGCAAGAGTTACGAGACATGCATTAAAGAGGGGGGAAAGGGGGAGACCAACCCCCCGGTCCAGCCGCCTCCTCCTTCGGCATCCTCCCATGCGACGGTGCCTGCACCCCAAGGGCAGCCGGGCAGCGGGCCGGGGGCTCCTGCTCCCAGGCTGAGAAGAGACAAGCCGGTGGGGGAGGGTCGAGCTTTTCTTTTTCGGTGGCGCTCCCTCCCTCCCCCGGCTGAGAAGATGTTATGGCCGAGCTGGCGGAGAAGGGCAGCGGCAGCCTAGGGACGGCGGGCGGGCGGCAGCAGCAGGATGGGGGGGCGGCGGATGGCGGGGGGCCGGAGGAGGAGGAGGCGGCGGCGGCGGCCGGGGCCGCCAACCCCGCTAACTACGAGGACTACGAGTGCAAGATCTGCTACAATTACTTCGACCTGGAGCGGCGCGCGCCCAAGCTGCTGGAGTGCCTGCACACCTTCTGCCAGGAGTGCCTGAGCCAGCTGCACCTGCGGGCCGCGCAGCGCCCCCCGCCCGCCCCCGCGCAGGCCGGCCCGCCCGGCGCCGCGCCATGGCGCGCCGGGGCCAGCGGCACCATCTGCTGCCCGGTGTGCCGCCACCGCACCGCCCTGCCCGACCAGCGCGTGCACAGCCTGCCCGTCAACACCAAGCTGGCCGAGGCCTTCCCCCTGCAGCTGCGGGCCCGCGACCCGCTGCCCCAGGACCGCCTGCCGCCCGCGCCGCGCCCCGCCGCCGGCCCCCAGCCGCGCCCCGCGCCCCACGAGGCGGGCCCAGCCCCGCGGCCGCAGCGCCCCGGCCCGCGCTCCTCGGGCGGCGGCTACGAGAGCTGCCAGAGCTGCAAGCGGGCGGCGCTGAGCGCGGGCTGCGTGTGCGTGGTGTTCTCCTTCCTCTCCATGGTGGTGCTGCTCTTCACCGGCCTCATCTTCGTCAACCAGTACGGGGGGGAGCCGAGGCCCGGCGGCCCGGCCTCGCCCTCCCCCGTGGGGCCCATCTGCCTCTCGGTCGCCAGCATCCTCGCCCTCTTCTCCGTCGTGGTCACCTGGCTCATCTGCTGGCTCAAGTACCGACCCGAGGCGGGGGCCGAGGCGGCCCCCGGGAGCGGGACCCCCAGGGGGCGGGCTGCTGCTGCTGGCGGCAGGAGGAGCCACACGTAGCGCTGGGGCCGCGGCCGCCTGTTGTTGCTGCAGCCGCCGCCTGAGGCTGCCCCCCCACCACCCGGGTGCGGGAAAGCGGGGGCCCTGCGGGGTACTGGGCCCGGGCGTTTCCAAGCACGCGCTTGCCCGGCCTGGTCCCCTCTGGTCTCGGGGGACAAAGGGAGGGCAGGTGTTAGAGGAACGGGGACCACAGAGCCTCGGTGCATTTGGCCTGGTCTCTTCCCTTCCACGCACCTTGCACTCCTTATCGCCTCTCTGCCTCCACGGGGGGGAATACAAGGAGCCACCGGGGGCGGGGGGCACCTGCTGGCCCGCCGTGCACTTGGCCTCTTCTCTGCACGTGGAGGACGCACCTTACCTTGTCTGTGCTCCACACTTGAGGGACCCTGCAAGAGGCTTGGAGGAAGTGGGACCATTGCACCTCAGTGCACTTGTCCTGCTACTTCCTCCACAAAAGCCGTGCACACAGTCCTAGATCCCAGTCCGTGGATGCAAGGAAAGACCTTGTCATGGAGAGAGGTGAAACGATTTTTCAAAATTCACTTGAACTGTTACCTGCTTCTCACCCACACATGCAAACTCCTTTCTGCCCTCTCCCTTATGTTCCCAGCCTAAGGGGAAAGACCATGTGTGGGAGAATTGGAGGAGATGGGTTAGTTATTTTGGTACTCAATCCTGAAGTGCAAATCCTTCTTAGGATCTTATTAGTGGATAAGGATGCAGGGCCATCATTTTGAGTGGCAGCGTTATCTAGTGAATAGAGCACAGACTGGGAGCCAGACACTTCTGAATTCTAATCCTGGCCTTGCCACTGATCTGCTAGGTGGCCTTGGGAAAGTGATTTAGCATCTCTGTATTGTGGTTTTCTCCTCTGTAAAATGGGAATAATAATTCTTATTTACCTATTTCAAAGGGAGTTGTGATGACTAATTAGTTAATGTTTGTAAAGCACTTTGAAAATGTCAAGTGCTATATAAGTGCTAGTATTATTTATTATTTATTTTTCACGACATCAAGGAAGGGAGGAGAATAGAGGGAATGATATCTGGACAATTAATGAGTTTGAAATGAATGCCTTGTGTACATGTATAGAGGGACGGGGGGATGTCTGATGGAGGGAGCAAAGAAGGTGGGAGAATTAAGTAAGATCTATCAGCTATCTTCTTGCCAACTGGAGGGTAAGATACATGTCTCTAACAGATATACAATGGCCTGGCATCTTGGGAAATTAGGAAAAGTCAAGGGGTAGGAAAGGGTCACACACCATTTCCCTACTTTTATCATTTATCAGCATACCCTTGTTTCTGTGCTTGCTAATGCAGAGGGGATGAAGCCATTTATCAAAGAAAACTGGCTTACTGTTGCCCCCACCTGGAAGATAATTGAAGAGATGCATTGTTGTTACGATCAGAATAAGATGACTGTGTTCATTGTATTTTGTTCTTTTCCCTTTTTAACCTTAAAAAAAGGAACTACAGTACATGTACAAAAGAGCTGTCTTAAACTCCTGTCCTAAAGAGACTGCGCCAAAGTATCCCCACATGTATCTGTTCCCCCTGTATAAGAAAACTGCCTCTATAAGGCAATTGACTTTTTGCCAGGCCCTTGAGTAGTTGTTTAAAATAGGCTTTGCTATTTCATTTTTAGAGATCGTTGTTTAATGTGGGTAACTGAAACACTGTTTTGTGCATTTTAAACAATTTACTGAAGATGGTTTAATTAATATAATATAGCTCTAAAACTGGGATGAAAGATTTCTGTGGCACAGAATAATGATTGATTGACCATTCATTTATATGGTGAAAGGAATCCCACATTAAAATATTGATTTTCAACAGCGCAGTAAAAGTGGAATATGATAGTATCATTTCTGTATTGATAATTAGCCTTCAGTTACAATAGTTACAACTAGAAAGTGTTTTTCCACCCTTCTTGATATGTTTCACTTCTGTATTATGAATTTCTCTAAAAGGCCAGGAGAACACTTTTTGTATATGTCAGGTTGGGACTTTAATGCATTTCATATATGGTGAGATATTCATAATGCGAGATGAAAAATCATGCCATATAATTTGTTTTGTAATGTACAAAGGAGAGCACTCTATGTAAGTACTATTGTATGTTGCAGGATAATTTTGTTTGGTGCCTGAATTTAAAAAAAAAAACTTAATTAGCTGTTATCTCTTATATCTGGAATGAGAAACTGCTTCCTCTTCCATATTTCTACATAGTACTGTATTGGAATGAAAATGATGATTTTTGTGCTTAACAATTGGAGAATTTAAAGGTGGTTGTATATTATTCCCTGTGTATTTATGCAAGCTTTCTGCATGATATCCTGACAAGTATTCTATTAATAGACCCTTACTTGACCACTTCTATTTATGACAAGTGAAAAGAAATGTATTGACTATTTAGGAGCAGAAAGACAGCAACTGAAGACTTGTTTTAAGTGTGATGTGTTTTATGACTGCACAAGTGATGTGTAGTGTGCATTGTCTTGATTATCACAAACCTGTAAAAATGTAGTATTTGTACAAAGATCCATTATAATGAAAGTATTTGATGAAAACAGTATGTGATCTTTGTGTCACTTATATTCATAAACACATAAATCTGCGCCAGCCTTTTCACACAACAGAAAATAAAAATATTATGGGGAGATAAATTATTGGATTCTGTTCTGGCTCTGCGCTAACTTTCTGCATGACCTTGGTCAAGTTATTTAAGATGGTATTTTCAAACTTGGATTAATAAACTAGGCAGCTAAATAAAAATATATCTTTGAAAACTGAGCATAGCATTGACTTGAGTAGTAGATGTGGATACTTTGCACATAAGAAAATAAGACCGCTTTTATTTAAGTTTCTGTATGATAATTGAGATGCCCAACTTCAGATACAAACATTTGACAGTTTTGGCTCTAACCTCTCTGTCCCTCAGTTAATCCATGTAAAATTGGATAGCAATACTTACCTCCCTAACATGTGGCTTCTAAGGCTTTATTCATTACAAAGTTTAAAGCAATTTGAGATCCTGAAATAGAAGGTGTTATAGGAGTGTATCAGGCATTATAAATAATATTAAGAATAAATGTACATAAATTAGCTGACATATTCCCCAGTAATGCTTACTGGGGAATATGTCAGCTAATTTATGTACATTTATTCTTAATATTATTTATAATGCCTGATACACTCCTATAACACCTTCTATTTCAGGATCTCAAATTGCTTTAAACTTTGTAATGAATAAACAATAATTTAAAATATATACATTCTTATACAATTAAATTAGTGGATGTGATATCCATATGTTTCTAATGCAAATATAGCATTAGTTCATCAGTATTTTTATTAGTGAAGAACCCATAATGTGCAGTTTTAAACAGTGTCATATTCTCCCAGTTGGAAGCATATGCTTCATCTCTGTATTTTCTGTTCCTTCCACGAAATTATAAAAAGAAAAAGATTTTTCTATCTATATATTTGAAAATATTTCAGAGTCAAATTAAAATGGTATTGAAACACAGACAGTAGATCAGATCTATATGAATTTAGAATAACTTTGCTGATTTCAATAGTGTTACTCTGGATTTACACCATAGTAGCAAAGAACAGAATTCATCTGTATAAATCCAGTACTATAGAATCCCAGCACTATATTTGTATACTGGATTCTCTTGAAACTACAGATTACTTATGCTAAATCTAGCCTTGATCATATATCAATTTAAAAAAATCAAGCTAAAGAAAATCCATGACTGAACTGAGGTATATTTATTACTATAACCGTCTCAGTCCCACAACTCTTATGTCTTTTCAGTGTTTTAAAAATGTTAAATATATGGGGATGGGGGATTTGAGGGGGAATTGCCTCTGTGACACTGTCTCCACAGATCCCAGACTCCAGAGAGCTGTGTGGGGTAGGAGTAGGTGGACATATCCCACTTCAGGCCCTACAGAGAGTCACAATACAGCCCAGCCTGTATTTCCAGTATGTTCTATGGAAACCCTTTGCTGTGGAGATCACCTTTTAAGGAATTCTGGGGGTCAGTTGTGGCCAAGGATCAGAGCAAAGCATTACGCGTTGCAGCAAAAGCATGGAGCTTCATTTTGAATGGCTCTGGCCTACAGATTTCCTGGGCTATATGAATCCTGAAAGATCTTCAGAGTTTCTGGTCAGGCCTAATGGCCTGTTGTTCGGCATGGATAAACCTCTCCCTGACATGGACTCACCATGATGATTTCCTTGTAGTTTTCCTCTGGCTGAGCTTCCTTTTAATGATTTTTACCATCAGAAGGGGTGATCCAAACCCAAAATTATTGAAGATTGTGGGTCAGATTTTACACAAGCCTTGGAATAAATCAGTTGACTTCAGTTTAGTTTAATTTACTCCAGTGTGTCTGAGAGCAGAATCCAGCCCATAGATGTAGAACAGGGTTTCTCAAACGGGTTGCCGCTGGTGTAGGGAAAGCTCCTGGTGGGTCAGGCCAGTTTGTTTACCTGCCCCATCCGCAGGTCCGGCCGATCGCGGCTCCCAGTGGCCGTGGTTCACTGCTCCAGGCCAATGGGAGCTGCTGGAAGTGGCGCGGGACGAGGGACATACTGGCCGCCGCTTCCAGCAGCCCTCATTGGCCCGGAGCAGCAATCCGTGGCCACTGGGAGCTGCGATCGGCCGGACCTGCGGACAGGGCAGATAAACACACCGGCCCGGCCCTCCAGGGGCTTTCCCTACACAAGCGACGACCCCTGTTTGAGAAACACTGATGTAGAAGGCAGGGTATGCACAATTTCTAACTCTCCCCTCCCCCCAGTTAGAAATCATATAAACTGGGTTGTATTATAAACCAGAAATTTTTTTAACAACTATAGCAGGTGTATTTTAAGTGGTTGAGGAGGTAGCAGACAGAACAAGGCAGGTTACTAAGAAAATAAAACAGAGCACACAATCTAAGCTTAATATCCTAAAAAAAACTGGTTCCATGTGAGTTCTCACCCTAAATGTGGTTCTAATAATCTTCCCCACTATTTTATGTTGGTTTCAGCATGCTTTGAAAGTGCCAACAGGATTGGGCCCCACAGGCAAGACAGGCAGGGGTACTCCTAGTTTGATGATCCCACTTAGGTGTTTATGTGTCTACGCTAAGGCAACTGTGTGCATGCTCATGGGCAGAAACTTAGGTACCTAGGGAAAATTAACCATGGAAATTCCAGCATCTAGGGATTTTAGGGCCTCCAAGGTTAGGCAGCAGCTGAACAGAGGTTTTGAGACTCTGTGTGGTACCTAAATGTTGGCCCTAAAGTGGCAGTTAGGATCTCAAGTACCTTTGTGGATCTACCCCAAAAAGCTTCATTACCCACCCTCTGAAAATCAGGCCCCTTTAGGAGCACAGGGCATAGGAACTTCCTGGGTTATCAAAACTAGTCCCCAGCTATTGCATGCAATCCTGTCTCATAATCCTCATTCATACATTCATCCAACTCCATCTTTAAACTGGTTAATTGTCCAAATCTAACTCCTCTGATAGTTAGAAACCATCTAATTTTCAACCTGAATTTATTCATGGACAGGTTATACCCATTTGTTCTTGTGCCAACATTATCCTTCAGCTTTAATAGCTTTTTTCCCACCGTGGTGTTTACACCCTGATGTATTTATAAAGAAGTCATACCTTTTTTAGTCTTTGGCTAGGCTAAACAAGCCACGCTCTTCCAGTTTCCTCTCATAAAGTAGGCTCTCTGTTTCCTTGATCATCCTAGTAGCTTTATCTGTACCAGTTCCAGTTTGAATTAATCTTTTCCTGAACACGGGTGACCAAAATTGTACACAGATTTCCGGATGAGGTCTCATTAGTGCCTTGTACAATAGCATTAATTCTTCCCTCTCTCTGTTGGAAATACCTTGCCTGATATGTCCTAGGCTTGCATTTGTCTTTTTCTTCGTTATGTCATATTGATGGCTCATGAACATCCTGCCATCTACTAATACACCTACGTCTCCCTCTTTCCCAGCCATTTCCAAGTGAACTCCCACCATGTAGCAGGAGTTCTTCTCAATAGCCCCTAAATGTGTGACCTTGCATTTCATACTATTAAATTTCATCCCACTTCTATTATTCCTCTAAAAGCCATCCAATTCTTGCTATATAACAGTCTGATCCTCCACTGTATTGACGATGCCTCCCAAATTTGTGTCATCACCAAATTTCATTAGCACACTCCCACTTTTTGTACCAAGGTCATTAATGAAAATAAGACCGATCTTGAGGAACTCCACTAGTAACCTCCCTCCAGTCTGATAGTTCACCTTTCAGCACACCCCATTTTCATCTCCTTTAGTTATGTCCTTATACACCTTCCTATTCTTGAACTAATTCCCATCTTTTCCATCTTAACTAATAACTTACTATGTGGTACCATGTCAAATGCTTTACTGAAGTCCAAATAGATTAGCTCTACTTCATTTTTCCTGTTCAAAAAGTCAGTTATTTTATTAAAGATACAAGATTAGTCTAACATGCTCTATCTTTGTTAAACACATGTTGCATTTTATCCCATTTTCTGTTTACCTTCATATCTTCAATTATTCCCTTCAAAATTTGTTCTAAAACTTCGTGTACTATTGAGATCAGACTAATGGGTCTTTGGTTGCCCAAATCACCTTTTTTCCCCTTTCATAAATCTAGATATGGGGGGGGGCATGGATCAGCGTTCATGTCACACTTCCTGTCAGTACCCCGCCTAGGCTGGGGAAGCTAATGATCCAACCGGTGGACCAAATGCAGTGAAGAATCCTGGTCACGTGCCACCTGAGGCACTTTGCGCATACACTAAGAAGAAGAATATAGGTATGACATTAGCTATTCTCCAGTCATACAATACCACGCTCAAATTAATAATTTACTAAAAATAATTGCTATCAGACTTGCAATTTCATGGGCCAGTTCTTTTTGTATTCTGAGATTGAGATTATCCAGTCCCCCCGATCCTCCAATTTGAGCACATTAAACTCTTTGAATTTTGCTTGCACCTTGTTTCCATTTCTGTACATTCATTCCTGTTAGCCATTCTCCTCCTGCCCCCTCCACTCCTCATTGTCATCCTTATTGAAAAGTGAGATAAAGTATTCATTTGGTTTTGGGACCATACATAGATTATCCTTAATCTGCATGTAGTGGGGTGGTTACCCGCTCCTGCCCTTCGGGGTTTAAAACAGCCCAGGAGAGGGCTGTGGCCGGGGCAGGAAGCCTGGGCTGATTGGGGGAAAGGAGACTCAGCTGTGGCCAGGTCCCAATCAGGCCCAGCTGGCTCCTATAAGAGGCAGTGAGCCAGAAGCCCAGTCAGTCTCCTTCTGCCTGTAGAGGGTGAAGGGCCTGGCTGCTTAGAAGCTAGAGACAAGGTACCTAGAGTGGAGCAGGGCTGGGGAAAGGCAGAGGAGCTGGGGAGCTCTAGCCTCGAAAGCCCCAGGCTGTGGACTTGATAAAGGCCAGGACAGGTACTGGGGCTATAGAGGGGTAGCCCAGGGGTAGGCAAAGGCAGCAGGTCCATACCCCTCTTTGCCAGTGATGAATGGTGTGTACACTGCAGTCTGCGCCAGGGAGTGGGGGCTAGATGGTGACTGGCAGTAGCCATATTCTGAGGTGAAGTGGGAGTAGTGGGTTGGGGGGTTCCCCAGGGAGGGGAGACCCAGATTGGTGGGGTACTGCCAGGGGGCAATACTCCAGTTAAAAGAGGCACCGGGGTCCAGGGAGGGACACAGGGGCAAGAGGACAGGTGGATCACTGGCCTGCTGAGGGTGCTCCTGGCTGGAAGTGAGCTAATTCCCAGGAGTCCGCAGCAGCAGGCGCTGCAGGGGTGAGTCCGCTCTCTACACTGCACCTCGTCCTCACTACACAGTGGCTCAACTACTTTTCTTGTCTTTTAAAGTGTCTCAGATTGTGCAACCAAAATCACAAGTCACTTCTGAAATTATTTTATTGGCTACATCTATGCTTTGGGAAACTATTAAACAACTATTTTCTTCTACTGATACAACTTCTTTATATATTTTGGGTCATAATGTGTATTGTAAATCCATTTGTCTCTCACATTGATGTTCTTTCTTATTTTAAGGTCCATGTTGTCCTTTGTCAGCAAGTAGCACTCAGTTTGGTCCAAAGTCAAAATTCCCAATGGAAGCAAGATTGAACCCTTACTTTGTCTAAAACAATATAAAATCTCTGGAGATTGGAATTACTGTATCTGACAAGTGATCAAAAAGATACTGAGCCACTTTCACATATATAGCCACCTTAATTAAACTCTCAAAAATACAAATTAATGTGCTTTCCCAGGTCTCTTGACTTTGACTAACTTCTTACTGAAATCAATGAGAGCTTTCCCTATATGCATACTGAAGAATATTGCCTGGATTCCTCCTGCTGACCTATAACAAATATATTCTAGATCACAGAAAGTCAATTTACATTGCTAAAATAATTGACTGCCACAAGACACCTAAATACATATTTGGATTAACCCCAAGTCACTTTACCACATCAGACACATGAGCAGGTCCCTACAGGTGGTTACAATATTGCATAATTAAAGCACACAGTCACACCAGATATATGCAGGTCCCTCTCATCCTACAAATATGAATGAGTCAGGAGATGTAGTTTCAGTGTAATTGTCCCTTCACCCAGTTACATCATGGTCCCAATTTGTAGTGGTGCAGGGCCCTGAGCTGCCCAAAACAGTCTGGTTATATAATACAACAGGGTTGCAAATAGGGTGACCATATGTCCCGTTTTGGCTGGGCAGTCCTTTTATAAAGCCCTATCCTGACATCCTGAGTTTTTTTTGCGAAAGTGGGCATTTGTCCCATTTGCTCTTACCGACTTGATCAGTTGGCAAGAGCAAATGGGGAAAATGCCTACTTTTGTCAAAAAGGGGGGTTCAGTGCAGAGGAACATGCAGGGGGTGATGCCAGCCCCATGCAGGAGGAGGCAGGGCTTGAGTGAGTAATGACCCCAGCCTCACGCAGGGGGCAGGCAGGACTTGGATGAGTGGCTCAGCCCAACCCTGCACAAAGAGTGGGGCTCTGGTGAGTGGCTTGGGCTAGCCCAGTGTGGGGAAGGGGCTCGGGCAAACAGCTTGCACCAGCCCAGCGGGGAGGGTGCTCAGGCAGGAGGGAAGCGCTCAGGCCACTCCCATGTGGGGTCCCATTTTCTCTTGGGCACCCTAGTTGCAAATTGTAGTGCAGACTGGATCTTCATTATAACTGAGTTCCTTGACTTCCATGTTGTTATGTCTGCGGTCACACTGCAAATTCTCCTTCTCTCTGTTATATTTGAGCCATTTAGAAATCGGCAGTATTTGGAAGAGGTGGTCACAACAATGGACATACAGCCCTCTGTATGTATGTAGGAAGATATATGTAAGCATGTATGATCCTTGATGCACAAGTGATATTCATTGGTTTGCTTTAAAGAGATAGACAAAGACTGGGGCTCAGTTTGGTGTGCATTTCCTATTACAATATGATCTGAAACTGTCCCTGCAACTTTGATGCAGAACTGGACCCAGGCTTATTTTTCAGATGTAGTTCAAATGCAGCATCTCTTCATCCCATCTTTCTCTCCTATTTAGCATGTTGTGTAACAAAAACAAGAAAGATTTTATTTATTTTTCCTTTAACTTTTTATATCCAGTAAAACCTCTGAACTTCCATAGTACAATTTTTAAGTTTTATTTTCTTTGTTATTTACAATGGTTGAAATTTGCAACAATTGTTCATTTGGGGGAATCTCAAGCAAGCAAAACTCCACACTGTCATACAGAGAGAACTATGTACATTTTAGAGGTATAATTAGTCCCAAAACTGTGAAGGGAAAAGTTAACTTAGCTTTAGCGCCACATTTTAAATAAAACTTTTTTGATTAGCGGGCAATATTAGTCCATGACAAACTATTTTTCTTGTATCTGTTGGAAACTCATTAAAAAAAATTGGGTGGAATTACTTGAAATAAATATAATAAAAACCCTACTCTTACCTCTATTCTAGTAGTGAACATGGTTACGTTTTCAATACCCATTTACATCCTCTCTTATGTATTACTGCAATAGACAGATGAAATGGGAAATGTGTTCCATGCTAGTGTTGCTTGAAATGATTTCTACTTCACTTCTGAGGGAGAGGGAAGAGTAGGAGAGTTTTTTAGGTTAAGATCCATATAAGTATTTTTAAGGATGGTAATTTAGTCACATTCCAACAGCCATGGGTCAGGTGTGTATCTTTTATCTTCACTCTGCAATATTGTTTAAAAACTTAAGCAGCACAATCATGAAGTTCTTACTTAGTTTTTACTCAGGCAATGAGAGTTTTGCTATTGATATCAATGGAAATTTTGCTTGAAAAAGGATTAAGAACATCAGGGTTTGACCCATATCCTGAGCATCTGAATAGTAGATTAATGCATTTACCTGCCACTTTGGAAGTCTCCAGATTATATGCTGCCATCTGAAAATAAATCTGAAGGCGCTATCTTAAATAGACTCAACTTCTGGGGATGAGCTTGCTGTGAAAATCTAAATAGAAGTATGTATCTCACAAAACCATTATGTGGTTCATCGTCACTGGAAGCCTTGGCTCAAGGAATAGCAAATGAGCCATCAGGATGGAAGGGCCTTTGCAGAGAGAACTGTGTTAGGAATCTTGTACTGCATCTGTTCATATTATTTGTGACTCACACAAGCAATATTAGGTCAAGAGTCAGCAAAACACTTAAGCACATGCTGAAATCCATCTCCACTCAACAAAGCACTTAAGCACCTGCTTAAGTTCCATTGAAGTTACCTACTTAAGTAGTTGTGTTTAACAATCTTGCAGGATCAAGTCCTTAATTCCTTATAAAATTCACAACTCTCTACCCCCAACCTCCAGAAAGAATAATTGAGGTGTATTGTATAAGGATGAAAAGTCTTGCTACCTATATAGTAAATGTGGTGTTTACTATGTTCAAAAGAGAGGCAAAACATAACTCCTGAAAGCAAGCGCTTTGCATTTTTAAGTGCCCCTCTTTCAGCTAATAGGGAAAGGAGAGAGACAGGTGCGCACAGATTCTTCCAAAGTTACTAATGAAATGAATAGGTGAAGTAACCAGCACTGGATTCTGAATAGATGTTGCCGGTGCTCTCTGCTGGCCAAATAATAAATAAAACAATATTTCATAGCATCTGGGCCCAACCCTCCAGCCTCTGGGATTTTGCCACTTATTCTAATGGGTTCAGAATCAGCCCCCTTTTCTCAGAAAAATGTAGGTTATCTCTACTTTTACTAAAAGAAAATCCTGCTCTCTGGGTAAAAAGGATGAGAAATGGGGAAAGCTATTACATTTAGATTTCAATCTTCTTCCAAAGGGAAAGAGGTGTGTTCTGAGATCAGAAATGCAGGTGAAACTTGGGGGTTGTTTTTAAAATTAGCTGAGGGGATTGTCTTCTGTGAAAAGCTGAAATCACAAGTGAGAGCAAACCTGATCCAGTCAGCTCAGGAAGTAGAAAGTCCAGCAACAAAAATCCAGTTGTCTGGATTACAGAATTAACCCTTTAAAACGGGTGCTGCACAAGCTGGACTTTCTACTTGCTGAGCTGACTGGATCAGGTTTGCTCTCGTTTGTGATTTCAGCTTTTCACAGAAGACAATCCCCTCAGCTAATTTAAAAAACAATGGTGTGTGTGTATATATATATATATATATATATATATATACACACAAGAAAAAAAATGCTCCACATTAGCAAATACCTTGTGTTGTACTTTTAGGATGATCAAAGCATTATTTGCTTTATATATTAATATTAAAGTTATGAAATGTTCTCTTATGGTATTGCAATTATTTTGGGTGGGGAATGAGCTCCTATACTATAACATCTATGTAGCATACATTAGATGTTCTGAACATTCTAAAACAACCACATAAGGTGTTAGTCAAAAGTGACAGTATCACTTTGTTATGGCTCTGAAATATTCCTTGGTCATATAAATAGTTTGTTTATATCTGTGATACCCATGATCAATTAAATATCTAAATACCCAGGAAAAGGGGAGAGAACAAAATCTCTGTGATCATTCCTGGTTACTACTGTTCCCTACAATTCCGGTTTTAAAAGGCAACTTGAGTAAGTATGGTGGCCCTTACAACGAGCAAGCACTCTTTTCAGATGAACATAGAGGTTCCTTCAGTAGAGGAGACATCGGGCCTGATCCTGCTCCCATTGATATTAATTGCGCCAAATACCCTCTCAGTGCGAGGAAGATCCGACCCTCAGTCCGTGTCTGAGAGCAATTCAGCCCAAACTAACTCTTCAGAATAATATCTGGCAGCAGCGGGTTTCTTCCTCATATCAGGAGGCCTTTTCCCCTTTGTTCGAGCTAAAACGGTCTGAATCTGTTGCGGGGGGAATAGGTGTGATGACAAGTCGGACGCGTTAGAAGAGCTAGAGCCAGAGGAGAGAGATCTGTTTAGCAGAGAAGGGGGTATTTTCTACTTGGTCGTTTCATCGCTGTCCATTCTGGAGCAGGACGTCAGAAAGAATACCAGTGAGTGGCTTTCTTGTGAGTCAGACTTTTCCTTTAGTTTTAACTCCCTTTCATGATGTCTGTTGCCTCTTCTTTTCTTGTGATCTCCCATTCAGTTGTACTAAAGTAAACATTTTCAATTACTTCTTGATTTAGGGCCCACGACCCCATGTGGGTTTTTTTTAAAATTTAGTTTTACCTATGTGGATTCCTACACACACACACACATACACACAACTAAGATAACAGGAATTAATGAACAAATTACTTTCTTTGCTTTGGAGTATATATTCTGTGTTTGGGTTATTAAATCCTGTCAATATGCGATCCAAGTATAGTCATATTAAAAGGTTCCTGGTATATTTCCCCTTCCATAAAAAAGAATCAGACTTTTAGCTGCCAGTCTGCGTAGTGATTTTGTAATATATCGCTGAAGAAATCCCGGTGCCAGCTGCAGTCAGGGGGTGACGTCCTGGGCCGACTACAGTTAATGGCAAAGCTCCCATTGACTTCATAGGACCAAGATTCCACCCAACAGGCCGAAAACTTTCAGTTACGCCTAGTGCCAGTCCATACAGGGTCAGATTCTGATCTCAGTTATAGGCAGTGACCGCAAAAAAATTAAAAGCGGTAGAAATGAGATCAGCCAGTATCCTTCACGTTTGCCAAACACTATGGAACAACTGCAGCGGCAACACTCTGCTTTAGACTATTTACTTGGCGTCTAGTCTAGACTATCTCCTGCTCTGTCCGAACTGTATACTGTGCCGCTCAGGGAGAATGAAGCAACTTTGTTTTCGCGGTGTAAAACTGCAGCAAGCTCCTATCCATCCTGCATATCGAAGTGGTCTTTTCTTTTTCTGTTCTAAATCGATTTTTATCCAGTTCATCTTTAAAAGAATAAGTGGTGAAATCATATAGCTGTAGGCGACATACAGATTAATGAATTCAATGTCCCTGATAGAAAGACCGCTTTCCTCTTCGAATTTCTGCCTGTGGCATGTCATAGAAAAATCGTTCCTGTACCAGTATAACATGGCAGCGACTCTTTCAAATGAGGGGTTGCAAACTCTTTTAGTACCTATTACCTGTTGGAAAACCTGGCATGCTTAAACATGGATTTAAGCTAAATTAGGCATAGGTAAAAAGAGCCAGATGTATTCCGCGTGTTTCTTTCGCTGTTATGAAAATCACTTGTTCTGAATACAAACGCATTTGATCAAGCCTCGAGTGTATAATGCTTTGTTGCAATAAAAACCCTCTTGAAGTCTACTGCGATACCGAAAGAATGAATCGTCATTCCGGGTGTTACAATTAATAGGAAAGCGAGTAACAAGGATTAGAACGTTCATTTCAAAATGCCATTGTTACAGCTTCGGGTGGATGTTGATTAACATTTTTCGTCCATACATTTCTCGTTTGTATAGATGAAATCCTGTTTGCCAGATACAGATATATAAGGCTGGTGCGGTAATCTACAACATACCTGTGGTATGAAATGAAAATGTCCTTGATTTCCTGATGGCTCACTCCCCCCTCCCCCTCCGAGACTAGTCAAAGTTCAGCTCAACTCCATCTTTTTAAAATGCTAATTCCTCCGATTTATTTGCAACCAACCAACCAACCATTCCTCCTATTTTCCTTGCTGGATTTACCTTGCAGTTTCACCCACATGAAGAATGCCATCAATACCAGTAGATAGTGAGATTTTACAATGCTTCTGCTGTTTGTCCAAAGGTTGCCTTTCCTCCCACTAAGTACGACGACAATGCAGATGGAATAAATAACAACGCAACAGGTTTTTATTTCAACATCCTGCCCCTTTAATACTTGCTTGGGATAAATTAGACTTCGTTGGACGTATTTTTCTGTAAAAAATACGCGCAACTTATGAAATAAATTGGATCTCTTCGGAGAGTGCTTTCTGGAGCAAATCTTTCCTCCACTCCAGGGTGCAAAAGCAATAAAATAAGATCCTTTAAAACAGAGAGCGTTTGGACAGCAATTTCAGGGTTTCCAGCGCATGGATCCCATTACAGGCTAAGCAGAGACGTGCTCTCCCTTAGCAGATTTTAAATGGAGGGGGGATATTAACACTATTCTACTCGTACCTATCAGCAATAAGATAATAGATGCACCTCTATACCCACCCCAAAAGGCATTTATTATTATTAAGTGGTAGCTGTAGTATCGTTTACTGGAGGATCTGGTAATAATCAGAAAGGTGAGGAGTTAGTGAAATACATGTTGCATTTATTGCAATTTTTAAAAAAGATTCTAGAAAGAGATTGGTCCTGTCATTTGTAGGGTTAAGTGTTTCAGGGCTCTTTCAATAATAATCCCTCTCAGCTACATGGAATCGGGTTTCACAATGAAGACAGAAATATTGACAAGGAATCGACTCCCAGATTCGTTTCAGTCATTGTTCCAGCAGCTACCTCTGCCAGGCAGCCAACAATTACATGTCCCTTTTGCTGAAGAAAAGGGGCTCTCACAGAATTTAGAGCTACAGTAAATCGTCTTCTCACTACTCTTATTAACCTTTATTTCTCAATCCCTGTTGACTGGAAGCCGTGAAGCCAGGTTCAATGGAGTTTCTTCGCAGCGTCCCTGAGAACAGAATATTGGCCATATCAGCATAAAGTGAAGACACGCATTTATATTCTGATAAATCCAGCTCTCTCCCAATGACACCTGGCAATAACAATAGTCATATTAGATCAATTGAGAATTTAGACAATTATTCAGTCTTCTTTTATTTTATTTCCTCCTTTTCATGTTAAAAGTGTAAACACTGGATTTGGTCCAAATGTGCTCCATTGATACCATATTGTACTGAGCTCTACAGATGAAAAAAATATACCTCCTTCCCCCACCATCACAATAAATAAATAAATAAACTCAGCATTGCCTTCTGGAACCAGCTGCCTCTGATTCAGATGGACTCGATTTTAAATTGAATTAAAGGTGTTCTCAGCATAAATTCAGTCCTCACTTCACCCCTCGCGCGCACACAAATGCCATGGCCCAGTGTGAAAATATTTCCTTTTACAAACAGCTGATCATTCTATTTCCATTTTTTAACGTCCTTTCACCCCACTCCATGTGCTGATCTCTTTGTACACCTGCCGCAGCCTCGCGCTCCCCCTGCCCCCAAAGGTAAGTGTTTTATAGCTCTCTATTCAAAAACTAAGTTGCTATTTTACAAACTCCTTTTAATTTCGTGAAAACAACTAACTGAAAAACTGGAGCAAAGACGGCGCTGAGACGTGTGGATGCGACATAAAAGCGATGGAATAAACTTCAAAGGTTTCAGTGGTGACTTTTGCACCCTTTATTTATGTGCCTATTAATGCAATATCCATCAAGTAGATATACATCTTTATCCTTTAAACTGATATGCTGGGAATCAATTAGATATGCAGATTACATTTCATAAGTTTCCAAATGTTAATCTTCCTGGCCCTTTGCTGTTAATTTTTTCTCCAAATAGTATTATGTTTCGGGAAAAAAATGTCCTTCAAACAATTAATCTTTAGGCTACTTGTCTCCAAATCTTTACTAAGGCTGAAGGCAAGAAGGTTCTCTGGAGTTTGGGTCCCTTTTTGGTCACGTTTCTCCCAGACAGGACGAAGCAAAGGGGGGACAGTGTGTCCGCCAATGGATACCACAGAGGTAATCTTTATATGTTTGATATTTTACTAAGCGTTCGTGGAGCTGTTAACCCAGCATGGGGATTTTTAAAACCAGACCATACCCAACCACTCCAAAGGGAACATGTCACTTTGTAATTCTTTCACAGACATGTTGTCTCTTGCAACTTTCTCCCCTTGCTTTGCACTGTCTTGAACAGAGATGAACAATACTTTAGAACATACACACACTTCACAGCTAGGGGCTTTCCAGTGCAGCTCTTTGTAACGTGTAGAAAAACAACGATGTTGCTGTTGGTTGGTACTGTTGTGTTTTTTAAGATTTATTTTCTTCTCGAGAACGGGGAAAGTCTGTCAAGTCTTTGATTTCTCTTTCAGCCCAATAGTAAATCTAAACGATGCTTCCCTGTGTAGTTTTTCGTGCGCACTGCTATGGATATTCCTTTGGTTAGCGTTATGGTGTTACTGTCTGAAGCCTATAAAATGCAGATACCCTGGTGCGCGTGTATTTGCTATGGCAATTGCCTAATTCTAGAACCAGAGGGAAGTCCTACATTTCCTATCTCATCCAATAGTCCACTAATCATTACCTTTTGCATAGGATAGCATTTATCTTTCCCTGGGGACCTTTCATTTTTATTTCTCACTTAGAACCAGATTCTGCCACATTTACCTACCTTGAATAGTAGTTTATTCCACAAGTAAATATCAATGAGATCATTTATAAAGTAAATTTCTACTATCATGCGAGTAAGAGCGTCAGAATCTTGCTCTAAATTGCCTTTTCTTTTTATTTGTAAATAGCAACAGTTGTTGCATACCGTTTGCTGCAGTTTTTTTTTAAGGGAAGAGATTGGATTATGAATAGTTTTAGCTAGTTTGTTAGTGAAATTTGTTGGTAGATTGTAGCTCAACATTTCACTCCACATTACACCATGTGTCACATTATGTCTGATCTATCTATCTATCTATCTATCTATCTATCTATCTATCTATCTATATGTGATGGAAAAATATGTAGTCCAAAGTGTGAGCCAAACAAATTTTGAACATTCTTACAATACGAATCCCAAATTACTGGTCTCTCTTTGAAGTTCATCTTCAGTAAGGTTTTATAGCTTGCAGTAACGTGTCCTTAATTCTGTTCCAAAAGAGTCGATATTTGTTCAACTGAGCTTGCTTCTGATTTGTTACAGCACAAATATACGATTCTATCGAGTAAAATGTATTCCCTTTACCAACAGGCAAACACTTTCAGTCGGGGCTTCTAATTCTTAATGTATCGGAATAATGTCCAAGATCAAAGTGCATCCTTTCCTCTGTGAACCTTAGCTTCTCCTTAGCTAACCACAGAAAATCCTCAACACCTGGTTTGGAACATCCTCAAATCAAGGAAAAGGTGCATCCTTTATCCAAGATATATGGTTGCAAACTTCCAAAGCAGAAATTCACTAGCTGAAAACAAAGCACTCTCTGTGCCCAGAGTTATGCTTTCTTTTATTTTGTCTGTTATTACTAGATACACAAAAAGAACAAAACAACAGGCATGGGCGGAGAGGGAGCGCACAGGACTCTTTCCTACTAAAAATCGACCAACAAAACCAGCAGCAACAACAAAACCTTCAAGCCTCAGGTATGGTAGAAACCATCACATTCCTTTCTGTGAAAAAATTGGCCGCATTCAAAATCATCCGGACAGAAAGATGTCTTGCTCCTTTATGAGCAATTTAGAACTACAATTCCACATATGAATTTGTCTCTAGAAATTATTGCCTGCTTTGCAATCCAATATACTGTCAAAAATATCAACTAAACACAAAATGCAGAATGGAATCTACCTAACGGATTCTTTCTTTCTTTCTTTCTTTCTTTCTTCAAAACATGGTCCAAAATTAATTTACACTTAGGATAAATTTTGCCACCGTGGAAGTAGTTGTATGGTGAATTCACGCTAAACAAGCTTCATGATAAATAGGAATAATAGCAATTCACACTGCATTTGGAGAGCCCCGAAAACATTATAATTGATTTTTGGTAATAGAAGAGAAAACAGTACTGTTATCATTCATAAATAATTGCCTCTGTTCCTAATAGCTCTAATTTTCACTGCCCATTTGATGTGCTGCAGGTTTGATATAGAGCATTTACTAATCCAATTAAAAGTGCACCTGGCCTGGAAGGGCTTTGTAATTAGCAGGAGTATTTTTAGCTATTTCCACTAGAAAACCGTGAAATCCTCTCTGCTGGACTAAAGACTCTAATATGGGAGGCTAGGCATTCATGTCTAATCATTTTGCCTGGAAGTTTAACAGAATATGAGGGACTATTTCGACTTCTGTGACATTGATATCCACGAGCCAGAATCTGCAAATTCAGGCAAAACTCCCAGGGCAAGTGGGTTTTAAATCTTTTTCACACTTTGTAGATTTGATCCTGTCCCATTCGAGTCAACGGGCATTTTTATATTGTCTTGAGTGGGAAGCAGGATAGAACCTGGTGTCTATAAATATCCGGAAGGGCCCGATCCTCTCCCCATTCAAACCATGGAGCACTGCCATGGATTTCAGTGGCGGCAGGATCGGGCCCCGAGTCAATGAAACATTTTCATTTCCCTCCTACAAAGCACACGGGTGTTATATGCGATCTGAGCGAGCGGGTGGCTCCACTTTTTATGCTGACCATATAATTTGTGAATGAAAAATGCCACCAGAGAGGGACTATAGCAAGTAAAGAGACAGCATGTACATTACCCTTGAAATGCTGTATTGCCTTTACTTCATATGAATGGAGCGTCTTGTTATTCTTCTTTTCCTTTCTATTTCGCAACTTTCTGGTTTGTCGGGCAATTCTGAATCCCCGTGAACCCGCTTAATTGTGTGCCATGAAAGAAGCGTCTGATTGAATGAGAAAGACATGTATATTCAACAATTTTCCATGCATGATATAGGAAGATTGGGTCTCTTTCCTACCATGGGAAAATATACAGCTATATGACTCTGAGGTGCAAAAGGCACTAAGATCTATAACATGCTCGCCCCCCTTTCCCCTCCCTCCATTTCTAGAAAATAAATCTTTTTCTTGGAAAACACTGCCGGGACTTAAGCTTGCAGAGGTTTCAAACTGCACGCAGGCTTGGGGCGGTGTTGCTCACTGGAGATCCCTTTTTAAGCCTGTGGGCCCTAAAGGGTACTCGTTTTCCAATTACAAGCTCCGACTCCAGCCAGCCTCTCTCTGCTTTATGTAACTCTTGGGCTCAGACGCACTTAAACGGAGCCCTGACATTGCGGAGAGAAGGGGACTAATGTTTCTGGTACAGAGGCCCAATTTACAGAGGCTGGCACAACCACAACAGCCACAACTGGTTTCCTTGCTAGGAAAGGCTCCATAATGTGCCCCGGAGACGGGGCCTGGCTAGGCAGGGAAGATGAAAGGAGAGTTTTACCCTGTGGTCCCTGAAGTGGCTGGGTGGGTATCAAGCCCAGTTTAGTTTGCCATGAACAGTGACCGTTCTATACCAAGCCAGAAAAGGCAGCGAATGTCACAGAGGAATAAAGAGTATGTTAGTTATCGGTAGAGAGAGAACATCCAGCGATTTACTAGCAATGTGTTTGGTCAAATAACCCTTTTAGCCAATCCATTTCGCATCCCCAACTTGCACGCAGAAGGGTAGTGACTTGAGCTAGTTTCTACACTAACACGAAATCATGGGCGAGGGTTGTATGAGGTAAGTGGAAGTTAACACTTCTGGGGTCTAATTCTATAGTACTGGCTTTGACGTCAATGGCAGAAAACCCCTTGACTTCAACGTGAGCGAAATCGGCCCCTGAACACTAGATTTTACCGAAGCAATGACTTTCAGCAAATGCATCCCAGCCCAAGAGGGCCTGGGATTCTACCTATCTCCCGAGAACAGCTGTGAAGCTATCAGGAGTCACCACTAAGTCCATATACACTCACGGGGCAGTGACAAAAGGAAAAAATAAACATACTGTGGGGAAATGAAACAATGTAGTTCACTCATTTAACACCTATCATTGAAGTGCAGCTACTATCAGTGAGTTACCACCGTTTTATTTCTAAAACAGAGAGTGGTACCATATTATATCGTGTATGCATGGATTCCTATATCATACTACACACTTAGGTTCCAGATTCAGGTGTCAAAATTATTGTGCTGTACTTCATCAGCAATGTGGCAATAACATATGTATGCACTTTCCGGTTTCAGGTCTCTGTAATATACAATTGCTGGTGAGGTCACTACATTAAAATCCTGTATGCTATGAAATATTGTAATCTATTTGCTAGTGAATATCTTAATCCGCACGCACACACTTTTAGCTCTAGAGTTTTTTTCAAGCACGATTCAACTTTTAAAACTAAGCAATATATTTCCCGCATATTCATTCTAGGAATCTAAAATTAAATGGCAAATCATGTGGCCTAAATTAAACTTTTGGAAACTTTCTAGACAAGCTACACATTTCAATGTTAAAACATCTTTATATTAGCGTGTGCATTAAAAACATGACCACAGGTGCCTATTGTAATGTATGGGGAATATAAATAGCTATGAAAAAAAAACACCAGAATAATTTGATAAACAACATTTCTCCAGTTTTTTTCAGATGCAGCTGCAGTTTTCCTCTAAGTATTTTAGGTATACATAATAATTAAGATACTTTGATAGTAGAAAAATATATAAAATAGTTTTAAATATGCAAACTTTTATTAGTAACCTGTTTTCTTTTCTTTTCTTTTTTTAAAGGTTTTTCTACCGGCTCTGTTCCCAAATGTCGGAGTCCAGAGAAGTTTAATAATTTTTATATGATGCATTTTGTAAGTGATCTAGTTTCTTTTCTTTTCTTTCTGATATGCAGGGTCTGAGAGCGCAGAATCAACAGCCTGGAACCTCGTAAACATCTAGGAGGCAGATAACTAATCATTATGGCATTTGCGTGACTCTAGTTTAAATTACTGTCTATTTTTTAATGATGATAGCATCGATGCAGGGCTCTTTCTTCAAATCTTCCACTCTAAACTACCTTCATTTTGCTGCCTAAAACTCTTTTTTTACTGTGCCCTTTAGTTTTCACTGAGTAAAGTCTGAGACCTGTGGCTTCTTGGTTGTTTATTTTATTTTGCGGGCTGATTTAGCTTATTAGTTATACATTTTGAAACTACCATTAATCCCCAAAGAGAACGGAATCAGCCACAGAAAAATTCCCCAAATCGTAAAGGGAAAGGGGAAACTTTAAGCCTAGAACTCATTGTTTCCTGTATTTCAAAGGGGGGAAAACCTGAACGATTCTCATCCTTTTGATTGATTAAGGTCTTGAATAACTTGAGGCTCGAGAGTGACAGTTACTGAATAGACTATTGCAAATAAAGAGCACTGTGCAAAGCCGGGCTGGCACTTCAGAGTGTAAAGGAGGCGAGTTTGCTGGCACTTACCAAGTTATAAATAAAAGGACATGCACAATAGTACCTTCTTTAAGGACAGACAGTCTTTACAACACTCCTGGCGTCATATCCTGCTGTGGTCACTTCAGCTCCTAGTCAGTCTTAACTTCTTTTATTTTTCCAGCAGTTTAGTTTGAATACTACAATAAATTCCTGGGAACAAATGCTTGTTAGCAAGACTTACTTTAACACACACACAGACAAATATATAAAATAGGGCCACATTTTGCCATCCGTTCTTAAAGCAGAAATTCCCAATGGGGACAATGGAGACTTCTGCTTAAAAATCGGAATGCACCGTTTGCTCCAGAGATTTTATTCTCCATTGCTACCGATTTCAGTGAAAAGAGAAAGCGAGAGAGAGAAGGAGAGAGGGGACCGTTTTATTCCTCCCTTCACACATTCTCAGAGAAGATGTGCTGGTGGAAACAGGCAGACAAAGAACTGTATCAATAGAAACACAACTTCCCCTTGAATTTCTCGCAAGCTGTTTGACCAGGACAGCATACAGCTGTACGTCTACAATCCCCCAGGAAAGAAAAGGTGACCAGAAAGACCGACTTCAAGAAATGCAAGTGTCTGGTTGCTTCCTTATTGTAATCTCCTTCAAGTGGTATTGTGCCAAGACAGTTGTAAAAGGAATGAACAGTTTCCCCACTGAAGGCTGCTTTCTCGCCTGCTTCTGCATTTTCTCCTGTCCAGCCATTCTATGAAAGGACACTTTATCAAGGGAAGAGGCAATGCCTGGGTCACACTCCTAGATTGAGGCCTCGATTGTAATGATGAGAAGAGAAAGTTGCAGATTTCACCCAATCAGCTCCTGTCTTCTCCAGACGGGACAGTCTCCCTGCTGGCCAATGGCAGCTCAGAGATCCTGATGAAGCTTTGGGGGAAAGAACTAATAAATACTCCAGAGCGGAGTTCCTTTCACTCTGTATCAACAACAGGAAGAAATCATTCCTGCCACCCCCTCCCCCTTTTCATATCACAGTGCGCTCATCTTCACACAGTGGCCAGCAGCCGCCACTCTTTCCCGCGACTTGTATGCAAGTTTCCCTTCCTCGCCCCAAACTTTGTTTCCTTTTCTCCTTTTTGTCTCTCTCTCGCCCCTTTGCTTTGGGATATCACGTCCTATTGACAAAAGGAGAGCAAGTCGTTCCCCCCTCCCCAACTTCCCCCTCCCTTTTTTCCAGGACTTTTCCTTTTTCAGTGGGATCTATTGCCAGAGCTGATCTCTCGTACATCAGCATTCACCTGGATATAATATTAAAGTAAAGCTGTATACAACATGACAACTCTAGCTGGAGCTGTCCCAAGAATGATGCGACCAGCTCCCGGGCAGAACTACCCTCGCAGCGGATTTCCATTGGAAGGTAGGAATGCTCTCTAGCTGTATGATGAATTTTCAAACCCGTCTGTGTCTGTGTTCAAACCCGTGTGTGTGTTGCTGAGAAACGTCCCCCCCTCCCAGTGCTGTGCATTAGATACTTAGATTACAACACAAATTAGAATTGCAACTGCACAAGGTTAGAGCTAGAAAAAACTCTTAACAACATGGAAAAGTGAGTGCACAAAAGGACTCCCTCACCATTTATGCACACACATATAATATACATTGTTTGCATTAACGTTCTCCACATAAGCAAAACACGGATTCTGTTTTGAAGAAGGCAGCATTGCAAATTAGCGCCCCAGGACAAAGTTGGGGGAGATCCTATTGATTGTCAGGGGTTCTGTCTTCTTAATCTTGGGACCCGATCCTGCACCCCTTACTCAGACAAAACTCCCACCGATACCAATGGGAAGTTAGCCTGAATAAGGACTGCAATATCCGGCTCTAAATCTCTTCAGATTCTCAGCAAGTTTAAGGACGGCAATACTTTAAAAAAGTGAAACGGACTTTGAGACATCAGTTCACTTCCCCTATCCTCCTGGAGTAGAGTCTCTCAAACTTTTGTGCCTTATTAACGTTTCTGTAAAAACGGTTAAAGGGGCGAGCGATGAGGGGTGAAACTAAAAGAAAAAGAGACACCAGGAACCCAAGTTTAGAGTCGCGGAAGAATAGTAACAGGAAGCGGGTTAGAATTATATATTCCAAACCCTTTAAAAGATTCTTCTGGAAGTTTTCTGTTTTCCCCCCTTTTCACTTCTACCAGGAGCCCATTAGTAGCGGCTAATTAAAGTAGGTAATAAAAAAGTCTTTCCAATAGTAAATGATGGAGAGTGTAACAGGTGAAAATTTTACGCTGGTTTTCTCCTGCAGTCTGTTTTACAGATAGATGAGATGAGATTAGATGAGATTCACAAAATCCCGAAATTGTCAGGGCTCTCAGTTTCCCCTCTAACTGGAAGGGCCGAGTGGTACCTATGTAACTAACATGCGAATAAGATGTGTCATCTGGCTCCTGACGTTGCTTCTGGAAATAGTCAGGTTCCCGCTAGCACTTAATGTTTCCCTTCTCTGAAGACGCTCTGTTGATAAATCTGAAACATTATTTAACTGTTGTGCGAAGATGACACTGAGCTGTCAGGCACTCCCAGGGTTTCTAACCATCACAGATCTGTCCAGTCAGGCAACCTAGCACTAAACTGGCGCTGGGATGGGAGCGGATGAACCCGGGTATATGTTTGTGTGCATGTGGATGGGGGAGTGTGTGCGCACAGAGAAAGTCGGGTTGACTTGAAAACACACACAACAAATAACTCCGTTTCCCCCTCCTTTCTAGTGTCTACTCCTTTAGGCCAGGGCAGAGTCAATCAGCTCGGTGGAGTTTTTATCAATGGCAGGCCTTTACCCAACCACATCCGACACAAGATAGTGGAGATGGCCCATCACGGGATCAGGCCCTGTGTCATCTCTCGCCAGCTGCGCGTGTCCCACGGCTGCGTCTCCAAAATCCTCTGCAGGTACCAGGAGACTGGCTCCATCCGGCCGGGGGCCATCGGGGGCAGCAAGCCCAAGGTGAGGAGATCAGCAAGGCAGTGGTGACTGTGTTTAGGGCCTGGCCCTGCCAGGTGCTGAGCCGATCCCCCTCCAGTCGATTTCAGTGAGCGTGGAGGGCGCTCAGCCCCTTGCAGGATGGGCTCGGGGGAGGCAGGAGGGCACGCGGTGCTTTTGCTGTGATTTGGGGAAGGATGCACATTTGGACAAAGCCTTATTGGGGCTAGTAAACTTTACACAAGCCTAGTTCTGGCTAAGGATTTTTCAGGCTGCAGCATCTGGGGAGAAAGAGTCCGCTGTACTTAATGCAGAGACAAAATGTAATCAAAGGCTGCGTAATTGCCTGTGCCCATGTAAACACCTTAGAAATCAACACACTCCTCCACTCGGTGTGTGCACGGAGATGCACACACACACACACACTCGTGTGCAAAGTGCTGTGTGTACCCCCCACCCCGCCCCCACCCATATTTCTAGAACTTCTCTGTTCCATACAATATTTAAAAAAATTCGGAAACTGAATCAAAGAAATAAGGCCCGATCCTGCAAACTCTTATTCACCTCCGAATGATCCCCACATACCCCACCACCAAAACTTGTGGGAGCCGCTTAGGGGATGAGCTCTTTCCAGGGTGGAGCGTGCAAGCGGGCCAGTTGGAGTCCGTTTGTCTAGCCATTGAGTCAGGATTACTAGCGGGCGGGGGAGTTTACAGGATCGGGTCCTATAGTCTGTACATGTTGCTGTACAGATCTATCAGTGTATGCAGCTAGTATCATAGATGACTGCTCAAACGCTACTTATATTTACACATACATACACCCAAAGAGTGTGTATACAGGCAACTATAGATCGTTGGACGATGGTTAACTTGTTTGTATTATTATATATCCCTCCCCCCCAAAAAACCTCTTTCTTTCTTTCTTTCTTTCTTTCTTTCTTTCTTTCTTTCTTTCTTTCTTTCTCCTCTGATGCTCCTTTAAAGCAGAGATTATTAAACATTTATACCAAATTTTAGAATAAATTACTTTATGTATTTTTCTGGCATAGTATTTGGGAAATTATTTCTATTCTGATTTCCAGGGTTTTTAATTGAACGTTATTTTCGTTTTTTTAGGACATCCCAGCAAAATTTCAGAACAGTATGTTTGTCAGTGTCTGTTTATGATATTTAAGAAAATCAGCATTGTCGTTGTTAGACTTATTTTCTGTTGTTGCTAAATTTCCGAGGTTGGATCTGTACTTGTAGTTTGAGTTATACTTTAGCACAGTTTAATCTCTTTTCCCGATCGTTACACTGTCACTGACAGTACTTTTACTGCGATTTTCATCTTCTCTGTGGACATTTCTGTGCTCACCACCCTTTGCACAGATACACAAACGTTATTACTAGATCACTTTAGGTTTTGATTACTACGGGCCCGATCCTTCAATTCTCATGCGAGTGCAACCCCAATGGACTTCCTAGGGAGTTTTGCCGTTCTGGGGACTACAGGATCGGGCTCGTTGTATGTATCTCGCAGTCCTGAGTCAGTTTTAAAAGCAGAAGGACGTTGATCCAAAGGGGCCAGATCGTGCCCTGAATTATAACGGGGTGTAAATCCGGAGCGTCTCCAGTCAGGTTAAAGGAATTACTCCGGATTCACGCGGCAGAATTTAACTTTCGCGTCTCGCTGTGATCCTTCTGCATTAAATCCAAACTGTCCAAACTTGGTGTCCGCCTGGTTTGTTGTATTAAAGCAGGTGACGACGCCGGACGTTGAGAAGAAAATCGAGGAGTACAAGAGGGAGAATGCCGGGATGTTCAGCTGGGAGATCCGGGACAAACTGCTGAAAGACGGGGTCTGCGATCGAAACACGGTTCCCTCAGGTACTGGGGTCTATGCTTATTTCCGTTCAGCAGGCTGGGCACAACCACTCACTCTATGTATTGATTGAGGCCATTTGGAGAGGCCACCTTTATCCAGTCTCGTCTTCCAGAGCCATCAAATATTTAAGAAACATACATTATCCCCCCTAGGTGTATGAGATCTGGGGTCTTGCTATGCAAAGGGGTGGGCGGTTGGGCAAGCAGTATATCCTGATGCAGGCAGAGCATGAGCTAAAGCCCTCGTTCAGTGATGAACATCATTTTTTAAAGCGAATCTAAAGCTAGAACCTAGTAGCTGCCGCGGTGCTATTTGCGAGAGGCGACAGGCAGTCACTTTCCTAACTTCATAAAACGATCAGCATTAACCACGGCTGCAAGTTAAACATATGGATCCCGGGGAGGATTTCTGCACTGGGGTGGGGCAGTTTGTTTTTAATTAAAAACCAACTGCATTCCTTCCCCCCCCTTCCCCGTTTGTGCCAAGGAGATAGTTCAGAGCATGGGTTTGTTTTGCAGATTGGAATCTGGAAACAAATAAATGAACCAAGGCTGCTTTTCTTTTCTCCTCTGGGTTGTTTTCTTGCTTGGTTTTGTTACAGTAGACAAGTATTCCGGCGTGGAAATCGAAACCCTGCAGTTTGAGGCCTCCTAAATAGTTTGCTCTCTGGGTCGTTTTGTTGTAATTTCCCTTGTAATGCTTTCTGGTCAGCAGACTTTACTGGCTTGGAGAAAACAAAAATATCTTGCAGTATATGTTAAGCCCCTTAAAAAAAACCCATAGGGAATATGAGGATTTATAGACACTAACCTCACAGGCAGTGAAGCCCCTGAATTTAACCCGGGGGATGTAAAAACCCAATGCGCTCTAGTGGCCTGAATTGACAAGGATCAAACCAGCAAGTCTCTGGATGTGCGCTGGTAGAGTTAGGGCAGCAGAGGGACAGTCACTGCCGAGGTCCCGAGAGGGAGAGGTTGTTTTAAAGCCAGCAAAGCGCCGCTGCTTTACAGCTCTTCGTTTTCCCTTGAAGTGAGCTCCATCAGCCGCATTCTGAGAAGTAAATTTGGGAAAGGAGAAGAGGAGGAGGCCGAACTGGAAAGGAAAGAAGCGGAGGAGAGCGACAAGAAGACCAAGCATAGCATCGATGGGATCCTCAGCGAACGAGGTAAAGCCAATCGCTCCCCCCCAGACGCGGAGTGAAGTGGGGATCCTGTTTGCAGCTTCTGGATCGGGCCCTGCGCCTTGGCAGTGAGGGAAGGACGTGGGGCGAGGCGCGCACACGTGAGCTGCTGGGGAGGGGGACTGGGCCAGCGGCGCTGGAGGCAGGTGCCTGCTTGAGGGGTTATTAAACCCAGCCCAATGGAGCGGGGTTCACGTGCGCTCTTTGTTTCCCCCTTGACCCTAGGAGCCGGGAGGTCAGATCTGTAGCTTATCTCTGGCCTGTTTGTTGTCCCGGCCGGGTTGGTCTCTCGCTCTCATTAGAGGCTGATGGCTTCGGAGAAAGTGTGTCGGAAGTGGCTGGTCGGGGCCCCGCTAGGGGTTTTATGAGGCCTTCTCGTGGTGAGGGTAAAAGCTGGCGTTAGGCGTGAGA
Source organism: Mauremys mutica (assembly GCF_020497125.1). Lineage (NCBI taxonomy): Eukaryota > Metazoa > Chordata > Testudines > Geoemydidae > Mauremys > Mauremys mutica. Next base: position 67,771,198 of record NC_059080.1, on the reverse strand, counting down.
GCTGTTGGCACCTTTCTGCAGATGGCAGCGAGATCAAAGGGTCGGGGGGGGGCTTCTCTCCAGGCATCCTTTGCTCCCTCGGAGCCTGCTGAGGGTCCCCAGGAAGGCGGGCAATGCCCTTGTGGAGGAAAAGCTCCGACCCCACCTGCGCTGCTTTTCCTTTCATTACTCCCCCCCCCCCTTCCCATAGGAGCCATGTCCTAGCTGCACGTGGCCCCTCGCCTTAGACCCGATGGAATTCGCTGTCCCCGGGCGCTGCAAGGACCGTACTGCAGGACCCACAGGAGACAGGCGCACACAAGCCTATTCCTGATTAGCGCAATTTCTCTAACGCCCAAAGGGAAATTCCCACGTGCATCTAAATCCCACGCAATTTGAAATCTCCTCTAAGGGCCGCTTTAAATGAACGGACTGGTGTCTTTAATATTCAAGAGGGAGTCGGAGGTAGGGAGAGAGAGTTGGTTACTTTGCTTGGGTTTTCAGCAGCAAGGGAGGCTTTAAGGAATCCCTGGGAGGAGATCGCAGAGACAGCCCCCCTCCGGATTATTACAGATATGCCTAACGGCCCGGTGCGCAGGGTGCCCCTGCAGGAGCTAAAATCACATCTCAGGCCCGGCGAGCCCCGTTAGCGCTGGCGCTCAGCTGTCCGCGCTTGGCCAGCTACTCTGGCTGGGAACTGGAGGCGGGTGTTTTCTCTGATCGAAGTGGCTCGTTCTGGGGGCTTGGTGTTAAAGGAAAAGTATATTCGGGGTATGCAAGCTTGTGGCCAGCAGGTCAGCCCCAGCCCCTGCCAGTTCTTCAACCCAACCGCTAGTGTATTCAAACTGAAATCACTTTTTAAAGGGGGAACGAGTCTCTTGATTTGGGGCCCTATCCTGCCATCTCTGTTCCGGCTTATTGGCTTCAAGTGAGAGTTTTTGCTTAAATAAGCCTGGCAGGATCGGACCCAGCAATAATAAAACCAACAGTTCCAGTAATTTCCAAGTCCATCTCAGGCAGAGTATTTCCTTCTAGGGCAGTTTTGCATAGTGCTGAAAATTTCCCCAATTCTAGCCCGCCATTGTCGTGAATCATTTGAAATAGTTCAGATTCCTTGGAATTGGAAGTTAGGCACTAGGAGAACATTGGGAGGAAAGAAAAGAGTCTCCTTCAAAATAAAATCTAACCAAACAAGAAGTCTAAAAATAAATAGCAACTTTAGCTGAAGAAAAATAGAAACCCAGTTCAGTGGCTTGAGGTTTGCATTTATTTCAAGCCTAGGTTTTTATTATTGCCCTGTGAAAAACTTGTGTTAGGTGCTGGGAAGTACATGCAATGAAATCAAAACCTAAGCAAGAAAGAGGAAAACGATACAACTCTCTGCAGTTGTTGTTGTGCCTAGTTTTCCAGGCCTGGACTTCGTAGGGAGATAGAGAGGCTGTTGCCAGTGCTGTGGGACTTGTTGCTAGAAGGTCCTAGCACTCCTCCTCCAAAGCTCGTCCTGCACATGCATAGGCGCTGAAGAAGAGGAGACAAAAGTACCAAATGAGCTGGTCAAACATTTGTACAACTTTTCCAGCTTTTACAAAGAAGGCCTTCTATACACAATCTACACTTGGAGATGAACTTGGAAAACAAAGAGGGGAGAGTCCATTGAAACTCACACTTTAGCTTTGCACAGACAAAGCTTCAGCTAGCAGCAGCTTGATGTGAACAAAAGAAGGCAACCTTTTTATAATTCAAGGAGAAAAGAAGAGAAAACAGCCTCACAAAAGGCCGAGAAAAGACATTATGGGCTTGCAATGAGGGATGAATTATTCAATGAGCCCCAATAGCCGAGGCTTCGAGCAGTTTTATGGACTCTCCACCGTGGAAAAAGTGGCTATTTTCACCTACAAAATGTTTCTAGCCTTTCTAGACATCTAGAGATGCCGACTGCCATTCAAGAAGGACAACTGCCATTCTTTAAAACTATAGTATCCCTCTGTATTGTCAAAACAAAACAAAAAAAACCCTAAACTAGGACTCTAACTCAGTGTTACTAGGGCTTTCAGGGAAGCTTCATCGTGTGTGTGTGTGTACATATATACACACCAAAAAATGCTAGGGGATTCGTAGATTTTAAGGCCAGAAGGGACCATTCTGATCATGTAGTCTGACTTCCTTTATAAAGGAGTGTGCAGAATTTTACCCAGTACTTCAGGCAGGGACTGGGCAAGCAATGGCTAAAGACCAATGTCCAAGATTTTGCAAAAAAACCACCTGGTTGGTTTGGGTGGCTTGGGCTTTTGAATGCCCAGCTTGAGACACTTTAAAGGTACCTACTTTTCAGAAAATGCCACACACTTCTGAAAATATTCAGTGTGGCTCAAGTTGGACACACAAAACTGGAAGGGCCCCAAATCACTCGTCATTTTTGAAAATCTGGGCAAATATGTCCAGAGAGTTTATCTTCACTGGCTGAGCACTGATATTTAAAAAAGATAAAACAGGAAGCCTAGCTAGTATCCCGGATCCAGTCAACAAAAACAATTACATGGGTGGAGGTCACTATCTGATTAAAAAATCAAAACCCCACAACTCATTTCCAGCTCAGAATTCTCTTGGTGCTCTTTCACTCTCTGCTGCTTGAAGATTAGGCTTTAGCCCCAGTGTTGGCCTGAGCCAAAGTTTCAGAGATATTTCACGGAGTCAGGGAGTACTAACAACCTGGATCTCAAAGGAAATGGAGGGATCTTCTGGGAAAATAAATCCCCATTGCCAGTGCTGTTGTCATTAATGTCAATATTCAATACTGATATTTTAAAAAATGAAGTTATCTTAGATTATTTGGGTAGAGAGGCTTGATCCTGAGAGGGTGCTGCTTGCCGCTTGAAAGGTATTGAACTCTGAACTCCTTTAGCTTCCACTGAAATTAATGACCCATGGTGCCTACTACCAATGAAGCCAATGGCAAAATTCCCGTTTATTTAAATGGTGCAGGATTGGGTACAAGGGCTTCACTGGACATCAAGGCCACACAACTCTTTGCAGGATCAGGGCTTTTGAAATGTGTCTCTTAAGGTCCTGGTAAGAGTTGGTTATCACATGGAAATGAAACTCTTCATTACAATAAGTCATCCTCCCTTGTGTCCTTCTGCCACTCAATATTATTATAGTAGTGACAGAGATGCTGGAAAGGTGAGATCAAGAAAAGATTTGTTAGCACAAATATTAGTGCTGGCAGGGTATTACAGAGATAATTTTTTGGAGAAAAATTTACATATCTGGCCAGTAATCAAGATTCTGCTTCAGAACTCATTGACATCAGCAGGGCCATGATTTCACCAAGAATCTGTATTTAGAAACATCATCAGATCCTGCTCTTTTTATTCACACAAGGCCTGATTCTGCTCCCATTAAAGTAATTGGTAAAGCTCCCAGTAACTTCAGTGGTGCAGGGTCATGCTTGCAGGTAGCCCACTGATTTAAATCTGAGGACTGTGAATTATGAAAGCAGGATTTGGCCTCATACAGCGATCTAGATAGAGAATACATGGTGGTATGGGCTACAGGGTTTATTGTCATGCATTCGAGCTGGGTTTGTTGCTCACAAATGGTGAAGCCACACGTGATTTATATGGGTTGTCACAAACAAGTGCCAATCAAAGCTTACCATTGCACCACACCATCATATATTCGGTACGGGCAGTGGTACATACTTTGCAGGGTGGGGGGAACTCTTTTAGGAATGTTTTGAAGAGTTGTATACAATGCTGTTACTATTTTTGATAGCCCTGGCCCTACAGAGCCAGTTACCTTAATACCCTGAGTGCAGGATTCAGAGAGAAAAAAATCTGACTAGTAAACTCCAGAACCCTTTAGAATTACCTATAATAGAGATGCAAACAAATGTTGCGTCCGTCTGGAAAGCTAGCAATCTCCCCTTTCCAATGCTAGCACTCTGTTCAATTAGAAGGTATCAGACTTTTAGCTCATCTCTGATCCATTTTGCACCTCAGTCTTGTATGATTTAGGGGGAAAATTCCTCATTTGAAGGAAAGAAAGAAACGTTTTGGTTTTGATGGCAGCTGTTTAAAGCTGCTCAGAGATTTGTGATGTTAGAAGTAGTCCTGGCAGAGCTGGATGAAGGGAAGAGTGCAGATAAAGTGCGCAAAAGTGCTTGATAAATATAGTATATCATATGGCTTGGCAATTTATCACATAGATGTAAACACCACATATATAATTGTAATATAAACACAAATCTGAAATCTAGAAATACATTAGATCTATATCTAGCCATATTTCTATTTTGATTATAGATACTTAGATCTTGACACATCCACTACATTAATACTTAGTCCTGCCATGCGTGCAGGGGATTGGACTAGATGATCTCTCGAGGGTCCTTCCTGTCCTATAATTTTATGATTGCTATAGCTATATCTTTCTCTAAATATACAAAGGTATAGGCAACTTTTCATTGAGGGGGAAGGGCTAGAGTTAAAAATAATAAAATAATGGTTGTTGAATACATCTTTAATCAGTAGTTTTGTAAATTTGTCTACTTTAAGTAAAGGGAGATAAATTACCTTCTGTTCCAGTGTTTCTTTTATTTATTAATGCAATCCCTAAATTTTGGGGGGGCTAAAGTCCCCCCCAAGCTTCCAGTTGTCTATGCCCATTATATATAACTATTGATATTAATGTATATTTAGAGATAGATATAGTTATATAAATGTAGATTGGAATAGATATAGACGGTATAGATATTATATATTATATCAGGGGTTGGCAACCTTTCAGAAGTGGTGTGTCGAGTCTTAATTTATTCACTCTAATTTAAGGTTTCGCGTGCCAGTAATACATTTTAAAGTTTTTAGAAGGTCTCTTTCTATAAGTCTATAATATATAACTAAACTATTGTTGTATGTAAAGTAAATAAGGTTTTTAAAATGTTTAAGAAGCTTCTTTTAAAATTAAATAAAATGCAGAGCCTTCCGGACCAGTGGCCAGGTCCCAGGCAGCGAGAGTGCCACTGAAAATCAGCTTGCATGCTGCCTTCGGCACCCATGCCATAGGTTGCCCACCCCTGTATTATATGCATGTAGTCATATTATATACTTCTTATAAAGGCATAGTCCATAAATAAGGAGCTTGGAAGAGAAACTTTTATATGCCTTTATACATCATATTTTTGGAAAAACTGATTTATAAGGGAGTTGCATGTACCTGTTAATCTATATGTTAAATGCTGTGTTGGTTAATTTGATGGCTCCCTACTTTATGAGATGGCTGTTGTTTTCTGAGTGAAAGTTAGGTGGTTTTTAAAGATCAAATGATGGGTGCAGCAGCACAGAGTTCTTTCTCGGCCCTTCTCAGTGCTGGATCAGGAGCAGTGTTGCACTGGTTGGGAGACACGGCTGCGGCGGCTGCACTGGGTGACACAGTCTGCTTAGTGCTTAAATGGGACCCTCTGTTCTCCTACCCAATGGAATTGGCCCCCAGGCATGGTCACAATGTATTCTTCCCCAGTCATGCGCACTATTCCAAAGAGCCCTAGTCATCCCCACCCTCTACCCTTGGCTTCTCTGAGTGAGCAATTCAGGCTGCAGCAGACTAAATTGCCTCCTTTATTTCCTTCTTACTTTCATCTTGGATCAAACCCTCCCCCCCACACACTTTTTTTTCTTTTTTCTTTTTTGGCCTGAGGCTCACATTAGTGCAATTTCTGCCACCACCCCTCTTTTTGTGGGGGGAGTTTAAAGAAAAGAAAGATCTTAGCACAAAAGCCCCACTCAGTAACTAGAAAGCCGAAGCTGTTGCTGCTTCTATAGCCGTATGATGCTTTTCCTGTTTGTGAGTTTTGAGAAACATTTTTGCTTTGTACTGTAATGGAATTAGAGGACAGATGCTGACTGTAAATGGGACACGCGACTACCAGCCTCTAGCTTAAATATTTAGATGCAATGTTACAATTACTGACTTGATGCGTGAGCTTTGAAGTGGCTACTCATGATCTAAAGGGTAGCATAGGCTAGATGGGCTCCAAGATGGATTAATTTTGGTTGCTAGATAACCTTCAGGAGGATATTTTTAGTCCATTTAATTAGTCTGATTAATTTCCCAAAGAAGAGGGTTGATGTACAGGAACCAAATATCAATTTGTGTATCTCCATTCGTTTCTTCATTGTGGGAACGATGCTGGTCCAGTGGTTAGAGCATGGGCCTGGAAAGAAGCAGAGTAGTTTCTATTCATGGCTGTGTGACCAGAGACGTACCATCTCTTTCTGGTGCGGTTTTCCTATTTAGAGAACAGGGCTAAGTACACTTACTCACTTTTGTAAAACATTTTGTGATCTACAGCTGGAAAGCACTATATACGTTCTGTGTATGTCTGCCACCAAGCCATATTTTCTCTAAAACAAGTGACATGTCTTATTTGTCCTACTGTAAGCAATACAAACGCTATATGTAATTCAATAGTAAGACCACAAATTTTGTCTTACAGAGTTCTAATAAGTGTATTTGTTCTAAACGTTCCTAGTAAAAAAAAAAATCAGATACGGCATTTAAATGAGATAACTCTGTGATTGAGAGCAATTATTTTATTGAATCTAGAATTTCTTAAAAGTACTTTCAAGTATTTTATCACTAGGATCTCTAAGAATTAAACTTGTGTAATTAGAATGCAGTTACTGTACTCAAACAGTTGAAATAGACAAGAAAACAGGGAAATCTGTTTGACTACAAAGTGAGTAAGGACCGCAGGATTTATTATTAATATCGGTATTAATTATTTTTATAGTGATAGTGCCTAGGATGCCCAGTCATGGACCAGGACCCCTTTGTGCTAGGTGCTGTACAAACACAGAACAACCCCCCCGATAAGATTGCACCTATTATTGAACCTACAAATAAGCTAGGGTATGATCCAAGAAGGTGGTGTTGAGCATATCCAGAGTGGTGTCGAGCACCTGCAACTACCATTGACTTTAGGGAGAACTGAGGGTGCTCCACACCTCACAGTATTAGGCTCTGAGATTACTATCTTGAAGGTCAAATAAGGCAAGAAACATTTTCAAGGAGTGTTAGATGTTTTACTCATTGCACACCAATAGTGCCATATAAACAATATTGCTATCAATACCCCAAACAAGGGGGGGGGAAATGATTCCATTTAGCAACAGGGCCTCTGCTACACACAGAGAAATGACACCTCCCTTTTCTGAAACTATGTCTACACCAGCACTTTTGTCGGTATAACTTATGTTGCTCAGGGATGTGAAGAAAACACCCCTCTGAGTGACATAAATTACATCAACAGAAGCGCTGGTGTGGACAGTGCTATGTCGGCGGGAGATGCTCCCCTATCAGCATAGCTGCCGCTGCTCGTTGCGGGTGGCTAAATGATGTTGACGAGAGAGCTCTCTGCTGTTGGCATACACGCAGGATCTTACAGCAGCACAGCTGCATTGGTACAGCTGTGCCGCTGCAAGGTCTCGAATGTAATATTTGATTAATGATGGTTTTATTTTGTTTTGCAGTCTTAAAAAAGTAACCTCCTTAACTTAAAAGGGCTTGATTCCAACTCTTCTCAGTAAATACATTTTAAACAAGACCAAACCTTCCCTTCGCGATCACAGATTCATGCATTTCAATTTATATGACAAAAACTGACATTTCAAATCATCCAAGGAAACTATTAAAGATGTTATCTGCTTTGACTGCTCTCTACTTCTAAATTAATATTTGACTAGACTTATAGGGTAACATTCTGGAGTCATTGACCTCCATGGCTTAACTTCCATTGATTCAGCGTGACCAGGATTTTGCTCATAAAATTCTTACTCTGTCTGTTGGCAAACATCATGCAGATATTGCTTTCAAAATCCTTGATTTTAATGGGAGTTTTGCCTCTGAGGATTGGGCTCCTTTTGAACCCAACTTTGTAAGGTGCTGAGCAGTCTTAGCTCCTTGTGAAATCCTTAGGTTCAGGATATAGTAAAGGTTCACAAGATTGGGCACCAATCCTGCAAACACTGTCATATACTAGTAACTAGAAGTTTCATTCAATGGGCCTACTCATGTGCATAAAGTTACTCACATGGGTTACTGCTTGCAGGACTGGGTCCTCTATTTGTTTTATTCTGTTGAGGGCTAAATGATAATGGGGGGGGGATCTAATCGTGAACTCATTATTCGGGCAAAGTTCTCTCTGAAGCTAAGGATTTCTGGCAGAGCGTTAGTCAAAGTGACATCAGTTGGGAGGATAAGATTTTGTAAGTTAAAGAGATAAATTCAAATTTACAAAATAATCTTAAAATCATGAAAACCTTGGACAATAATTTTTGGGTGATTTTAAATGGTAATTTCTGTTGAAATAAGTGAATTTGTTATCTAATATTTGCTGGAGGAAGGTTTTGTTTTGTATTTATAGATAAGATGCATTTAGTGATAAGAGTGGGAACATGTACTTGGAAGAGGAGAACACATAAAGTTGATCCTGATAGGTTATTGAGAGTCCTCAGGGCTAACTAATAAAACTGTATTGGGAAATGAAGCAGAACTACAAAGTGCTCTCTGGTTAATTTAAGAATAAATTGAGTGAAACACAACACAATAAATCAGACCAGTGTAGTCAATGTGAATTTCTCCATATAAATGTCACTTGAAATGCTATGTAACGAACATGTATGGGGAGAGAGAGAGAACAAAATAAATAAATAAAAGTTTTGTATCCTTCCAAGAGTTCCCAAAATGCAAGGGTCTCTTGCTAATAAAAGTGATGTACAGTAACATAACTCACCACAAGACTTTGTTTAGTGCAGCGTGGTGCATAATTTTACTTCATTTGCCCTAAAGTACTGCTGGCTCATGCTGTTAAACTAATTCTGTTTATGCCTCACTTTTTCTCTAGTAACGTGATTTAATGAAATTAAAAAAAAGCACTGTGAGCATATTACAGTTAAACTGTTTCATGTGCTGAGAATATTTAGTTAGTTGGCCTCGGATGCAGTCTATGAGAGGTCATTTCTTTATTCTGGTAAATAAAGATTCAAGAACTATTAAGAATGTACATATATAACTAGCATGACAGTAAAAGGCAATTAAGTAGTCAGTTTTATGTCTTATCTTGCTGGTTGCCCTGCAGTTGTTTTACAACTAGGAATTAAAATCTGAAAAGGAAGTTTTCAGTGTCCCTGGCCAAATATTGATTAAGTAGTTGTTTGCTGATACCTTTGTTACCCATAAAAAGGCCAGTAGCTCTGCCCCTTGTTGTTCATCTTCCATTGTAACTGATTCTTAACCACAGAGATCAAAGCAGGATCATTTCAATTTATCTGTCTTGGAAAATCCTTCTTTGCTTCTAAAACCTCCATGGATTAATGATCAAATTGTCTTGGGGAGATGTGAAACTGAATGGATTCTTTATTTAACATGGTCTGAGGATAGGCACATTATATATATATACGGATTTTATGTTTATAATTAAATATTTCGGTTAGGTGTATCTCTATATATTATATCTCATGGAACTGGAAGGGACCCTGAAAGGTCATTGTGTCCAGCCCCCTGCCTTCACTAGCAGGACCAAGTACTGATTTTGCCCCAGATCCCTAAGTGGCCCCCTCAAAGATTGAACTCACACCCCTGGGTTTAGCAGGCCAATGCTCAAACCACTGAGCAATCCCTATATTTTATTATAAAGTGCAATGTAATTTTAGAGTACTAAGATGCTTAATATTTCATTGAGTTTTAATTAATTTAGTTTCATTTCACCTAATCTTGCTGTTGGTGACAGTTTAAAGGAAGAAAGAAAAGAAAGGTTATTGTTTACACTAAACATCGGTTCAGCCTAGTGGGTGCTGGGTGAGACTAAAACTTCCATTGAAGGCAATGGGAATTTAGGAAACTCATCGCATGGCAGGATTGGGCCCTAACTATAAGAATAATGCAACAATAAGTGCACTATTTTTTTATATGTGGCTTCATTATGATGATTTTGTAGGTGATTCTCATTTGCATCAGTGAGGATGAATGTTCTGCCCCTTCTCAAAACTATGGGGCAAACCTAATACGACAAGACATGTGAAAAGGATTATTTCCTTGAAACAATTCTCAGCTGTAGAACATAAACCTATTATATAAAATACATGCCGCCACATCCTCAATATGCAAATACAGCATATATAGCATATACAGTTAGGGCTCTTTTACTGATTTACAATTATGATATGGAATTTCAACTAAAATGCAGAGTCTGAGAGCCAGATCTTGGTCGCATGATTACACTGGCCCCACTGATTACACTGGGACTTTAACTTTAGATACAATGGTAGTGAGAATGGTATAAAAAGACAGATGCATTAGATACTGCTAGGGACATTGCTATTGATTTTACATGGAAGGTCCTGAGATACTAAAGCAATATACATCCAGCTATATCAAATCTATAAAATAGAGATTTTTTTTTAAAATCAGCATTTTACCAACTGTCTTTCTTAAATACATATTTGCATTTGCTTGAGCTGAAAATCTCTTGATAAAATAACAATCTATGTGCTCTTCACAAACACCTGGCTACTTTTGAAGATATTTTGCTCCAGTTTGATAGTTAAGATTCTTAAAAAATATTTATGGACAAAAGTTCCTTTAAAAATCCAAATTTTTAACCTGTACCTTTCAGTGGATCTCTGCATGATGAGAAGAGTCACATGTATTCAACATTATGATTTTTTAAAATGTTAGTGGATATCTGTCTTGGAGTAGAATTTCTGTCAAACATGGCCAATGTTTACACCATGCCTGAATCCATATATGGATCTTTCTTAAGGATGTGGCTCATCTTGGAAGTCCAAACAAAAAATGGCTATGCAGAAATTTCTTTATCAGCTATACTACCACATAGATTATCATAGTGATTTATATTACGTGAGGACTAAACAATCTTCAGCTTGTGTCTGGCTCGAGAGTCTTGCCCACATGCTCGGGGTTCAGCTGATTGCCATATTTGGGGTCGGGAAGGAATTTTCTTCCAGGGTAGATTGGCAGTGGCCCTGGAGGTTTTTCGCCTTCCTCCGAAGCATGGGGCAGGGGTCGCTTGCTGGTGGATTATCTGCTACTAGAAGTCTTTAAATCATGATTTGGAGCATTCAACAGCAGAGTCAAGGGAGAGAATTATTTCAGGAGTGGGTGGATCGGCTTATGTGGCCTGCATCTTGCAGGAGGTCAGACTAGATGATCATAATGGTCCCTTCTGATCTTGAATTCTATGATTCTATGAACATTTCAGTGTCCAGAAAGTTTATGCAACATAAATCAAATCCCTTTCACCTTACTCTTGCCTGTAAGAACATATATATGCCAAATTAAATAGGATTTGACCCATATGCATAACCCAGAAAACCAGTAACCGCCCCAGTTCTCCTAGCTCATTAGTTAATTACTTTTCTTCACTTTATTAAAATGCACCTTTCTATTGTTAACATGGCACCAAAATTCTAAATTTAATCAAATCAGACTTAAACCCCTCCATAACCCATCAGAATGATCACTCTCCATATCCTCAACCACTTACTCAGAGAAAGGTTGGGATAAAAGCAGGAGGCCTTGCAGCAAGGTCAACTGACTCAGGCTCTGTTAGATGTGGGGAGTGATTCCATAGCTGGAAAACCCTTCATTGAAAGTGGCTTTCCAGTAGCTCCTGCCTATTTAAATCTCAAGGCTGTTAGTTTGATCTGAGCTGCTGTTCTAAGAGTTGAAGTCTCTCATGTAGCCAGGACCCGGTCATAAGAATCAATCAGGTAGCAAAAGCTCAGTGATAGTTGTTGCAAACTTACCAATAGAATCATGGAATGTCAGGGTTGGAAGGGACCTCAGGAGGTCATCTAGTCCAACCCCCTGCTCAAAGCAGGACCAATCCCCAGACAGAGAGCTTAGTGGGGAAAAAAATCATGCTATTGACCAACGGAGATGGAAATCATGTTTCTATGGGTTTCATGAAAAGCAAAGTATCTTGTGGTTCTCAACTCAATATTTTTAGCAAAGGGAGGACTTTGAGGAAAAGAGAAAAATGTCAAGTGTTTAGCAACATTAATGTCTGACTTTCCATTTCCCCATTTTCACTAAGAAAAACAGTCTGTCCTAGATCAAATTTGTGGATTCTTGGGAAAATTGCAAAACCCTCAGTGGACAATACTGATCTCACTTAACGTATCAAAATCAGGAGTAACTCTAGTGAAGTCAGTGCAGTGACATTGGTGTAAGTAAAAGCAGAATCAGGCCCTCTGTGTTTGCACGGAAGAACTGATACTTCCAAACAGCTACTAACCACTTTAGGACCCTGCAAACTTAAGTATTCCTTACTTGTGCAAGTAGTTCCAGTGAAGGGAAAACCACTTGACTGAGTAAGATAGGAGTAAGGGTTTGCAAGGATTACTTAGGTGAGTAATGATCAGATCTTTACGTTGCAATATTTTGCAGTAAGGCCTTCAGCTTTTCATATAATCTTGCATGCCTTTAATACAGAAAAAGGCCTGGAACGTTTTAACCACTCTGTGTGGCATGAAACAGTTACTATGTACTTTGTGTGTTCTTTGCATACATTTTTAAAACTGATAAGTAACACAGAGGAAATGGCTCCATTTGTGAATCGGTGCACTCAGTTCATTGACTTAGAGCTAGTCTACACTGGCAACGCTAAAGCACTGCTGTGGCAGTGCTTTAATATGGCTTGTGTAGTCATGGCAGAGAGCTAGGAGAGAGCTCTCCCAGCGCTCTAAAAAAAACACCTCCACGAGGGGCATCACTACCAGCATTAGTGCACTATCTACACTGGCACTTTATAGCGCTGAAACTTGCTGCGCTCAGGGGGGTTTCTTTTCACACCCCTGAATGAGAAAGTTGCAGTGCTGTTAATTGACAGTGTAGACAAGCCCTTAGTGATTCAAAGTTATAGTATTATACAGTCGATGTTACAACTGGAAAATAAATGTTAGGTCACTGAGTCCACCCCCTTGCAAGTACAGTATATAGGGCCTGCTCCTGCTCCCTTTGAAATCAATGGGATCCCACTTCACTGGGATCAGGATTAGGCAAAAAGTGCTCCTAATATTTGATTTTGCATTTGGAATGCTCGTTTTCCATCAAATTCATAGGACTCAGATGTGTATGTTGTAGAACGCAGACCTTCTTTTTAAATAGTCCATTAGAGCAAACTGCTTGTCCACCACTTCTGATCAGCATGCAAGTTGCTGGCTGTATGAGTGGCTATTTCACATGCTGTTCTGGGTTATTCAGGGTTTGTTCAGCCCCTACTCATTCTCCAATGCCTTGCCTGCCTGCCTCTATCTACTGAATGGGAAAATATAGCTGGCTTCCAAGTCACTCCCTTCCCATGGTAGACATGGAAAATGGCTGCACATGGCAGCCATTTTGTTTGTCTGGTTATTACTTCACTCCATGTATAAACATACGTGTGTGCATAAATATTCTGCAGCCAAATTGTGCCTTCATTTACATCTGAGCAACCATGATGTCTTTAGTGAGGCTAAGCAGGTGTAACTGAGGCTAGAATTTGGCTTTGCTATGGGAACTGAAAACTTCTTGAGTTTGAGGGAACTAGAATAGAATCCAGCTCACTTTCCCATAGATGTGTTAGTTTTGTAATGTTAACAAGCATTAAAAATAGTAACAAAAATTTACTTCTGTTGGTAAAGTAAGTAGGCCTGACTCTGAATACAAACAGGGAGCAGGTCTGGTTAGTAAAAAGATGACATTTTTACAGTCACTTTTCAGAGAACTAGACTTTAAAAGGCTGTAGCCAGGCCCTGATCCAGCCAAAATGGTCTTCACAGCTGCCAGCCCTTGGAAGCGCTGTTACTTATTGTGAAAATCCCCCTAATAGCTGATGCTAATACTCCTCACTTGATCCAGATTCTTGGGCTCCCCAGTGGCTGAAGCTTAATCATGATTTTGAAGGGAGGTATACTCGTTCTCTGCCAGCTGTATTTCTCACCCCCATTTCCCAAACAGAAAAGCCGTTGGAGTTTTGGAAAAGAAATCAGGGAACATTGCTGGGATGCTCAGGGAATCAATGGGCTGGAGAAGTTAAAAGTACTTTTTTTCCTCCTGGCTGATATGTCTTTCCTTGAGGAAAGTTAGAATGTGGGATTTATGCTATTTATACTATAAAAGAGATGGAGAAGTGAAGGCCAATGGATGACACAAACATTTCTCCTAGTCTGACCTCAGGAAAAGATTTGTCAATAATAGAAGAGCATATCAGGGGCCAAACATTGCCTGAAGATTTAAAAAAAAAAAATCCCCCCCAAACAAGGTCCTTCCAATGTAGTGGTCAGAGGTGAGTGGTGGGACACTTCCAAATCTCCAAGGAGAATCTTAAATTTAAGACAACCTGTCTGATTGGGGAATAGACTGTTTCTAACACCATCCATGACTGTGAAGGAAAGTCACTCTAACTTGGAATTAGACCAACTCACATTTGTTTCTTGTCCACTGGCAAGAAATTTAAAGGGAGCCAGAATTAGAAGTTCTGCAGCATAGAAGAGGGAGAGCTAATTTGGATAAGTGGCTCTTTTTTACTGGATAGACTTCAGATTTCAGCTAGTCTTTGAGTAGCACTGCTTCCTGGCAATGCCAAGGAAAACTTTAGCTGGCCAGGGCCCATTGCTTAGAAGGAATCATCACGTTCCGACTCCTGTATACTAGAATATAAATACATTGAGAATGTGTTGATATATAGCTCTGTGAGTGAAAAGAGACATTACCAGTCTGGTTTATGTTTTGTGTGCTGTATCTTTAAATTGAGAGGGGTCTGCAGGAGCAGCTGTGAGCCAGTTGCCATTTTGTGTTCAGTTCAGGTACAGCATGTTACTGAGTGAGTCACTGTGTTTTCTCCCTCTCATAGTTGTTCTTTTTATTTGTTTTTCGCTATCTGAAATTTAAAGTAATCTAGACTGAAAATGAGACTGCTTTGCTCTTCGTGTATGGGGAAAATATAACAAGGAATGTCACACTCTGTGGCTTTTATATGGGACCATACAAATAAAGGTCCTGCCTGCACTTCATGGACACTGAAGATTGCACGGCACTTTTTATAAGAGTAAGGGTTTGCTCCTGTGTGTCCTCTCCCCACATCTGCAAAGAGTGCTGGTGTCTGCTTGACTCCCATTATCAGGTACCTGCATTAAGTGATATTGCATATACATAGGGCTTAATCCAAAGCTCGCCACAGACAATAGGCATTACTATTACAGCTTTCTGCTGTGAATATTCACCAATACAAATGTAATGTGATATTTGCCTTCTGTGAATATTGGTCCAGATGTTAAATACTACTTAGGGTCCTAACTCCTAAATGGCTTTGAGGATTTGGACCATTCTTCTTAAAATTCTCTGTTTTTTCTGAACACTCCCAGTGAGTACATTTGCTCGGATATTCACAGATGATGGACACAAAAGGAGCACAAACACAGTCAAAGGGTATTTGTTAAAAATGTAAATTGGTATTTCCTCAGCATATTTTGCAGTATTAGCCCAACTTTTAAAATATGTCTTTCTGTGAAGGCATCTGTGTTAAATGGATTGACTCCAGAGAGAAATCAAAAAGGAAGTTCATAGTTCACTGTGTTTATTAGATAAATTGGTACTTTCTGTTATAAATATTCTTACTGGAAGAAAGGTGTGGGCTAGTGGTTTGAACACAGGACTGGGAATCAGGAAATCCCAGCTGAGACCTAATTTCAGCTGAGCCTGATCTGAGCAAATCACTGGGACCAGAATTTTCAAAAGTGCCCACCATTGGATGCCTCAGTTTTATGGGTGCTCAACTGCAGACACATAGGGTCTGATTCTCAGAGATTCTTCTCGCCTGCCTTCTTGGCTTTCAGATGTTCACATTAAATGGCTGTATTGCTGTGAATTATTTAATGAGCCTTTTTTTACACCGCAATGTAAACATTCGATAATGACATTCTCAGGGTATGTCTATACTACCCACTGGATTGGCAGGCAGCGATCGATCCAGTGGGGATCAATTTTATCATGTCTAGTCTAGTCTAGATGTGATAAATCGATCCCCGAGTGCTCTCCCATTGATTCCTGTACTCCACCGCCATGAGAGGCGCAGGCAGAGTTGACGGGGGAGTGGGAGCAGTCGACTCACTGCAGTGAAGACACCGCGGTGAGTAGTTCTAAGTACGTCAACTTCAGCTACGTGAACGTAACTGAAGTTGCATAACTTAAATTGACATCCCCTCTCCCCCAGTGTAGACCAGGCCTTAGACAGAGGAGGAGGTTTTGTGGGCCTGATCCAAAAGCCTGTTGAAATGAGTAGAAAGACTCCTATTGTCTTTAATAGGCTTTGGATCAGGCCCTAAGATACTTATGTTGTTTCCTTCCCTGTTTTTTTTTTTTTAATCTGATGAATGTAAGTATTCCTGAGCAGGCGAGAAGAATAGTGATTAGAATCAGGCATAGAGCCAGGAGGGGCTTTGGATGCTTATTGCCCTGGTACTGCATCTAAGTCCTGATCTGCAGTACCACTAACAAGAAACTCTATGTGGATTCTGCAAATTGTGGAAAACTATTGGATGTACTGGATGCTCTGGGATAGGAACAAACAGTCACCAGGTCTTGACTGAAACCAATAGGTATCTATCCTTTTTATCTGCTGTATTTTACATTTAAATCTAGGCTAACCACCTAAAAATGTATTACAGGGAACAATCTTGCATCTGCCGGGAGATGAACTGAATGTTCCATTGCTGACATCTATGATTCTGTGGAATCAGGCTACACAATCAAACACACAAACAATCAAGCAGAGTAGATTGCCTGTGGAAAAGCTGCTCACTCTTTAAAAGGAAGAAAAAGTTTTACAGCTTAGACTAGTATACCCTAGAAGGAGGTGTGTGTAAATTTTAGATGAGACAAGTTTTGTGTGGAGAATAATACACTTGTAAAGAATGCCAGGGTGGATGTCTTTTCTTCTAGTTATATGTTGGTGAGCATCAGTCAGCCAAGGAAGAACTTCACAGGCCTATGGCAGAAAGTTGCTACACTCCTTTAGGGGACAGGTTTTCCTTGAGGAAGAGCTGTTTATGCCAGGCATTGACATTTTTCTCCTATGGTAGAGAAGGTACCAGGCAGCCTTTGCATAAGGTGCCAAATTCGGAGGTTCCCTGCCTGTGGTGAAGCTGATATATCCAGAAAGGGGTTACTAAATTATCCAGCCAGTGGTGTATTTTGTTGCTAGCTCATAAAGATACTTCAGAAAAGCTGTTTCCCTCTTGAGAATACACCATCAGATTGCACTTAAAGAAGGGAATTATCAAAACATGTTCCCCATCCAGGGCAGATAATTCCAGATATTCCTACTTCCCTGCCCCTGAAAAGTATTCATCAATGGGACTTATTCACATACTGTAAATTGCCTCTTAGCTGAGATAACAGACTGTAAAGTGTTTCCATATAATCAATACAAGTATATTACCGCTATGCTTTTACACAGCTGGGGATGGATGGTGAACTATATGTCAAACAGCATGTACGTGAAACTTCATGCATTGTAATGGGAGGTACATGTGCAATGGGAGAGTAAATGCCATAGGAGTTTTAATTAATATCCACAAAGTATTCCACACATTGTGGACAGATTTTTGTTTCCAGGATGTTGAATACAGAAGAGGGCACAATTTATGGTGACTTATGTAAACTAATGAGAATGATTAGAAAATGGGTACAAGCAGCAGTGTCATCTAACATGCATTGATACATTCTGTGGGCATGAAAAACAAGTGTAATACAACTTAAAGGTTTCAGAGTAGCAGCTGTGTTAGTCTGTGTTTGCAAAAAGAACAGGAGTATTTGTGGCACCTTAGAGACTAACAAATTTATTTTGAGCATAAGCTTTCGTGGGCTAAAACCCACTTCATCAGATGCATAGAATGGAACATATAGTAACATATGTTCCATTCTATGCATCTGATGAAGTGGGCTGTAGCCCACAAAAGCTTATGCTCAAATAAATTTTGTTAGTCTCTAAGGTGCCACAAGTACTCATGCAACTTAAATTGTACAGAGGGTGTATGTGTGTGAAAGTGAACAGCAGAGAATGATGTGGCTGGCCAAGAAGAGGCTGTTTCTGGGGGAGACTCGAGTTGTTCTGTGGTGGGGCGAGAAGGCCGAGATGTGACTAACAGGCGGGTGCAAAGTAAAGCAGACATATTAAAAATCTGCTTCCATCACAGAAGACCTCCCCAACTGTCCTGGCAACGCACAAAAGTCTGCTCCCTTATTGCTGTGGAAAAATCATCTTTGAGAATAAAAAAATGTTCCAGTGTATCATCACCACCATCCATCTAATGCACATTCCTAAAGGGGAGAGAGTAGTCCTTGCACTGGACACTGTGCAGTTGGGTGGCAGCAGTCACTGCAGAGCTATGCTGCTGTGGTGGTGCGAAGATGCCTGTGCAGTATTCTGCACAACAGTGGCTATCAGGGCAATGAAGCTCAAGTCCGCTAAATACTCAGGAAGGCCATCAGGGTACAGAAGGTGCTGCAAGTACATCAGGAAACAGTGAGAGATGCGGCTTTTGTAAGTATCTTATTTGGTCTGCAATGTCTGCTGTGAACTGTGCCTCAGTGGGCATCTGCAAACCACATTGTATAACAGACTGTTCCTGTAAATTACAGTATTTTGCCCAACCTGACACTGTAAAGGGATCTACATTTGTCTTGCTTTGTTTATTTAACACTGCAGAACCCCAACTTTATTTGTTCCATTAACTATGGCTTCTTTTCTGTGTGTGTTTATTTTACAAATTCCTCTTTTACACTTCCATTGCCGAATGTGGTCTAAGCTTTAAATGAATATTTAAATAATCTGCAAGGACCTTTCTTGGGATCTTTGTCTTTATCTTTATCTCTTTATCTAAGTTGTCTCTTCCTTTAGAACAAATCCATGTAATGGGAAAAATCAATCTTCTGCAAATGTATCATGCATGTCCATGTAACCTGACTTATATTACCCATATCTGGTTATCTTTCAAAGAGGGAGGGAGCTCTTCTTATTACTATTATTATTATTTGGATGTCTGAGTTTAGAATTTAAAAAAATAATTTGTTAACGTAGTAGAACATGCTTAATCTACTAAAGCATGTGTGGTTAAAAGACTTAACTATAACTAATGCAGAGCATACAGAACTGATCATTGCACTTGAGCTACAAAGCTCAGGGTTGTTCTGACCCATGGGTTTTGGTTCAATCCATTATGGAATTAGGGACCAGCTACAAAAATTGGAATTTTGGATCCAAACTTCCTCTGCTGTGTGGGTTTATATAGTGGGTTTGTATGTCTCATGGACTGGGACTGGCACAGGAGGGTGACCAATTGCACCCCGCATATAGGGGTCTAATTGATAGGCACTCCTGCTGTGCTCTGAGGCATCCCACCATCAGGTGCTCCTTTGGAGCAAGGTGACTCTTCACTGGCCCCGACTCCGTATTGTGCTTAAATGGTGTCACCTCGCCATGGTGACTGCATGGAATAGGCACTAATAGCACATTGGGGGTGGGGGCATGACAGTCGTTACACAGGGGGTTCTGGAGGATATCCGCTTGCCAAGGTGGCACATGACGTGAACAATGGCTGAACTATGTGAGGTTTGTGATATATAGGACAACCGACCACAAATCAAATTGTAGTGCATTGCAGTAACATGGAAAAAGAATGGTAACACAAAGCACATGTGAGACAAGGATGCTGGTTTCATTGTTGCACATGCTGTATCAACTGGGATATCTCCTAGCTATCCCAATGGCAGAGAGGCTGTTGTAGATGATGTTTTCTTGTGTAGGAGGAAACAATGGTTTGGCACTTCACCATGACATGTACTTCAAAAATGTAATTGGTGGGTTTGGCCTTGGAAATGGCCAAGTTAAGGAGCAGAGAAATGCCCATGGCTGTTGAAATTCCAGCCTTGTTAACCACTCCCATGGCCAGATAAGTCTGCAGCTATTGAGGCTGCCCTCCAGAGAAGGATCACACTGCACCACTCTTATTATGTGTGCTCAGGGTGCTACATGTCCTTTGTATGTTTCAGTTCTCTTTCACAGTGAGAAAAATCCCCCCCCCTTCCCTGATCCCCCAGTGGAGCCACACTTAAAATTTCCATTTCCTTCAATGGGTGTTCTCATGTAGTACCTCTGTATAACATGTGGAACAGGAATCTTTAATTATGAACAAGCTGGCTGTGGAGCAGTACTATGATTCTGTTTTATATCATGTTTGAATTATGTTTTCGATTTTGATGCCTTCAAGACCTTATAATGCTGTGACAGGTTTTTCCTGTAGTTCTTCCTCACATGAGTAGTCCCTTTGATTTCTGTGGAATTTCTTACATTAACAAAGGCTGGACCTCTGGCCTGTCATAAAGCTCACCTTAATTTTAAATATTTTTGCACCCAACTATAATAGAGCACATACAAGCACTGCCTAATTTGTACAGATAGACAATCCAGATGACTAAAATCTTGTTGCTGGAACAATTAATGAGTGAGTCATTGTGGAAAGTTAGTTTAAAAAAAAAAGAAAAAAAAAAGAAAAGTGATATTCATATTCACCAGTAAATCTCAGAACAACTTTAATGGTTGCATCAAACATTGGAAGCTAGATCATAATTACATTTGAGTGGAAGCATAAATTTGAGAGTCGTTTCCATGGATAATAGTACTTTTCATTTGAAATAAATATTATCAATTACCATTTTATTGTATGTCTGCATTGAAAAGAAGAAAACAACTCATATTTCAACCCCCCAAAAGCACGATTGGAAATGACTCATAATCCGTTTTAAGATCTTACTTTTAAAAATTAAGATAAAAGAATGAACAAAATATGGATAAAGGTAGAGATGGACCAAGGAGGGCGTGTTTTGTAACATCTTGTCAACTGGGCTTTGCTTTTTCAAAACCAAACTCAAGAAACAAGAGTGCTCTTGATTCTGGTTCCATTTTATTTGAGTCACCAAACTTTGTGTTGGAGTGGAGGTGGGTAGGTTTGAATTAAAGTTTTTTGGTTTTGCCTCAACTGTAATTAAAACACACACTTGGAAAAAGCACAAGAGATTTTTATTTTCTTGTTTACACAGAGCATTATAGATTCTTAAAAGTAGTTTCCATAAATAATTTTTAAACTTGATATTTGCCAACAAAATTTAAACATGAAGACAGTCTAGAATTCATTATGATTAATAATATACAAATATGTATGTGTAAACAATGGAAAGTAAAAGTTAATCATCCCTGATACACTGTGGGATTGGGAATGAAGAGACCTTGATTCTGTTCCCAAGTCTGGCACTGACTTGCTCCATGACCACAGACAAGTCACTCTACCTGTGCCTCAGTTTCCCCATCTGTAAAATGCTTACCCGTCTTATAAAATGTTTTGACATAGAAAAGTGCTAAATGAGGAAAAGTATCATTTTTATTATTGTACTCCCATTTGTAGTTTATTTTTAATTTTGTTACTATTTTATACCAGAAATGTAACACATTTTATTGTGTGCAATAGGCACCTGCTCCACAGATACAGAAATAGTATAAAAGCTACAAGATGCCGACAAACACTTGAGACATATCAGGCCTAATTCTGCATTTCTTGTGAACTAAAACTCCCATTGACTTCAGTGGGCGCTGAGATGCATAAAGAATGCAGGATCAGGTCTAATATATTCATTTTATATATTTACTGTCAACTCCTTTTCTAAAACTTTTCCCTAGTGACTGTACATCATTGATTCAAGTGTTAATGAAAGACCTGCTCTCTTAAATATTGGTTGCTTATAGTGAGGCAAGCAAGAGAATTCAGGATATCTGTTCAATCTGTTTTGCATGGTGACAAGTTTCAGAGTGGTAGCTGTGTTAGTCTGTATCAGGAAAAACAATGAGGAGTCCTTGTGGCACCTTAGGGCAGGTCTACACTATGGGGGAAAATCGATATAAGATACGCAACTTCAACTACGTGAATAACGTAGCTGAAGTCGAAGTATCTTATATCGAATTACCTACCGTCCTCACGGCGCGGGATTGATGTCCGCGGCTCCCCATGTCGACTCCGCTACCGCTGTTCGCGTTGGTGGAGTTACGGAGTCGACATGAGCGCGTTCGGGGATCGATATATCGCGTCTAGATGAGACGCAATATATCGATCCCCGAGAAATTGATTGCTACCCGCCGATACGGCGGGTAGTGAAGACGTACCCTTAGAGACTAACATTTATTTGGGCATAAGCTTAAGTGGGTTACCCAAATAAATGTGTTAGTCTCTAAGGTGCCACAAGGACTCCTCGTTGTTTTTGTTCAATCTGATTAGTCCTATGAAATGATAAGAAATGAATTGAGGCTTCAAAAATTTGTACTTCTACATAGATTTGTTTCAAGAGGAATTAGTAGTTTAGTGACATAGTATAAAACACACTAAGGGCCAAATTCTTTATGCCAGCATAAATACAGAGCAACTCCTTTGTTGAAGTTCCCCTGCATTTGCAAACACTGTAGCTGAGATCAGAATCTAGTTTTATAAATGTGTT